>NC_090395.1:13537644-14798219 GCF_036365525.1 Heterodontus francisci
GGAGTTTACTCTGCACTGACTGATGATGGAATGGAGTTTACTCTGCACTGACTGATGGTGGAATGGAGTTTACTCTGCACTGACTGATGATGGAATGGAGTTTACTCTGCACTGACTGATGATGGAATGGAGTTTACTCAGCTCTGACTGATGATGGAATGGAGTTTACTCTGCACTGACTGATGATGGAATGTAATTTACTCTGCACTGACTGATGGTGGAATGGAGTTTACTCTGCACTGACTGATGATGGAATGGAGTTTACTCTGCTCTGACTGATGATGGAATGGAGTTTACTCTGCACTGACTGATGATGGAATGGAGTTTACTCTGCACTGACTGATGGTGGAATGGAGTTTACTCTGCACTGACTGATGATGGAATGGAGTTGACTCTGCACTGACTGATGATGGAATGGAGTTTACTCTGCACTGAGTGATGATGGAATGGAGTTTACTCTGCACTGACTGGTGGTGGAATGGAGTTTACTCTGCACTGACTGATGATGGAATGTAATTTACTCTGCACTGACTGATGATGGAATGGAGTTTACTCTGCACTGACTGATGATGGAATGGAGTTTACTCTGCACTGACTGATGATGGAATGGAGTTGACTCTGCACTGACTGATGATGGAATGGAGTTGACTCTGCACTGACTGATGATGGAATGGAGTTTACTCTGCACTGACTGATGGTGGAATGGAGTTTACTCTGCACTGACTGATGATGGAATGGAGTTGACTCTGCAATGACTGATGATGGAATGGAGTTTACTCTGCACTGACTGATGGTGGAATGGAGTTTACTCTGCACTGACTGATGATGGAATGGAGTTGAATCTGCACTGACTGATGATGGAATGGAGTTTACTCTGCACTGACTGTTGATGGAATGGAGTTTACTCTGCACTGACTGATGATGGAATGGAGTTTACTCTGCACTGACTGATGATGGAATGGAGTTTACTCTGCACTGACTGATGGTGGAATGGAGTTTACTCTGCACTGACTGATGATGGAATGGAGTTGACTCTGCACTGACTGATGATGGAATAGAGTTTACTCTGCACTGACTGATGGTGGAATGGAGTTTACTCTGCACTGACTGATGATGGAATGGAGTTTACTCTGCACTGACGGATGATGGAATGTAATTTACTCTGCACTGACTGATGATGGAATGTAATTTACTCTGCACTGACTGATGGTGGAATGGAGTTTACTCTGCACTGACTGATGATGGAATGGAGTTTACTCTGCACTGACTGATGATGGAATGGAGTTTACTCTGCACTGACTGATGATGGAATGGAGTTTACTCTGCACTGACTGATGGTGGAATGGAGTTTACTCTGCACTGACTGATGATGGAATGGAGTTGACTCTGCACTGACTGATGATGGAATGGAGTTTACTCTGCACTGACTGATGGTGGAATGGAGTTTACTCTGCACTGACTGATGGTGGAATGGAGTTTACTCTGCACTGACTGATGATGGAATGGAGTTGACTCTCCACTGACTGATGATGGAATGGAGTTTACTCTGCACTGACTGATGGTGGAATGGTGTTTACTCTGCACTGACTGATGATGGAATGGAGTATACTCTGCACTGACTGATGATGGAATGGAGTTTACTCTGCACTGACTGATGATGGAATGGAGTTTACTCTGCACTGACTGATGATGGAATGGAGTTTACTCTGCACTGACTGATGATGGAATGGAGTTTACTCTGCACTGACTGATGGTGGAATGGAGTTTACTCTGCACTGACTGATGATGGAATGGAGTTGACTCTGCACTGACTGATGATGGAATGGAGTTTACTCTGCACTGACTGATGATGGAATGGAGTTTACTCTGCACTGACTGATGATGGAATGGAGTTGACTCTGCACTGACTGATGATGGAATGGAGTTTACTCTGCACTGACTGATGATGGAATGGAGTTTACTCTGCACTGACTGATGGTGGAATGGAGTTGACTCTGCACTGACTGATGATGGAATTGAGTTTACTCTGCACTGACTGATGGTGGAATGGAGTTTACTCTGCACTGACTGATGATGGAATGGAGTTGACTCTGCACTGACTGATGATGGAATGGAGTTTACTCTGCACTGACTGATGATGGAATGGAGTTTACTCTGCACTGACTGATGATGGAATGGAGTTTACTCTGCACTGACTGATGGTGGAATGGAGTTGACTCTGCACTGACTGATGATGGAATGGAGTTGACTCTGCACTGACTGATGATGGAATGGAGTTTACTCTGCACTGACTGCTGGTGGAATGGAGTTTACTCTGCACTGACTGATGATGGAATGGAGTTTACTCTGCACTGACGGATGATGGAATGTAATTTACTCTGCACTGACTGATGATGGAATGGAGTTGACTCTGCACTGACTGATGATGGAAAGCAGTTTACTCTGCACTGACTGATGATGGAATGGAGTTTACTCTGCTCTGACTGATGATGGAATGGAGTTTACTCTGCACTGACTGATGATGGAATGTAATTTACTCTGCACTGACTGATGGTGGAATGGAGTTTACTCTGCACTGACTGATGATGGAATGGAGTTTACTCTGCTCTGACTGATGATGGAATGGAGTTTACTCTGCACTGACTGATGATGGAATGGAGTTTACTCTGCACTGACTGATGGTGGAATGGAGTTTACTCTGCACTGACTGATGATGGAATGGAGTTGACTCTGCACTGACTGATGATGGAATGGAGTTTACTCTGCACTGAGTGATGATGGAATGGAGTTTACTCTGCACTGACTGATGGTGGAATGGAGTTTACTCTGCACTGACTGATGATGGAATGGAGTTGACTCTGCACTGACTGATGATGGAATGGAGTTGACTCTGCACTGACTGATGATGGAATGGAGTTTACTCTGCACTGACTGATGGTGGAGTGGTGTTTACTCTGCACTGACTGATGATGGAATGGAGTTTACTCTGCACTGACTGATGATGGAATGGAGTTTACTCTGCACTGACTGATGGTGGAATGGAGTTTACTCTGCACTGACTGATGGTGTAATGGAGTTTACTCTGCACTGACTGATGATGGAATGGAGTTGACGCTGCACTGACTGATGATGGAATGGAGTTTACTCTGCACTGACTGATATGGGAATGGAGTTTACTCTGCACTGACTGATGATGGAATGGAGTTTACTCTGCACTGACTGATGATGGAATGTAATTTACTCTGCACTGACTGATGATGGAATGGAGTTTACTCTGCACTGACTGATGATGGAATGGAGTTTACTCTGCACTGACTGATGATGGAATGGAGTTTACTCTGCACTGACTGATGATGGAATGGAGTTTACTCTGCACTGACTGATGATGGAATGGAGTTTACTCTGCACTGACTGATGGTGGAATGGAGTTTACTCTGCACTGACTGATGATGGAATGGAGTTGACTCTGCACTGACTGATAATGGAATGGAGTTTACTCTGCACTGACTGATGGTGGAATGTAATTTACTCTGCACTGACTGATGATGGAATATAATTTACTCTGCACTGACTGATGGTGGAATGGAGTTTACTCTGCACTGACTGATGATGGAATGGAGTTTACTCTGCACTGACTGATGATGGAATGGAGTTTACTCTGCACTGACTGATGATGGAATGGAGTTTACTCTGCACTGACTGATGGTGGAATGGAGTTTACTCTGCACTGACTGATGATGGAATGGAGTTGACTCTGCACTGACTGATGATGGAATGGAGTTTACTCTGCACTGACTGATGGTGGAATGGAGTTTACTCTGCACTGACTGATGATGGAATGGAGTTGACTCTGCACTGACTGATGATGGAATGGAGTTTACTCTGCACTGGCTGATGATGGAATGTAGTTTACTCTGCACTGACTGATGATGGAATGGAGTTGACTCTGCACTGACTGATGAAGGAATGGAGTTTACTCTGCACTGACTGATGATGGAATGTAGTTTACTCTGCACTGACTGATGATGGAATGTAGTTTACTCTGCACTGACTGATGATGGAATGTAGTTTACTCTGCACTGACTGATGATGGAATGGAGTTTACTCTGCACTGACTGATGATGGAATGGAGTTTACTCTGCACTGACTGATGATGGAATGGAGTTGACTCTGCACTGACTGATGGTGGAATGGAGTTTACTCTGCACTGACTGATGATGGAATGGAGTTTACTCTGCACTGACTGATGATGGAATGGAGTTTACTCTGCACTGACTGATGATGGAATGGAGTTTACTCTGCACTGACTGATGATGGAATGGAGTTTACTCTGCACTGACTGATGATGGAATTTAGTTTACTCTGCACTGACTGATGATGGAATGTAATTTACTCTGCACTGACTGATGATGGAATGGAGTTTACTCTGCACTGACTGATGATGGAATGGAGTTGACTCTGCACTGACTGATGATGGAATGGAGTTTACTCTGCTCTGACTGATGATGGAATGGAGTTGACTCTGCACTGACTGATGATGGAATGGAGTTTACTCTGCACTGACTGATGATGGAATGGAGTTTACTCTGCACTGACTGATGGTGGAATGGAGTTTACTCTGCACTGACTGATGATGGAATGGAGTTGACTCTGCACTGACTGATGATGGAATGTAATTTACTCTGCACTGACTGATGGTGGAATGGAGTTTACTCTGCACTGACTGATAATGGAATGGAGTTTACTCTGCACTGACAGATGATGGAATGTAATTTACTCTGCACTGACTGATGATGGAATGTAATTTACTCTGCACTGACTGATGGTGGAATGGAGTTTACTCTGCACTGACTGATGATGGAATGGTGTTTACTCTGCACTGACTAATGATGGAATGGAGTTTACTCTGCACTGACTGATGATGGAATGGAGTTTACTCTGCACTGACTGATGGTGGAATGGAGTTTACTCTGCACTGACTGATGATGGAATGGAGTTGACTCTGCACTGACTGATGATGGAATGGAGTTGACGCTGCACTGACTGATGATGGAATGGAGTTTACTCTGCACTGACTGATGGTGGAATGTAGTTTACTCTGCACTGACTGATGATGGAATGTAGTTTACTCTGCACTGACTTATGATGGAATGTAGTTTACTCTGCACTGACTGATGATGGAATGGAGTTGACTCTGCACTGACTGATGATGGAATGTAATTTACTCTGCACTGACTGATGGTGGAATGGAGTTTACTCTGCACTGACTGATGATGGAATGTAGTTTATTCTGTACTGACTGATGGTGGAATGGAGTTTACTCTGCACTGACTGATGGTGGAATGGAGTTAACTCTGCACTGACTGATGATGGAATGTAGTTTATTCGGCACTGACGGATGGTGGAATGGAGTTTACTCTGCACTGACTGATGGTGGAATGGAGTTTACTCTGCACTGACTGATGGTGGAATGGAGTTTACTCTGCACTGACTGATGATGGAATGAAGTTGACTCTGCACTGACTGATAATGGAATGGAGTTTACTCTGCACTGACTGATGGTGGAATGGAGTTTACTCTGCACTGACTGATGATGGAATGGAGTTTACTCTGCACTGACTGATGATGGAATGTAATTTACTCTGCACTGACTGATGATGGAATGTAATTTACTCTGCACTGACTGATGGTGGAATGGAGTTTACTCTGCACTGACTGATGATGGAATGGAGTTTACTCTGCACTGACTGATGATGGAATGGAGTTTACTCTGCACTGACTGATGATGGAATGGAGTTTACTCTGCACTGACTGATGGTGGAATGGAGTTTACTCTGCACTGACTGATGATGGAATGGAGTTTACTCTGCACTGACTGATGATGGAATGGAGTTTACTCTGCACTGACTGATGGTGGAATGGAGTTTACTCTGCACTGACTGATGATGGAATGGAGTTGACTCTGCACTGACTGATGATGGAATGGAGTTTACTCTGCACTGACTGATGGTGGAATGGAGTTTACTCTGCACTGACTGATAATGGAATGGAGTTTACTCTGCACTGACGGATGATGGAATGTAATTTACTCTGCACTGACTGATGATGGAATGTAATTTACTCTGCACTGACTGATGGTGGAATGGAGTTTACTCTGCACTGACTGATGATGGAATGGTGTTTACTCTGCACTGACTGATGATGGAATGGAGTTTACTCTTCACTGACTGATGATGGAATGGAGTTTACTCTGCACTGACTGATGGTGGAATGGAGTTTACTCTGCACTGACTGATGATGGAATGGATTTGACTCTGCACTGACTGATGATGGAATGGAGTTGACGCTGCACTGACTGATGATGGAATGGAGTTTACTCTGCACTGACTGATGGTGGAATGTAGTTTACTCTGCACTGACTGATGATGGAATGTAGTTTACTCTGCACTGACTTATGATGGAATGTAGTTTACTCTGCACTGACTGATGATGGAATGGAGTTGACTCTGCACTGACTGATGGTGGAATGTAGTTTACTCAGCACTGACTGATGGTGGAATGTAGTTTACTCTGCACTGACTGATGGTGGAATGGAGTTAACTCTGCACTGACTGATGGTGGAATGGAGTTTACTCTGCACTGACTGATGATGGAATGGAGTTGACTCTGCACTGACTGATGATGGAATGGAGTTTACTCTGCACTGAGTGATGATGGAATGGAGTTTACTCTGCACTGACTGATGGTGGAATGGAGTTTACTCTGCACTGACTGATGATGGAATGGAGTTGACTCTGCACTGACTGATGATGGAATGGAGTTGACTCTGCACTGACTGATGATGGAATGGAGTTTACTCTGCACTGACTGATGGTGGAGTGGTGTTTACTCTGCACTGACTGATGATGGAATGGAGTTTACTCTGCACTGACTGATGATGGAATGGAGTTTACTCTGCACTGACTGATGGTGGAATGGAGTTTACTCTGCACTGACTGATGGTGTAATGGAGTTTACTCTGCACTGACTGATGATGGAATGGAGTTGACGCTGCACTGACTGATGATGGAATGGAGTTTACTCTGCACTGACTGATATGGGAATGGAGTTTACTCTGCACTGACTGATGATGGAATGGAGTTTACTCTGCACTGACTGATGATGGAATGTAATTTACTCTGCACTGACTGATGATGGAATGGAGTTTACTCTGCACTGACTGATGATGGAATGGAGTTTACTCTGCACTGACTGATGATGGAATGGAGTTTACTCTGCACTGACTGATGATGGAATGGAGTTTACTCTGCACTGACTGATGATGGAATGGAGTTTACTCTGCACTGACTGATGGTGGAATGGAGTTTACTCTGCACTGACTGATGATGGAATGGAGTTGACTCTGCACTGACTGATAATGGAATGGAGTTTACTCTGCACTGACTGATGGTGGAATGTAATTTACTCT
Source organism: Heterodontus francisci (assembly GCF_036365525.1). Classification (NCBI taxonomy): domain Eukaryota; kingdom Metazoa; phylum Chordata; class Chondrichthyes; order Heterodontiformes; family Heterodontidae; genus Heterodontus; species Heterodontus francisci. Next base: position 13,545,113 of record NC_090395.1, read on the forward strand.
GCACTGACTGATGATGGAATATAATTTACTCTGCACTGACTGATGGTGGAATGGAGTTTACTCTGCACTGACTGATGATGGAATGGAGTTTACTCTGCACTGACTGATGATGGAATGGAGTTTACTCTGCACTGACTGATGATGGAATGGAGTTTACTCTGCACTGACTGATGGTGGAATGGAGTTTACTCTGCACTGACTGATGATGGAATGGAGTTGACTCTGCACTGACTGATGATGGAATGGAGTTTACTCTGCACTGACTGATGGTGGAATGGAGTTTACTCTGCACTGACTGATGATGGAATGGAGTTGACTCTGCACTGACTGATGATGGAATGGAGTTTACTCTGCACTGGCTGATGATGGAATGTAGTTTACTCTGCACTGACTGATGATGGAATGGAGTTGACTCTGCACTGACTGATGAAGGAATGGAGTTTACTCTGCACTGACTGATGATGGAATGTAGTTTACTCTGCACTGACTGATGATGGAATGTAGTTTACTCTGCACTGACTGATGATGGAATGTAGTTTACTCTGCACTGACTGATGATGGAATGGAGTTTACTCTGCACTGACTGATGATGGAATGGAGTTTACTCTGCACTGACTGATGATGGAATGGAGTTGACTCTGCACTGACTGATGGTGGAATGGAGTTTACTCTGCACTGACTGATGATGGAATGGAGTTTACTCTGCACTGACTGATGATGGAATGGAGTTTACTCTGCACTGACTGATGATGGAATGGAGTTTACTCTGCACTGACTGATGATGGAATGGAGTTTACTCTGCACTGACTGATGATGGAATTTAGTTTACTCTGCACTGACTGATGATGGAATGTAATTTACTCTGCACTGACTGATGATGGAATGGAGTTTACTCTGCACTGACTGATGATGGAATGGAGTTGACTCTGCACTGACTGATGATGGAATGGAGTTTACTCTGCTCTGACTGATGATGGAATGGAGTTTACTCTGCACTGACTGATGGTGGAAAGGAGTTTACTCTGCACTGACTGATGATGGAATGGAGTTTACTCTGCACTGACTGATGGTGGAATGGAGTTTACTCTGCACTGACTGATGATGGAATGGAGTTGACTCTGCACTGACTGATGATGGAATGTAATTTACTCTGCACTGACTGATGGTGGAATGGAGTTTACTCTGCACTGACTGATAATGGAATGGAGTTTACTCTGCACTGACAGATGATGGAATGTAATTTACTCTGCACTGACTGATGATGGAATGTAATTTACTCTGCACTGACTGATGGTGGAATGGAGTTTACTCTGCACTGACTGATGATGGAATGGTGTTTACTCTGCACTGACTAATGATGGAATGGAGTTTACTCTGCACTGACTGATGATGGAATGGAGTTTACTCTGCACTGACTGATGGTGGAATGGAGTTTACTCTGCACTGACTGATGATGGAATGGAGTTGACTCTGCACTGACTGATGATGGAATGGAGTTGACGCTGCACTGACTGATGATGGAATGGAGTTTACTCTGCACTGACTGATGGTGGAATGTAGTTTACTCTGCACTGACTGATGATGGAATGTAGTTTACTCTGCACTGACTTATGATGGAATGTAGTTTACTCTGCACTGACTGATGATGGAATGGAGTTGACTCTGCACTGACTGATGATGGAATGTAATTTACTCTGCACTGACTGATGGTGGAATGGAGTTTACTCTGCACTGACTGATGATGGAATGTAGTTTATTCTGTACTGACTGATGGTGGAATGGAGTTTACTCTGCACTGACTGATGGTGGAATGGAGTTAACTCTGCACTGACTGATGATGGAATGTAGTTTATTCGGCACTGACGGATGGTGGAATGGAGTTTACTCTGCACTGACTGATGGTGGAATGGAGTTTACTCTGCACTGACTGATGGTGGAATGGAGTTTACTCTGCACTGACTGATGATGGAATGAAGTTGACTCTGCACTGACTGATAATGGAATGGAGTTTACTCTGCACTGACTGATGGTGGAATGGAGTTTACTCTGCACTGACTGATGATGGAATGGAGTTTACTCTGCACTGACTGATGATGGAATGTAATTTACTCTGCACTGACTGATGATGGAATGTAATTTACTCTGCACTGACTGATGGTGGAATGGAGTTTACTCTGCACTGACTGATGATGGAATGGAGTTTACTCTGCACTGACTGATGATGGAATGGAGTTTACTCTGCACTGACTGATGATGGAATGGAGTTTACTCTGCACTGACTGATGGTGGAATGGAGTTTACTCTGCACTGACTGATGATGGAATGGAGTTTACTCTGCACTGACTGATGATGGAATGGAGTTTACTCTGCACTGACTGATGGTGGAATGGAGTTTACTCTGCACTGACTGATGATGGAATGGAGTTGACTCTGCACTGACTGATGATGGAATGGAGTTTACTCTGCACTGACTGATGGTGGAATGGAGTTTACTCTGCACTGACTGATAATGGAATGGAGTTTACTCTGCACTGACGGATGATGGAATGTAATTTACTCTGCACTGACTGATGATGGAATGTAATTTACTCTGCACTGACTGATGGTGGAATGGAGTTTACTCTGCACTGACTGATGATGGAATGGTGTTTACTCTGCACTGACTGATGATGGAATGGAGTTTACTCTTCACTGACTGATGATGGAATGGAGTTTACTCTGCACTGACTGATGGTGGAATGGAGTTTACTCTGCACTGACTGATGATGGAATGGATTTGACTCTGCACTGACTGATGATGGAATGGAGTTGACGCTGCACTGACTGATGATGGAATGGAGTTTACTCTGCACTGACTGATGGTGGAATGTAGTTTACTCTGCACTGACTGATGATGGAATGTAGTTTACTCTGCACTGACTTATGATGGAATGTAGTTTACTCTGCACTGACTGATGATGGAATGGAGTTGACTCTGCACTGACTGATGGTGGAATGTAGTTTACTCAGCACTGACTGATGGTGGAATGTAGTTTACTCTGCACTGACTGATGGTGGAATGGAGTTAACTCTGCACTGACTGATGGTGGAATGGAGTTTACTCTGCACTGACTGATGATGGAATGGAGTTGACGCTGCACTGACTGATGATGGAATGGAGTTTACTCTGCACTGACTGATGGAGGAATGGAGTTTACTCTGCACTGACTGATGATGGAATGGAGTTTACTCTGCACTGACTGATGATGGAATGTAATTTACTCTGCACTGACTGATGATGGAATGGAGTTTACTCTGCACTGACTGATGATGGAATGGAGTTTACTCTGCACTGACTGATGATGGAATGGAGTTTACTCTGCACTGACTGATGATGGAATGGAGTTTACTCTGCACTGACTGATGATGGAATGGAGTTTACTCTGCACTGACTGATGGTGGAATGGAGTTTACTCTGCACTGACTGATGATGGAATGGAGTTGACTCTGCACTGACTGATAATGGAATGGAGTTTACTCTGCACTGACTGATGGTGGAATGGAGTTTACTCTGCACTGACTGATGATGGAATGGAGTTTACTCTGCACTGACTGATGATGGAATGTAATTTACTCTGCACTGAGTGATGATGGAATGGAGTTTACTCTGCACTGACTGATGATGGAATGGAGTTTACTCTGCACTGACTGATGATGGAATGGAGTTTCCTCTGCACAGTCTGATGGTGGAATGTAATTTACTCTGCACTGAGTGATGATGGAATGGAGTTTACTCTGCACTGACTGATGATGGAATGTAATTTACTCTGCACTGACTGATGTTGGAATGGAGTTTACTCTGCACTGATTGATGATGGAATGGAGTTTACTCTGCACTGACTGATGATGGAATGGAGTTTACTCTGCACTGACTGATGATGGAATGGAGTTGACTCTGCACTGACTGATGATGGAATGGAGTTTACTCTGCACTGACTGATGATGGAATGGAGTTGACTCAGCACTGACTGATGATGGAATGGTGTTTACTCTGCACTGACTGATGGTGGAATGGAGTTTACTCTGCACTGACTGATGATGGAATGGAGTTGACTCTGCACTGACTGATGATGGAATGGAGTTTACTCTGCACTGACTGATGATGGAATGTAGTTTACTCTGCACTGACTGATGATGGAATGGAGTTGACTCTGCACTGACTGATGATGGAATGGAGTTTACTCTGCACTGACTCATGATGGAATGTAGTTTACTCTGCACTGACTGATGATGGAATGGAGTTGACTCTGCACTGACTGATGATGGAATGGAGTTTACTCTGCACTGGCTGATGATGGAATGTAGTTTACTCTGCACTGACTGATGATGGAATGGAGTTGACTCTGCACTGACTGATGAAGGAATGGAGTTTACTCTGCACTGACTGATGATGGAATGTAGTTTACTCTGCGCTGACTGATGATGAAATGTAGTTTACTCTGCACTGACTGATGATGGAATGTAGTTTACTCTGCACTGACTGATGATGGAATGGAGTTTACTCTGCACTGACTGATGATGGAATGGAGTTTACTCTGCACTGACTGATGATGGAATGGAGTTGACTCTGCACTGACTGATGGTGGAATGGAGTTTACTCTGCACTGACTGATGATGGAATGGAGTTTACTCTGCACAGACTGATGATGGAATGGAGTTTACTCTGCACTGACTGATGATGGAATGGAGTTTACTCTGCACTGACTGGTGATGGAATTTAGTTTACTCTGCACTGACTGATGATGGAATGTAATTTACTCTGCACTGACTGATGATGGAATGGAGTTTACTCTGCACTGACTGATGATGGAATGGAGTTGACTCTGCACTGACTGATGATGGAATGGAGTTTACTCTGCACTGACTGATGATGGAATGGAGTTGACTCTGCACTGACTGATGATGGAATGGAGTTTACTCTGCACTGACTGATGGTGCAATGGAGTTTACTCTGCACTGACTGATGATGGAATGGAGTTGACTCTGCACTGACTGATGATGGAATGCAGTTTACTCTGCACTGACTGATGGTGGAATGGAGTTTACTCTGCACTGACTGATGATGGAATGGAGTTTACTCTGCACTTACTGATGATGGAATGGAGTTTACTCTGCACTGACTGATGATGGAATGGAGTTTACTCTGCAATGACTGATGATGGAATGGAGTTTACTCTGCACTGACTGATGGTGGAATGGAGTTTACTCTGCACTGACTGATGATGGAATGGAGTTGAGTCTGCACTGACTGATGATGGAATGGAGATGACACTGCACTGACTGATGGTGGAATGGAGTTTACTCTGCACTGACTGATGATGGAATGCAGTTTACTCTGCACTGACTGATGATGGAATGTAATTTACTCTGCAATGACTGATGATGGAATGTAATTTACTCTGCACTGACTGATGGTGGAATGGAGTTTACTCTGCACTGACTGATGATGGAATGGAGTTTACTCTGCACTGACTGATGATGGAATGGAGTTTACTCTGCACTGACTGATGATGGAATGGAGTTTACTCTGCACTGACTGATGATGGAATGGAGTTGACTCTGCACTGACTGATGGTGGAATGGAGTTTACTCTGCACTGACTGATGATGGAATGGAGTTTACTCAGCACTGACTGATGGTGGAATGGAGTTTACTCTGCACTGACTGATGATGGAATGGAGTTTACTCTGCACTGACTGATGATGGAATGGAGTTGACTCTGCACTGACTGATGATGGAATGTAGTTTACTCTGCACTGACTGATGATGGAATGGAGTTGACTCTGCACTGACTGATGATCGAATGGAGTTTACTCTGCACTGGCTGATGATGGAATGTAGTTTACTCTGCACTGACTGATGATGGAATGGAGTTGACTCTGCACTGACTGATGAAGGAATGGAGTTTACTCTGCACTGACTGATGATGGAATGTAGTTTACTCTGCACTGACTGATGATGAAATGTAGTTTACTCTGCACTGACTGATGATGGAATGTAGTTTACTCTGCACTGACTGATGATGGAATGGAGTTTACTCTGCACTGACTGATGATGGAATGGAGTTTACTCTGCACTGACTGATGATGGAATGGAGTTGACTCTGCACTGACTGATGGTGGAATGGAGTTTACTCTGCACTGACTGATGATGGAATGGAGTTTACTCTGCACTGACTGATGATGGAATGGAGTTTACTCTGCACTGACTGATGATGGAATGGAGTTTACTCTGCACTGACTGATGATGGAATGCAGTTTACTCTGCACTGACTGATGATGGAATGTAATTTACTCTGCACTGACTGATGATGGAATGTAATTTACTCTGCACTGACTGATGGTGGAATGGAGTTTACTCTGCACTGACTGATGATGGAATGCAGTTTACTCTGCACTGACTGATGATGGAATGTAATTTACTCTGCACTGACTGATGATGGAATGTAATTTACTCTGCACTGACTGATGGTGGAATGGAGTTTACTCTGCACTGACTGATGATGGAATGGAGTTTACTCTGCACTGACTGATGATGGAATGGAGTTTACTCTGCACTGACTGATGGTGGAATGGAGTTTACTCTGCACTGACTGATGGTGGAATGGAGTTTACTCTGCACTGACTGATGATGGAATGGAGTTTACTCTGCACTGACTGATGATGCAATGGAGTTGACTCTGCACTGACTGATGGTGGAATGGAGTTTACTCTGCACTGACTGACGATGGAATGGAGTTTACTCTGCACTGACTGATGATGGAATGGAGTTTACTCTGCACTGACTGATGATGGAATGGAGTTTACTCTGCACTGACTGATGATGGAATTTAGTTTACTCTGCACTGACTGATGATGGAATGTAATTTACTCTGCACTGACTGATGATGGAATGGAGTTTACTCTGCACTGACTGATGATGGAATGGAGTTGACTCTGCACTGACTGATGATGGAATGGAGTTTACTCTGCACTGACTGATGATGGAATGGAGTTGACTCTGCACTGACTGATGATGGAATGGAGTTTACTCTGCACTGACTGATGATGGAATGGAGTTGACTCTGCACTGACTGATGATGGAATGGAGTTTACTCTGCACTGACTGATGATGGAATGGAGTTTACTCTGCACTGACTGATGATGGAATGGAGTTTACTCTGCACTGACTGATGATGGAATGGAGTTTACTCTGCACTGACTGATGATGGAATGGAGTTTACTCTGCACTGACTGATGGTGGAATGGAGTTTACTCTGCACTGACTGATGATGGAATGGAGTTGACTCTGCACTGACTGATGATGGAATGTAATTTACTCTGCACTGACTGATGGTGGAATGGAGTTTACTCTGCACTGACTGATAATGGAATGGAGTTTACTCTGCACTGACGGATGATGGAATGTAATTTACTCTGCACTGACTGATGATGGAATGTAATTTACTCTGCACTGACTGATGGTGGAATGGAGTTTACTCTGCACTGACTGATGATGGAATGGTGTTTACTCTGCACTGACTAATGATGGAATGGAGTTTACTCTGCACTGACTGATGATGGAATGGAGTTTACTCTGCACTGACTGATGGTGGAATGGAGTTTACTCTGCACTGACTGATGATGGAATGGAGTTGACTCTGCACTGACTGATGATGGAATGGAGTTGACGCTGCACTGACTGATGATGGAATGGAGTTTACTCTGCACTGACTGATGGTGGAATGTAGTTTACTCTGCACTGACTGATGATGGAATGTAGTTTACTCTGCACTGACTTATGATGGAATGTAGTTTACTCTGCACTGACTGATGATGGAATGGAGTTGACTCTGCACTGACTGATGATGGAATGTAATTTACTCTGCACTGACTGATGGTGGAATGGAGTTTACTCTGCACTGACTGATGATGGAATGTAGTTTATTCTGTACTGACTGATGGTGGAATGGAGTTTACTCTGCACTGACTGATGGTGGAATGGAGTTAACTCTGCACTGACTGATGATGGAATGTAGTTTATTCGGCACTGACTGATGGTGGAATGGAGTTTACTCTGCACTGACTGATGGTGGAATGGAGTTTACTCTGCACTGACTGATGGTGGAATGGAGTTTACTCTGCACTGACTGATGATGGAATGAAGTTGACTCTGCACTGACTGATAATGGAATGGAGTTTACTCTGCACTGACTGATGGAGGAATGGAGTTTACTCTGCACTGACTGATGATGGAATGGAGTTTACTCTGCACTGACTGATGATGGAATGTAATTTACTCTGCACTGACTGATGATGGAATGTAATTTACTCTGCACTGACTGATGGTGGAATGGAGTTTACTCTGCACTGACTGATGATGGAATGGAGTTTACTCTGCACTGACTGATGATGGAATGGAGTTTACTCTGCACTGACTGATGATGGAATGGAGTTTACTCTGCACTGACTGATGGTGGAATGGAGTTTACTCTGCACTGACTGATGACGGAATGGAGTTGACTCTGCACTGACTGATCATGGAATGGAGTTTACTCTGCACTGACTGATGGTGGAATGGAGTTTACTCAGCACTGACTGATGATGGAATGGAGTTGACTCTGCACTGACTGATGATGGAATGGAGTTTACTCTGCACTGACTGATGATGGAATGTAGTTTACTCTGCACTGACTGATGATGGAATGGAGTTGACTCTGCACTGACTGATGATGGAATGGAGTTTACTCTGCACTGACTGATGATGGAATGTAGTTTACTCTGCACTGACTGATGATGGAATGTAGTTTACTCAGCACTGACAGATGATGGAATGTAGTTTACTCTGCACTGACTGATGATGGAATGGAGTTTACTCTGCACTGACTGATGGTGGAATGTAATTTACTCTGCACTGACTGATGATGGAATGGAGTTTACTCTGCACTGACTAATGATGGAATGTAGTTTACTCTGCACTGACTGATGATGGAATGGAGTTTACTCTGCACTGACTAATGATGGAATGTAATTTACTCTGCACTGACTGATGGTGGAATGGAGTTTACTCTGCACTGACTGATGATGGAATGTAGTTTATTCTGTACTGACTGATGGTGGAATGGAGTTTACTCTGCACTGACTGATGGTGGAATGGAGTTAACTCTGCACTGACTGATGATGGAATGTAGTTTATTCGGCACTGACTGATGGTGGAATGGAGTTTACTCTGCACTGACTGATGGTGGAATGGAGTTTACTCTGCACTGACTGATGGTGGAATGGAGTTTACTCTGCACTGACTGATGATGGAATGAAGTTGACTCTGCACTGACTGATAATGGAATGGAGTTTACTCTGCACTGACTGATGGAGGAATGGAGTTTACTCTGCACTGACTGATGATGGAATGGAGTTTACTCTGCACTGACTGATGATGGAATGTAATTTACTCTGCACTGACTGATGATGGAATGTAATTTACTCTGCACTGACTGATGGTGGAATGGAGTTTACTCTGCACTGACTGATGATGGAATGGAGTTTACTCTGCACTGACTGATGATGGAATGGAGTTTACTCTGCACTGACTGATGATGGAATGGAGTTTACTCTGCACTGACTGATGGTGGAATGGAGTTTACTCTGCACTGACTGATGACGGAATGGAGTTGACTCTGCACTGACTGATCATGGAATGGAGTTTACTCTGCACTGACTGATGGTGGAATGGAGTTTACTCAGCACTGACTGATGATGGAATGGAGTTGACTCTGCACTGACTGATGATGGAATGGAGTTTACTCTGCACTGACTGATGATGGAATGGAGTTTACTCTGCACTGACTGATGGTGGAATGGAGTTTACTCTGCACTGACTGATGACGGAATGGAGTTGACTCTGCACTGACTGATCATGGAATGGAGTTTACTCTGCACTGACTGATGGTGGAATGGAGTTTACTCAGCACTGACTGATGATGGAATGGAGTTGACTCTGCACTGACTGATGATGGAATGGAGTTTACTCTGCACTGACTGATGATGGAATGTAGTTTACTCTGCACTGACTGATGATGGAATGGAGTTGACTCTGCACTGACTGATGATGGAATGGAGTTTACTCTGCACTGACTGATGATGGAATGTAGTTTACTCTGCACTGACTGATGATGGAATGTAGTTTACTCAGCACTGACAGATGATGGAATGTAGTTTACTCTGCACTGACTGATGATGGAATGGAGTTTACTCTGCACTGACTGATGGTGGAATGTAATTTACTCTGCACTGACTGATGATGGAATGGAGTTTACTCTGCACTGACTAATGATGGAATGTAGTTTACTCTGCACTGACTGATGATGGAATGGAGTTTACTCTGCACTGACTAATGATGGAATGTAATTTACTCTGCACTGACTGATGGTGGAATGGAGTTTACTCTGCACTGACTGATGATGGAATGTAGTTTATTCTGTACTGACTGATGGTGGAATGGAGTTTACTCTGCACTGACTGATGGTGGAATGGAGTTAACTCTGCACTGACTGATGATGGAATGTAGTTTATTCGGCACTGACTGATGGTGGAATGGAGTTTACTCTGCACTGACTGATGGTGGAATGGAGTTTACTCTGCACTGACTGATGGTGGAATGGAGTTTACTCTGCACTGACTGATGATGGAATGAAGTTGACTCTGCACTGACTGATAATGGAATGGAGTTTACTCTGCACTGACTGATGGAGGAATGGAGTTTACTCTGCACTGACTGATGATGGAATGGAGTTTACTCTGCACTGACTGATGATGGAATGTAATTTACTCTGCACTGACTGATGATGGAATGTAATTTACTCTGCACTGACTGATGGTGGAATGGAGTTTACTCTGCACTGACTGATGATGGAATGGAGTTTACTCTGCACTGACTGATGATGGAATGGAGTTTACTCTGCACTGACTGATGATGGAATGGAGTTTACTCTGCACTGACTGATGGTGGAATGGAGTTTACTCTGCACTGACTGATGACGGAATGGAGTTGACTCTGCACTGACTGATCATGGAATGGAGTTTACTCTGCACTGACTGATGGTGGAATGGAGTTTACTCAGCACTGACTGATGATGGAATGGAGTTGACTCTGCACTGACTGATGATGGAATGGAGTTTACTCTGCACTGACTGATGATGGAATGTAGTTTACTCTGCACTGACTGATGATGGAATGGAGTTGACTCTGCACTGACTGATGATGGAATGGAGTTTACTCTGCACTGACTGATGATGGAATGTAGTTTACTCTGCACTGACTGATGATGGAATGTAGTTTACTCAGCACTGACAGATGATGGAATGTAGTTTACTCTGCACTGACTGATGATGGAATGGAGTTTACTCTGCACTGACTGATGGTGGAATGTAATTTACTCTGCACTGACTGATGATGGAATGGAGTTTACTCTGCACTGACTAATGATGGAATGTAGTTTACTCTGCACTGACTGATGATGGAATGGAGTTAACTCTGCACTGACTGATGATGGAATGTAGTTTACTCTGCACTGACTGATGATGGAATGGAGTTTACTCTGCACTGACTGATGATGGAATGGAGTTTACTCTGCACTGACCAATGATAGAATAGAGTTTACTCTGCACTGACTGATGATGGAATGGAGTTTACTCTGCACTGACTGATGATGAGATGGAGTTTACTCTGCACTGACTGATGATGGAATGGAGTTTACTCTGCACTGACTGATGATGGAATAGAGTTTACTCTGCACTGACTGATGATGGAATGGAGTTTACTCTGCACTGACTGATGATGGAATAGAGTTTACTCTGCACTGACTGATGATGGAATAGAGTTTACTCTGCACTGACTGATGATGGAATGGAGTTTACTCTGCACTGACTGATGATGGAATAGAGTTTACTCTGCACTGACTGATGATGCAATAGAGTTTACTCTGCACTGACTGATGGTGGAATGTAATTTACTCTGCACTGACTGATGATGGAATGGAGTTTACTCTGCACTGACTAATGATGGAATGTAGTTTACTCTGCACTGACTGATGATGGAATGGAGTTTACTCTGCACTGACTGATGATGGAATGTAGTTTACTCTGCACTGACTGATGATGGAATGGAGTTTACTCTGCACTGACTGATGATGGAATGGAGTTTACTCTGCACTGACCAATGATAGAATAGAGTTTACTCTGCACTGACTGATGATGGAATGGAGTTTACTCTGCACTGACTGATGATGAGATGGAGTTTACTCTGCACTGACTGATGATGGAATGGATTTTACTCTGCACTGACTGATGATGGAATAGAGTTTACTCTGCACTGACTGATGATGGAATAGAGTTTACTCTGCACTGACTGATGATGGAATGTAATTTACTCTGCACTGTCTGATGGTGGAACGTAGTTTACTCTGCACTGACTGATGATGGAATGGAGTTTACTCTGCACTGACTGATGATGGAATGGAGTTTACTCTGCACTGACTGATGATGGAATGTAATTTACTCTGCACAGTCTGATGGTGGAATGTAATTTACTCTGCACTGAGTGATGATGGAATGGAGTTTACTCTGCACTGACTGATGATGGAATGTAATTGACTCTGCACTGACTGATGATGGAATGTAGTTTACTCTGCACTGACTGATGATGGAATGTAGTTTACTCTGCACTGTCTGATGGTGGAATGTAAATTACTCTGCACTGACTGATGATGGAATGTAGTTTACTCTGCACTGACTGATGGTGGAATGGAGTTTACTCTGCACTGACTGATGATGGAATGTAGTTTACTCTGCACTGGCTGATGATGGAATGTAGTTTACTCTGCAATGACTGATGATGGAATGGAGTTGACTCTGCACTGACTGATGATGGAATGGAGTTTACTCTGCACTGACTGATGATGGAATGCAGTTTACTCTGCACTGACTGATGATGGAATGTAGTTTACTCTGCACTGACTGATGGAATGTAGTTTACTCTGCACTGACTGATGATGGAATGTAATTTACTCTGCACTGACTGATGATGGAATGGAGTTTACTCTGCACTGACTGATGATGGAATGGAGTTGACTCTGCACTGACTGATGATGGAATGGAGTTTACTCTGCACTGACTGATGATGGAATGGAGTTGACTCTGCACTGACTGATGATGGAATGGAGTTTACTCTGCACTGACTGATGGTGCAATGGAGTTTACTCTGCACTGACTGATGATGGAATGGAGTTGACTCTGCACTGACTGATGATGGAATGCAGTTTACTCTGCACTGACTGATGGTGGAATGGAGTTTACTCTGCACTGACTGATGATGGAATGGAGTTTACTCTGCACTTACTGATGATGGAATGGAGTTTACTCTGCACTGACTGATGATGGAATGGAGTTTACTCTGCAATGACTGATGATGGAATGGAGTTTACTCTGCACTGACTGATGGTGGAATGGAGTTTACTCTGCACTGACTGATGATGGAATGGAGTTGAGTCTGCACTGACTGATGATGGAATGGAGATGACTCTGCACTGACTGATGGTGGAATGGAGTTTACTCTGCACTGACTGATGATGGAATGCAGTTTACTCTGCACTGACTGATGATGGAATGTAATTTACTCTGCAATGACTGATGATGGAATGTAATTTACTCTGCACTGACTGATGGTGGAATGGAGTTTACTCTGCACTGACTGATGATGGAATGGAGTTTACTCTGCACTGACTGATGATGGAATGGAGTTTACTCTGCACTGACTGATGATGGAATGGAGTTTACTCTGCACTGACTGATGATGGAATGGAGTTGACTCTGCACTGACTGATGGTGGAATGGAGTTTACTCTGCACTGACTGATGATGGAATGGAGTTTACTCTGCACTGACTGATGGTGGAATGGAGTTTACTCTGCACTGACTGATGATGGAATGGAGTTTACTCTGCACTGACTGATGATGGAATGGAGTTGACTCTGCACTGACTGATGATGGAATGTAGTTTACTCTGCACTGACTGATGATGGAATGGAGTTGACTCTGCACTGACTGATGATCGAATGGAGTTTACTCTGCACTGGCTGATGATGGAATGTAGTTTACTCTGCACTGACTGATGATGGAATGGAGTTGACTCTGCACTGACTGATGAAGGAATGGAGTTTACTCTGCACTGACTGATGATGGAATGTAGTTTACTCTGCACTGACTGATGATGAAATGTAGTTTACTCTGCACTGACTGATGATGGAATGTAGTTTACTCTGCACTGACTGATGATGGAATGGAGTTTACTCTGCACTGACTGATGATGGAATGGAGTTTACTCTGCACTGACTGATGATGGAATGGAGTTGACTCTGCACTGACTGATGGTGGAATGGAGTTTACTCTGCACTGACTGATGATGGAATGGAGTTTACTCTGCACTGACTGATGATGGAATGGAGTTTACTCTGCACTGACTGATGATGGAATGGAGTTTACTCTGCACTGACTGATGATGGAATGCAGTTTACTCTGCACTGACTGATGATGGAATGTAATTTACTCTGCACTGACTGATGATGGAATGTAATTTACTCTGCACTGACTGATGGTGGAATGGAGTTTACTCTGCACTGACTGATGATGGAATGCAGTTTACTCTGCACTGACTGATGATGGAATGTAATTTAATCTGCACTGACTGATGATGGAATGTAATTTACTCTGCACTGACTGATGGTGGAATGGACTTTACTCTGCACTGACTGATGATGGAATGGAGTTTACTCTGCACTGACTGATGATGGAATGGAGTTTACTCTGCACTGACTGATGGTGGAATGGAGTTTACTCTGCACTGACTGATGGTGGAATGGAGTTTACTCTGCACTGACTGATGATGGAATGGAGTTTACTCTGCACTGACTGATGATGCAATGGAGTTGACTCTGCACTGACTGATGGTGGAATGGAGTTTACTCTGCACTGACTGACGATGGAATGGAGTTTACTCTGCACTGACTGATGATGGAATGGAGTTTACTCTGCACTGACTGATGATGGAATGGAGTTTACTCTGCACTGACTGATGATGGAATTTAGTTTACTCTGCACTGACTGATGATGGAATGTAATTTACTCTGCACTGACTGATGATGGAATGGAGTTTACTCTGCACTGACTGATGATGGAATGGAGTTGACTCTGCACTGACTGATGATGGAATGGAGTTTACTCTGCACTGACTGATGATGGAATGGAGTTGACTCTGCACTGACTGATGATGGAATGGAGTTTACTCTGCACTGACTGATGATGGAATGGAGTTGACTCTGCACTGACTGATGATGGAATGGAGTTTACTCTGCACTGACTGATGATGGAATGGAGTTTACTCTGCACTGACTGATGATGGAATGGAGTTTACTCTGCACTGACTGATGATGGAATGGAGTTTACTCTGCACTGACTGATGATGGAATGGAGTTTACTCTGCACTGACTGATGGTGGAATGGAGTTTACTCTGCACTGACTGATGATGGAATGGAGTTGACTCTGCACTGACTGATGATGGAATGTAATTTACTCTGCACTGACTGATGGTGGAATGGAGTTTACTCTGCACTGACTGATAATGGAATGGAGTTTACTCTGCACTGACGGATGATGGAATGTAATTTACTCTGCACTGACTGATGATGGAATGTAATTTACTCTGCACTGACTGATGGTGGAATGGAGTTTACTCTGCACTGACTGATGATGGAATGGTGTTTACTCTGCACTGACTAATGATGGAATGGAGTTTACTCTGCACTGACTGATGATGGAATGGAGTTTACTCTGCACTGACTGATGGTGGAATGGAGTTTACTCTGCACTGACTGATGATGGAATGGAGTTGACTCTGCACTGACTGATGATGGAATGGAGTTGACGCTGCACTGACTGATGATGGAATGGAGTTTACTCTGCACTGACTGATGGTGGAATGTAGTTTACTCTGCACTGACTGATGATGGAATGTAGTTTACTCTGCACTGACTTATGATGGAATGTAGTTTACTCTGCACTGACTGATGATGGAATGGAGTTGACTCTGCACTGACTGATGATGGAATGTAATTTACTCTGCACTGACTGATGGTGGAATGGAGTTTACTCTGCACTGACTGATGATGGAATGTAGTTTATTCTGTACTGACTGATGGTGGAATGGAGTTTACTCTGCACTGACTGATGGTGGAATGGAGTTAACTCTGCACTGACTGATGATGGAATGTAGTTTATTCGGCACTGACTGATGGTGGAATGGAGTTTACTCTGCACTGACTGATGGTGGAATGGAGTTTACTCTGCACTGACTGATGGTGGAATGGAGTTTACTCTGCACTGACTGATGATGGAATGAAGTTGACTCTGCACTGACTGATAATGGAATGGAGTTTACTCTGCACTGACTGATGGAGGAATGGAGTTTACTCTGCACTGACTGATGATGGAATGGAGTTTACTCTGCACTGACTGATGATGGAATGTAATTTACTCTGCACTGACTGATGATGGAATGTAATTTACTCTGCACTGACTGATGGTGGAATGGAGTTTACTCTGCACTGACTGATGATGGAATGGAGTTTACTCTGCACTGACTGATGATGGAATGGAGTTTACTCTGCACTGACTGATGATGGAATGGAGTTTACTCTGCACTGACTGATGGTGGAATGGAGTTTACTCTGCACTGACTGATGACGGAATGGAGTTGACTCTGCACTGACTGATCATGGAATGGAGTTTACTCTGCACTGACTGATGGTGGAATGGAGTTTACTCAGCACTGACTGATGATGGAATGGAGTTGACTCTGCACTGACTGATGATGGAATGGAGTTTACTCTGCACTGACTGATGATGGAATGTAGTTTACTCTGCACTGACTGATGATGGAATGGAGTTGACTCTGCACTGACTGATGATGGAATGGAGTTTACTCTGCACTGACTGATGATGGAATGTAGTTTACTCTGCACTGACTGATGATGGAATGTAGTTTACTCAGCACTGACAGATGATGGAATGTAGTTTACTCTGCACTGACTGATGATGGAATGGAGTTTACTCTGCACTGACTGATGGTGGAATGTAATTTACTCTGCACTGACTGATGATGGAATGGAGTTTACTCTGCACTGACTAATGATGGAATGTAGTTTACTCTGCACTGACTGATGATGGAATGGAGTTAACTCTGCACTGACTGATGATGGAATGTAGTTTACTCTGCACTGACTGATGATGGAATGGAGTTTACTCTGCACTGACTGATGATGGAATGGAGTTTACTCTGCACTGACCAATGATAGAATAGAGTTTACTCTGCACTGACTGATGATGGAATGGAGTTTACTCTGCACTGACTGATGATGAGATGGAGTTTACTCTGCACTGACTGATGATGGAATGGAGTTTACTCTGCACTGACTGATGATGGAATAGAGTTTACTCTGCACTGACTGATGATGGAATGGAGTTTACTCTGCACTGACTGATGATGGAATAGAGTTTACTCTGCACTGACTGATGATGGAATAGAGTTTACTCTGCACTGACTGATGATGGAATGGAGTTTACTCTGCACTGACTGATGATGGAATAGAGTTTACTCTGCACTGACTGATGATGCAATAGAGTTTACTCTGCACTGACTGATGGTGGAATGTAATTTACTCTGCACTGACTGATGATGGAATGGAGTTTACTCTGCACTGACTAATGATGGAATGTAGTTTACTCTGCACTGACTGATGATGGAATGGAGTTTACTCTGCACTGACTGATGATGGAATGTAGTTTACTCTGCACTGACTGATGATGGAATGGAGTTTACTCTGCACTGACTGATGATGGAATGGAGTTTACTCTGCACTGACCAATGATAGAATAGAGTTTACTCTGCACTGACTGATGATGGAATGGAGTTTACTCTGCACTGACTGATAATGAGATGGAGTTTACTCTGCACTGACTGATGATGGAATGGATTTTACTCTGCACTGACTGATGATGGAATAGAGTTTACTCTGCACTGACTGATGATGGAATAGAGTTTACTCTGCACTGACTGATGATGGAATGTAATTTACTCTGCACTGTCTGATGGTGGAACGTAGTTTACTCTGCACTGACTGATGATGGAATGGAGTTTACTCTGCACTGACTGATGATGGAATGGAGTTTACTCTGCACTGACTGATGATGGAATGTAATTTACTCTGCACAGTCTGATGGTGGAATGTAATTTACTCTGCACTGAGTGATGATGGAATGGAGTTTACTCTGCACTGACTGATGATGGAATGTAATTTACTCTGCACTGACTGATGATGGAATGTAGTTTACTCTGCACTGACTGATGATGGAATGTAGTTTACTCTGCACTGTCTGATGGTGGAATGTAAATTACTCTGCACTGACTGATGATGGAATGTAGTTTACTCTGCACTGACTGATGGTGGAATGGAGTTTACTCTGCACTGACTGATGATGGAATGTAGTTTACTCTGCACTGGCTGATGATGGAATGTAGTTTACTCTGCACTGACTGATGATGGAATGGAGTTGACTCTGCACTGACTGATGATGGAATGGAGTTTACTCTGCACTGAATGATGATGGAATGCAGTTTACTCTGCACTGACTGATGATGGAATGTAGTTTACTCTGCACTGACTGATGGAATGTAGTTTACTCTGCACTGACTGATGGTGGAATGTAATTTACTCTGCACTGACTGATGATGGAATGTAGTTTACTCTGCACTGACTGATGATGGAATGGAGTTTACTCTGCACTGACTGATGATGGAATGGAGTTGACTCTGCACTGACTGATGATGGAATGGAGTTTACTCTGCACTGACTGATGATGGAATGTAGTTTACTCTGCACTGACTGATGATGGAATGTAGTTTACTCTGCACTGACTGATGGAATGTAATTTACTCTGCACTGACTGATGGTGGAATGTAATTTACTCTGCACTGACTGATGATGGAATGTAGTTTACTCTGCACTGACTGATGATGGAATGGAGTTTACTCTGCTCTGACTGATGATGGAATGGAGTTGACTCTGCACTGACTGATGATGGAATGGAGTTTACTCTGCACTGACTGATGATGGAATGTAGTTTACTCTGCACTGACTGATGATGGAATGGAGTTGACTCTGCACTGACTGATGATGGAATGGAGTTTACTCTGCACTGACTGATGATGGAATGGAGTTTACTCTGCACTGACTGATGATGGAATGGAGTTGACTCTGCACTGACTGATGATGGAATGGAGTTTACTCTGCACTGACTGATGATGGAATTTAGTTTACTCTGCACTGATTGATGATGGAATGTAGTTTACTTTGCACTGACTGCTGGTGGAATGTAGTTTACTCTGCACTGACTGATGGTGGAATGTAATTTACTCTGCACTGACTGATGATGGAATGCAGTTTACTCTGCACTGACTGATGATGGAATGTAGTTTACTCTGCACTGACTGATGATGGATTGTAGTTTACTCTGCACTGACTGATCGTGGAATGTAGTTTACTCTGCACTGACTGATGGTGGAATGTGATTTACTCTGCACTGACTGATGATGGAATGTAGTTTACTCTGCACTGACTGATGATGGAATGTAATTTACTCTGCACTGACTGATGATGGAATGTAGTTTACTCTGCACTGACTGATGATGGAATGGAGTTTACTCTGCACTGAGTGATGATGGAATGTAATTTACTCTGCACTGACTGATGATGGAATGTAGTTTACTCTGCACTGACTGATGATGGAATGGAGTTTACTCTGCACTGTCTGATGGTGGAATGTAGTTTACTCTGCACTGTCTGATGGTGGAATGTAGTTTGCTCTGCACTGACTGATGATGGAATGTAATTTACTCTGCACTGACTGATGATGGAATGTCGCTTACTCTGCACTGACTGATGATGGAATGGAGTGTACTCTGCACTGACTGATGATGGAATGGAGTTTACTCTGCACTGACGGATGATGGAATGTAATTTACTCTGCACTGACTGATGATAGAATGTAATTTACTCTGCACTGACTGATGGTGGAATGGAGTTTACTCTGCACTGACTGATGATGGAATGGAGTTTACTCTGCACTGACTGATGATGGAATGTAGTTTACTCTGCACTGACTGATGATGGAATGTAGTTTACTCAGCACTGACAGATGATGGAATGTAGTTTACTCTGCACTGACTGATGATGGAATGGAGTTTACTCTGCACTGTCTGATGGTGGAATGTAATTTACTCTGCACAGACTGATGATGGAATGGAGTTTACTCTGCACTGACTGATGATGGAATGGAGTTTACTCTGCACTGACTGATGATGGAATGGAGTTTACTCTGCACTGACCAATGATGGAATAGAGTTTACTCTGCACTGACTGATGATGGAATGGAGTTTACTCTGCACTGACTGATGATGAGATGGAGTTTACTCTGCACTGACTGATGATGGAATGGAGTTTACTCTGCACTGACTGATGATGGAATAGAGTTTACTCTGCACTGACTGATGATGGAATAGAGTTTACTTTGCACTGACTGATGATGGAATGTAATTTACTCTGCACTGTCTTAGGTGGAATGTAATTTATTCTGCACTGACTGATGATGGAATGGAGTTTACTCTGCACTGACTGATGATGGAATGTAGTTTACTCTGCACTGACTGATGATGGAATGTAGTTTACTCTGCACTGACTGATAATGGAATGTAGTTTACTCTGCACTGACTGATGATGGAATTTAGTTTACTCTGCACTGATTGATGATGGAATGTAGTTTACTTTGCACTGACTGCTGGTGGAATGTAGTTTACTCTGCACTGACTGATGGTGGAATGTAATTTACTCTGCACTGACTGATGATGGAATGCAGTTTACTCTGCACTGACTGATGATGGAATGTAGTTTACTCTGCACTGACTGATGATGGATTGTAGTTTACTCTGCACTGACTGATGGTGGAATGTAGTTTACTCTGCACTGACTGATGGTGGAATGTGATTTACTCTGCACTGACTGATGATGGAATGTAGTTTACTCTGCACTGACTGATGATGGAATGTAATTTACTCTGCACTGACTGATGATGGAATGTAGTTTACTCTGCACTGACTGATGATGGAATGGAGTTTACTCTGCACTGAGTGATGATGGAATGTAATTTACTCTGCACTGACTGATGATGGAATGTAGTTTACTCTGCACTGACTGATGATGGAATGGAGTTTACTCTGCACTGTCTGATGGTGGAATGTAGTTTACTCTGCACTGTCTGATGGTGGAATGTAGTTTACTCTGCACTGACTGATGATGGAATGTAATTTACTCTGCACTGACTGATGATGGAATGTCGCTTACTCTGCACTGACTGATGATGGAATGGAGTGTACTCTGCACTGACTGATGATGGAATGGAGTTTACTCTGCACTGACGGATGATGGAATGTAATTTACTCTGCACTGACTGATGATAGAATGTAATTTACTCTGCACTGACTGATGGTGGAATGGAGTTTACTCTGCACTGACTGATGATGGAATGGAGTTTACTCTGCACTGACTGATGATGGAATGTAGTTTACTCTGCACTGACTGATGATGGATTGTAGTTTACTCAGCACTGACAGATGATGGAATGTAGTTTACTCTGCACTGACTGATGATGGAATGGAGTTTACTCTGCACTGTCTGATGGTGGAATGTAATTTACTCTGCACAGACTGATGATGGAATGGAGTTTACTCTGCACTGACTAATGATGGAATGTAGTTTACTCTGCACTGACTGATGATGGAATGGAGTTTACTCTGCACTGACTGATGATGGAATGTAGTTTACTCTGCACTGACTGATGATGGAATGGAGTTTACTCTGCACTGACTGATGATGGAATGGAGTTTACTCTGCACTGACCAATGATGGAATAGAGTTTACTCTGCACTGACTGATGATGGAATGGAGTTTACTCTGCACTGACTGATGATGAGATGGAGTTTACTCTGCACTGACTGATGATGGAATGGAGTTTACTCTGCACTGACTGATGATGGAATAGAGTTTACTCTGCACTGACTGATGATGGAATAGAGTTTACTCTGCACTGACTGATGATGGAATGTAATTTACTCTGCACTGTCTTAGGTGGAATGTAATTTATTCTGCACTGACTGATGATGGAATGGAGTTTACTCTGCACTGACTGATGATGGAATGTAGTTTACTCTGCACTGACTGATGATGGAATGTAGTTTACTCTGCACTGACTGATGATGGAATGTAATTTACTCTGCACAGTCTGATGGTGGAATGTAATTTACTCTGCACTGAGTGATGATGGAATGGAGTTTACTCTGCACTGACTGATGATGGAATGTAATTTACTCTGCACTGACTGATGATGGAATGTAGTTTACTCTGCACTGACTGATGATGGAATGTAGTTTACTCTGCACTGTCTGATGGTGGAATGTAAATTACTCTGCACTGACTGATGATGGAATGTAGTTTACTCTGCACTGACTGATGGTGGAATGGAGTTTACTCTGCACTGACTGATGATGGAATGTAGTTTACTCTGCACTGGCTGATGATGGAATGTAGTTTACTCTGCACTGACTGATGATGGAATGGAGTTGACTCTGCACTGACTGATGATGGAATGGAGTTTACTCTGCACTGACTGATGATGGAATGCAGTTTACTCTGCACTGACTGATGATGGAATGTAGTTTTCTCTGCACTGACTGATGGAATGTAGTTTACTCTGCACTGACTGATGGTGGAATGTAATTTACTCTGCACTGACTGATGATGGAATGTAGTTTGCTCTGCACTGACTGATGATGGAATGCAGTTTACTCTGCACTGACTGATGATGGAATGGAGTTTACTCTGCACTGACTGATGATGGAATTTAGTTTACTCTGCACTGATTGATGATGGAATGTAGTTTACTTTGCACTGACTGCTGGTGGAATGTAGTTTATTCTGCACTGACTGATGGTGGAATGTAATTTACTCTGCACTGACTGATGATGGAATGCAGTTTACTCTGCACTGACTGATGATGGAATGTAGTTTACTCTGCACTGACTGATGATGGATTGTAGTTTACTCTGCACTGACTGATGGTGGAATGTAGTTTACTCTGCACTGACTGATGGTGGAATGTAATTTACTCTGCACTGACTGATGATGGAATGTAGTTTACTCTGCACTGACTGATGATGGAATGTAATTTACTCTGCACTGACTGATGATGGAATGTAGTTTACTCTGCACTGACTGATGATGGAATGGAGTTTACTCTGCACTGAGTGATGATGGAATGTAATTTACTCTGCACTGACTGATGATGGAATGTAGTTTACTCTGCACTGACTGATGATGGAATGGAGTTGACTCTGCACTGACTGATGATGGAATGGAGTTTACTCTGCACTTACTGATGATGGAATGCAGTTTACTCTGCACTGACTGATGATGGAATGTAGTTTTCTCTGCACTGACTGATGGAATGTAGTTTACTCTGCACTGACTGATGGTGGAATGTAATTTACTCTGCACTGACTGATGATGGAATGTAGTTTACTCTGCACTGACTGATGATGGAATGGAGTTTACTCTGCACTGACTGATGATGGAATGGAGTTTAATCTGCACTGACTGATGATGGAATGGAGTTTACTCTGCACTGACTGATGATGGAATTTAGTTTACTCTGCACTGATTGATGATGGAATGTAGTTTACTTTGCACTGACTGCTGGTGGAATGTACTTTACTCTGCACTGACTGATGGTGGAATGTAATTTACTCTGCACTGACTGATGATGGAATGCAGTTTACTCTGCACTGACTGATGATGGAATGTAGTTTACTCTGCACTGACTGATGATGGAATGTAGTTTACTCTGCACTGTCTGATGGTGGAATGTAAATTACTCTGCACTGACTGATGATGGAATGTAGTTTACTCTGCACTGACTGATGGTGGAATGGAGTTTACTCTGCACTGACTGATGATGGAATGTAGTTTACTCTGCACTGGCTGATGATGGAATGTAGTTTACTCTGCACTGACTGATGATGGAATGGAGTTGACTCTGCACTGACTGATGATGGAATGGAGTTTACTCTGCACTGACTGATGATGGAATGCAGTTTACTCTGCACTGACTGATGATGGAATGTAGTTTTCTCTGCACTGACTGATGGAATGTAGTTTACTCTGCACTGACTGATGGTGGAATGTAATTTACTCTGCACTGACTGATGATGGAATGTAGTTTGCTCTGCACTGACTGATGATGGATTGTAGTTTACTCTGCACTGACTGATGGTGGAATGTAGTTTACTCTGCACTGACTGATGGTGGAATATGATTTACTCTGCACTGACTGATGATGGAATGTAGTTTACTCTGCACTGACTGATGATGGAATGTAATTTACTCTGCACTGACTGATGATGGAATGTAGTTTACTCTGCACTGACTGATGATGGAATGGAGTTTACTCTGCACTGAGTGATGATGGAATGTAATTTACTCTGCACTGACTGATGATGGAATGTAGTTTACTCTGCACTGACTGATGATGGAATGGAGTTTACTCTGCACTGTCTGACGGTGGAATGTAGTTTACTCTGCACTGTCTGATGGTGGAATGTAGTTTACTCTGCACTGACTGATGATGGAATGTAATTTACTCTGCACTGACTGATGATGGAATGTCGCTTACTCTGCACTGACTGATGATGGAATGGAGTGTACTCTGCACTGACTGATGATGGAATGGAGTTTACTCTGCACTGACGGATGATGGAATGTAATTTACTCTGCACTGACTGATGATAGAATGTAATTTACTCTGCACTGACTGATGGTGGAATGGAGTTTACTCTGCACTGACTGATGATGGAATGGAGTTTACTCTGCACTGACTGATGATGGAATGTAGTTTACTCTGCACTGACTGATGATGGATTGTAGTTTACTCAGCACTGACAGATGATGGAATGTAGTTTACTCTGCACTGACTGATGATGGAATGGAGTTTACTCTGCACTGTCTGATGGTGGAATGTAATTTACTCTGCACAGACTGATGATGGAATGGAGTTTACTCTGCACTGACTGATGATGGAATGTAGTTTACTCTGCACTGACTGATGATGGAATGGAGTTTACTCTGCACTGACTGATGATGGAATTTAGTTTACTCTGCACTGATTGATGATGGAATGTAGTTTACTTTGCACTGACTGCTGGTGGAATGTAGTTTATTCTGCACTGACTGATGGTGGAATGTAATTTACTCTGCACTGACTGATGATGGAATGCAGTTTACTCTGCACTGACTGATGATGGAATGTAGTTTACTCTGCACTGACTGATGATGGATTGTAGTTTACTCTGCACTGACTGATGGTGGAATGTAGTTTACTCTGCACTGACTGATGGTGGAATGTAATTTACTCTGCACTGACTGATGATGGAATGTAGTTTACTCTGCACTGACTGATGATGGAATGTAATTTACTCTGCACTGACTGATGATGGAATGTAGTTTACTCTGCACTGACTGATGATGGAATGGAGTTTACTCTGCACTGAGTGATGATGGAATGTAATTTACTCTGCACTGACTGATGATGGAATGTAGTTTACTCTGCACTGACTGATGATGGAATGGAGTTGACTCTGCACTGACTGATGATGGAATGGAGTTTACTCTGCACTTACTGATGATGGAATGCAGTTTACTCTGCACTGACTGACGATGGAATGTAGTTTTCTCTGCACTGACTGATGGAATGTAGTTTACTCTGCACTGACTGATGGTGGAATGTAATTTACTCTGCACTGACTGATGATGGAATGTAGTTTACTCTGCACTGACTGATGATGGAATGGAGTTTACTCTGCACTGACTGATGATGGAATGGAGTTTACTCTGCACTGACTGATGATGGAATGGAGTTTACTCTGCACTGACTGATGATGGAATTTAGTTTACTCTGCACTGATTGATGATGGAATGTAGTTTACTTTGCACTGACTGCTGGTGGAATGTAGTTTACTCTGCACTGACTGATGGTGGAATGTAATTTACTCTGCACTGACTGATGATGGAATGCAGTTTACTCTGCACTGACTGATGATGGAATGTAGTTTACTCTGCACTGACTGATGATGGATTGTAGTTTACTCTGCACTGACTGATGGTGGAATGTAGTTTACTCTGCACTGACTGATGGTGGAATATGATTTACTCTGCACTGACTGATGATGGAATGTAGTTTACTCTGCACTGACTGATGATGGAATGTAATTTACTCTGCACTGACTGATGATGGAATGTAGTTTACTCTGCACTGACTGATGATGGAATGGAGTTTACTCTGCACTGAGTGATGATGGAATGTAATTTACTCTGCACTGACTGATGATGGAATGTAGTTTACTCTGCACTGACTGATGATGGAATGGAGTTTACTCTGCACTGTCTGACGGTGGAATGTAGTTTACTCTGCACTGTCTGATGGTGGAATGTAGTTTACTCTGCACTGACTGATGATGGAATGTAATTTACTCTGCACTGACTGATGATGGAATGTCGCTTACTCTGCACTGACTGATGATGGAATGGAGTGTACTCTGCACTGACTGATGATGGAATGGAGTTTACTCTGCACTGACGGATGATGGAATGTAATTTACTCTGCACTGACTGATGATAGAATGTAATTTACTCTGCACTGACTGATGGTGGAATGGAGTTTACTCTGCACTGACTGATGATGGAATGGAGTTTACTCTGCACTGACTGATGATGGAATGTAGTTTACTCTGCACTGACTGATGATGGATTGTAGTTTACTCAGCACTGACAGATGATGGAATGTAGTTTACTCTGCACTGACTGATGATGGAATGGAGTTTACTCTGCACTGTCTGATGGTGGAATGTAATTTACTCTGCACAGACTGATGATGGAATGGAGTTTACTCTGCACTGACTAATGATGGAATGTAGTTTACTCTGCACTGACTGATGATGGAATGGAGTTTACTCTGCACTGACTGATGATGGAATGTAGTTTACTCTGCACTGACTGATGATGGAATGGAGTTTACTCTGCACTGACTGATGATGGAATGGAGTTTACTCTGCACTGACCAATGATGGAATAGAGTTTACTCTGCACTGACTGATGATGGAATGGAGTTTACTCTGCACTGACTGATGATGAGATGGAGTTTACTCTGCACTGACTGATGATGGAATGGAGTTTACTCTGCACTGACTGATGATGGAATAGAGTTTACTCTGCACTGACTGATGATGGAATAGAGTTTACTCTGCACTGACTGATGATGGAATGTAATTTACTCTGCACTGTCTTAGGTGGAATGTAATTTATTCTGCACTGACTGATGATGGAATGGAGTTTACTCTGCACTGACTGATGATGGAATGTAGTTTACTCTGCACTGACTGATGATGGAATGTAGTTTACTCTGCACTGACTGATGATGGAATGTAATTTACTCTGCACAGTCTGATGGTGGAATGTAATTTACTCTGCACTGAGTGATGATGGAATGGAGTTTACTCTGCACTGACTGATGATGGAATGTAATTTACTCTGCACTGACTGATGATGGAATGTAGTTTACTCTGCACTGACTGATGATGGAATGTAGTTTACTCTGCACTGTCTGATGGTGGAATGTAAATTACTCTGCACTGACTGATGATGGAATGTAGTTTACTCTGCACTGACTGATGGTGGAATGGAGTTTACTCTGCACTGACTGATGATGGAATGTAGTTTACTCTGCACTGGCTGATGATGGAATGTAGTTTACTCTGCACTGACTGATGATGGAATGGAGTTGACTCTGCACTGACTGATGATGGAATGGAGTTTACTCTGCACTGACTGATGATGGAATGCAGTTTACTCTGCACTGACTGATGATGGAATGTAGTTTTCTCTGCACTGACTGATGGAATGTAGTTTACTCTGCACTGACTGATGGTGGAATGTAATTTACTCTGCACTGACTGATGATGGAATGTAGTTTGCTCTGCACTGACTGATGATGGAATGGAGTTTACTCTGCACTGACTGATGATGGAATGGAGTTTACTCTGCACTGACTGATGATGGAATGGAGTTTACTCTGCACTGACTGATGATGGAATTTAGTTTACTCTGCACTGATTGATGATGGAATGTAGTTTACTTTGCACTGACTGCTGGTGGAATGTAGTTTATTCTGCACTGACTGATGGTGGAATGTAATTTACTCTGCACTGACTGATGATGGAATGCAGTTTACTCTGCACTGACTGATGATGGAATGTAGTTTACTCTGCACTGACTGATGATGGATTGTAGTTTACTCTGCACTGACTGATGGTGGAATGTAGTTTACTCTGCACTGACTGATGGTGGAATGTAATTTACTCTGCACTGACTGATGATGGAATGTAGTTTACTCTGCACTGACTGATGATGGAATGTAATTTACTCTGCACTGACTGATGATGGAATGTAGTTTACTCTGCACTGACTGATGATGGAATGGAGTTTACTCTGCACTGAGTGATGATGGAATGTAATTTACTCTGCACTGACTGATGATGGAATGTAGTTTACTCTGCACTGACTGATGATGGAATGGAGTTGACTCTGCACTGACTGATGATGGAATGGAGTTTACTCTGCACTTACTGATGATGGAATGCAGTTTACTCTGCACTGACTGATGATGGAATGTAGTTTTCTCTGCACTGACTGATGGAATGTAGTTTACTCTGCACTGACTGATGGTGGAATGTAATTTACTCTGCACTGACTGATGATGGAATGTAGTTTACTCTGCACTGACTGATGATGGAATGGAGTTTACTCTGCACTGACTGATGATGGAATGGAGTTTACTCTGCACTGACTGATGATGGAATGGAGTTTACTCTGCACTGACTGATGATGGAATTTAGTTTACTCTGCACTGATTGATGATGGAATGTAGTTTACTTTGCACTGACTGCTGGTGGAATGTAGTTTACTCTGCACTGACTGATGGTGGAATGTAATTTACTCTGCACTGACTGATGATGGAATGCAGTTTACTCTGCACTGACTGATGATGGAATGTAGTTTACTCTGCACTGACTGATGATGGATTGTAGTTTACTCTGCACTGACTGATGGTGGAATGTAGTTTACTCTGCACTGACTGATGGTGGAATGTAATTTACTCTGCACTGACTGATGATGGAATGTAGTTTACTCTGCACTGACTGATGATGGAATGTAATTTACTCTGCACTGACTGATGATGGAATTTAGTTTACTCTGCACTGACTGATGATGGAATTTAGTTTACTCTGCACTGACTGATGATGGAATGGAGTTTACTCTGCACTGAGTTTTGATGGAATGTAATTTACTCTGCACTGACTGATGATGGAATGTAGTTTACTCTGCACTGACTGATGATGGAATGGAGTTTACTCTGCACTGTCTGATGGTGGAATGTAGTTCACTCTGCACTGTCTGATCGTGGAATGTAGTTTACTCTGCACTGACTGATGATGGAATGTGATTTACTCTGCACTGACTGATGATGGAATGTAGCTTACTCTGCACTGACTAATGATGGAATGGAGTTTACTCTGCACTGACTGATGATGGAATGGAGTTTACTCTGCACTGACTGATGATGGAATGGAGTGTACTCTGCACTGACTGATGATGGAATGGAGTTTACTCTGCACTGACGGATGATGGAATGTAAGTTACTCTGCACTGACTGATGATAGAATGTAATTTACTCTGCACTGACTGATGGTGGAATGGAGTTTACTCTGCACTGACTGATGATGGAATGGAGTTTACTCTGCACTGACTGATGATGGAATGTTGTTTACTCTGCACTGACTGATGATGGAATGTAGTTTACTCAGCACTGACAGATGATGGAATGTAGTTTACTCTGCACTGACTGATGATGGAATGCAGTTTACTCTGCACTGACTGATAATGGAATGTAGTTTTCTCTGCACTGACTGATGGAATGTAGTTTACTCTGCACTGACTGATGGTGGAATGTAGTTTACTCTGCACTGACTGATGATGGAATGTAATTTACTCTGCACTGACTGATGATGGAATTTAGTTTACTCTGCACTGACTGATGATGGAATGGAGTTTACTCTGCACTGAGTGATGATGGAATGTAATTTACTCTGCACTGACTGATGATGGAATGTAGTTTACTCTGCACTGACTGATGATGGAATGGAGTTTACTCTGCACTGTCTGATGGTGGAATGTAGTTCACTCTGCACTGTCTGATCGTGGAATGTAGTTTACTCTGCACTGACTGATGATGGAATGTGATTTACTCTGCACTGACTGATGATGGAATGTAGCTTACTCTGCACTGACTAATGATGGAATGGAGTTTACTCTGCACTGACTGATGATGGAATGGAGTTTACTCTGCACTGACTGATGATGGAATGGAGTGTACTCTGCACTGACTGATGATGGAATGGAGTTTACTCTGCACTGACGGATGATGGAATGTAAGTTACTCTGCACTGACTGATGATAGAATGTAATTTACTCTGCACTGACTGATGGTGGAATGGAGTTTACTCTGCACTGACTGATGATGGAATGGAGTTTACTCTGCACTGACTGATGATGGAATGTAGTTTACTCTGCACTGACTGATGATGGAATGTAGTTTACTCAGCACTGACAGATGATGGAATGTAGTTTACTCTGCACTGACTGATGATGGAATGCAGTTTACTCTGCACTGACTGATGATGGAATGTAGTTTTCTCTGCACTGACTGATGGAATGTAGTTTACTCTGCACTGACTGATGGTGGAATGTAATTTACTCTGCACTGACTGATGATGGAATGTAGTTTACTCTGCACTGACTGATGATGGAATGGAGTTTACTCTGCACTGACTGATGATGGAATGGAGTTTACTCTGCACTGACTGATGATGGAATGGAGTTTACTCTGCACTGACTGATGATGGAATTTAGTTTACTCAGCACTGATTGATGATGGAATGTAGTTTACTTTGCACTGACTGCTGGTGGAATGTAGTTTACTCTGCACTGACTGATGGTGGAATGTAATTTACTCTGCACTGACTGATGATGGAATGCAGTTTACTCTGCACTGACTGATGATGGAATGTAGTTTACTCTGCACTGACTGATGATGGATTGTAGTTTACTCTGCACTGACTGATGGTGGAATGTAGTTTACTCTGCACTGACTGATGGTGGAATGTAATTTACTCTGCACTGACTGATGATGGAATGTAGTTTACTCTGCACTGACTGATGATGGAATGTAATTTACTCTGCACTGACTGATGATGGAATGTAGTTTACTCTGCACTGACTGATGATGGAATGGAGTTTACTCTGCACTGAGTGATGATGGAATGTAATTTACTCTGCACTGACTGATGATGGAATGTAGTTTACTCTGCACTGACTGATGATGGAATGGAGTTTACTCTGCACTGTCTGATGGTGGAATGTAGTTCACTCTGCACTGTCTGATGGTGGAATGTAGTTTACTCTGCACTGACTGATGATGGAATGTAATTTACTCTGCACTGACTGATGATGGAATGTAGCTTACTCTGCACTGACTGATGATGGAATGGAGTTTACTCTGCACTGACTGATGATGGAATGGATTTTACTCTGCACTGACTGATGATGGAATGGAGTGTACACTGCACTGACTGATGATGGAATGGAGTTTACTCTGCACTGACGGATGATGGAATGTAAGTTACTCTGCACTGACTGATGATAGAATGTAATTTACTCTGCACTGACTGATGGTGGAATGGAGTTTACTCTGCACTGACTGATGATGGAATGGAGTTTACTCTGCACTGACTGATGATGGAATGTAGTTTACTCTGCACTGACTGATGATGGAATGTATTTTACTCAGCACTGACAGATGATGGAATGTAGTTTACTCTGCACTGACTGATGATGGAATGGAGTTTACTCTGCACTGTCTGATGGTGGAATGTAATTTACTCTGCACTGACTGATGATGGAATGGAGTTTACTCTGCACTGACTAATGATGGAATCTAGTTTACTCTGCACTGACTGATGATGGAATGGAGTTTACTCTGCACTGACTGATGATGGAATGTAGTTTACTCTGCACTGACTGATGATGGAATGGAGTTTACTCTGCACTGACTGATGATGGAATGGAGTTTACTCTGCACTGACCAATGATGGAATAGAGTTTACTCTGCACTGACTGATGATGGAATGGAGTTTACTCTGCACTGACTGATGATGAGATGTAGTTTACTCTGCACTGACTGATGATGGAATGGAGTTTACTCTGCACTGACTGATGATGGAATAGAGTTTACTCTGCACTGACTGATGATGGGATGGAGTTTACTCTGCACTGACTGATGATGGAATGTAATTTACTCTGCACTGTCTGATGGTGGAATGTAATTTACTCTGCACTGAGTGATGATGGAATGGAGTTTTCTCTGCACTGACTGATGATGGAATGTAATTTACTCTGCACTGACTGATGATGGAATGTAGTTTACTCTGCACTGACTGATGATGGAATGTAGTTTACTCTGCACTGACTGATGATGGACTGTAGTTTACTCTGCAATGTCTGATGGTGGAATGTAAATTACTCTGCACTGACTGATGATGGAATGTAGTTTACTCTGCACTGACTGATGGTGGAATGGAGTTTACTCTGCACTGACTGATGATGGAATGTCGTTTACTCTGCACTGGCTGATGATGGAATGTAGTTTACTCTGCACTGACTGATGATGGAATGGAGTTGACTCAGCACTGACTGATGATGGAATGGAGTTTACTCTGCACTGACTGATGATGGAATGCAGTTTACTCTGCACTGACTGATGATGGAATGTAGTTTACTCTGCACTGACTGATGGAATGTAGTTTACTCTGCACTGACTGATGGTGGAATGTAATTTACTCTGCACTGACTGATGATGGAATGTAGTTTACTCTGCACTGACTGATGATGGAATGGAGTTTACTCTGCACTGACTGATGATGGAATGTAATTTACTCTGCACTGACTGATGATGGAATGTAGTTTACTCTGCACTGACTGATGATGGAATGGAGTTTACTCTGCACTGACTGATGATGGAATTTAGTTTACTCTGCACTGATTGATGATGGAATGTAGTTTACTCTGCACTGACTGATGGTGGAATGTAATTTACGCTGCACTGACTGATGATGGAATGCAGTTTACTCTGCACTGACTGATGATGGAATGTAGTTTACTCTGCACTGACTGATGATGGAATGTAGTTTACTCTGCACTGACTGATGGTGGAATATAGTTTACTCTGCACTGACTGATGGTGGAATGTAATTTACTCTGCACTGACTGATGATGGAATGTAGTTTACTCTGCACTGACTGATGATGGAATGTAATTTACTCTGCACGAACTGATGATTGAATGTAGTTTACTCTGCACTGACTGATGATGGAATGGAGTTTACTCTGCACTGAGTGATGATGGAATGTAGTTTACTCTGCACTGACTGATGATGGAATGGAGTTTACTCTGCACTGTCTGATGGTGGAATGTAGTTTACTCTGCACTGTCTGATGGTGGAATGTAGTTTACTCTGCACTGACTGATGATGGAATGTAATTTACTCTGCACTGACTGATGATGGAATGTTGTTTACTCTGCACTGACTGATGATGGAATGGAGTTTACTCTGCACTGACTGATGATGGAATGGAGTTTACTCTGCACTGACTGATGATGGAAAGTAATTTACTCTGCACTGACTGATGATGGAATGGAGTTTACTCTGCACTGACTGATGATGGTATGGAGTTTACTCTGCACTGACTGATGATGGAATGTAATTCACTCTGCACTGTCTGATGGTGGAATGCAATTTACTCTGCACTGAGTGATGATGGAATGGAGTTTACTCTGCACTGACTGATGATGGAATGTAATTTACTCTGCACTGACTGATGATGGAATGTAGTTTACTCTGCACTGACTGATGATGGAATGGAGTTTACTCTGCACTGAGTGATGATGGAATGTAATTTACTCTGCACTGACTGATGATGGAATGTAGTTTACTCTGCACTGACTGATGATTGAATGGAGTTTACTCTGCACTGAGTGATGATGGAATGTAATTTACTCTGCACTGACTGATGATGGAGTGGAGTTTACTCTGCACTGTCTGATGGTGGAATGTAGTTTACTCTGCACTGTCTGATGGTGGAATGTAGTTTACTCTGCACTGACTGATGATGGAATGTAATTTACTCTGCACTAACTGATGATGGAATGTAGTTTACTCTGCACTGACTGATGATGGAATGGAGTTTACTGTGCACTGTCTGATGGTGGAATGTAAATTACTCTGCACTGACTGATGATGGAATGCAGTTTACGCTGCACTGACTGATGGTGGAATGGAGTTTACTCTGCAGTGACTGATGATCGAATGTAGTTTACTCTGCACTGACTGATGATGGAATGTTGTTTACTCTGCACTGACTGATGATGGAATGGAGTTTACTCTGCACTGACTGATGATGGAATGTTGTTTACTCTGCGCTGACTGATGATGGAATGTAATTTACTCTGCACTGACTGATGATGGAATGTTGTTTGCTCTGCACTGACTGATGATGGAATGGAGTTTACTCTGCACTGACTGATGATGGAATGGAGTTTACTCTGCACTGACTGATGATGGAATGGAGTTTACTCTGCACTGACTGATGATGGAATGGAGTTTACTCTGCACTGACGGATGATGGAATGGAGTTTACTCTGCACTGACTGATGATGGAATGGAGTTTACTCTGCACTGACTGATGATGGAATGGAGTTTACTCTGCACTGACTGATGATGGAATGGAGTTTACTCTGCACTGACTGATGGTGGAATGGAGTTTACTCTGCACTGACTGATGATGGAATGGAGTTGACTCTGCACTGACTGATGATGGAATGGAGTTTACTCTGCACTGACTGATGGTGGAATGGATTTTACTCTGCACTGACTGATGATGGAATGTAATTTACTCTGCACTGACTGATGATGGAACGGAGTTTACTCTGCACTGACTGATGATGGAATGGAGTTTACTCTGCACTGACTGATGATGGAATGGAGTTTACTCTGCACTGACTGATGATGGAATGGAGTTTACTCTGCACTGACGGATGATGGAATGTAATTTACTCTGCACTGACTGATGATAGAATGTAATTTACTCTGCACTGACTGATGATGGAATGTAATTTACTCTGCACTGACTGATGATGGAATGGAGTTTACTCTGCACTGACTGAAAGTGGAATGGAGTTTACTCTGCACTGACTGATGATGGAATGGAGTTTACTCTGCACTGACTGATGATGGAATGGAGTTTACTCGGCACTGACTGATGATGGAATGGAGTTTACTCTGCACTGACTGATGGTGGAATGGAGTTTACTCTGCACTGACTGATGATGGAATGGAGTTGACTCTGCACTGACTGATGATGGAATGGAGTTGACTCTGCACTGACTGATGGTGGAATGGAGTTTACTCTGCACTGACTGATGATGGAATGTAATTTACTCTGCACTGACTGATGATGGAATGGAGTTTACTCTGCACTGACTGATGATGGAATGGAGTTTACTCTGCACTGACTGATGATGGAATGTAATTCACTCTGCACTGTCTGATGGTGGAATGCAATTTACTCTGCACTGAGTGATGATGGAATGGAGTTTACTCTGCACTGACTGATGATGGAATGTATTTTACTCTGCACTGACTGATGATGGAATGTAGTTTACTCTGCACTGACTGATGATGGAATGGAGTTTACTCTGCACTGAGTGATGATGGAATGTAATTTACTCTGCACTGACTGATGATGGAATGTAGTTTACTCTGCACTGACTGATGATGGAATGGAGTTTACTCTGCACTGTCTGATGGTGGAATGTAGTTTACTCTGCACTGTCTGATGGTGGAATGTAGTTTACTCTGCACTGACTGATGATGGAATGTAATTTACTCTGCACTAACTGATGATGGAATGTAGTTTACTCTGCACTGACTGATGATGGAATGGAGTTTACTGTGCACTGTCTGATGGTGGAATGTAAATTACTCTGCACTGACTGATGATGGAATGTAGTTTACGCTGCACTGACTGATGGTGGAATGGAGTTTACTCTGCAGTGACTGATGATCGAATGTAGTTTACTCTGCACTGACTGATGATGGAATGTTGTTTACTCTGCACTGACTGATGATGGAATGTTGTTTACTCTGCACTGACTGATGATGGAATGGAGTTTACTCTGCACTGACTGATGATGGAATGTTGTTTACTCTGCACTGACTGATGATGGAATGGAGTTTACTCTGCACTGACTGATGATGGAATGGAGTTTACTCTGCACTGACTGATGATTGAATGGAGTTTACTCTGCACTGACGGATGATGGAATGTAATTTACTCTGCACTGACTGATGATAGAATGTAATTTACTCTGCACTGACTGATGGTGGAATGGAGTTTACTCTGCACTGATTGATGATGGAATGGAGTTTACTCTGCACTGACTGATGATGGAATGGAGTTTACTCTGCACTTACTGATGGTGGAATGGAGTTTACTCTGCACTGACTGATGATGGAATGGAGTTGACTCTGCACTGACTGATGATGGAATGGAGTTTACTCTGCACTGACTGATGGTGGAATGGAGTTTACTCTGCACTGACTGATGATGGAATGTAATTTACTCTGCACTGACTGATGATGGAACGGAGTTTACTCTGCACTGACTGATGATGGAATGGAGTTTACTCTGCACTGACTGATGATGGAATGGAGTTTACTCTGCACTGACTGATGATGGAATGGAGTTTACTCTGCACTGACGGATGATGGAATGTAATTTACTCTGCACTGACTGATGATAGAATGTAATTTACTCTGCACTGACTGATGATGGAATATAATTTACTCTGCACTGACTGATGATGGAATGGAGTTTACTCTGCACTGACTGATGGTGGAATGGAGTTTACTCTGCACTGACTGATGATGGAATGGAGTTTACTCTGCACTGACGGATGATGGAATGTAATTTACTCTGCACTGACTGATGATAGAATGTAATTTACTCTGCACTGACTGATGGTGGAATGGAGTTTACTCTGCAATGACTGATGATGGAATGGAGTTTACTCTGCACTGACTGATGATGGAATGGAGTTTACTCTGCACTGACGGATGATGGAATGTAATTTACTCTGCACTGACTGATGATAGAATGTAATTTACTCTGCACTGACTGATGATCGAATATAATTTACTCTGCACTGACTGATGATGGAATGGAGTTTACTCTGCACTGACTGATGGTGGAATGGAGTTTACTCTGCACTGACTGATGATGGAATGGAGTTTACTCTGCACTGACGGATGATGGAATGTAATTTACTCTGCACTGACTGATGATAGAATGTAATTTACTCTGCACTGACTGATGGTGGAATGGAGTTTACTCTGCACTGACTGATGATGGAATGGAGTTTACTCTGCACTGACTGATGATGGAATGGAGTTTACTCTGCACTGACTGATGATGGAATGGAGTTTACTCTGCACTGACTGATGGTGGAATGGAGTTTACTCTGCACTGACTGATGATGGAATGGAGTTGACTCTGCACTGACTGATGATGGAATGGAGTTTACTCTGCACTGACTGATGGTGGAATGGAGTTTACTCTGCACTGACTGATGATGGAATGTAATTTACTCTGCACTGACTGATGATGGAACGGAGTTTACTCTGCACTGACTGATGATGGAATGGAGTTTACTCTGCACTGACTGATGATGGAATGGAGTTTACTCTGCACTGACTGATGATGGAATGGAGTTTACTCTGCACTGACGGATGATGGAATGTAATTTACTCTGCACTGACTGATGATAGAATGTAATTTACTCTGCACTGACTGATGATGGAATGTAATTTACTCTGCACTGACTGATGATGGAATGGAGTTTACTCTGCACTGACTGAAAGTGGAATGGAGTTTACTCTGCACTGACTGATGATGGAATGGAGTTTACTCTGCACTGACTGATGATGGAATGGAGTTTACTCGGCACTGACTGATGATGGAATGGAGTTTACTCTGCACTGACTGATGGTGGAATGGAGTTTACTCTGCACTGACTGATGATGGAATGGAGTTGACTCTGCACTGACTGATGATGGAATGGCGTTTACTCTGCACTGACTGATGGTGGAATGGAGTTTACTCTGCACTGACTGATGATGGAATGTAATTTACTCTGCACTGACTGATGATGGAATGGAGTTTACTCTGCACTGACTGATGATGGAATGGAGTTTACTCTGCACTGACTGATGATGGAATGTAATTCACTCTGCACTGTCTGATGGTGGAATGCAATTTACTCTGCACTGAGTGATGATGGAATGGAGTTTACTCTGCACTGACTGATGATGGAATGTAATTTACTCTGCACTGACTGATGATGGAATGTAGTTTACTCTGCACTGACTGATGATGGAATGGAGTTTACTCTGCACTGAGTGATGATGGAATGTAATTTACTCTGCACTGACTGATGATGGAATGTAGTTTACTCTGCACTGACTGATGATGGAATGGAGTTTACTCTGCACTTTCTGATGGTGGAATGTAGTTTACTCTGCACTGTCTGATGGTGGAATGTAGTTTACTCTGCACTGACTGATGATGGAATGTAATTTACTCTGCACTAACTGATGATGGAATGTAGTTTACTCTGCACTGACTGATGATGGAATGGAGTTTACTGTGCACTGTCTGATGGTGGAATGTAAATTACTCTTCACTGACTGATGATGGAATGTAGTTTACTCTGCACTGACTGATGGTGGAATGGAGTTTACTCTGCAGTGACTGATGATCGAATGTAGTTTACTCTGCACTGACTGATGATGGAATGTTGTTTACTCTGCACTGACTGATGGTGGAATGGAGTTTACTCTGCACTGACTGATGATGGAATGTAATTTACTCTGCACTGACTGATGATGGAACGGAGTTTACTCTGCACTGACTGATGATGGAATGGAGTTTACTCTGCACTGACTGATGATGGAATGGAGTTTACTCTGCACTGACTGATGATGGAATGGAGTTTACTCTGCACTGACGGATGATGGAATGTAATTTACTCTGCACTGACTGATGATAGAATGTAATTTACTCTGCACTGACTGATGATGGAATGTAATTTACTCTGCACTGACTGATGATGGAATGGAGTTTACTCTGCACTGACTGAAAGTGGAATGGAGTTTACTCTGCACTGACTGATGATGGAATGGAGTTTACTCTGCACTGACTGATGATGGAATGGAGTTTACTCGGCACTGACTGATGATGGAATGGAGTTTACTCTGCACTGACTGATGGTGGAATGGAGTTTACTCTGCACTGACTGATGATGGAATGGAGTTGACTCTGCTCTGACTGATGATGGAATGGCGTTTACTCTGCACTGACTAATGGTGGAATGGAGTTTACTCTGCACTGACTGATGATGGAATGTAATTTACTCTGCACTGACTGATGATGGAATGGAGTTTACTCTGCACTGACTGATGATGGAATGGAGTTTACTCTGCACTGACTGATGATGGAATGTAATTCACTCTGCACTGTCTGATGGTGGAATGCAATTTACTCTGCACTGAGTGATGATGGAATGGAGTTTACTCTGCACTGACTGATGATGGAATTTAATTTACTCTGCACTGACTGATGATGGAATGGAGTTTACTCTGCACTGACTGATGGTGGAATGGAGTTTACTCTGCACTGACTGATGATGGAATGTAATTTACTCTGCACTGACTGATGATGGAACGGAGTTTACTCTGCACTGACTGATGATGGAATGGAGTTTACTCTGCACTGACTGATGATGGAATGGAGTTTACTCTGCAGTGACTGATGATGGAATGGAGTTTACTCTGCACTGACGGATGATGGAATGTAATTTACTCTGCACTGACTGATGATAGAATGTAATTTACTCTGCACTGACTGATGATGGAATGTAATTTACTCTGCACTGACTGATGATGGAATGGAGTTTACTCTGCACTGACTGAAAGTGGAATGGAGTTTACTCTGCACTGACTGATGATGGAATGGAGTTTACTCTGCACTGACTGATGATGGAATGGAGTTTACTCGGCACTGACTGATGATGGAATGGAGTTTACTCTGCACTGACTGATGGTGGAATGGAGTTTACTCTGCACTGACTGATGATGGAATGGAGTTGACTCTGCACTGACTGATGATGGAATGGCGTTTACTCTGCACTGACTGATGGTGGAATGGAGTTTACTCTGCACTGACTGATGATGGAATGTAATTTACTCTGCACTGACTGATGATGGAATGGAGTTTACTCTGCACTGACTGATGATGGAATGGAGTTTACTCTGCACTGACTGATGATGGAATGTAATTCACTCTGCACTGTCTGATGGTGGAATGCAATTTACTCTGCACTGAGTGATGATGTAATGGAGTTTACTCTGCACTGACTGATGATGGAATGTAATTTACTCTGCACTGACTGATGATGGAATGTAGTTTACTCTGCACTGACTGATGATGGAATGGAGTTTACTCTGCACTGAGTGATGATGGAATGTAATTTACTCTGCACTGACTGATGATGGAATGTAGTTTACTCTGCACTGACTGATGATGGAATGGAGTTTACTCTGCACTTTCTGATGGTGGAATGTAGTTTACTCTGCACTGTCTGATGGTGGAATGTAGTTTACTCTGCACTGACTGATGATGGAATGTAATTTACTCTGCACTAACTGATGATGGAATGTAGTTTACTCTGCACTGACTGATGATGGAATGGAGTTTACTGTGCACTGTCTGATGGTGGAATGTAAATTACTCTTCACT
This sequence comes from Heterodontus francisci, assembly GCF_036365525.1. Taxonomy (NCBI): domain Eukaryota; kingdom Metazoa; phylum Chordata; class Chondrichthyes; order Heterodontiformes; family Heterodontidae; genus Heterodontus; species Heterodontus francisci. Next base: position 13,586,423 of record NC_090395.1, read on the forward strand.
GACTGATGATGGAATGTAGTTTACTCTGCACTGACTGATGGTGGAATGGAGTTTACTCTGCAGTGACTGATGATCGAATGTAGTTTACTCTGCACTGACTGATGATGGAATGTTGTTTACTCTGCACTGACTGATGGTGGAATGGAGTTTACTCTGCACTGACTGATGATGGAATGTAATTTACTCTGCACTGACTGATGATGGAACGGAGTTTACTCTGCACTGACTGATGATGGAATGGAGTTTACTCTGCACTGACTGATGATGGAATGGAGTTTACTCTGCACTGACTGATGATGGAATGGAGTTTACTCTGCACTGACGGATGATGGAATGTAATTTACTCTGCACTGACTGATGATAGAATGTAATTTACTCTGCACTGACTGATGATGGAATGTAATTTACTCTGCACAGACTGATGATGGAATGGAGTTTACTCTGCACTGACTGAAAGTGGAATGGAGTTTACTCTGCACTGACTGATGATGGAATGGAGTTTACTCTGCACTGACTGATGATGGAATGGAGTTTACTCGGCACTGACTGATGATGGAATGGAGTTTACTCTGCACTGACTGATGGTGGAATGGAGTTTACTCTGCACTGACTGATGATGGAATGGAGTTGACTCTGCTCTGACTGATGATGGAATGGCGTTTACTCTGCACTGACTAATGGTGGAATGGAGTTTACTCTGCACTGACTGATGATGGAATGTAATTTACTCTGCACTGACTGATGATGGAATGGAGTTTACTCTGCACTGACTGATGATGGAATGGAGTTTACTCTGCACTGACTGATGATGGAATGTAATTCACTCTGCACTGTCTGATGGTGGAATGCAATTTACTCTGCACTGAGTGATGATGGAATGGAGTTTACTCTGCACTGACTGATGATGGAATTTAATTTACTCTGCACTGACTGATGATGGAATGTAGTTTACTCTGCACTGACTGATGATGGAATGGAGTTTACTCTGCACTGAGTGATGATGGAATGTAATTTACTCTGCACTGACTGATGATGGAATGTAGTTTACTCTGCACTGACTGATGATGGAATGGAGTTTACTCTGCACTTTCTGATGGTGGAATGTAGTTTACTCTGCACTGTCTGATGGTGGAATGTAGTTTACTCTGCACTGACTGATGATGGAATGTAATTTACTCTGCACTAACTGATGATGGAATGTAGTTTACTCTGCACTGACTGATGATGGAATGGAGTTTACTGTGCACTGTCTGATGGTGGAATGTAAATTACTCTTCACTGACTGATGATGGAATGTAGTTTACTCTGCACTGACTGATGGTGGAATGGAGTTTACTCTGCAGTGACTGATGATCGAATGTAGTTTACTCTGCACTGACTGATGATGGAATGTTGTTTACTCTGCACTGACTGATGATGGAATGGAGTTTACTCTGCACTGACTGATGATGGAATGGAGTTTACTCTGCACTGACTGATGATTGAATGGAGTTTACTCTGCACTGACTGATGATGGAATGGAGTTTACTCTGCACTGACGGATGATGGAATGTAATTTACTCTGCACTGACTGATGATAGAATGTAATTTACTCTGCACTGACTGATGGTGGAATGGAGTTTACTCTGCACTGACTGATGATGGAATGGAGTTTACTCTGCACTGACTGATGATGGAATGGAGTTTACTCTGCACTGACTGATGATGGAATGGAGTTTACTCTGCACTGACTGATGGTGGAATGGAGTTTACTCTGCACTGACTGATGATGGAATGGAGTTGACTCTGCACTGACTGATGATGGAATGGAGTTTACTCTGCACTGACTGATGGTGGAATGGAGTTTACTCTGCACTGACTGATGATGGAATGTAATTTACTCTGCACTGACTGATGATGGAATGGAGTTTACTCTGCACTGACTGATGATGGAATGGAGTTTACTCTGCACTGACTGATGATGGAATGGAGTTTACTCTGCACTGACGGATGATGGAATGTAATTTACTCTGCACTGACTGATGATAGAATGTAATTTACTCTGCACTGACTGATGATGGAATGTAATTTACTCTGCACTGACTGATGATGGAATGGAGTTTACTCTGCACTGACTGATGGTGGAATGGAGTTTACTCTGCACTGACTGATGATGGAATGGAGTTTACTCTGCACTGACTGATGATGGAATGGAGTTTACTCGGCACTGACTGATGATGGAATGGAGTTTACTCTGCACTGACTGATGGTGGAATGGAGTTTACTCTGCACTGACTGATGATGGAATGGAGTTGACTCTGCACTGACTGATGATGGAATGGAGTTTACTCTGCACTGACTGATGGTGGAATGGAGTTTACTCTGCACTGACTGATGATAGAATGTAATTTACTCTGCACTGACTGATGATGGAATGGAGTTTACTCTGCACTGACTGATGATGGAATGGAGTTTACTCTGCACTGACTGATGATGGAATGTAATTCACTCTGCACTGTCTGATGGTGGAATGCAATTTACTCTGCACTGAGTGATGATGGAATGGAGTTTACTCTGCACTGACTGATGATGGAATGTAATTTACTCTGCACTGACTGATGATGGAATGTAGTTTACTCTGCACTGACTGATGATGGAATGGAGTTTACTCTGCACTGAGTGATGATGGAATGGAGTTTACTCTGCACTGACTGATGATGGAATGTTGTTTACTCTGCACTGACTGATGATGGAATGGAGTTTACTCTGCACTGTCTGATGGTGGAATGTAGTTTACTCTGCACTGTCTGATGGTGGAATGTAGTTTACTCTGCACTGACTGATGATGGAATGTAATTTACTCTACACTAACTGATGATGGAATGTAGTTTACTCTGCACTGACTGATGATGGAATGGAGTTTACTCTGCACTGTCTGATGGTGGAATGTAAATTACTCTGCACTGACTGATGATGGAATGTAGTTTACTCTGCACTGACTGATGGTGGAATGGAGTTTACTCTGCAGTGACTGATGATCGAATGTAGTTTACTCTGCACTGGCTGATGATGGAATGGAGTTTACTCTGCACTGACTGATGATGGAATGTAATTTACTCTGCACTGACTGATGATGGAATGTAATTAACTCTGCACTGACTGATGAAGGAATGGAGTTTACTCTGCACTGACTGATGATGGAATGGAGTTTACTCGGCACTGACTGATGATGGAATGGAGTTTACTCTGCACTGACTGATGGTGGAATGGAGTTTACTCTGCACTGACTGATGATGGAATGGAGTTTACTCGGCACTGACTGATGATGGAATGGAGTTTACTCTGCACTGACTGATGGTGGAATGGAGTTTACTCTGCACTGACTGATGATGGAATGGAGTTGACTCTGCACTGACTGATGATGGAATGGAGTTTACTCTGCACTGACTGATGGTGGAATGGAGTTTACTCTGCACTGACTGATGATAGAATGTAATTTACTCTGCACTGACTGATGATGGAATGGAGTTTACTCTGCACTGACTGATGATGGAATGGAGTTTACTCTGCACTGACTGATGATGGAATGTAATTCACTCTGCACTGTCTGATGGTGGAATGCAATTTACTCTGCACTGAGTGATGATGGAATGGAGTTTACTCTGCACTGACTGATGATGGAATGTAATTTACTCTGCACTGACTGATGATGGAATGTAGTTTACTCTGCACTGACTGATGATGGAATGGAGTTTACTCTGCACTGAGTGATGATGGAATGGAGTTTACTCTGCACTGACTGATGATGGAATGTAGTTTACTCTGCACTGACTGATGATGGAATGGAGTTTACTCTGCACTGTCTGATGGTGGAATGTAGTTTACTCTGCACTGTCTGATGGTGGAATGTAGTTTACTCTGCACTGACTGATGATGGAATGTAATTTACTCTACACTAACTGATGATGGAATGTAGTTTACTCTGCACTGACTGATGATGGAATGGAGTTTACTCTGCACTGTCTGATGGTGGAATGTAAATTACTCTGCACTGACTGATGATGGAATGTAGTTTACTCTGCACTGACTGATGGTGGAATGGAGTTTACTCTGCAGTGACTGATGATCGAATGTAGTTTACTCTGCACTGGCTGATGATGGAATGGAGTTTACTCTGCACTGACTGATGATGGAATGTAATTTACTCTGCACTGACTGATGATGGAATGTAATTAACTCTGCACTGACTGATGAAGGAATGGAGTTTACTCTGCACTGACTGATGATGGAATGTAGTTTACTCTGCACTGACTGATGATGGAATGTAGTTTACTCTGCACTGACTGATGATGGAATGGAGTTTACTCTGCACTGACTGATGATGGAATGTAGTTTACTCTGCACTGACTGATGATGGAATTTAGTTTACTCTGCACTGATTGATGATGGAATGTAGTTTACTTTGCACTGACTGCTGGTGGAATGTAGTTTACTCTGCACTGACTGATGGTGGAATGTAATTTACGCTGCACTGACTGATGATGGAATGCAGTTTACTCTGCAGTGACTGACGATGGAATGTAGTTTACTCTGCACTGACTGATGATGGAATGTAGTTTACTCTGCACTGACTGATGGTGGAATGTAGTTTACTCTGCACTGACTGATGGTGGAATGTAATTTACTCTGCACTGACTGATGATGGAATGTAGTTTACTCTGCACTGACTGATGATGGAATGTAATTTACTCTGCACTGACTGATGATGGAATGTAGTTTACTCTGCACTGACTGATGATGGAATGGAGTTTACTCTGCACTGAGTGATGATGGAATGTAATTTACTCTGCACTGACTGATGATGGAATGTAGTTTACTCTGCACTGACTGATGATGGAATGGAGTTTACTCTGCACTGTCTGATGGTGGAATGTAGTTTACTCTGCACTGACTGATGATGGAATGTAATTTACTCTGCACTGACTGATGATGGAATGTTGTTTACTCTGCACTGACTGATGATGGAATGGAGTTTACTCTGCACTGACTGATGATGGAATGGAGTTTACTCTGCACTGACTGATGATGGAATGTATTTTACTCTGCACTGACTGATGATGGAATTTAGTTTACTCTGCACTGATTGATGATGGAATGTAGTTTACTTTGCACTGACTGCTGGTGGAATGTAGTTTACTCTGCACTGACTGATGGTGGAATGTAATTTACGCTGCACTGACTGATGATGGAATGCAGTTTACTCTGCAGTGACTGATGATGGAATGTAGTTTACTCTGCACTGACTGATGATGGAATGTAGTTTACTCTGCACTGACCGATGGTGGAATGTAGTTTACTCTGCACTGACTGATGGTGGAATGTAATTTACTCTGCACTGACTGATGATGGAATGTAGTTTACTCTGCACTGACTGATGATGGAATGTAATTTACTCTGCACTGACTGATGATGGAATGTAGTTTACTCTGCACTGACTGATGATGGAATGGAGTTTACTCTGCACTGAGTGATGATGGAATGTAATTTACTCTGCACTGACTGATGATGGAATGTAGTTTACTCTGCACTGAATGATGATGGAATGGAGTTTACTCTGCACTGTCTGATGGTGGAATGTAGTTTACTCTGCACTGACTGATGATGGAATGTAATTTACTCTGCACTGACTGATGATGGAATGTTGTTTACTCTGCACTGACTGATGATGGAATGGAGTTTACTCTGCACTGACTGATGATGGAATGGAGTTTACTCTGCACTGACTGATGATGGAATGTATTTTACTCTGCACTGACTGATGATGGAATTTAGTTTACTCTGCACTGATTGATGATGGAATGTAGTTTACTTTGCACTGACTGCTGGTGGAATGTAGTTTACTCTGCACTGACTGATGGTGGAATGTAATTTACGCTGCACTGACTGATGATGGAATGCAGTTTACTCTGCACTGACTGATGATGGAATGTAGTTTACTCTGCACTGACTGATGATGGAATGTAGTTTACTCTGCACTGACTGATGGTGGAATGTAGTTTACTCTGCACTGACTGATGGCGGAATGTAATTTACTCTGCACTGACTGATGATGGAATGTAGTTTACTCTGCACTGACTGATGATGGAATGTAGTTTACTCTGCACTGACTGATGATGGAATGTAATTTACTCTGCACTGACTGATGATGGAATGCAGTTTACTCTGCACTGACTGATGATGGAACGGAGTTTACTCTGCACTGAGTGATGATGGAATGTAATTTACTCTGCACTGACTGATGATGGAATGTAGTTTGCTCTGCACTGACTGATGATGGAATGGATTTTACTTTGCACTGTCTGATGGTGGAATGTAGTTTACTCTGCACTGTCTGATGGTGGAATGTAGTTTACTCTGCACTGACTGATGATGGAATGTAATTTACTCTGCACTGACTGATGATGGAATGTTGTTTACTCTGCACTGACTGATGATGGAATGGAGTTTACTCTGCACTGACTGATGATGGAATGGAGTTTACTCTGCACTGACTGATGATGGAATGGAGTTTACTCTGCACTGACTGATGATGGAATGGAGTTTACTCTGCACTGACGGATGATGGAATGTAATTTACTCTGCACTGACTGATGATAGAATGTAATTTACTCTGCACTGACTGATGGTGGAATGGAGTTTACTTTGCACTGACTGATGATGGAATGGAGTTTTCTCTGCACTGACTGATGATGGAATGGAGTTTACTCTGCACTGACTGATGATGGAATGGAGTTTACTCTGCACTGACTGATGGTGGAATGGAGTTTACTCTGCACTGAGTGATGATGGAATGGAGTTGACTCTGCACTGACTGATGATGGAATGGAGTTTACTCTGCACTGACTGATGGTGGAATGGAGTTTACTCTGCACTGACTGATGATGGAATGTAATTTACTCTGCACTGACGGATGATGGAATGGAGTTTACTCTGCACTGACTGATGATGGAATGGAGTTTACTCTGCACTGACGGATGATGGAATGGAGTTTACTCTGCACTGACTGATGATGGAATGGAGTTGACTCTGCACTGACTGATGATGGAATGGAGTTTACTCTGCACTGACTGATGATGGAATGGAGTTTACTCTGCACTGACTGATGATGGAATGGAGTTTACTCTGCACTGACGGATGATGGAATGTAATTTACTCTGCACTGACTGATGATAGAATGTAATTTACTCTGCACTGACTGATGGTGGAATGGAGTTTACTTTGCACTGACTGATGATGGAATGGAGTTTTCTCTGCACTGACTGATGATGGAATGGAGTTTACTCTGCACTGACTGATGATGGAATGGAGTTTACTCTGCACTGACTGATGGTGGAATGGAGTTTACTCTGCACTGACTGATGATGGAATGGAGTTGACTCTGCACTGACTGATGATGGAATGGAGTTTACTCTGCACTGACTGATGGTGGAATGGAGTTTACTCTGCACTGACTGATGATGGAATGTAATTTACTCTGCACTGACTGATGATGGAATGGAGTTTATTCTGCACTGACTGATGATGGAATGGAGTTTACTCTGCACTGTCTGATGGTGGAATGTAGTTTACTCTGCACTGACTGATGATCGAATGTAATTTACTCTGCACTGACTGATGATGGAATGTTGTTTACTCTGCACTGACTGATGATGGAATGGAGTTTACTCTGCACTGACTGATGATGGAATGGAGTTTACTCTGCACTGACTGATGATGGAATGTATTTTACTCTGCACTGACTGATGATGGAATTTAGTTTACTCTGCACTGATTGATGATGGAATGTAGTTTACTTTGCACTGACTGCTGGTGGAATGTAGTTTACTCTGCACTGACTGATGGTGGAATGTAATTTACGCTGCACTGACTGATGATGGAATGCAGTTTACTCTGCACTGACTGATGATGGAATGTAGTTTACTCTGCACTGACTGATGATGGAATGTAGTTTACTCTGCACTGACTGATGGTGGAATGTAGTTTACTCTGCACTGACTGATGGCGGAATGTAATTTACTCTGCACTGACTGATGATGGAATGTAGTTTACTCTGCACTGACTGATGATGGAATGTAGTTTACTCTGCACTGACTGATGATGGAATGTAATTTACTCTGCACTGACTGATGATGGAATGCAGTTTACTCTGCACTGACTGATGATGGAATGGAGTTTACACTGCACTGAGTGATGATGGAATGTAATTTACTCTGCACTGACTGATGATGGAATGTAGTTTGCTCTGCACTGACTGATGATGGAATGGATTTTACTCTGCACTGTCTGATGGTGGAATGTAGTTTACTCTGCACTGTCTGATGGTGGAATGTAGTTTACTCTGCACTGACTGATGATGGAATGTAATTTACTCTGCACTGACTGATGATGGAATGTTGTTTACTCTGCACTGACTGATGATGGAATGGAGTTTACTCTGCACTGACTGATGATGGAATGGAGTTTACTCTGCACTGACTGATGATGGAATGGAGTTTACTCTGCACTGACTGATGATGGAATGGAGTTTACTCTGCACTGACGGATGATGGAATGTAATTTACTCTGCACTGACTGATGATAGAATGTAATTTACTCTGCACTGACTGATGGTGGAATGGAGTTTACTTTGCACTGACTGATGATGGAATGGAGTTTTCTCTGCACTGACTGATGATGGAATGGAGTTTACTCTGCACTGACTGATGATGGAATGGAGTTTACTCTGCACTGACTGATGGTGGAATGGAGTTTACTCTGCACTGACTGATGATGGAATGGAGTTGACTCTGCACTGACTGATGATGGAATGGAGTTTACTCTGCACTGACTGATGGTGGAATGGAGTTTACTCTGCACTGACTGATGATGGAATGTAATTTACTCTGCACTGACTGATGATGGAATGGAGTTTACTCTGCACTGACTGATGATGGAATGGAGTTTACTCTGCACTGACTGATGATGGAATGGAGTTTACTCTGCACTGACTGATGATGGAATGTAGTTTACTCTGCACTGACTGATGATGGAATTTAGTTTACTCTGCACTGATTGATGATGGAATGTAGTTTACTTTGCACTGACTGCTGGTGGAATGTAGTTTACTCTGCACTGACTGATGGTGGAATGTAATTTACGCTGCACTGACTGATGATGGAATGCAGTTTACTCTGCACTGACTGATGATGGAATGTAGTTTACTCTGCACTGACTGATGATGGAATGTAGTTTACTCTGCACTGACTTATGGTGGAATGTAGTTTACTCTGCACTGACTGATGGTGGAATGTAGTTTACTCTGCACTGACTGATGGTGGAATGTAATTTACTCTGCACTGACTGATGATGGAATGTAGTTTACTCTGCACTGACTGATGATGGAATGTAGTTTACTCTGCACTGACTGATGATGGAATGTAATTTACTCTGCACTGACTGATGATGGAATGCAGTTTACTCTGCACTGACTGATGATGGAATGGAGTTTACTCTGCACTGAGTGATGATGGAATGTAATTTACTCTGCACTGACTGATGATGGAATGTAGTTTGCTCTGCACTGACTGATGATGGAATGGATTTTACTCTGCACTGTCTGATGGTGGAATGTAGTTTACTCTGCACTGTCTGATGGTGGAATGTAGTTTACTCTGCACTGACTGATGATGGAATGTAATTTACTCTGCACTGACTGATGATGGAATGTTGTTTACTCTGCACTGACTGATGATGGAATGGAGTTTACTCTGCACTGACTGATGATGGAATGGAGTTTACTCTGCACTGACTGATGATGGAATGGAGTTTACTCTGCACTGACTGATGATGGAATGGAGTTTACTCTGCACTGACGGATGATGGAATGTAATTTACTCTGCACTGACTGATGATAGAATGTAATTTACTCTGCACTGACTGATGGTGGAATGGAGTTTACTTTGCACTGACTGATGATGGAATGGAGTTTTCTCTGCACTGACTGATGATGGAATGGAGTTTACTCTGCACTGACTGATGATGGAATGGAGTTTACTCTGCACTGACTGATGGTGGAATGGAGTTTACTCTGCACTGACTGATGATGGAATGGAGTTGACTCTGCACTGACTGATGATGGAATGGAGTTTACTCTGCACTGACTGATGGTGGAATGGAGTTTACTCTGCACTGACTGATGATGGAATGTAATTTACTCTGCACTGACTGATGATGGAATGGAGTTTACTCTGCACTGACTGATGATGGAATGGAGTTTACTCTGCACTGACTGATGATGGAATGGAGTTTACTCTGCACTGACTGATGATGGAATGTAGTTTACTCTGCACTGACTGATGATGGAATTTAGTTTACTCTGCACTGATTGATGATGGAATGTAGTTCACTTTGCACTGACTGCTGGTTGAATGTAGTTTACTCTGCACTGACTGATGGTGGAATGTAATTTACGCTGCACTGACTGATGATGGAATGCAGTTTACTCTGCACTGACTGATGATGGAATGTAGTTTACTCTGCACTGACTGATGATGGAATGTAGTTTACTCTGCACTGACTGATGGTGGAATGTAGTTTACTCTGCACTGACTGATTGTGGAATGTAATTTACTCTGCACTGACTGATGATGGAATGTAGTTTACTCTGCACTGACTGATGATGGAATGTAGTTTACTCTGCACTGACTGATGATGGAATGTAATTTACTCTGCACTGACTGATGATGGAATGCAGTTTACTCTGCACTGACTGATGATGGAACGGAGTTTACTCTGCACTGAGTGATGATGGAATGTAATTTACTCTGCACTGACTGATGATGGAATGTAGTTTGCTCTGCACTGACTGATGATGGAATGGATTTTACTCTGCACTGTCTGATGGTGGAATGTAGTTTACTCTGCACTGTCTGATGGTGGAATGTAGTTTACTCTGCACTGACTGATGATGGAATGTAATTTACTCTGCACTGACTGATGATGGAATGTTGTTTACTCTGCACTGACTGATGATGGAATGGAGTTTACTCTGCACTGACTGATGATGGAATGGAGTTTACTCTGCACTGACTGATGATGGAATGGAGTTTACTCTGCACTGAATGATGATGGAATGGAGTTTACTCTGCACTGACTGATGATGGAATGTAATTTACTCTGCACTGACTGATGATGGAATGTAATTAACTCTGCACTGACTGATGAAGGAATGGAGTTTACTCTGCACTGACTGATGATGGAATGTAGTTTACTCTGCACTGACTGATGATGGAATGTAGTTTACTCTGCACTGACTGATGATGGAATGGAGTTTACTCTGCACTGACTGATGATGGAATGTAGTTTACTCTGCACTGACTGATGATGGAATTTAGTTTACTCTGCACTGATTGATGATGGAATGTAGTTTACTTTGCACTGACTGCTGGTGGAATGTAGTTTACTCTGCACTGACTGATGGTGGAATGTAATTTACGCTGCACTGACTGATGATGGAATGCAGTTTACTCTGCAGTGACTGATGATGGAATGTAGTTTACTCTGCACTGACTGATGATGGAATGTAGTTTACTCTGCACTGACTGATGGTGGAATGTAGTTTACTCTGCACTGACTGATGGTGGAATGTAATTTACTCTGCACTGACTGATGATGGAATGTAGTTTACTCTGCACTGACTGATGATGGAATGTAATTTACTCTGCACTGACTGATGATGGAATGTAGTTTACTCTGCACTGACTGATGATGGAATGGAGTTTACTCTGCACTGAGTGATGATGGAATGTAATTTACTCTGCACTGACTGATGATGGAATGTAGTTTACTCTGCACTGACTGATGATGGAATGGAGTTTACTCTGCACTGTCTGATGGTGGAATGTAGTTTACTCTGCACTGACTGATGATGGAATGTAATTTACTCTGCACTGACTGATGATGGAATGTTGTTTACTCTGCACTGACTGATGATGGAATGGAGTTTACTCTGCACTGACTGATGATGGAACGGAGTTTACTCTGCACTGACTGATGATGGAATGTATTTTACTCTGCACTGACTGATGATGGAATTTAGTTTACTCTGCACTGATTGATGATGGAATGTAGTTTACTTTGCACTGACTGCTGGTGGAATGTAGTTTACTCTGCACTGACTGATGGTGGAATGTAATTTACGCTGCACTGACTGATGATGGAATGCAGTTTACTCTGCACTGACTGATGATGGAATGTAGTTTACTCTGCACTGACTGATGATGGAATGTAGTTTACTCTGCACTGACTGATGGTGGAATGTAGTTTACTCTGCACTGACTGATGGTGGAATGTAATTTACTCTGCACTGACTGATGATGGAATGTTGTTTACTCTGCACTGACTGATGATGGAATGGAGTTTACTCTGCACTGACTGATGATGGAATGTAATTTACTCTGCACTGACTGATGATGGAATGCAGTTTACTCTGCACTGACTGATGATGGAATGGAGTTTACTCTGCACTGAGTGATGATGGAATGTAATTTACTCTGCACTGACTGATGATGGAATGTAGTTTGCTCTGCACTGACTGATGATGGAATGGATTTTACTCTGCACTGTCTGATGGTGGAATGTAGTTTACTCTGCACTGTCTGATGGTGGAATGTAGTTTACTCTGCACTGACTGATGATGGAATGTAATTTACTCTGCACTGACTGATGATGGAATGTTGTTTACTCTGCACTGACTGATGATGGAATGGAGTTTACTCTGCACTGACTGATGATGGAATGGAGTTTACTCTGCACTGACTGATGATGGAATGGAGTTTACTCTGCACTGACTGATGATGGAATGGAGTTTACTCTGCACTGACGGATGATGGAATGTAATTTACTCTGCACTGACTGATGATAGAATGTAATTTACTCTGCACTGACTGATGGTGGAATGGAGTTTACTTTGCACTGACTGATGATGGAATGGAGTTTTCTCTGCACTGACTGATGATGGAATGGAGTTTACTCTGCACTGACTGATGATGGAATGGAGTTTACTCTGCACTGACTGATGGTGGAATGGAGTTTACTCTGCACTGACTGATGATGGAATGGAGTTGACTCTGCACTGACTGATGATGGAATGGAGTTTACTCTGCACTGACTGATGGTGGAATGGAGTTTACTCTGCACTGACTGATGATGGAATGTAATTTACTCTGCACTGACTGATGATGGAATGGAGTTTACTCTGCACTGACTGATGATGGAATGGAGTTGACTCTGCACTGACTGATGATGGAATGGAGTTTACTCTGCACTGACTGATGATGGAATGTAGTTTACTCTGCACTGACTGATGATGGAATTTAGTTTACTCTGCACTGATTGATGATGGAATGTAGTTTACTTTGCACTGACTGCTGGTGGAATGTAGTTTACTCTGCACTGACTGATGGTGGAATGTAATTTACGCTGCACTGACTGATGATGGAATGCAGTTTACTCTGCAGTGACTGATGATGGAATGTAGTTTACTCTGCACTGACTGATGATGGAATGTAGTTTACTCTGCACTGACTGATGGTGGAATGTAGTTTACTCTGCACTGACTGATGGTGGAATGTAGTTTACTCTGCACTGACTGATGGCGGAATGTAATTTACTCTGCACTGACTGATGATGGAATGTAGTTTACTCTGCACTGACTGAAGATGGAATGTAGTTTACTCTGCACTGACTGATGATGGAATGTAATTTACTCTGCACTGACTGATGATGGAATGCAGTTTACTCTGCACTGACTGATGATGGAATGGAGTTTACTCTGCACTGAGTGATGATGGAATGTAATTTACTCTGCACTGACTGATGATGGAATGTAGTTTGCTCTGCACTGACTGATGATGGAATGGATTTTACTCTGCACTGTCTGATGGTGGAATGTAGTTTACTCTGCACTGTCTGATGGTGGAATGTAGTTTACTCTGCACTGACTGATGATGGAATGTAATTTACTCTGCACTGACTGATGATGGAATGTTGTTTACTCTGCACTGACTGATGATGGAATGGAGTTTACTCTGCACTGACTGATGATGGAATGGAGTTTACTCTGCACTGACTGATGATGGAATGGAGTTTACTCTGCACTGACTGATGATGGAATGGAGTTTACTCTGCACTGACGGATGATGGAATGTAATTTACTCTGCACTGACTGATGATAGAATGTAATTTACTCTGCACTGACTGATGGTGGAATGGAGTTTACTTTGCACTGACTGATGATGGAATGGAGTTTTCTCTGCACTGACTGATGATGGAATGGAGTTTACTCTGCACTGACTGATGATGGAATGGAGTTTACTCTGCACTGACTGATGGTGGAATGGAGTTTACTCTGCACTGACTGATGATGGAATGGAGTTGACTCTGCACTGACTGATGATGGAATGGAGTTTACTCTGCACTGACTGATGGTGGAATGGAGTTTACTTTGCACTGACTGATGATGGAATGTAATTTACTCTGCACTGACTGATGATGGAATGGAGTTTACTCTGCACTGACTGATGATGGAATGGAGTTTACTCTGCACTGACTGATGATGGAATGGAGTTTACTCTGCACTGACTGATGATGGAATGTAGTTTACTCTGCACTGACTGATGATGGAATTTAGTTTACTCTGCACTGATTGATGATGGAATGTAGTTTACTTTGCACTGACTGCTGGTTGAATGTAGTTTACTCTGCACTGACTGATGGTGGAATGTAATTTACGCTGCACTGACTGATGATGGAATGCAGTTTACTCTGCACTGACTGATGATGGAATGTAGTTTACTCTGCACTGACTGATGATGGAATGTAGTTTACTCTGCACTGACTGATGGTGGAATGTAGTTTACTCTGCACTGACTGATTGTGGAATGTAATTTACTCTGCACTGACTGATGATGGAATGTAGTTTACTCTGCACTGACTGATGATGGAATGTAGTTTACTCTGCACTGACTGATGATGGAATGTAATTTACTCTGCACTGACTGATGATGGAATGCAGTTTACTCTGCACTGACTGATGATGGAACGGAGTTTACTCTGCACTGAGTGATGATGGAATGTAATTTACTCTGCACTGACTGATGATGGAATGTAGTTTGCTCTGCACTGACTGATGATGGAATGGATTTTACTCTGCACTGTCTGATGGTGGAATGTAGTTTACTCTGCACTGTCTGATGGTGGAATGTAGTTTACTCTGCACTGACTGATGATGGAATGTAATTTACTCTGCACTGACTGATGATGGAATGTTGTTTACTCTGCACTGACTGATGATGGAATGGAGTTTACTCTGCACTGACTGATGATGGAATGGAGTTTACTCTGCACTGACTGATGATGGAATGGAGTTTACTCTGCACTGACTGATGATGGAATGGAGTTTACTCTGCACTGACGGATGATGGAATGTAATTTACTCTGCACTGACTGATGATAGAATGTAATTTACTCTGCACTGACTGATGGTGGAATGGAGTTTACTTTGCACTGACTGATGATGGAATGGAGTTTTCTCTGCACTGACTGATGATGGAATGGAGTTTACTCTGCACTGAATGATGATGGAATGGAGTTTACTCTGCACTGACTGATGGTGGAATGGAGTTTACTCTGCACTGACTGATGATGGAATGGAGTAGACTCTGCACTGACTGATGATGGAATGGAGTTTACTCTGCACTGACTGATGATGGAATGGAGTTTACTCTGCACTGACTGATGATGGAATGGAGTTTACTCTGCACTGACTGATGATGGAATGTAATTCACTCTGCACTGTCTGATGGTGGAATGCAATTTACTCTGCACTGAGTGATGATGGAATGGAGTTTACTCTGCACTGACTGATGATGGAATGTAATTTACTCTGCACTGACTGATGATGGAATGTAGTTTACTCTGCACTGACTGATGATGGAAAGGAGTTTACTCTGCACTGAGTGATGATGGAATGTAATTTACTCTGCACTGACTGATGATGGAATGTAGTTTACTCTGCACTGACTGATGATGGAATGGAGTTTACTCTGCACTGTCTGATGGTGGAATGTAGTTTACTCTGCACTGTCTGATGGTGGAATATAGTTTACTCTGCACTGACTGATGATGGAATGTAATTTACTCTGCACTAACTGATGATGGAATGTAGTTTACTCTGCACTGACTGATGATGGAATGGAGTTTACTCTGCACTGACTGATGGTGGAATGGAGTTTACTCTGCAGTGACTGATGATGGAATGGAGTTTACTCTGCACTGGCTGATGATGGAATGGAGTTTACTCTGCACTGACTGATGATGGAATGGAGTTGACTCTGCACTGACTGATGAAGGAATGGAGTTTACTCTGCACTGACTGATGATGGAATGTAGTTTACTCTGCACTGACTGATGATGGAATGTAGTTTACTCTGCACTGACTGATGATGGAATGGAGTTTACTCTGCACTGACCGATGATGGAATGGAGTTTACTCTGCACTGACTGATGATGGAATGGAGTTGACTCTGCACTGACTGATGATGGAATGGAGTTGACTCTGCACTGACTGATGATGGAATGGAGTTGACTCTGCACTGACTGATGATGGAATGGAGTTTACTCTGCACTGACTGATGGTGGAATGGAGTTTACTCTGCACTGACTGATGATGGAATGGAGTTGACTCTGCACTGACTGATGATGGAATGGAGTTTACTCTGCACTGACTGATGGTGGAATGGAGTTTACTCTGCACTGACTGATGGTGGAATGGAGTTTACTCTGCACTGGCTGATGATGGAATGGAGTTTACTCTGCACTGACTGATGATGGAATGGAGTTGACTCTGCACTGACTGATGAAGGAATGGAGTTTACTCTGCACTGACTGATGATGGAATGTAGTTTACTCTGCACTGACTGATGGTGGAATGGAGTTTACTCTGCAGTGACTGATGATGGAATGGAGTTTACTCTGCACTGGCTGATGATGGAATGGAGTTTACTCTGCACTGACTGATGATGGAATGGAGTTGACTCTGCACTGACTGATGAAGGAATGGAGTTTACTCTGCACTGACTGATGATGGAATGTAGTTTACTCTGCACTGACTGATGATGGAATGTAGTTTACTCTGCACTGACTGATGATGGAATGGAGTTTACTCTGCACTGACCGATGATGGAATGGAGTTTACTCTGCACTGACTGATGATGGAATGGAGTTGACTCTGCACTGACTGATGATGGAATGGAGTTGACTCTGCACTGACTGATGATGGAATGGAGTTGACTCTGCACTGACTGATGATGGAATGGAGTTTACTCTGCACTGACTGATGGTGGAATGGAGTTTACTCTGCACTGACTGATGATGGAATGGAGTTGACTCTGCACTGACTGATGATGGAATGGAGTTTACTCTGCACTGACTGATGGTGGAATGGAGTTTACTCTGCACTGACTGATGGTGGAATGGAGTTTACTCTGCACTGACTGATGATGGAATGGAATTGACTCTGCACTGACTGATGATGGAATGGAGTTTACTCTGCACTGACTGATGGTGGAATGGAGTTTACTCTGCACTGACTGATGATGGAATGGAGTTGACTCTGCACTGACTGATGATGGAATGGAGTTTACTCTGCACTGACTGATGATGGAATGGAGTTTACTCTGCACTGACTGATGATGGAATGGAGTTTACTCTGCACTGACTGATGGTGGAATGGAGTTTACTCTGCACTGACTGATGATGGAATGGAGTTTACTCTGCACTGACTGATGATGGAATGGAGTTTACTCTGCACTGACTGATGATGGAATGGGGTTTACTCTGCACTGACTGATGGTGGAATGGAGTTTACTCTGCACTGACTGATGGTGGAATGGAGTTTACTCTGCACTGACTGATGATGGAATGGAGTTTACTCTGCACTGACTGATGATGGAATGTAATTTACTCTGCACTGACTGATGGAGGAATGGAGTTTACTCTGCACTGACTGATGATGGAATGGAGTTTACTCTGCACTGACTGATGATGGAATGGAGTTTACTCTGCACTGACTGATGATGGAATGCGGTTTACTCTGCACTGACTGATGGTGGAATGGAGTTTACTCTGCACTGACTGATGATGGAATGGAGTTGACTCTGCACTGACTGATGATGGAATGGAGTTTACTCTGCACTGGCTGATGATGGAATGTAGTTTACTCTGCACTGACTGATGATGGAATGGAGTTGACTCTGCACTGACTGATGAAGGAATGGAGTTTACTCTGCACTGACTGATGATGGAATGTAGTTTACTCTGCACTGACTGATGATGGAATGTAGTTTACTCTGCACTGACTGATGATGGAATGTAGTTTACTCTGCACTTACTGATGATGGAATGGAGTTTACTCTGCACTGACTGATGATGGAATGGAGTTTACTCTGCACTGACTGATGATGGAATGGAGTTGACTCTGCACTGACTGATGGTGGAATGGAGTTTACTCTGCACTGACTGATGATGGAATGGAGTTTACTCTGCACTGACTGATGATGGAATGGAGTTTACTCTGCACTGACTGATGATGGAATGGAGTTTACTCTGCACTGACTGATGATGGAATGGAGTTTACTCTGCACTGACTGATGATGGAATTTAGTTTACTCTGCACTGACTGATGATGGAATGTACTTTACTCTGCACTGACTGATGATGGAATGGAGTTTACTCTGCACTGACTGATGATGGAATGGAGTTGACTCTGCACTGACTGATGATGGAATGGAGTTTACTCTGCACTGATTGATGATGGAATGGAGTTGACTCTGCACTGACTGATGATGGAATGGAGTTTACTCTGCACTGACTGATGGTGGAATGGAGTTTACACTGCACTGACTGATGATGGAATGGAGTTGACTCTGCACTGACTGATGATGGAATGGAGTTTACTCTGCACTGACTGATGGTGGAATGGAGTTTACTCTGCACTGACTGATGATGGAATGGAGTTTACTCTGCACTTACTGATGATGGAATGGAGTTTACTCTGCACTGACTGATGATGGAATGGAGTTTACTCTGCACTGACTGATGATGGAATGGAGTTTACTCTGCACTGACTGATGGTGGAATGGAGTTTACTCTGCACTGACTGATGATGGAATGGAGTTGACTCTGCACTGACTGATGATGGAATGGAGATGACTCTGCACTGACTGATGGTGGAATGGAGTTTACTCTGCACTGACTGATGATGGAATGCAGTTTACTCTGCACTGACTGATGATGGAATGTAATTTACTCTGCACTGACTGATGATGGAATGTAATTTACTCTGCACTGACTGATGGTGGATTGGAGTTTACTCTGCACTGACTGATGATGGAATGGAGTTTACTCTGCACTGACTGATGATGGAATGGAGTTTACTCTGCACTGACTGATGATGGAATGGAGTTTACTCTGCACTGACTGATGGTGGAATGGAGTTTACTCTGCACTGACTGATGATGGAATGGAGTTGACTCTGCACTGACTGATGATGGAATGGAGTTTACTCTGCACTGACTGATGGTGGAATGGAGTTTACTCTGCAGTGACTGATGATGGAATGGAGTTGACTCTGCACTGACTGATGATGGAATGGAGTTTACTCTGCACTGACTGATGATGGAATGGAGTTTACTCTGCACTGACTGATGATGGAATGGAGTTTACTCTGCACTGACTGATGATGGAATGGAGTTTACTCTGCACTGACTGATGATGGAATGGAGTTTACTCTGCACTGACTGATGGTGGAATGGAGTTTACTCTGCACTGACTGATGATGGAATGGAGTTGACTCTGCACTGACTGATGATGGAATGGAGTTTACTCTGCACTGACTGATGGTGGAATGGATTTACTCTGCACTGACTGATGATGGAATGGAGTTTACTCTGCACTGACGGATGATGGAATGTAATTTACTCTGCACTGACTGATGATGGAATGTAATTTACTCTGCACTGACTGATGGTGGAATGGAGTTTACTCTGCACTGACTGATGATGGAATGGTGTTTACTCTGCACTGACTGATGATGGAATGGAGTTTACTCTGCACTGACTGATGATGGAATGGAGTTTACTCTGCACTGACTGATGGTGGAATGGAGTTTACTCTGCACTGAGTGATGATCGAATGGAGTTGACTCTGCACTGACTGATGATGGAATGGAGTTTACTCTGCACTGACTGATGGTGGAATGGAGTTTACTCTGCACTGACTGATGATGGAATGGAGTTGACTCTGCACTGACTGATGATGGAATGGAGTTTACTCTGCACTGACTGATGATGGAATGTAGTTTACTCTGCACCGACTGATGATGGAATGGAGTTGACTCTGCACTGACTGATGGTGGAATGGAGTTTACTCTGCACTGACTGATGATGGAATGTAGTTAACTCTGCATTGACTGATGATGGAATGTAGTTTACTCTGCACTGACTGATGATGGAATGGGGTTTACTCTGCACTGACTTATGATGGAATGTAGTTTACTCTGCTCTGACTGATGGTGGAATGTAATTTACTCTGCACTGACTGATGATGGAATGGAGTTTACTCTCCACTGACTAATGATGGAATGTAGTTTACTCTGCACTGACTGATGATGGAATGGAGTTTACTCTGCACTGACTGATGATGGAATGTAATTTACTCTGCACTGACTGATGATGGAATGTAGTTTACTCTGCACTGACTGATGATGGAATGGAGTTTACTCTGCACTGACTGATGATGGAATGTAATTTACTCTGCACTGACTGATGGTGGAATGTAGTTTACTCTGCACTGACTGATGACGGAATGGAGTTTACTCTGCACTGACTGATGATGGAATGGAGTTTACTCTGCACTGACTGATGATGGAATGTAGTTTACTCTGCACTGACTGATGATGGAATGGAGTTTACTCTGCACTGACTGATGGTGGAATGGAGTTTACTCTGCACTGACTGATGATGGAATGGAGTTGACTCTGCACTGACTGATAATGGAATGGAGTTTACTCTGCACTGACTGATGGTGAAATGTAGTTTACTCTGCACTGACTGATGATGGAATGGAGTTTACTCTGCACTGACTGATGATGGAATGTAATTTACTTTGCACTGACTGATGATGGAATGTAATTTACTCTGCACTGACTGATGGTGGAATGGAGTTTACTCTGCACTGACTGATGATGGAATGGAGTTTACTCTGCACTGACTGATGATGGAATGGAGTTTACTCTGCACTGACTGATGATGGAATGGAGTTTACTCTGCACTGACTGATGGTGGAATGGAGTTTACTCTGCACTGACTGATGATGGAATGGAGTTGACTCTGCACTGACTGATGATGGAATGGAGTTGACTCTGCACTGACTGATGATGGAATGGAGTTTACTCTGCACTGACTGATGGTGGAATGGAGTTTACTCTGCACTGACTGATGATGGAATGGAGTTGACTCTGCACTGACTGATGATGGAATGGAGTTTACTCTGCACTGACTGATGATGGAATGTAGTTTACTCTGCACTGACTGATGATGGAATGGAGTTGACTCTGCACTGACTGATGATGGAATGGAGTTTACTCTGCACTGACTGATGATGGAATGTAGTTTACTCTGCACTGACTGATGATGGAATGTAGTTTACTCAGCACTGACTGATGATGGAATGTAGTTTACTCTGCACTGACTGATGATGGAATGGAGTTTACTCTGCACTGTCTGATGGTGGAATGTAATTTACTCTGCACTGACTGATGATGGAATGGAGTTTACTCTGCACTGACTAATGATGGAATGTAGTTTACTCTGCACTGACTGATGATGGAATGGAGTTTACTCTGCACTGACTGATGATGGAATGTAGTTTACTCTGCACTGACTGATGATGGAATGGAGTTTACTCTGCACTGACTGATGATGGAATGGAGTTTACTCTGCACTGACCAATGATGGAATAGAGTTTACTCTGCACTGACTGATGATGGAATGGAGTTTACTCTGCACTGACTGATGATGAGATGGAGTTTACTCTGCACTGACTGATGATGGAATGGAGTTTACTCTGCACTGACTGATGATGGAAAAGAGTTTACTCTGCACTGACTGATGATGGAATAGAGTTTACTCTGCACTGACTGATGATGGAATGTAATTTACTCTGCACTGTCTGATGGTGGAATGTAATTTACTCTGCACTGACTGATGATGGAATGGAGTTTACTCTGCAATGACTGATGATGGAATGTAGTTTACTCTGCACTGACTGATGATGGAATGTAGTTTACTCTGCACTGACTGATGATGGAATGGAGTTTACTCTGCACTGACTGATGATGGAATGGAGTTTACTCTGCACTGACTGATGATGGAATGGAGTTTACTCTGCACTGACTGATGATGGAATGTAATTTGCTCTGCACTGTCTGATGGTGGAATGTAATTTACTCTGCACTGAGTGATGATGGAATGGAGTTTACTCTGCACTGACTGATGATGGAATGTAATTTACTCTGCACTGACTGATGATGGAATGTAGTTTACTCTGCACTGACTGATGATGGAATGGAGTTTACTCAGCACTGACAGATGATGGAATGTAGTTTACTCTGCACTGACTGATGATGGAATGGAGTTTACTCTGCACTGTCTGATGGCGGAATGTAATTTACTCTGCACTGACTGATGATGGAATGGAGTTTACTCTGCACTGACTGATGATGGAATGGAGTTGACTCTGCACTGACTGATGATGGAATGGAGTTTACTCTGCACTGACTGATGATGGAATGGAGTTTACTCTGCACTGACTGATGATGGAATGGAGTTTACTCTGCACTGACCTATGATGGAATAGAGTTTACTCTGCACTGACTGATGATGGAATGGAGTTTACTCTGCACTGACTGATGATGAGATGGAGTTTACTCTGCACTGACTGATGATGGAATGGAGTTTTCTCTGCACTGACTGATGATGGAATGTAGTTTACTCTGCACTGACTGATGATGGAATGTAGTTTACTCTGCACTGACTGATGATGGAATGTAATTTACTCTGCACTGACTGATGATGGAATGTAGTTTACTCTGCACTGACTGATGATGGAATGGAGTTTACTCTGCACTGTCTGATGGTGGAATGTAAATTACTCTGCACTGACTGATGATGGAATGTAGTTTACTCTGCACTGACTGATGGTGGAATGGAGTTTACTCTGCACTGACTGATGATGGAATGTAGTTTACTCTGCACTGGCTGATGATGGAATGTAGTTTACTCTGCACTGACTGATGATGGAATGTAGTTTACTCTGCACTGACTGATGATGGAATGGAGTTTACTCAGCACTGACTGATGATGGAATGGAGTTTACTCTGCACTGACTGATGATGGAATGTAGTTTACTCTGCACTGTCTGATGGTGGAATGTAAATTACTCTGCACTGACTGATGATGGAATGTAGTTTACTCTGCACTGACTGATGGTGGAATGGAGTTTACTCTGCACTGGCTGATGATGGAATGTAGTTTACTCTGCACTGACTGATGATGGAATGTAGTTTACTCTGCACTGACTGATGATGGAATGTAGTTTACTCTGCACTGACTGATGATGGAATGTAGTTTACTCTGCACTGGCTGATGATGGAATGTAATTTACTCTGCACTGACTGATGATGGAATGGAGTAGACTCTGCACTGACTGATGATGGAATGGAGTTGACTCTGCACTGACTGATGATGGAATGGAGTTGACTCTGCACTGACTGATGATGGAATGTAATTTACTCTGCACTGACTGATGGAATGTAGTTTACTCTGCACTGACTGATGGTGGAATGTAATTTACTCTGCACTGACTGATGATGGAATGTAGTTTACTCTGCACTGACTGATGATGGAATGGAGTTTACTCTGCACTGACTGATGATGGAATGGAGTTTACTCTGCACTGACTGATGATGGAATGGAGTTTACTCTGCACTGACTGATGATGGAATGTAGTTAACTCTGCACTGACCTATGATGGAATGTAGTTTACTCTGCACTGATTGATGATGGAATGTAGTTTACTCTGCTCTGACTGCTGGTGGAATGTAGTTTACTCTGCACTGACTGATGGTGGAATGTAATTTACTCTGCACTGACTGATGATGGAATTTAGTTTACTCTGCACTGACTGATGGTGGAATGTAGTTTACTCTGCACTGACTGATGGTGGAATGTAATTTACTCTGCACTGACTGATGATGGAATGTAGTTTACTCTGCACTGACTGATGGTGGAATGTAGTTTACTCTGCACTGACTGATGATGGAATGTAATTTACTCTGCACTGAGTGATGATGGAATGTAGTTTACTCTGCACTGACTGATGGTGGAATGTAGTTTACTCTGCACTGACTGATGGTGGAATGTAATTTACTCTGCACTGACTGATGATGGAATGTAGTTTACTCTGCACTGACTGATGATGGAATGTAGTTTACTCTGCACTGACTGATGATGGAATGTAGTTTACTCTGCACTGACTGATGATGGAATGGAGTTTACTCTGCACTGACTGATGATGGAATGGAGTTTACTCTGCACTGACTGATGATGGAATGGAGTTTACTCTGCACTGTCTGATGGTGGAATGGAGTTTACTCTGCACTGACTGATGATGGAATGGAGTTGACTCTGCACTGACTGATGATGGAATGGAGTTTACTCTGCACTGACTGATGATGGAATGTAGTTTACTCTGCACTGACTGATGATGGAATCTAGTTTACTCTGCACTGACTGATGATGGAATGTAGTTTACTCTGCACTGACTGATGATGGAATGTAGTTTACTCTGCACTGACTGATGATGGAATGTAATTTACTCTGCACTGACTGATGATGGAATGTAGTTTACTCTGCACTGACTGATGATGGAATGTAATTTACTCTGCACTGACTGATGATGGAATGTAGTTTACTCTGCACTGACTGATGATGGAATGTAATTTACTCTGCACTGACTGATGATGGAATGGAGTTGACTCTGCACTGACTGATGATGGAATGGAGTTTACTCTGCACTGACTGATGATGGAATGGAGTTGACTCTGCACTGACTGATGATGGAATGTAGTTTACTCTGCACTGACTGATGGTGGAATGTAGTTTACTCTGCACTGACTGATGGTGGAATGTAATTTACTCTGCACTGACTGATGATGGAATGTAGTTTACTCTGCACTGACTGATGATGGAATGTAGTTTACTCTGCACTGACTGATGATGGAATGTAGTTTACTCTGCACTGACTGATGATGGAATGGAGTTTACTCTGCACTGACTGATGATGGAATGGAGTTTACTCTGCACTGACTGATGGTGGAATGGAGTTTACTCTGCACTGACTGATGATGGAATGGAGTTGACTCTGCACTGACTGATGATGGAATGTAGTTTACTCTGCACTGACTGATGGTGGAATGGAGTTTACTCTGCACTGACTGATGGTGGAATGTAATTTACTCTGCACTGACTGATGATGGAATGTAGTTTACTCTGCACTGATTGATGATGGAATGTAGTTTACTCTGCACTGACTGATGATGGAATGTAGTTTACTCTGCACTGACTGATGATGGAATGGAGTTTACTGTGCACTGACTGATGATGGAATGGAGTTTACTCTGCACTGACTGATGATGGAATGGAGTTTACTCTGCACTGACTGATGGTGGAATGGAGTTTACTCTGCACTGACTGATGATGGAATGGAGTTTACTCTGCACTGACTGATGATGGAATGGAGTTTACTCTGCACTGACTGATGATGGAATGGAGTTTACTCTGCACTGACTGATGATGGAATGGAGTTTACTCTGCACTGACTGATGGTGGAATGTAATTTACTCTGCACTGACTGATGGTGGAATGTAGTTTACTCTGCACTGATTGATGATGGAATGTAGTTTACTCTGCACTGACTGATGATGGAATGTAGTTTACTCTGCACTGACTGATGATGGAATGGAGTTTACTCTGCACTGACTGATGATTGAATGGAGTTGACTCTGCACTGACTGATGATGGAATGGAGTTTACTCTGCACTGACTGATGATGGAATGGAGTTGACTCTGCACTGACTGATGATGGAATGAAGTTTACTCTGCACTGACTGATGGTGGAATGGAGTTTACTCTGCACTGACTGATGATGGAATGGAGTTGACTCTGCACTGACTGATGATGGAATGGAGTTTACTCTGCACTGACTGATGATGAAATAGAGTTTACTCTGCACTGACTGATGATGGAATGGAGTTTACTCTGCACTGACTGATGATGGAATGGAGTTTACTCTGCACTGACTGATGATGGAATAGAGTTTACTCTGCACTGACTGATGATGGAATAGAGTTTACTCTGCACTGACTGATGATGGAATAGAGTTTACTCTGCACTGACTGATGATGGAATGGAGTTTACTCTGCACTGACTGATGATGGAATGGAGTTTACTCTGCACTGACTGATGATGGAATAGAGTTTACTCTGCACTGACTGATGATGGAATGGAGTTTACTCTGCGCTGACTGATGATGGAATGTAATTTACTCTGCACTGACTGATGATGGAATGGAGTTTACTCTGCACTGACTGATGATGGAATGTAGTTTACTCTGCACTGACTGATGATGGAATGTAGTTTACTCTGCACTGACTGATGATGGAATGTAGTTTACTCTGCACTGACTGATGATGGAATGTAGTTTACTCTGCACTGTCTGATGGTGGAATGTAATTTACTCTGCACTGAGTGATGATGGAATGGAGTTTACTCTGCACTGACTGATGATGGAATGGAGTTTACTCTGCACTGACTGATGATGGAATGGAGTTTGCTCTGCACTGACTGATGATGGAATGTAGTTTACTCTGCACTGACTGATGGTGGAATGTAAATTACTCTGCACTGACTGATGATGGAATGTAGTTTACTCTGCACTGACTGATGGTGGAATGTAGTTTACTCTGCACTGGCTGATGATGGAATGTAGTTTACTCTGCACTGACTGATGATGGAATGGAGTTGACTCTGCACTGACTGATGATGGAATGGAGTTTACTCTGCACTGACTGATGATGGAATGTAGTTTACTCTGCACTGACTGATGATGGAATGTAGTTTACTCTGCACTGACTGATGGTGGAATGTAATTTACTCTGCACTGACTGATGATGGAATGTAGTTTACTCTGCACTGACTGATGATGGAATGGCGTTTACTCTGCACTGACTGATGATGGAATGGAGTTTACTCTGCACTGACTGATGATGGAATGGAGTTGACTCTGCACTGACTGATGATGGAATGGAGTTTACTCTGCACTGACTGATGGTGGAATGGAGTTTACTCTGCACTGACTGATGATGGAATGGAGTTGACTCTGCAATGACTGATGATGGAATGGAGTTTACTCTGCACTGACTGATGATGGAATGGAGTTTCCTCTGCACTGACTGATGATGGAATGGAGTTTACTCTGCACTGACTGATGATGGAATGGAGTTGACTCTGCACTGATTGATGATGGAATGGAGTTGACTCTGCACTGACTGATGATGGAATGGAGTTTACTCTGCACTGACTGATGATGGAATGGAGTTTACTCTGCACTGACTGATGATGGAATGGAGTTTACTCTGCACTGACTGATGATGGAATGGAGTTTACTCTGCACTGACTGATGATGGAATGGAGTTGACTCTGCACTGACTGATGATGGAATGTAGTTTACTCTGCACTGACTGATGGTGGAATGTAGTTTACTCTGCACTGACTGATGGTGGAATGTAATTTACTCTGCACTGACTGATGATGGAATGTAGTTTACTCTGCACTGACTGATGATGGAATGTAGTTTACTCTGCACTGACTGATGATGGAATGTAGTTTACTCTGCACTGACTGATGATGGAATGGAGTTTACTCTGCACTGACTGATGATGGAATGGAGTTTACTCTGCACTGACTGATGGTGGAATGGAGTTTACTCTGCACTGACTGATGATGGAATGGAGTTGACTCTGCACTGACTGATGATGGAATGTAGTTTACTCTGCACTGACTGATGGTGGAATGGAGTTTACTCTGCACTGACTGATGGTGGAATGTAATTTACTCTGCACTGACTGATGATGGAATGTAGTTTACTCTGCACTGATTGATGATGGAATGTAGTTTACTCTGCACTGACTGATGATGGAATGTAGTTTACTCTGCACTGACTGATGATGGAATGGAGTTTACTGTGCACTGACTGATGATGGAATGGAGTTTACTCTGCACTGACTGATGATGGAATGGAGTTTACTCTGCACTGACTGATGGTGGAATGGAGTTTACTCTGCACTGACTGATGATGGAATGGAGTTTACTCTGCACTGACTGATGATGGAATGGAGTTTACTCTGCACTGACTGATGATGGAATGGAGTTTACTCTGCACTGACTGATGATGGAATGGAGTTTACTCTGCACTGACTGATGGTGGAATGTAATTTACTCTGTACTGACTGATGGTGGAATGTAGTTTACTCTGCACTGATTGATGATGGAATGGAGTTTACTCTGCACTGACTGATGATTGAATGGAGTTGACTCTGCACTGACTGATGATGGAATGGAGTTTACTCTGCACTGACTGATGATGGAATGGAGTTGACTCTGCACTGACTGATGATGGAATGAAGTTTACTCTGCACTGACTGATGGTGGAATGGAGTTTACTCTGCACTGACTGATGATGGAATGGAGTTGACTCTGCACTGACTGATGATGGAATGGAGTTTACTCTGCACTGACTAATGATGAAATAGAGTTTACTCTGCACTGACTGATGATGGAATGGAGTTTACTCTGCACTGACTGATGATGGAATGGAGTTTACTCTGCACTGACTGATGATGGAATAGAGTTTACTCTGCACTGACTGATGATGGAATAGAGTTTACTCTGCACTGACTGATGATGGAATAGAGTTTACTCTGCACTGACTGATGATGGAATGGAGTTTACTCTGCACTGACTGATGATGGAATGGAGTTTACTCTGCACTGACTGATGATGGAATAGAGTTTACTCTGCACTGACTGATGATGGAATGGAGTTTACTCTGCACTGACTGATGATGGAATGTAATTTACTCTGCACTGACTGATGATGGAATGGAGTTTACTCTGCACTGACTGATGATGGAATGTAGTTTATTCTGCACTGACTGATGATGGAATGTAGTTTACTCTGCACTGACTGATGATGGAATGTAGTTTACTCTGCACTGACTGATGATGGAATGTAGTTTACTCTGCACTGTCTGATGGTGGAATGTAATTTACTCTGCACTGAGTGATGATGGAATGGAGTTTACTCTGCACTGACTGATGATGGAATGGAGTTTACTCTGCACAGACTGATGATGGAATGGAGTTTGCTCTGCACTGACTGATGATGGAATGTAGTTTACTCTGCACTGTCTGATGGTGGAATGTAAATTACTCTGCACTGACTGATGATGGAATGTAGTTTACTCTGCACTGACTGATGGTGGAATGTAGTTTACTCTGCACTGGCTGATGATGGAATGTAGTTTACTCTGCACTGACTGATGATGGAATGGAGTTGACTCTGCACTGACTGATGATGGAATGGAGTTTACTCTGCACTGACTGATGATGGAATGTAGTTTACTCTGCACTGACTGATGATGGAATGTAGTTTACTCTGCACTGACTGATGGTGGAATGTAATTTACTCTGCACTGACTGATGATGGAATGTAGTTTACTCTGCACTGACTGATGATGGAATGGAGTTTACTCTGCACTGACTGATGATGGAATGGAGTTTACTCTGCACTGACTGATGATGGAATGGAGTTGACTCTGCACTGACTGATGATGGAATGGAGTTTACTCTGCACTGACTGATGGTGGAATGGAGTTTACTCTGCACTGACTGATGATGGAATGGAGTTGACTCTGCACTGACTGATGATGGAATGGAGTTTACTCTGCACTGACTGATGATGGAATGGAGTTTCCTCTGCACTGACTGATGATGGAATGGAGTTTACTCTGCACTGACTGATGATGGAATGGAGTTGACTCTGCACTGATTGATGATGGAATGGAGTTGACTCTGCACTGACTGATGATGGAATGGAGTTTACTCTGCACTGACTGATGATGGAATGGAGTTTACTCTGCACTGACTGATGATGGAATGGAGTTTACTCTGCACTGACTGATGATGGAATGGAGTTTACTCTGCACTGACTGATGATGGAATGGAGTTGACTCTGCACTGATTGATGATGGAATGGAGTTTACTCTGCACTGACTGATGGTGGAATGGAGTTTACTCTGCACTGACTGATGATGGAAAGGAGTTTACTCTGCACTGACTGATGATGGAATGGAGTTTACTCTGCACTGACTGATGATGGAATGTAGTTTACTCTGCACTGACTGATGATGGAATGGAGTTTACTCTGCACTGACCTATGATGGAATGGAGTTTACTCTGCACTGACTGATGATGGAATGTAGTTTACTCTGCACTGACTGATGGTGGAATGTAATTTACTCTGCACTGACTGATGATGGAATGTAGTTTACTCTGCACTGACTGATGATGGAATGTAGTTTACTCTGCACTGACTGATGATGGAATGTAGTTTACTCTGCACTGACTGATGATGGAATGTAATTTACTCTGCACTGACTGATGGTGGAATGTAATTTATTCTGCACTGACTGATGATGGAATGTAGTTTACTCTGCACTGACTGATGATGGAATGTAATTTACTCTGCACAGACTGATGATGGAATGATGTTTACTCTGCACTGACTGATGGTGGAATGGAGTTTACTCTGCACTGACTGATGATGGAATGGAGTTGACTCTGCACTGACTGATGATGGAATGGAGTTTACTCTGCACTGACTGATGATGGAATGGAGTTTACTCTGCACTGACTGATGATGGAATGTAGTTTATTCTGCACTGACTGATGATGGAATGGAGTTGACTCTGCACTGACTGATGATGGAATGTAGTTTACTCTGCACTGACTGATGATGGAATGGAGTTTACTCTGCACTGACCAATGATGAAATAGAGTTTACTCTGCACTGACTGATGATGGAATGGAGTTTACTCTGCACTGACTGATGATGGAATGGAGTTTACTCTGCACTGACTGATGATGGAATAGAGTTTACTCTGCACTGACTGATGATGGAATAGAGTTTACTCTGCACTGACTGATGATGGAATGGAGTTTACTCTGCACTGACTGATGATGGAATGGAGTTTACTCTGCACTGACTGATGATGGAATGGAGTTTACTCTGCACTGACTGATGATGGAATAGAGTTTACTCTGCACTGACTGATGATGGAATGGAGTTTACTCTGCACTGACTGATGATGGAATGTAATTTACTCTGCACTGACTGATGATGGAATGGAGTTTACTCTGCACTGACTGATGATGGAATGTAGTTTACTCTGCACTGACTGATGATGGAATGTAGTTTACTCTGCACTGACTGATGATGGAATGGAGTTTACTCTGCACTGACTGATGATGGAATGTAGTTTACTCTGCACTGTCTGATGGTGGAATGTAATTTACTCTGCACTGAGTGATGATGGAATGGAGTTTACTCTGCACTGACTGATGATGGAATGTAATTTACTCTGCACTGACTGATGATGGAATGGAGTTTACTCTGCACTGACTGATGATGGAATGTAGTTTACTCTGCACTGACTGATGATGGAATGGAGTTTGCTCTGCACTGACTGATGATGGAATGTAGTTTACTCTGCACTGTCTGATGGTGGAATGTAAATTACTCTGCACTGACTGATGATGGAATGTAGTTTAGTCTGCACTGACTGATGGTGGAATGTAGTTTACTCTGCACTGGCTGATGATGGAATGTAGTTTACTCTGCACTGACTGATGATGGAATGGAGTTGACTCTGCACTGACTGATGATGGAATGGAGTTTACTCTGCACTGACTGATGATGGAATGTAGTTTACTCTGCACTGACTGATGATGGAATGTAGTTTACTCTGCACTGACTGATGATGTAATGGAGTTGACTCTGCACTGAGTGATGATGGAATGGAGTTTACTCTGCACTGACTGATGATGGAATGGAGTTTAATCTGCACTGACTGATGATGGAATGTAGTTTATTCTGCTCTGACTGATGATGGAATGGAGTTGACTCTGCACTGACTGATGATGGAATGTAGTTTACTCTGCACTGACTGATGATGGAATGGAGTTTACTCTGCACTGACCAATGATGAAATAGAGTTTACTCTGCACTGACTGATGATGGAATGGAGTTTACTCTGCACTGACTGATGATGGAATGGAGTTTACTCTGCACTGACTGATGATGGAATAGAGTTTACTCTGCACTGACTGATGATGGAATAGAGTTTACTCTGCACTGACTGATGATGGAATAGAGTTTACTCTGCACTGACTGATGATGGAATGGAGTTTACTCTGCACTGACCGATGATGGACTGGAGTTTACTCTGCACTGACTGATGATGGAATAGAGTTTACTCTGCACTGACTGATGATGGAATGGAGTTTACTCTGCACTGACTGATGATGGAAAGTAATTTACTCTGCACTGACTGATGATGGAATGGAGTTTACTCTGCACTGACTGATGATGGAATGTAGTTTACTCTGCACTGACAGATGATGGAATGTAGTTTACTCTGCACTGACTGATGATGGAATGGAGTTTACTCTGCACTGACTGATGATGGAATGTAGTTTACTCTGCACTGTCTGATGGTGGAATGTAATTTACTCTGCACTGAGTGATGATGGAATGGAGTTTACTCTGCACTGACTGATGATGGAATGTAATTTACTCTGCACTGACTGATGATGGAATGGAGTTTACTCTGCACTGACTGATGATGGAATGTAGTTTACTCTGCACTGACTGATGATGGAATGGAGTTTGCTCTGCACTGACTGATGATGGAATGTAGTTTACTCTGCACTGTCTGATGGTGGAATGTAAATTACTCTGCACTGACTGATGATGGAATGGAGTTTACTCTGCAGTGACTGATGGTGGAATGTAGTTTACTCTGCACTGGCTGATGATGGAATGTAGTTTACTCTGCACTGACTGATGATGGAATGGAGTTGACTCTGCACTGACTGATGATGGAATGGAGTTTACTCTGCACTGACTGATGATGGAATGTAGTTTACTCTGCACTGACTGATGATGGAATGTAGTTTACTCTGCACTGACTGATGGTGGAATGTAATTTACTCTGCACTGACTGATGATGGAATGTAGTTTACTCTGCACTGACTGATGATGGAATGGAGTTTACTCTGCACTGACTGATGATGGAATGGAGTTTACTCTGCACTGACTGATGATGGAATGGAGTTGACTCTGCACTGACTGATGATGGAATGGAGTTTACTCTGCACTGACTGATGGTGGAATGGAGTTTACTCTGCACTGACTGATGATGGAATGGAGTTGACTCTGCACTGACTGATGATGGAATGGAGTTTACTCTGCACTGACTGATGATGGTTTGTAGTTTACTCTGCACTGACTGATGATGGAATGGAGTTTACTCTGCACTGACTGATGATGGAATGGGGTTGACTCTGCACTGATTGATGATGGAATGGAGTTGACTCTGCACTGACTGATGATGGAATGGAGTTTACTCTGCACTGACTGATGATGGAATGGAGTTTACTCTGCACTGACTGATGATGGAATGGAGTTTACTCTGCACTGACTGATGATGGAATGGAGTTTACTCTGCACTGACTGATGATGGAATGGAGTTGACTCTGCACTGATTGATGATGGAATGGAGTTTACTCTGCACTGACTGATGGTGGAATGGAGTTTACTCTGCACTGACTGATGATGGAATGGAGTTTACTCTGCACTGACTGATGATGGAATAGAGTTTACTCTGCACTGACTGATGATGGAATAGAGTTTACTCTGCACTGACTGATGATGGAATAGAGTTTACTCTGCACTGACTGATGATGGAATGGAGTTTACTCTGCACTGACCGATGATGGAATGGAGTTTACTCTGCACTGACTGATGATGGAATGGAGTTTACTCTGCACTGACTGATGATGGAATGGAGTTTACTCTGCACTGACTGATGATGGAATGTAATTTAC
Organism: Heterodontus francisci; assembly: GCF_036365525.1. Lineage (NCBI taxonomy): Eukaryota > Metazoa > Chordata > Chondrichthyes > Heterodontiformes > Heterodontidae > Heterodontus > Heterodontus francisci. The sequence goes on from NC_090395.1 coordinate 13,620,843, forward strand.
TCTGCACTGACTGATGATGGAATGGAGTTTACTCTGCACTGACTGATGATGGAATGTAGTTTACTCTGCACTGACTGATGATGGAATGTAGTTTACTCTGCACTGACTGATGATGGAATGGAGTTTACTCTGCACTGACTGATGATGGAATGTAGTTTACTCTGCACTGTCTGATGGTGGAATGTAATTTACTCTGCACTGAGTGATGATGGAATGGAGTTTACTCTGCACTGACTGATGATGGAATGTAATTTACTCTGCACTGACTGATGATGGAATGGAGTTTACTCTGCACTGACTGATGATGGAATGTAGTTTACTCTGCACTGACTGATGATGGAATGGAGTTTGCTCTGCACTGACTGATGATGGAATGTAGTTTACTCTGCACTGTCTGATGGTGGAATGTAAATTACTCTGCACTGACTGATGATGGAATGTAGTTTACTCTGCACTGACTGATGGTGGAATGTAGTTTACTCTGCACTGGCTGATGATGGAATGTAGTTTACTCTGCACTGACTGATGATGGAATGGAGTTGACTCTGCACTGACTGATGATGGAATGGAGTTTACTCTGCACTGACTGATGATGGAATGTAGTTTACTCTGCACTGACTGATGATGGAATGTAGTTTACTCTGCACTGACTGATGGTGGAATGTAATTTACTCTGCACTGACTGATGATGGAATGTAGTTTACTCTGCACTGACTGATGATGGAATGGAGTTTACTCTGCACTGACTGATGATGGAATGGAGTTTACTCTGCACTGACTGATGATGGAATGGAGTTGACTCTGCACTGACTGATGATGGAATGGAATTTACTCTGCACTGACTGATGGTGGAATGGAGGTTACTCTGCACTGACTGATGATGGAATGGAGTTTACTCTGCACTGACTGATGATGGAATGGAGTTTACTCTGCACTGACTGATGATGGTTTGGAGTTTACTCTGCACTGACTGATGATGGAATGGAGTTTACTCTGCACTGACTGATGATGGAATGGAGTTGACTCTGCACTTATTGATGATGGAATGGAGTTGACTCTGCACTGACTGATGATGGAATGGAGTTTACTCTGCACTGACTGATGATGGAATGGAGTTTACTCTGCACTGACTGATGATGGAATGGAGTTTACTCTGCACTGACTGATGATGGAATGGAGTTTACTCTGCACTGACTGATGATGGAATGGAGTTTACTCTGCACTGACTGATGATGGTTTGGAGTTTACTCTGCACTGACTGATGATGGAATGGAGTTTACTCTGCACTGACTGATGATGGAATGGAGTTGACTCTGCACTTATTGATGATGGAATGGAGTTGACTCTGCACTGACTGATGATGGAATGGAGTTTACTCTGCACTGACTGATGATGGAATGGAGTTTACTCTGCACTGACTGATGATGGAATGGAGTTTACTCTGCACTGACTGATGATGGAATGGAGTTTACTCTGCACTGACTGATGATGGAATGGAGTTGACTCTGCACTGATTGATGATGGAATGGAGTTTACTCTGCACTGACTCATGGTGGAATGGAGTTTACTCTGCACTGACTGATGATGGAATGTAGTTTACTCTGCACTGACTGATGATGGAATGTAGTTTACTCTGCACTGACTGATGATGGAATGTAGTTTACTCTGCACTGACTGATGATGGAATGTAATTTACTCTGCACTGACTGATGGTGGAATGTAATTTACTCTGCACTGACTGATGATGGAATGTAGTTTACTCTGCACTGACTGATGATGGAATGTAATTTACTCTGCACAGACTGATGATGGAATGGAGTTTACTCTGCACTGACTTATGATGGAATGTAATTTACTCTGCACTGACTGATGGTGGAATGTAATTTACTCTGCACTGACTGATGGTGGAATGTAATTTACTCTGCACTGACTGATGATGGAATGTAGTTTACTCTGCACTGACTGATGATGGAATGTAATTTACTCTGCACAGACTGATGATGGAATGGAGTTTACTCTGCACTGACTGATGATGGAATGGAGTTTACTCTGCACTGACTGATGATGGAATGTAGTTTACTCTGCACTGACTGATGGTGGAATGTAATTTACTCTGCACTGACTGATGATGGAATGTAGTTTACACTGCACTGACTGATGATGGAATGTAGTTTACTCTGCACTGACTGATGATGGAATGTAGTTTACTCTGCACTGACTGATGATGGAATGTAATTTACTCTGCACTGACTGATGGTGGAATGTAATTTACTCTGCACTGACTGATGATGGAATGTAGTTTACTCTGCACTGACTGATGATGGAATGTAATTTACTCTGCACAGACTGATGATGGAATGGAGTTTACTCTGCACTGACTTATGATGGAATGTAATTTACTCTGCACTGACTGATGGTGGAATGTAATTTACTCTGCACTGACTGATGGTGGAATGTAATTTACTCTGCACTGACTGATGATGGAATGTAGTTTACTCTGCACTGACTGATGATGGAATGTAATTTACTCTGCACAGACTGATGATGGAATGGAGTTTACTCTGCACTGACTTATGACGGGATGTTATTTACTCTGCACTGACTGATGATGGAATGTAGTTTACTCTGCACTGACTGATGATGGAATGTAGTTTACTCTGCACTGACTGATGATGGAATGTAAATTGCTCTGCACTGACTGATGATGGAATGTAGTTTACTCTGCACTGACTGATGATGGAATGTAATTTACTCTGCACTGACTGATGATGGAATGTAGTTTACTCTGCACTGACTTATGACGGGATGTTATTTACTCTGCACTGACTGATGATGGAATGGAGTTTACTCTGCACTGACTGATGATGGAATGTAATTTGCTCTGCACTGACTGATGATGGAATGTAATTTACTCTGCACTGACTGATGATGGAATGTAATTTACTCTGCACTGACTGATGATGGAATGTAGTTTACTCTGCACTGACTTATGACGGGATGTTATTTACTCTGCACTGACTGATGATGGAATGGAGTTTACTCTGCACTGACTGATGATGGAATGTAATTTACTCTGCACTGACTGATGGTGGAATGTAATTTACTCTGCACTGACTGATGTTTGGAATGTAATTTACTCTGCACTGACTGATGGTGGAATGTAATTTACTCTGCACTGACTGATGATGGAATGTAATTTACTCTGCACTGACTGATGGTGGAATGTAATTTACTCTGCACTGACTGATGATGGAATGTAATTTACTCTGCACTGACTGATGATGGAATGTAATTTACTCTGCACTGACTGATGGTGGAATGTCATTTACTCTGCACTGACTGATGGTGGAATGTAATTTACTCTGCACTGACTGATCGTGGAATGTAGTTTACTCTGCACTGACTGATGATGGAATGTAATTTACTCTGCACTGACTGATGATGGAATGTAATTTACTCTGCACTGACTGATGGTGGAATGTAATTTACTCTGCACTGACTGATGATGGAATGTAATTTACTCTGCACTGACTGATGATGGAATGTAGTTTACTCTGCACTGACTGATGGTGGAATGTAATTTACTCTGCACTGACTGATGGTGGAATGTAATTTACTCTGCACTGACTGATGATGGAATGTAATTTACTCTGCACTGACTGATGGTGGAATGTAATTTACTCTGCACTGACTGATGGTGGAATGTAGTTTACTCTGCACTGACTGATGATGGAATGTAATTTACTCTGCACTGACTGATGGTGGAATGTAGTTTACTCTGCACTGACTGATGATGGAATGTAATTTACTCTGCACTGACTGATGGTGGAATGTAGTTTACTCTGCACTGACTGATGATGGAATGTAATTTACTCTGCACTGACTGATGGTGGAATGTAGTTTACTCTGCACTGACTGATGATGGAATGTAATTTACTCTGCACTGACTGATGGTGGAATGTAATTTACTCTGCACTGACTGATGATGGAATAGAGTTTACTCTACACTGACTTATGACAGGATGTTATTTACTCTGCACTGACTGATGATGGAATAGATTTTACTCTACACTGACTTATGACGGGATGTTCTTTACTCTGCACTGTGGGAGGCAGGTGTGGAATTTATACCGAGGGATGAAAGGAGAGCTGATTTCTCTTTCCGAGCATTGAAGGGTTGATGTTTAGACTGAAGGATAAAAGGATGGTCATAAAAGCAAAATACTGCAGATGCTGGAAACCTGAAATAATACAGAAGGTGTGGGAAATATGCAGCAGGCCCTGCAGCATCTGTGGAGGGAGAAGAACAGTCACAGACCTGAAACGTTAACCCTGCTTCTCTCTCCACAGATGAAAGGATGGTGTTCACTGCATTCCAATCTATCTCGGGATGGGGCTTCAGTCTTCCCAATAGCTAATTGTGGGAAATTTCTGCTTATCCAGTACTGAATGCCAGATAAGCAGTCTGATAATTTAGCAACAGTGGAGGAGTTGAGAGGTGGTTGTGAGGTAGAGCTGAGTGTCGTCAGCATACATGTGAAAACTAAAACTGTGCTTTCAGATAATGTCACCCACCACAACATGGTTGATCTTTTAATGCGCTCTGAAATAGTCTCTCAAGACAATCAGCTGTATCACAAGGGTAATTGGGATGGGCAGTAAATGCTTGCTTTGTCAGCGATGCCCACACCCTGTGAATGGTTGTTGAACGGAGCTATCAGACAGAGATCAGTAATTTTGTTTCATTCAATGGGGAGATGCATTACAAGCAGATAATCCCAATTTGCTCATTCTACACAATAAGCAAAAGTTAGAATAACCATCAATGTTTACAGAGCAGCTCGCATTCAATCCACTCTCCCTGACCTAACATTTACAAAGTTCATCACCATTTTCAGAAGCTATCTTTTTCCAGCTGTATTTAGTTTCACTGAACCACTGACCACCTCCAGGCGCGTATCCATTGTCTCTCGAGATAAGGAGGCCCAAAAGAATTTAGTTTCAGTGAGGTAATTCACACTAATCCACATTCAGATAGAATTAACCCAGACACTGATCATCTGCCATCAGCACCTCTCAAAGGATCACATTCAGGACAGCTAACTGGCAATGCCCAGTACCGGTGGGGGCTGTGTCCAGGATAAGTGAGAGGCTGTTTCCACGACAGATGAGGAACAGCGTCCACAGCAAGCGAGAGGCTGTTTCCAGGACGGGTGACAGTCTTTGTGCACAACAGGTGAGACAACATGTTAGAGGCTGTGTCCAGTGCAGATGAGAGGCTGTGTCCATAACAAGTGAGAGATTGTGTCAAGTAGAGGTGTAGATAGTATGTGTAGAGGAAGTGCGGGACCTTGGAGTGAATGTCCACATATCCCTGAAGGTAGTAGGACAGGTCGATAAGGTGGTTAAGAAGGCATATGGAATCCTTTCCTTTATTAGCCGAGGTATAGAATATAAGAGCAGGGAGGTTATGCTGGAACTGTATAACTCATTGGTTAGGCCACAACTTGAGTACTGTGCGCAGCTCTGGTCACCTCATTACAGAAAGGATGTAATTGCACTAGAGAGGGTACAGAGGAGATTGACGAGGATGTTGTCAGGACTGGAAAAATGCAGCTCTGAGGAAAGTTTGGATAGGCTGGGGTTGTTCTCCTTGGAACAGGGAAGGCTGAGGGGAGATGTGATTGAAATGTACAAAATTGTGAGGGGCCTGGATAGAGTGGAGGTGAAGGGTGTAGTCACTTAGCAGAGAGGTCAGTGACGAAGGGGCATAGATTTAACATGATTGGTAGAAAAATTAGAGGGGAGATGAGGAAAATCTTTTCACCCAGAATGTGGTGTGGATCTGGAGCTCACTACCTGAAAGGTAGTTGAGGCATTTAAAATCATCTAAAAGGAGTTTGGATATGCCGCTCAAGTGCTATAACCTGCAGGGCTACGGACCAAATGCTGGAAGGTGGGAGTAGAATGGGTGGCTCATTTTCGGCTGGTGCAGACACAATGGGCCGAGTGGCCTCTTTCTGTGCCGTAAACATTCTATGATTCTATGATACAGTTCAGAGACTGTGTCCAGGACAGGTGATTGTGGCCTGTACAGTTCAGAGGCTGTGTCCAGGACAGGTGATTGTGGCCTGTACAGTTCAGAGACTGTGTCCAGGACAGGTGATTGTGGCCTGTACAGTTCAGAGACTGTGTCCAGGACAGGTGATTGTGGCCTGTACAGTTCAGAGACTGTGTCCAGGACAGGTGATTGTGGCCTGTACAGTTCAGAGACTGTGTCCAGGACAGGTGATTGTAGCCTGTACAGTTCAGAGACTGTGTCCAGGACAGGTGATTGTGGCCTGTACAGTTCAGAGGCTGTGTCCAGGACAGGTGATTGTGGCCTGTACAGTTCAGAGGCTGTGTCCAGGACAGGTGATTGTGGCCTGTACAGTTCAGAGGCTGTGTCCAGGACAGGTGATTGTGGCCTGTACAGTTCAGAGACTGTGTCCAGGACAGGTGATTGTGGCCTGTACAGTTCAGAGGCTGTGTCCAGGACAGGTGATTGTGGCCTGTACAGTTCAGAGGCTGTGTCCAGGACAGGTGATTGTGGCCTGTACAGTTCAGAGGCTGTGTCCAGGACAGGTGATTGTGGCCTGTACAGTTCAGAGACTGTGTCCAGGACAGGTGATTGTGGCCTGTACAGTTCAGAGACTGTGTCCAGGACAGGTGATTGTGGCCTGTACAGTTCAGAGACTGTGTCCAGGACAGGTGATTGTGGCCTGTACAGTTCAGAGACTGTGTCCAGGACAGGTGATTGTGGCCTGTACAGTTCAGAGACTGTGTCCAGGACAGGTGATTGTGGCCTGTACAGTTCAGAGGCTGTGTCCAGGACAGGTGATTGTGGCCTGTACAGTTCAGAGACTGTGTCCAGGACAGATGATTGTGGCCTGTACAGTTCAGAGACTGTGTCCAGGACAGGTGATTGTGGCCTGTACAGTTCAGAGGCTGTGTCCAGGACAGGTGATTGTGGCCTGTACAGTTCAGAGACTGTGTCCAGGACAGATGATTGTGGCCTGTACAGTTCAGAGGCTGTGTCCAGGACAGGTGATTGTGGCCTGTACAGTTCAGAGGCTGTGTCCAGGACAGGTGATTGTGGCCTGTACAGTTCAGAGACTGTGTCCAGGACAGATGATTGTGGCCTGTACAGTTCAGAGACTGTGTCCAGGACAGGTGATTGTGGCCTGTACAGTTCAGAGGCTGTGTCCAGGACAGGTGATTGTGGCCTGTACAGTTCAGAGACTGTGTCCAGGACAGATGATTGTGGCCTGTACAGTTCAGAGACTGTGTCCAGGACAGATGATTGTGGCCTGTACAGTTCAGAGACTGTGTCCAGGACAGGTGATTGTGGCCTGTACAGTTTAGAGGCTGTGTCCAGGACAGGTGATTGTGGCCTGTACAGTTCAGAGACTGTGTCCAGGACAGGTGATTGTGGCCTGTACAGTTCAGAGACTGTGTCCAGGACAGGTGATTGTGGCCTGTACAGTTCAGAGACTGTGTCCAGGACAGGTGATTGTGGCCTGTACAGTTCAGAGACTGTGTCCAGGACAGGTGATTGTGGCCTGTACAGTTCAGAGGCTGTGTCCAGGACAGGTGATTGTGGCCTGTACAGTTCAGAGGCTGTGTCCAGGACAGGTGATTGTGGCCTGTACAGTTCAGAGACTGTGTCCAGGACAGGTGATTGTGGCCTGTACAGTTCAGAGGCTGTGTCCAGGACAGGTGATTGTGGCCTGTACAGTTCAGAGACTGTGTCCAGGACAGGTGATTGTGGCCTGTACAGTTCAGAGGCTGTGTCCAGGACAGGTGATTGTGGCCTGTACAGTTCAGAGGCTGTGTCCAGGACAGGTGATTGTGGCCTGTACAGTTCAGAGACTGTGTCCAGGACAGATGATTGTGGCCTGTACAGTTCAGAGGCTGTGTCCAGGACAGGTGATTGTGGCCTGTACAGTTCAGAGGCTGTGTCCAGGACAGGTGATTGTGGCCTGTACAGTTCAGAGGCTGTGTCTTGGAGAGTTGAGGGACTGTGTCCATGATAGCTGACAGGTCTTGTGTCCACAACAGGTGAGGGAGTGCATTGGTGAGGTGTATCCAGTACAGGTGAGAGGCTCTATCCGCAAGGGGCAAGGGAGTGGTTTCTGCATAACCCAAGTTCTCACCAGTGTTTGGTTTATTTTGCCTCTTCTCATTCTGAGTGGAATGATAGAGGAACTGTCAACCATGATGTATCACTTCGCACTTTGAACATATTTATCTGCCAGGAGTCTGCTCATTTCACCTGTCTGTTCTGCTGAAGTCTCTTACTATCCTTCTCAATCTTTATTACAATTACAAATATCGAGTCATCTGCAAACTTTTATTTTTTTTTTACCAGTTCATGGGATGTGGGCGTGGCAGGCCAGGGCAGCATTTATTGCCCATCCCTAATTGTCCTTGAGAAGGTGGTGGTGAGCTGCCTTCTTGAACTGCTGCAGTCCATGTGAGGTAAGTACACCCACAGTGCTGTTAGGAAGAGAGTTCCAGGATTTTGACCCTGCGACTGTGAAGGAACGGTGATATAGTTTCAAGTCAGGACGGTGTGTGACTTGGAGGGGAACTTGCAGGTGGTGGTGTTACCATGCATCTGTTGCATTTGTTCTTCTAGTTGGTAGAGGTCGCGGACTTGGAAGGTGCTGTTGAAGGAACCTGGGTGAGTTACTGCACTGCATCTTGTAGATGGTACACACTGCTGCCACTGTGCGTCGATGATGAAGGAGTGAATGTTTATAGATGGGGAGCCAATCAAGCGGGCTGCTTTGTCCTGGATGGTATAAAAACAAGAAATGCTGGAACCACTCAGCAGGTCTGGCAGCACTGTGGAAAGAAACGCAGAGTTAACGTTTCAGGTCAGTGATCCTTCTTCAGAACTTTGTTCTGGATGGTGTTGAGTTTTTTGAGTGTTGTTGGAGCTGCACCCATCCAGGCAACTGGAGAGTATTCCATCACACTCCTGACTTGTGCCGTGGAGATGGTGGACAGGCTTTGGGAAGTCAGGAGATGAGTTACTCACCACAGAATTCCCAGCCTCTGACCTGCTCTTGTAGCCACAGCATTTATGTGGCTGGTGCCATTCAGTTTCTGGTCAATGATAACTTCCAGGATGTTGATAGTGGGGGATTCAGTGATGGTAATGCCATTGAACTAAAAGGGGAGATGGTTAGATTCTGTCTTGTTTGAATGTTACTTGCCACTTATCAGCCCAAGCCTGGATGCTGTCCAGAACTTGCTGCATCTGGACATGGGCTGCTTCATTATCTGAGGAGTCACGAATGGTGCTGAACATTGTGCAATCGTCAGTGAACATCCCCACTACTGACCTTATGATGAAAGGAAGGTCATTGATGAAGCAGCTGATGATGGTTGGGCCTAGGACACTACCCTGAGGAACTCCTGCAGTGATGTCCTGGGACTGAGATGATTGGCCTCCAGCAACCACAACCATCTTCCTTTGCGCTAGGTATGACTCCAACCAGCAGAGAGTTTTCCCCCTGATTCCCATTGACACCAGTTTTGTGAGGGCTCCTTGATGCCATACTCGGTCAAATGCTGCCTTGATATCAAGGGCATTCACTCTCACCTCACCTCTGGAGTTCAGCTCTTTTTTCCATGTTTGGACTAAGGCTGTAATGAGGTCAGGAGCTGAGTGGCCCTAGTGGAACCCAAACTGAGCATCAGTGAGTAGGTTATTGCTGAGCAAGTGACGCTTGATAACACTGTCAACCCCTTCCATCACTTTGCTGATGATCGAGAGTAGACAGATGGGGAGGTAATTGTGGTTGAATACAATTCTGCTGCTGCTGATAGCCCACAGTGCCTCATGGATGCCCAGTTTTGAGTTGCTAGATCAGTTTGCAATCTATCCCATTTAGCACGGTGGTAGTGCCACACAACACAATGGTGGGTATCTTCAATGTGAAGCTGGAACTTGGTCTCCACAAGGACTGTGTGGTGCTCACTCCTACCAATATTGTCATGGAGAGATGCATCTGTGACAGGCATAGTGGTGAGGACGAGGTCAAGTAGGTTTTTCCCTCTTATTGGTTCCTTCACCACCTGCCGCAGACCCAGTTTTTTAGGACTTGGTCAGCTCGGTCAGTAGTGGTACTACCGGGCCACTCTTGGTGATGGACATTGAAGTTCCCCCACCCAGAGTACATTCTGTGCCCTTGCTACCCTTAGTGCTTATTCCAATTGATGTTCAACATGGCGGAGTGCTGATTCATCAGCCGAGGGTGGCGGGGGACGGTAGGTATTAATCAGCAGAAGTTTTGCTTACCCATGTTTGAACTGATGCCATGAGACTTCATGGGGTCCAGAGACAATGTTGAGGACTCCCAGGGCTACTCCCTCCTGACTGTAAACCACTGTGCCGCCACCTCTGGTGGGTCTGTCCTGCTGGTGGGACAGGACATACCCGGGGATGGTGATGACAGTGTCTGGGACATTGTCTGTAAGGTATGATTCCGTGAGTATGACTATGTCAGGCTGCTGCTTGACTAGTCTGGGGACAGCTCTCCCAACTTTGACACAAGCCCCCAGAGGAGGACTTGCAGCATCAACAGGGCTCAGTTTGCCGTTGTCGTTTCCGGTACCTAGCAGTGTCCGTGTTCATTCCTTTTCTTAGACACTGTAGTGCTTTGATACAACTGAGTGTCTTGCTCGGCCATCACAGAGGGCATTTAAGCATTGCTGTGGGTCTGGAGTCACATTTAGGCCAGACCAGGTAAGGACAGCAGATTTCCTTCCCTGAAGGACATTAATGAACCAGATGGGTTTTTGCAACAATTGACAATGGTTTCGTGACCATCATTAGACTAAAGGCTGCAACCCGACCGAAACCCGACGGGACCCAATGATATGTGTCGGCTTCGGGTTGGGTCGGGTTGCACTTCCAGGTCCGGCATTCGGACTCGCGACGGGTCAGGTCAGACACACTCTATCCCAGGTAAGTGGCTCCACCGTTAATGTAATTGTTGGACTAGAAAGGTGGTTTTGTTCCAGGTATTTTAAGCTTGTGCAGATCAGCAAGAAAGTGAAAAACGGAAGGGAGGTTAACTGATGGTTGGGTCGGGTCGGCTGCGGGAGAAAATGGAACGACCCGGGCTGGGTCGGATGTGGTTTTGTCGGGCTCGGGTCAGGGGGTTTTTTGCAGACCCAAGCAGGCCTTTACATTAGACTAGCTTTTAATCCCAGATTTTTATTAATTGAATCCAAATTTCACCATCTGCCATGGTGGGATTCGAACCATGTCCCCAGAGCATTAGCCTGGGCATCTGGATTACTAGACCAGTGAGATGATTATTCTGCCCTGTCCAGATCCAGCTCATTCATTTATATGTATCAAAGGGCAGGTGGTCTTTTGGTGTCCTCTGGACTCTGTAAACCCACCTGCCTGGAAAAACAACCATTCAGCACAACTCTTCCCCTCCACCTCATCCTCCCCCTCCCTCTCTCCCCTCACACACCCTCTCTCCCCTCTCCCTCCCTCTCTACCCTCACCCTCCCTCTCTACCCTCACCCTCCCTCTCTACCCTCACCCCTCTCTCTCCTCTCACACCTCTCTATCTCTTGCTATTCCTCTGTCATACAAACGCATGAACATTTGAATTAGGAGCAGGAGCAGAAATCGATCATTCAGCCCCCCCTGAGCCTGCTCTGCCATTTGATAACATCATGGCTAAGCTGAAATAACAAGAAGAAATGCTGGAAACACTCAGCAGGTCTGGCAGCATCTGTGGAGAGAGAAGCAGAGTTAACGTTTCAGATTAGTGACCCTTCATCAGAACACTTGTTTCTTGTTTTTATTTCAGATTTCCAGCATCCGCAGTATTTTGCTTTTAATTTAATGGCTAAGCTGAATGTGGCCTTAACTCCACTTTGCAGTCTACCCCCGATAACTTTTGACTCCCATGTCTATCATGAATCTGTCTAACTCAGCCTTGAGTATATTCAGTGATCCAGCCTCTACTGCTCTCTGAGGAAGTGAATTCCACAGAATAACAACCCTCTGAGAAAAAAGGTTTCTCCTCGTCTTCGTCTTAAATGGGAGAGCCCTAATTTTTAAACTGTGTCCCCAAGTTCTAGTATCTTCCACGAGGGGGAACATCTTCTCAGCATTCACTCTGTCAATCCCCTCAGGACCTTATAGGTTTCAATAAAATCACCTCTCATTCTTCTAAACTCCAATGGATACAGGCCCAACTGTCCAACCTTTCCTCATAAGATCACCCCTTCATCCCAAGAATCAGGCAAGTGAACCTTCTCTGAACTGCTTCTAATGCAATTATATCATTTCTTAAATAAGGAAATTAAAACTGTGCACAGAACTCCAAATGTGGCCTTACTAAGGCACCCAGATCCCTCTGTTCTGCAGAGTTCTGCAATCTCTCCCCATTTAAATAATATACTGATTTTCTATTCTTCCTGCCAATGTGGGCAAGTTCACATTTTCCCACATGATACTCCATCTGCCAAATTTTTGCCCAGTCACTTAACCTATCTATATCCCTGTCCTGTTGACAACTTTCTCTCCTACCTATCTTTGTGTTATGTGCAAATTTAGCGAGCAGACATTCAGTCCCTTCATCCAAGTCATTGATATAGGTTGTAAATAGTTGAGGCCCCGGCACTGATCCCTGTGGCACTGCACTAGTTACAGCTTGTCAACCCGAAAATGCTCTATTTATCCCTACTCTCTGCTTCCTGTTAGCTAACCAACTCTCTATCCATGCTAATGTGTAACCCCCCCTACACCATGAGCTCTTATTTTGTGTAGTAATCTTTGATGTAGCAGCTTATCAAATGCCTTTTGGAAAGTCAAGTATTCCACATCTACAGGTTCCCCTTAATCGACCTTGCTTGTTACAACCTCATGAACTCTAATAAATTTGTCAAACACAATTTCCCTTTCACAAACCATGTTGGCTCTGCCTGATTGTATTATGATTTTCTAAATGTCCTGCTATAACCTCCTTAATAATGGATTGTAGCATTTTCCTTCTGTCAGATGTTAGGCTAATTGGCCTGTAGTTTTCTGTTTTCTGTCTTCCCTCCTTTCTTGAATAGAGGAGTTACATTTGTGGTTTTCCAATCTGCTGGGAACTTTCCAGAATCCAGGGTGTTTCGGAAGATCACAACTAATGCACCCATTATCTCTGCAGCTACTTCTTTTAAGATGCCAGGATGCAGGCCATCAGGTCCAGGGGACTTGTCAGCCTTTAGCTCTCAGTTTTCCCAGTCCCTTTTCCCTGGTGATTGTGATCTTTTTAAGTTCTTCCTTCCCTTTTATCTTTTGTTTTTCAAATATCTTTGTGATTTTTTTGTGTCTTCTCCAGTGAAGACAGACAGAAAATACCTGTTCAACACTTCCACCATTTCCTTGTTTCCCATTATTAATTCCCCATTCTCACCCGCTAAGGGACCAATGTTCATTTGAGTTATTCTTTTCCTTTTTAAATACTTGTAGAAACTCTTACTATCTCTTTTTATATTTCTAGCTAGCTTTCTCTCATACTCTAATTTCTCCCTTTTCTTTATCCATTCTGTGCTGGTTTTTCAAATCTTTCCCATCTTCTGACCTGCCACTAATCTTCGCAGAATTGTAAGCTTTTTCCTTCAATTTGATACTATCCTTAACTTCCTTAGTTAACCACAGATGGTGCATCCTTCTCATAGAGTCTTTCTATCTCATTGGAATATCTTTTCTGAGAGTTATGAAATATCTCCTTAAATGTCTGCCATTACTTCTCTACTGTCCTATCTTTTAACCTAATTTCCCAGTTCACTTTGGTCTTCATTCCTTTGTAATTGCCTTTATTTAAGTTTAAAACACCAGTCTTAGACCCACACTTCTCACCCTCAAACTGAATGTGAAGTTCTGTCCCACACTCTCTTCTGGGTCCCCCTCTCTCCACTCACACCCTTCCCTCTCTCTGTCTCTTCCTCTCTCTGCACTCTCCCCATTCTCTGCTCCTCCTCTCCACTCCCCCTTCTTCTAACTCTCTGTCCTCTCTCTCCCTTCACTCTTTCTCCCCTCTCTCCCACTCCCATTCCAATTCATTATTCCCTTGGTTCTTTTGCCTCCTTTCTCACGCCACACCCTCCCTGTCCCCTCACTTCCTCCCTCCTCTCACTCTCTCTGTCCCCTCGCTCCCTCCCTCTTCTCATTCCCTCTCCCCTCGCACCCTCCCTCTTTTTAATCTCATTCTCCTCACTCTTCCTTCTCACACTCTCACTATCTCTCTCCCTTCACTCTATCTCCTCACTCTATCTCCTCATTCACCTTCCTCTCACTCTCGCCCCTCCCTCCCTCCACTCTCTATCACTCAGTCCCTGTGTCCTAACCCTTTGACCATGTGTCCTGATGCTAATGTTCTTCTTATGGTTCTCCCTAGCTCCCCAAGAGTGTGTGTCGCCTCAACCCAAAGGCTCCATGACGTCCAGGCGTGAGATGGAATTAGCGCTGATGAGTTTTGAGGATGTTGGGGGTGACATGTCCCTGCAGAGTTGTGCTAAGCCCCCAGCCAGCTGTACGAGCCTGCTGTGTACATGGAGAAGCCTGCTGGAGCGGGACAGCACCCCTGATAGCTTGCTCAACCTGCTGGTCTGGGAGCAGCGACAGGAAATGGACGAGCTGTTGGAGAAGGAGGGCAATCGCAGAGTTATCATCAACGTGGCAGGATTGAGGTTTGAGACCCAGCTGAAGACCCTGGCCCAGTTCCCGGACACCCTGCTGGGGGATCCCCTCTGCCGCCTGCCCTACTTTGACCCCCTCACCAACCAGTATTTCTTTGACAGGAACCGGCCCAGTTTCGATGGAATTCTCTATTACTATCAGTCGGGGGGCAAAGTTCGAAGGCCTGCCAATGTACCCCTGGACATCTTTGCAGATGACATCATCTTCTACCAGCTGGGTTCTGATGCCATGGAGCAGTTCAGGGAGGAGGAGGGTTTCATCAAGGAGATGGAGGTACAACTCCCTATCCGGGTGGGCCTCAGGCAGCTCTGGCTACTACTCGAGTACCCCGAAAGTTCAGGAGCAGCCCGGGGGGTGGCCCTGGTCTCTCTCTTTGTCATCATCATCTCTATCATCATCTTCTGCCTGGAAACCCTGCCTGAGTTACAAGAGGATTCTGACCTGACCCCAAGGCGTTCAGCCAACTCGAGCCAAAGCACTGTCCTCAGTGCCAGTGTCTTCACTGACCCCTTCTTCCTCACTGAGTCCATGTGCATGCTTTGGTTTACCTTTGAGCTGCTGGTCAGGTCTGTGGCTTGTCCCAGCAAGCCGCATTTCTTCATGAACATAATGAATGTAATCGATGTGATTTCTGTCATTCCTTACTTTGTAACTCTCATTAGCGAGCTGGCTGAGCAGCGAGCGGGCAACGGGCAGCAGCGAGCGGGCAACGGGCAACAGCGAGCGGGCAACGGGCAGCAGCAAGGACAGCAGGCCATGTCTCTGGCCATCCTGAGGGTTATCCGGCTGGTCAGGGTCTTCAGGATCTTCAAGTTGTCCAGACACTCCAAAGGGCTGCAGATCCTCGGACAGACCCTGAAGGCCAGCATGAGGGAGCTGGGTCTCCTCATCTTCTTCCTCTTCATCGGAGTCATTCTCTTCTCCAGCGCTGTCTACTTTGCTGAGGTAGACGAGCCCCAGACCCAGTTCTCCAGCATCCCTGATGCCTTCTGGTGGGCAGTGGTCACCATGACAACAGTTGGCTATGGAGACATGTGCCCTGTAACCGTTGGGGGCAAGATGGTGGGGACTCTGTGTGCCATTGCAGGCGTGTTGACCATCGCACTCCCTGTGCCCGTTATTGTCTCCAACTTTAACTATTTCTACCACAGAGAGACGGAGAGCGAGGAGAAGCCAAACATCCCGGACACCACCGATCATCAGGATCTGCTCACGGCACCATCTGTCCCACGGGACTGCATCTCTTCCATCAATAAAACCAACACATCCTCTCCCCCCAAGAAACACTGCTAACACCAGTCTCACTCACCTCCCAGAGAGTTTAACACCCATCCCACTCACCGAGCACACCCCCTCCCAGAGAGTCTAACACCAATCCCACTCACCGAGCACACCCCCTCCCAGAGAGTCTAACACCAATTCCACTCACCGAGCACACCCCCTCCCAGAGAGTCTAACATAGTCCCACTCACCGAGCACACCCCCTCCCAGAGAGTCTAACACCGATCCCACTCACCGAGCACACCCCCTCCCAGAGAGTCTAACACCAATTCCACTCACCGAGCACACCCCCTCCCAGAGAGTCTAACACCAGTCCCACTCACCGAGCACACCCCCTCCCAGAGAGTCTAACACCGATCCCACTCACCGAGCACACCCCCTCCCAGAGAGT
Organism: Heterodontus francisci; assembly: GCF_036365525.1. Taxonomy (NCBI): domain Eukaryota; kingdom Metazoa; phylum Chordata; class Chondrichthyes; order Heterodontiformes; family Heterodontidae; genus Heterodontus; species Heterodontus francisci. The sequence goes on from NC_090395.1 coordinate 13,637,285, forward strand.
TTAACACCGATCCCACTCACCGAGCACACCTCCTCCCAGAGAGTTTAACACCAGTCCCACTCACCGAGCACACCCCCTCCCAGAGAGTCTAACACCGATCCCACTCACCGAGCACACCCCCTCCCAGAGAGTCTAACACCGATCCCACTCACCGAGCACACCCCCTCCCAGAGAGTTTAACACCGATCCCACTCACCGAGCACACCTCCTCCCAGAGAGTTTAACACCAGTCCCACTCACCGAGCACACCCCCTCCCAGAGAGTCTAACACCAATTCCACTCACCGAGCACACCCCCTCCCAGAGAGTCTAACACCAGTCCCACTCACCGAGCACACCCCCTCCCAGAGAGTCTAACACCAATTCCACTCACCGAGCACACCCCCTCCCAGAGAGTCTAACACCAATTCCACTCACCGAGCACACCCCCTCCCAGAGAGTCTAACACCAATCCCACTCATCGAGCACACCCCCTCCCAGAGAGTCTAACACCAGTCCCACTCACCGAGCACAACCCCTCCCAGACAGTCTAACATAGTCCCACTCATCGAGCACACCCCCTCCCAGACAGTCTAACACGAGTCCCACTCATCGAGCACACCCCCTCCCAGAGAGTCTAACACCAGTCCCACTCACCGAGCACACCCCCTCCTAGAGAGTCTAACACCAGTCCCACTCACCGAGCACACCCCCTCCCAGACAGTCTAACATAGTCCCACTCACCGAGCACACCCCCTCCCAGAGAGTCTAACACCAACCCCACTCACCGAGTACACCCCCTCCCAGAGAGTCTAACACCAATTCCACTCATCGAGCACACCCCCTCCCAGAGAGTCTAACACCAGTCCCACTCACCGAGCACACCCCCTCCCAGAGAGTCTAACATAGTCCCACTCATCGAGCACACCTCCTCCCAGAGAGTTTAACACCAGTCCCACTCACCGAGCACACCCCCTCCCAGAGAGTCTAACACCAGTCCCACTCATCGAGCACACCCCCTCCCAGACAGTCTAACATAGTCCCACTCATCGAGCACACCCCCTCCCAGACAGTCTAACACGAGTCCCACTCATCGAGCACACCCCCTCCCAGAGAGTCTAACACCAGTCCCATTCACCGAGCACACCCCCTCCCAGAGAGTCTAACACCAGTCCCACTCACCGAGCACACCCCCTCCCAGACAGTCTAACATAGTCCCACTCACCGAGCACACCCCCTCCCAGAGAGTCTAACACCGATCCCACTCACCGAGCACACCCCCTCCCAGAGAGTCTAACACCGATCCCACTCACCGAGCACACCCCCTCCCAGACAGTCTAACACCAATCCCACTCATCGAGAACACCCCCTCCCAGAGAGTCTAACACGAGTCCCACTCACCGAGCACACCCCCTCCCAGACAGTCTAACACCAATTCCACTCACCGAGCACACCCCCTCCCAGAGAGTCTAACACGAGTCCCACTCATCGAGCACACCCCCTCCCAGAGAGTCTAACACCAATCCCACTCACCGAGCACACCCCCTCCCAGAGAGTCTAACACCAGTCCCACTCACCGAGCACACTCCCTCCCAGACAGTCTAACATAGTCCCACTCACCGAGCACACCCCCTCCCAGAGAGTCTAACACCGATCCCACTCACCGAGCACACCCCCTCCCAGAGAGTCTAACACCGATCCCACTCACCGAGCACACCCCCTCCCAGAGAGTCTAACACCGATCCCACTCACCGAGCACACCCCCTCCCAGAGAGTCTAACACCGATCCCACTCACCGAGCACACCCCCTCCCAGAGAGTCTAACACCGATCCCACTCACCGAGCACACCCCCTCCCAGAGAGTCTCACACCAATCCCACTCACCGAGCACACCCCCTCCCAGAGAGTCTCACACCAATCCCACTCACCGAGCACACCCCCTCCCACAAAATCTCTACTGGCATGGTCACGTCTGTGAGTGTGTGTGAATGCATGTGTCAGTGTGTGTGTGTGTCAGTATATGTGTGTGTGTGTGTGAGTGTCAGTGCATGTGTGTGAGTGTCAATGCGTGTGTCAGTGTCTGTGTGTGTGTGAGTTAGTGTGTGTGTGTCAGTGTGTGTGTGTGTGTGTGTCAGTATGCGTGTGTGTGTGTGTCGGTGTCAGTGTGTGTGTGTCAGTGTCTGTGTGTGTCAGCACGTGTGTTAGTGCATGTCAGTGCGTGTGAGAGTGTGTGTGCCAGTGTGTGTGTGTGTCAGTGCGTGTGAGTGTGTGCGTGTCAGCACGTGTGTTAGTGCATGTCAGTGTGTGTGCGTGTCAGCACGTGCGTTAGTGCATGTCAGTGCGTGTGTGTGTGTGCGTGTCAGCACGTGTGTTAGTGCATGTCAGTGAGTGTGTCAGTGTGTGTGTGAGTGTCAGTGTCTGTGTGTGTGTGTGTGTCAGCACGTGTGTTAGTGCATGTCAGTGCGTATGTGAGTGTGTGTGTCAGTGTGTGTGTGAGAGTCAGTGTGTGTGAGAGTGTGTGTGTGTGCGTGTCAGCACGTGTGTTAGTGCATGTCAGTGTGTGTGCGTGTCAGCACGTGTGTTAGTGCATGTCAGTGCGTGTGTGTATGTGCGCGTGTCAGCATATGTGTTAGTGCATGTCAGTGTGTGTGTCAGTGTGTGTGTGAGTGTGTATGCGCGTGTGTCAGTGTCTGAGTGTGTCAGCACGTATGTCAGTGCATGTCAGTGTGTGTGAGTCAGTGTGTGTGTGTGAGTCTGTGTGTGTGTGTGTGTGTGTGTATGTCAGTGTGTGTGAGTGTCTGAGTGCGTCAGCACGTATGTCAGTGCATGTCAGTGTGTGTGAGTCAGGGTGTGTGTGTGAGTCAGTGTGTGTGTGTCAGTGTGTGTGTGCCAGTGTGTGTGTGTGAGTCAGTGCGTGTGTGTGAGTCAGTGTGTGTGTGTCTGTGTCAGTGTGTGTGTGTGAGTCAGTGTGTGTGTGTGAGTCAGTGCGTGTGTGTGAGTCAGTGTGTGTGTGTCTGTGTCAGTGTGTGTGTGAGAGTCAGTGTGTGTGTCAGTGTGTGTGTGTCAGCGTGTGTGAGTGTCAGTGTGTGTGTGAGTGTGAGTCTGTGTGTCAAAGTGTGTGTGAGTGTATGGGTGTGTGTTAGTGTGAGTGTCCGTGTGTGTGTGTCAGTGCTTGTGTATGTGCGTCAGTGCATGTGTGTGTGCGTGTCAGCACGTGTGTTAGTTCGTGTCAGTGCATGTGTCAGTGTGGGTGTGTGAGTGTCAGCGTGTGTGAGTGTCAATGTGTGTGTGTGTCAGTGCGTGTGTGTGTGAGTGTCAGTGTGTGTGTGTCAGTGCGTGTTTCAGTGTGTGTGTGTCAGTATGTGTGTGAGTGTGAGTCTGTGTGTCAATGTGTGTGTGAGTGTATGTGTGTTAGTGTGTTTGTGTGTGGTGTGTGTGAGTGTCAGTGTGAGTGTCAGTGTGGTCAGTGCGTGTGTGTCACTGTGTGTGAGTGTCAGAGTGTGTGAATGTCAGAGTGTGTGTGAGTGAGTGTGAGTGTGTCAGAGCGTGCAAGTGTGCATGTCAGTGTACTCTGAGTCTGGTCTCAATAAGAGATTCCATGGGAACATTCCAACTGTTAGCAGTGAATGCTTTAAGCATCAGTTTTATGCCAAAGGTTATTGCAAAAAGAGTGTCTTTGTTTTGAACAGGGTGGAGATGTCCTGACTGTTAATATGTTCTTTGTCCTGAATGCTGTTGAGTTTCCTGTTTAATGTGAAATAAACCGTCTGTCTGTTTCGAGCCTTAACCTTGGCTCAGTTGTCTCATTAACTTTACCTCGATATTGGGTAAAAAGTAGGACATTCTGCTTTAACTGTGTCACTGTGACAAAGGTAAACTTGCCCCCATTGTCCATCTCGACCTGTCTGCAGCCTTTGACATGGCTAACCACACCAACCTCTCGAACACCTCTCCAGTGTCTTCAAGCTGGATGAAACTGCTCTCACCTGGTTCCATTCTTACCGATCAAATCGTAGCCAAAGCATCACTTAAAATGGCTTCTCAGTCTGCTCCCACACCGTTACCTCTGGTGTCTCCCACGGATCTATCCATGGCCCCCTCCTTTTTCTCATCTACATGCTGCCCCTCGGCGACATCATCCAAAAGCAGTTAGTTTCCATACGTATGCTGACGACAGCCAGCTCTGCCTCATCACCACCTCTCTCGATGAATCCACTGTTGCTAAATTATCAGACCACTTATCCAATATCCAGTACTGGATGAGCAGAAATTTATTCCAATTAAATATTGGGAAGACTGAAGCCACTGATTTCAGTCCCAGCTCCAAACTCCTCCTACTGACTGCATTCTCTCCCTGGCAACTGTCTGACACTAAACCAGACTGTTCGCAACCTTGATGTTATATTTGATCCCAGAGGAGCTTCTGACCACATATTCACACCATCACAAAGACTGCCCATTTCCACTTCTGTAATTCACCCGACTTCACCACTGCCTCAGTTCATCTGCTGCTGAAATCCTCATGTCTTTATTACCTCTAGACTTGACAATACCAATGTGCTCCAGGCTGCTCTCCCACATTGTACCCGCTGTGAACTTGTCATCCAAACCTCTGCTGCCTGTGTCCTAACTCGCACCAAGTCCCGTTCCCCTATCACCCCGTGCTCACTGACCTACATTAACACATGCCAAGTCCAGATCCCCTATCACCCAGTGCTCACTGACCGACATTAACACACACCAAGTCCAGTTCCTCTATCACCCAGTGCTCACTCACCTACATTAAAACACGCCAAGTCCAGTTCTTCTTTCACCCCTGTACACTTTGACCTACATTGACACAGGCCAAGTCAGGTTCCCCTATCATCCCTGTGCTCACTGACCCACATTAACACATGCCAAGTCCTGTTCCCCTCTCACCCCTGTACTCACGGACCTCCATTGACACACGTCAAGTCCAGTTCCCCTATCACCCCATGCTCACTGACCTACATTAACACACACCAAGTCCAGTTCCTCCATCACCCAGTGCTCACTGACCTACATGAACACACACCAGGTCCAGATCCCCTATTACCCCTGTGCTCACTGACTTACATTAACACACCCCAAGTCCCGTTCCTCTATCACACCTGAACTCACTGACCTACATTAACACACACCAAGTCCAGTTCCTCTATTAACCCCTGCACTCACTGACCTACATTAACACACACCAAGTGCGGATCCCCGATCACCCAGTGCTCACTGACCTACATTAACTCACACCAAGTCCCGATCCCCTATCACCCAGTGCTCACTGAGCTACATTAACACACACCAAGTCCGAACCCCTATCACCCAGTGCTCATTAACCTTCATTAACGCACACCAAGTCCCATTCCCTTATCTCCCAGTGCTCACTGACCTACATTTACACACGCCAAGTCCCCGTTCCCCTGGCACCCAGTGCTCACTGACCCACATTAACGCACACCAAATCCATTTCCCCTACCACCCAGTGCACACTCACCTACATTAACACACGCCAAGTTCAGTTCCTCTATCACCCAGTGCTCACTGACCTCCATTGACACAGGCCAAGTCCAGATCCCATTTCATCCCTGTGCTCACTGACCCACATTAACACACGCCAAGTCCAGTTCCTCTATCACCCCTGTACTCACGCACCTCCATTGACACACGCCAAGTCCAGTTCCCCTATCACCCAATGCTCACTGACCTACATTAACACACACCAAGTCCGAACCCCTATCACCCAGTGCTCATTAACCTTCATTAACGCACACCAAGTCCCGTTCCCCTATCTCCCAGTGCTCACTGACCTACATTTACACACGCCAAGTCCCCGTTCCCCTGGCACCCAGTGCTCACTGACCCACATTAACGCACACCAAATCCATTTCCCCTACCACCCAGTGCACACTCACCTACATTAACACACGCCAAGTTCAGTTCCTCTATCACCCAGTGCTCACTGACCTCCATTGACACAGGCCAAGTCCAGATCCCATTTCATCCCTGTTCTCACTGACCCACATTAACACACGCCAAGTCCAGTTCCTCTATCACCCCTGTACTCACGCACCTCCATTGACACACGCCAAGTCCAGTTCCCCTATCACCCAGTGCTCACTGACCCACATTAACACACACCAAGTCCAGTTCCCCAAATACTCACTGTACTCACTGACCGACATTAACACACGCCAAGTCCCATTCCCCTATCACCCCTGTGCTCACTGACCTATATTAACACACACCATTTCCCGTTCCCCTATCACCCCTGCGCTCACTGACCTACATTTACACACACCAAGCCCCACTCCACTATCACCCCGTGCCCACTGACCTACATTAACGCACAGCAAGTCCCGTTCCTCTATCACCCGGGCTCACTAACCTACATTAACGCACACCAAGTCCCGATCCCCTATCACCCCTGTGCTCACTGACCAACATTAACGCACCAAAAGTCCCGTTCCTCTATCACTCCTGTACTCACTGACCTACATTAACACACGCCAAATCCCATTCCTATATCATCCCTGTGCTCACTGAACTACATTAACGCACGCCAAGACCCGTTCTCCTATCGCCCAGTGCACACTGACCTATATTAACACACACCAATTCCAGTTCCCCCATCACCTAGTGCTCACTGACCAACATTAACACACGCCAAGTCCAGTTCCTCTATCACCCCTGTACTCACTGACCGACAATGACACATGTCAAGTCCCGTTCACCTATCATCCCTGACCGCACTGACCTATATTAACACACACCAATTCCAGTTCCCCTTTCACCCAGTGCTCACTGAGCGACATTAACACACGCCAAGTCCAGATCCCCTATTACCCAATGTACTCACTGACCTACATTAACACACACCCAGTCCATTTCCCCTATCACCCCATGCTCACACACCTACATGAACACACACCAAGTCCAGATCCCCTATTACCCAATGTACTCACTGACCTACATTAACACGAGCCAAATCCCGTTCCCCTATCATCCCTGTGCTCACTGACCGACATTAACACACACCAAGTCCAGTTCCCCTATCACCCAGCGCTCACTGACCGACATGAACACACACCAAGTCCAGTTCCCCGATCACCCAGTGCCTACTGACCTACATGAACACACACCAGGTCCAGATCCCCTATTACCCCTGTGCTCACTGACTTACATTAACACACCCCAAGTCCCGTTCCTCTATCACTCCTGTACTCACTGACCTACATTAACACACACCAAGTCCAGTTCCTCTATTAACCCCTGCACTCACTGACCTACATTAACACACGCCAAATCCCTTTCCCCTATCACCAGGTGCTCACTGACCTACATTAACTCACACCAAGTCCCGATCCCCTATCACCCAGTGCTCACTGAGCTACATTAACGCACACCAATTCCCCATTCCCCTATTACCCAGTGCTCACTGACCTACATGAACTCACACCAAGTCCAGTTCCCCGATCACCCAGTGCTCACTGACCTACATTAACACACGCCAAGTCAAGTTACCCTATCACCCCCTGTGCTCACTGACCTACATTAACACACACCAAGTCCAATTCCTCTGTCACCCACTGTGCTCACTGATCTACATTAACACACACCATTTCCCGTTCCCCTATCACCCCTGCGCTCACTGACCTACATTTACACACACCAAGCCCCATTCCACTATCACCCAGTGCTCACTGACCCACATTAACACACACCAAGTCCAGTTCCTCTATCACTCAGGCTCACTAACCTACATTAACACACGCCATTTCCCGATCCCCTATCACCCCTGTGCTCACTGACCTACATTAACACACACCAAGTCCAGTTCCACTATTACCCATTGTACTCACTGACCTACATTAACACACACCAAGTCCAGTTCCACTATTACCCATTGTACTCACTGACCTACATTAACACACCCCAAGTCCAGTTCCCCTATCACCCCCAGTACTCACTGACCTACATTAACACACACCAAGTCCAGTTCCTCTATCACTCCTGTACTCACTGACCTACATTAACACACCCCAAGTCCAGTTCCCCTATCACCCCCAGTACTCACTGACCTACATTAACACACACCAAGTCCAGTTCCTCTATCACTCCTGTACTCACTGATCTGCATTAACACACACCAAGTCCAGTTCCTCTATCACTCCTGTACTCACTGATCTACATTAACACACACCAAGTCCAGTTCCACTATTACCCATTGTACTCACTGACCTACATTAACACACCCCAAGTCCAGTTCCCCTATCACCCCCAGTACTCACTGACCTACATTAACACACACCAAGTCCAGTTCCTCTATCACTCCTGTACTCACTGACCTACATTAACACACCCCAAGTCCAGTTCCCCTATCACCCCCAGTACTCACTGACCTACATTAACACACACCAAGTCCAGTTCCTCTATCACTCCTGTACTCACTGATCTGCATTAACACACACCAAGTCCAGTTCCTCTATCACTCCTGTACTCACTGACCTACATTAACACACAACAAGTCCAGATCCCCTATTACCCCCTGTACTCACTGACCTACATTAACACACGCCAAATCCCATTCCTATATCATCCCATGCTCACTGAACTACATTAACGCACGCCAAGACCCGTTCTCCTATCTCCCAGTGCACACTGACCTATATTAACACACACCAATTCCAGTTCCCCCATCACCTAGTGGTCACTGACCAACACTAACACACGCCAAGTCCAGTTCCTCTATCACCCCTGTGCTCACTGACCTACAATGACACACGTCAAGTCCCGTTCCCCTATCATCCCTGAGCTCACTGACCTACATTAACACACACCAATTCCAGTTCCCCTATCACCCAGTGCTCACTGACCAACATTCACACACGCCAAGTACTGTTCCTCTATCACCCCTGTGCTCACTGATCGACATTAACACACACCAGGTCCAGTTCCCCTATCACCCAGTGCTCACTGATCGACATTAACACACGCCAAGACCCGTTCCCCTATGTAACCTGTATACACTGACCTACATGAACACACACCAAGTCCAGATCCCCTATTACCCCCTGTACTCACTGACCTATATTAACACAAGCCAAATCCCGTTCCCCTATTATCCCTGTGCTCACTGACCTACATTAACGCACACCAAGTCCAGTTCCTCTATCACCCAGTGCTCACTGACCTACATGAACACACACCAGGTCCAGATCCCCTATTACCTCCTGTGCTCACTGACCTGCATTAACGCACGCCAAGTCCCGATCCCCTATTACCCAGAGCTCACTGACCTATATTAAGGCACAAAAAGACCAGTTCCCCGATCACCCAGTGCTGACTGACGTACATTAACACACACCAAGTCCCGATCCCCTATCACCTAGTGCTCACTGACCTACATTAACTCACGCCAAGTCCCGATCCCCAATCACCCAGTGCTCACTGACCTACATTAACACACACCAAGTCCATTTCCCCTATCACCCCATGCTCACTGACCTACATTAACACACACCAAGTCCAGTTCCTCTATCACCCAGTGCTCACTGACCTACATTAACACACACCCAGTCCATTTCCCCTATCACCCCATGCTCACTGACCTACATTAACACACACCAAGTCCAGTTCCTCTATCACCCAGTGCTTACTGACCTACATGAACACACACCAAGTCCAGATCCCCTATTACCCAATGTACTCACTGACCTACATTAACACGAGCCAAATCCCGTTCCCCTATCATCCCTGTGCTCACTGACCTACATTAACACACACCAAGTCCCCGTTCCCCTATCACCCAGTGCTCACTGACCAATATTAACACACACCAAGTCCCGAACCCCTATCACCCAGTGCTCACTGACCAACATTAACGCACACCAAATCCATTTCCCCTACCAGCCAGTGCACACTCACGTACATTAACACACGCCAAGTCCCGATTCCCTATCACCCAGTGCTCACTGACCTACATTAACTCACGCCAAGTCCAGATCCCCTATTACCCAATGTACTCACTGACCTACATTAACACACACCAAGTCCATTTCCCCTATCACCCCATGCTCACTGACCTACATTAACACACACCAAGTCCAGTTCCTCTATCACCCAGTGCTCACTGACCTACATTAACACACACCCAGTCCATTTCCCCTATCACCCCATGCTCACTGACCTACATTAACACACACCAAGTCCAGTTCCTCTATCACCCAGTGCTTACTGACCTACATGAACACACACCAAGTCCAGATCCCCTATTACCCAATGTGCTCACTGACCTACATTAACACGAGCCAAATCCCGTTCCCCTATCATCCCTGTGCTCACTGACCGACATTAACACACACCAAGTCCAGTTCCCCTATCACCCAGCGCTCACTGACCGACATTAACACACACCAAGTCCAGTTCCTCCATCACCCAGTGCTCACTGACCTACATGAACACACACCAGGTCCAGATCCCCTATTACCCCTGTGCTCACTGACTTACATTAACGCACCCCAAGTCCCGTTCCTCTATCACTCCTGTACTCACTGACCTACATTAACACACGCCAAATCCCTTTACCCTATCACCAGGTGCTCACTGACTACATGAACACACACCAAGTGCCGATCCTCTATCACCCCTGTGCTCACTGACCTATATTAACACACACCATTTCCCGTTCCCCTATCACCCCTGCGCTCACTGACCTACATTTACACACACCAAGCCCCATTCCACTATCACCCCGTGCCCACTGACCTACATTAACGCACAGCAAGTCCCGTTCCTCTATCACCCAGGCTCACTGACCTACATTAACACACACCAAGTCCAGTTCCACTATTACCCCCAGTACTCACTGACCTACATTAACACACGCCAAATCCCGTTCCCCTATCACCCAGTGCTCACTGACCTACATGAACACACAACAAGTCCAGATCCCCTATTACCCCCTGTACTCACTGACCTACATTAACACACGCCAAATCCCATTCCTATATCATCCCATGCTCACTGAACTACATTAACGCACGCCAAGACCCGTTCTCCTATCTCCCAGTGCACACTGACCTATATTAACACACACCAATTCCAGTTCCCCCATCACCTAGTGGTCACTGACCAACACTAACACACGCCAAGTCCAGTTCCTCTATCACCCTTGTACTCACTGACCTACAATGACACACGTCAAGTCCCGTTCACCTATCATCCCTGAGCTCACTGACCTACATTAACACACACCAATTCCAGTTCCCCTATCACCCAGTGCTCACTGACCAACATTCACACACGCCAAGTACTGTTCCTCTATCACCCCTGTGCTCACTGATCTACATTAACACACACCAGGTCCAGTTCCCCTATCACCCAGTGCTCACTGATCGACATTAACACACGCCAAGTCCCGTTCCCCTATGTAACCTGTATACACTGACCTACATGAACACACACCAAGTCCAGATCCCCTATTACCCCCTGTACTCACTGACCTATATTAACACAAGCCAAATCCCGTTCCCCTATCATCCCTGTGCTCACTGACCTACATTAACGCACACCAAGTCCAGTTCCTCTATCACCCAGTGCTCACTGACCTACATGAACACACACCAGGTCCAGATCCCCTATTACCTCCTGTGCTCACTGACCTGCATTAACGCACGCCAAGTCCCGATCCCCTATCACCCAGAGCTCACTGACCTATATTAAGGCACAAAAAGACCAGTTCCCCGATCACCCAGTGCTGACTGACGTACATTAACACACACCAAGTCCCAATCCCCTATCACCTAGTGCTCACTGACCTACATTAACACACACCAAGTCCCGATTCCCTATCACCCAGTGCTCACTGACCTACATTAACTCACACCAAGTCCCGATCCCCAATCACCCAGTGCTCACTGACCTACATTAACACACACCAAGTCCCCGTTCCCCTATCACCCAGTGCTCACTGACCTACATTAACTCACACCAAGTCCAGTTCCCCTATCACCCAGTGCTCACTGACCAATATTAACACACACCAAGTCCCGAACCCCTATCACCCAGTGCTCACTGACCTTCATTAACGCACACCAAATCCATTTCCCCTACCACCCAGTGCACACTCACGTACATTAACACACGCCAAGTCCCGATTCCCTATCACCCAGTGCTCACTGACCTACATTAACTCACGCCAAGTCCAGATCCCCTATTACCCAATGTACTCACTGACCTACATTAACACACACCAAGTCCATTTCCCCTATCACCCCATGCTCACTGACCTACATTAACACACACCAAGTCCAGTTCCTCTATCACCCAGTGCTCACTGACCTACATTAACACACACCCAGTCCATTTCCCCTATCACCCCATGCTCACTGACCTACATTAACACACACCAAGTCCAGTTCCTCTATCACCCAGTGCTCACTGACCTACATTAACACACACCAAGTCCAGTTCCTCTATCACCCAGTGCTTACTGACCTACATGAACACACACCAAGTCCAGATCCCCTATTACCCAATGTACTCACTGACCTACATTAACACGAGCCAAATCCCGTTCCCCTATCATCCCTGTGCTCACTGACCGACATTAACACACACCAAGTCCAGTTCCCCTATCACCCAGCGCTCACTGACCGACATTAACACACACCAAGTCCAGTTCCTCCATCACCCAGTGCTCACTGACCTACATTAACACACACCAAGTCCAGTTCCCCAAATACCCACTGTACTCACTGACCGACATTAACACACGCCAAGTCCCGTTCCTCTATCACCCCTGTGCTCACTGACCTATATTAACACACACCATTTCCCATTCCCCTATCACCCCTGCGCTCACTGACCGATATTTACACACACCAAGCCCCATTCCACTATCACCCCGTGCCCACTGACCTACATTAACGCACAGCAAGTCCCGTTCCACTATCACCCAGGCTCACTAACCTACATTAACACACACCAAGTCCCGATCCCCTATCACCCCTGTGCTCACTGACCTACATTAACGCACCCCAAGTCCCGTTCCTCTATCACTCCTGTACTCACTGACCTACATTAACACACACCAAGTCCAGTTCCACTATTACCCATTGTACTCACTGACCTACATTAACACACGCCAAATCCCGTTCCCCTATCACCCCCAGTGCTCACTGACCTACATGAACACACAACAAGTCCAGATCCCCTATTACCCCCTGTACTCACTGACCTACATTAACACACGCCAAATCCCATTCCTATATCATCCCATGCTCACTGAACTACATTAACGCATGCCAAGACCCGTTCTCCTATCTCCCAGTGCACACTGACCTATATTAACACACACCAATTCCAGTTCCCCCATCACCTAGTGGTCACTGACCAACACTAACACACGCCAAGTCCAGTTCCTCTATCACCCCTGTGCTCACTGACCTACAATGACACACGTCAAGTCCCGTTCCCCTATCATCCCTGAGCTCACTGACCTACATTAACACACACCAATTCCAGTTCCCCTATCACCCAGTGCTCACTGACCAACATTCACACACGCCAAGTACTGTTCCTCTATCACCCCTGTGCTCACTGATCGACATTAACACACACCAGGTCCAGTTCCCCTATCACCCAGTGCTCACTGATCGACATTAACACACGCCAAGTCCCATTCCCCTATGTAACCTGTATACACTGACCTACATGAACACACACCAAGTCCAGATCCCCTATTACCCCCTGTACTCACTGACCTATATTAACACAAGCCAAATCCCGTTCCCCTATCATCCCAGAGCTCACTGACCTATATTAAGGCAAAAAAAGACCAGTTCCTCTATCACCCAGTGCTCACTGATCTACATGAACACACACCAGGTCCAGATCCCCTATTACCTCCTGTGCTCACTGACCTGCATTAACACAAGCCAAGTCCCGATCCCCTATCACCCAGAGCTCACTGACCTATATTAAGGCAAAAAAAGACCAGTTCCCCGATCACCCAGTGCTGATTGACGTACATTAACACACACCAAGTCCCGATCCCCTATCACCTAGTGCTCACTGACCTACATTAACACACACCAAGTCCCGATTCCCTATCACCCAGTGCTCACTGACCTACATTAACTCACGCCAAGTCCCGATCCCCAATCACCCAGTGCTCACTGACCTACATTAACGCACACCAAGTCCCCGTTCCCCTATCACCCAGTGCTCACTGACCTACATTAACTCACACCAAGTCCAGTTCCCCTATCACCCAGTGCTTACTGACCTAAATTTACACACGCCAAGTCCACGTTCCCCGGGCACCCAGTGCTCACTGACCCACATTAACGCACACCAAATCCATTTCCCTACCACCCAGTGCTCACTCACCTACATTAACACACGCCAAGTTCAGTTCCTCTATCACCCAGTGCTCACTGACCTCCATTGACACAGGCCAAGTCCAGATCCCATTTCATCCCTGTGCTCACTGACCCACATTAACACACGCCAAGTTTCGTACCTCTATCATCCCTGTGCTCACTGACCTACATTAACACACGCCAAGTCCAGTTCCCCTATCACCCAGTGCTCACTGACCAATATTAACACACACCAAGTCCCGAACCCCTATCACCCAGTGCTCACTGACCTTCATTAACGCACACCAAGTCCCGTTCCCCTATCACCCAGTGCTCACTGACCTAAATTTACACACGCCAAGTCCACGTTCCCCGGGCACCCAGTGCTCACTGACCAACATTAACGCACACCAAATCCATTTCCCCTACCACCCAGTGCACACTCACGTACATTAACACACGCCAAGTCCCGATTCCCTATCACCCAGTGCTCACTGACCTACATTAACTCACGCCAAGTCCAGATCCCCTATTACCCAATGTACTCACTGACCTACATTAACACACACCAAGTCCATTTCCCCTATCACCCCATGCTCACTGACCTACATTAACACACACCAAGTCCAGTTCCTCTATCACCCAGTGCTCACTGACCTACATTAACACACACCAAGTCCAGTTCCTCTATCACCCAGTGCTTACTGACCTACATGAACACACACCAAGTCCAGATCCCCTATTACCCAATGTACTCACTGACCTACATTAACACGAGCCAAATCCCGTTCCCCTATCATCCCTGTGCTCACTGACCGACATTAACACACACCAAGTCCAGTTCCCCTATCACCCAGCGCTCACTGACCGACATTAACACACACCAAGTCCAGTTCCTCCATCACCCAGTGCTCACTGACCTACATTAACACACACCAAGTCCAGTTCCCCAAATACCCACTGTACTCACTGACCGACATTAACACACGCCAAGTCCCGTTCCTCTATCACCCCTGTGCTCACTGACCTATATTAACACACACCATTTCCCATTCCCCTATCACCCCTGCGCTCACTGACCGATATTTACACACACCAAGCCCCATTCCACTATCACCCCGTGCCCACTGACCTACATTAACGCACAGCAAGTCCCGTTCCACTATCACCCAGGCTCACTAACCTACATTAACACACACCAAGTCCCGATCCCCTATCACCCCTGTGCTCACTGACCTACATTAACGCACCCCAAGTCCCGTTCCTCTATCACTCCTGTACTCACTGACCTACATTAACACACACCAAGTCCAGTTCCACTATTACCCATTGTACTCACTGACCTACATTTACACACACCAAGCCCCATTCCACTATCACATCGTGCCCACTGACCTACATTAACGCACAGCAAGTCCCGTTCCTCTATCACCCAGGCTCACTAACCTACATTAACACACCCCAAGTCCCGTTCCTCTATCACTCCTGTACTCACTGACCTACATTAACACACACCAAGTCCCGTTCCTCTATCACTCCTGTACTCACTGACCTACATTAACACACGCCAAATCCCGTTCCCCTATCACCCAGTGCTCACTGACCTACATGAACACACAACAAGTCCAGATCCCCTATTACCCCCTGTACTCACTGACCTACATTAACACACGCCAAATCCCATTCCTATATCATCCCATGCTCACTGAACTACATTAACGCATGCCAAGACCCGTTCTCCTATCTCCCAGTGCACACTGACCTATATTAACACACACCAATTCCAGTTCCCCCATCACCTAGTGGTCACTGACCAACACTAACACACGCCAAGTCCAGTTCCTCTATCACCCCTGTGCTCACTGACCTACAATGACACACGTCAAGTCCCGTTCCCCTATCATCCCTGAGCTCACTGACCTACATTAACACACACCAATTCCAGTTCCCCTATCACCCAGTGCTCACTGACCAACATTCACACACGCCAAGTACTGTTCCTCTATCACCCCTGTGCTCACTGATCGACATTAACACACACCAGGTCCAGTTCCCCTATCACCCAGTGCTCACTGATCGACATTAACACACGCCACGTCCCGTTCCCCTATGTAACCTGTATACACTGACCTACATGAACACACACCAAGTCCAGATCCCCTATTACCCCCTGTACTCACTGACCTATATTAACACAAGCCAAATCCCGTTCCCCTATCATCCCAGAGCTCACTGACCTATATTAAGGCAAAAAAAGACCAGTTCCTCTATCACCCAGTGCTCACTGATCTACATGAACACACACCAGGTCCAGATCCCCTATTACCTCCTGTGCTCACTGACCTGCATTAACGCACGCCAAGTCCCGATCCCCTATCACCCAGAGCTCACTGACCTATATTAAGGCAAAAAAAGACCAGTTCCCCGATCACCCAGTGCTGACTGACGTACATTAACACACACCAAGTCCCGATCCCCTATCACCTAGTGCTCACTGACCTACATTAACACACACCAAGTCCCGATTCCCTATCACCCAGTGCTCACTGACCTACATTAACTCACGCCAAGTCCCGATCCCCAATCACCCAGTGCTCACTGACCTACATTAACGCACACCAAGTCCCCGTTCCCCTATCACCCAGTGCTTACTGACCTAAATTTACACACGCCAAGTCCACGTTCCCCGGGCACCCAGTGCTCACTGACCCACATTAACGCACACCAAATCCATTTCCCTACCACCCAGTGCTCACTCACCTACATTAACACACGCCAAGTTCAGTTCCTCTATCACCCAGTGCTCACTGACCTCCATTGACACAGGCCAAGTCCAGATCCCATTTCATCCCTGTGCTCACTGACCCACATTAACACACGCCAAGTTCCGTACCTCTATCACCCCCTGTGCTCACTGACCTACATTAACACACACCAAGTCCAATTCCTTTGTCACCCACTGTGCTCATTCATCTACATTACACGCGCCACGTCCAGTTCCCCTATCACCCCTGTGCTCACTGACCTACATTAACACACGCCAAGTCCAGTTCCCCTATCACCCAGTGCTCACTGACCTACATTAACACACACCAAGTCCAGTTCCCCTATCACCCTGTGCTCACTGACCTACATTAACGCACACCAAGTCCAGTTCCCCTGTCACCCAGTGCTCACTGATCTACATTAACACGCGCCTAGTCTCATTCCCCTATCACCCCTGTGCTCACTGACCGACATTAACACACACCAAGTCCAGTTCCCCTATCACCCAGTGCTCACTGACCTACATTAACACACGCCAAGTCAAGTTCCTCTATCACCCCTGTACTCATTGACCTACAATGACAAACGCCAAGTCCCGTTCCCCTATCACTCCTGTGCTTTCTGACCTACATTAACTCACACCAAATCCCGTTCCCCTATCACCCCGTGCTCACTGATCTACATTAACACACACCAAGTTCAGTTCCCCTATCACCCAGTGCTCACTGACCTACATTAACACACCCCAAGTTCAGTTCCCCTATCACCCAGTGCTCACTGACCTACATTAACACACGCCAAGCCAAGTTCCCCTATCACCCCTGTACTCACTGACCTACAATGCCACACGCCAAGTCCTGTTCCCCTATCACCCCTGTGCTTTCTGACCTACATTAACACACACCATGTCCAGTTCCTCGATCACCCAGTGCTCACTGACCTCCATTAACACACACCAAGTCCCATTCCACTATCACCCCCTGTGCTCACTGATCTACATTAACACACACCAAGTCCAGTTCCCGATTCACCCAGTGCTCACTGACTTACATTAACACACACCAAGTCCAGTTCCCCTATCACCCTGTGCTCACTGACCTCCATTAACACACACCAAGTCCAGTTCCCCTATCACCCCCTGTCCTCACTGACCACCATTAACACACACCAAGTCCTGTTCCCCTATCAACCCCTGTGCTCACTGACCTACATTAACGTACACCACGTCCCGTTCCCCTATCATCCCAGTGCTCACTGATCTACATTAACACACGCCAAGTCAAGTTACCCTATCACCCCCTGTGCTCACTGACCTACATTAACACACACCAAGTCCAATTCCTTTGTCACCCATTGTGCTCACTGATCTACATTAACACACACCAAGTCCAGTTCCCCTATCACCCCATGCTCAATGACCTACATTAACACACACCAAGTCCAGTTCCCCTATCACCCTGTGCTCACTGACCTACATTAACGCACACCAAGTCCAGTTCCCCTGTCACCCAGTGCTCACTGATCTACATTAACACGCGCCTAGTCTCATTCCCCTATCACCCCTGTGCTCACTGACCGACATTAACACACACCAAGTCCAGTTCCCCTATCACCCAGTGCTCACTGACCTACATTAACACACGCCAAGTCAAGTTCCTCTATCACCCCTGTACTCATTGACCTACAATGACAAACGCCAAGTCCCGTTCCCCTATCACTCCTGTGCTTTCTGACCTACATTAACTCACACCAAATCCCGTTCCCCTATCACCCCGTGCTCACTGATCTACATTAACACACACCAAGTTCAGTTCCCCTATCACCCAGTGCTCACTGACCTACATTAACACACCCCAAGTTCAGTTCCCCTATCACCCAGTGCTCACTGACCTACATTAACACACGCCAAGCCAAGTTCCCCTATCACCCCTGTACTCACTGACCTACAATGCCACACGCCAAGTCCTGTTCCCCTATCACCCCTGTGCTTTCTGACCTACATTAACACACACCATGTCCAGTTCCTCGATCACCCAGTGCTCACTGACCTCCATTAACACACACCAAGTCCCATTCCACTATCACCCCCTGTGCTCACTGATCTACATTAACACACACCAAGTCCAGTTCCCGATTCACCCAGTGCTCACTGACTTACATTAACACACACCAAGTCCAGTTCCCCTATCACCCTGTGCTCACTGACCTCCATTAACACACACCAAGTCCAGTTCCCCTATCACCCCCTGTCCTCACTGACCACCATTAACACACACCAAGTCCTGTTCCCCTATCAACCCCTGTGCTCACTGACCTACATTAACGTACACCACGTCCCGTTCCCCTATCATCCCAGTGCTCACTGATCTACATTAACACACGCCAAGTCAAGTTACCCTATCACCCCCTGTGCTCACTGACCTACATTAACACACACCAAGTCCAATTCCTTTGTCACCCATTGTGCTCACTGATCTACATTAACACACACCAAGTCCAGTTCCCCTATCACCCCATGCTCAATGACCTACATTAACACACACCAAGTCCAGTTCCCCTATCACCCCATGCTCACTGAACTCCATTAACGCACACCAAGTCCCGTTCCTCTATCACCCCTGTGCTCACTGATCTATATTAACACACACCATTTCCCGTTCCCCTATCACCCAGTGCTCACTGACCTACATTAACACACTCCAAGTCCAGTTCCCCTATCACCCAGTGCTTACTGACCTCCATTAACACACACCAAGTCCCGTTCCCCTATCACCCCTGTACTCACTGACCTACATTAACACGCGCCAAGTCCCGTTCCCCTATCACCCCTGTGCTCACTGACCTACATTAACACACGCCAAGTCCAGTTCCCCTATCACCCAGTGCTCACTGACCTACATTAACACACACCAAGTCCAGTTCCCCTATCACCCCATGCTCAATGACCTACATTAACACACACCAAGTCCAGTTCCCCTATCACCCAGTGCTCACTGACCTACATTAACACACACCAAGTCCAGTTCCCCTATCACCCTGTGCTCACTGACCTCCATTAACACACACCAAGTCCAGTTTCCCTATCACCCCAAGTGCTCACTGACCTCCGTTAAAACACAACAAGTCCAGTTCCCCTATCACCCAGTGCTCACTGACCTACATTAACACACTCCAAGTCCAGTTCCCCTATCACCCAGTGCTTACTGACCTCCATTAACACACACCAAGTCCCGTTCCCCTATCACCCCTGTACTCACTGACCTACATTAACACACACCAAGTCCCGTTCCCCTATCACCCCCTGTGCTCACTGACCTCCATTTACACACACCAAGTCCAGTTCCCCTATCACCCAGTGCTCACTGACCTACATTAACACACTCCAAGTCCATTTCCTCTATCACCCAGTGCTCACTGACCTCCATTAACACACACCAAGTCCAGTTCCCCTATCACCCCCTGTGCTCACTGACCTACATTAACACACACCAAGTCCAGTTCCCCTGTCACCCAGTGCTCACTGACCTACATTAACACACACCAAGTCCAGTTCCCCTAATACTCACTGTACTCACTGACCGACATTAACACACGCCAAGTCCCATTCCTCTATCACCCGGGCTCACTAACCTACATTAACACACACCAAGTCCCGATCCCCTATCACCCCTGTGCTCACTGACCTACATTAACGCACCCCAAGTCCCATTCCTCTATCACTCCTGTACTCACTGACCTACATTAAAACACACCAAGTCCAGTTCCTCTATTACCCCCTGCACTCACTGACCTGCATTAAAACACACCAAGTCCAGTTCCTCTATCACCCAGTGCTCACTGACCTACATTAACACACACCAAGTCCAGTTCCCCGATCATCCAGTGCTCACTAACCTTCATTAACGCACACCAAGTCCAGTTCCCCTATCTCCCAGTGCTCACTGACCTACATTTACACACGCCAAGTCCCCGTTCCCCTGGCACCCAGTGCTCACTGACCCACATTAACGCACACCAAATCCATTTACCCTACTACCCAGTGCACACTCACCTACATTAACACACGCCAAGTTCAGTTCCTCTATCACCCAGTGCTCACTGACCTCCATTGACACAGGCCAAGTCCAGATCCAATTTCATCCCTGTGCTCACTGACCCACATTAACACACGCCAAGTCCAGTTCCTCTATCACCCCTGTACTCACGCACCTCCATTGACACACGCCAAGTCCAGTTCCCCAATCACCCAGTGCTCACTGACCTACATTAACACACACTAAGTCCAGTTCCCCAAATACCCACTGTACTCACTGACCGACATTAACACACGCCAAGTCCCGTTCCTCTATCACCCCTGTGCTCACTGATCTATATTAACACACACCATTTCCCGTTCCCCTATCACCCCTGCGCTCACTGACCTACATTTACACACACCAAGCCCCATTCCACTATCACCCGGGCTCACTAACCTACATTAACACACACCAAGTCCCGATCCCCTATCACCCCTGTGCTCACTGACCTACATTAACACATGCCAAGTCTAGTTCCTCTATCACCCCTGTACTCACGGACCTCCATTGACACACGCCAAGTCCAGTTCCCCTATCACCCAGTGCTCACTGACCTACATTAACACACACCAAGTCCAGTTCCCCTAATACTCACTGTACTCACTGACCGACATTAACACACCCCAAGTTCCGTTCCTCTATCACTCCTGTACTCACTGATCTGCATTAACACACACCAGGTCCAGTTCCACTATTACCCCCTGTACTCACTGACCTACATGAACATACGCCAAATCCCGTTCCTCTATCACCCAGTGCTCACTGACCTACATGAACACACAACAAGTCCAGATCCCCTATTACCCCCTGTACTCACTGACCTACATTAACACACGCCAAATCCCATTCCTATATCATCCCTGTGCTCACTGAACTACATTAACGCACGCCAAGACCCGTTCTCCTATCGCCCAGTGCACACTGACCTATATTAACACACACCAATTCCAGTTCCTCGATCACCCCTGTACTCACTGACCAACACTAACACACGCCAAGTCCCGTTCCCCTATCATCCCTGAGCTCACTGACCTACATTAACACATACCAATTCCAGTTTCCCTATCACCCAGTGCTCACTGACCAACATTCACACATGCCAAGTCCAGTTCCTCTATCACCCCTGTGCTCACTGATTGACATTAACACACGCCAAGTCCCGTTCCCCTATGAACCCTGCACTCACTGACCTACATTAACACACACCAAGTCCATTTCCCCTATCACCCCATGCTCAGTGACCTACATTAACACACACCAAGTCCAGTTCCTCTTTCACCCAGTGCTCACTGACCTACATTAACACACACCAAGTCCATTTCCCCTATCACCCCATGCTCACTGACCTACTTTAACACACACCAAGTCCAGTTCCTCTATCACCCAGTGCTCACTGACCTACATGAACACACACCAAGTCCAGATCCCCTTTTACCCAATGTACTCACTGACCAACATTAACACGAGCCAAATCCCATTCCCCTATCATCCCTGTGCTCACTGACCGACATTAACACACAGCAAGTCCAGTTCCCCTATCACCCAGCGCTCACTGACCGACATTAACACACACCCAGTCCAGTTCCCCTATCACCCAGCGCTCACTGACCGACATTAACACACACCAAGTCCAGTTCCCCTATCACCCAGCGCTCACTGACCTACATTAACTCACACCAAGTCCAGTTCCCCTGTCACCCAGTGCTCACTGACCAACATTAACACACACCAAGTCCAGTTCCCCTATCACCCAGTGCTCACTGACCTTCATTAACGCACACCAAGTCCAGTTCCCCTATCACCCGGTGCTCACTGACCTCCATTAACACACACCAAGTCCAGTTCCCCTATCACCCAGTGCTCACTGACCTCCATTAACACACACCAAGTCCCGTTCCCCTATCACCCCTGTACTCACTGACCTACATTAACACACACCAAGTCACATTCCCCTATCACCCCCTGTGCTCACTGACCTACATTTACACACACCAAGTCCATTTCCTCTGTCACCCAGTGCTCACTGACCTCCATTAACCCACACCAAGTCCAGTTCCCCTATCACCCCATGCTCAATGACCTACATTAACACACACCAAGTCCAGTTCCCCTATCACCCTATGCTCACTGACCTACATTAACACACACCAAGTCCAGTTCCCCTGTCACCCAGTGCTCACTGATCTACATTAACACGCGCCAAGTCTCGTTCCCCTATCACCCCTGTGCTCACTGACCGACATTAACACACACCAAGTCCAGTTCCCCTATCACCCCATGCTCAATGACCTACATTAACACACACCAAGTCCAGTTCCCCTATCACCCCATGCTCACTGACCTACATTAACACACACCAAGTCCAGTTCCCCTATCACCCCATGCTCAATGACCTACATTAACACACACCAAGTCCAGTTCCCCTATCACCCCATGCTCAATGACCTACATTAACACACACCAAGTCCAGTTCCCCTATCACCCCATGCTCACTGACCTACATGACCTCCTGGTCAAGCAACATCTTGATTTTAAAATTCATATATCTGTTTTTAATTCTCTCCTTGGCCTCACCCCTCCCTATCACTGTATTCTCACCCAGCCTCCCAACCCTCCCAGATATCCGCGCTGTTTTAATTCTGGTCCCTTGTCCTTCCCTGATTTTAGTCAGTCCACTATCGGTGGCTGCACCTTCAGCTGCCTCAGCCCCAAGCTGTGGTTTTTCCTCCTTCAACCTCTCTGCCTCTCTACCTCACTTTCCTCCTTTAAGACACTTCTTAAACCCTACAGCTTTCACCCTGCTATTGCTCATCTGACTTAATATCTCCTTTTGTAGTTCAGTGGCATATTTCATTTTATAATGTCCCTGTGATGTGCCTTGGGATGCTCGATTACTCTAAAGGCTCTATATAAATATAAATTGTTGTTGTTTTTTGGGAAGTGAGGTCCGATTATGGAAGTGCAGAGTGAATCGGAACCAAGGGTAACTGTAGTATGAAAACCAGGTCTCACCAAACCAGTAACCAGGTCTCACCAAACCAGTAACCAGGTCTCATCAAACCGGTATCCAGGTCTCACCAAACCAGTAACCAGGTCTCATCAAACCGGTATCCAGGTCTCACCAAACCAGTAACCAGGTCTCACCAAACCGGTATCCAGGTCTCACCAAACCAGTAACCAGGTCTCACCAAACCGGCAACCAGGTCTCACCAAACCAGTAACCAGGTCTCACCAAACCGGTACCCAGGTCTCACCAAACCAGTAACCAGGTCTCATCAAACCGGTATCCAGGTCTCACCAAACCAGTAACCAGGTCTCATCAAACCGGTATCCAGGTCTCACCAGACCAGTAACCAGGTCTCACCAAACCAGTAACCAGGTCTCACCAAACCGGCAACCAGGTCTCATCAAACCAGTAACCAGGTCTCATCAAACCGGTATCCAGGTCTCACCAAACCAGTAACCAGGTATCATCAAACCGGTATCCAGGTCTCACCAAACCAGTAACCAGGTCTCACCAAACCAGTAACCAGGTCTCACCAAACCGGCAACCAGGTCTCATCAAACCAGTAACCAGGTCTCATCAAACCAGTAACCAGGTCTCACCAAACCAGTAACCAGGTCTCACCAAACCGGTAACCAGGTCTCATCAAACCGGTATCCAGGTCTCATCAAACCGGTATCCAGGTCTCACCAAACCAGTAACCAGGTCTCACCAAACTGGTCACCAGGCCTCATCAAACCGGTCACCAGGTCTCATCAAACCGGTATCCAGGTCTCACCAAACCGGTAACCAGGTCTCATCAAACCGGTAACCAGGTCTCATCAAACCAGTAACCAGGTCTCATCAAACCGGTATCCAGGTCTCACCAAACCGGTAACCAGGTCTCACCAAACCGGTAACCAGGTCTCATCAAACCGGTAACCAGGTCGCATCAAACCAGTAACCAGGTCTCATCAAACCGGTAACCAGGTCGCATCAAACCGGTAACCAGGTCTCACCAAACCGGTAACCAGGTCTCATCAAACCGGTCACCAGGTCTCATCAAACCGGTATCCAGGTCTCATCAAACCAGTAACCAGGCCTTACCAAACCAGTAACTGGGACAGTACATTGCCCTGACCCAGCAAAGTAGATTATTAGAACAGTTGCAATGAAGTTTCACAAGTTTATGTAAAATAACTGAAGCATCAGAAGAACATGAACCAGTCCAGGTTCTATAAGATACAGAAAAATAACTGGCATCTAATTAAATTAACCAACAAGCAACTAGATAGATAATGAATTGATTCCCAATTTGAAAGGTGCACAGAGCAGTGAGAGGGTTGGTTGGTGGTCCTAATGTCACATCATGTCCCGTGAATTGCGAATCGCACAGCACAGAACCATACTGAAAATCATCCCGAAAATCTGCCAAGAAACAGACAACACAATAAAGCAAATCAGCACTGGGAGCTAGAAAACACATTGCAGTGTTCAAAACCAAAAGTCAGAGCAAAGAAACTCAATGTGCTGCTGATAAACACTTTAATGGACTAAGAGTGTTATAGAGTCTTAGGAACATAGACTGTTACAGCTCAGACAAAGGCCATTCAGCCCATTGTACCTATGCCAGCTCTTTGGTAGTGTCAACAAATTTATCGCCTCATTCTCCACAGCACTTTAATTTTTTTCCAGCCAAGTTCAATAGTCTTTGCAATTTTTATAAACTACCTAGATTTGTGTGTAGGGAGCAGCATTATGAAGTTTGCAGGTGATACGAAACTTGACAAAGTAGCAGGTAGCGATGAGATTGTTATAAATTCCAGGATGACATAGTCAGGATGGTGAAATGGGTAGAAACATGACAGATGGAATTCAATGTGGAGAAGTGTGAAGTGATGCACTTTCAGAGGATGACTATAAATGGTACAACTTTGAAAAGTGTAGATGAGCAGATAGTGTCCAAATACACTAAACCTTACAGGAGGCAGGGCAAGATAAGGTGGTTAAAAAAGCATATGGGTTACTTGGGTTTATAAATAGAGGGATAGAAATAAAAGCAAGAGATCATAATAGAACTGATGAACTGGGAACGTTGATGATAAACTCACTGATCTGTAGCATCACCAATACTCCCAGTTCATTCATTAGTTGATCATAACATTCAGGACAGATTTTATGACTAACAATCCCAGGCCATTAGAGATATACTGTCTGTTCTTTAGAGAATTTATCACCAGTTTATTACCATGGATTTGTATAGGGTAGGCCATGCCTAACAAACATGATTGATTTTTTGATCAGATTCTGAAGTGGGCAGGGTAATGTCTATGGATGCTATTTGATGAACTTCCAGAAGGCATTTGATAAAGTCCCTCATAAGTCCCTTATGTCTGTTGGGGAGCACTTGGGCAAGAGTGATCATCGTATCATAAGGTTTAGATGAGTAATGCAGAAAAGGAACAAAGTAACATGAGATGAGAACCCCCTTGTATAATTGTGTTTTGTGCATTTGAGTATTAATGTCAACTGCTATTTTATACATCAAGTTTAAGTTTGTTACTTCTATCTTCTGATAGTCAAAATGGAGGAAAGAGGTCAAGTGGGACAGCAACTTGAAAACATCTAGTTTTAGGATCCAGGAAACCCCTATCCAACCTGCGTGGACTTGAAACTGCAACAGTTTGAGGGTACAGCCTGTTTTCAATCCACAGCTGCCTTTTGTCAGATTAGCCCAGCTGCCTGAAGATGCATACCTCTCTCTAAGACAATCTGCAAGAAGCCAGAAAAATTAAAGAAAACACAGACTGCAAACAGCAAAGACAATTAATGACACAGACTGCAACAAAAGCAAGAAAACCTGTCTTTTGCTAGCTTAAGAAAAAGGTGACTTCAGCAAAATTAAGCTATCTCCATTTATATCTAAGAGTGCAAAGAAACAGAAATTTGTCAAAGATTTTCTAACAGCTCCTCCCCCATTAGGTATTACTAATTGGTGAGATCCAATTTTTGGATTCTTCTTGATAAGTTAAACGGACACTAGTTTTAACTGAAATTCATGTTAGTTTATGGTTCAATTCAGTAAGTGTCCTTGCCTTTTTATGCCTTTAACCTTTCCCTGACTTTGTAGGTGCGCGTGGCGAAGTTAAACCCCTTCCCGAGTTTAAGAGTATGTAAATAAACCCTAATTTTTTGATTTAACTCTAACAACCGTGTTATTGTTGTGGTCATTTATTATTAGAGTTTAAGGAAGGGAAAGAAATTCAATCATTAATCTATTTTCCAGACAGGTAGTTGGAAAAACAGGGAAATATGTTCAAAGAAAAAAATTAACTACCTGTTCATAATAATAAGGTAGAATGTCTAGGTAGGAAGAGAGCTAATTTCAACATGATGAGCAGGGATCTAACCAGGGTACAATGGAACCAAAGACTGGCAGGAAGAGATGTATCAGAACAATGGGTGAGATTGAAGGAAGAGGTGCTTCAGGTACAGGCTAGGAACATTCCAACAAGGGCAAAAGGGAGAAGAACCAAGAACACGGCTCTTTGGATGAAGAGGGAGATAGAGATAATGATGAAACAAAAAAAGGTGTATGACGCATATTAGGTGAATTCTTCAAGTGAGAACCAGACCAAACACAATAAGTTGAGAGGAGAGGTGAAAAGGAAAATAAGACTGGCAAAGAGAGAATATGAGAATAGAATGGGAGTTAATATAAAAGGAAACCCAAAGATCTTCTACCAGCAAGTAAATAGTAAGCAGGTAGTAAAAGGAGGACTAGGGCCTATTAGGGACAGAGAGGGAGAGGGTAATATATGCATAGAGGCGCAGGGCAAGACTAATATACTTAATGAGTATTTTGTATCACCAAGCAAGAGAAATCTGGCAAACTATTAGTCGAAACAATGAGAGTAGAGGTAATGGATAGGACAAAAATTGAGAGGGTGGAGGTAATAAAAAGGCTGGCTATCCTTAGGGTAGATAAGTCACCCGGTCCGGGTGGCTTGCATCCCAGGTTGCTAAAGGAAGTGGGGATAGAGATAGTGGAAGGGCTTGCCATAATCTTTCAATCTATGTTCTATGTTCCAATCTTCCCTGGATATGGGGGAGGTGCCAGAAGATTGGAGAGTGGCAAATGTGACACCCTTATTCAAGAAAGGGTGTAAGGACAGTCCAAGCAACTACAGGCCAGTTAGTTTAACATCAGTGGTGGGTAAGGTTTTAGAAACAATAATCAGGGGGGAAATATCAACAGGCAGTTGGAAAGTTTTGAGTTAACTAAGAGCCAACGTGGATTTGTAAAAGGCAGAGATCATGCTTGACTAATCTAATTGAATTTTTTGATGAAGTAACGAAAAGTTTGATGAAGGGAATGCGGTGGATATCGTTTCCATGAATTTTAAGAAAGCTTTTGATAATTTACCACATAAAAGGCTGGTTAACAAAATTGAGGCTCATAGAATAGGAGGGTCAGTGCCCAATTGGATGAAAAAATTGGCTTAAGGACAGAAAACAGCGAGTCGTAGTAAATGGTTGCTTTTCAGACTGGAGGATGCTAGACAGTGTTGTTCCCCAGGGTCAGTGCTGGGACCACTGCTTTCCTTGCTACATATAAGTGACTTGGACCCTGGAATACAGAGTAGAATTTCAAAATTTTCCGATGACACCAAACTTGAATGATATGAACCACCTGCGACAGGACATAGATAGGCTAACAGAATGGGCAGAGAGGTGGCAGTTGGAATTTAATACTGACAAGTTTGAGGTGATGCATTTTGGCAGAAGGAATAGAGAGAGACAATATACAATTCTAAAGAGTTTGCAGGAACAGAGGGACCTGGGTGTGCATGTGCATCGGTCTTTGAAGGTGGCAGGACATATTGAGAGTTAAGCATATGGGATCTTGGGCTTTATAAATAGAGGCATTGAGTACAAAAGCTATGCTAAAAGTTATGCTAAACATTTATAAAGTTCCAGTTCTGGTCCCCACACTTCAGGAAGGATGAGGGTCCTTGAGAGGGTGCAGAGGAGATTTACCAGAATGGTTCCAGGGATGGAGGATTTTAGTTAAAAGGCTAGGTTGGAAAAGCTGGGTTTGTTCTCCTTGGAAGAAAGGAGATTATTATAGGTTTAAATAAGTTAGACACGGAAAAAGTGTTCCCATTAACAAATGGTACAAGGACTGGGGGAGACAGATTGAAAGTTTTGGGCAAAAGATGCAGGGGGAATGTGAGGAAGCACTTTTTTACACAGCGGGTGGTAATGACCTGGAACTCTCTGCCCACAAGGGTGATGGAAGCGGAGACAATCAATAACTTCAGGAGGAAGTTGGATGATCACCTGAGAGAAATAGACTTGCAGGGTTACGGAGATTGAGCTGGGAGTGGGACTGACTGGATGGCTCCATGGTGAATTCAGCAAAAGAGGACCAATGGATTGATTAAGAAGGGGAAAATAGAGTATGAGATCAAGCTTTTGGGGAACATAAAAACTGACTGTAAAAATTTCTATAGGTATGTGAAGAGAAAAAGATTGGTGAAGACAAATGTAGGTCCCTTACAGTCAGAAACAGGGGAATTTATTATGGGGAACAAAGAAATGGCTGACCAACTAAATGCACACTTTGGTTCTGTCTTCACAAAGAACACAAATATCATACCAGAAATGTTGGGGAACATTGGGCTTAGTGAGAGAAAGGAACTGAAAGAAATCAGTATTAGTAGAAAAATGGTGTCGGGAAAATTGATGGGATTGAAGGCTGATAAATCCCCAGTGCCTGACGGTAAGTATGCGAATGACACAAAGGTTGGTGGAGTTGTGGATAGTGATGAGGATAGTCAGAGGATACAGCAGGATATAGATCGGTCAGAGACTTGGGCGGAGAAATGGCAGATGGAGTTTGATCTGGACAAATGTGAGGTAATGCATTTTGGAAGGTCTAATGCAGGTGGGAAGTATACAGTAAATGGCAGAACCCTTAGGAGTATTGACAGGCAGAGAGATCTGGGCGTACAGGTCCACAGGTCACTGAAAGTGGCAACGCAGGTGGATAAGGTAGTCAAGAAGGCATACAGCATGCTTGCCTTCATCGGTCAGGGCATAGAGTATAAAAATTGGCAAGTCATGTTGCAGCTGTACAGAACTTTAGTTAGGCCACACTTAGAATATTGCATGCAATTCTGTTCGCACACGACCAGAAGGGCGTGGAGGCTTTGGAGAGGGTACAGAAGAGGTTTACCAGGATGTTGCCTGGTCTGGAGGGCATTAGCTATGAGGAGAGGTTGGATAAACTCGGATTGTTTTCACTGGAACGACGGAGGTGGAGGGGCGACATGATAGAGGTTTACAAAGTTATGAGCGGCATGGACAGAGTGGATAGTCAGAAGCTTTTTCCCAGGGTGGAAGAGTCAGTTACTAGGGGACATAGGTTTAAGGTGCGAGGGGCAAAGTTTAGAGGGGATGTGCGAGGCAAGTTCTTTACACAGAGGGTGGTGAGTGCCTGGAACTTGCTGCCGGGGGAGGTGGTGGAAGCAGGTATGATAGCGACGATTAAGAGGCATCTTGACAAATACATGAATAGGATGGGAATAGAGGGATACGGACCCCGGAAGTGCAGAAGGTTTTAGTTTAGGCAGGCATCAAGATCGGCGCAGGCTTGGAGGGCCGAATGGCCTGTTCCTGTGCTGTACTGTTATTTGTTCTTTGTTCTTTGTCTGCATCCCAGAGTACTTAAGGAAGTGGCCCTAGAAATAGTGGATGCATTGGTGGTCATCTTCCAAGATTCTATAGACTCTGGAACAGTTCCTACAGATTGGAGGGTAGCTAAAGTAAAAAGGGAGGTAGCGAGAAAGCAGGGAATTATAGACCAGTCAGCCTAACGTCGGTAGTGGGGAAAATTCTAGAGTCCATTATCAAAGATTTTACAGCACAGCACTTCGAGAACAGTGATAGAATCGGGCAGAGTCAGCATGGATTTATGAAAAGGAAATCATGCTTGACAAGTCTACTAGAATTCTTCGAGGATGTAACTAGTAGAGTTGATGAGGGGGAGCCAGTGGATGTGGTTTATTTGGACTTTCAGAAGGCTTATCTTTCAATAAGAGATTAGCATGCAAAATTAATGCGCATGGGATTGGGGGTAGTGTATTGCGATGGATAGAAAATTGGTTGACAGACAGGAAACAAAGAGTCGGGATAAATGGTCTTTTTCCGAATGGCAGGCAGTGACTAGTGGGGTACCACAGGGATTGGTGCTAGGACCCCAGCTATTCACAATATATATTAATGATTTAGGTGAGGTAACTAAATGTAATATCTCCAAATTTGCAGATGACTGTGAGTGAGGGAGGGTGAGTTGTGAGGAGGATGCAGAGAGGCTTCAGGGTGATTTAGACAAGTTGAGTGAGTGGGCAAATGCATGGCAGATGCAGTATAATGTGGATAAATGTGAGGTTATCTACTTTGGTAGCAAAAACAGGAAGGCAGATTATTATCTGAACGGCTATAAACTGAGAGAGGGGAATATGCAGTGAGACCTGGGTGTTCTCGTACACCAGTCACTGAAGGTAAGCATGCAGGTGCAACAGGTGGTAAAAAAGGCAAATGGTATGTTGGCCTTCATAGCGAGAGGATTCGAGTACAGGAGCAGGGATGTCTTGCTGCAATTATACAGGCCTTGGTGAGGCCACACCTGGAATATTGTGTGCAGTTTTGGTCTCCTTATCTGAAGAAGGATGTTCTTGCTATAGAGGGAGTGCAGCAAAGGTTTACCAGACTGATTCCTGGGATGGCGGGACTGACGTTTGAGGAGAGATTGAGTCGTTTAGAATTATATTCACTGGAGTTCAGAAGAGTGAGGGGGGATCTCATAGAAATCTATAAAATTCTAACAGGACTTGACAGGGTAGATGCAGGAAGGATGTTCCCGATGGTGGGAGAGTCCAGAACCAGGGGTCATAGTCTAAGGATATGGGGTAAACCTTTCAGGACTGAGATGAGGAGAAATTTCTTCACCCAGAGAGCGGTGAACCTGTGGAATTCATTACCACAGAAAGCAGTTGAGGCCAAAATATTGCATGTTTTCAAGAAGGAGTTAGATATAGCTCTTGGGTTTAAAGGGATCAAAGGATATGGGGGCAAAGCGGGAACAGGTTACTGAGTTGGCTGATCAGCCATGATCATAATGAATGGTGGAGCAGGCTCGAAGGGCCGAATGGCCTACTCCTGCTCCTATTTTCTATGTTTCTATGGTGAGCCCACATGGACTCGATTGGCCAACTGGCCTCCTCTGTGCTGTAAATTTCTCTCTGACTCTATCAGAGACTGTTAGTTAAATTTGAAGCTCATGGAATTGAAGGCAAATGATTGACATGGTTCGGAAATTAGCTGAGCGGAAGGTGACAGAGTCGGGATCATGGGTGTGTCCTCTAATTGGCTGGATGTGACTCATGGTATCCTGTAAGGATCTGTTAGGGCCTCAACTGTTCACAATATTTATTAATAACTTAGATGATGGGCTTGAAAGCCACCAGCTATCAGGGGCTGTAGCGACTCTGGGGATTCAGTGTATAATGCACATTGCTTGTTGGCCTGATGGTGGTCAGCCACAGTCACATAGTGTGGGGCAGGAGTCTTATGGATGCACAGTGGAGAGTGAGCAAACTCCTCTTCAATAAATCAACTGGCCTCACGTGATGAGATTTATTTGTCAGTTTGACACGGTGTCACAGTGGAATAACAGACTAGCCTGGACATCCTGTACCAGAAAGCTCAGGTACTGCAGGCCTTGGCACTATTTAAACTGAGCTGTTCTCTGTAGCACAGGATGAGTGGTTAGTAAATTGCCCTTACCATTACTCCTGCAATCGCGATTCCCACCACTCCAATCATGTAAAGCTTCGAGTTGAAAAATTCCTCTAATTTAGATGTGCAGTTCTGTGGAGACAGTTAACAGGACACAGTTCAGGGGTCAGTGACAGGGGTCAGGGGTTAGAAAAGTACAATGTTTACACAGAAACAACATGGCAAGTGACTCCTTTAATGATACAAAATCAACTCCCTAAATGCTATCATCACCACTTTCCTTCACCAGGCAATGCTTTTGTGATGTTTTTGAGGGATAGATATTAACTAGGATACGGTGGAGAACTCCCCTGCTCTTTCTGAAAATAATGCCATGGGATCTACTCAATCCAGCTGAGAGGGCAGATGAAGCCACAGTTTAATGTCTCGGCTGAGAGGCAGCACATCCAATAGTGCAGATATTCCACAAAATTTCAAAGACATATCATCCTGGATTATGGACTCAAATCTCAAGATTGGTGTTTAAAAACACAACCTTCCTTCGCAGAGACATAGAGCTACTACTGAGCCACGGTTGGCACTGATTGTGGTCAGAGTCAGTGCTGTGTGGCATCCCAGGGATTGTGCTGGGGGATGTACTGAGTGAGTGTCCCGGGGATTGTGCTGGGGGATGTACTGAGTGAATGCCCCAGGGATTTAGCTGGGGGATGTACTGAGTGAGTGTCCCAGGGATTGTGCTGGGGGATGTACTGAGCGAGTGTCCCAGGGATTGTGCTGGGGGATGTACTGAGTGAGTGTCCCGGGGATTGTGCTGGGGGATGTACTGAGTGAATGTCCCAGGCATTGTGCTGGGGGATGTACTGAGTGAGTGTCCCGGGGATTGATCTGGGGGATGTACTGAGTGAGTGTCCAAGGGATTGAGCTGGGGGATGCACTGAGTGAGTGTCCCAGGCATTGTGCTGGGGGATGTACTGAGTGAGTGTCCCAGGGATTGTGCTGGGGGATGTACTGAGTGAGTGTCCCGGGGATTTAGCTGGGGGATGTACTGAGTGAGTGTCCCAGGGATTGTGCTGGGGGATGCACTGAGTGAGCGTCCCGGGGATTGTGCTGGGGGATGTACTGAGGGAGTGTCCCGGGGATTGTGCTGGGGGATGTACTGAGCGAGTGTCCCAGGGATTGTGCTGGGGGATGTACTGAGTGAATGCCCCAGGGATTTAGCTGGGGGATGTACTGAGTGAGTGTCCCAGGGATTGTGCTGGGGGATGTACTGAGCGAGTGTCCCAGGGATTGTGCTGGGGGATGTACTGAGTGAGTGTCCCGGGGATTGTGCTGGGGGATGTACTGAGTGAATGTCCCAGGCATTGTGCTGGGGGATGTACTGAGTGAGTGTCCCGGTAATTGTGCTGGGGGATGTACTGAGTGAGTGTCCCAGGGATTGTGCTGGGGGATGCACTGAGTGAGTGTCCCAGGGATTTAGCTGGGGGATGTACTGAGTGAGTGTCCCAGGGATTGTGCTGGGGGATGTACTGAGTGAGTGCCCCGGGGATTGTGCTGGGGGATGTACTGAGTGAGTGTCCCAGGGATTGTGCTGGGGGATGTACTGAGTGAGTGTCCCAGGGATTGTGCTGGGGGATGTACTGAGTGAGTGCCCCGGGGATTGTGCTGGGGGATGTACTGAGTGAGTGTCCCAGGGATTGTGCTGGGGGATGTACTGAGTGAGTGTCCCAGGGATTGTGCAGGGGGATGTACTGAGTGAGTGTCCCAGGGATTGTGCTCGGGGATGTACTGAGTGAGTGTCCCAGGGATTGTGCTGGGGGATGCACTGAGTGAGTGTCCCGGGGATTGTGCAGGGGGATGTACTGAGTGAGTGTCCCAGGGATTGTGCTGGGGGATGTACTGAGTGAATGTCCCGGGGATTGTGCTGGGGGATGTACTGAGTGAGTGTCCCAGGGATTGTGCTGGGGGATGTACTGAGTGAGTGTCCCGGGGATTGTGCTGGGGGAGGTACTGAGTAAGTGTCCCAGGGATTGTGCTGGGGGATGTACTGAGTGAGTGTCCCGGGGATTGTGCTGGGGGATGCACTGAGTGAGTGTCCCAGGGATTGTGCTGGGGGATTTACTGAGTGAATGTCCCAGGGATTTAGCTGGGGGATGTACTGAGTGAGTGTCCCAGGGATTGTGCTGGGGGATGTACTGAGTGAGTGTCCCAGGGATTGTGCTGGGGGATGTACTGAGTCAGTGTCCAAGGGATTGTGCTGGGGGATGCACTGAGTGAGTGTCCCAGGGAGTTAGCTGGGGGATGTACTGAGTGAGTGTCCCGGGGATTGTGCTGGGGGATGTACTGAGTGAGTGTCCCGGGGATTGTGCTGGGGTATGCACTGAGTGAGTGTCCCAGTGATTGTGCTGGGGGATGTACTGAGTGAGTGTCCCGGGGATTGTGCTGGGGGATGTACTGAGTGAGTGTCCCAGGGATTGTGCTGGGGGATGTACTGAGTGAGTGTCCCGGGGATTGTGCTGGGGGATGTACTGAGTGAATGCCCCAGGGATTTAGCTGGGGGATGTACTGAGTGAGTGTCCCGGGGATTGTGCTGGGGGATGTACTGAGTGAATGCCCCAGGGATTTAGCTGGGGGATGTACTGAGTGAGTGTCCCAGGGATTGTGCTGGGGGATGTACTGAGCGAGTGTCCCAGGGATTGTGCTGGGGGATGTACAGAGTGAGTGTCCCGGGGATTGTGCTGGGGGATGTACTGAGTGAATGTCCCAGGCATTGTGCTGGGGGATGTACTGAGTGAGTGTCCCGGTAATTGTGCTGGGGGATGTACTGAGTGAGTGTGCCAGGGATTGTGCTGGGGGATGCACTGAGTGTGTGTCCCAGGGATTTAGCTGGGGGATGTAATGAGTGAGTGTCCCAGGGATTGTGCTGGGGGATGTACTGAGTGAGTGTCCCGGGGATTGTGCTGGGGGATGTACTGAGTGAGTGTCCCAGGGATTGTGCTGGGGGATGTACTGAGTAAGTGTCCCAGGGATTGTGCTGGGGGATGTACTGAGTGAGCGTCCCGGGGATTGTGCTGGGGGATGTACTGAGGGAGTGTCCCGGGGATTGTGATGGGGGATGTACTGAGTGAATGCCACAGGGATTTAGCTGGGGGATGTACTGAGTGAGTGTCCCAGGGATTGTGCTGGGGGATGTACTGAGCGAGTGTCCCAGGGATTGTGCTGGGGGATGTACTGAGTGAGTGTCCCGGGGATTGTGCTGGGGGATGTACTGAGTGAATGTCCCAGGCATTGTGCTGGGGGATGTACTGAGTGAGTGTCCCGGGGATTGTGCTGGGGGATGTACTGAGTGAGTGTCCCAGGGATTGTGCTGGGGGATGCACTGAGTGAGTGTCCCAGGCATTGTGCTGGGGGATGTACTGAGTGAGTGTCCCAGGGATTGTGCTGGGGGATGTACTGAGTGAGTGTCCCAGGGATTGTGCTGGGGGATGTACTGAGTGAGTATCCCGGGGATTTAGCTGGGGGATGTACTGAGTGAGTGTCCCAGGGATTGTGCTGGGGGATGTACTGAGTGAGCGTCCCGGGGATTGTGCTTGGGGATGTACTGAGGCAGTGCCCCGGGGATTGTGCTGGGGGATGTACTGAGCGAGTGTCCCAGGGATTGTGCTGGGGGATGTACTGAGTGAATGCCCCAGGGATTTAGCTGGGGGATGTACTGAGTGAGTGTCCCAGGGATTGTGCTGGGGGATGTACTGAGCGAGTGTCCCAGGGATTGTGCTGGGGGATGTACTGAGTGAGTGTCCCGGGGATTGTGCTGGGGGATGTACTGAGTGAATGTCCCAGGCATTGTGCTGGGGGATGTACTGAGTGAGTGTCCCGGTAATTGTGCTGGGGGATGTACTGAGTGAGTGTCACAGGGATTGTGCTGGGGGATGCACTGAGTGAGTGTCCCAGGGATTTTGCTGGGGGATGTACTGAGTGAGTGTCCCAGGGATTTTGCTGGGGGATGTACTGAGTGAGTGCCCCGGGGATTGTGCTGGGGGATGTACTGAGTGAGTGTCCCGGGGATTGTGCTGGGGGATGTACTGAGTGAGTGTCCCGGGGATTGTGCTGGGGGATGTACTGAGTGAGTGTCCCAGGGATTGTGCTGGGGGATGTACTGAGTGAGTGTCCCAGGGATTGTGCTGGGGGATGTACTGAGTGAGTGTCCCAGGGATTGTGCTGGGGGATGTACTGAGTGAGTGTCCCAGGGAATGTGCTGGGGGATGCACTGAGTGAGTGTCCCGGGGATTGTGCAGGGGGATGTACTGAGTGAGTGTCCCAGGGATTGTGCTGGGGGATGTACTGAGTGAGTGTCCCGGGGATTGTGCTGGGGGATGTACTGAGCGAGTGTCCCAGGGATTGTGCTGGGGGATGTACTGAGTGAGTGTCCCGGGGATTGTGCTGGGGGATGTACTGAGTAAGTGTCCCAGGGATTGTGCTGGGGGA
Source organism: Heterodontus francisci (assembly GCF_036365525.1). Lineage (NCBI taxonomy): Eukaryota > Metazoa > Chordata > Chondrichthyes > Heterodontiformes > Heterodontidae > Heterodontus > Heterodontus francisci. Next base: position 13,674,756 of record NC_090395.1, read on the forward strand.
TCTACTGAGTGAGTGTCCCGGGGATTGTGCTGGGGGATGCACTGAGTGAGTGTCCCAGGGATTGTGATGGGGGATTTACTGAGTGAATGTCCCAGGGATTTAGCTGGGGGATGTACTGAGTGAGTGTCCCAGGGATTGTGCTGGGGGATGTACTGAGTGAGTGTCCCAGGGATTGTGCAGGGAGATGTACTGAGTGAGTGTCCCAGGGATTGTGCTGGGGGATGTACTGAGTGAGTGTCCCGGGGATTGTGCAGGGGGATGTACTGAGTGAGTGTCCCAGGGATTGTGCTGGGGGATGTACTGAGTGAGTGTCCCGGGGATTGTGCTGGGGGATGTACTGAGTGAGTGTCCCAGGGATTGTGCTGGGGGATGTACTGAGTCAGTGTCCCGGGGATTGTGCTGGGGGATGTACTGAGTGAGTGTCCCGGGGATTGTGCTGGGGGATGTACTGAGTGAATGTCCCAGGCATTGTGCTGGGGGATGTACTGAGTGAGTGTCCCGGGGATTGTGCTGGGGGATGTACTGAGTGAGTGTCCCAGGGATTGAGCTGGGGGATGCACTGAGTGAGTGTCCCAGGCATTGTGCTGGGGGATGTACTGAGTGAGTGTCCCAGGGATTGTGCTGGTGGATGTACTGAGTGAGTGTCCCGGGGATTTAGCTGGGGGATGTACTGAGTGAGTGTCCCAGGGATTGTGCTGGGGGATGCACTGAGTGAGCGTCCCGGGGATTGTGCTGGGGGATGTACTGAGGGAGTGTCCCGGGGATTGTGCTGGGGGATGTACTGAGCGAGTGTCCCAGGGATTGTGCTGGGGGATGTACTGAGTGAATGCCCCAGGGATTTAGCTGGGGGATGTACTGAGTGAGTGTCCCAGGGATTGTGCTGGGGGATGTACTGAGCGAGTGTCCCAGGGATTGTGCTGGGGGATGTACTGAGTGAGTGTCCCGGGGATTGTGCTGGGGGATGTACTGAGTGAATGTCCCAGGCATTGTGCTGGGGGATGTACTGAGTGAGTGTTCCGGTAATTGTGCTGGGGGATGTACTGAGTGAGTGTCCCAGGGATTGTGCTGGGGGATGCACTGAGTGAGTGTCCCAGGGATTTAGCTGGGGGATGTACTGAGTGAGTGTCCCAGGGATTGTGCTGGGGGATGTACTGAGTGAGTGCCCCGGGGATTGTGCTGGGAGATGTACTGAGTGAGTGTCCCAGGGATTGTGCTGGGGGATGTACTGAGTGAGTGTCCCAGGGATTGTGCTGGGGGATGTACTGAGTGAGCGCCCCGGGGATTGTGCTGGGGGATGTACTGAGTGAGTGTCCCAGGGATTGTGCTGGGGGATGTACTGAGTGAGTGTCCCAGGGATTGTGCAGGGGGATGTACTGAGTGAGCGTCCCAGGGATTGTGCTGGGGGATGTACTGAGTGAGTGTCCCAGGGATTGTGCTGGGGGATGCACTGAGTGAGTGTCCCGGGGATTGTGCAGGGGGATGTACTGAGTGAGTGTCCCAGGGATTGTGCTGGGGGATGTACTGAGTGAGTGTCCCGGGGATTGTGCTGGGGGATGTACTGAGTGAGTGTCCCAGGGATTGTGCTGGGGGATGTACTGAGTGAGTGTCCCGGGGATTGTGCTGGGGGATGTACTGAGTAAGTGTCCCAGGGATTGTGCTGGGGGATGTACTGAGTGAGTGTCCCGGGGATTGTGCTGGGGGATGCACTGAGTGAGTGTCCCAGGGATTGTGCTGGGGGATTTACTGAGTGAATGTCCCAGGGATTTAGCTGGGGGATGTACTGAGTGAGTGTCCCAGGGATTGTGCTGGGGGATGTACTGAGTGAGTGTCCCAGGGATTGTGCTGGGGGATGTACTGAGTCAGTGTCCAAGGGATTGTGCTGGGGGATGCACTGAGTGAGTGTCCCAGGGAGTTAGCTGGGGGATGTACTGAGTGAGTGTCCCGGGGATTGTGCTGGGGGATGTACTGAGTGAGTGTCCCGGGGATTGTGCTGGCGTATGCACTGAGTGAGTGTCCCAGTGATTGTGCTGGGGGATGTACTGAGTGAGTGTCCCGGGGATTGTGCTGGGGGATGTACTGAGTGAGTGTCCCAGGGATTGTGCTGGGGGATGTACTGAGTGAGTGTCCCGGGGATTGTGCTGGGGGATGTACTGAGTGAATGCCCCAGGGATTTAGCTGGGGGATGTACTGAGTGAGTGTCCCGGGGATTGTGCTGGGGGATGTACTGAGTGAATGCCCCAGGGATTTAGCTGGGGGATGTACTGAGTGAGTGTCCCAGGGATTGTGCTGGGGGATGTACTGAGCGAGTGTCCCAGGGATTGTGCTGGGGGATGTACAGAGTGAGTGTCCCGGGGATTGTGCTGGGGGATGTACTGAGTGAATGTCCCAGGCATTGTGCTGGGGGATGTACTGAGTGAGTGTCCCGGTAATTGTGCTGGGGGATGTACTGAGTGAGTGTGCCAGGGATTGTGCTGGGGGATGCACTGAGTGTGTGTCCCAGGGATTTATCTGGGGGATGTAATGAGTGAGTGTCCCAGGGATTGTGCTGGGGGATGTACTGAGTGAGTGTCCCGGGGATTGTGCTGGGGGATGTACTGAGTGAGTGTCCCAGGGATTGTGCTGGGGGATGTACTGAGTAAGTGTCCCAGGGATTGTGCTGGGGGATGTACTGAGTGAGCGTCCCGGGGATTGTGCTGGGGGATGTACTGAGGGAGTGTCCCGGGGATTGTGATGGGGGATGTACTGAGTGAATGCCACAGGGATTTAGCTGGGGGATGTACTGAGTGAGTGTCCCAGGGATTGTGCTGGGGGATGTACTGAGCGAGTGTCCCAGGGATTGTGCTGGGGGATGTACTGAGTGAGTGTCCCGGGGATTGTGCTGGGGGATGTACTGAGTGAATGTCCCAGGCATTGTGCTGGGGGATGTACTGAGTGAGAGTCCCGGGGATTGTGCTGGGGGATGTACTGAGTGAGTGTCCCAGGGATTGTGCTGGGGGATGCACTGAGTGAGTGTCCCAGGCATTGTGCTGGGGGATGTACTGAGTGAGTGTCCCAGGGATTGTGCTGGGGGATGTACTGAGTGAGTGTCCCAGGGATTGTGCTGGGGGATGTACTGAGTGAGTATCCCGGGGATTTAGCTGGGGGATGTACTGAGTGAGTGTCCCAGGGATTGTGCTGGGGGATGTACTGAGTGAGCGTCCCGGGGATTGTGCTTGGGGATGTACTGAGGCAGTGCCCCGGGGATTGTGCTGGGGGATGTACTGAGCGAGTGTCCCAGGGATTGTGCTGGGGGATGTACTGAGTGAATGCCCCAGGGATTTAGCTGGGGGATGTACTGAGTGAGTGTCCCAGGGATTGTGCTGGGGGATGTACTGAGCGAGTGTCCCAGGGATTGTGCTGGGGGATGTACTGAGTGAGTGTCCCGGGGATTGTGCTGGGGGATGTACTGAGTGAATGTCCCAGGCATTGTGCTGGGGGATGTACTGAGTGAGTGTCCCGGTAATTGTGCTGGGGGATGTAATGAGTGAGTGTCACAGGGATTGTGCTGGGGGATGCACTGAGTGAGTGTCCCAGGGATTTTGCTGGGGGATGTACTGAGTGAGTGTCCCAGGGATTGTGCTGGGGGATGTACTGAGTGAGTGCCCCGGGGATTGTGCTGGGGGATGTACTGAGTGAGTGTCCCGGGGATTGTGCTGGGGGATGTACTGAGTGAGTGTCCCGGGGATTGTGCTGGGGGATGTACTGAGTGAGTGTCCCAGGGATTGTGCTGGGGGATGTATTGAGTGAGTGTCCCAGGGATTGTGCAGGGGGATGTACTGAGTGAGTGTCCCAGGGATTGTGCTGGGGGATGTACTGAGTGAGTGTCCCAGGGATTGTGCTGGGGGATGCACTGAGTGAGTGTCCCGGGGATTGTGCAGGGGGATGTACTGAGTGAGTGTCCCAGGGATTGTGCTGGGGGATGTACTGAGTGAGTGTCCCGGGGATTGTGCTGGGGGATGTACTGAGTGAGTGTCCCAGGGATTGTGCTGGGGGATGTGCTGAGTGAGTGTCCCGGGGATTGTGCTGGGGGATGTACTGAGTAAGTGTCCCAGGGATTGTGCTGGGGGATGTACTGAGTGAGTGTCCCGGGGATTGTGCTGGGGGATGCACTGAGTGAGTGTCCCAGGGATTGTGCTGGGGGATTTACTGAGTGAATGTCAAAGGGCTTTAGCTGGGGGATGTACTGAGTGAGTGTCCCAGGGATTGTGCTGGGGGATGTACTGAGTGAGTGTCCCAGGGATTGTGCAGGGGGATGTACTGAGTGAGTGTCCCAGGGATTGTGCTGGGGGATGTACTGAGTGAGTGTCCCAGGGATTGTGCTGGGGGATGCACTGAGTGAGTGTCCCGGAGATTGTGCAGGGGGATGTACTGAGTGAGTGTCCCAGGGATTGTGCTGGGGGATGTACTGAGTGAGTGTCCCGGGGATTGTGCTGGGGATGTACTGAGTGAGTGTCCCAGGGATTGTGCTGGGGGATGTACTGAGTCAGTGTCCCGGGGATTGTGATGGGGGATGTACTGAGCAAGTGTCCCAGGGATTGTGCTGGGGGATGTACTGAGTGAGTGTCCCGGGGATTGTGCTGGGGGATTTACTGAGTGAGTGCCCCAGGGATTGTGCTGGGGGATGTACTGAGTGAGTGTCCCGGGGATTGTGCTGGGGGATGCACTGAGTGAGTGTCCCGGGGATTGTGCAGGGGGATGTACTGAGTGAGTGTCCCAGGGATTGTGCTGGGGGATGTACTGAGTGAGTGTCCCGGGGATTGTGCTGGGGGATGTACTGAGTGAGTGTCCCAGGGATTGTGCTGGGGGATGTACTGAGTGAGTGTCCCGGGGATTGTGCTGGGGGATGTACTGAGTAAGTGTCCCAGGGATTGTGCTGGGGGATGTACTGAGTGAGTGTCCCGGGGATTGTGCTGGGGGATGCACTGAGTGAGTGTCCCGGGGATTGTGCTGGGGGATGCACTGAGTGAGTGTCCCAGGGATTGTGCTGGGGGATTTACTGAGTGAATGTCCCAGGGATTTAGCTGGGGGATGTACTGAGTGAGTGTCCCAGGGATTGTGCTGGGGGATGTACTGAGTGAGTGTCCCAGGGATTGTGCTGGGGGATGTACTGAGTGAGTGTCCCAGGGATTGTGCTGGGGGATGCACTGAGTGAGTGTCCCAGGGATTTAGCTGGGGGATGTACTGAGTGAGTGTCCCGGGGATTGTGCTGGGGGATGTACTGAGTGAGTGTCCCGGGGATTGTGCTGGGGTATGTACTGAGTGAGTGTCCCAGTGATTGTGCTGGGGGATGTACTGAGTGAGTGTCCCGGGGATTGTGCTGGGGGATGTACTGAGTGAGTGTCCCAGGGATTGTGCTGGGGGATGTACTGAGTGAGTGTCCCGGGGATTGTGCTGGGGGATTTACTGAGTGAGTGCCCCAGGGATTGTGCTGGGGGATGTACTGAGTGAGTGTCCCGGGGATTGTGCTGGGGGATGTACTGAGTGAATGCCCCAGGGATTTAGCTGGGGGATGTACTGAGTGAGTGTCCCAGGGATTGTGCTGGGGGATGTACTGAGCGAGTGTCCCAGGGATTGTGCTGGGGGATGTACTGAATGAGTATCCCGGGGATTGTGCTGGGGGATGTACTGAGTGAATGTCCCAGGCATTGTGCTGGGGGATGTACTGAGTGAGTGTCCCGGTAATTGTGCTGGGGGATGTACTGAGTGAGTGTGCCAGGGATTGTGCTGGGGGATGCACTGAGTGTGTGTCCCAGGGATTTAGCTGGGGGATGTACTGAGTGAGTGTCCCAGGGATTGTGCTGGGGATGTACTGAGTGAGTGTCCCGGGGATTGTGCTGGGGGATGTACTGAGGGACTGTCCCGGGGATTGTGCTGGGGGATGTACTGAGTAAGTGTCCCAGGGATTTAGCTGGGGGATGTACTGAGTGAGTGTCCCAGGGATTGTGCTGGGGGATGTACTGAGCGAGTGTCCCAGGGATTGTGCTGGGGGATGTACTGAGTGAGTGTCCCGGGGATTGTGCTGGGAGATGTACTGAGTGAATGTCCCAGGCATTGTGCTGGGGGATGTACTGAGTGAGTGTCCCGGGGATTGTGCTGGGGGATGTACTGAGTGAGTGTCCCTGGGATTGTGCTGGGGGATGCACTGAGTGAGTGTCCCAGGCATTGTGCTGGGGGATGTACTGAGTGAGTGTCCCAGGGATTGTGCTGGGGGATGTACTGAGTGAGTGTCCCAGGGATTGTGCTGGGGGATGTACTGAGTGAGTGTCCCGGGGATTTAGCTGGGGGATGTACTGAGTGAGTGTCCCAGGGATTGTGCTGGGGGATGTACTGAGTGAGCGTCCCGGGGATTGTGCTGGGGGATGTACTGAGGGAGTGTCCCGGGGATTGTGCTGGGGGATGTACTGAGCGAGTGTCCCAGGGATTGTGCTGGGGGATGTACTGAGTGAATGCCCCAGGGATTTGGCTGGGGGATGTACTGATTGAGTGTCCCAGGGATTGTGCTGGGGGATGTACTGAGCGAGTGTCCCAGGGATTGTGCTGGGGGATGTACTGAGTGAGTGTCCCGGGGATTGTGCTGGGGGATGTACTGAGTGAATGTCCCAGGCATTGTGCTAGGGGATGTACTGAGTGAGTGTCCCGGTAATTGTGCTGGGGGATGTACTGAGTGAGTGTCCCAGGGATTGTGCTGGGGGATGCACTGAGTGAGTGTCCCAGGGATTTAGCTGGGGGATGTACTGAGTGAGTGTCCCAGGGATTGTGCTGGGGGATGTACTGAGTGAGTGCCCCGGGGATTCTGCTGGGGGATGTACTGAGTGAGTGTCCCGGGGATTGTGCTGGGGGATGTACTGAGTGTGTGTCCCGGGGATTGTGCTGGGGGATGTACTGAGTGAGTGTCCCAGGGATTGTGCTGGGGGATGTACTGAGTGAGTGTCCCAGGGATTGTGCAGGGGGATGTACTGAGTGAGTGTCCCAGGGATTGTGCTGGGGGATGTACTGAGTGAGTGTCCCAGGGATTGTGCTGGGGGATGCACTGAGTGAGTGTCCCGGGGATTGTGCAGGGGGATGTACTGAGTGAGTGTCCCAGGGATTGTGCTGGGGGATGTACTGAGTGAGTGTCCCGGGGATTGTGCTGGGGGATGTACTGAGTGAGTGTCCCGGGGATTGTGCTGGGGGATGTACTGAGTGAATGTCCCAGGCATTGTGCTGGGGGATGTACTGAGTGAGTGTCCCGGTAATTGTGCTGGGGGATGTACTGAGTGAGTGTCCCAGGGATTGTGCTGGGGGATGCACTGAGTGAGTGTCCCAGGGATTTAGCTGGGGGATGTACTGAGTGAGTGTCCCAGGGATTGTGCTGGGGGATGTACTGAGTGAGTGCCCCGGGGTTTGTGCTGGGGGATGTACTGAGTGAGTGTCCCGGGGATTGTGCTGGGGGATGTACTGAGTGAGTGTCCCGGGGATTGTGCTGGGGGATGTACTGAGTGAGTGTCCCAGGGATTGTGCTGGGGGATGTACTGAGTGAGTGTCCCAGGGATTGTGCAGGGGGATGTACTGAGTGAGTGTCCCAGGGATTGTGCTGGGGGATGTACTGAGTGAGTGTCCCAGGGATTGTGCTGGGGGATGCACTGAGTGAGTGTCCCGGGGATTGTGCAGGGGGATGTACTGAGTGAGTGTCCCAGGGATTGTGCTGGGGGATGTACTGAGTGAGTGTCCCGGGGATTGTGCTGGGGGATGTACTGAGTGAGTGTCCCAGGGATTGTGCTGGGGGATGTACTGAGTGAGTGTCCCGGGGATTGTGCTGGGGGATGTACTGAGTAAGTGTCCCAGGGATTGTGCTGGGGGATGTACTGAGTGAGTGTCCCGGGGATTGTGCTGGGGGATTTACTGAGTGAATGTCCCAGGGATTTAGCTGGGGGATGTACTGAGTGAGTGTCCCAGGGATTGTGCTGGGGTATGTACTGAGTGAGTGTCCCAGTGATTGTGCTGGGGGATGTACTGAGTGAGTGTCCCGGGGATTGTGCTGGGGGATGTACTGAGTGAGTGTCCCAGGGATTGTGCTGGGGGATGTACTGAGTGAGTGTCCCGGGGATTGTGCTGGGGGATGCACTGAGTGAGTGTCCCAGGGATTGTGCTGGGGGATTTACTGAGTGAATGTCCCAGGGATTTAGCTGGGGGATGTACTGAGTGAGTGTCCCAGGGATTGTGCTGGGGGATGTACTGAGTGAGTGTCCCGGGGATTGTGCTGGGGGATGTACTGAGTGAGTGTCCCGGGGATTGTGCTGGGGGATGTACTGAGTGAATGCCCCAGGGATTTAGCTGGGGGATGTACTGAGTGAGTGTCCCAGGGATTGTGCTGGGGGATGTACTGAGTGAGTGTCCCGGGGATTGTGCTGGGGGATGTACTGAGTGAATGTCCCAGGCATTGTGCTGGGGGATGTACTGAGTGAGTGTCCCGGTAATTGTGCTGGGGGATGTACTGAGTGAGTGTGCCAGGGATTGTGCTGGGGGATGCACTGAGTGTGTGTCCCAGGGATTTAGCTGGGGGATGTACTGAGTGAGTGTCCCAGGGATTGTGCTGGGGGATGTACTGAGTGAGTGTCCCAGGGATTGTGCTGGGGGATATACTGAGTAAGTGTCCCAGGGATTGTGCTGGGGGATGTACTGAGTGAGCGTCCCGGGGATTGTGCTGGGGGATGTACTGAGGGAGTGTCCGGGGATTGTGCTGGGGGATGTACTGAGCGAGTGTCCCAGGGATTGTGCTGGGGGATGTACTGAGTGAATGCCCCAGGGATTTAGCTGGGGGATGTACTGAGTGAGTGTTCCAGGGATTGTGCTGGGGGATGTACTGAGCGAGTGTCCCAGGGATTGTGCTGGGGGATGTACTGTGTGAGTGTCCCGGGGATTGTGCTGGGGGATGTACTGAGTGAATGTCCCAGGCATTGTGCTGGGGGATGTACTGAGCAAGTGTCCCAGGGATTGTGCTGGGGGATGTACTGAGTGAGTGTCCCGGGGATTGTGCTGGGGGATGTCCTGAGTGAATGTCCCAGACATTGTGCTGGGGGATGTACTGAGCTAGTGTCCCGGTAATTGTGCTGGGGGATGTACTGAGTGAGTGTCCCAGGGATTGTGCTGGGGGATGCACTGAGTGAGTGTCCCAGGGATTTAGCTGGGGGATGTACTGAGTGAGTGTCCCAGGGATTGTGCTGGGGGATGTACTCAGTGAGTGCCCCGGGGATTGTGCTGGGGGATGTACTGAGTGAGTGTCCCAGGGATTGTGCTGGGGGATGCACTGAGTGAGTGTCCCGGGGATTGTGCAGGGGGATGTACTGAGTGAGTGTCCCAGGGATTGTGCTGGGGGATGTACTGAGTGAGTGTCCCGGGGATTGTGCTGGGGGATGTACTGAGTGAGTGTCCCAGGGATTGTGCTGGGGGATGTACTGAGTGAGTGTCCCGGGGATTGTGCTGGGGGATATACTGAGTAAGTGTCCCAGGGATTGTGCTGGGGGATGTACTGAGTGAATGTCCTAGGGATTTAGCTGGGGGATGTACTGAGTGAGTGTCCCAGGGATTGTGCTGGGGGATGTACTGAGTGAGTGTCCCAGGGATTGTGCTGGGGGATGCACTGAGTGAGTGTCCCAGGGATTTAGCTGGGGGATGTACTTAGTGAGTGTCCCGGGGATTGTGCTGGGGGATGTACTGAGTGAGTGTCCCGGGGATTGTGCTGGCGTATGTACTGAGTGAGTGTCCCAGGGATTGTGCTGGTGGATGTACTGAGTGAGTGTCCCGGGGATTGTGCTGGGGGAAGTACTGAGTGAGTGTCCCAGGGATTGTGCTGGGGGATGTACTGAGTGAGTGTACCGGGGATTGTGCTGGGGGGTTTACTGAGTGAGTGCCCCAGGGATTGTGCTGGGGGATGTACTGAGTGAGTGTCCCGGGGATTGTGCTGGGGGATGTACTGAGTGAATGCCCCAGGGATTTAGCTGGGGGATGTACTGAGTGAGTGTCCCAGGGTTTGTGCTGGGGGATGTACTGAGCGAGTGTCCCAGGGATTGTGCTGGGGGATGTACTGAGTGAGTGTCCCGGGGATTGTGCTGGGGGATGTGCTGGGGGATGTTCTGAGTGAATGTCCCAGGCATTGTGCTGGGGGATGTACTGAGTGAGTGTCCCGGTAATTGTGCTGGGGGATGTACTGAGTGAGTGTGCCAGGGATTGTGCTGGGGGATGCACTGACTGTGTGTCCTAGGGATTTAGCTGGGGGATGTACTGAGTGAGTGTCCCAGGGATTGTGCTGGGGGATGTACTGAGTGAGTGCCCCGGGGATTGTGCTGGGGGATGTACTGAGTGAGTGTCCCGGGGATTGTGCTGGGGAATGTACTGAGTGAGTGTCCCGGGGATTGTGCTGAGTGATGTACTGAGTGAATGTCCCAGGCATTGTGCTGGGGGATGTACTGAGTGAGTGTCCCAGTAATTGTGCTGGGGGATGTACTGAGTGAGTGTCCCAGGGATTGTGCTGGGGGATGTACTGAGCGAGTGTCCCAGGGATTGTGCTGGGGGATGTACTGAGTGAGTGTCCCGGGGATTGTGCTGGGGGATGTACTGAGTGAATGTCCCAGGCATTGTACTGGGGGATGTACTGAGTGAGTGTCCCGGGGATTGTGCTGGGGGATGTACTGAGTGAGTGTCCCAGGGATTGTGCTGGGGGATGCACTGAGTGAGTGTCCCAGGCATTGCGCTGGGGGATGTACTGAGTGAGTGTCCCAGGGATTGTGCTGGGGGATGTACTGAGTGAGTGTCCCAGGGATTGTGCTGGGGGATGTACTGAGTGAGTGTCCCATGGATTGTGCTGGGGGATGTACTGAGTGAGTGTCCCGGGGATTTAGCTGGGGGATGTACTGAGTGAGTGTCCCAGGGATTGTGCTGGGGGATGTACTGAGTGAGTGTCCCGGGGATTGTGCTGGGGGATGTACTGAGGGAGTGTCCCGGGGATTGTGCTGGGGGATGTACTGAGCGAGTGTCCCAGGGATTGTGCTGGGGGATGTACTGAGTGAATGCCCCAGGGATTTAGCTGGGGGATGTACTGAGTGAGTGTCCCAGGGATTGTGCTGGGGGATGTACTGAGCGAGTGTCCCAGGGATTGTGCTGGGGGATGTACTGAGTGAGTGTCCCGGGGATTGTGCTGGGGGATGTACTGAGTGAATGTCCCAGGCATTGTACTGGGGGATGTACTGAGTGAGTGTCCCGGTAATTGTGCTGGGGGATGTACTGAGTGAGTGTCCCAGGGATTGTGCTGGGGGATGCACTGAGTGAGTGTCCCAGGGATTTAGCTGGGGGATGTACTGAGTGAGTGTCCCAGGGATTGTGCTGGGGGATGTACTGAGTGAGTGCCCCGGGGATTGTGCTGGGGGATGTACTGAGTGAGTGTCCCGGGGATTGTGCTGGGGGATGTAGTGAGTGAGTGTCCCGGGGATTGTGCTGGGGGATGTACTGAGTGAGTGTCCCAGGGATTGTGCTGGGGGATGTACTGAGTGAGTGTCCCAGGGATTGTGCTGGGGGATGCACTGAGTGAGTGTCCCGGGGATTGTGCAGGGGGATGTACTGAGTGAGTGTCCCAGGGATTGTGCTGGGGGATGTACTGAGTGAGTGTCCCGGGGATTGTGCTGGGGGATGTACTGAGTGAGTGTCCCAGGGATTGTGCTGGGGGATGTACTGAGTGAGTGTCCCGGGGATTGTGCTGGGGGATGTACTGAGTGAATGTCCCAGGGATTGTGCTGGGGGATGTACTGAGTGAGTGTCCCGGGGATTGTGCTGGGGGATGCACTGAGTGAGTGTCCCAGGGATTGTGCTGGGGGATTTACTGAGTGAATGTCCCAGGGATTTAGCTGGGGGATGTACTGAGTGAGTGTCCCAGGGATTGTGCTGGGGGATGTACTGAGTGAGTGTCCCAGGGATTGTGCTGGGGGATGTACTCAGTGAGTGTCCCAGGGATTGTGCTGGGGGATGCACTGAGTGAGTGTCCCAGGGATTTAGCTGGGGGATGTACTGAGTGAGTGTCCCAGGGATTGTGCTGGGGGATGTACTGAGTGAGTGCCCCGGGGATTGTGCTGGGGGATGTACTGAGTGAGTGTCCCGGGGATTGTGCTGGGGGATGTACTGAGTGAGTGTCCCAGGGATTGTGCTGGGGGATGTACTGAGTGAGTGTCCCAGGGATTGTGCTGGGGGATGTACTGAGTGAGTGTCCCAGGGATTGTGCAGGGGGATGTACTGAGTGAGTGTCCCAGGAATTGTGCTAGGGGATGTACTGAGTGAGTGTCCCTGGGATTGTGCTGGGGGATGTACTGAGTGAGTGTCCCAGGGATTGTGCTGGGGGATGTACTGAGTGAGTGTCCCGGGGATTGTGCTGGGGGATATACTGAGTGAGTGTCCCAGGGATTGTGCTGGGGGATGTACTGAGTGAGTGTCCCGGGGATTGTGCTGGGGGATGTACTGAGTAAGTGTCCCAGGGATTGTGCTGGGGGATGTACTGAGTGAGTGTCCCGGGGATTGTGCTGGGGGATGCACTGAGTGATTGTCCCAGGGATTGTGCTGGGGGATTTACTGAGTGAATGTCCTAGGGATTTAGCTGGGGGATGTACTGAGTGAGTGTCCCAGGGATTGTGCTGGGGGATGTATTGAGTGAGTGTCCCAGGGATTGTGCTGGGGGATGTACTGAGTGAGTGTCCCGGGGATTGTGCTGGGGGATGTACTGAGTGAATGTCCCAGGCATTGTACTGGGGGATGTACTGAGTGAGTGTCCCGGTAATTGTGCTGGGGGATGTACTGAGTGAGTGTCCCAGGGATTGTGCTGGGGGATGCACTGAGTGAGTGTCCCAGGGATTTAGCTGGGGGATGTACTGAGTGAGTGTCCCAGGGATTGTGCTGGGGGATGTACTGAGTGAGTGCCCCGGGGATTGTGCTGGGGGATGTACTGAGTGAGTGTCCCGGGGATTGTGCTGGGGGATGTAGTGAGTGAGTGTCCCGGGGATTGTGCTGGGGGATGTACTGAGTGAGTGTCCCAGGGATTGTGCTGGGGGATGTACTGAGTGAGTGTCCCAGGGATTGTGCTGGGGGATGCACTGAGTGAGTGTCCCGGGGATTGTGCAGGGGGATGTACTGAGTGAGTGTCCCAGGGATTGTGCTGGGGGATGTACTGAGTGAGTGTCCCGGGGATTGTGCTGGGGGATGTACTGAGTGAGTGTCCCAGGGATTGTGCTGGGGGATGTACTGAGTGAGTGTCCCGGGGATTGTGCTGGGGGATGTACTGAGTGAATGTCCCAGGGATTGTGCTGGGGGATGTACTGAGTGAGTGTCCCGGGGATTGTGCTGGGGGATGCACTGAGTGAGTGTCCCAGGGATTGTGCTGGGGGATTTACTGAGTGAATGTCCCAGGGATTTAGCTGGGGGATGTACTGAGTGAGTGTCCCAGGTATTGTGCTGGGGGATGTACTGAGTGAGTGTCCCAGGGATTGTGCTGGGGGATGTACTCAGTGAGTGTCCCAGGGATTGTGCTGGGGGATGCACTGAGTGAGTGTCCCAGGGATTTAGCTGGGGGATGTACTGAGTGAGTGTCCCAGGGATTGTGCTGGGGGATGTACTGAGTGAGTGCCCCGGGGATTGTGCTGGGGGATGTACTGAGTGAGTGTCCCGGGGATTGTGCTGGGGGATGTACTGAGTGAGTGTCCCAGGGATTGTGCTGGGGGATGTACTGAGTGAGTGTCCCAGGGATTGTGCTGGGGGATGTACTGAGTGAGTGTCCCAGGCATTGTGCAGGGGGATGTACTGAGAGAGTGTCCCAGGAATTGTGCTAGGGGATGTACTGAGTGAGTGTCCCTGGGATTGTGCTGGGGGATGTACTGAGTGAGTGTCCCAGGGATTGTGCTGGGGGATGTACTGAGTGAGTGTCCCGGGGATTGTGCTGGGGGATATACTGAGTGAGTGTCCCAGGGATTGTGCTGGGGGATGTACTGAGTGAGTGTCCCGGGGATTGTGCTGGGGGATGTACTGAGTAAGTGTCCCAGGGATTGTGCTGGGGGATGTACTGAGTGAGTGTCCCGGGGATTGTGCTGGGGGATGCACTGAGTGATTGTCCCAGGGATTGTGCTGGGGGATTTACTGAGTGAATGTCCTAGGGATTTAGCTGGGGGATGTACTGAGTGAGTGTCCCAGGGATTGTGCTGGGGGATGTATTGAGTGAGTGTCCCAGGGATTGTGCTGGGGGATGTACTGAGTGAGTGTCCCAGTGATTGTGCTGGGGGATGCACTGAGTGAGTGTCCCAGGGATTTAGCTGGGGGATGTACTGAGTGAGTGTCCCGGGGATTGTGCTGGGGGATGTACTGAGTGAGTGTCCCGGGGATTGTGCTGGGGTATGTACTGAGTGAGTGTCCCAGGGATTGTGCTGGGGTATGTACTGAGTGAGTGTCCCGGGGATTGTGCTGGGGGATGTACTGAGTGAGTGTCCCAGGGATTGTGCAGGGGGATGTACTGAGTGAGTGTCACGGGGATTGTGCAGGGGGATTTTCTGAGTGAGTGCCCAGGGATTGTGCTGGGGGATGTACTGAGTGAGTGTCCCGGGGATTGTGCTGGGGGATGTACTGAGTGAATGCCCCAGGGATTTAGCTGGGGGATGTACTGAGTGAGTGTCCCAGGGATTGTGCTGGGGGATGTACTGAGCGAGTGTCCCAGGGATTGTGCTGGGGGATGTACTGAGTGAGTGTCCCTGGGATTGTGCTGGGGGATGTACTGAGTGAATGTCCCAGGCATTGTGCTGGGGGATGTACTGAGTGAGTGATCCGGTAATTGTGCTGGGGGATGTACTGAGTGAGTGTGCCAGGGATTGTGCTGGGGGATGCACTGACTGTGTGTCCTCGGGATTTAGCTGGGGGATGTACTGAGTGAGTGTCCCAGGGATTGTGCTGGGGGATGTACTGAGTGAGTGTCCCAGGGATTGTGCTGGGGGATGTACTGAGTGAGTGTCCCGGGGATTGTGCTGGGGGATGTACTGAGTGAGTGTCCCGGGGATTGTGTTGGGGGATGTACTGAGTGAATGTCCCAGGCATTGTGCTGGGGGATGTACTGAGTGAGTGTCCCGGTAATTGTGCTGGGGGATGTACTGAGTGAGTGTGCCAGGGATTGTGCTGGGGGATGCACTGAGTGTGTGTCCCAGGGATTTAGCTGGGGGATGTACTGAGTGAGTGTCCCAGGGATTGTGCTGGGGGATGTACTGAGTGAGTGTCCTGGGGATTGTGCTGGGGGATGTACTGAGTGAGTGTCCCAGGGATTGTGCTGGGGGATGTACTGAGTGAGTGTCCCAGGGATTGTGCTGGGGGATGTACTGAGTGAGTGTCCCAGGGATTGTGCTGGGGGATGCACTGAGTGAGTGTCCCAGGGATTTAGCTGGGGGATGTACTTAGTGAGTGTCCCGGGGATTGTGCTGGGGGATGTACTGAGTGAGTGTCCCGGGGATTGTGCTGGCGTATGTACTGAGTGAGTGTCCCAGGGATTGTGCTGGTGGATGTACTGAGTGAGTGTCCCGGGGATTGTGCTGGGGGAAGTACTGAGTGAGTGTCCCAGGGATTGTGCTGGGGGATGTACTGAGTGAGTGTACCGGGGATTGTGCTGGGGGGTTTACTGAGTGAGTGCCCCAGGGATTGTGCTGGGGGATGTACTGAGTGAGTGTCCCGGGGATTGTGCTGGGGGATGTACTGAGTGAATGCCCCAGGGATTTAGCTGGGGGATGTACTGAGTGAGTGTCCCAGGGTTTGTGCTGGGGGATGTACTGAGCGAGTGTCCCAGGGATTGTGCTGGGGGATGTACTGAGTGAGTGTCCCGGGGATTGTGCTGGGGGATGTGCTGGGGGATGTTCTGAGTGAATGTCCCAGGCATTGTGCTGGGGGATGTACTGAGTGAGTGTCCCGGTAATTGTGCTGGGGGATGTACTGAGTGAGTGTGCCAGGGATTGTGCTGGGGGATGCACTGACTGTGTGTCCTAGGGATTTAACTGGGGGATGTACTGAGTGAGTGTCCCAGGGATTGTGCTGGGGGATGTACTGAGTGAGTGCCCCGGGGATTGTGCTGGGGGATGTACTGAGTGAGTGTCCCGGGGATTGTGCTGGGGAATGTACTGAGTGAGTGTCCCGGGGATTGTGCTGAGTGATGTACTGAGTGAATGTCCCAGGCATTGTGCTGGGGGATGTACTGAGTGAGTGTCCCAGTAATTGTGCTGGGGGATGTACTGAGTGAGTGTCCCAGGGATTGTGCTGGGGGATGTACTGAGCGAGTGTCCCAGGGATTGTGCTGGGGGATGTACTGAGTGAGTGTCCCGGGGATTGTGCTGGGGGATGTACTGAGTGAATGTCCCAGGCATTGTACTGGGGGATGTACTGAGTGAGTGTCCCGGGGATTGTGCTGGGGGATGTACTGAGTGAGTGTCCCAGGGATTGTGCTGGGGGATGCACTGAGTGAGTGTCCCAGGCATTGCGCTGGGGGATGTACTGAGTGAGTGTCCCAGGGATTGTGCTGGGGGATGTACTGAGTGAGTGTCCCAGGGATTGTGCTGGGGGATGTACTGAGTGAGTGTCCCAGGGATTGTGCTGGGGGATGTACTGAGTGAGTGTCCCGGGGATTTAGCTGGGGGATGTACTGAGTGAGTGTCCCAGGGATTGTGCTGGGGGATGTACTGAGTGAGTGTCCCGGGGATTGTGCTGGGGGATGTACTGAGGGAGTGTCCCGGGGATTGTGCTGGGGGATGTACTGAGCGAGTGTCCCAGGGATTGTGCTGGGGGATGTACTGAGTGAATGCCCCAGGGATTTAGCTGGGGGATGTACTGAGTGAGTGTCCCAGGGATTGTGCTGGGGGATGTACTGAGCGAGTGTCCCAGGGATTGTGCTGGGGGATGTACTGAGTGAGTGTCCCGGGGATTGTGCTGGGGGATGTACTGAGTGAATGTCCCAGGCATTGTACTGGGGGATATACTGAGTGAGTGTCCCGGTAATTGTGCTGGGGGATGTACTGAGTGAGTGTCCCAGGGATTGTGCTGGGGGATGCACTGAGTGAGTGTCCCAGGGATTTAGCTGGGGGATGTACTGAGTGAGTGTCCCAGGGATTGTGCTGGGGGATGTACTGAGTGAGTGCCCCGGGGATTGTGCTGGGGGATGTACTGAGTGAGTGTCCCGGGGATTGTGCTGGGGGATGTAGTGAGTGAGTGTCCCGGGGATTGTGCTGGGGGATGTACTGAGTGAGTGTCCCAGGGATTGTGCTGGGGGATGTACTGAGTGAGTGTCCCAGGGATTGTGCTGGGGGATGCACTGAGTGAGTGTCCCGGGGATTGTGCAGGGGGATGTACTGAGTGAGTGTCCCAGGGATTGTGCTGGGGGATGTACTGAGTGAGTGTCCCGGGGATTGTGCTGGGGGATGTACTGAGTGAGTGTCCCAGGGATTGTGCTGGGGGATGTACTGAGTGAGTGTCCCGGGGATTGTGCTGGGGGATGTACTGAGTGAATGTCCCAGGGATTGTGCTGGGGGATGTACTGAGTGAGTGTCCCGGGGATTGTGCTGGGGGATGCACTGAGTGAGTGTCCCAGGGATTGTGCTGGGGGATTTACTGAGTGAATGTCCCAGGGATTTAGCTGGGGGATGTACTGAGTGAGTGTCCCAGGGATTGTGCTGGGGGATGTACTGAGTGAGTGTCCCAGGGATTGTGCTGGGGGATGTACTCAGTGAGTGTCCCAGGGATTGTGCTGGGGGATGCACTGAGTGAGTGTCCCAGGGATTTAGCTGGGGGATGTACTGAGTGAGTGTCCCAGGGATTGTGCTGGGGGATGTACTGAGTGAGTGCCCCGGGGATTGTGCTGGGGGATGTACTGAGTGAGTGTCCCGGGGATTGTGCTGGGGGATGTACTGAGTGAGTGTCCCAGGGATTGTGCTGGGGGATGTACTGAGTGAGTGTCCCAGGGATTGTGCTGGGGGATGTACTGAGTGAGTGTCCCAGGGATTGTGCAGGGGGATGTACTGAGTGAGTGTCCCAGGAATTGTGCTAGGGGATGTACTGAGTGAGTGTCCCTGGGATTGTGCTGGGGGATGTACTGAGTGAGTGTCCCAGGGATTGTGCTGGGGGATGTACTGAGTGAGTGTCCCGGGGATTGTGCTGGGGGATATACTGAGTGAGTGTCCCAGGGATTGTGCTGGGGGATGTACTGAGTGAGTGTCCCGGGGATTGTGCTGGGGGATGTACTGAGTAAGTGTCCCAGGGATTGTGCTGGGGGATGTACTGAGTGAGTGTCCCGGGGATTGTGCTGGGGGATGCACTGAGTGATTGTCCCAGGGATTGTGCTGGGGGATTTACTGAGTGAATGTCCTAGGGATTTAGCTGGGGGATGTACTGAGTGAGTGTCCCAGGGATTGTGCTGGGGGATGTATTGAGTGAGTGTCCCAGGGATTGTGCTGGGGGATGTACTGAGTGAGTGTCCCGGGGATTGTGCTGGGGGATGTACTGAGTGAATGTCCCAGGCATTGTACTGGGGGATGTACTGAGTGAGTGTCCCGGTAATTGTGCTGGGGGATGTACTGAGTGAGTGTCCCAGGGATTGTGCTGGGGGATGCACTGAGTGAGTGTCCCAGGGATTTAGCTGGGGGATGTACTGAGTGAGTGTCCCAGGGATTGTGCTGGGGGATGTACTGAGTGAGTGCCCCGGGGATTGTGCTGGGGGATGTACTGAGTGAGTGTCCCGGGGATTGTGCTGGGGGATGTAGTGAGTGAGTGTCCCGGGGATTGTGCTGGGGGATGTACTGAGTGAGTGTCCCAGGGATTGTGCTGGGGGATGTACTGAGTGAGTGTCCCAGGGATTGTGCTGGGGGATGCACTGAGTGAGTGTCCCGGGGATTGTGCAGGGGGATGTACTGAGTGAGTGTCCCAGGGATTGTGCTGGGGGATGTACTGAGTGAGTGTCCCGGGGATTGTGCTGGGGGATGTACTGAGTGAGTGTCCCAGGGATTGTGCTGGGGGATGTACTGAGTGAGTGTCCCGGGGATTGTGCTGGGGGATGTACTGAGTGAATGTCCCAGGGATTGTGCTGGGGGATGTACTGAGTGAGTGTCCCGGGGATTGTGCTGGGGGATGCACTGAGTGAGTGTCCCAGGGATTGTGCTGGGGGATTTACTGAGTGAATGTCCCAGGGATTTAGCTGGGGGATGTACTGAGTGAGTGTCCCAGGTATTGTGCTGGGGGATGTACTGAGTGAGTGTCCCAGGGATTGTGCTGGGGGATGTACTCAGTGAGTGTCCCAGGGATTGTGCTGGGGGATGCACTGAGTGAGTGTCCCAGGGATTTAGCTGGGGGATGTACTGAGTGAGTGTCCCAGGGATTGTGCTGGGGGATGTACTGAGTGAGTGCCCCGGGGATTGTGCTGGGGGATGTACTGAGTGAGTGTCCCGGGGATTGTGCTGGGGGATGTACTGAGTGAGTGTCCCAGGGATTGTGCTGGGGGATGTACTGAGTGAGTGTCCCAGGGATTGTGCTGGGGGATGTACTGAGTGAGTGTCCCAGGCATTGTGCAGGGGGATGTACTGAGAGAGTGTCCCAGGAATTGTGCTAGGGGATGTACTGAGTGAGTGTCCCTGGGATTGTGCTGGGGGATGTACTGAGTGAGTGTCCCAGGGATTGTGCTGGGGGATGTACTGAGTGAGTGTCCCGGGGATTGTGCTGGGGGATATACTGAGTGAGTGTCCCAGGGATTGTGCTGGGGGATGTACTGAGTGAGTGTCCCGGGGATTGTGCTGGGGGATGTACTGAGTAAGTGTCCCAGGGATTGTGCTGGGGGATGTACTGAGTGAGTGTCCCGGGGATTGTGCTGGGGGATGCACTGAGTGATTGTCCCAGGGATTGTGCTGGGGGATTTACTGAGTGAATGTCCTAGGGATTTAGCTGGGGGATGTACTGAGTGAGTGTCCCAGGGATTGTGCTGGGGGATGTATTGAGTGAGTGTCCCAGGGATTGTGCTGGGGGATGTACTGAGTGAGTGTCCCAGTGATTGTGCTGGGGGATGCACTGAGTGAGTGTCCCAGGGATTTAGCTGGGGGATGTACTGAGTGAGTGTCCCGGGGATTGTGCTGGGGGATGTACTGAGTGAGTGTCCCGGGGATTGTGCTGGGGTATGTACTGAGTGAGTGTCCCAGGGATTGTGCTGGGGTATGTACTGAGTGAGTGTCCCGGGGATTGTGCTGGGGGATGTACTGAGTGAGTGTCCCAGGGATTGTGCAGGGGGATGTACTGAGTGAGTGTCACGGGGATTGTGCTGGGGGATTTTCTGAGTGAGTGCCCAGGGATTGTGCTGGGGGATGTACTGAGTGAGTGTCCCGGGGATTGTGCTGGGGGATGTACTGAGTGAATGCCCCAGGGATTTAGCTGGGGGATGTACTGAGTGAGTGTCCCAGGGATTGTGCTGGGGGATGTACTGAGCGAGTGTCCCAGGGATTGTGCTGGGGGATGTACTGAGTGAGTGTCCCTGGGATTGTGCTGGGGGATGTACTGAGTGAATGTCCCAGGCATTGTGCTGGGGGATGTACTGAGTGAGTGATCCGGTAATTGTGCTGGGGGATGTACTGAGTGAGTGTGCCAGGGATTGTGCTGGGGGATGCACTGACTGTGTGTCCTCGGGATTTAGCTGGGGGATGTACTGAGTGAGTGTCCCAGGGATTGTGCTGGGGGATGTACTGAGTGAGTGTCCCAGGGATTGTGCTGGGGGATGTACTGAGTGAGTGTCCCGGGGATTGTGCTGGGGGATGTACTGAGTGAGTGTCCCGGGGATTGTGTTGGGGGATGTACTGAGTGAATGTCCCAGGCATTGTGCTGGGGGATGTACTGAGTGAGTGTCCCGGTAATTGTGCTGGGGGATGTACTGAGTGAGTGTGCCAGGGATTGTGCTGGGGGATGCACTGAGTGTGTGTCCCAGGGATTTAGCTGGGGGATGTACTGAGTGAGTGTCCCAGGGATTGTGCTGGGGGATGTACTGAGTGAGTGTCCTGGGGATTGTGCTGGGGGATGTACTGAGTGAGTGTCCCAGGGATTGTGCTGGGGGATGTACTGAGTGAGTGTCCCAGGGATTGTGCTGGGGGATGTACTGAGTGAGCGTCCCGGGGATTGTGCTGGGGGATGTACTGAGGGAGTGTCCCGGGGATTGTGCTGGGGGATGTACTGAGCGAGTGTCCCAGGGATTGTGCTGGGGGATGTACTGAGTGAGTGTCCCAGGGATTGTGCTGGGGGATGTACTGAGTGAGCGTCCCGGGGATTGTGCTGGGGGATGTACTGAGGGAGTGTCCCGGGGATTGTGCTGGGGGATGTACTGAGTGAGTGCCCCGGGGATTGTGCTGGGGGATGTAATGAGTGAATGTCCCAGGCATTGTACTGGGGGATGTACTGAGTGAGTGTCCCGGTAATTGTGCTGGGGGATGTACTGAGTGAGTGTCCCAGGGATTGTGCTGGGGGATGCACTGAGTGAGTGTCCCAGGGATTTAGCTGGGGGATGTACTAAGTGAGTGTCCCAGGGATTGTGCTGGGGGATGTACTGAGTGAGTGCCCCGGGGATTGTGCTGGGGGATGTACTGAGTGAGTGTCCCGGGGATTGTGCTGGGGGATGTAGTGAGTGAGTGTCCCGGGGATTGTGCTGGGGGATGTACTGAGTGAGTGTCCCAGGGATTGTGCTGGGGGATGTACTGAGTGAGTGTTCCAGGGATTGTGCAGGGGGATGTACTGAGTGAGTGTCCCAGGGATTGTGCTGGGGGATGTACTGAGTGAGTGTCCCGGGGATTGTGCTGGGGGATGTACTGAGTGAGTGTCCCAGGGATTGTGCTGGGGGATGTACTGAGTGAGTGTCCCGGGGATTGTGCTGGGGGATGTACTGAGTAAGTGTCCCAGGGATTGTGCTGGGGGATGTACTGAGTGAGTGTCCCGGGGATTGTGCTGGGGGATGCACTGAGTGAGTGTCCCAGGGATTGTGCTGGGGGATTTACTGAGTGAATGTCCCAGGGATTTAGCTGGGGGATGTACTGAGTGAGTGTCCCAGGGATTGTGCTGGGGGATGTACTGAGTGAGTGTCCCAGGGATTGTGCTGGGGGATGTACTCAGTGAGTGTCCCAGGGATTGTGCTGGGGGATGCACTGAGTGAGTGTCCCAGGGATTTAGCTGGGGGATGTACTGAGTGAGTGTCCCAGGGATTGTGCTGGGGGATGTACTGAGTGAGTGCCCCGGGGATTGTGCTGGGGGATGTACTGAGTGAGTGTCCCGGGGATTGTGCTGGGGGATGTACTGAGTGAGTGTCCCGGGGATTGTGCTGGGGGATGTACTGAGTGAGTGTCCCAGGGATTGAGCTGGGGGATGTACTGAGTGAGTGTCCCAGGGATTGTGCAGGGGGATGTACTGAGTGAGTGTCCCAGGGATTGTGCTGGGGGATGTACTGAGTGAGTGTCCCAGGGATTGTGCTGGGGGATGTACTGAGTGAGTGTCCCAGGGATTGTGCTGGGGGATGTACTGAGTGAGTGTCCCGGGGATTGTGCTGGGGGATATACTGAGTGAGTGTCCCAGGGATTGTGCTGGGGGATGTACTGAGTGAGTGTCCCGGGGATTGTGCTGGGGGATGTACTGAGTAAGTGTCCCAGGGAATGTGCTGGGGGATGCACTGAGTGAGTGTCCCAGAGATTGTGCTGGGGGATTTACTGAGTGAATGTCCCAGGGATTTAGCTGGGGGATGTACTGAGTGAGTGTCCCAGGGATTGTGCTGGGGGATGTACTGAGTGAGTGTCCCAGGGATTGTGCTGGGGGATGTACTGAGTGAGTGTCCCAGGGATTGTGCTGGGGGATGTACTGAGTGAGTGTCCCAGGGATTTAGCTGGGGGATGTACTGAGTGAGTGTCCCGGGGATTGTGCTGGGGGATGTACTGAGTGAGTGTCCCGGGGATTGTGCTGGGGTATGTACTGAGTGAGTGTCCCAGGGATTGTGCTGGGGGATGTACTGAGTGAGTGTCCCGGGGATTGTGCTGGGGGATGTACTGAGTGAGTGTCCCAGGGATTATGCTGGGGGATGTACTGAGTGAGTGTCCCGGGGATTGTGCTGGGGGATGTACTGAGTGAGTGTCCCAGGGATTGTGCTGGGGGATGTACTGAGTGAGTGTCCCGGGGATTGTGCTGGAGGATGTACTGAGTGAGTGCCCCAGGGATTGTGCTGGGGGATGTACTGAGTGAGTGTCCCGGGGATTGTGCTGGGGGATGCACTGAGTGAGTGTCCCGGGGATTGTGCAGGGGGATGTACTGAGTGAGTGTCCCAGGGATTGTGCTGGGGGATGTACTGAGTGAGTGTCCCGGGGATTGTGCTGGGGGATGTACTGAGTGAGTGTCCCAGGGATTGTGCTGGGGGATGTACTGAGTGAGTGTCCCGGGGATTGTGCTGGGGGATGTACTGAGTAAGTGTCCCAGGGATTGTGCTGGGGGATGTACTGAGTGAGTGTCCCGGGGATTGTGCTGGGGGATGCACTGAGTGAGTGTCCCAGGGATTGTGCTGGGGGATTTACTGAGTGAATGTCCCAGGGATTTAGCTGGGGGATGTACTGAGTGAGTGTCCCAGGGATTGTGCTGGGGGATGTACTGAGTGAGTGTCCCAGGGATTGTGCTGGGGGATGTACTGAGTGAGTGTCCCAGGGATTGTGCTGGGGGATGCACTGAGTGAGTGTCCCAGGGATTTAGCTGGGGGATGTACTGAGTGAGTGTCCCGGGGATTGTGCTGGGGGATGTACTGAGTGAGTGTCCCGGGGATTGTGCTGGGGTATGTACTGAGTGAGTGTCCCAGTGATTGTGCTGGGGGATGTACTGAGTGAGTGTCCCGGGGATTGTGCTGGGGGATGTACTGAGTGAGTGTCCCAGGGATTGTGCTGGGGGATGTACTGAGTGAGTGTCCCGGGGATTGTGCTGGGGGATTTACTGAGTGAGTGCCCCAGGGATTGTGCTGGGGGATGTACTGAGTGAGTGTCCCGGGGATTGTGCTGGGGGATGTACTGAGTGAATGCCCCAGGGATTTAGCTGGGGGATGTACTGTGTGAGTGTCCCAGGGATTGTGCTGGGGGATGTACTGAGCGAGTGTCCCAGGGATTGTGCTGGGGGATGTACTGAATGAGTGTCCCGGGGATTGTGCTGGGGGATGTACTGAGTGAATGTCCCAGGCATTGTGCTGGGGGATGTACTGAGTGAGTGTCCCGGGGATTTAGCTGGGGGATGTACTGAGTGAGTGTCCCAGGGATTGTGCTGGGGGATGTACTGAGTGAGCGTCCCGGGGATTGTGCTGGGGGATGTACTGAGTGAGTGTCCCAGGGATTGTGCTGGGGGATGTACTGAGTGAGTGTCCCAGGGATTGTGCTGGGGGATGCACTGAGTGAGTGTCCCAGGGATTTAGCTGGGGGATGTACTGAGTGAGTGTCCCGGGGATTGTGCTGGGGGATGTACTGAGTGAGTGTCCCGGGGATTGTGCTGGGGTATGTACTGAGTGAGTGTCCCAGTGATTGTGCTGGGGGATGTACTGAGTGAGTGTCCCGGGGATTGTGCTGGGGGATGTACTGAGTGAGTGTCCCAGGGATTGTGCTGGGGGATGTACTGAGTGAGTGTCCCGGGGATTGTGCTGGGGGATTTACTGAGTGAGTGCCCCAGGGATTGTGCTGGGGGATGTACTGAGTGAGTGTCCCGGGGATTGTGCTGGGGGATGTACTGAGTGAATGCCCCAGGGATTTAGCTGGGGGATGTACTGTGTGAGTGTCCCAGGGATTGTGCTGGGGGATGTACTGAGCGAGTGTCCCAGGGATTGTGCTGGGGGATGTACTGAATGAGTGTCCCGGGGATTGTGCTGGGGGATGTACTGAGTGAATGTCCCAGGCATTGTGCTGGGGGATGTACTGAGTGAGTGTCCCGGTAATTGTGCTGGGGGATGTACTGAGTGAGTGTGCCAGGGATTGTGCTGGGGGATGCACTGAGTGTGTGTCCCAGGGATTTAGCTGGGGGATGTACTGAGTGAGTGTCCCAGGGATTGTGCTGGGGGATGTACTGAGTGAGTGTCCCGGGGATTGTGCTGGGGGATGTACTGAGTGAGTGTCCCAGGGATTGTGCTGGGGGATGTACTGAGTAAGTGTCCCATGGATTGTGCTGGGGGATGTACTGAGTGAGCGTCCCGGGGATTGTGCTGGGGGATGTACTGAGGGAGTGTCCCGGGGATTGTGCTGGGGGATGTACTGAGTGAATGCCCCAGGGATTTAGCTGGGGGATGTACTGAGTGAGTGTCCCAGGGATTGTGCTGGGGGATGTACTGAGCGAGTGTCCCAGGGATTGTGCTGGGGGATGTACTGAGTGAGTGTCCCGGGGATTGTGCTGGGAGATGTACTGAGTGAATGTCCCAGGCATTGTGCTGGGGGATGTACTGAGTGAGTGTCCCGGGGATTGTGCTGGGGGATGTACTGAGTGAGTGTCCCTGGGATTGTGCTGGGGGATGCACTGAGTGAGTGTCCCAGGCATTGTGCTGGGGGATGTACTGAGTGAGTGTCCCAGGGATTGTGCTGGGGGATGTACTGAGTGAGTGTCCCAGGGATTGTGCTGGGGGATGTACTGAGTGAGTGTCCCGGGGATTTAGCTGGGGGATGTACTGAGTGAGTGTCCCAGGGATTGTGCTGGGGGATGTACTGAGTGAGTGTCCCGGGGATTGTGCTGGGGGATGTACTGAGGGAGTGTCCCGGGGATTGTGCTGGGGGATGTACTGAGCGAGTGTCCCAGGGATTGTGCTGGGGGATGTACTGAGTGAATGCCCCAGGGATTTGGCTGGGGGATGTACTGAGTGAGTGTCCCAGGGATTGTGCTGGGGGATGTACTGAGCGAGTTTCCCAGGGATTGTGCTGGGGGATGTACTGAGTGAGTGTCCCGAGGATTGTGCTGGGGGATGTACTGAGTGAATGTCCCAGGCATTGTGCTGGGGGATGTACTGAGTGAGTGTCCCGGTAATTGTGCTGGGGGATGTACTGAGTGAGTGTCCCAGGGATTGTGCTGGGGGATGCACTGAGTGAGTGTCCCAGGGATTTAGCTGGGGGATGTACTGAGTGAGTGTCCCAGGGATTGTGCTGGGGGATGTACTGAGTGAGTGCCCCGGGGATTGTGCTGGGGGATGTACTGAGTGAGTGTCCCGGGGATTGTGCTGGGGGATGTACTGAGTGAGTGTCCCGGGGATTGTGCTGGGGGATGTACTGAGTGAGTGTCCCAGGGATTGTGCTGGGGGATGTACTGAGTGAGTGTCCCAGGGATTGTGCTGGGGGATGTACTGAGTGAGTGTCCCGGGGATTTAGCTGGGGGATGTACTGAGTGAGTGTCCCAGGGATTGTGCTGGGGGATGTACTGAGTGACCGTCCCGGGGATTGTGCTGGGGGATGTACTGAGGGAGTGTCCCGGGGATTGTGCTGGGGGATGTACTGAGCGAGTGTCCCAGGGATTGTGCTGGGGGATGTACTGAGTGAATGCCCCAGGGATTTGGCTGGGGGATGTACTGAGTGAGTGTCCCAGGGATTGTGCTGGGGGATGTACTGAGCGAGTTTCCCAGGGATTGTGCTGGGGGATGTACTGAGTGAGTGTCCCGGGGATTGTGCTGGGGGATGTACTGAGTGAATGTCCCAGGCATTGTGCTGGGGGATGTACTGAGTGAGTGTCCCGGTAATTGTGCTGGGGGATGTACTGAGTGAGTGTCCCAGGGATTGTGCTGGGGGATGCACTGAGTGAGTGTCCCAGGGATTTAGCTGGGGGATGTACTGAGTGAGTGTCCCAGGGATTGTGCTGGGGGATGTACTGAGTGAGTGCCCCGGGGATTGTGCTGGGGGATGTACTGAGTGAGTGTCCCGGGGATTGTGCTGGGGGATGTACTGAGTGAGTGTCCAGGGGATTGTGCTGGGGGATGTACTGAGTGAGTGTCCCAGGGATTGTGCTGGGGGATGTACTGAGTGAGTGTCCCAGGGATTGTGCAGGGGGATGTACTGAGTGAGTGTCCCAGGGATTGTGCTGGGGGATGTACTGAGTGAGTGTCCCAGGGATTGTGCTGGGGGATGCACTGAGTGAGTGTCCCGGGGATTGTGCAGGGGGATGTACTGAGTGAGTGTCCCAGGGATTGTGCTGGGGGATGTACTGAGTGAGAGTCCCGGGGATTGTGCAGGGGGATGTACTGAGTGAGTGTCCCAGGGATTGTGCTGGGGGATGTACTGAGTGAGTGTCCCGGGGATTGTGCTGGGGGATGTACTGAGTGAGTGTCCCAGGGATT
Source organism: Heterodontus francisci (assembly GCF_036365525.1). Taxonomy (NCBI): domain Eukaryota; kingdom Metazoa; phylum Chordata; class Chondrichthyes; order Heterodontiformes; family Heterodontidae; genus Heterodontus; species Heterodontus francisci. Next base: position 13,702,144 of record NC_090395.1, read on the forward strand.
GTGCTGGGGGATGTACTGAGTGAGTGTCCCAGGGATTGTGCTGGGGGATGTACTGAGTGAGTGTCCCGGGGATTGTGCTGGGGGATTTACTGAGTGAATGTCCCAGGGATTTAGCTGGGGGATATACTGAGTGAGTGTCCCAGGCATTGCGCTGGGGGATGTACTGAGTGAGTGTCCCAGGGATTGTGCTGGGGGATGTACTGAGTGAGTGTCCCGGGGATTGTGCTGGGGGATGCACTGAGTGAGTGTCCCAGGGATTGTGCTGGGGGATTTACTGAGTGAATGTCCCAGGGATTTAGCTGGGGGATGTACTGAGTGAGTGTCCCAGGGATTGTGCTGGGGGATGTACTGAGTGAGTGTCCCGGGGATTGTGCTGGGGGATGTACTGAGTGAGTGTCCCGGGGATTGTGCTGGGGGATGTACTGAGTGAATGCCCCAGGGATTTAGCTGGGGGATGTACTGAGTGAGTGTCCCAGGGATTGTGCTGGGGGATGTACTGAGCGAGTGTCCCAGGGATTGTGCTGGGGGATGTACTGAGTGAGTGTCCCGGGGATTTTGCTGGGGGATGTACTGAGTGAATGTCCCAGGCATTGTGCTGGGGGATGTACTGAGTGAGTGTCCCGGTAATTGTGCTGGGGGATGTACTGAGTGAGTGTGCCAGGGATTGTGCTGGGGGATGCACTGAGTGTGTGTCCCAGGGATTTAGCTGGGGGATGTACTGAGTGAGTGTCCCAGGGATTGTGCTGGGGGATGTACTGAGTGAGTGTCCCAGGGATTGTGCTGGGGGATATACTGAGTAAGTGTCCCAGGGATTGTGCTGGGGGATGTACTGAGTGAGCGTCCCGGGGATTGTGCTGGGGGATGTACTGAGGGAGTGTCCCGGGGATTGTGCTGGGGGATGTACTGAGCGAGTGTCCCAGGGATTGTGCTGGGGGATGTACTGAGTGAATGCCCCAGGGATTTAGCTGGGGGATGTACTGAGTGAGTGTTCCAGGGATTGTGCTGGGGGATGTACTGAGCGAGTGTCCCAGGGATTGTGCTGGGGGATGTACTGTGTGAGTGTCCCGGGGATTGTGCTGGGGGATGTACTGAGTGAATGTCCCAGGCATTGTGCTGGGGGTTGTACTGAGTGAGTGTCCCGGGGATTGTGCTGGGGGATGTACTGAGTGAGTGTCCCAGGGATTGTGCTGGGGGATGTACTGAGTGAGTGTCCCAGGGATTGTGCTGGGGGATGCACTGAGTGAGTGTCCCGGGGATTGTGCAGGGGGATGTACTGAGTGAGTGTCCCAGGGATTGTGCTGGGGATGTACTGAGTGAGTGTCCCGGGGATTGTGCAGGGGGATGTACTGAGTGAGTGTCCCAGGGATTGTGCTGGGGGATGTACTGAGTGAGTGTCCCGGGGATTGTGCTGGGGGATGTACTGAGTGAGTGTCCCAGGGATTGTGCTGGGGGATGTACTGAGTGAGTGTCCCAGGGATTGTGCTGGGGGATGTACTGAGTGAGTGTCCCGGGGATTGTGCTGGGGGATTTACTGAGTGAATGTCCCAGGGATTTAGCTGGGGGATATACTGAGTGAGTGTCCCAGGGATTGTGCTGGGGTATGTACTGAGTGAGTGTCCCAGTGATTGTGCTGGGGGATGTACTGAGTGAGTGTCCCGGGGATTGTGCTGGGGGATGTACTGAGTGAGTGTCCCAGGGATTGTGCTGGGGGATGTACTGAGTGAGTGTCCCGGGGATTGTGCTGGGGGATGCACTGAGTGAGTGTCCCAGGGATTGTGCTGGGGGATTTACTGAGTGAATGTCCCAGGGATTTAGCTGGGGGATGTACTGAGTGAGTGTCCCAGGGATTGTGCTGGGGGATGTACTGAGTGAGTGTCCCGGGGATTGTGCTGGGGGATGTACTGAGTGAGTGTCCCGGGGATTGTGCTGGGGGATGTACTGAGTGAATGCCCCAGGGATTTAGCTGGGGGATGTACTGAGTGAGTGTCCCAGGGATTGTGCTGGGGGATGTACTGAGCGAGTGTCCCAGGGATTGTGCTGGGGGATGTACTGAGTGAGTGTCCCGGGGATTGTGCTGGGGGATGTACTGAGTGAATGTCCCAGGCATTGTGCTGGGGGATGTACTGAGTGAGTGTCCCGGTAATTGTGCTGGGGGATGTACTGAGTGAGTGTGCCAGGGATTGTGCTGGGGGATGCACTGAGTGTGTGTCCCAGGGATTTAGCTGGGGGATGTACTGAGTGAGTGTCCCAGGGATTGTGCTGGGGGATGTACTGAGTGAGTGTCCCAGGGATTGTGCTGGGGGATATACTGAGTAAGTGTCCCAGGGATTGTGCTGGGGGATGTACTGAGTGAGCGTCCCGGGGATTGTGCTGGGGGATGTACTGAGGGATTGTCCCGGGGATTGTGCTGGGGGATGTACTGAGCGAGTGTCCCAGGGATTGTGCTGGGGGATGTACTGAGTGAATGCCCCAGGGATTTAGCTGGGGGATGTACTGAGTGAGTGTTCCAGGGATTGTGCTGGGGGATGTACTGAGCGAGTGTCCCAGGGATTGTGCTGGGGGATGTACTGTGTGAGTGTCCCGGGGATTGTGCTGGGGGATGTACTGAGTGAATGTCCCAGGCATTGTGCTGGGGGATGTACTGAGTGAGTGTCCCGGGGATTGTGCTGGGGGATGTACTGAGTGAGTGTCCCAGGGATTGTGCTGGGGGATGCACTGAGGGAGTGTCCCAGGCATTGTGCTGGGGGATGTACTGAGTTAGTGTCCCAGGGATTGTGCTGGGGGATGTACTGAGTGAGTGTCCCAGGGATTGTGCTGGGGGATGTACTGAGTGAGTGTCCCGGGGATTTAGCTGGGGTATGTACTGAGTGAGTGTCCCAGGGATTGTGCTGGGGGATGTACTGAGTGAGCGTCCCGGGGATTGTGCTGGGGGATGTACTGAGGGAGTGTCCCGGGGATTGTGCTGGGGGATGTACTGAGCGAGTGTCCCAGGGATTGTGCTGGGGGATGTACTGAGTGAATGCCCCAGGGATTTAGCTGGGGGATGTACTGAGTGAGTGTCCCAGGGATTGTGCTGGGGGATGTACTGAGCAAGTGTCCCAGGGATTGTGCTGGGGGATGTACTGAGTGAGTGTCCCGGGGATTGTGCTGGGGGATGTCCTGAGTGAATGTCCCAGGCATTGTGCTGGGGGATGTACTGAGTGAGTGTCCCGGTAATTGTGCTGGGGGATGTACTGAGTGAGTGTCCCAGGGATTCTGCTGGGGGATGCACTGAGTGAGTGTCCCAGGGATTTAGCTGGGGGATGTACTGAGTGAGTGTCCCAGGGATTGTGCTGGGGGATGTACTCAGTGAGTGCCCCGGGGATTGTGCTGGGGGATGTACTGAGTGAGTGTCCCAGGGATTGTGCTGGGGGATGCACTGAGTGAGTGTCCCGGGGATTGTGCAGGGGGATGTACTGAGTGAGTGTCCCAGGGATTGTGCTGGGGGATGTACTGAGTGAGTGTCCCGGGGATTGTGCTGGGGGATGTACTGAGTGAGTGTCCCAGGGATTGTGCTGGGGGATGTACTGAGTGAGTGTCCCGGGGATTGTGCTGGGGGATGTACTGAGTAAGTGTCCCAGGGATTGTGCTGGGGGATGTACTGAGTGAATGTCCTAGGGATTTAGCTGGGGGATGTACTGAGTGAGTGTCCCAGGGATTGTGCTGGGGGATGTACTGAGTGAGTGTCCCAGGGATTGTGCTGGGGGATGTACTGAGTGAGTGTCCCAGGGATTGTGCTGGGGGATGCACTGAGTGAGTGTCCCAGGGATTTAGCTGGGGGATGTACTGAGTGAGTGTCCCGGGGATTGTGCTGGGGGATGTACTGAGTGAGTGTCCCGGGGATTGTGCTGGGGTATGTACTGAGTGAGTGTCCCAGGGATTGTGCTGGTGGATGTACTGAGTGAGTGTCCCGGGGATTGTGCTGGGGGAAGTACTGAGTGAGTGTCCCAGGGATTGTGCTGGGGGATGTACTGAGTGAGTGTACCGGGGATTGTGCTGGGGGATTTACTGAGTGAGTGCCCCAGGGATTGTGCTGGGGGATGTACTGAGTGAGTGTCCCGGGGATTGTGCTGGGGGATGTACTGAGTGAATGCCCCAGGGATTTAGCTGGGGGATGTACTGAGTGAGTGTCCCAGGGTTTGTGCTGGGGGATGTACTGAGCGAGTGTCCCAGGGATTGTGCTGGGGGATGTACTGAGTGAGTGTCCCGGGGATTGTGCTGGGGGATGTACTGAGTGAATGTCCCAGGCATTGTGCTGGGGGATGTACTGAGTGAGTGTCCCGGTAATTGTGCTGGGGGATGTACTGAGTGAGTGTGCCAGGGATTGTGCTGGGGGATGCACTGACTGTGTGTCCTAGGGATTTAGCTGGGGGATGTACTGAGTGAGTGTCCCAGGGATTGTGCTGGGGGATGTACTGAGTGAGTGCCCCGGGGATTGTGCTGGGGGATGTACTGAGTGAGTGTCCCGGGGATTGTGCTGGGGAATGTACTGAGTGAGTGTCCCGGGGATTGTGCTGAGTGATGTACTGAGTGAATGTCCCAGGCATTGTGCTGGGGGATGTACTGAGTGAGTGTCCCGGTAATTGTGCTGGGGGATGTACTGAGTGAGTGTCCCAGGGATTGTGCTGGGGGATGTACTGAGCGAGTGTCCCAGGGATTGTGCTGGGGGATGTACTGAGTGAGTGTCCCGGGGATTGTGCTGGGGGATGTACTGAGTGAATGTCCCAGGCATTGTACTGGGGGATGTACTGAGTGAGTGTCCCGGGGATTGTGCTGGGGGATGTACTGAGTGAGTGTCCCAGGGATTGTGCTGGGGGATGCACTGAGTGAGTGTCCCAGGCATTGCGCTGGGGGATGTACTGAGTGAGTGTCCCAGGGATTGTGCTGGGGGATGTACTGAGTGAGTGTCCCAGGGATTGTGCTGGGGGATGTACTGAGTTAGTGTCCCAGGGATTGTGCTGGGGGATGTACTGAGTGAGTGTCCCGGGGATTTAGCTGGGGGATGTACTGAGTGAGTGTCCCAGGGATTGTGCTGGGGGATGTACTGAGTGAGCGTCCCGGGGATTGTGCTGGGGGATGTACTGAGGGAGTGTCCCGGGGATTGTGCTGGGGGATGTACTGAGCGAGTGTCCCAGGGATTGTGCTGGGGGATGTACTGAGTGAATGCCCCAGGGATTTAGCTGGGGGATGTACTGAGTGAGTGTCCCAGGGATTGTGCTGGGGGATGTACTGAGCGAGTGTCCCAGGGATTGTGCTGGGGGATGTACTGAGTGAGTGTCCCGGGGATTGTGCTGGGGGATGTACTGAGTGAATGTCCCAGGCATTGTACTGGGGGATGTACTGAGTGAGTGTCCCGGTAATTGTGCTGGGGGATGTACTGAGTGAGTGTCCCAGGGATTGTGCTGGGGGATGCACTGAGTGAGTGTCCCAGGGATTTAGCTGGGGGATGTACTGAGTGAGTGTCCCAGGGATTGTGCTGGGGGATGTACTGAGTGAGTGCCCCGGGGATTGTGCTGGGGGATGTACTGAGTGAGTGTCCCGGGGATTGTGCTGGGGGATGTAGTGAGTGAGTGTCCCGGGGATTGTGCTGGGGGATGTACTGAGTGAGTGTCCCAGGGATTGTGCTGGGGGATGTACTGAGTGAGTGTCCCAGGGATTGTGCTGGGGGATGCACTGAGTGAGTGTCCCGGGGATTGTGCAGGGGGATGTACTGAGTGAGTGTCCCAGGGATTGTGCTGGGGGATGTACTGAGTGAGTGTCCCGGGGATTGTGCTGGGGGATGTACTGAGTGAGTGTCCCAGGGATTGTGCTGGGGGATGTACTGAGTGAGTGTCCCGGGGATTGTGCTGGGGGATGTACTGAGTGAATGTCCCAGGGATTGTGCTGGGGGATGTACTGAGTGAGTGTCCCGGGGATTGTGCTGGGGGATGCACTGAGTGAGTGTCCCAGGGATTGTGCTGGGGGATTTACTGAGTGAATGTCCCAGGGATTTAGCTGGGGGATGTACTGAGTGAGTGTCCCAGGGATTGTGCTGGGGGATGTACTGAGTGAGTGTCCCAGGGATTGTGCTGGGGGATGTACTCAGTGAGTGTCCCAGGGATTGTGCTGGGGGATGCACTGAGTGAGTGTCCCAGGGATTTAGCTGGGGGATGTACTGAGTGAGTGTCCCAGGGATTGTGCTGGGGGATGTACTGAGTGAGTGCCCCGGGGATTGTGCTGGGGGATGTACTGAGTGAGTGTCCCAGGGATTGTGCTGGGGGATGTACTGAGTGAGTGTCCCAGGGATTGTGCTGGGGGATGTACTGAGTGAGTGTCCCAGGGATTGTGCAGGGGGATGTACTGAGTGAGTGTCCCAGGGATTGTGCTGGGGGATGTACTGAGTGAGTGTCCCAGGGATTGTGCTGGGGGATGTACTGAGTGAGTGTCCCAGGGATTGTGCTGGGGGATGTACTGAGTGAGTGTCCCGGGGATTGTGCTGGGGGATATACTGAGTGAGTGTCCCAGGGATTGTGCTGGGGGATGTACTGAGTGAGTGTCCCGGGGATTGTGCTGGGGGATGTGCTGAGTAAGTGTCCCAGGGATTGTGCTGGGGGATGTACTGAGTGAGTGTCCCGGGGATTGTGCTGGGGGATGCACTGAGTGAGTGTCCCAGGGATTGTGCTGGGGGATTTACTGAGTGAATGTCCCAGGGATTTAGCTGGGGGATGTACTGAGTGAGTGTCCCAGGGATTGTGCTGGGGGATGTACTGAGTGAGTGTCCCAGGGATTGTGCTGGGGGATGTACTGAGTGAGTGTCCCAGGGATTGTGCTGGGGGATGTACTGAGTGAGTGTCCCAGGGATTGTGCTGGGGGATGTACTGAGTGAGTGTCCCGGGGATTGTGCTGGGGGATGTACTGAGTGAATGCCCCAGGGATTTAGCTGGGGGATGTACTGAGTGAGTGTCCCAGGGATTGTGCTGGGGGATGTACTGAGCGAGTGTCCCAGGGATTGTGCTGGGGGATGTACTGAATGAGTGTCCCGGGGATTGTGCTGGGGGATGTACTGAGTGAATGTCCCAGGCATTGTGCTGGGGGATGTACTGAGTGAGTGTCCCGGTAATTGTGCTGGGGGATGTACTGAGTGAGTGTGCCAGGGATTGTGCTGGGGGATGCACTGAGTGTGTGTCCCAGGGATTTAGCTGGGGGATGTACTGAGTGAGTGTCCCAGGGATTGTGCTGGGGGATGTACTGAGTGAGTGTCCCGGGGATTGTGCTGGGGGATGTACTGAGTGAGTGTCCCAGGGATTGTGCTGGGGGATGTACTGAGTAAGTGTCCCATGGATTGTGCTGGGGGATGTACTGAGTGAGCGTCCCGGGGATTGTGCTGGGGGATGTACTGAGGGAGTGTCCCGGGGATTGTGCTGGGGGATGTACTGAGTGAATGCCCCAGGGATTTAGCTGGGGGATGTACTGAGTGAGTGTCCCAGGGATTGTGCTGGGGGATGTACTGAGCGAGTGTCCCAGGGATTGTGCTGGGGGATGTACTGAGTGAGTGTCCCGGGGATTGTGCTGGGAGATGTACTGAGTGAATGTCCCAGGCATTGTGCTGGGGGATGTACTGAGTGAGTGTCCCGGGGATTGTGCTGGGGGATGTACTGAGTGAGTGTCCCTGGGATTGTGCTGGGGGATGCACTGAGTGAGTGTCCCAGGCATTGTGCTGGGGGATGTACTGAGTGAGTGTCCCAGGGATTGTGCTGGGGGATGTACTGAGTGAGTGTCCCAGGGATTGTGCTGGGGGATGTACTGAGTGAGTGTCCCGGGGATTTAGCTGGGGGATGTACTGAGTGAGTGTCCCAGGGATTGTGCTGGGGGATGTACTGAGTGAGTGTCCCAGGGATTGTGCTGGGGGATGTACTGAGTGAGCGTCCCGGGGATAGTGCTGGGGGATGTACTGAGGGAGTGTCCCGGGGATTGTGCTGGGGGATGTACTGAGCGAGTGTCCCAGGGATTGTGCTGGGGGATGTACTGAGTGAATGCCCCAGGGATTTGGCTGGGGGATGTACAGAGTGAGTGTCCCAGGGATTGTGCTGGGGGATGTACTGAGCGAGTGTCCCAGGGATTGTGCTGGGGCATGTACTGAGTGAGTGTCCCGGGGATTGTGCTGGGGGATGTACTGAGTGAATGTCCCAGGCATTGTGCTGGGGGATGTACTGATTGAGTGTCCCGGTAATTGTGCTGGGGGATGTACTGAGTGAGTGTCCCAGGGATTGTGCTGGGGGATGCACTGAGTGAGTGTCCCAGGGATTTAGCTGGGGGATGTACTGAGTGAGTGTCCCAGGGATTGTGCTGGGGGATGTACTGAGTGAGTGCCCCGGGGATTGTGCTGGGGGATGTACTGAGTGAGTGTCCCGGGGATTGTGCTGGGGGATGTACTGAGTGAGTGTCCCGGGGATTGTGCTGGGGGATGTACTGAGTGAGTGTCCCAGGGATTGTGCAGGGGGATGTACTGAGTGAGTGTCCCAGGGATTGTGCAGGGGGATGTACTGAGTGAGTGTCCCAGGGATTGTGCTGGGGGATGTACTGAGTGAGTGTCCCAGGGATTGTGCTGGGGGATGCACTGAGTGAGTGTCCCGGGGATTGTGCAGGGGGATGTACTGAGTGAGTGTCCCAGGGATTGTGCTGGGGGATGTACTGAGTGAGTGTCCCGGGGATTGTGCTGGGGGATGTACTGAGTGAGTGTCCCAGGGATTGTGCTGGGGGATGTACTGAGTGAGTGTCCCGGGGATTGTGCTGGGGGATGTACTGAGTAAGTGTCCCAGGGATTGTGCTGGGGGATGTACTGAGTGAGTGTCCCGGGGATTGTGCTGGGGGATTTACTGAGTGAATGTCCCAGGGATTTAGCTGGGGGATGTACTGAGTGTGTGTCCCAGGGATAGTGCTGGGGTATGTACTGAGTGAGTGTCCCAGTGATTGTGCTGGGGGATGTACTGAGTGAGTGTCCCGGGGATTGTGCTGGGGGATGTACTGAGTGAGTGTCCCAGGGATTGTGCTGGGGGATGTACTGAGTGAGTGTCCCGGGGATTGTGCTGGGGGATGCACTGAGTGAGTGTCCCAGGGATTGTGCTGGGGGATTTACTGAGTGAATGTCCCAGGGATTTAGCTGGGGGATGTACTGAGTGAGTGTCCCAGGGATTGTGCTGGGGGATGTACTGAGTGAGTGTCCCGGGGATTGTGCTGGGGGATGTACTGAGTGAGTGTCCCGGGGATTGTGCTGGGGGATGTACTGAGTGAATGCCCCAGGGATTTAGCTGGGGGATGTACTGAGTGAGTGTCCCAGGGATTGTGCTGGGGGATGTACTGAGCGAGTGTCCCAGGGATTGTGCTGGGGGATGTACTGAGTGAGTGTCCCGGGGATTGTGCTGGGGGATGTACTGAGTGAATGTCCCAGGCATTGTGCTGGGGGATGTACTGAGTGAGTGTCCCGGTAATTGTGCTGGGGGATGTACTGAGTGAGTGTGCCAGGGATTGTGCTGGGGGATGCACTGAGTGTGTGTCCCAGGGATTTAGCTGGGGGATGTACTGAGTGAGTGTCCCAGGGATTGTGCTGGGGGATGTACTGAGTGAGTGTCCCAGGGATTGTGCTGGGGGATATACTGAGTAAGTGTCCCAGGGATTGTGCTGGGGGATGTACTGAGTGAGCGTCCCGGGGATTGTGCTGGGGGATGTACTGAGGGAGTGTCCCGGGGATTGTGCTGGGGGATGTACTGAGCGAGTGTCCCAGGGATTGTGCTGGGGGATGTACTGAGTGAATGCCCCAGGGATTTAGCTGGGGGATGTACTGAGTGAGTGTTCCAGGGATTGTGCTGGGGGATGTACTGAGCGAGTGTCCCAGGGATTGTGCTGGGAAATGTACTGTGTGAGTGTCCCAGGGATTGTGCTGGGGGATGTACTGAGTGAATGTCCCAGGCATTGTGCTGGGGGATGTACTGAGTGAGTGTCCCGGGGATTGTGCTGGGGGATGTACTGAGTGAGTGTCCCAGGGATTGTGCTGGGGGATGCACTGAGGGAGTGTCCCAGGCATTGTGCTGGGGGATGTACTGAGTTAGTGTCCCAGGGATTGTGCTGGGGGATGTACTGAGTGAGTGTCCCAGGGATTGTGCTGGGGGATGTACTGAGTGAGTGTCCCGGGGATTTAGCTGGGGTATGTACTGAGTGAGTGTCCCAGGGATTGTGCTGGGGGATGTACTGAGTGAGCGTCCCGGGGATTGTGCTGGGGGATGTACTGAGGGAGTGTCCCGGGGTTTGTGCTGGGGGATGTACTGAGCGAGTGTCCCAGGGATTGTGCTGGGGGATGTACTGAGTGAATGCCCCAGGGATTTAGCTGGGGGATGTACTGAGTGAGTGTCCCAGGGATTGTGCTGGGGGATGTACTGAGCAAATGCCCCAGGGATTTAGCTGGGGGATGTACTGAGTGAGTGTCCCAGGGATTGTGCTGGGGGATGTACTGAGCAAGTGTCCCAGGGATTGTGCTGGGGGATGTACTGAGTGAGTGTCCCAGGGATTGTGCTGGGGGATGTACTGAGCAAGTGTCCCAGGGACTGTGCTGGGGGATGTACTGAGTGAGTTTCCCAGGGATTGTGCTGGGGGATGTACTGAGTGAATGCCCCAGGGATTTAGCTGGGGGATGTACTGAGTGAGTGTCCCAGGGATTGTGCTGGGGGATGTACTGAGCAAGTGTCCCAGGGATTGTGCTGGGGGATGTACTGAGTGAGTGTCCCAGGGATTGTGCTGGGGGATGTACTGAGCAAGTGTCCCAGGGATTGTGCTGGGGGATGTACTGAGCGAGTGTCCCAGGGATTGTGCTGGGGGATGTACTGAGTGAATGCCCCAGGGATTTAGCTGGGGGATGTACTGAGTGAGTGTCCCAGGGATTGTGCTGGGGGATGTACTGAGCAAGTGTCCCAGGGATTGTGCTGGGGGATGTACTGAGTGAGTGTCCCGGTAATTGTGCTGGGGGATGTACTGAGTGAGTGTCCCAGGGATTGTGCTGGGGGATGCACTGAGTGAGTGTCCCAGTGATTTAGCTGGGGGATGTACTGAGTGAGTGTCCCAGGGATTGTGCTGGGGGATGTACTCAGTGAGTGCCCCGGGGATTGTGCTGGGGGATGTACTGAGTGAGTGTCCCAGGGATTGTGCTGGGGGATGCACTGAGTGAGTGTCCCGGGGATTGTGCAGGGGGATGTACTGAGTGAGTGTCCCAGGGATTGCGCTGGGGGATGTACTGAGTGAGTGTCCCGGGGATTGTGCTGGGGGATGTACTGAGTGAGTGTCCCAGGGATTGTGCTGGGGGATGTACTGAGTGAGTGTCCCGGGGATTGTGCTGGGGGATGTACTGAGTAAGTGTCCCAGGGATTGTGCTGGGGGATGTACTGAGTGAATGTCCTAGGGATTTAGCTGGGGGATGTACTGAGTGAGTGTCCCAGGGATTGTGCTGGGGGATGTACTGAGTGAGTGTCCCAGGGATTGTGCTGGGGGATGTACTGAGTGAGTGTCCCAGGGATTGTGCTGGGGGATGCACTGAGTGAGTGTCCCAGGGATTTAGCTGGGGGATGTACTGAGTGAGTGTCCCGGGGATTGTGCTGGGGGATGTACTGAGTGAGTGTCCCGGGGATTGTGCTGGGGTATGTACTGAGTGAGTGTCCCAGGGATTGTGCTGGTGGATGTACTGAGTGAGTGTCCCGGGGATTGTGCTGGGGGAAGTACTGAGTGAGTGTCCCAGGGATTGTGCTGGGGGATGTACTGAGTGAGTGTACCGGGGATTGTGCTGGGGGATTTACTGAGTGAGTGCCCCAGGGATTGTGCTGGGGGATGTACTGAGTGAGTGTCCCGGGGATTGTGCTGGGGGATGTACTGAGTGAATCCCCCAGGGATTTAGCTGGGGGATGTACTGAGTGAGTGTCCCAGGGTTTGTGCTGGGGGATGTACTGAGCGAGTGTCCCAGGGATTGTGCTGGGGGATGTACTGAGTGAGTGTCCCGGGGATTGTGATGGGGGATGTACTGAGTGAATGTCCCAGGCATTGTGCTGGGGGATGTACTGAGTGAGTGTCCCGGTAATTGTGCTGGGGGATGTACTGAGTGAGTGTGCCAGGGATTGTGCTGGGGGATGCACTGACTGTGTGTCCTATCGATTTAGCTGGGGGATGTACTGAGTGAGTGTCCCAGGGATTGTGCTGGGGGATGTACTGAGTGAGTGCCCCGGGGATTGTGCTGGGGGATGTACTGAGTGAGTGTCCCGGGGATTGTGCTGGGGAATGTACTGAGTGAGTGTCCCGGGGATTGTGCTGAGTGATGTACTGAGTGAATGTCCCAGGCATTGTGCTGGGGGATGTACTGAGTGAGTGTCCCGGTAATTGTGCTGGGGGATGTACTGAGTGAGTGTCCCAGGGATTGTGCTGGGGGATGTACTGAGCGAGTGTCCCAGGGATTGTGCTGGGGGATGTACTGAGTGAGTGTCCCGGGGATTGTGCTGGGGGATGTACTGAGTGAATGTCCCAGGCATTGTACTGGGGGATGTACTGAGTGAGTGTCCCGGGGATTGTGCTGGGGGATGTACTGAGTGAGTGTCCCAGGGATTGTGCTGGGGGATGCACTGAGTGAGTGTCCCAGGCATTGCGCTGGGGGATGTACTGAGTGAGTGTCCCAGGGATTGTGCTGGGGGATGTACTGAGTGAGTGTCCCAGGGATTGTGCTGGGGGATGTACTGAGTGAGTGTCCCAGGGATTGTGCTGGGGGATGTACTGAGTGAGTGTCCCGGGGATTTAGCTGGGGGATGTACTGAGTGAGTGTCCCAGGGATTGTGCTGGGGGATGTACTGAGTGAGCGTCCCGGGGATTGTGCTGGGGGATGTACTGAGGGAGTGTCCCGGGGATTGTGCTGGGGGATGTACTGAGCGAGTGTCCCAGGGATTGTGCTGGGGGATGTACTGAGTGAATGCCCCAGGGATTTAGCTGGGGGATGTACTGAGTGAGTGTCCCAGGGATTGTGCTGGGGGATGTACTGAGCGAGTGTCCCAGGGATTGTGCTGGGGGATGTACTGAGTGAGTGTCCCGGGGATTGTGCTGGGGGATGTACTGAGTGAATGTCCCAGGCATTGTACTGGGGGATGTACTGAGTGAGTGTCCCGGTAATTGTGCTGGGGGATGTACTGAGTGAGTGTCCCAGGGATTGTGCTGGGGGATGCACTGAGTGAGTGTCCCAGGGATTTAGCTGGGGGATGTACTGAGTGAGTGTCCCAGGGATTGTGCTGGGGGATGTACTGAGTGAGTGCCCCGGGGATTGTGCTGGGGGATGTACTGAGTGAGTGTCCCGGGGATTGTGCTGGGGGATGTAGTGAGTGAGTGTCCCGGGGATTGTGCTGGGGGATGTACTGAGTGAGTGTCCCAGGGATTGTGCTGGGGGATGTACTGAGTGAGTGTCCCAGGGATTGTGCTGGGGGATGCACTGAGTGAGTGTCCCGGGGATTGTGCAGGGGGATGTACTGAGTGAGTGTCCCAGGGATTGTGCTGGGGGATGTACTGAGTGAGTGTCCCGGGGATTGTGCTGGGGGATGTACTGAGTGAGTGTCCCAGGGATTGTGCTGGGGGATGTACTGAGTGAGTGTCCCGGGGATTGTGCTGGGGGATGTACTGAGTGAATGTCCCAGGGATTGTGCTGGGGGATGTACTGAGTGAGTGTCCCGGGGATTGTGCTGGGGGATGCACTGAGTGAGTGTCCTAGGGATTGTGCTGGGGGATTTACTGAGTGAATGTCCCAGGGATTTAGCTGGGGGATGTACTGAGTGAGTGTCCCAGGGATTGTGCTGGGGGATGTACTGAGTGAGTGTCCCAGGGATTGTGCTGGGGGATGCACTGAGTGAGTGTCCCAGGGATTTAGCTGGGGGATGTACTGAGTGAGTGTCCCAGGGATTGTGCTGGGGGATGTACTGAGTGAGTGCCCCGGGGATTGTGCTGGGGGATGTACTGAGTGAGTGTCCCGGGGATTGTGCTGGGGGATGTACTGAGTGAGTGTCCCAGGGATTGTGCTGGGGGATGTACTGAGTGAGTGTCCCAGGGATTGTGCTGGGGGATGTACTGAGTGAGTGTCCCAGGGATTGTGCAGGGGGATGTACTGAGTGAGTGTCCCAGGGATTGTGCTGGGGGATGCACTGAGTGAGTGTTCCAGGGATTGTGCTGGGGGATGTACTGAGTGAGTGTCCCGGGGATTGTGCTGGGGGATGTACTGAGTGAGTGTCCCGGGGATTGTGCTGGGGGATGTACTGAGTGAGTGTCCCGGGGATTGTGCTGGGGGATGTACTGAGTGAGTGTCCCAGGGATTGTGCTGGGGGATGTACTGAGTGAATGTCCCAGGGATTGTGCTGGGGGATGTACTGAGTGAATGTCCCAGGGATTTAGCTGGGGGATGTACTGAGTGAGTGTCACCGGGATTGTGCTGGGGGATGTACTGAGTGAGTGTCCCAGGGATTGTGCTGGGGGATGTACTGAGTGAATGTCCCAGGGATTTAGCTGGGGGATGTACTGAGTGAGTGTCCCAGGGATTGTGCTGGGGGATGTACTGAGTGAGTGTCCCAGGGATTGTGCTGGGGGATGTACTGAGTGAGTGTCCCAGGGATTGTGCTGGGGGATGTACTGAGTGAGTGTCCCGGGGATTGTGCTGGGGGATATACTGAGTGAGTGTCCCAGGGATTGTGCTGGGGGATGTACTGAGTGAGTGTCCCGGGGATTGTGCTGGGGGATGTACTGAGTAAGTGTCCCAGGGATTGTGCTGGGGGATGTACTGAGTGAGTGTCCCGGGGATTGTGCTGGGGGATGCACTGAGTGATTGTCCCAGGGATTGTGCTGGGGGATTTACTGAGTGAATGTCCTAGGGATTTAGCTGGGGGATGTACTGAGTGAGTGTCCCAGGGATTGTGCTGGGGGATGTATTGAGTGAGTGTCCCAGGGATTGTGCTGGGGGATGTACTGAGTGAGTGTCCCAGGGATTGTGCTGGGGGATGCACTGAGTGAGTGACCCAGGGATTTAGCTGGGGGATGTACTGAGTGAGTGTCCCGGGGATTGTGCTGGGGGATGTACTGAGTGAGTGTCCCAGGGATTGTGCTGGGGGATGTACTGAGTGAGTGTCCCGGGGATTGTGCTGGGGGATGTACTGAGTGAGTGTCCCGGGGATTGTGCTGGGGGATGTACTGAGTGAATGTCCCAGGCATTGTGCTGGGGGATGTACTGAGTGAGTGTCCCGGTAATTGTGCTGGGGGATGTACTGAGTGAGTGTACCAGGGATTGTGCTGGGGGATGCACTGAGTGTGTGTCCCAGGGATTTAGCTGGGGGATGTACTGAGTGAGTGTCCCAGGGATTGTGCTGGGGGATGTACTGAGTGAGTGTCCCGGGGATTGTGCTGGGGGATGTACTGAGTGAGTGTCCCAGGGATTGTGCTGGGGGATGTCCTGAGTGTGCGTCCCGGGGATTGTGCTGGGGGATGTACTGAGGGAGTGTCCCGGGGATTGTGCTGGGGGATGTACTGAGCGAGTGTCCAAGGGATTGTGCTGGGGGATGTACTGAGTGAATGCCCCAGGGATTTAGCTGGGGGATGTACTGAGTGAGTGTCCCAGGGATTGTGCTGGGGGATGTACTGAGCGAGTGTCCCAGGGATTGTGCTGGGGGATGTACTGAGTGAGTGTCCCGGGGATTGTGCTGGGGGATGTACTGAGTGAATGTCCCAGGCATTGTGCTGGGGGATGTACTGAGTGAGTGTCCCGGGGATTGTGCTGGGGGATGTACTGAGTGAGTGTCCCAGGGATTGTGCTGGGGGATGCACTGAGTGAGTGTCCCAGGCATTGTGCTGGGGGATGTACTGAGTGAGTGTCCCAGGGATTGTGCTGGGGGATGTACTGAGTGAGTGACCCGGGGATTGTGCTGGGGGATGTACTGAGTGAGTGTCCTGTGGATTGTGCTGGGGGATGTACTGAGTGAGTGTCCCGGGGATTGTGCTGGGTGATGTATTGAGTGAGTGTCCCAGGGATTGTGCTGGGGGATGTACTGAGTGAGTGTCCCAGGGATTGTGCAGGGGGATGTACTGAGTGAGTGTCCCAGGGATTTAGCTGGGGGATGTACTGAGTGAGTGTCCCAGGGATTGTGCTGGGGGATGCACTGAGTGAGTGTCCCGGGGATAGTGCAGGGGGATGTACTGAGTGAGTGTCCCAGGGATTGTGCTGGGGGATGTACTGAGTGAGTGTCCCGGGGATTGTGCTGGGGGATGTACTGAGTGAGTGTCCCCTGGATTGTGCTGGGGGATGTACTGAGTAAGTGTCCCAGTGATTGTGCTGGGGGATGTACTGAGTGAGTGTCCCCTGGATTGTGCTGGGGGATGTACTGAGTAAGTGTCCCAGGGATTGTGCTGGGGGATGTACTGAGTGAGTGTCCCAGGGATTGTGCTGGGGGATGCACTGAGTGAGTGTCCCAGGGATTTAGCTGGGGGATGTACTGAGTGAGTGTCCCGGGGATTGTGCTGGGGGATGTACTGAGTGAGTGTCCCGGGGATTGTGCTGGGGTATGTACTGAGTGAGTGTCCCAGGGATTGTGCTGGGGGATGTACTGAGTGAGTGTCCCGGGGATTGTGCTGGGGGATGTACTGAGTGAGTGTCCCAGGGATTGTGCTGGGGGATGTACTGAGTGAGTGTCCCGGGGATTGTGCTGTGGGATTTACTGAGTGAGTGCCCCAGGGATTGTGCTGGGGGATGTACTGAGTGAGTGTCCCGGGGATTGTGCTGGGGGATGTACTGAGTGAATGCCCCAGGGATTTAGCTGGGGGATGTACTGAGTGAGTGTCCCAGGGATTGTGCTGGGGGATGTACTGAGCGAGTGTCCCAGGGATTGTGCTGGGGGATGTACTGAGTGAGTGTCCCGGGGATTGTGCTGGGGGATGTACTGAGTGAATGTCCCAGGCACTGTGCAGGGAGATGTACTGAGTGAGTGTCCCGGTAATTGTGCTGGGGGATGTACTGAGTGAGTGTCCCAGGGATTGTGCTGGGGGATGTACTGAGTGAGTGTCCCAGGGATTGTGCTGGGGGATGTACTGAGTGAGTGCCCCGGGGATTGTGCTGGGGGATTTACTGAGTGAGTGCCCCAGGGATTGTGCTGGGGGATGTACTGAGTGAGTGTCCCGGGGATTGTGCTGGGGGATGTACTGAGTGAATGCCCCAGGGATTTAGCTGGGGGATGTACTGAGTGAGTGTCCCAGGGATTGTGCTGGGGGATGTACTGAGCGAGTGTCCCAGGGATTGTGCTGGGGGATGTACTGAGTGAGTGTCCCGGGGATTGTGCTGGGGGATGTACTGAGTGAATGTCCCAGGCATTGTGCTGGGGGATGTACTGAGTGAGTGTCCCGGTAATTGTGCTGGGGGATGTACTGAGTGAGTGTGCCAGGGATTGTGCTGGGGGATGTACTGAGTGAGTGCCCCGGGGATTGTGCTGGGGGATGTACTGAGTGAGTGTCCCGGGGATTGTGCTGGGGGATGTACTGAGTGAGTGTCCCGGGGATTGTGCTGGGGGATGTACTGAGTGAGTGTCCCAGGGATTGTGCTGGGGGATGTACTGAGTGAGTGTCCCAGGGATTGTGCAGGGGGATGTACTGAGTGAGTGTCCCAGGGATTGTGCTGGGGGATGTACTGAGTGAGTGTCCCAGGGATTGTGCTGGGGGATGCACTGAGTGAGTGTCCCAGGGATTGAGCTGGGGGATGTACTGAGTGAGTGTCTCGGGGATTGTGCTGGGGGATGTACTGAGTGAGTGTCCCGGGGATTGTGCAGGGGGATGTACTGAGTGAGTGTCCCAGGGATTGTGCTGGGGGATGTACTGAGTGAGTGTCCCGGGGATTGTGCTGGGGGATGTACTGAGTGAGTGTCCCAGGGATTGTGCTGGGGGATGTACTGAGTGAGTGTCCCGGGGATTGTGCGGGGGGATGTACTGAGTAAGTGTCCCAGGGATTGTGCTGGGGGATGTACTGAGTGAGTGTCCCGGGGATTGTGCTGGGGGATGCACTGAGTGAGTGTCCCAGGGATTGTGCTGGGGCATTTACTGAGTGAATGTCCCAGGGATTTAGCTGGGGGTTGTACTGAGTGAGTGTCCCAGGGATTGTGCTGGGGGATGTACTGAGTGAGTGACCCGGGGATTGTGCGGGGGGATGTACTGAGTAAGTGTCCCAGGGATTGTGCTGGGGGATGTACTGAGTGAGTGTCCCGGGGATTGTGCTGGGGGATGCACTGAGTGAGTGTCCCAGGGATTGTGCTGGGGGATTTACTGAGTGAATGTCCCAGGGATTTAGCTGGGGGTTGTACTGAGTGAGTGTCCCAGGGATTGTGCTGGGGGATGTACTGAGTGAGTGTCCCAGGGATTGTGCTGGGGGATGTACTGAGTGAGTGTCCCAGGGATTGTGCTGGGGGATGCACTGAGTGAGTGTCCCAGGGATTTAGCTGGGGGATGTACTGAGTGAGTGTCCCGGGGATTGTGCTGGGGGATGTACTGAGTGAGTGTCCCAGGGATTGTGCTGGGGGATGTACTGAGTGAGTGCCCCGGGGATTGTGCTGGGGGATTTACTGAGTGAGTGCCCCAGGGATTGTGCTGCAGGGATGTACTGAGTGAGTGTCCCGGGGATTGTGCTGGGGGATGTACTGAGTGAATGCCCCAGGGATTTAGCGGGGGGATGTACTGAGTGAGTGTCCCAGGGATTGTGCTGGGGGATGTACTGAGCGAGTGTCCCGGGGATTGTGCTGCGGGATGTACTGAGCGAGTGTCCCAGGGATTGTGCTGCGGGATGTACTGAGCGAGTGTCCCAGGGATTGTGCTGGGGGATGTACTGAGTGAGTGTCCCGGGGATTGTGCTGGGGGATGTACTGAGTGAATGCCCCAGGGATTTAGCGGGGGGATGTACTGAGTGAGTGTCCCGGGGATTGTGCTGCGGGATGTACTGAGTGAATGCCCCAGGGATTTAGCTGGGGGATGTACTGAGTGAGTGTCCCAGGGATTGTGCTGGGGGATGTACTGAGCGAGTGTCCCAGGGATTGTGCTGGGGGATGTACTGAGTGAGTGTCCCGGGGATTGTGCTGGGGGATGTACTGAGTGAATGTCCCAGGCATTGTGCTGGGGGATGTACTGAGTGAGTGTCCCGGTAATTGTGCTGGGGGATGTACTGAGTGAGTGTGCCAGGGATTGTGCTGGGGGATGCACTGTCTGCGTGTCCTAGGGATTGTGCTGGGGGATGTACTGAGTGAGTGTCCCAGGGATTGTGCTGGGGGATGTACTGAGTGAGTGCCCCGGGGATTGTGCTGGGGGATGTACTGAGTGAGTGTCCCGGGGATTGTGCTGGGGGATGTACTGAGTGAGTGTCCCGGGGATTGTGCTGGGGGATGTACTGAGTGAGTGTCCCAGGGATTGTGCTGGGGGATGTACTGAGTGAGTGTCCCAGGGATTGTGCAGGGGGATGTACTGAGTGAGTGTCCCAGGGATTGTGCTGGGGGATGTACTGAGTGAGTGTCCCAGGGATTGAGCTGGGGGATGTACTGAGTGAGTGTCTCGGGGATTGTGCTGGGGGATGTACTGAGTGAGTGTCCCGGGGATTGCGCAGGGGGATGTACTGAGTGAGTGTCCCAGGGATTGTGCTGGGGGATGTACTGAGTGAGTGTCCCGGGGATTGTGCTGGGGGATGTACTGAGTGAGTGTCCCAGGGATTGTGCTGGGGGACGTACTGAGTGAGTGTCCCGGGGATTGTGCGGGGGGATGTACTGAGTAAGTGTCCCAGGGATTGTGCTGGGGGATGTACTGAGTGAGTGTCCCGGGGATTGTGCTGGGGGATGCACTGAGTGAGTGTCCCAGGGATTGTGCTGGGGGATTTACTGAGTGAATGTCCCAGGGATTTAGCTGGGTGTTGTACTGAGTGAGTGTCCCAGGGATTGTGCTGGGGGATGTACTGAGTGAGTGTCCCAGGGATTGTGCTGGGGAATGTACTGAGTGAGTGTCCCAGGGATTGTGCTGGGGGATGCACTGAGTGAGTGTCCCAGGGATTTAGCTGGGGGATGTACTGAGTGAGTGTCCCGGGGATTGTGCTGGGGGATGTACTGAGTGAGTGTCCCGGGGATTGTGCTGGGGGATGCACTGAGTGAGTGTCCCAGGGATTGTGCTGGGGGATGTACTGAGTGAGTGTCCCAGGGATTGTGCTGGGGGATGTACTGAGTGAGTGTCCCGGGGATTGTGCTGGGGGATGTACTGAGTGAATGTCCCAGGGATTTAGCTGGGGGATGTACTGAGTGAGTGTCCCAGGGATTGTGCTGGGGGATGTACTGAGTGAGTGTCCCAGGGATTGTGCTGGGGGATGTACTGAGTGAGTGTCCCAGGGATTGTGCTGGGGGATGCACTGAGAGAGTGTCCCAGGGATTGTGCTGGGGGATGTACTGTGTGAGTGTCCCGGGGATTGTGCTGGGGGATGCACTGAGTGAGTGTCCCAGGGATTGTGCTGGGGGATGTACTGAGTGAATGCCCCAGGGATTTAACTGGGGGATGTACTGAGTGAGTGTCCCAGGGATTGTGCTGGGGGATGTACTGAGTGAGTGTCCCGGGGATTGTGCTGGAGGATGTACTGAGTGAGTGTCCCGGGGATTGTGCTGGGGGATGTACTGAGTGAGTGTCCCAGGGATTGTGCTGGGGGATGCACTGAGTGAGTGTCCCAGGGATTTAGCTGGGGGATGTACTGAGTGAGTGTCCCAGGCATTCTGCTGGGGGATGTACTGAGTGAGTGTCCCGGGGATTGTGCTGGGGGATGTACTGAGTGAGTGTCCCGGGGATTGTGCTGGGGGATGTACTGAGTGAGTGTCCCGGGGATTGTGCTGGGGGATGTACTGAGTGAGTGTCCCGGGGATTGTGCTGGGGGATGCACTGAGTGAGTGTCCCAGGGATTGTGCTGGGGGATGTACTGAGTGAGTGTCCCAGGGATTGTGCTGGGGGATGTACTGAGTGAGTGTCCCAGGGATTGTGCAGGGGGATGTACTGAGTGAGTGTCCCAGGGATTGTGCTGGGGGATGTACTGAGTGAGTGTCCCAGGGATTGTGCTGGGGGATGCACTGAGTGAGTGTCCCAGGGATTTAGCTGGGGGATGTACTGAGTGAGTGTCCCGGGGAATGTGCTGGGGGATGTACTGAGTGAGTGTCCCGGGGATGGTGCTGGGGGATGTACTGAGTGAGTGTCCCAGGGATTGTGCTGGGGGATGAACTGAGTGAGTGTCCCGGGGATTTAGCTGGGGGATGTACTGAGTGAGTGTCCCAGGGATTGTGCTGGGGGATGTACTGAGTGAGTGTCCCGGGGATTGTGCTGGGGTATGTACTGAGTGAGTGTCCCAGGGATTGTGCTGGGGAATGTACTGAGTGAGTGTCCCGGGGATTGTGCTGGGGGATGTACTGAGTGAGTGTCCCAGGGATTGTGCTGGGGGATGTACTGAGTGAGTGTCCCGGGGATTGTGCTGGGGGATTTACTGAGTGAGTGCCCCAGGGATTGTGCTGGGGGATGTACTGAGTGAGTGTCCCGGGGATTGTGCTGGGGGATGTACTGAGTGAATGCCCCAGGTTTTTAGCTGGGGGATGTACTGAGTGAGTGTCCCAGGGATTGTGCTGGGGGATGTACTGAGCGAGTGTCCCAGGGATTGTGCTGGGGGATGTACTGAGTGAGTGTCCCGGGGATTGCGCTGGGGGATGTACTGAGTGAATGTCCCAGGCATTGTGCTGGGGGATGTACTGAGTGAGTGTCCCGGTAATTGTGCTGGGGGATGTACTCAGTGAGTGTGCCAGGGATTGTGCTGGGGGATGCACTCAGTGTGTGTCCCAGGGATTTAGCTGGGGAATGTACTGAGTGAGTGTCCCGGGGATTGTGCTGGGGGATGTACTGAGTGAGTGTCCCAGGGATTGTGCTGGGGGATGTACTGAATGAGTGTCCCAGGGATTGTGCAGGGGGATGTACTGAGTGAGTGTCCCAGGGATTGTGCTGGGGGATGTACTGAGTGAGCGTCCCAGGGATTGTGCTGGGGGATGCAATGAGTGAGTGTCCCAGGGATTGAGCTGGGGGATTTACTGAGTTAGTGTCTCGGGGATTGTGCTGGGGGATGTACTGAGTGAGTGTCCCGGGGATTGTGCAGGGGGATGTACTGAGTGAGTGTCCCAGGGATTGTGCTGGGGGATGTACTGAGTGAGTGTCCCGGGGATTGTGCTGGGGGATGTACTCAGTGAGTGTCCCAGGGATTGTGCTGGGGGATGTACTGAGTGAGTGTCCCGGGGATTGTGCTGGGGGATGTACTGAGTAAGTGTCCCAGGGATTGTGCTGGGGGATGTACTGAGTGAGTGTCCCAGGGATTGTGCTGGGGGATTTACTGAGTGATTGTCCCAGGGATTTAGCTGGGGGTTGTACTGAGTGAGTGTCCCAGGGATTGTGCTGGGGGATGTAATGAGTGAGTGTCCCAGGGATTGTGCTGGGGGATGTACTGAGTGAGTGTCCCAGGGATTGTGCTGGGGGATGCACTGAGTGAGTGTCCCAGGGATTTAGCTGGGGGATGTACTGAGTGAGTGTCCCGGGGATTGTGCTGGGGGATGTACTGAGTGAGTGTCCCGGGGATTGTGCTGGGGGATGTACTGAGTGAGTGTCCCGGGGATTGTGCTGGGGGATGTACTCAGTGAGTGTCCCAGGGATTGTGCTGGGGGATGTACTGAGTGAGTGTCCCGGGGATTGTGCTGGGGGATGTACTGAGTAAGTGTCCCAGGGATTGTGCTGGGGGATGTACTGAGTGAGTGTCCCAGGGATTGTGCTGGGGGATTTACTGAGTGATTGTCCCAGGGATTTAGCTGGGGGTTGTACTGAGTGAGTGTCCCAGGGATTGTGCTGGGGGATGTACTGAGTGAGTGTCCCAGGGATTGTGCTGGGGGATGTACTGAGTGAGTGTCCCAGGGATTGTGCAGGGGGATGCACTGAGTGAGTGTCCCAGGGATTTAGCTGGGGGATGTACTGAGTGAGTGTCCCGGGGATTGTGCTGGGGGATGTACTGAGTGAGTGTCCCGGGGATTTAGCTGGGGGATGTACTGAGTGAGTGTCCCAGGGATTGTGCTGGGGGATGTACTGAGCGAGTGTCCCAGGGATTGTGCTGGGGGATGTACTGAGTGAGTGTCCCGGGGATTGTGCTGGGGGATGTACTGAGTGAATGTCCCAGGCATTGTGCTGGGGGATGTACTGAGTGAGTGTCCCGGTAATTGTGCTGGGGGATGTACTCAGTGAGTGTGCCAGGGATTGTGCTGGGGGATGCACTCAGTGTGTGTCCCAGGGATTTTGCTGGGGGATGTACTGAGTGAGTGTCCCAGGGATTGTGCTGGGGGATGTACTGAATGAGTGTCCCAGGGATTGTGCTGGGGGATGCACTGAGTGAGTGTCCCAGGGATTGAGCTGGGGGATTTACTGAGTTAGTGTCTCGGGGATTGTGCTGGGGGATGTACTGAGTGAGTGTCCCGGGGATTGTGCAGGGGGATGTACTGAGTGAGTGTCCCAGGGATTGTGCTGGGGGATGTACTGAGTGAGTGTCCCGGGGATTGTGCTGGGGGATGTACTCAGTGAGTGTCCCAGGGATTGTGCTGGGGGATGTACTGAGTGAGTGTCCCGGGGATTGTGCTGGGGGATGTACTGAGTACGTGTCCCAGGGATTGTGCTGGGGGATGTACTGAGTGAGTGTCCCGGGGATTGTGCTGGGGGATGCACTGAGTGAGTGTCCCAGGGATTGTGGTGGGGGATTTACTGAGTGAATGTCCCAGGGATTTAGCTGGGGGTTGTACTGAGTGAGTGTCCCAGGGATTGTGCTGGGGGATGTACTGAGTGAGTGTCCCAGGGATTGTGCTGGGGGATGTACTGAGTGAGTGTCCCAGGGATTGTGCTGGGGGATGCACTGAGTGAGTGTCCCAGGGAATTAGCTGGGGGATGTACTGAGTGAGTGTCCCGGGGATTGTGCTGGGGGATGTACTGAGTGAGTGTCCCGGGGATTGTGCTGGGGGATGTACTGAGTGAGTGTCCCGGGGATTGTGCTGGGGGATGTACTGAGTGAGTGTCCCGGGGATTGTGCTGGGGTATGTACTGAGTGAGTGTCCCAGGGATTGTGCTGGGGGATGTACTCAGTGAGTGTCCCGGGGATTGTGCTGGGGGACGTACTGAGTGAATGTCCCAGGGATTTAGCTGGGGGATGTACTGAGTGAGTGTCCCAGGGATTGTGCTGGGGGATGTACTGAGTGAGTGTCCCAGGGATTGTGCTGGGGGATGTACTGAGAGAGTGTCCCAGGGATTGTGCTGGGGGATGTACTGAGTGAGTGTCCCAGGGATTGTGCTGGGGGATGTACTGTGTGAGTGTCCCAGGGATTGTGCTGGGGGATGTACTGAGTGAGTGTCCCAGGGATTGTGCTGGGGGATGTACTGAGTGAGTGTCCCAGGGATTGTGCAGGGGGATGTACTGAGTGAGTGTCCCAGGGATTGTGCTGGGGGATGTACTGAGTGAGTGTCCCAGGGATTGTGCTGGGGGATGCACTGAGTGAGTGTCCCAGGGATTTAGCTGGGGGATGTACTGAGTGAGTGTCCCAGGCATTGTGCTGGGGGATGTACTGAGTGAGTGTCCCGGGGATTGTGCTGGGGGATGTACTGAGTGAGTGTCCCGGGGATTGTGCTGGGGGATGTACTGAGTGAGTGTCCCGGGGATTGTGCTGGGGGATGTACTGAGTGAGTGTCCCGGGGATTGTGCTGGGGGATGTACTGAGTGAGTGTCCCGGGGATTGTGCTGGGGGATGTACTGAGTGAGTGTCCCGGGGATTGTGCTGGGGGATGCACTGAGTGAGTGTCCCAGGGATTGTGCTGGGGGATGTACTGAGTGAGTGTCCCAGGGATTGTGCTGGGGGATGTACTGAGTGAGTGTCCCAGGGATTGTGCAGGGGGATGTACTGAGTGAGTGTCCCAGGGATTGTGCTGGGGGATGTACTGAGTGAGTGTCCCAGGGATTGTGCTGGGGGATGCACTGAGTGAGTGTCCCAGGGATTTAGCTGGGGGATGTACTGAGTGAGTGTCCCAGGGAATGTGCTGGGGGATGTACTGAGTGAGTGTCCCGGGGATGGTGCTGGGGGATGTACTGAGTGAGTGTCCCAGGGATTGTGCTGGGGGATGTACTGAGTGAGTGTCCCGGGCATTTAGCTGGGGGATGTACTGAGTGAGTGTCCCAGGGATTGTGCTGGGGGATGTACTGAGTGAGTGTCCCGGGGATTGTGCTGGGGTATGTACTGAGTGAGTGTCCCAGGGATTGTGCTGGGGAATGTACTGAGTGAGTGTCCCGGGGATTGTGCTGGGGGATGTACTGAGTGAGTGTCCCAGGGATTGTGCTGGGGGATGTACTGAGTGAGTGTCCCGGGGATTGTGCTGGGGGATTTACTGAGTGAGTGCCCCAGGGATTGTGCTGGGGGATGTACTGAGTGAGTGTCCCGGGGATTGTGCTGGGGGATGTACTGAGTGAGTGTCCCAGGGATTGTGCTGGGGGATGTACTGAGCGAGTGTCCCAGGGATTGTGCTGGGGGATGTACTGAGTGAGTGTCCCGGGGATTGTGCTGGGGGATGTACTGAGTGAATGTCCCAGGCATTGTGCTGGGGGATGTACTGAGTGAGTGTCCCGGTAAATGTGCTGGGGGATGTACTCAGTGAGTGTGCCAGGGATTGTGCTGGGGGATGCACTCAGTGTGTGTCCCAGGGATTTAGCTGGGGGATGTACTGAGTGAGTGTCCCAGGGATTGTGCTGGGGGATGTACTTAGTGAGTGCCCCGGGGATTGTGCTGGGGGATGTACTGAGTGAGTGTCCCGGGAATTGTGCTGGGGGATGTACTGAGTGAGTGTCCCAGGGATTGTGCTGGGGGATGTACTGAGTGAGTGTCCCAGGGATTGTGCTGGGGGATGTACTGAATGAGTGTCCCAGGGATTGTGCAGGGGGATGTACTGAGTGAGTGTCCCAGGGATTGTGCTGGGGGATGTACTGAGTGAGCGTCCCAGGGATTGTGCTGGGGGATGCACTGAGTGAGTGTCCCAGGGATTGAGCTGGGGGATTTACTGTGTTAGTGTCTCGGGGATTGTGCTGGGGGATGTACTGAGTGAGTGTCCCGGGGATTGTGCAGGGGGATGTACTGAGTGAGTGTCCCAGGGATTGTGCTGGGTGATGTACTGAGTGAGTGTCCCGGGGATTGTGCTGGGGGATGTACTCAGTGAGTGTCCCAGGGATTGTGCTGGGGGATGTACTGAGTGAGTGTCCCGGGGATTGTGCTGGGGGATGTACTGAGTAAGTGTCCCAGGGATTGTGCTGGGGGATGTACTGAGTGAGTGTCCCGGGGATTGTGCTGGGGGATGCACTGAGTGAGTGTCCCAGGGATTGTGCTGGGGGATTTACTGAGTGAATGTCCCAGGGATTTAACTGGGGGTTGTACTGAGTGAGTGTCCCAGGGATTGTGCTGGGGGATGTACTGAGTGAGTGTCCCAGGGATTGTGCTGGGGGATGTACTGAGTGAGTGTCCCAGGGATTGTGCTGGGGGATGCACTGAGTGAGTGTCCCAGGGATTTAGCTGGGGGATGTACTGAGTGAGTGTCCCGGGGATTGTGCTGGGGGATGTACTGAGTGAGTGTCCCGGGGATTGTGCTGGGGGATGTACTGAGTGAGTGTCCCGGGGATTGTGCTGGGGGATGTACTGAGTGAGTGTCCCGGGGATTGTGCTGGGGGATGTACTGAGTGAATGCCCCAGGGATTTAGCTGGGGGATGTACTGAGTGAGTGTCCCAGGGATTGTGCTGGGGGATGTACTGAGTGAGTGTCCCGGGGATTGTGCTGGGGGACGTACTGAGTGAATGTCCCAGGGATTTAGCTGGGGGATGTACTGAGTGAGTGTCCCAGGGATTGTGCTGGGGGATGTACTGAGTGAGTGTCCCAGGGATTGTGCTGGGGGATGTACTGAGTGAGTGTCCCAGGGATTGTGCTGGGGGATGTACTGAGTGAGTGTCCCAGGGATTGTGCTGGGGGATGTACTGTGTGAGTGTCCCGGGGATTGTGCTGGGGGATGCACTGAGTGAGTGTCCCAGGGATTGTGCTGGGGGATGTACTGAGTGAATGCCCCAGGGATTTAGCTGGGGGATGTACTGAGTGAGTCACCCAGGGATTGTGCTGGGGGATGTACTGAGTGAGCGTCCCAGGATTGTGCTGGGGGATGTACTGAGTGAGTGTCCCGGGGATTGTGCTGGAGGATGTACTGAGTGAGTGTCCCGGGGATTGTGCTGGGGGATGTACTGAGTGAGTGTCCCAGGGATTGTGCTGGGGGATGCACTGAGTGAGTGTCCCAGGGATTTAGCTG
The DNA here is from genome assembly GCF_036365525.1 of Heterodontus francisci. Lineage (NCBI taxonomy): Eukaryota > Metazoa > Chordata > Chondrichthyes > Heterodontiformes > Heterodontidae > Heterodontus > Heterodontus francisci. The sequence goes on from NC_090395.1 coordinate 13,729,640, forward strand.
GGGGATGTACTGAGTGAGTGTCCCAGGCATTGTGCTGGGGGATGTACTGAGTGAGTGTCCCGGGGATTGTGCTGGGGGATGTACTGAGTGAGTGTCCCGGGGTTTGTGCTGGGGGATGTACTGAGTGAATGTCCCGGGGATTGTGCTGGGGGATGTACTGAGTGAGTGTCCCGGGGATTGTGCTGGGGGATGTACTGAGTGAGTGTCCCGGGGATTGTGCTGGGGGATGTACTGAGTGAGTGTCCCGGGGATTGTGCTGGGGGATGCACTGAGTGAGTGTCGCAGGGATTGTGCTGGGGGATGTACTGAGTGAGTGTCCCAGGGATTGTGCTGGGGGATGTACTGAGTGAGTGTCCCAGGGATTGTGCAGGGGGATGTACTGAGTGAGTGTCCCAGGGATTGTGCCGGGGGATGTACTGAGTGAGTGTCCCAGGGATTGTGCTGGGGGATGCACTGAGTGAGTGTCCCAGGGATTTAGCTGGGGGATGTACTGAGTGAGTGACCCGGGGAATGTGCTGGGGGATGTACTGAGTGAGTGTCCCGGGGATTGTGCTGGGGGATGTACTGAGTGAGTGTCCCAGGGATTGTGCTGGGGGATGTACTGAGTGAGTGTCCCGGGGATTGTGCTGGGAGATGTACTGAGTGAGTGTCCCAGGGATTGTGCTGGGGGATGTACTGAGTGAGTGTCCCGGGGATTGTGCTGGGGGATGTACTAAGTGAGTGTCCCAGGGATTGTGCTGGGGGATGTGCTGAGTGAGTGTCCCGGGGATTGTGCTGGGGGATGCACTGAGTGAGTGTCCCAGGGATTGTGCTGGGGGATGTACTGAGTGAATGTCCCAGGGATTTAGCTGGGGGATGTACTGAGTGAGTGTCCCAGGGATTGTGCTGGGGGATGTACTGAGTGAGTGTCCCAGGGATTGTGCTGGGGGATGTACTGAGTGAGTGTCCCAGGGATTGTGCTGGGGGATGCACTGAGTGAGTGTCCCAGGGATTGTGCTGGGGGATGTACTGAGTGAGTGTCCCAGGGATTGTGCTGGGGGATGTACTGAGTGAGTGTCCCAGGGATTGTGCCAGGGGAATTTACTGAGTGAGTGTCCCGGGGATTGTGCTGGGGGATGCACTGAGTGAGTGTCCCAGGGATTGTGCTGGGGGATGTACTGAGTGAGTGTCCCAGGGATTGTGCTGGTGGATGTACTGAGTGAGCGTCCCGGGGATTGTGCTGGGGGATGTACTGAGGGAGTGCCCCGGGGATTGTGCTGGGGGATGTACTGAGCGAGTGTCCCAGGGATTGTGCTGGGGGATGTACCGAGTGAATGCCCCAGGGATTTAGCTGGGGGATGTACTGAGTGAGTGTCCCAGGGATTGTGCTGGGGGATGTACTGAGCGAGTGTCCCAGGGATTGTGCTGGGGGATGTACTGAGTGAGTGTCCCAGGGATTGTGCTGGGGGATGTACTGAGTGAGTGTCCCGGGGATTGTGCTGGGGGATGTACTGAGTGAATGTCCCAGGCATTGTGCTGGGGGATGTACTGAGTGAGTGTCCCGGGGATTGTGCTGGGGGATGTACTGAGTAAATGTCCCAGGCATTGTGCTGGGGGATGTACTGAGTGAGTGTCCCGGGGATTGTGCTGGGGGATGTACTGAGTGAGTGTCCCAGGGATTGTGCTGGGGGATGCACTGAGTGAGTGTCCCAGGCATTGTGCTGGGGGATGTACTGAGTGAGTGTCCCAGGGATTGTGCTGGGGGATTTACTGAGTGAGTGTCCCGGGGATTTAGCTGGGGGATGTACTGAGTGAGTGTCCCAGGGATTGTGCTGGGGGATGTACTGAGTGAGCGTCCCGGGGATTGTGCTGGGGGATGTACTGTGGGAGTGTCCCAGGGATTGTGCTGGGGGATGTACTGAGTGAGTGTCCCGGGGATTGTGCTGGGGGATGTACTGAGTGAATGTCCCAGGCATTGTGCTGGGGGATGTACTGAGTGAGTGTCCCGGTAATTGTGCTGGGGGATGTACTGAGTGAGTGTCCCAGGGATTGTGCTGGGGGATGTACTGAGTGAGTGTCCCAGGGATTGTGCTGGGGGATGTACTGAGTGAGTGCCCCGGGGATTGTGCTGGGGGATGTACTGAGTGAGTGTCCGGGGGATTGTGCTGGGGGATGTACTGAGTGACTGTCCCGGGGATTGTGCTGGGGGATGTACTGAGTGAGTGTCCCAGGGATTGTGCTGGGGGATGTACTGAGTGAGTGTCCCAGGGATTGTGCAGGGGGATGTACTGAGTGAGTGTCCCAGGGATTGTGCTGGGGTATGTACTGAGTGAGTGTCCCAGGGATTGTGCTGGGGGATGCACTGAGTGAGTGTCCCAGGGATTGAGATGGGGGATGTACTGAGTGAGTGTCTCGGGGATTGTGCTGGGGGATGTACTGAGTGAGTGTCCCAGGGATTGTGCTGGGGGATGTACTGAGTGAGTGTCCCGGGGATTGTGCTGGGGGATGTACTGAGTGAGTGTCCCAGGGATTGTGCTGGGGGATGTACTGAGTGAGTGTCCCGGGGATTGTGCTGGGGGATGTACTGAGTGAATGTCCCAGGGATTTAGCTGGGGGATGTACTGAGTGAGTGTCCCAGGGATTGTGCTGGGGGATGTACTGAGTGAGTGTCCCAGGGATTGTGCTGGGGGATGTACTGAGTGAGTGTCCCAGGGATTGTGCTGGGGGATGCACTGAGTGAGTGTCCCAGGGATTTAGCTGGGGGATGTACTGAGTGAGTGTCCCGGGGATTGTGCTGGGGAATGTACTGAGTGAGTGTCCCGGGGATTGTGCTGGGGTCTGTACTGAGTGAGTGTCCCAGGCATTGTGCTGGGGGATGTACTGAGTGAGTGTCCCGGGGATTGTGCTGGGGGATGTACTGAGTGAGTGTCCCGGGGTTTGTGCTGGGGGATGTACTGAGTGAATGTCCCGGGGATTGTGCTGGGGGATGTACTGAGTGAGTGTCCCGGGGATTGTGCTGGGGGATGTACTGAGTGAGTGTCCCGGGGATTGTGCTGGGGGATGTACTGAGTGAGTGTCCCGGGGATTGTGCTGGGGGATGCACTGAGTGAGTGTCGCAGGGATTGTGCTGGGGGATGTACTGAGTGAGTGTCCCAGGGATTGTGCTGGGGGATGTACTGAGTGAGTGTCCCAGGGATTGTGCAGGGGGATGTACTGAGTGAGTGTCCCAGGGATTGTGCTGGGGGATGTACTGAGTGAGTGTCCCAGGGATTGTGCTGGGGGATGTACTGAGTGAGTGTCCCGGGGATTGTGCTGGGGGATGTACTGAGTGAGTGTCCCAGGGATTGTGCTGGGGGATGTACTGAGTGAGTGTCCCGGGGATTGTGCTGGGAGATGTACTGAGTGAGTGTCCCAGGGATTGTGCTGGGGGATGTACTGAGTGAGTGTCCCGGGGATTGTGCTGGGGGATGTACTAAGTGAGTGTCCCAGGGATTGTGCTGGGGGATGTGCTGAGTGAGTGTCCCGGGGATTGTGCTGGGGGATGCACTGAGTGAGTGTCCCAGGGATTGTGCTGGGGGATGTACTGAGTGAATGTCCCAGGGATTTAGCTGGGGGATGTACTGAGTGAGTGTCCCAGGGATTGTGCTGGGGGATGTACTGAGTGAGTGTCCCAGGGATTATGCTGGGGGATGTACTGAGTGAGTGTCCCAGGGATTGTGCTGGGGGATGCACTGAGTGAGTGTCCCAGGGATTGTGCTGGGGGATGTACTGAGTGAGTGTCCCAGGGATTGTGCTGGGGGATGTACTGAGTGAGTGTCCCAGGGATTGTGCCAGGGGAATTTACTGAGTGAGTGTCCCGGGGATTGTGCTGGGGGATGCACTGAGTGAGTGTCCCAGGGATTGTGCTGGGGGATGTACTGAGTGAGTGTCCCAGGGATTGTGCTGGGGGATGTACTGAGTGAGCGTCCCGGGGATTGTGCTGGGGGATGTACTGAGGGAGTGTCCCAGGGATTGTGCTGGGGGATGTACTGAGTGAGTGTCCCAGGGATTGTGCTGGGGGATGTACTGAGTGAGTGTCCCAGGGATTGTGCTGGGGGATGTACTGAGTGAATGTCCCAGGGATTGTGCTGGGGGATGTACTGAGTGAGCGTCCCGGGGATTGTGCTGGGGGATGTACTGAGCGAGTGTCCCAGGGATTGTGCTGGGGGATGTACCGAGTGAATGCCCCAGGGATTTAGCTGGGGGATGTACTGAGTGAGTGTCCCAGGGATTGTGCTGGGGGATGTACTGAGCGAGTGTCCCAGGGATTGTGCTGGGGGATGTACTGAGTGAGTGTCCCAGGGATTGTGCTGGGGGATGTACTGAGTGAGTGTCCCGGGGATTGTGCTGGGGGATGTACTGAGTGAATGTCCCAGGCATTGTGCTGGGGGATGTACTGAGTGAGTGTCCCGGGGATTGTGCTGGGGGATGTACTGAGTGAGTGTCCCAGGGATTGTGCTGGGGGATGCACTGAGTGAGTGTCCCAGGCATTGTGCTGGGGGATGTACTGAGTGAGTGTCCCAGGGATTGTGCTGGGGGATTTACTGAGTGAGTGTCCCGGGGATTTAGCTGGGGGATGTACTGAGTGAGTGTCCCAGGGATTGTGCTGGGGGATGTACTGAGTGAGCGTCCCGGGGATTGTGCTGGGGGATGTACTGTGGGAGTGTCCCAGGGATTGTGCTGGGGGATGTACTGAGTGAGTGTCCCGGCGATTGTGCTGGGGGATGTACCTAGTGAATGTCCCAGGCATTGTGCTGGGGGATGTACTGAGTGAGTGTCCCGGTAATTGTGCTGGGGGATGTACTGAGTGAGTGTCCCAGGGATTGTGCTGGAGGATGTACTGAGTGAGTGTCCCAGGGATTGTGCTGGGGGATGTACTGAGTGAGTGCCCCGGGGATTGTGCTGGGGGATGTACTGAGTGGGTGTCCGGGGGATTGTGCTGGGGGATGTACTGAGTGACTGTCCCGGGGATTGTGCTCGGGGATGTACTGAGTGAGTGTCCCAGGGATTGTGCTGGGGGATGTACTGAGTGAGTGTCCCAGGGATTGTGCAGGGGGATGTACTGAGTGAGTGTCCCAGGGATTGTGCTGGGGTATGTACTGAGTGAGTGTCCCAGGGATTGTGCTGGGGGATGCACTGAGTGAGTGTCCCAGGGATTGAGCTGGGGGATGTACTGAGTGAGTGTCTCGGGGATTGTGCTGGGGGATGTACTGAGAGAGTGTCCCGGGGATTGTGCAGGGGGATGTACTGAGTAGTGTCCCAGGGATTGTGCTGGGGGATGTACTGAGTGAGTGCCCCGGGGATTGTGCTGGGGGATGTACTGAGTGAGTGTCCCAGGGATTGTGCTGGGGGATGTACTGAGTGAGTGTCCCGGGGATTGTGCTGGGGGATGTACTGAGTGAGTGTCCCAGGGATTGTGCTGGGGGATGTACTGAGTGAGTGTCCCGGGGATTGTGCTGGGGGATGTACTGAGTGAGTGTCCCAGGGATTGTGCTGGGGGATGTACTGAGTGAATGTCCCAGGGATTTAGCTGGGGGATGTACTGAGTGAGTGTCCCAGGGATTGTGCTGGGGGATGTACTGAGTGAGTGTCCCAGGGATTGTGCTGGGGGATGTACTGAGTGAGTGTCCCAGGGATTGTGCTGGGGGATGCACTGAGTGAGTGTCCCAGGGATTTAGCTGGGGGATGTACTGAGTGAGTGTCCCGGGGATTGTGCTGGGGAATGTACTGAGTGAGTGTCCCGGGGATTGTGCTGGGGTCTGTACTGAGTGAGTGTCCCAGGAATTGTGCTGGGGGATGTACTGAGTGAGTGTCCCGGGGATTGTGCTGGGGGATGTACTGAGTGAGTGTCCCGGGGATTGTGCTGGGGGATGTACTGAGTGAGTGTCCCGGGGATTGTGCTGGGGGATTTACTGAGTGAGTGTCCCAGGGTTTGTGCTGGGGGATGTACTGAGTGAGTGTCCCGGGGATTGTGCTGGGGGATGTACTGAGTGAATGTCCCAGGGATTTAGCTGGGGGATGTACTGAGTGAGTGTCCCAGGGATTGTGCTGGGGGATGTACTGAGTGAGTGTCCCAGGGATTGTGCTGGGGGATGTACTGAGTGAGTGTCCCAGGGATTGTGCTGGGGGATGCACTGAGTGAGTGTCCCAGGGATTGTGCTGGGGGATGCACTGAGTGAGTGTCCCAGGGATTGTGCTGGGGGATGTACTGAGTGAGTGTCCCAGGGATTGTGCTGGGGGATGCACTGAGTGAGTGTCCCAGGGATTTAGCTGGGGGATGTACTGAGTGAGTGTCCCGGGGATTGTGCTGGGGGATGTACTGAGTGAGTGTCCCGGGGATTGTGCTGGGGGATGTACTGAGTGAGTGTCCCGGGGATTGTGCTGAGGGATGTACTGAGTGAGTGTCCCAGGGATTGTGCTGGGGGATGTACTGAGTGAGTGTCCCAGGGATTGTGCTGGGGGATGTACTGAGTGAATGTCCCAGGCATTGTGCTGGGGGATGTACTGAGTGAGTGTCCCGGGGATTGTGCTGGGGGATGTACTGAGTGAGTGTCCCACGGATTGTGCTGGGGGATGCACTGAGTGAGTGTCCCAGGCATTGTGCTGGGGGATGTACTGAGTGAGTGTCCCAGGGATTGTGCTGGGGGATGTACTGAGTGAGTGTCCCGGGGATTGTGCTGGGGGATGTACTGAGTGAATGTCCCAGGCATTGTGCTGGGGGATGTACTGAGTGAGTGTCCCGGGGATTGTGCTGGGGGATGTACTGAGTGAGTGTCCCAGGGATTGTGCTGGGGGATGCACTGAGTGAGTGTCCCAGGCATTGTGCTGGGGGATGTACTGAGTGAGTGTCCCAGGGATTGTGCTGGGGGATGTACTGAGTGAGTGTCCCAGGGATTGTGCTGGGGGATGTACTGAGTGAGTGTCCCGGGGATTTAGCTGGGGGATGTACTGAGTGAGTGTCCCAGGGATTGTGCTGGGGGATGTACTGAGTGAGCGTCCCGGGGATTGTGCTGGGGGATGTACTGTGGGAGTGTCCCGGGGATTGTGCTGGGGGATGTACTGAGCGAGTGTCCCAGGGATTGTGCTGGGGGATGTACTGAGGGAATGCCCCAGGGATTTAGCTGGGGGATGTACTGATTGAGTGTCCCAGGGATTGTGCTGGGGGATGTACTGAGCGAGTGTCCCAGGGATTGTGCTGGGGGATGTACTGAGTGAGTGTCCCGGGGATTGTGCTGGGGGATGTACTGAGTGAATGTCCCAGGCATTGTGCTGGGGGATGTACTGAGTGAGTGTCCCGGTAATTGTGCTGGGGGATGTACTGATTGAGTGTCCCAGGGATTGTGCTGGGGGATGTACTGAGTGAGTGTCCCAGGGATTGTGCTGGGGGATGTACTGAGTGAGTGCCCCGGGGATTGTGCTGGGGGATGTACTGAGTGAGTGTCCCGGGGATTGTGCTGGGGGATGTACTGAGTGAGTGTCCCGGGGATTGTGCTGGGGGATGTACTGAGTGAGTGTCCCAGGGATTGTGCTGGGGGATGTACTGAGTGAGTGTCCCAGGGATTGTGCAGGGGGATGTACTGAGTGAGTGTCCCAGGGATTGTGCTGGGGGATGTACTGAGTGAGTGTCCCAGGGATTGTGCTGGGGGATGCACTGAGTGAGTGTCCCAGGGATTGAGCTGGGGGATGTACTGAGTGAGTGTCCCAGGGATTGTGCTGGGGGATGTACTGAGTGAGTGTCCCAGGGATTGTGCTGGGGGATGTACTGAGTGAGTGTCCCAGGGATTGTGCTGGGGGATGCACTGAGTGAGTGTCCCAGGGATTTAGCTGGGGGATGTACTGAGTGAGTGTCCCGGGGATTGTGCTGGGGGATGTACTGAGTGAGTGTCCCGGGGATTGTGCTGGGGTATGTACTGAGTGAGTGTCCCAGGGATTGTGCTGGGGGATGTACTGAGTGAGTGTCCCGGGGATTGTGCTGGGGGATGTACTGAGTGAGTGTCCCAGGGATTGTGCTGGGGGATGTACTGAGTGAGTGTCCCAGGGATTGTGCTGGGGGATGCACTGAGTGAGTGTCCCAGGGATTGAGCTGGGGGATGTACTCAGTGAGTGTCTCGGGGATTGTGCTGGGGGATGTACTGAGTGAGTGTCCCGGGGGTTGTGCAGGGGGATGTACTGAGTGAGTGTCCCAGGGAATGTGCTGGGGGATGTACTGAGTGAGTGTCCCGGGGATTGTGCTGGGGGATGTACTGAGTGAGTGTCCCAGGGATTGTGCTGGGGGATGTACTGAGTGAGTGTCCCGGGGATTGTGCTGGGGGATGTACTGAGTGAGTGTCCCAGGGATTGTGCTGGGGGATGTACTGAGTGAGTGTCCCGGGGATTGTGCTGGGGGATGCACTGAGTGAGTGTCCCAGGGATTGTGCTGGGGGATTTACTGAGTGAATGTCCCAGGGATTTAGCTGGGGGATGTACTGAGTGAGTGTCCCAGGGATTGTGCTGGGGGATGTACTGAGTGAGTGTCCCAGGGATTGTGCTGGGGGATGTACTGAGTGACTGTCCCAGGGATTGTGCTGGGGGATGCACTGAGTGAGTGTCCCAGGGATTTAGCTGGGGGATGTACTGAGTGAGTGTCCCGGGGATTGTGCTGGGGGATGTACTGAGTGAGTGTCCCGGGGATTGTGCTGGGGTATGTACTGACTGAGTGTCCCAGGGATTGTGCTGGGGGATGTACTGAGTGAGTGTCCCGGGGATTGTGCTGGGGGATGTACTGAGTGAATGTCCCAGGCATTGTGCTGGGGGATGTACTGAGTGAGTGTCCCGGTAATTGTGCTGGGGGATGTACTGAGTGAGTGTCCCAGGGATTGTGCTGGGGGATGTACTGAGTGAGTGTCCCAGGGATTGTGCTGGGGGATGTACTGAGTGAGTGTCCCGGGGATTGTGCTGGGGGATGTACTGAGTGAGTGTCCCAGGGATTGTGCTGGGGGATGTACTGAGTGAGTGTCCCAGGGATTGTGCAGGGGGATGTACTGAGTGAGTGTCCCTGGGATTGTGCTGGGGGATGTACTGAGTGAGTGTCCCAGGGATTGTGCTGGGGGATGCACTGAGTGAGTGTCCCAGGGATTGAGCTGGGGGATGTACTGAGTGAGTGTCCCAGGGATTGTGCTGGGGGATGTACTGAGTGAGTGTCCCAGGGATTGTGCTGGGGGATGTACTGAGTGAGTGTCCCAGGGATTTAGCTGGGCGATGTACTGAGTGAGTGTCCCGGGGATTGTGCTGGGGGATGTACTGAGTGAGTGTCCCGGGGATTGTGCTGGGGTATGTACTGAGTGAGTGTCCCAGGGATTGTGCTGGGGGATGTACTGAGTGAGAGTCCCGGGGATTGTGCTGGGGGATGTACTGAGTGAGTGTCCCGGGGATTGTGCTGGGGGATGTACTGAGTGAGTGTCCCAGGGATTGTGCTGGGGGATGCACTGAGTGAGTGTCCCAGGGATTGAGCTGGGGGATGTACTGAGTGAGTGTCTCGGGGATTGTGCTGGGGGATGTACTGAGTGAGTGTCCCGGGGATTGTGCAGGGGGATGTACTGAGTGAGTGTCCCAGGGAATGTGCTGGGGGATGTACTGAGTGAGTGTCCCGGGGATTGTGCTGGGGGATGTACTGAGTGAGTGTCCCGGGGATTGTGCTGGGGGATGTACTGAGTGAGTGTCCCAGGGATTGTGCTGGGGGATGTACTGAGTGAGTGTCCCAGGGATTGTGCTGGGGGATGTACTGAGTGAGTGTCCCGGGGATTGTGCTGGGGGATGTACTGAGTGAGTGTCCCAGGGATTGTGCTGGGGGATGTACTGAGTGAGTGTCCCAGGGATTGTGCTGGGGGATGTACTGAGTGAGTGTCCCGGGGATTGTGCTGGGGGATGCACTGAGTGAGTGTCCCAGGGATTGTGCTGGGGGATTTACTGAGTGAATGTCCCAGGGATTTAGCTGGGGGATGTACTGAGTGAGTGTCCCAGGGATTGTGCTGGGGGATGTACTGAGTGAGTGTCCCAGGGATTGTGCTGGGGGATGTACTGAGTGAGTGTCCCAGGGATTGTGCTGGGGGATGCACTGAGTGAGTGTCCCAGGGATTGTGCTGGGGGATGTACTGACTGAGTGTCCCAGGGATTGTGCTGGGGGATGTACTGAGTGAGTGTCCCGGGGATTGTGCTGGGGGATGTACTGAGTGAGTGTCCCGGGGATTGTGCTGGGGGATGTACTGAGTGAGTGTCCCGGGGATTGTGCTGGGGGATGTACTGAGTGAGTGTCCCAGGGATTGTGCTGGGGGATTTACTGAGTGAGTGTCCCAGGGATTGTGCTGGGGGATGTACTGAGTGAGTGTCCCGGGGATTGTGCTGGGGGATGTACTGAGTGAATGTCCCAGGGATTCAGCTGGGGGATGTACTGAGTGAGTGTCCCAGGGATTGTGCTGGGGGATGTACTGAGTGAGTGTCCCAGGGATTGTGCTGGGGGATGTACTGAGTGAGTGTCCCAGGGATTGTGCTGGGGGATGTACTGAGTGAGTGTCCCAGGGATTGTGCTGGGGGATGCACTGAGTGAGTGTCCCAGGGATTGTGCTGGGGGATGTACTGAGTGAGTGTCCCAGGGATTGTTCTGGGGGATGCACTGAGTGAGTGTCCCAGGGATTTAGCTGGGGGATGTACTGAGTGAGTGTCCCGGGGATTGTGCTGGGGGATGTACTGAGTGAGTATCCCGGGGATTGTGCTGGGGGATGTAATGAGTGAGTGTCCCGGGGATTGTGCTGTGGGATGTACTGAGTGAGTGTCCCAGGGATTGTGCTGGGGGATGTACTGAGTGAGTGTCCCAGGGATTGTGCTGGGGGATGTACTGAGTGAGTGTCCCGGGGATTGTGCTGGGGGATGTACTGAGTGAGTGTCCCAGGGATTGTGCTGGGGGATGTACTGAGTGAGTGTCCCAGGGATTGTGCTGGGGGATGTACTGAGTGAGTGTCCCGGGGATTGTGCTGGGCGATGTACTGAGTGAGTGTCCCGGGGATTGTGCTGGGGGATGTACTGAGTGAGTGTCCCGGGGATTGTGCTGGGGGATGTACTAGGTGAGTGTCCCAGGGATTGTGCTGGGGGATGTACTGAGTGAGAGTCCCGGGGATTGTGCTGGGGGATGTACTAGGTGAGTGTCCCAGGGATTGTGCTGGGGGATGTACTGAGTGAGTGTCCCGGGGATTGTGCTGGGGGATGTACTGAGTGAGTGTCCCGGGGATTGTGCTGGGGGATGTACTAGGTGAGTGTCCCAGGGATTGTGCTGGGGGATGTACTGAGTGAGTGTCCCGGGGATTGTGCTGGGGAATGTACTGAGTGAGTGTCCGGGGGATTGTGCTGGGGGATGTACTAGGTGAGTGTCCCGGGGATTGTGCTGGGGGATGTGCAGAGTGAGTGTCCCGGGGATTGTGCTGGGGGATGCACTGAGTGAGTGTCCCAGGGATTGTGCTGGGGGATGTACTGAGTGAATATCCCAGGGATTGTGCTGGGGGATGTACTGAGTGAGTGTCCCAGGGATTGTGCTGGGGGATGTACTGAGTGAGTGTCCCAGGGATTGTGCTGGGGGATGTACTGAGTGAGTGTCCCGGGGATTGTGCTGGGGGATGTACTGAGTGAGTGTCCCAGGGATTGTGCTGGGGGATGTACTGAGTGAGTGTCCCAGGGATTGTGCTGGGGGATGCACTGAGTGAGTGTCCCACGGATTGTGCTGGGGGATGTACTGAGTGAATGTCCCAGGGATTTAGCTGGTGGATGTACTGAGTGAGTGTCCCGGGGATTGTGCTGGGGGATGTACTGAGTGAGTGTCCCAGGGATTGTGCTGGGGGATGTACTGAGTGAGTGTCCCAGGGATTGTGCTGGGGGATGCACTGAGTGAGTGTCCCGCGGATTGTGCTGGGGGATGTACTGAGTGAATGTCCCAGGGATTTAGCTGGGGGATGTACTGAGTGAATATCCCAGGGATTGTGCTGGGGGATGTACTGAGTGAGTGTCCCAGGGATTGTGCTGGGGGATGTACTGAGTGAGTGTCCCAGGGATTGTGCTGGGGGATGCACTGAGTGAGTGTCCCGGGGATTTAGCTGGGGGATGTACTGAGTGAGTGTCCCAGGGATTGTGCTGGGGGATGCACTGAGTGAGTGTCCCAGGGATTGTGCTGGGGGATGTACTGAGTGAATTTCCCAGGGATTTAGCTGGGGGATGTACTGAGTGAGTGTCCCGGGGATTGTGCTGGGGGATGTACTGAGTGAGTGTCCCGGGGATTGTGCTGGGGGATGTACTGAGTGAGTGTCCCAGGGATTGTGCTGGGGGATGTACTGAGTGAGTGTCCCGGGGATTGTGCTGGGGGATGCACTGAGTGAGTGTCCCAGGGATTGTGCTGGGGGATGTACTGAGTGAATGTCCCAGGGATTTAGCTGGGGGATGCACTGAGTGAGTGTTCCAGGGATTGTGCTGGGGGATGTACTGAGTGACTGTCCCAGGGATTGTGCTGGGGGATGTACAGAGCGAGTGTCCCAGGGATGGTGCTGGGGGATGTACTGAGTGAGTGTCCCAGGGATTGTGCTGGGGGATGTACTGAGTGAGTATCCCAGGGATTTTGCTGGGGGATGTACTGAGTGAGTGTCCCAGGCATTGTGCTGGGGGATGTACTGAGTGATTGTCCCGGGGATTGTGCTGGGGGATGTACTGAGTGAGTGTCCCGGGGATTGTGCTGGGGGATGTACTGAGTGAGTGTCCCAGGGATTGTGCTGGGGGATGTACAGAGTGAGTGTCCCAGGGATTGTGCTGGGGGATGTACTGAGTGAGTGTCCCAGGGATTGTGCTGGGGGATGTACTGAGTGAGTGTCCCAGGGATTGTGCTGGGGGATGTACAGAGCGAGTGTCCCAGGGATTGTGCTGGGGGATGTACTGAGTGAGTGTCCCTGGGATTGTGCTGGGGGATGTACTGAGTGAGTGTCCCGGGGATTGTGCTGGGGGATGTACTGAGTGAGTGTCCCGGAGATTGTGCTGGGGGATGTACTGAGTGAGTGTCCCGGGGATTGTGCTGGGGGATGTACTGAGTGAGTGTCCCGGGGATTGTGCTGGGGGATGTACTGAGTGAGTGTCCCGGGGATTGTGCTGGGGGATGTACTGAGTGAGTGTCCCGGGGATTGTGCTGGGGGATGTACTGAGTGAGTGTCCCGGGGATTGTGCTGGGGGATGCACTGAGTGAGTGTCCCAGGGATTGTGCTGGGGGATGTACTGAGTGAGTGTCCCAGGGATTGTGCTGGGGGATGTACTGAGTGAGTGTCCGGGGATTGTGCTGGGGGATGTACTGAGTGAGTGTCCCTGGGATTGTGCTGGGGGATGTACTGAGTGAGTGTCCCAGGGATTGTGCTGGGGGATGTACTGAGTGAGTGTCCCAGGGATTGTGCTGGGGGATGTACTGAGTGAGTGTCCCGGGGATTGTGCTGGGGGATGTACTGAGTGAGTGTCCCAGGGATTGTGCTGGGGGATGTACTGAGTGAGTGTCCCAGGGATTGTGCTGGGGGATGCACTGAGTGAGTGTCCCGCGGATTGTGCTGGGGGATGTACTGAGTGAATGTCCCAGGGATTTAGCTGGGGGATGTACTGAGTGAGTGTCCCAGGGATTGTGCTGGGGGATGTACTGAGTGAGTGTCCCGGGGATTGTGCTGGGGGATGTACTGAGTGAGTGTCCCAGGGATTGTGCTGGGGGATGTACTGAGTGAATGTCCCAGGGATTGTGCTGGGGGATGTACTGAGTGAGTGTCCCAGGGATTGTGCTGGGGGATGTACTGAGTGAGTGCCCCGGGGATTGTGCTGGGGGATGTACTGAGTGAGTGTCCCAGGGATTGTGCTGGGGGATGTACTGAGTGAGTGTCCCAGGCATTGTGCTGGGGGATGTACTGAGTGAGTGCCCCGGGGATTGTGCTGGGGGATGTACTGAGTGAGTGTCCCGGGGATTGTGCTGGGGGATGTACTGAGTGAGTGTCCCAGGCATTGTGCTGGGGGATGTACTGAGTGAGTGTCCCGGAGATTGTGCTGGGGGATGTACTGAGTGAGTGTCCCGGGGATTGTGCTGGGGGATGTACTGAGTGAGTGTCCCGGGGATTGTGCTGGGGGATGTACTGAGTGAGTGTCCCGGGGATTGTGCTGGGGGATGTACTGAGTGAGTGTCCCGGGGATTGTGCTGGGGGATGCACTGAGTGAGTGTCCCGCGGATTGTGCTGGGGGATGTACTGAGTGAGTGTCCCAGGGATTGTGCTGGGGGATGCACTGAGTGAGTGTCCCGCGGATTGTGCTGGGGGATGTACTGAGTGAATGTCCCAGGGATTTAGCTGGGGGATGTACTGAGTGAGTGTCCCGGGGATTGTGCTGGGGGATGTACTGAGTGAGTGTCCCAGGGATTGTGCTGGGGGATGTACTGAGTGAGTGCCCCGGGGATTGTGCTGGGGGATGTACTGAGTGAGTGTCCCGGGGATTGTGCTGGGGGATGTACTGAGTGAGTGTCCCGGGGATTGTGCTGGGGGATGTACTGAGTGAGTGTCCCAGGGATTGTGCTGGGGGATGTACTGAGTGAGTGTCCCAGGGATTGTGCAGGGGGATGTACTGAGTGAGTGTCCCAGGGATTGTGCTGGGGGATGTACTGAGTGAGTGTCCCAGGGATTGTGCTGGGGGATGCACTGAGTGAGTGTCCCAGGGATTGAGCTGGGGGATGTACTGAGTGAGTGTCCCAGGGATTGTGCTGGGGGATGTACTGAGTGAGTGTCCCAGGGATTGTGCTGGGGGATGTACTGAGTGAGTGTCCCAGGGATTGTGCTGGGGGATGCACTGAGTGAGTGTCCCAAGGATTTAGCTGGGGGATGTACTGAGTGAGTGTCCCGGGGATTGTGCTGGGGGATATACTGAGTGAGTGTCCCGGGGATTGTGCTGGGGTATGTACTGAGTGAGTGTCCCAGGGATTGTGCTGGGGGATGTACTGAGTGAGTGTCCCGGGGATTGTCCTGGGGGATGTACTGAGTAAGTGTCCCGGGGATTGTGCTGGGGGATGTACTGAGTGAGTGTCCCGGGGATTGTGCTGGGGGATGTACTGAGTGAGTGTCTCGGGGATTGTGCTGGGGGATGTACTGAGTGAGTGTCCCGGGGATTGTGCAGGGGGATGTACTGAGTGAGTGTCCCAGGGAATGTGCTGGGGGATGTACTGAGTGAGTGTCCCGGGGATTGTGCTGGGGGATGTACTGAGTGAGGGTCCCAGGGATTGTGCTGGGGGATGTACTGAGTGAGTGTCCCGGGGATTGTGCTGTGGGATGTACTGAGTGAGTGTCCCAGGGATTGTGCTGGGGGATGTACTGAGTGAGTGTCCCGGGGATTGTGCTTGGGGATGCACTGAGTGAGTGTCCCAGGGATGGTGCTGGGGGATTTACTGAGTGAGTGTCCCAGGGATTGTGCTGGGGGATGTACTGAGTGAGTGTCCCAGGGATTGTGCTGGGGGATGTACTGAGTGAGTGTCCCAGGGATTGTGCTGGGGGATGCACTGAGTGAGAGTCCCAGGGATTTAGCTGGGGGATGTACTGAGTGAGTGTCCCGGGGATTGTGCTGGGGGATGTACTGAGTGAGTGTCCCGGGGATTGTGCTGGGGTATGTACTGACTGAGTGTCCCAGGGATTGTGCTGGGGGATGTACTGAGTGAGTGTCCCGGGGATTGTGCTGGGGGATGTACTGAGTGAGTGTCCCGGGGATTGTGCTGGGGGATGTACTGAGTGAGTGTCCCGGGGATTGTGCTGGGGGATTTACTGAGTGAGTGTCCCAGGGATTGTGCTGGGGGATGTACTGAGTGAGTGTCCCGGGGATTGTGCTGGGGGATGTACTGAGTGAATGTCCCAGGGATTCAGCTGGGGGATGTACTGAGTGAGTGTCCCAGGGATTGTGCTGGGGGATGTACTGAGTGAGTGTCCCAGGGATTGTGCTGGGGGATGTACTGAGTGAGTGTCCCAGGGATTGTGCTGGGGGATGTACTGAGTGAGTGTCCCAGGGATTGTGCTGGGGGATGCACTGAGTGAGTGTCCCAGGGATTGTGCTGGGGGATGTACTGAGTGAGTGTCCCAGGGATTGTTCTGGGGGATGCACTGAGTGAGTGTCCCAGGGATTTAGCTGGGGGATGTACTGAGTGAGTGTCCCGGGGATTGTGCTGGGGGATGTACTGAGTGAGTGTCCCGGGGATTGTGCTGGGGGATGTAATGAGTGAGTGTCCCGGGGATTGTGCTGGGGGATGTACTGAGTGAGTGTCCCAGGGATTGTGCTGGGGGATGTACTGAGTGAGTGTCCCAGGGATTGTGCTGGGGGATGTACTGAGTGAGTGTCCCGGGGATTGTGCTGGGGGATGTACTGAGTGAGTGTCCCAGGGATTGAGCTGGGGGATGTACTGAGTGAGTGTCCCAGGGATTGTGCTGGGGGATGTACTGAGTGAGTGTCCCGGGGATTGTGCTGGGCGATGCACTGAGTGAGTGTCCCGGGGATTTGCTGGGGGTGTACTGAGTGAATGTCCCGGGGATTGTGCTGGGGGATGTACTAGGTGAGTGTCCCAGGGATTGTGCTGGGGGATGTACTGAGTGAGTGTCCCGGGGATTGTGCTGGGGGATGTACTAGGTGAGTGTCCCAGGGATTGTGCTGGGGGATGTACTGAGTGAGTGTCCCGGGGATTGTGCTGGGGGATGTACTGAGTGTCCCGGGGATTGTGCTGGGGGATGTACTAGGTGAGTGTCCCAGGGATTGTGCTGGGGGATGTACTGAGTGAGTGTCCCGGGGATTGTGCTGGGGGATGTACTGAGTGAGTGTCCCGGGGATTGTGCTGGGGGATGTACTAGGTGAGTGTCCCGGGGATTGTGCTGGGGGATGTGCAGAGTGAGTGTCCCGGGGATTGTGCTGGGGGATGCACTGAGTGAGTGTCCCAGGGATTGTGCTGGGGGATGTACTGAGTGAATGTCCCAGGGATTGTGCTGGGGGATGTACTGAGTGAGTGTCCCAGGGATTGTGCTGGGGGATGCACTGAGTGAGTGTCCCGGGGATTTAGCTGGGGGATGTACTGAGTGAGTGTCCCAGGGATTGTGCTGGGGGATGCACTGAGTGAGTGTCCCAGGGATTGTGCTGGGGGATGTACTGAGTGAATGTCCCAGGGATTTAGCTGGGGGATGTACTGAGTGAGTGTCCCGGGGATTGTGCTGGGGGATGTACTGAGTGAGTGTCCCAGGGATTGTGCTGGGGGATGTACTGAGTGAGTGTCCCAGGGATTGTGCTGGGGGATGTACTGAGTGAGTGTCCCGGGGATTGTGCTGGGGGATGCACTGAGTGAGTGTCCCAGGGATTGTGCTGGGGGATGTACTGAGTGAATGTCCCAGGGATTTAGCTGGGGGATGCACTGAGTGAGTGTTCCAGGGATTGTGCTGGGGGATGTACTGAGTGACTGTCCCAGGGATTGTGCCGGGGGATGTACAGAGCGAGTGTCCCAGGGATGGTGCTGGGGGATGTACTGAGTGAGTGTCCCAGGGATTGTGCTGGGGGATGTACTGAGTGAGTGTCCCAGGTATTTTGCTGGGGGATGTACTGAGTGAGTGTCCCAGGCATTGTGCTGGGGGATGTACTGAGTGATTGTCCCGGGGATTGTGCTGGGGGATGTACTGAGTGAGTGTCCCAGGAATTGTGCTGGGTGATGTACTGAGTGAGTGTCCCGGGGATTGTGCTGGAGGATGTACTGAGCGAGTGTCCCAGGGATTGTGCTGGGGGATGGACTGAGTGAGTGTCCCAGGGATTGTGCTGGGGGATGTACAGAGTGAGTGTCCCGGGGATTGTGCTGGGGGATGTACTGAGTGAGTGTCCCAGGGATTGTGCTGGGGGATGTACTGAGTGAGTGTCCCAGGGATTGTGCTGGGGGATGTACAGAGCGAGTGACCCAGGGATTGTGCTGGGGGATGTACTGAGTGAGTGTCCCAGGGATTGTGCTGGGGGATGTACTGAGTGAGTGTCCCAGGCATTGTGCTGGGGGATGTACTGAGTGAGTGTCCCGGAGATTGTGCTGGGGGATGTACTGAGTGAGTGTCCCGGGGATTGTGCTGGGGGATGTACTGAGTGAGTGTCCCGGGGATTGTGCTGGGGGATGTACTGAGTGAGTGTCCCGGGGATTGTGCTGGGGGATGCACTGAGTGAGTGTCCCAGGGATTGAGCTGGGGGATGTACTGAGTGAGTGTCCCAGGGATTGTGCTGGGGGATGCACTGAGTGAGTGTCCCAGGGATTGAGCTGGGGGATGTACTGAGTGAGTGTCCCAGGGATTGTGCTGGGGGATGTACTGAGTGAGTGTCCCAGGGATTGTGCTGGGGGATGTACTGAGTGAGTGTCCCAGGGATTGTGCTGGGGGATGCGCTGAGTGAGTGTCCCAGGGATTTAGCTGGGGGATGTACTGAGTGAGTGTCCCGGGGATTGTGCTGGGGGATGTACTGAGTGAGTGTCCCGGGGATTGTGCTGGGGTATGTACTGAGTGAGTGTCCCAGGGATTGTGCTGGGGGATGTACTGAGTGAGTGTCCCGGGGATTGTCCTGGGGGATGTACTGAGTAAGTGTCCCGGGGATTGTGCTGGGGGATGTACTGAATGAGTGTCCCAGGGATTGTGCTGGGGGATGCACTGAGTGAGTGTCCCAGGGATTGAGCTGGGGGATGTACTGAGTGAGTGTCTCGGGGATTGTGCTGGGGGATGTACTGAGTGAGTGTCCCGGGGATTGTGCAGGGGGATGTACTGAGTGAGTGTCCCAGGGAATGTGCTGGGGGATGTACTGAGTGAGTGTCCCGGGGATTGTGCTGGGGGATGTACTGAGTGAGTGTCCCGGGGATTGTGCTGGGGTATGTACTGACTGAGTGTCCCAGGGATTGTGCTGGGGGATGTACTGAGTGAGTGTCCCGGGGATTGTGCTGGGGGATGTACTGAGTGAGTGTCCCGGGGATTGTGCTGGGGGATGTACTGAGTGAGTGTCCCAGGGATTGTGCTGGGGGATGTACTGAGTGAGTGTCCCAGGGATTGTGCTGGGGGATGCACTGAGTGAGTGTCCCAGGGATTGTGCAGGGGGATGTACTGAGTGAGTGTCCCAGGGATTGTGCTGGGGGATGTACTGCGTGAGTGTCCCGGGGATTGTGCTGGGGGATGTACTGAGTGAATGTCCCAGGGATTCAGCTGGGGGATGTACTGAGTGAGTGTCCCAGGGATTGTGCTGGGGGATGTACTGAGTGAGTGTCCCAGGGATTGTGCTGGGGGATGTACTGAGTGAGTGTCCCAGGGATTGTGCTGGGGGATGTACTGAGTGAGTGTCCCAGGGATTGTGCTGGGGGATGCACTGAGTGAGTGTCACAGGGATTGTGCTGGGGGATGTACTGAGTGAGTGTCCCAGGGATTGTTCTGGGGGATGCACTGAGTGAGTGTCCCAGGGATTTAGCTGGGGGATGTACTGAGTGAGTGTCCCGGGGATTGTGCTGGGGGATGTACTGAGTGAGTGTCCCGGGGATTGTGCTGGGGGATGTAATGAGTGAGTGTCCCGGGGATTGTGCTGGGGGATGTACTGAGTGAGTGTCCCAGGGATTGTGCTGGGGGATGTACTGAGTGAGTGTCCCAGGGATTGTGCTGGGGGATGTACTGAGTGAGTGTCCCGGGGATTGTGCTGGGGGATGTACTGAGTGAGTGTCCCAGGGATTGAGCTGGGGGATGTACTGAGTGAGTGTCCCAGGGATTGTGCTGGGGGATGTACTGAGTGAGTGTCCCGGGGATTGTGCTGGGCGATGCACTGAGTGAGTGTCCCGGGGATTTGCTGGGGGTGTACTGAGTGAATGTCCCGGGGATTGTGCTGGGGGATGTACTAGGTGAGTGTCCCAGGGATTGTGCTGGGGGATGTACTGAGTGAGTGTCCCGGGGATTGTGCTGGGGGATGTACTAGGTGAGTGTCCCAGGGATTGTGCTGGGGGATGTACTGAGTGAGTGTCCCGGGGATTGTGCTGGGGGATGTACTGAGTGTCCCGGGGATTGTGCTGGGGGATGTACTAGGTGAGTGTCCCAGGGATTGTGCTGGGGGATGTACTGAGTGAGTGTCCCGGGGATTGTGCTGGGGGATGTACTGAGTGAGTGTCCCGGGGATTGTGCTGGGGGATGTGCAGAGTGAGTGTCCCGGGGATTGTGCTGGGGGATGCACTGAGTGAGTGTCCCAGGGATTGTGCTGGGGGATGTACTGAGTGAATGTCCCAGGGATTGTGCTGGGGGATGTACTGAGTGAGTGTCCCAGGGATTGTGCTGGGGGATGCACTGAGTGAGTGTCCCGGGGATTTAGCTGGGGGATGTACTGAGTGAGTGTCCCAGGGATTGTGCTGGGGGATGCACTGAGTGAGTGTCCCAGGGATTGTGCTGGGGGATGTACTGAGTGAATGTCCCAGGGATTTAGCTGGGGGATGTACTGAGTGAGTGTCCCGGGGATTGTGCTGGGGGATGTACTGAGTGAGTGTCCCAGGGATTGTGCTGGGGGATGTACTGAGTGAGTGTCCCAGGGATTGTGCTGGGGGATGTACTGAGTGAGTGTCCCGGGGATTGTGCTGGGGGATGCACTGAGTGAGTGTCCCAGGGATTGTGCTGGGGGATGTACTGAGTGAATGTCCCAGGGATTTAGCTGGGGGATGCACTGAGTGAGTGTTCCAGGGATTGTGCTGGGGGATGTACTGAGTGACTGTCCCAGGGATTGTGCCGGGGGATGTACAGAGCGAGTGTCCCAGGGATGGTGCTGGGGGATGTACTGAGTGAGTGTCCCAGGGATTGTGCTGGGGGATGTACTGAGTGAGTGTCCCAGGTATTTTGCTGGGGGATGTACTGAGTGAGTGTCCCAGGCATTGTGCTGGGGGATGTACTGAGTGATTGTCCCGGGGATTGTGCTGGGGGATGTACTGAGTGAGTGTCCCAGGAATTGTGCTGGGTGATGTACTGAGTGAGTGTCCCGGGGATTGTGCTGGAGGATGTACTGAGCGAGTGTCCCAGGGATTGTGCTGGGGGATGGACTGAGTGAGTGTCCCAGGGATTGTGCTGGGGGATGTACAGAGTGAGTGTCCCGGGGATTGTGCTGGGGGATGTACTGAGTGAGTGTCCCAGGGATTGTGCTGGGGGATGTACTGAGTGAGTGTCCCAGGGATTGTGCTGGGGGATGTACAGAGCGAGTGTCCCAGGGATTGTGCTGGGGGATGTACTGAGTGAGTGTCCCAGGGATTGTGCTGGGGGATGTACTGAGTGAGTGTCCCAGGCATTGTGCTGGGGTATGTACTGAGTGAGAGTCCCGGAGATTGTGCTGGGGGATGTACTGAGTGAGTGTCCCGGGGATTGTGCTGGGGGATGTACTGAGTGAGTGTCCCGGGGATTGTGCTGGGGGATGTACTGAGTGAGTGTCCCGGGGATTGTGCTGGGGGATGCACTGAGTGAGTGTCCCAGGGATTGAGCTGGGGGATGTACTGAGTGAGTGTCCCAGGGATTGTGCTGGGGGATGCACTGAGTGAGTGTCCCAGGGATTGAGCTGGGGGATGTACTGAGTGAGTGTCCCAGGGATTGTGCTGGGGGATGTACTGAGTGAGTGTCCCAGGGATTGTGCTGGGGGATGTACTGAGTGAGTGTCCCAGGGATTGTGCTGGGGGATGCACTGAGTGAGTGTCCCAGGGATTTAGCTGGGGGATGTACTGAGTGAGTGTCCCGGGGATTGTGCTGGGGGATGTACTGAGTGAGTGTCCCGGGGATTGTGCTGGGGTATGTACTGAGTGAGTGTCCCAGGGATTGTGCTGGGGGATGTACTGAGTGAGTGTCCCGGGGATTGTCCTGGGGGATGTACTGAGTAAGTGTCCCGGGGATTGTGCTGGGGGATGTACTGAATGAGTGTCCCAGGGATTGTGCTGGGGGATGCACTGAGTGAGTGTCCCAGGGATTGAGCTGGGGGATGTACTGAGTGAGTGTCTCGGGGATTGTGCTGGGGGATGTACTGAGTGAGTGTCCCGGGGATTGTGCAGGGGGATGTACTGAGTGAGTGTCCCAGGGAATGTGCTGGGGGATGTACTGAGTGAGTGTCCCGGGGATTGTGCTGGGGGATGTACTGAGTGAGGGTCCCAGGGATTGTGCTGGGGGATGTACTGAGTGAGTGTCCCGGGGATTGTGCTGGGGGATGTACTGAGTGAGTGTCCCAGGGATTGTGCTGGGGGATGTACTGAGTGAGTGTCCCGGGGATTGTGCTTGGGGATGCACTGAGTGAGTGTCCCAGGGATGGTGCTGGGGGATTTACTGAGTGAATGTCCCAGGGATTTAGCTGGGGGATGTACTGAGTGAGTGTCCCAGGGATTGTGCTGGGGGATGTACTGAGTGAGTGTCCCAGGGATTGTGCTGGGGGATGTACTGAGTGAGTGTCCCAGGGATTGTGCTGGGGGATGCACTGAGTGAGTGTCCCAGGGATTTAGCTGGGGGATGTACTGAGTGAGTGTCCCGGGGATTGTGCTGGGGGATGTACTGAGTGAGTGTCCCGGGGATTGAGCTGGGGTATGTACTGACTGAGTGTCCCAGGGATTGTGCTGGGGGATGTACTGAGTGAGTGTCCCGGGGATTGTGCTGGGGGATGTACTGAGTGAGTGTCCCGGGGATTGTGCTGGGGGATGTACTGAGTGAGTGTCCCGGGGATTGTGCTGGGGGATTTACTGAGTGAGTGTCCCAGGGATTGTGCTGGGGGATGTACTGAGTGAGTGTCCCGGGGATTGTGCTGGGGGATGTACTGAGTGAATGTCCCAGGGATTCAGCTGGGGGATGTACTGAGTGAGTGTCCCAGGGATTGTGCTGGGGGATGTACTGAGTGAGTGTCCCAGGGATTGTGCTGGGGGATGTACTGAGTGAGTGTCCCAGGGATTGTGCTGGGGGATGCACTGAGTGAGTGTCCCAGGGATGGTGCTGGGGGATTTACTGAGTGAATGTCCCAGGGATTTAGCTGGGGGATGTACTGAGTGAGTGTCCCAGGGATTGTGCTGGGGGATGTACTGAGTGAGTGTCCCGGGGATTGTGCTGGGGGATGTACTGAGTGAGTGTCCCAGGGATTGTGCTGGGGGATGTACTGAGTGAGTGTCCCAGGGATTGTGCTGGGGGATGCACTGAGTGAGTGTCCCAGGGATTGTGCTGGGGGATGTACTGAGTGAGTGTCCCAGGGATTGTTCTGGGGGATGCACTGAGTGAGTGTCCCAGGGATTTAGCTGGGGGATGTACTGAGTGAGTGTCCCGGGGATTGTGCTGGGGGATGTACTGAGTGAGTGTCCCGGGGATTGTGCTGGGGGATGTAATGAGTGAGTGTCCCGGGGATTGTGCTGGGGGATGTACTGAGTGAGTGTCCCAGGGATTGTGCTGGGGGATGTACTGAGTGAGTGTCCCAGGGATTGTGCTGGGGGATGTACTGAGTGAGTGTCCCGGGGATTGTGCTGGGGGATGTACTGAGTGAGTGTCCCAGGGATTGAGCTGGGAGATGTACTGAGTGAGTGTCCCAGGGATTGTGCTGGGGGATGTACTGAGTGAGTGTCCCGGGGATTGTGCTGGGCGATGCACTGAGTGAGTGTCCCGGGGATTGTGCTGGGGGTGTACTGAGTGAATGTCCCGGGGATTGTGCTGGGGGATGTACTAGGTGAGTGTCCCAGGGATTGTGCTGGGGGATGTACTGAGTGAGTGTCCCGGGGATTGTGCTGGGGGATGTACTAGGTGAGTGTCCCAGGGATTGTGCTGGGGGATGTACTGAGTGAGTGTCCCAGGGATTGTGCTGGGGGATGCACTGAGTGAGTGTCCCAGGGATTGTGCTGGGGGATGTACTGAGTGAGTGTCCCAGGGATTGTTCTGGGGGATGCACTGAGTGAGTGTCCCAGGGATTTAGCTGGGGGATGTACTGAGTGAGTGTCCCGGGGATTGTGCTGGGGGATGTACTGAGTGAGTGTCCCGGGGATTGTGCTGGGGGATGTAATGAGTGAGTGTCCCGGGGATTGTGCTGGGGGATGCACTGAGTGAGTGTCCCAGGGATTGTGCTGGGGGATGTACTGAGTGAGTGTCCCAGGGATTGTGCTGGGGGATGTACTGAGTGAGTGTCCCAGGGATTGTGCTGGGGGATGTACTGAGTGAGTGTCCCGGGGATTGTGCTGGGGGATGTACTGAGTGAGTGTCCCAGGGATTGAGCTGGGGGATGTACTGAGTGAGTGTCCCAGGGATTGTGCTGGGGGATGTACTGAGTGAGTGTCCCGGGGATTGTGCTGGGCGATGCACTGAGTGAGTGTCCCGGGGATTGTGCTGGGGGTGTACTGAGTGAATGTCCCGGGGATTGTGCTGGGGGATGTACTAGGTGAGTGTCCCAGGGATTGTGCTGGGGGATGTACTGAGTGAGTGTCCCGGGGATTGTGCTGGGGGATGTACTAGGTGAGTGTCCCAGGGATTGTGCTGGGGGATGTACTGAGTGAGTGTCCCGGGGATTGTGCTGGGGGATGTACTGAGTGTCCCGGGGATTGTGCTGGGGGATGTACTAGGTGAGTGTCCCAGGGATTGTGCTGGGGGATGTACTGAGTGAGTGTCCCGGGGATTGTGCTGGGGGATGTACTGAGTGAGTGTCCCGGGGATTCTGCTGGGGGATGTACTAGGTGAGTGTCCCGGGGATTGTGCTGGGTGATGTGCAGAGTGAGTGTCCCGGGGATTGTGCTGGGGGATGCACTGAGTGAGTGTCCCAGGGATTGTGCTGGGGGATGTACTGAGTGAATGTCCCAGGGATTGTGCTGGGGGATGTACTGAGTGAGTGTCCCAGGGATTGTGCTGGGGGATGCACTGAGTGAGTGTCCCGGGGATTTAGCTGGGGGATGTACTGAGTGAGTGTCCCAGGGATTGTGCTGGGGGATGCACTGAGTGAGTGTCCCAGGGATTGTGCTGGGGGATGTACTGAGTGAATGTCCCAGGGATTTAGCTGGGGGATGTACTGAGTGAGTGTCCCGGGGATTGTGCTGGGGGATGTACTGAGTGAGTGTCCCAGGGATTGTGCTGGGGGATGTACTGAGTGAGTGTCCCAGGGATTGTGCTGGGGGATGTACTGAGTGAGTGTCCCGGGGATTGTGCTGGGGGATGCACTGAGTGAGTGTCCCAGGGATTGTGCTGGGGGATGTACTGAGTGAATGTCCCAGGGATTTAGCTGGGGGATGCACTGAGTGAGTGTTCCAGGGATTGTGCTGGGGGATGTACTGAGTGACTGTCCCAGGGATTGTGCCGGGGGATGTACAGAGCGAGTGTCCCAGGGATGGTGCTGGGGGATGTACTGAGTGAGTGTCCCAGGGATTGTGCTGGGGGATGTACTGAGTGAGTGTCCCAGGTATTTTGCTGGGGGATGTACTGAGTGAGTGTCCCAGGCATTGTGCTGGGGGATGTACTGAGTGATTGTCCCGGGGATTGTGCTGGGGGATGTACTGAGTGAGTGTCCCGGGGATTGTGCTGGGGGATGTACTGAGTGAGTGTCCCGGGGATTGTGCTGGGGGATGTACTGAGTGAGTGTCCCAGGGATTGTGCTGGGGGATGTACTGAGTGAGTGTCCCGGGGATTGTGCTGGGGGATGCACTGAGTGAGTGTCCCAGGGATTGTGCTGGGGGATGTACTGAGTGAATGTCCCAGGGATTTAGCTGGGGGATGTACTGAGTGAGTGTCCCGGGAATTGTGCTGGGGGCTGTACTGAGTGAGTGTCCCAGGGATTGTGCTGGGGGATGTACTGAGTGAGTGTCCCAGGGATTGGGCTGGGGGATGCACTGAGTGAGTGTCCCAGGGATTTAGCTGGGGGATGTACTGAGTGAGTGTCCCGGGGATTGTGCTGGGGGATGTACTGAGTGAGTGTCCCGGGGATTGTGCTGGGGTATGTACTGAGTGAGTGTCCCAGGGATTGTGCTGGGGGATGTACTGAGTGAGTGTCCCGGGGATTGTCCTGGGGGATGTACTGAGTAAGTGTCCCGGGGATTGTGCTGGGGGATGTACTGAGTGAGTGTCCCAGGGATTGTGCTGGGGGATGCACTGAGTGAGTGTCCCAGGGATTGAGCTGGGGGATGTACTGAGTGAGTGTCTCGGGGATTGTGCTGGGGGATGTACTGAGTGAGTGTCCCGGGGATTGTGCAGGGGGATGTACTGAGTGAGTGTCCCAGGGAATGTGCTGGGGGATGTACTGAGTGAGTGTCCCGGGGATTGTGCTGGGGGATGTACTGAGTGAGGGTCCCAGGGATTGTGCTGGGGGATGTACTGAGTGAGTGTCCCGGGGATTGTGCTGGGGGATGTACTGAGTGAGTGTCCCAGGGATTGTGCTGGGGGATGTACTGAGTGAGTGTCCCGGGGATTGTGCTTGGGGATGCACTGAGTGAGTGTCCCAGGGATGGTGCTGGGGGATTTACTGAGTGAATGTCCCAGGGATTTAGCTGGGGGATGTACTGAGTGAGTGTCCCAGGGATTGTGCTGGGGGATGTAGTGAGTGAGTGTCCCAGGGATTGTGCTGGGGGATGTACTGAGTGAGTGTCCCAGGGATTGTGCTGGGGGATGCACTGAGTGAGTGTCCCAGGGATTTAGCTGGGGGATGTACTGAGTGAGTGTCCCGGGGATTGTGCTGGGGGATGTACTGAGTGAGTGTCCCGGGGATTGTGCTGGGGTATGTACTGACTGAGTGTCCCAGGGATTGTGCTGGGGGATGTACTGAGTGAGTGTCCCGGGGATTGTGCTGGGGGATGTACTGAGTGAGTGTCCCGGGGATTGTGCTGGGGGATGTACTGAGTGAGTGTCCCGGGGATTGTGCTGGGGGATTTACTGAGTGAGTGTCCCAGGGATTGTGCTGGGGGATGTACTGAGTGAGTGTCCCGGGGATTGTGCTGGGGGATGTACTGAGTGAATGTCCCAGGGATTCAGCTGGGGGATGCACTGAGTGAGTGTCCCAGGGATTGTGCTGGGGGATGTACTGAGTGAGTGTCCCAGGGATTGTGCTGGGGGATGTACTGAGTGAGTGTCCCAGGGATTGTGCTGGGGGATGTACTGAGTGAGTGTCCCAGGGATTGTGCTGGGGGATGCACTGAGTGAGTGTCCCAGGGATTGTGCTGGGGGATGTACTGAGTGAGTGTCCCAGGGATTGTTCTGGGGGATGCACTGAGTGAGTGTCCCAGGGATTTAGCTGGGGGATGTACTGAGTGAGTGTCCCGGGGATTGTGCTGGGGGATGTACTGAGTGAGTGTCCCGGGGATTGTGCTGGGGGATGTAATGAGTGAGTGTCCCGGGGATTGTGCTGGGGGATGTACTGAGTGAGTGTCCCAGGGATTGTGCTGGGGGATGTACTGAGTGAGTGTCCCAGGGATTGTGCTGGGGGATGTACTGAGTGAGTGTCCCGGGGATTGTGCTGGGGGATGTACTGAGTGAGTGTCCCAGGGATTGAGCTGGGGGATGTACTGAGTGAGTGTCCCAGGGATTGTGCTGGGGGATGTACTGAGTGAGTGTCCCGGGGATTGTGCTGGGCGATGCACTGAGTGAGTGTCCCGGGGATTGTGCTGGGGGTGTACTGAGTGAATGTCCCGGGGATTGTGCTGGGGGATGTACTAGGTGAGTGTCCCAGGGATTGTGCTGGGGGATGTACTGAGTGAGTGTCCCGGGGATTGTGCTGGGGGATGTACTAGGTGAGTGTCCCAGGGATTGTGCTGGGGGATGTACTGAGTGAGTGTCCCGGGGATTGTGCTGGGGGATGTACTGAGTGTCCCGGGGATTGTGCTGGGGGATGTACTAGGTGAGTGTCCCAGGGATTGTGCTGGGGGATGTACTGAGTGAGTGTCCCGGGGATTGTGCTGGGGGATGTACTGAGTGAGTGTCCCGGGGATTGTGCTGGGGGATGTACTAGGTGAGTGTCCCGGGGATTGTGCTGGGGGATGTGCAGAGTGAGTGTCCCGGGGATTGTGCTGGGGGATGCACTGAGTGAGTGTCCCAGGGATTGTGCTGGGGGATGTACTGAGTGAATGTCCCAGGGATTGTGCTGGGGGATGTACTGAGTGAGTGTCCCAGGGATTGTGCTGGGGGATGCACTGAGTGAGTGTCCCGGGGATTTAGCTGGGGGATGTACTGAGTGAGTGTCCCAGGGATTGTGCTGGGGTATGCACTGAGTGAGTGTCCCAGGGATTGTGCTGGGGGATGTACTGAGTGAATGTCCCAGGGATTTAGCTGGGGGACGTACTGAGTGAGTGTCCCGGGGATTGTGCTGGGGGATGTACTGAGTGAGTGTCCCAGGGATTGTGCTGGGGGATGTACTGAGTGAGTGTCCCAGGGATTGTGCTGGGGGATGTACTGAGTGAGTGTCCCGGGGATTGTGCTGGGGGATGCACTGAGTGAGTGTCCCAGGGATTGTGCTGGGGGATGTACTGAGTGAATGTCCCAGGGATTTAGCTGGGGGATGCACTGAGTGAGTGTTCCAGGGATTGTGCTGGGGGATGTACTGAGTGACTGTCCCAGGGATTGTGCCGGGGGATGTACAGAGCGAGTGTCCCAGGGATGGTGCTGGGGGATGTACTGAGTGAGTGTCCCAGGGATTGTGCTGGGGGATGTACTGAGTGAGTGTCCCAGGTATTTTGCTGGGGGATGTACTGAGTGAGTGTCCCAGGCATTGTGCTGGGGGATGTACTGAGTGATTGTCCCGGGGATTGTGCTGGGGGATGTACTGAGTGAGTGTCCCGGGGATTGTGCTGGGGGATGTACTGAGTGAGTGTCCCGGGGATTGTGCTGGGGGATGTACTGAGTGAGTGTCCCAGGGATTGTGCTGGGGGATGTACTGAGTGAGTGTCCCGGGGATTGTGCTGGGGGATGTACTGAGTGATTGTCCCGGGGATTGTGCTGGGGGATGTACTGAGTGAGTGTCCCGGGGATTGTGCTGGGGGATGTACTGAGTGAGTGTCCCGGGGATTGTGCTGGGGGATGTACTGAGTGAATGTCCCAGGGATTTAGCTGGGGGATGTACTGAGTGAGTGTCCCAGGAATTGTGCTGGGTGATGTACTGAGTGAGTGTCCCGGGGATTGTGCTGGAGGATGTACTGAGCGAGTGTCCCAGGGATTGTGCTGGGGGATGGACTGAGTGAGTGTCCCAGGGATTGTGCTGGGGGATGTACAGAGTGAGTGTCCCGGGGATTGTGCTGGGGGATGTACTGAGTGAGTGTCCCGGGGATTGTGCTGGGGGATGTACTGAGTGAGTGTCCCAGGGATTGTGCTGGGGGATGTACTGAGTGAGTGTCCCAGGGATTGTGCTGGGGGATGTACAGAGCGAGTGTCCCAGGGATTGTGCTGGGGGATGTACTGAGTGAGTGTCCCAGGGATTGTGCTGGGGGATGTACTGAGTGAGTGTCCCAGGCATTGTGCTGGGGGATGTACTGAGTGAGTGTCCCGGAGATTGTGCTGGGGGATGTACTGAGTGAGTGTCCCGGGGATTGTGCTGGGGGATGTACTGAGTGAGTGTCCCGGGGATTGTGCTGGGGGATGTACTGAGTGAGTGTCCCGGGGATTGTGCTGGGGGATGTACTGAGTGAGTGTCCCGGGGATTGTGCAGGGGGATGCACTGAGTGAGTGTCCCAGGGATTGTGCTGGGGGATGTACTGAGTGAGTGTCCCAGGGATTGTGCTGGGGGATGTACTGAGTGAGTGTCCGGGGATTGTGCTGGGGGATGTACTGAGTGAGTGTCCCTGGGATTGTGCTGGGGGATGTACTGAGTGAGTGTCCCGGGGATTGTGCTGGGGGATGTACTGAGTGAGTGTCCCATTGATTGTGCTGGGGGATGTACTGAGTGAGTGTCCCGCGGATTGTGCTGGGGGATGTACTGTGTGAGTGTCCCAGGGATTGTGCTGGGGGATGTACTGAGTGAGTGTCCCGGGGATTGTGCTGGGGGATGTACTGAGTGAGTGTCCCGGGGATTGTGCTGGGGGATGTACTGAGTGAGTGTCCCGGGGATGTGCTGGGGGATGTACTGAGTGAGTGTCCCGGGGATTGTGCCGGGGGATGTACTGAGTGAGTGTCCCAGGGATTGTGCTGGGGGATGTACTGAGTGAGTGTCCCAGGGATTGTGCTGGGGGATGTACTGAGTGAGTGTCCCGGGGATTGTGCTGGGGGATGTACTGAGTGAGTGTCCCGGGGATGTGCTGGGGGATGTACTGAGTGAGTGTCCCAGGGATTGTGCTGGGGGATGTACTGAGTGAGTGTCCCGCGGATTGTGCTGGGGGATGTACTGAGTGAATGTCCCAGGGATTTAGCTGGGGGATGTACTGAGTGAGTGTCCCAGGGATTGTGCTGGGGGATGTATTGAGTGAGTGTCCCAGGGATTGTGCTGGGGGATGTACTGAGTGAGTGTCCCAGGAATTGTGCTGGGTGATGTACTGAGTGAGTGTCCCGGGGATTGTGCTGGAGGATGTACTGAGCGAGTGTCCCAGGGATTGTGCTGGGGGATGGACTGAGTGAGTGTCCCAGGGATTGTGCTGGGGGATGTACAGAGTGAGTGTCCCGGGGATTGTGCTGGGGGATGTACTGAGTGAGTGTCCCGGGGATTGTGCTGGGGGATGTACTGAGTGAGTGTCCCAGGGATTGTGCTGGGGAATGTACTGAGTGAGTATCCCAGGGATTGTGCTGGGGGATGTACAGAGCGAGTGTCCCAGGGATTGTGCTGGGGGATGTACTGAGTGAGTGTCCCAGGGATTGTGCTGGGGGATGTACTGAGTGAGTGTCCCAGGCATTGTGCTGGGGGATGTACTGAGTGAGTGTCCCGGAGATTGTGCTGGGGGATGTACTGAGTGTGTGTCCCGGGGATTGTGCTGGGGGATGTACTGAGTGAGTGTCCCGGGGATTGTGCTGGGGGATGTACTGAGTGAGTGTCCCGGGGATTGTGCTGGGGGATGTACTGAGTGAGTGTCCCGGGGATTGTGCTGGGGGATGCACTGAGTGAGTGTCCCAGGGATTGTGCTGGGGGATGTACTGAGTGAGTGTCCCAGGGATTGTGCTGGGGGATGTACTGAGTGAGTGTCCGGGGATTGTGCTGGGGGATGTACTGAGTGAGTGTCCCTGGGATTGTGCTGGGGGATGTACTGAGTGAGTGTCCCGGGGATTGTGCTGGGGGATGTACTGAGTGAGTGTCCCAGGGATTGTGCTGGGGGATGTACTGAGTGAGTGTCCCGCGGATTGTGCTGGGGGATGTACTGTGTGAGTGTCCCAGGGATTGTGCTGGGGGATGTACTGAGTGAGTGTCCCAGGGATTGTGCTGGGGGATGTACTGAGTGAGTGTCCCGGGGATTGTGCTGGGGGATGTACTGAGTGAGTGTCCCGGGGATGTGCTGGGGGATGTACTGAGTGAGTGTCCCGCGGATTGTGCTGGGGGATGTACTGAGTGAATGTCCCAGGGATTTAGCTGGGGGATGTACTGAGTGAGTGTCCCAGGGATTGTGCTGGGGGATGTATTGAGTGAGTGTCCCAGGGATTGTGCTGGGGGATGTACTGAGTGAGTGTCCCAGGGATTGTGCTGGGGGATGTACTGAGTGAGTGTCCCGCGGATTGTGCTGGGGGATGTACTGAGTGAATGTCCCAGGGATTTAGCTGGGGGATGTACTGAGTGAGTGTCCCAGGGATTGTGCTGGGGGATGTATTGAGTGAGTGTCCCAGGGATTGTGCTGGGGGATGTACTGAGTGAGTGTCCCAGGGATTGTGCTGAGGGATGTACTGAGTGAATGTCCCAGGGATTTAGCTGGGGGATGTACTGAGTGAGTGTCCCAGGGATTGTGCTGGGGGATGTACTGAGTGAATGTCCCAGGGATTTAGCTGGGGGATGTACTGAGTGAGTGTCCCAGGGATTGTGCTGGGGGATGTACTGAGTGAGTGTCCCAGGGATTGTGCTGGGGGATGTACTGAGTGAGTGTCCCGGGGATTGTGCTGGGGGATGTACTGAGTGAGTGTCCCGGGAATTTAGCTGGGGGATGTACTGAGTGCGTGTCCCAGGGATTGTGCTGGGGGATGTACTGAGTGAGTGTCCCGGGGATTTAGCTGGGGGATGTACTGAGTGAGTGTCCCAGGGATTGTGCTGGGGGATGTACTGAGTGAGGGTCCCGGGGATTGTGCTGGGGGATGTACTGAGCGAGTGTCCCAGGGATTGTGCTGGGGGATGTACTGAGCGAGTGTCCCGGGGATTGTGCTGGGGGATGTACTGAATGAGTGTCCCAGGGATTTAGCTGGGGGATGTACTGAGTGAGTGTCCCGGGGATTATGCTGGGGGATGTACTGAGTGAGTGTCCCAGGGATTGTGCTGGGGGATGAACTGAGTGAGTGTCCCAGGGATTGTGTTGAAGGATGTACTGAGTGAGTGTCCCGGGGATTGTGCTGGGGGATGTACTGAGTGAGTGTCCCAGGGATTGTGCTGGGGGATGTACTGAGTGAGTGTCCCAGGGATTGTGCTGGGGGATGTACTGAGTGAGTGTCCCGGGGATTGTGCTGGGGGATGTACTGAGTGAGTGTCCCAGGGATTGTGCTGGGGGATGAACTGAGTGAGTGTCCCGGGGATTGTGTTCGGGGATGTACTGAGTGAGTGTCCCGGGGATTGTGCTGGGGGATGTACTGAGTGAGTGTCCCAGGGATTGTGCTGGGGGATGAACTGAGTGAGTGTCACCGGGATTGTGTTGAAGGATGTACTGAGTGAGTGTCCCGGGGATTGTGCTGGGGGATGTACTGAGTGAGTGTCCCAGGGATTGTGCTGGGGGATGTACTGAGTGAGTGTCCCGGGGATTGTGCTGGGGGATGTACTGAGTGAGTGTCCCAGGGATTGTGCTGGGGGATGAACTGAGTGAGTGTCCCGGGGATTGTGTTCGGGGATGTACTGAGTCTGTGTCCCGGGGATTGTGCTGGGGGATGTACTGAGTGATTGTCCCGGGGATTGTGCTGGGGGATGTACTGAGTGAGTGTCCCGGGGATTGTGCTGGGGGATGTACTGAGTGAGTGTCCCGGGGATTGTGCTGGGGGATGTACTGAGTGAGTGTCCCAGGGATTGTGCTGGGGGATGTACTGAGTGAGTGTCCCGGAGATTGTGCTGGGGGATGTACTGAGTGAGTGTCCCGGGGATTGTGCTGGGGGATGTACTGAGTGAGTGTCCCGGGGATTGTGCTGGGGGATGTACTGAGTGAGTGTCCCGGGGATTGTGCTGGGGGATGTACTGAGTGAGTGTCCCGGGGATTGTGCTGGGGGATGTACTGAGTGAGTGTCCCGGGGATTGTGCTGGGGGATGCACTGAGTGAGTGTCCCAGGGATTGTGCTGGGGGATGTACTGAGTGAGTGTCCCAGGGATTGTGCTGGGGGATGTACTGAGTGAGTGTCCGGGGATTGTGCTGGGGGATGTACTGAGTGAGTGTCCCTGGGATTGTGCTGGGGGATGTACTGAGTGAGTGTCCCGGGGATTGTGCTGGGGGATGTACTGAGTGAATGTCCCAGGGATTGTGCTGGGGGATGTACTGAGTGAGTGTCCCAGGGATTGTGCTGGGGGATTTACTGAGTGAGTGTCCCGCGGATTGTGCTGGGGGATGTACTGAGTGAGTGTCCCAGGGATTGTGCTGGGGGATGTACTGAGTGAGTGTCCCAGGGATTGTGCTGGGGGATGTACTGAGTGAGTGTCCCGGGGATTGTGCTGGGGGATGTACTGAGTGAGTGTCCCAGGGATTGTGCTGGGGGATGTACTGAGTGAGTGTCCCAGGGATTGTGCTGGGGGATGCACTGAGTGAGTGTCCCGCGGATAGTGCTGGGGGATGTACTGAGTGAATGTCCCAGGGATTGTGCTGGGGGATGCACTGAGTGAGTGTCCCGCGGATTGTGCTGGGGGATGTACTGAGTGAATGTCCCAGGGATTTAGCTGGGGGATGTACTGAGTGAGTGTCCCAGGGATTGTGGTGGGGGATGTACTGAGTGAGTGTCCCAGGGATTGTGCTGGGGGATGTACTGAGTGAGTGTCCGGGGATTGTGCTGGGGGATGTACTGAGTGAGTGTCCCTGGGATTGTGCTGGGGGATGTACTGAGTGAGTGTCCCGGGGATTGTGCTGGGGGATGTACTGAGTGAGTGTCCCAGGGATTGTGCTGGGGGATGTACTGAGTGAGTGTCCCAGGGATTGTGCTGGGGGATGTACTGAGTGAGTGTCCCAGGGATTGTGCTGGGGGATGTACTGAGTGAGTGTCCCGGGGATTGTGCTGGGGGATGTACTGAGTGAGTGCCCCGGGGATTGTGCTGGGGGATGTACTGAGTGAGTGTCCCAGGGATTGTGCTGGGGGATGTACTGAGTGAGTGTCCCGGGGATTGTGCTGGGGGATGTACTGAGTGAGTGTCCCAGGGATTGTGCTGGGGGATGTACTGAGTGAGTGTCCCAGGGATTGTGCTGGGGGATGCACTGAGTGAGTGTCCCGCGGATTGTGCTGGGGGATGTACTGAGTGAATGTCCCAGGGATTTAGCTGGGGGATGTACTGAGTGAGTGTCCCGGGGATTGTGCTGGGGGATGTACTGAGTGAGTGTCCCAGGGATTGTGCTGGGGGATGTACTGAGTGAGTGTCCCAGGGATTGTGCTGGGGGATGTACTGAATGAGTGCCCCGGGGATTGTGCTGGGGGATGTACTGAGTGAGTGTCCCGGGGATTGTGCTGGGGGATGTACTGAGTGAGTGTCCCGGGGATTGTGCTGGGGGATGTACTGAGTGAGTGTCCCAGGGATTGTGCTGGGGGATGTACTGAGTGAGTGTCCCAGGGATTGTGCAGGGGGATGTACTGAGTGAGTGTCCCAGGGATTGTGCTGGGGGATGTACTGAGTGAGTGTCCCAGGGA
The DNA here is from genome assembly GCF_036365525.1 of Heterodontus francisci. NCBI lineage: Eukaryota > Metazoa > Chordata > Chondrichthyes > Heterodontiformes > Heterodontidae > Heterodontus > Heterodontus francisci. Next base: position 13,764,604 of record NC_090395.1, read on the forward strand.
TTGTGCTGGGGGATGCACTGAGTGAGTGTCCCAGGGATTGAGCTGGGGGATGTACTGAGTGAGTGTCCCAGGGATTGTGCTGGGGGATGTACTGAGTGAGTGTCCCAGGGATTGTGCTGGGGGATGTACTGAGTGAGTGTCCCAGGGATTGTGCTGGGGGATGTACTGAGTGAGTGTCTCGGGGATTGTGCTGGGGGATGTACTGAGTGAGTGTCCCGGGGATTGTGCAGGGGGATGTACTGAGTGAGTGTCCCAGGGAATGTGCTGGGGGATGTACTGAGTGAGTGTCCCAGGGATTGTGCTGGGGGATGTACTGAGTGAGTGTCCCGGGGATTGTGCTGGGGGATGTACTGAGTGAGGGTCCCAGGGATTGTGCTGGGGGATGTACTGAGTGAGTGTCCCGGGGATTGTGCTGGGGGATGTACTGAGTGAGTGTCCCGGGGATTGTGCTGGGGGATGTACTGAGTGAGGGTCCCAGGGATTGTGCTGGGGGATGTACTGAGTGAGTGTCCCGGGGATTGTGCTGGGGGATGTACTGAGTGAGTGTCCCAGGGATTGTGCTGGGGGATGTACTGAGTGAGTGTCCCGGGGATTGTGCTTGGGGATGCACTGAGTGAGTGTCCCAGGGATGGTGCTGGGGGATTTACTGAGTGAATGTCCCAGGGATTTAGCTGGGGGATGTACTGAGTGAGTGTCCCAGGGATTGTGCTGGGGGATGTACTGAGTGAGTGTCCCAGGGATTGTGCTGGGGGATGTACTGAGTGAGTGTCCCAGGGATTGTGCTGGGGGATGCACTGAGTGAGTGTCCCAGGGATTTAGCTGGGGGATGTACTGAGTGAGTGTCCCGGGGATTGTGCTGGGGGATGTACTGAGTGAGTGTCCCGGGGATTGTGCTGGGGTACGTACTGACTGAGTGTCCTAGGGATTGTGCTGGGGGATGTACTGAGTGAGTGTCCCGGGGATTGTGCTGGGGGATGTACTGAGTGAGTGTCCCGGGGATTGTGCTGGGGGATGTACTGAGTGAGTGTCCCGGGGATTGTGCTGGGGGATTTACTGAGTGAGTGTCCCAGGGATTGTGCTGGGGGATGTACTGAGTGAGTGTCCCAGGGATTGTGCTGGGGGATGCACTGAGTGAGTGTCCCAGGGATTGTGCTGGGGGATGTACTGAGTGAGTGTCCCAGGGATTGTTCTGGGGGATGCACTGAGTGAGTGTCCCAGGGATTTAGCTGGGGGATGTACTGAGTGAGTGTCCCGGGGATTGTGCTGGGGGATGTACTGAGTGAGTGTCCCGGGGATTGTGCTGGGGGATGTAATGAGTGAGTGTCCCGGGGATTGTGCTGGGGGATGTACTGAGTGAGTGTCCCAGGGATTGTGCTGGGGGATGTACTGAGTGAGTGTCCCAGGGATTGTGCTGGGGGATGTACTGAGTGAGTGTCCCGGGGATTGTGCTGGGGGATGTACTGAGTGAGTGTCCCAGGGATTGAGCTGGGGGATGTACTGAGTGAGTGTCCCAGGGATTGTGCTGGGGGATGTACTGAGTGAGTGTCCCGGGGATTGTGCTGGGCGATGCACTGAGTGAGTGTCCCGGGGATTGTGCTGGGGGTGTACTGAGTGAATGTCCCGGGGATTCTGCTGGGGGATGTACCAGGTGAGTGTCCCAGGGATTGTGCTGGGGGATGTACTGAGTGAGTGTCCCGGGGATTGTGCTGGGGGATGTACTAGGTGAGTGTCCCAGGGATTGTGCTGGGGGATGTACTGAGTGAGTGTCCCGGGGATTGTGCTGGGGGATGTACTGAGTGTCCCGGGGATTGTGCTGGGGGATGTACTAGGTGAGTGTCCCAGGGATTGTGCTGGGGGATGTACTGAGTGATTGTCCCGGGGATTGTGCTGGGGGATGTACTGAGTGAGTGTCCCGGGGATTGTGCTGGGGGATGTACTAGGTGAGTGTCCCGGGGATTGTGCTGGGGGATGTGCAGAGTGAGTGTCCCGGGGATTGTGCTGGGGGATGCACTGAGTGAGTGTCCCAGGGATTGTGCTGGGGGATGTACTGAGTGAATGTCCCAGGGATTGTGCTGGGGGATGTACTGAGTGAGTGTCCCAGGGATTGTGCTGGGGGATGCACTGAGTGAGTGTCCCGGGGATTTAGCTGGGGGATGTACTGAGTGAGTGTCCCAGGGATTGTGCTGGGGGATGCACTGAGTGAGTGTCCCAGGGATTGTGCTGGGGGATGTACTGAGTGAATGTCCCAGGGATTTAGCTGGGGGATGTACTGAGTGAGTGTCCCGGGGATTGTGCTGGGGGATGTACTGAGTGAGTGTCCCAGGGATTGTGCTGGGGGATGTACTGAGTGAGTGTCCCAGGGATTGTGCTGGGGGATGTACTGAGTGAGTGTCCCGGGGATTGTGCTGGGGGATGCACTGAGTGAGTGTCCCAGGGATTGTGCTGGGGGATGTACTGAGTGAATGTCCCAGGGATTTAGCTGGGGGATGCACTGAGTGAGTGTTCCAGGGATTGTGCTGGGGGATGTACTGAGTGACTGTCCCAGGGATTGTGCCGGGGGATGTACAGAGCGAGTGTCCCAGGGATGGTGCTGGGGGATGTACTGAGTGAGTGTCCCAGGGATTGTGCTGGGGGATGTACTGAGTGAGTGTCCCAGGGATTTTGCTGGGGGATGTACTGAGTGAGTGTCCCAGGCATTGTGCTGGGGGATATACTGAGTGAGTGTCCCAGGGATTGTGCTGGGGGATGTACTCAGTGAGTGTCCCGGGGATTGTGCTGGGGGATGTACTGAGTGAGTGTCCCAGGGATTTAGCTGGGGGATGTACTGAGTGATTGTCCCGGGGATTGTGCTGGGGGATGTACTGAGTGAGTGTCCCGGGGATTGTGCTGGGGGATGTACTGAGTGAGTGTCCCGGGGATTGTGCTGGGGGATGTACTGAGTGAGTGTCCCAGGGATTGTGCTGGGGGATGTACTGAGTGAGTGTCCCGGGGATTGTGCTGGGGGATGTACTGAGTGAGTGTCCCGGGGATTGTGCTGGGGGATGCACTGAGTGAGTGTCCCAGGGATTGTGCTGGGGGATGTACTGAGTGAGTGTCCCAGGGATTGTGCTGGGGGATGTACTGAGTGAGTGTCCCAGGGATTGTGCTGGGGGATGCACTGAGTGAGTGTCCCAGGGATTGTGCTGGGGGATGTACTGAGTGAGTGTCCCAGGAATTGTGCTGGGTGATGTACTGAGTGAGTGTCCCAGGGATTGTGCTGGGGGATGTACTGAGTGAGTGTCCCAGGAATTGTCCTGGGTGATGTACTGAGTGAGTGTCCCGGGGATTGTGCTGGAGGATGTACTGAGCGAGTGTCCCAGGGATTGTGCTGGGGGATGTACAGAGTGAGTGTCCCGGGGATTGTGCTGGGGGATGTACTGAGTGAGTGTCCCGGGGATTGTGCTGGGGGATGTACTGAGTGAGTGTCCCAGGGATTGTGCTGGGGGATGTACTGAGTGAGTGTCCCAGGGATTGTGCTGGGGGATGTACAGAGCGAGTGTCCCAGGGATTGTGCTGGGGGATGTACTGAGTGAGTGTCCCAGGGATTGTGCTGGGGGATGTACTGAGTGAGTGTCCCAGGCATTGTGCTGGGGGATGTACTGAGTGAGTGTCCCGGAGATTGTGCTGGGGGATGTACTGAGTGAGTGTCCCGGGGATTGTGCTGGGGGATGTACTGAGTGAGTGTCCCGGGGATTGTGCTGGGGGATGTACTGAGTGAGTGTCCCGGGGATTGTGCTGGGGGATGTACTGAGTGAGTGTCCCGGGGATTGTGCTGGGGGATGCACTGAGTGAGTGTCCCAGGGATTGTGCTGGAGGATGTACTGAGTGAGTGTCCCGGGGATTGTGCTGGGGGATGTACTGAGTGAGTGTCCGGGGATTGTGCTGGGGGATGTACTGAGTGAGTGTCCCTGGGATTGTGCTGGGGGATGTACTGAGTGAGTGTCCCGGGGATTGTGCTGGGGGATGTACTGAGTGAGTGTCCCAGGGATTGTGCTGGGGGATGTACTGAGTGAGTGTCCCGCGGATTGTGCTGGGGGATGTACTGTGTGAGTGTCCCAGGGATTGTGCTGGGGGATGTACTGAGTGAGTGTCCCAGGGATTGTGCTGGGGGATGTACTGAGTGAGTGTCCCGGGGATTGTGCTGGGGGATGTACTGAGTGAGTGTCCCGGGGATGTGCTGGGGGATGTACTGAGTGAGTGTCCCAGGGATTGTGCTGGGGGATGTACTGAGTGAGTGTCCCGCGGATTGTGCTGGGGGATGTACTGAGTGAATGTCCCAGGGATTTAGCTGGGGGATGTACTGAGTGAGTGTCCCAGGGATTGTGCTGGGGGATGTATTGAGTGAGTGTCCCAGGGATTGTGCTGGGGGATGTACTGAGTGAGTGTCCCAGGGATTGTGCTGGGGGATGTACTGAGTGAATGTCCCAGGGATTTAGCTGGGGGATGTACTGATTGAGTGTCCCAGGGATTGTGCTGGGGGATGTACTGAGTGAGTGTCCCAGGGATTGTGCTGGGGGATGTACTGAGTGAGTGTCCCGGGGATTGTGCTGGGGGATGTACTGAGTGAGTGTCCCGGGAATTTAGCTGGGGGATGTACTGAGTGCGTGTCCCAGGGATTGTGCTGGGGGATGTACTGAGTGAGTGTCCCGGGGATTTAGCTGGGGGATGTACTGAGTGAGTGTCCCAGGGATTGTGCTGGGGGATGTACTGAGTGAGTGTCCCGGGGATTGTGCTGGCGGATGTACTGAGCGAGTGTCCCAGGGATTGTGCTGGGGGATGTACTGAGCGAGTGTCCCGGGGATTGTGCTGGGGGATGTACTGAATGAGTGTCCCAGGGATTTAGCTGGGGGATGTACTGAGTGAGTGTCCCGGGGATTGTGCTGGGGGATGTACTGAGTGAGTGTCCCAGGGATTGTGCTGGGGGATGTACTGAGTGAGTGTCCCAGGGATTGTGCTGGGGGATGTACTGAGTGAGTGTCCCGGGGATTGTGCTGGGGGATGTACTGAGTGAGTGTCCCAGGGATTGTGCTGGGGGATGAACTGAGTGAGTGTCCCGGGGATTGTGTTCGGGGATGTACTGAGTGAGTGTCCCGGGGATTGTGCTGGGCGATGTACTGAGTGAGTGTCCCAGGGATTGTGCTGGGGGATGAACTGAGTGAGTGTCACCGGGATTGTGTTGAAGGATGTACTGAGTGAGTGTCCCGGGGATTGTGCTGGGGGATGTACTGAGTGAGTGTCCCAGGGATTGTGCTGGGGGATGTACTGAGTGAGTGTCCCGGGGATTGTGCTGGGGGATGTACTGAGTGAGTGTCCCAGGGATTGTGCTGGGGGATGAACTGAGTGAGTGTCCCGGGGATTGTGTTCGGGGATGTACTGAGTGAGTGTCCCGGGGATTGTGCTGGGGGATGTACTGAGTGAGTGTCCCAGGGATTGTGCTGGGGGATGAACTGAGTGAGTGTCACCGGGATTGTGTTGGGGGATGTACTGAGTGAGTGTCCCGGGGATTGTGCTGGGGGATGTACTGAGTGAGTGTCCCAGGGATTGTGCTGGGGGATGTACTGAGTGAGTGTCCCAGGGATTGTGCTGGGGGATGTACTGAGTGAGTGTCCCAGGGATTGTGCTGGGGGATGTACTGAGTGAGTGTCCCGGGGATTGTGCTGGGGGATGTACTGAGTGAGTGTCCCGGGGATTGTGCTGGGGGATGTACTGAGTGAGTGTCCCAGGGATTGTGCTGGTGGATGTACTGAGTGAGTGTCCCGGGGATTGTGCTGGGGGATGTACTGAGTGAGTGTCCCAGGGATTGTGCTGGGGGATGTACTGAGTGAGTGTCCCAGGGATTGTGCTGGGGGATGTACTGAGTGAGTGTCCCAGGGATTGTGCTGGGGGATGTACTGAGTGAGTGTTCCAGGGATTGTGCTGGGGGATGTACTGAGTGAGTGTCCCAGAGATTGTGCTGGGGGATGTACTGAGTGAGTGTCCCAGGGATTGTGCTGGGGGATGTACTGAGTGAGTGTCCTAGGGATTGTGCTGGGGGATGTACTGAGTGAGTGTCCCAGGGATTGTGCTGAGGGATGTACTGCGTGAGTGTCCCAGGGATTTAGCTGGGGGATGTACTGAGTGAGTGTCCCGGGGATTGTGCTGGGGGATGTACTGAGTGAGTGTCCCGGGGATTGTGCTGGGGGATGTACTGAGTGAGTGTCCCAGGGATTGTGCTGGGGGATGTACTGAGTGAGTGTCCCAGGGATTGTGCTGGGGGATGTACTGAGTGAGTGTCCCAGGGATTGTGCTGGGGGATGTACTGAGTGAGTGTTCCAGGGATTGTGCTGGGGGATGTACTGAGTGAGTGTCCCAGAGATTGTGCTGGGGGATGTACTGAGTGAGTGTCCCAGGGATTGTGCTGGGGGATGTACTGAGTGAGTGTCCTAGGGATTGTGCTGGGGGATGTACTGAGTGAGTGTCCCAGGGATTGTGCTGAGGGATGTACTGCGTGAGTGTCCCAGGGATTTAGCTGGGGGATGTACTGAGTGAGTGTCCCGGGGATTGTGCTGGGGGATGTACTGAGTGAGTGTCCCGGGGATTGTGCTGGGGGATGTACTGAGTGAGTGTCCCAGGGATTGTGCTGGGGGATGTACTGAGTGAGTTTTTCAGTCCATTAAATTCTCTCAAAGAACAAAGAACAGGACAGCACAGGATCAGGCCATTCGGCCCTCCAAGCCTGCGCCAATCTTGATGCCTGCCTAAACTAAAACCTTCTTCACTTCCGGGGTCTGTATCTCTCCATTCCCATGCTATTCATGGATTTGTCAAGATGCCTCTTAAACGTCGCTATCGTACCTGCTCCCACCACCTCCCCCGGCAGCAAGTTCCAGGCACTCACCACCGTCTGAGTAAAAAACTTGCCTCGCACATCCCCTCTAAACTTTGCACATCGCACCTTAAACCTATATCCCCGAGTAACTGACTCTTCCACCCTGGGAAAAAGCTTCTGACTATCCACTCTGTCCATGCCACTCATTACTTTGTAAACCTCTATCATGTCACCCCTCTACCTCCATTGTTCCAGTGAAAACAATCCGAGTTTATCCAACCTCTCCTCAAAGCTAATACCCTCCAGACCAGGCAACATCCTGGTAAACCTCCTCTGTACCCTCTCCAAAGCCTCCACGTCCTTCTGGTAGTGTGGCGACCAGAATTGCACGCAATATTCTAAGTGTGGCCTAACTAAGGTTCTGTACAGCTGCAGCATGACTTGCCAATTTTTATACTCTATGCCCTGACCGATGAAGGCAAGCATGCCGTATGCCTTCTTGACTACCTTATCCACCTGCGTTGCCACTTTCAGTGATCTGTGGACCTGTACGCCCAGATCTCTCTGCCTGTCAATACTCCAAAAGGGTTCTGCCATTTACTGTATACCTCCCACCTGCATTAGACCTTCCAAAATGCATTACCTCACATTTGTCCGGATTAAACTCCATCTGCCATTTCTCCGCCCAAGTCTCCAACCAATCTATATCCTGCTGTATCCTCTGACAATCTTCATCACTATCCGCAACTCCACCAACCTTTGTGTCGTCCGCAAACTTACTAATCAGACCAGCTACATTTTCCTCCAAATCATTTATATATACTACAAACAGCAAAGATCCCAGCACTGATCCCTGCGGAATACCACTAGTCACATCCCTCCATTCAGAAAAGCACCCTTCCACTGCTACCCTCTGTCATCTATGACCGAGCCAGTTCTGTATCCAACTTGCCAGCTCCCCTCTGATCCCGTGTGACATCACCTTTTGTATCAGTCTGCCATGAGGGAACTTGTCAAAGGTTTTACTGAAGCCCATGTAGACATCATCCACCGCCCTTCCTTCATCAATCATCTTCATCACTTCCTCAAAAACTCAATCAAGTTAGTGAGACACGACCTCCCCTTCACAAAACCATGCTGCCTCTCGCTAATAAGTCCATTTGTTTCCAAATGGGAATAAATCCTGTCCCGAAGAATCCTCTCCAATAATTTCCTGACCACTGACGTAAGGCTCACCGGCCTGTAATTTCCTGGATTATCCTTGCTATTCTTCTTAAACAAAGGACCAACATTAGCTATACTCCAGTCCTCTGGGACCTCACCTGTAGCCAATGAGGATACAAAAATTTCTGTCAAGGCCCCAGCAATTTCCTCCCTTGCCTCCCTCAGTATTCTGGGGTAGATCCCATCAGGCCCTCTCGTCAGACACCATCACTCAATTCAGTTTCACTCTTTAAAGGAGGGGAATGAGAGGGACATTAATGAGGTTATAAAATAAGAAGTGGAGTAGAAAGGTTTATTCTCCCAGTTTCTCCGTCTCTGACACATCTGCTCTGATGATGCTACCTTCCATGACAGTGCTTCTGATATGACCTCCTTTTTCCTCAACCGAGGATTTCCCCCCACTGTGGTTGACAGGGCCCTCAACCGTGTCCGGCCCATTCCCCGCACCTCTACCCTCACCTCTTGCCCGCCCTCCCTCCCAGAACCGTGACAGGGTTCCCCTTGTCCTCACTTTTCACCCCATCAGCCTCCATATCCAAAGGATCATCCTCCGCCATTTCCGCCACCTCCAGCGTGATGTCACTACCAGTCGCATCTTCCCCTCCCTTCCCCTGTCAGCATTCCGAAGGGATCGTTCCCTCCACGACACCCTGGTCCACTCCTCCATTACCCCCACCACCTCGTCCTCGTCCCATGGCACCTTCCCCTGCAAGCGCAGGAGGTGTAATACCTGCCCATTTACCTCCTCTCTCCTCACTATCCCAGGCCCCAAACACTCCTTTCAGGTGAAGCAGCGATTTACTTGTACTTCTTTCAATGTAGTATACTGTATTCGCTGCTCACAGTGTGGTCTCCTCTACATTGGGGAGACCAAGCGCATACTGGCTGACCGCTTTGTGGAACACCTCCGCTCAGTCCACAAGCAGGACCCTGAGCTTCCGGTTGCTTGCCATTTCAACACTCCCCCCCTGCTCTCATGCTCACATCTCTGTCCTGGTATTGCTGCAGTGTTCCAGTGAACATCAACGCATGCTCGAGGAAGAGCATCTCATTTACCGATTGGGCACACTACAGCCTGCCGGACTGAACATTGAGTTCAATAATTTCAGAGCATGACAGCCCCCCATTTTACTTTCATTTTTAGTTATTTTTTCTTCCTTTTTTTTTACATTCTTTTTTACATTTTTTACAATCTTTTTTTGCATTTATTTCATTTCATCTTAGTTTGTTCAGTTTGCTTACCCACTGTTTTTTTTTTCAGGTTTGCACTTGCTGCTGTTTAATATTCAGTGTATTAACACCTAATCTGTACTAATGCTTTGTCTTTCAACACACCATTAACATATTGTTTGCCTTTGCTCCGTCACCTTTTGGTCAGCTGTATGGCCTGGACCAATCTAGACCTCCTTTGTTATCTCTTGCCCCACCCCCACCTCACTTGCTTATAACCTGTGACTTTTCTAATACTTGTCAGTTCCGAAGAAGGGTCACTGACCCGAAACGTTAACTCTGCTTCTCTTTTCACAGATGCTGCCAGACCTGCTGAGTGGTTCCAGCATTTCTTGTTTTTATTTCAGATTTCCAGCATCTGCAGCATTTTGTTTTTATGGAAAGGTTTATTGATGTCCTTCACTTTGACAGCAGAGTCATGGGCAGAATTACCAACGATTATGTATCGAGGGAGGACTGGTGTCAGATAGGATTTGTTAATATTCAGTGATACCCGGAATGGGTAAGAGAGTGGACACAAAGTCTGTAAAATCCTGAGAGGCAATTAAATACTCTGAAAGAGTGGACTTTAGATCGATGGGCTGAAATATTTCTTTCAATAGTTCATATCGCTTCCTTACACAGTCATTCATGGGTCTAAAGCAGATCAGGGTTTGGTATCAGAGTTCAGCAATGGTTGAAGGGTCACTGTGATGCCCTTGTCGAAGTGCACAAGAGAGTAAAAGAAAAACGTGTGGAATTCAGTGCGAAAGCTGGAACTCACCACAGACACATGTAACGTAGGACAGAGCGGCTGAATGGCAGGATCTGGGAATGAGTCTCCGCAACACTGCAACTAGAGAGAGACAGAGACAAAGGTCAAAACAATATATACAGTATCTGTCACTGAGTATGAGACCCAGTGTGTAAAATGTATCAATGAGTGTGAAACTGTAACCAGTCTTTCAGCAAGAATGCATTCAACTTAAATGGAGCCACTATTTAAAGCTGCAAAAAGGCCATTTGTAACAGACAGCTGTCAGAAAATAGCCACGTTTCCTATCCCAGGAACCAACAGGACTTTTAACTGAACTCTTAATGCAGGCTAGGAATTGAAGTGAAACACAGACACAGTGGAGTGACTTCATGAATATACCAGTCAAGAGATAGCCTGGTGTAATCAGACCACACAATGATATGCATCTATCCAGATTTAAGTGGCTGATCTCGAGCATGAAACGCCGACAGTCAGACTGTAAACAGCACTTACAAGCTAACAAGGCATGGGTTCCAGTATGTCTGGGTGGATACTCACATCCCTTGGAAATGCTAATCCCAATAACTATTTCATTCATTGATCTAATGATGCTGATCAGCCAGAATCTTCCCCATTGAAACACCTTCATATGTTAATGGACTCTTCGAAAACCCAGGATGTGCAATTATTACAAGATTTAAAAAGTTACAATCAGAAGCAGAAGGGGTTTGTGTCAATCATTGTCATGGGTGTGATTTTTGTACCATAAGAATATACAGCAGAATATAGATAGATAGATCAGAGAGTTGGGCAGAGAAATGGCAGATGGAGTTCAATCAGGGCAAATGCGAGGTGATGCATTTTGGAAGATCCAATTCAAGAGTGAACTATACAATAAATGGAAAAGTCCTGGGGAAAATTGATGTCCAGAGAGATTTGGGTGTTCAGGTCCACTGTTCCCTGAAGGTGGCAACGCAGGTAAATAGAGTGGTCAAGAAGGCATACGGCATGCTTTCCTTCATCGGACGGGGTATTGAGTACAAGAGTTGGCAGGTCATGTTACAGTTGTATAGGACTTTGGTTCGGCCACATTTGGAATACTGCGTACAGTTCTGGTCGCCACATTATCAAAAGGATGTGGATGCTTTGGAGAGGGTGCAGAGGAGGTTCACCAGGATGTTGCCTGGTATGGAGGGCGCTAGCTATGAAGAGAGGTTGAGTAGATTAGGATTATTTTCATTAGAAAGACGGAGGTTGAGGGGGGACCTGATTGAGGTGTACAAAATCATGAGAGGTATAGACAGGGTGGACAGCAAGAGGCTTTTTCCCAGAGTGGGGGTTTCAATTACTAGAGGACACGAGTTCAAAGTGAAAGGGGAAATGTTTAGGGGGGATATGCGTGGAAAGTTCTTTACGCAGAGGGTGGTGGGCACCTGGAACGCGTTGCCAGCGGAGGTGGTAGACGCGGGCACGATGGAGTCTTTTAAGATGTATCTAGACAGATACATGAATGGGCAGGAAGAAAAGAGATACAGAACCTTAGAAAATAGGCGACATGCTTAGAGAGAGGATCTGGATCGGCGCAGGCTTGGAGGGCCGAAGGGCCTGTTCCTGTGCTGTAATTATCTTTGTTCTTTGTTCTTTGTTCTATGTGTTCAGTGACAAGAGCAGCAACTTGCAAAAAAACCACAGGCAGCATTGATCACCCACACAGCTGGGAACGTCCGAGTGATTGACAGGGTGAGTGCAGTTAGGAAATTAAGAGTCAGTGTTTGTGAGTATTGATTTATCTTGAAGGGAACAGGATGTTTGTAAGTTATCTGTGGTACAATAAACAGTTAAAAGAATACTGTGTGTACTGAGTTGTGAGCCTTGATTAGTTTCCCCACATGAGTTGGTTCAGGTGGTACTTTAGAGTTAAGAGTATAAGATGCAGCTTCACCTACCTACACACCTCATTGCCCAGTATCAGATCCAGCAATGTCTCCTTTCTCGTTGGACCGAGAACATACTGGTCAAGGAAGTTCTCCTGAACACATTTCCGAAATTCCTTCCCCTCCTTTCTCTTTACTCTAACATTATCCCAATCGATATTTGGGTAATTAAAGTCCCCCAATATCACCACTCTATAGTTCTTGCACATCTCTGTGATTTCCCTCAGATTTGCTCCTCTATCTCTCTCACTATTTGGAGCCCAAAGAATACCCCAGTAATGTGATCATCCTCTTTTTGCTTCTCAACTCTAACCAAATGAATAATGTCTTCTCCAGCTCCTCATCATTCTCTGGTCAGCAGGAAGGTTTAAGTGAGCCTTGAAAAGAAGGAGAAGAGGCTGACCTCCACAGCTGGGGGCTCCCCTCAGGGTGCTCCGAGTGTGGACACCGGCTCCTCAGCCCGTCCGCCAGTGAGCCCAGCTCCAGTAGCCGCGATGCCTGCAGAGAGTCCTGCACCTGTGCAGGAAACCCTCAGGCAGTCGGGGCCCTCCAGGCCTCAGGGAGCCAGAGGATGCCCGCCGAAGTCATCGTAGGTCAAGGGACAGCCTGATCAGCAACTTGCTTCCAGCCCAGCTGCTAGCGCTGGGGCCACACCTCATAGAACCACTCGTAAATGTATAAAGAATACCACCTAGAGACACTTAGGGGTTCCTGGGTGTTTGATATCTGACATGTGATGCTTCATATAAAGTTCTTTTGTTCAAGTTATTAATATTAATTGTGTAAAAGTGATTATTCTATCATGCCTTAATTGTGAGCTACTGACTTCCCCCTTAGTGGATGCCAATTTCAGCACAGCCCTTATTGAATAAACTCTCTCATTGGCCATACCGTGTAGTTCAGCTGGGCGCTTGACACAGAACACAAATAGGAAGGAAGCGACAGACTGTATGCATTGAGGTGAGTCTTTATTGTTTTTACTCTGAGTGGCTGCAATGGTGGCTGGAAGCGGGTAAGTATGACATTGTCTCTTCCTCCTTGGCCGTGGCTCAATCTGCCTGGTCTCCAGTGCAAGAGCTTCACCATCCAGTGTTACTTGCTCCTCTCCCTCCTCCGCATCCTCCTCATCAGTGGAGGAGTATCGCTCAGGCATCTCATTGTCATGCAAGGCCTCTGCCCTCTGCAGTGCTAGATTGTGCAGAGCACAGCAGACCACCACAATACACAAAACCCTCACTGGGGCATACTGCAGGGCTCCATCAGATTAATCGAGGCACCAGAATCTCAGCTTCAACAGCCTAATGGCCTGCTCGATGGTCGCTTGGGAGGAGCCATGGCAATTGTTGTACCTCTCCTCAGCTGCATTGTGAGGGTTCCTCACAGATGTCAATAGCCATGTCTTCAATGGGTAGCCCTTGTCCCCAAGAATCCACCCCGAAGGCGAGCAGGTAGGCCTGAAAAGCTGTGGCACCTGGGACTGTCCAAGTATGGAGGCATCATGGCTGTTTCCTGGGAAGCGGGCACACACCTGCAGGAAATGCTTTCAGTTTACGCAGACCAGTTGAAAATCCTGCGCCACCCACTAAATCGTGACGCATGAAATGCGAATGTATTAAAAGTAAGCGTTCAAGAATTAAAATACATTCTCATCGTGTTGGGACATCAATTCGCCTTGGTGATTAACCGCTACTAAATCTAGAATTGACGACACACCAGATTTCCAGGTGGAAACATCCGATGCAATTCTTCATCTCCCACAGCACCATTCACACTTCAAACAGCCTCACAAATTCTGCCCAGTGTGTCAGTGAGAGAGAGACTGTGTGCAGTGTGTCAGTGAGTGTGAAACTGTGTGCAGTGTGTCAGTGAGTTGGAGACTGAGTGCAGTGTGTCAGTGGGTGAGTGACTGTGTGCAGTGTGTCAGTGAGTTGGAGACAGTGTGCAGTGTGTCAGTGAGTGTGAAACTGTGTGCAGTCTGTCAGTGAGTTGGAGACTGAGTGCAGTGTGTCAGTGGGTGAGTGACTGTGTGCAGTGTGTCAGTGAGTTGGAGACAGTGTGCAGTGTGTCAGTGAGTGTGAAACTGTGTGCAGTCTGTCAGTGGGTGAGTGACTGTGTGCAGTGTGTCAGTGAGTGTGAGACTTTGTGCAGTCTGTCAGTGGGTGAGTGACTGTGTGCAATGTGTCAGTGAGTGTGAGACTTTGTGCAAAGTGTCAGTGAGTGGGAGACTGTGTGCAAAGTGTCAGTGAGTGTCAGAATTTGTGCAATGTGTCAGTGAGTGGGAGACTGTGTGCAAAGTGTCAGTGAGTGTGAGACTTTGTGCAGTGTGTCAGTGAGTGGGAGACTGTGTGCAAAGTGTCAGTGAGTGGGAGACTGTGTGCAAAGTGTCAGTGAGTGTGAGACTTTGTGCAGTGTGTCAGTGAGTGGGAGACTGTGTGCAGTATGAGTGTCTGTGAGTGGGAGACTTTGTGCAGTGTGTCAGTGAGTGGGAGACTGTGTGCAGTCTGTCAGTGGGTGAGTGACTGTGTGCAATGTGTCAGTGAGTGTGAGACTTTGTGCAAAGTGTCAGTGAGTGGGAGACTGTGTGCAGTATGAGTGTCTGTGAGTGTGAGACTTTGTGCAGTGGCAGTGAACGTGAGACTGTTCACTGTGTTATTGAGTGTGAGACTGTTTGCAGTGTCAATGCGTGAGATATTGTGTCCAGTGTGTCAGCGAGTGTGAGATTGTGTGCAGTGTGTCAGTGAGTGTGAGATTGTGTCCAGTGTGTCAGTGAGTGTGAGACTGTATGCAGTGTGACAGTGAGTGTGAGATTGTGTCCAGTGTGTCAGTGAGTGTGAGACTGTATGCAGTGTGACAGTGAGTGTGAGATTCTGTCCAGTGTGTCAGTGAGTGTGAGACTGTATGCAGTGTGACAGTGAGTGTGAGACTTTTTGCAGTGTGACAGTGTGAGACTGTGCGCAGTGTGTCAGTGAGTGAGAGATTGTGTGCAGTGTGTCAGTGAGTGTGATACTGTGTGCAGTGTGTCAGTGAGTGTGAGAAGTGTGTCAGTGTGTCTGTGAATGTGAAACTGAGCAGTGTGTGAGAGACTGTATCCAGTGTGACAGTGAGTGAGAGATTGTGTGCAGTGTGTCAGTGAGAGAGAGAGAGATTGTGTGCAGTGTGTCAGTGAGACAGAGACTGTGTCCAGTGTGTCAGTGAGTGTGAGACTGTGTGCAGCGTGTCAGTGAGACAGAGACTGTGTCCAGTGTGTCAGTGAGTGTGAGACTATGTCCAGTGTGTCAGTGAGTGTGAGACTGCGTGCAGTGTGTCAGTAAGTGTGATACTGTGAGCGGTGTGTCAGTGAGAAAGAGATTGTGTCAGTGAGACAGAGACTGTGTGCAGTGTGTCAGTAAGTGTGATACTGTGAGAAGTGTGTCAGTGAAAGTGAAACTGTGAGCAGTGTGTGTCAGTGAGTGTGAGACTGCATGCAGTGTGTCAGTCAGTGTGAGACTGTGTGCAGTGAGACAGTGAGTGTGAGATTGTGTACAGTGTGACAGTGAATGTGAAACTGTGAGCAGTGTGTGTGAGACTCTGTGCAGTGTGTCAGTGAGTGTGAGACTGTGTCCAGTGTGTCAGTGAGAGAGAGAGATTGTGTGCAGTGTGTCAGTGAGAGAGAGAGATTGTGTGCAGTGTGTCAGTGAGACAGAGACTGTGTCCAGTGTGTCAGTGAGTGTGAGACTATGTCCAGTGTGTCAGTGAGTGTGAGACTGCGTGCAGTGTGTCAGTAAGTGTGATACTGTGAGTGGTGTGTCAGTGAGAAAGAGATTGTGTGCAGTGTGTCAGTGAGACAGAGACTGTGTGCAGTGTGTCAGTAAGTGTGATACTGTGAGAAGTGTGTCAGTGAAAGTGAAACTGTGAGCAGTGTGTGTCAGTGAGTGTGAGACTGCATGCAGTGTGTCAGTCAGTGTGAGACTGTGTGCAGTGAGACAGTGAGTGTGAGATTGTGTCCAGTGTGACAGTGAATGTGAGACGGTTTGTGCAGTGTGTCAGTGAGTGAGACTAGGAGCAGTGTGACAGTGAATGTGAAACTGTGAGCAGTGTGTGTGAGACTCTGTGCAGTGTGTCAGTGAGTGAGAGTCTGTGTTCAGTGTGACAATGAGTGTGAGACTGTGTCCAGTGTGACATTGAGTGTGATACTGTGCAGTGTGTCATTGAGTGTGGGCACTATGTCCAGTGTGTCAGTGAGTGTGAGACTGCATGCAGTGTGTCAGTGAGTGTGAGACTCTATGCAGTGTGTCAGTGAGTGTGAGACTGCGTGCAGTGTGTCAGTGAGTGTGATACTTTGTGCAGTGTGTCAGTGAGTGTGAGACTGTATGCAGTGTGTCAGTAAGTGTGAGACTCTATGCAGTGTGTCAGTGAGTGTGAGACTGTGTGCAGTGAGACAGTGAGTGTGAGATTGTGTGCAGTGTGAGACTGTGTGCAGTGTGTCAGTGGGTGAGTGACTGTGTGCAGTATCAGTGAGTGTGAAATTGTCAGCAGTGTGTCAGTGAGTGAGAGAGTCTGTGCAGTGTGACAGTGAGTGTGAGACTGTGTGCAGTGTGACAGTGTGTGACTGTGTGCAGTGTGTCAGTGAGTGTGATACTGTGTGCAGTGTGTCAGTGAGTGTGAGAAGTGTGTCAGTGTGTCTGTGAATGTGAAACTGAGCAGTGTGTGAGACACTGTGTCCAGTGTGACAATGAGTGTGAGACTGTGTGCAGCGTGAGAGTGTGAGACAGTGTGCAGTGTGTCTGTGAATGTGAAACTGAGCAGTGTGTGAGAGACTGTATCCAGTGTGACAGTGAGTGAGAGATTGTGTGCAGTGTGTCAGTGAGAGAGAGAGATTGTGTGCAGTGTGTCAGTGAGACAGAGACTGTGTCCAGTGTGTCAGTGAGTGTGAGACTGTGTGCAGTGTGTCAGTGAGACAGAGACTGTGTCCAGTGTGTCAGTGAGTGTGAGACTATGTCCAGTGTGTCAGTGAGTGTGAGACTGCGTGCAGTGTGTCAGTAAGTGTTATACTGTGAGCGGTGTGTCAGTGAGAAAGAGATTGTGTCAGTGAGACAGAGACTGTGTGCAGTGTGTCAGTAAGTGTGATACTGTGAGAAGTGTGTCAGTGAAAGTGAAACTGTGAGCAGTGTGTGTCAGTGAGTGTGAGACTGCATGCAGTGTGTCAGTCAGTGTGAGACTGTGTGCAGTGAGACAGTGAGTGTGAGATTGTGTCCAGTGTGACAGTGAATGTGAAACTGTGAGCAGTGTGTGTGAGACTCTGTGCAGTGTGTCAGTGAGTGTGAGACTGTGTCCAGTGTGTCAGTGAGAGAGAGAGATTGTGTGCAGTGTGTCAGTGAGACAGAGACTGTGTCCAGTGTGTCAGTGAGTGTGAGACTATGTCCAGTGTGTCAGTGAGTGTGAGACTGCGTGCAATGTGTCAGTAAGTGTGATACTGTGAGTGGTGTGTCAGTGAGAAAGAGATTGTGTGCAGTGTGTCAGTGAGACAGAGACTGTGTGCAGTGTGTCAGTAAGTGTGAGACTGTGTGCAGTGAGACAGTGAGTGTGAGATTGCGTCCAGTGTGACAGTGAATGTGAGACGGTTTGTGCAGTGTGTCAGTGAGTGAGACTAGGAGCAGTGTGACAGTGAATGTGAAACTGTGAGCAGTGTGTGTGAGACTCTGTGCAGTGTGTCAGTGAGTGAGAGTCTGTGTTCAGTGTGACAATGAGTGTGAGACTGTGCAGTGTGTCAGTGAGTGTGAGACTGCGTGCAGTGTGACAGTGAGTGTGAGACTCTATGCAGTGTGTCAGTGAGTGTGATACTTTGTGCAGTGTGTCAGTGAGTGTGAGACTGTATGCAGTGTGTCAGTAAGTGTGAGACTCTATGCAGTGTGTCAGTGAGTGTGAGACTGTGTGCAGTGAGACAGTGAGTGTGAGATTGTGTGCAGTGTGAGACTGTGTGCAGTGTGTCAGTGGGTGAGTGACTGTCTGCAGTATCAGTGAGTGTGAAAATGTGAGCAGTGTGTCAGTGAGTGAGAGAGTCTGTGCAGTGTGACAGTGAGTGTGAGACTGTGTGCAGTGTGACAGTGAATGTGAAACTGTGAGCAGTGTGTGTGAGACTATGTGCAGTGTGTCAGTGAGTGTGAGACTGTGTCCAGTGTGTCAGTGAGAGAGAGAGATTGTGTGCAGCGTGTCAGTGAGACAGAGACTGTGTCCAGTGTGTCAGTGAGTGTGAGACTATGTCCAGTGTGTCAGTGAGTGTGAGACTGCGTGCAATGTGTCAGTAAGTGTGATACTGTGAGTGGTGTGTCAGTGAGAAAGAGATTGTGTGCAGTGTGTCAGTGAGACAGAGACTGTGTGCAGTGTGTCAGTAAGTGTGATACTGTGAGAAGTGTGTCAGTGAAAGTGAAACTGTGAGCAGTGTGTGTCAGTGAGTGTGAGACTGCATGCAGTGTGTCAGTCAGTGTGAGACTGTGTGCAGTGAGACAGTGAGTGTGAGATTGCGTCCAGTGTGACAGTGAATGTGAGACGGTTTGTGCAGTGTGTCAGTGAGTGAGACTAGGAGCAGTGTGACAGTGAATGTGAAACTGTGAGCAGTGTGTGTGAGACTCTGTGCAGTGTGTCAGTGAATGAGAGTCTGTGTTCAGTGTGACAATGAGTGTGAGACTGTGTCCAGTGTGACATTGAGTGTGATACTGTGCAGTGTGTCATTGAGTGTGGCCACTATGTCCAGTGTGTCAGTGAGTGTGAGACTGCGTGCAGTGTGACAGTGAGTGTGAGACTCTATGCAGTGTGTCAGTGAGTGTGATACTTTGTGCAGTGTGTCAGTGAGTGTGAGACTGTATGCAGTGTGTCAGTAAGTGTGAGACTCTATGCAGTGTGTCAGTGAGTGTGAGACTGTGTGCAGTGAGACAGTGAGTGTGAGATTGTGTGCAGTGTGAGACTGTGTGCAGTGTGTCAGTGGGTGAGTGACTGTCTGCAGTATCAGTGAGTGTGAAAATGTGAGCAGTGTGTCAGTGAGTGAGAGAGTCTGTGCAGTGTGACAGTGAGTGTGAGACTGTGTGCAGTGTGACAGTGTGTGACTGTGTGCAGTGTGTCAGTGAGTGTGATACTGTGTGCAGTGTGTCAGTGAGTGTGAGAAGTGTGTCAGTGTGTCTGTGAATGTGAAACTGAGCAGTGTGTGAGACACTGTGTCCAGTGTGACAATGAGTGTGAGACTGTGTGCAGCGTGAGAGTGTGAGACAGTGTGCAGTGTGTCTGTGAATGTGAAACTGAGCAGTGTGTGAGAGATTGTGTCCAGTGTGTCAGTGAGAGAGAGAGAGATTGTGTGCAGTGTGTCAGTGAGACAGAGACTGTGTCCAGTGTGTCAGTGAGTGTGAGACTGTGTGCAGTGTGTCAGTGAGTGTGAGAAGTGTGTCAGTGTGTCTGTGAATGTGAAACTGAGCAGTGTGTGAGACACTGTGTCCAGTGTGACAATGAGTGTGAGACTGTGTGCAGCGTGAGAGTGTGAGACAGTGTGCAGTGTGTCTGTGAATGTGAAACTGAGCAGTGTGTGAGAGATTGTGTCCAGTGTGTCAGTGAGAGAGAGAGAGATTGTGTGCAGTGTGTCAGTGAGACAGAGACTGTGTCCAGTGTGTCAGTGAGTGTGAGACTGTGTGCAGTGTGTCAGTGAGACAGAGACTGTGTCCAGTGTGTCAGTGAGTGTGAGACTATGTCCAGTGTGTCAGTGAGTGTGAGACTGCGTGCAGTGTGTCAGTAAGTGTGATACTGTGAGCGGAGTGTCAGTGAGAAAGAGATTGTGTGCAGTGTGTCAGTGAGACAGAGACTGTGTGCAGTGTGTCAGTGAGTGTGAGATTGTGTGCAGTGTGGGAGTGAGTGTGAGTCTGTGTCCAGTGTGGCAGTGAGTGTGAGACTGTTTGCAGTGTGTCAGTGAGTGAGAGTCTGTGTTCAGTGTGACAATGAGTGTGAGACTGTGTCCAGTTTGACATTGAGTGTGATACTGTGCAGTGTGTCATTGAGTGTGGGCACTATGTCCAGTGTGTCACTGAGTGTGAGACTGTGTGCAGTGTGTCAGTGAGTGTGAGACTCTATGCAGTGTGTGAGTGTGAGACTGAATGCAGTGTGTCAGTGAGTGTGGGACTCTATGCAGTGTGTCAGTGAGTGTGAGACTGCGTGCAGTGTGTCAGTAAGTGTGAGACTCTATGCAGTGTGTCAGTGAGTGTGAGACTGTGTGCAGTGAGACAGTGAGTGTGAGATTGTGTGCAGTGTGAGACTGTGTGCAGTGTGTCAGTGAGTGTGAGTGACTGTGTGCAGTATCAGTGAGTGTGAAATTGTCAGCAGTGTGTCAGTGAGTGAGAGAGTCTGTGCAGTGTGACAGTGAGTGTGAGACTGTGTGCAGTGTGACAGTGTGTGAATGTGTGCAGTGTGTCAGTGAGTGTGATACTGTGTGCAGTGTGTCAGTGAGTGTGAGAAGTGTTTCAGTGTGTCTGTGAATGTGAAACTGAGCAGTGTGTGAGACACTGTGTCCAGTGTGACAATGAGTGTGAGACTGTGTGCAGCGTGAGAGTGTGAGACAGTGTGCAGTGTGTCTGTGAATGTGAAACTGAGCAGTGTGTGAGAGACTGTATCCAGTGTGACAGTGAGTGAGAGATTGTGTGCAGTGTGTCAGTGAGAGAGAAAGATTGTGTGCAGTGTGTCAGTGAGACAGAGACTGTGTCCAGTGTGTCAGTGAGTGTGAGACTGTGTGCAATGTGTCAGTGAGACAGAGACTGTGTCCAGTGTGTCAGTGAGTGTGAGACTATGTCCAGTGTGTCAGTGAGTGTGAGACTGCGTGCAGTGTGTCAGTAAGTGTGATACTGTGAGTGGTGTGTCAGTGAGAAAGAGATTGTGTGCAGTGTGTCAGTGAGACAGAGACTGTGTGCAGTGTGTCAGTAAGTGTGATACTGTGAGAAGTGTGTCAGTGAAAGTGAAACTGTGAGCAGTGTGTGTCAGTGAGTGTGAGACTGCATGCAGTGTGTCAGTCAGTGTGAGACTGTGTGCAGTGAGACAGTGAGTGTGAGATTGTGTACAGTGTGACAGTGAATGTGAAACTGTGAGCAGTGTGTGTGAGACTCTGTGCAGTGTGTCAGTGAGTGTGAGACTGTGTCCAGTGTGTCAGTGAGAGAGAGAGATTGTGTGCAGTGTGTCAGTGAGACAGAGACTGTGTCCAGTGTGTCAGTGAGTGTGAGACTATGTCCAGTGTGTCAGTGAGTGTGAGACTGCGTGCAGTGTGTCAGTAAGTGTGATACTGTGAGTGGTGTGTCAGTGAGAACGAGATTGTGTGCAGTGTGTCAGTGAGACAGAGACTGTGTGCAGTGTGTCAGTAAGTGTGATACTGTGAGAAGTGTGTCAGTGAAAGTGAAACTGTGAGCAGTGTGTGTCAGTGAGTGTGAGACTGCATGCAGTGTGTCAGTCAGTGTGAGACTGTGTGCAGTGAGACAGTGAGTGTGAGATTGTGTCCAGTGTGACAGTGAATGTGAGACGGTTTGTGTAGTGTGTCAGTGAGTGAGACTAGGAGCAGTGTGACAGTGAATGTGAAACTGTGAACAGTGTGTGTGAGACTCTGTGCAGTGTGTCAGTGAGTGAGAGTCTGTGTTCAGTGTGACAATGAGTGTGAGACTGTGTCCAGTGTGACATTGAGTGTGATACTGTGCAGTGTGTCATTGAGTGTGGGCACTATGTCCAGTGTGTCAGTGAGTGTGAGACTGTGTGCAGTGTGTCAGTGAGTGTGAGACTCTATGCAGTGTGTCAGTGAGTGTGAGACTGCGTGCAGTGTGTCAGTGAGTGTGATACTTTGTGCAGTGTGTCAGTGAGTGTGAGACTGTATGCAGTGTGTCAGTAAGTGTGAGACTCTATGCAGTGTGTCAGTGAGTGTGAGACTGTGTGCAGTGAGACAGTGAGTGTGAGATTGTGTGCAGTGTGAGACTGTGTGCAGTTTGTCAGTGGGTGAGTGACTGTGTGCAGTATCAGTGAGTGTGAAATTGTGAGCAGTGTGTCAGTGAGTGAGAGAGTCTGTGCAGTGTGACAGTGAGTGTGAGACTGTGTGCAGTGTGACAGTGTGTGACTGTGTGCAGTGTGTCAGTGAGTGTGATACTGTGTGCAGTGTGTCTGTGAGTGTGAGAAGTGTGTCAGTGTGTCTGTGAATGTGAAACTGAGCAGTGTGTGAGACACTGTGTCCAGTGTGACAAATAGGTGTGAGACTGTGTGCAGCGTGAGAGTGTGAGACAGTGTGCAGTGTGTCTATGAATGTGAAACTGAGCAGTGTGTGAGAGACTGTATCCAGTGTGACAGTGAGTGAGAGATTGTGTGCAGTGTGTCAGTGAGAGAGAGAGATTGTGTGCAGTGTGTCAGTGAGACAGAGACTGTGTCCAGTGTGTCAGTGAGTGTGAGACTGTGTGCAGTGTGTCAGTGAGACAGAGACTGTGTCCAGTGTGTCAGTGAGTGTGAGACTATGTCCAGTGTGTCAGTGAGTGTGAGACTGCGTGCAGTGTGTCAGTAAGTGTGATACTGTGAGCGATGTGTCAGTGAGACAGAGACTGTGTGCAGTGTGTCAGTAAGTGTGATACTTTATGCAGTGTGTCAGTGAGTGTGAGACTGTATGCAGTGTGTCAGTGAGTGTGAGACTCTGTGCAGTGTGTCAGTGAGTGTGAGACTGTGTGCAGTGAGACAGTGAGTGTGAGATTGTGTGCAGTGTGAGACTGTGTGCAGTGTGTCAGTGGGTGAGTGACTGTGTGCAGTATCTGTGAGTGTGAAATTGTGAGCAGTGTGTCAGTGAGTGAGAGAGTCTGTGCAGTGTGACAGTGAGTGTGATACTTTATGCAGTGTGTCAGTGAGTGTGAGACTGTATGCAGTGTGCCAGTGAGTGTGGGACTCTATGCAGTGTGTCAGTGAGTGTGAGACTGAATGCAGTGTGTCAGTGAGTGTGGGACTCTATGCAGTGTGTCAGTGAGTGTGAGACTGCGTGCAGTGTGTCAGTAAGTGTGAGACTCTATGCAGTGTGTCAGTGAGTGTGAGACTGTGTGCAGTGAGACAGTGAGTGTGAGATTGTGTGCAGTGTGAGACTGTGTGCAGTGTGTCAGTGGGTGAGTGACTGTGTGGAGTATCAGTGAGTGTGAAATTGTGAGCAGTGTGTCAGTGAGTGAGAGAGTCTGTGCAGTGTGACAGTGAGTGTGAGACTGTGTGCAGTGTGACAGTGTGTGACTGTGTGCAGTGTGTCAGTGAGTGTGAAACTGAGCAGTGTGTGAGACACTGTGTCCAGTGTGACAATGAGTGTGAGACTGTGTGCAGCGTGAGAGTGTGATACAGTGTGCAGTGTGTCTGTGAATGTGAAACTGAGCAGTGTGTGAGAGACTGTATCCAGTGTGACAGTGAGTGAGAGATTGTGTGCAGTGTGTCACTGTGAGTGTGATAGCTTGTGCAGTGTGTCAGTGAGCGAGAGACTGAATCCAGTGTGACAATGAGTGTGAGACTGTATGCGGCGTGAGAGTGTGAGACAGTGTGCAGTCTGACAGTGTGAGTGTGATAGTTTGTGCAGTGTGTCAGTGAGTGTGAGACTGTGTGCAGTGAGACAGTGAGTGTGAGATTGTGTGCAGTGTGAGACTGTGTGCAGTGTGTCAGTGGGTGAGTGACTGTGTGCAGTATCAGTGAGTGTGAAATTGTGAGCAGTGTGTCAGTGAGTGAGAGAGTCTGTGCAGTGTGACAGTGAGTGTGACTGTGTGCAGTGTGTGAGTGAGTGTGAGACTCTATGCAGTGTGTCAGTGAGAGACTCTGTCCAGTGTGTCAGTGAGTGTGATACTGTGTGCCGTGTGTCAGTGAGTGGGAGACTGTGAGCAGTGTGTCAGTGATTGTGAAACTGCGCAGTGTGTGAGAAACTGTGTGCAGTGTGTCAGTGAGTGTGAGACTGTGTCCAGTGTGCCAGTGAATATGAGACTGAGCAGTGTGTGAGGTTAGTGAGAGACTGTGTGCAGTGTGTTTGTGAGCTTGAGACTGTGTCCAATGTGTCAGTGAGTGAGTGACTGTGTGCATTATCAGCGAATGTGAAACTGTGCACAGTTTGTGTGCACAAGTGGGTGCATGACTGTGTGCAGTGTGTGTCAGTGAGCGTGATACTGTGTGCCGTGGCAGTGAGTGAGAGACTGTGTAGTGGCAGTGTGTGTGAGACTGTGCTGTATGTCAGTGAGTGTGAGACTGTTTGCAGTGTGTCAGTGAGTGACAGATTGTGTCCACTGTGGCAGTGAGTGAGAGACTGTGTCCAGTGTGTCAGTGAGTGTGAGACTGTGTGAAGTGTCTATGAGAATGAGACTGTATGCAATGTGTCAGTGAGTGAGAGACTGTGTCCTGTGTGACAGTGTCACAGACTGTAAGCAGTGTGTCAGTGAGTGAGTGACTGTGTGCAGTATCAGTGAGTGTGAAACTGTGTGCAGTGTGTGTGCAAGTAGGCGCGAGACTGTGTGCGGTGTGTGTCGGTAAGTGTGATACTGTGTGCAGTGGGACATTGAGTGTGAGACTGTTTGCAGTGGGTCAGTGCGTGAGAGAGTCTGTGCAGTGTGAAAGTGAGTGTGAGACTGTGTGCAGTGTGTCCGTGAATGTGAAACTGTGAGCAGTGTGTGTCAGTGACTGAGAGACTGTGTGCAGTGTGACAGTGAGTGTGATACTTTATGCAGTGTGTCAGTGAGTGTGAGACTGTATGCAGTGTGCCAGTGAGTGTGGGACTCTATGCAGTGTGTCAGTGAGTGTGAGACTGAATGCAGTGTGTCAGTGAGTGTGGGACTCTATGCAGTGTGTCAGTGAGTGTGAGACTGCGTGCAGTGTGTCAGTAAGTGTGAGACTCTATGCAGTGTGTCAGTGAGTGTGAGACTGTGTGCAGTGAGACAGTGAGTGTGAGATTGTGTGCAGTGTGAGACTGTGTGCAGTGTGTCAGTCAGTGTGAGACTGTGTGCAGTGAGACAGTGAGTGTGAGATTGTGTACAGTGTGACAGTGAATGTGAAACTGTGAGCAGTGTGTGTGAGACTCTGTGCAGTGTGTCAGTGAGTGTGAGACTGTGTCCAGTGTGTCAGTGAGAGAGAGAGATTGTGTGCAGTGTGTCAGTGAGACAGAGACTGTGTCCAGTGTGTCAGTGAGTGTGAGACTATGTCCAGTGTGTCAGTGAGTGTGAGACTGCGTGCAGTGTGTCAGTAAGTGTGATACTGTGAGTGGTGTGTCAGTGAGAACGAGATTGTGTGCAGTGTGTCAGTGAGACAGAGACTGTGTGCAGTGTGTCAGTAAGTGTGATACTGTGAGAAGTGTGTCAGTGAAAGTGAAACTGTGAGCAGTGTGTGTCAGTGAGTGTGAGACTGCATGCAGTGTGTCAGTCAGTGTGAGACTGTGTGCAGTGAGACAGTGAGTGTGAGATTGTGTCCAGTGTGACAGTGAATGTGAGACGGTTTGTGTAGTGTGTCAGTGAGTGAGACTAGGAGCAGTGTGACAGTGAATGTGAAACTGTGAACAGTGTGTGTGAGACTCTGTGCAGTGTGTCAGTGAGTGAGAGTCTGTGTTCAGTGTGACAATGAGTGTGAGACTGTGTCCAGTGTGACATTGAGTGTGATACTGTGCAGTGTGTCATTGAGTGTGGGCACTATGTCCAGTGTGTCAGTGAGTGTGAGACTGTGTGCAGTGTGTCAGTGAGTGTGAGACTCTATGCAGTGTGTCAGTGAGTGTGAGACTGCGTGCAGTGTGTCAGTGAGTGTGATACTTTGTGCAGTGTGTCAGTGAGTGTGAGACTGTATGCAGTGTGTCAGTAAGTGTGAGACTCTATGCAGTGTGTCAGTGAGTGTGAGACTGTGTGCAGTGAGACAGTGAGTGTGAGATTGTGTGCAGTGTGAGACTGTGTGCAGTTTGTCAGTGGGTGAGTGACTGTGTGCAGTATCAGTGAGTGTGAAATTGTGAGCAGTGTGTCAGTGAGTGAGAGAGTCTGTGCAGTGTGACAGTGAGTGTGAGACTGTGTGCAGTGTGACAGTGTGTGACTGTGTGCAGTGTGTCAGTGAGTGTGATACTGTGTGCAGTGTGTCTGTGAGTGTGAGAAGTGTGTCAGTGTGTCTGTGAATGTGAAACTGAGCAGTGTGTGAGACACTGTGTCCAGTGTGACAAATAGGTGTGAGACTGTGTGCAGCGTGAGAGTGTGAGACAGTGTGCAGTGTGTCTATGAATGTGAAACTGAGCAGTGTGTGAGAGACTGTATCCAGTGTGACAGTGAGTGAGAGATTGTGTGCAGTGTGTCAGTGAGAGAGAGAGATTGTGTGCAGTGTGTCAGTGAGACAGAGACTGTGTCCAGTGTGTCAGTGAGTGTGAGACTGTGTGCAGTGTGTCAGTGAGACAGAGACTGTGTCCAGTGTGTCAGTGAGTGTGAGACTATGTCCAGTGTGTCAGTGAGTGTGAGACTGCGTGCAGTGTGTCAGTAAGTGTGATACTGTGAGCGATGTGTCAGTGAGACAGAGACTGTGTGCAGTGTGTCAGTAAGTGTGATACTTTATGCAGTGTGTCAGTGAGTGTGAGACTGTATGCAGTGTGTCAGTGAGTGTGAGACTCTGTGCAGTGTGTCAGTGAGTGTGAGACTGTGTGCAGTGAGACAGTGAGTGTGAGATTGTGTGCAGTGTGAGACTGTGTGCAGTGTGTCAGTGGGTGAGTGACTGTGTGCAGTATCTGTGAGTGTGAAATTGTGAGCAGTGTGTCAGTGAGTGAGAGAGTCTGTGCAGTGTGACAGTGAGTGTGATACTTTATGCAGTGTGTCAGTGAGTGTGAGACTGTATGCAGTGTGCCAGTGAGTGTGGGACTCTATGCAGTGTGTCAGTGAGTGTGAGACTGAATGCAGTGTGTCAGTGAGTGTGGGACTCTATGCAGTGTGTCAGTGAGTGTGAGACTGCGTGCAGTGTGTCAGTAAGTGTGAGACTCTATGCAGTGTGTCAGTGAGTGTGAGACTGTGTGCAGTGAGACAGTGAGTGTGAGATTGTGTGCAGTGTGAGACTGTGTGCAGTGTGTCAGTGGGTGAGTGACTGTGTGGAGTATCAGTGAGTGTGAAATTGTGAGCAGTGTGTCAGTGAGTGAGAGAGTCTGTGCAGTGTGACAGTGAGTGTGAGACTGTGTGCAGTGTGACAGTGTGTGACTGTGTGCAGTGTGTCAGTGAGTGTGAAACTGAGCAGTGTGTGAGACACTGTGTCCAGTGTGACAATGAGTGTGAGACTGTGTGCAGCGTGAGAGTGTGATACAGTGTGCAGTGTGTCTGTGAATGTGAAACTGAGCAGTGTGTGAGAGACTGTATCCAGTGTGACAGTGAGTGAGAGATTGTGTGCAGTGTGTCACTGTGAGTGTGATAGCTTGTGCAGTGTGTCAGTGAGCGAGAGACTGAATCCAGTGTGACAATGAGTGTGAGACTGTATGCGGCGTGAGAGTGTGAGACAGTGTGCAGTCTGACAGTGTGAGTGTGATAGTTTGTGCAGTGTGTCAGTGAGTGTGAGACTGTGTGCAGTGAGACAGTGAGTGTGAGATTGTGTGCAGTGTGAGACTGTGTGCAGTGTGTCAGTGGGTGAGTGACTGTGTGCAGTATCAGTGAGTGTGAAATTGTGAGCAGTGTGTCAGTGAGTGAGAGAGTCTGTGCAGTGTGACAGTGAGTGTGACTGTGTGCAGTGTGTGAGTGAGTGTGAGACTCTATGCAGTGTGTCAGTGAGAGACTCTGTCCAGTGTGTCAGTGAGTGTGATACTGTGTGCCGTGTGTCAGTGAGTGGGAGACTGTGAGCAGTGTGTCAGTGATTGTGAAACTGCGCAGTGTGTGAGAAACTGTGTGCAGTGTGTCAGTGAGTGTGAGACTGTGTCCAGTGTGCCAGTGAATATGAGACTGAGCAGTGTGTGAGGTTAGTGAGAGACTGTGTGCAGTGTGTTTGTGAGCTTGAGACTGTGTCCAATGTGTCAGTGAGTGAGTGACTGTGTGCATTATCAGCGAATGTGAAACTGTGCACAGTTTGTGTGCACAAGTGGGTGCATGACTGTGTGCAGTGTGTGTCAGTGAGCGTGATACTGTGTGCCGTGGCAGTGAGTGAGAGACTGTGTAGTGGCAGTGTGTGTGAGACTGTGCTGTATGTCAGTGAGTGTGAGACTGTTTGCAGTGTGTCAGTGAGTGACAGATTGTGTCCACTGTGGCAGTGAGTGAGAGACTGTGTCCAGTGTGTCAGTGAGTGTGAGACTGTGTGAAGTGTCTATGAGAATGAGACTGTATGCAATGTGTCAGTGAGTGAGAGACTGTGTCCTGTGTGACAGTGTCACAGACTGTAAGCAGTGTGTCAGTGAGTGAGTGACTGTGTGCAGTATCAGTGAGTGTGAAACTGTGTGCAGTGTGTGTGCAAGTAGGCGCGAGACTGTGTGCGGTGTGTGTCGGTAAGTGTGATACTGTGTGCAGTGGGACATTGAGTGTGAGACTGTTTGCAGTGGGTCAGTGCGTGAGAGAGTCTGTGCAGTGTGAAAGTGAGTGTGAGACTGTGTGCAGTGTGTCCGTGAATGTGAAACTGTGAGCAGTGTGTGTCAGTGACTGAGAGACTGTGTGCAGTGTGACAGTGAGTGTGATACTTTATGCAGTGTGTCAGTGAGTGTGAGACTGTATGCAGTGTGCCAGTGAGTGTGGGACTCTATGCAGTGTGTCAGTGAGTGTGAGACTGAATGCAGTGTGTCAGTGAGTGTGGGACTCTATGCAGTGTGTCAGTGAGTGTGAGACTGCGTGCAGTGTGTCAGTAAGTGTGAGACTCTATGCAGTGTGTCAGTGAGTGTGAGACTGTGTGCAGTGAGACAGTGAGTGTGAGATTGTGTGCAGTGTGAGACTGTGTGCAGTGTGTCAGTGGGTGAGTGACTGTGTGGAGTATCAGTGAGTGTGAAATTGTGAGCAGTGTGTCAGTGAGTGAGAGAGTCTGTGCAGTGTGACAGTGAGTGTGAGACTGTGTGCAGTGTGACAGTGTGTGACTGTGTGCAGTGTGTCAGTGAGTGTGAAACTGAGCAGTGTGTGAGACACTGTGTCCAGTGTGACAATGAGTGTGAGACTGTGTGCAGCGTGAGAGTGTGATACAGTGTGCAGTGTGTCTGTGAATGTGAAACTGAGCAGTGTGTGAGAGACTGTATCCAGTGTGACAGTGAGTGAGAGATTGTGTGCAGTGTGTCACTGTGAGTGTGATAGCTTGTGCAGTGTGTCAGTGAGCGAGAGACTGAATCCAGTGTGACAATGAGTGTGAGACTGTATGCGGCGTGAGAGTGTGAGACAGTGTGCAGTCTGACAGTGTGAGTGTGATAGTTTGTGCAGTGTGTCAGTGAGTGTGAGACTGTGTGCAGTGAGACAGTGAGTGTGAGATTGTGTGCAGTGTGAGACTGTGTGCAGTGTGTCAGTGGGTGAGTGACTGTGTGCAGTATCAGTGAGTGTGAAATTGTGAGCAGTGTGTCAGTGAGTGAGAGAGTCTGTGCAGTGTGACAGTGAGTGTGACTGTGTGCAGTGTGTGAGTGAGTGTGAGACTCTATGCAGTGTGTCAGTGAGAGACTCTGTCCAGTGTGTCAGTGAGTGTGATACTGTGTGCCGTGTGTCAGTGAGTGGGAGACTGTGAGCAGTGTGTCAGTGATTGTGAAACTGCGCAGTGTGTGAGAAACTGTGTGCAGTGTGTCAGTGAGTGTGAGACTGTGTCCAGTGTGCCAGTGAATATGAGACTGAGCAGTGTGTGAGGTTAGTGAGAGACTGTGTGCAGTGTGTTTGTGAGCTTGAGACTGTGTCCAATGTGTCAGTGAGTGAGTGACTGTGTGCATTATCAGCGAATGTGAAACTGTGCACAGTTTGTGTGCACAAGTGGGTGCATGACTGTGTGCAGTGTGTGTCAGTGAGCGTGATACTGTGTGCCGTGGCAGTGAGTGAGAGACTGTGTAGTGGCAGTGTGTGTGAGACTGTGCTGTATGTCAGTGAGTGTGAGACTGTTTGCAGTGTGTCAGTGAGTGACAGATTGTGTCCACTGTGGCAGTGAGTGAGAGACTGTGTCCAGTGTGTCAGTGAGTGTGAGACTGTGTGAAGTGTCTATGAGAATGAGACTGTATGCAATGTGTCAGTGAGTGAGAGACTGTGTCCTGTGTGACAGTGTCACAGACTGTAAGCAGTGTGTCAGTGAGTGAGTGACTGTGTGCAGTATCAGTGAGTGTGAAACTGTGTGCAGTGTGTGTGCAAGTAGGCGCGAGACTGTGTGCGGTGTGTGTCGGTAAGTGTGATACTGTGTGCAGTGGGACATTGAGTGTGAGACTGTTTGCAGTGGGTCAGTGCGTGAGAGAGTCTGTGCAGTGTGAAAGTGAGTGTGAGACTGTGTGCAGTGTGTCCGTGAATGTGAAACTGTGAGCAGTGTGTGTCAGTGACTGAGAGACTGTGTGCAGTGTGACAGTGAGTGTGAGACTGTGAGCAGTGTGTCAGTGAATGTGAAACTGTGAGCAGAGTGAAAGTGAGTGTGAGACTGTGTGCAGTGTGTCAGTGGGTGAGTGACTGTGTGCAGTGTGTCAGTGAGTTGGAGACTGTGCAGTGTGTCAGTGGGCGAGTGACTGTGTGCAATGTGTCAATGAGTGTGAGACTTTATGCAGTGTGTCAGTGAGTGTGAGACTTTGTGCAGTGTCAGTGACTGACAGACTGTGTGCAGTGTGTCAGTGAGTTGGAGACTGAGTGCAGTGTGTCAGTGGGTGAGTGACTGTGTGCAGTGTGTCAGTGAGTTGGAGACAGTGTGCAATGTGTCAATGAGTGTGAGACTTTATGCAGTGTGTCAGTGAGTGTGAGACTTTGTGCAGTGTCAGTGACTGACAGACTGTGTGCAGTGTGTCAGTGAGTTGGAGACTGAGTGCAGTGTGTCAGTGGGTGAGTGACTGTGTGCAGTGTGTCAGTGAGTTGGAG
Organism: Heterodontus francisci; assembly: GCF_036365525.1. Lineage (NCBI taxonomy): Eukaryota > Metazoa > Chordata > Chondrichthyes > Heterodontiformes > Heterodontidae > Heterodontus > Heterodontus francisci. The sequence goes on from NC_090395.1 coordinate 13,795,528, forward strand.
ACAGTGTGCAGTGTGTCTGTGAATGTGAAACTGAGCAGTGTGTGAGAGACTGTATCCAGTGTGACAGTGAGTGAGAGATTGTGTGCAGTGTGTCACTGTGAGTGTGATAGCTTGTGCAGTGTGTCAGTGAGCGAGAGACTGAATCCAGTGTGACAATGAGTGTGAGACTGTATGCGGCGTGAGAGTGTGAGACAGTGTGCAGTCTGACAGTGTGAGTGTGATAGTTTGTGCAGTGTGTCAGTGAGTGTGAGACTGTGTGCAGTGAGACAGTGAGTGTGAGATTGTGTGCAGTGTGAGACTGTGTGCAGTGTGTCAGTGGGTGAGTGACTGTGTGCAGTATCAGTGAGTGTGAAATTGTGAGCAGTGTGTCAGTGAGTGAGAGAGTCTGTGCAGTGTGACAGTGAGTGTGACTGTGTGCAGTGTGTGAGTGAGTGTGAGACTCTATGCAGTGTGTCAGTGAGAGACTCTGTCCAGTGTGTCAGTGAGTGTGATACTGTGTGCCGTGTGTCAGTGAGTGGGAGACTGTGAGCAGTGTGTCAGTGATTGTGAAACTGCGCAGTGTGTGAGAAACTGTGTGCAGTGTGTCAGTGAGTGTGAGACTGTGTCCAGTGTGCCAGTGAATATGAGACTGAGCAGTGTGTGAGGTTAGTGAGAGACTGTGTGCAGTGTGTTTGTGAGCTTGAGACTGTGTCCAATGTGTCAGTGAGTGAGTGACTGTGTGCATTATCAGCGAATGTGAAACTGTGCACAGTTTGTGTGCACAAGTGGGTGCATGACTGTGTGCAGTGTGTGTCAGTGAGCGTGATACTGTGTGCCGTGGCAGTGAGTGAGAGACTGTGTAGTGGCAGTGTGTGTGAGACTGTGCTGTATGTCAGTGAGTGTGAGACTGTTTGCAGTGTGTCAGTGAGTGACAGATTGTGTCCACTGTGGCAGTGAGTGAGAGACTGTGTCCAGTGTGTCAGTGAGTGTGAGACTGTGTGAAGTGTCTATGAGAATGAGACTGTATGCAATGTGTCAGTGAGTGAGAGACTGTGTCCTGTGTGACAGTGTCACAGACTGTAAGCAGTGTGTCAGTGAGTGAGTGACTGTGTGCAGTATCAGTGAGTGTGAAACTGTGTGCAGTGTGTGTGCAAGTAGGCGCGAGACTGTGTGCGGTGTGTGTCGGTAAGTGTGATACTGTGTGCAGTGGGACATTGAGTGTGAGACTGTTTGCAGTGGGTCAGTGCGTGAGAGAGTCTGTGCAGTGTGAAAGTGAGTGTGAGACTGTGTGCAGTGTGTCCGTGAATGTGAAACTGTGAGCAGTGTGTGTCAGTGACTGAGAGACTGTGTGCAGTGTGACAGTGAGTGTGAGACTGTGAGCAGTGTGTCAGTGAATGTGAAACTGTGAGCAGAGTGAAAGTGAGTGTGAGACTGTGTGCAGTGTGTCAGTGGGTGAGTGACTGTGTGCAGTGTGTCAGTGAGTTGGAGACTGTGCAGTGTGTCAGTGGGCGAGTGACTGTGTGCAATGTGTCAATGAGTGTGAGACTTTATGCAGTGTGTCAGTGAGTGTGAGACTTTGTGCAGTGTCAGTGACTGACAGACTGTGTGCAGTGTGTCAGTGAGTTGGAGACTGAGTGCAGTGTGTCAGTGGGTGAGTGACTGTGTGCAGTGTGTCAGTGAGTTGGAGACAGTGTGCAGTGTGACAGTGAGTGTGAGACTTTGTGCAAAGTGTCAGTGAGTGGGAGACTGTGTGCAGTATGAGTGTCTGTGAGTGTGAGACTTTGTGCAGTGGCAGTGAACGTGAGACTGTGTCCAGTGTGGTCTGTGAGTGTGAGACTGTGTGCAGTGTATGTGAGAATGACACTGTATACAGTGTATCAGTGAGTGAGAGACTGTGTGCAGTGTGACCGTGAGTGTGAGACTGTGTGCAGTGTGACAGTGAGTGAGTGACTGTGTGCAGTATCAGTGAGTGTGAGTCTGTGTCCAGTGTGGCAGTGAGTGTGAGATTGTGTGCAGTGTGGGAGTGAGTGTGAGTCTGTGTCCAGTGTGTCAGTGAATGAGAGACTGTGTGCAGTGTGTAAATGAGAGTGAGACTGTTTGTGCAGTGTGTCAGTGAGTGAGAGATTTTGTGCAGTGTGTCAGTGAGTGAGAGATTTTGTGCAGTGTCAGTGAGTGTGAGACTGTGTCCAGTGCGTCAGTGAGTGTGAGATTGTGTGCAGTGTGGGAGTGAGTGTGAGTCTGTGTCCAGTGTGTCAGTGAATGAGAGACTGTTTGCAGTGTGTCACTGAGTGAGAGATTGTGTGCAGTATGTCACTGAGTGAGAGATTGTGTGCAGTGTGTCAGTGATGGTGAGACTATGTGCAGTGTCAGTGAATATGAAACTGCATGCAGCGTGTTAGTGAGTGAGAGATTTTGTGCAGTGTCAGTGAGTGAGAGACTTTGTGCAGTGCGTCAGTGAGTGAGAGACTGTGTCCAGTGTGTCAGTGAGTGAGAGACTGTGTCCAGTGTGTCAGTGAGTGTGAGACTGTGTCCAGTGTGTCAGTGAGTGTGAGATTGTGTGCAGTGTGGGAGTGAGTGTGAGTCTGTGTCCAGTGTGGCAGTGAGTGTGAGATTGTGTGCAGTGTGGGAGTGAGTGTGAGTCTGTGTCCAGTGTGTCAGTGAATGAGAGACTGTTTGCAGTGTGTCACTGAGTGAGAGATTGTGTGCAGTATGTCACTGAGTGAGAGACGGTGTCCAGTGTGTCAGTGATGGTGAGACTATGTGCAGTGTCAGTGAATATGAAACTGCATGCAGCGTGTTAGTGAGTGAGAGATTTTGTGCAGTGTCAGTGAGTGAGAGACGTTGTGCAGTGTGTCAGTGAGTGTGAGACTGTGTCCAGTGTGTCAGTGAGTGTGAGATTGTGTGCAGTGTGGGAGTGAGTGTGAGTCGGTGTCCAGTGTGGCAGTGAGTGTGAGACTGTTTGCAGTGTGTCAGTGAGTGTGAGACTGTGTCCAGTGCCCAATGAGTGTGTGACTGTGTGCAGTGTGTCAGTGAGTGTGAGAATGTGTCCAGTGTGTCAGTGAGTGAGAGACTGTGTGCAGTGTGTCAGTGAGTGTGAAACTGTGTCCAGGGTATCAGTGAGTGAGAGATTTTGTGCAGTGTGACAGTGAGTCTGAGACTGTGGCCATCGTGACAGTGAGTGAGAGACTGTGTGCAGTGTGTCAGTGAGTGTGATACTGTGTGCAGTGTGACAGTGAGTGAGAGACTGTGTGCAGTGTGTGAGTGAGTGTGAGACTCTATGCAGTGTGTCAGTGAGAGACTCTGTCCAGTGTGTCAGTGAGTGTGATACTGTGTGCCGTGTGTCAGTGAGTGGGAGACTGTGAGCAGTGTGTCAGTGATTGTGAAACTGCGCAGTGTGTGAGAGACTGTGCGCAGTGTGACAGTTAGTGTGAAACTGTGTGCAGTGTGACAGTTTGTGTGAGATTGTGTGCAGTGTGGGAGTGAGTGTGAGTCTGTGTCCAGTGTGGCAGTGAGTGTGAGATTGTGTGCAGTGTGACAGTGAGTGTGAGACTGTGTGCAGTGTGACAGTGAGTGTGAGACTGTGTGCAGTGTGACAGTGAGTCTGAGACTGTGGCCATCGTGACAGTGAGTAAGAGACTGTGTGCAGTGTGTCAGTGAGTGTGAGACTGTGAGCAGTGTGTCAGTGAGTCTGAGACTGTGTGCATTGTGACAGTGAGTGTGAGACTGTGAGCAGTGTGTCAGTGAGTCTGAGACTGTGCAGTGTGACAGTGAGTGTGAGATTGTGGCCATCGTGACAGTGAGTGAGAGACTGTGTGCAGTGTGACAGTAAGTGTGAGACTGTGGGCAGCGTGACAGTGAGTGAGAGAATGTGTACAGTGTGTCAGTGAGTGTGAGACTGTGTGCAGTGTGTGTGCAAGTGGGTGTGATACTGTGTGCAGTGGCAGTGAGTGAGGGAATGTTTAGTGTCAGTGGGTGTGAGACTGTGTCCACTGTCAGTGAGTGTGAGACTGTGTGCAGTGTGACAGTGAGTGCGAGACTGTGTGCAGTGTGACAGTAAGTGTGAGACTGTGTGCAGTGTGACAGTGAGTCTGAGATTGTGTACAGTGTGACAGTGAGTGTGAGACTGTGGGCAGCGTGACAGTGAGTGAGAGACCGTGTGCAGCGTGACAGTGAGTGTGAAACTGTGTGCAGTGTGACAGTGAGTGTGAGATTGTGGCCATCGTGACAGTGAGTGAGAGACTGTGTGCAGTGTGACAGTAAGTGAGAGACTGTGTACAGTGTGTCAGTGAGTGCCAGATTGTGTGCAGTGTTGTAGAGCATTTTTTAGATGGTACACACTGCTGCCACTGGGTGTCGGTGGTCAAGGGATTGAACGTTAAAAGTGGTGGATGGGTGACAATCAAGCGGGCTGCTTTGTCCTGGATGGTGTCGAGCTTCCTGAGTGTTGTTGGAGCTGCACCCATCCAGGCAAGTGGAGAGTATTCAGTATTCCTTCACACTCCTGACTTGTGCCTTATAGATTGTGGACAGGCTTTGGGGAGTCAGGAGGTAAGTTACTCGCCGTAGGTTTCCTAGCCTCTGACCTGCTCTTGCAGCCACAGTGTTTATATGGCTACTCCAGTTCAGTTTCTGGTCAATGGTAAACCCCAGGATGTTGAGAGTAGGGGATTCAGCGATGGTAATGCTGTTGAATGTCAAGGGGAGATGGTTAGGTTCTCTCTTGTTGGAGATGGTCATTGCCTGGCACTTGTGTGGCGCGAATGTTACTTGACACTTATCAGCCCAAGCCAGGCTGCTTCAGTATCTGAGGAGTCACGAATGGTGCTGAACATTGTGCAATCATCAGTGAACATCCCCACTTCTGACCTTATGATGGACTGAAGGTCATTGATGAAGCAGCTGAAGATGGTTGGGCCTAGGACACTACTCTGAGGAACTCCTGCAGTGATGTCCTGGAGCTCAGATGATTGACCTCCAACAACCACAACTATCTTCCTTTGTGCTAGATATGACTACAGCCAGCAGTTGGGTTTTCCCCCAAAGTCCCATTGACCTCAGTTTTGCTAGGGATCCTTGATGCCATACTCGGTCAAATGCTGCCTTGATGTCAAGGACAGTCACTCTCTCCTCACCTCACCTCCGGAGTTCAGCACTTTGTCCATGTTTGGAACAAGGCTGTAATGAAGTTAGGAGCTGAGTGGCCCTGGTGGAACCCAAACTGAGCACCATTGAGCAGATTATTTCTGAGCAAGTGCCGCTTGATAGTACTGTCAACGACCCCTTCCATCACTTTGCTGATGATCGAGAGTAGACTGATGGGGCGGTAATTGGGCGGGTTGGACTTGTCCTGTTTTTTGTGTACAGGACATACTTGGGCAATTTTCCACATTGCGGGGTAGATGCCAGTGTTGTAGCTATACTGGAACAGCTTGGCTAGGGGTGCGGCTTTTTCTGGAGCAGAAGTCTCGAGTATTATTGCCAGAATCATGTCAGTATCCAGTACCTTCAGCCGTTTCCTGATATCATGTGGAGTGAATCGGATTAGCTGAAGACTGGATTCTGCAATGGTGGGGACCTCAGGAGGAGGCCGAGAGGATTGGAAGATTATGGCCAGTGACTGCACAATTTCCACTCTTACTTCCATCAGTGTCCTCAGATGCATCTCAGCTGGTCCTGGTGACTGATCAACTTTAAGTACAACTAGCCATCCTAATACTTCCTCTTTATTAATTTGGGTCTCAACCTGGTGAAGCTACAATGGAAGGCTGTTCTTTGGCCTCCTTATCTCGAGAGACAATGGGTAAGCGCCTGGAGGTGGTCAGTGGTTTGTGAAGCAGCCCTGGAGTGGCTATAAAGGCCAATACGAGAGTGACAGACTCTTCCACAGGTGCTTCAGAAATATTTGGTTGTCGGTGGTGTTACACAGTTGGCTCTCCCCTTGCGCTTTTGTCTTTTTTCCTGCCAACTGCAAAGTCTCTTCGACCCGCCACGCTTTAGCCCCGCCTTTATGGCTGCCCGCCAGCTCTGGCGAATGCTGGCAACTGACTCCCACGACTTGTGATCAATGTCACAGGACTTCATGTCGCGTTTGCAGACGTCTTTAAAGCGGAGACATGGACAGCCGGTGGGTCTGGTACCAGTGACGAGCTCGCTGTACAATGTGTCTTTGGGGATCCTGCCATCTTCCATGCGGCTCACAAGGCCAAGCCATCTCAGGCGCCGCTGACTCAGTAGTGTGTATAAGCTGGGGATGTAGGCCGCCTCGAGGACTTCTGTGTTGGAGATACGGTCCTGCCACCTGATGCCAAGGATTCTCCGGAGGCAGCAAAGATGGAATGAATTGAGACATTGCTCTTGGCTGACATACGTTGTCCAGGCCTCGCTGCCATAGAGCAAGGTACTGAGGACACAGGCTTGATACACACGGACTTTTGTGTTCCGTGTCAGTGCGTCATTTTCCCACACTCTCTTGGCCAGTCTGGACATAGCAGTGGAAGCCTTTCCCATGCGCTTGTTAATTTCTGCATCTAGAGACAGGTTACTGGTGATAGTTGAGCCTAGGTAGGTGAACTTTTGAACCACTTCCAGAGCTTGGTCGCCAATATTGATGGATGGAGCATTTCTGACGTCCTGTCCCATGATGTTCGTTTTCTTGAGACTGATGGTTAGGCCAAATTCATTGCAGGCAGCCGCAAACCTGTCGATGACACTCTGCAGGCACTCTTCAGTGTGAGATGTTAAAGCAGCATCGTCAGCAAAGAGGAGTTCCCTGATGAGGACTTTCCGTACTTTGGACTTCGCTCTTAGACGGGCAAGGTTAAACAACCTGCCCCCTGATCTTGTGTGGAGGAAAATTCCTTCTTCTGAAGACTTGAACGCATGTGAAAGCAGCAGGGAGAAGAAAATCCCAAAAAGTGTGGGTGCGAGAACACAGCCCTGTTCAACGCCACTCAGGATAGGAAAGGGCTCTGACGAGGAGCCACCATGTTGAATTGTGCCTTTCATATTGTCATGGAATGAGGTGATGATACTTCGGAGCTTTGGTGGACATCCGATCTTTTCTAGTAGTCTGAAGAGACCACGTCTGCTGACGAGGTCAAAGGCTTTGGTGAGATCAATGAAAGCAACGTAGAGGGGCATCTGTTGTTCATGGCATTTCTCCTGTAGCTGGCGAAGGGAGAAGAGCATGTCAACGGTCGATCTCTCTGCACGAAAGCCACACTGTGCCTCAGGGGAGACGCACTCGGCCAGCTTCTGGAGCCTGTTTAGAGCGACTCGAGCAAAGACTTTCCCCACTACGCTGAGCGGGGAGATTCCACGGTAGTTTTTGCAGTCACCGCTGTCACCTTTGATTTGTAGAGGGTGATGATATTGGCATCGCGCATGTCCTGGGGTACTGCTCCCTTCTCCCAGCACAGGCATAGCAGTTCATGTAGTGCTGAGAGTATAGCAGGCTTGGCACTCTTGATTATTTCAGGGGTAATGCTGTCCTTCCCAGGGGCTTTTCCGCTGGCTAGAGAATCAATGGCATCACCGAGTTCCGATTTGGTTGGCTGTATGTCCAGCTCATCCATGACTGGTCGAGGCTGGGCATCATTGAGGGCGGTCTCAGTGACAACATTCTCCCTGGAGTACAGTTCTCGGTCATGCTCAACCCAGCGGTCCATTTGTTTGCATTGGTCAGTGATTGTGTCCCCTGATTTAGATTTGAGGGGGCCGATCTTCTTGATGGTTGGTCCAAAAGCTCTCAGTGCCATCATACATTCCTCTGATGTTTCCGGTGTCTGAGGCCAGCTGAATATGACTGCATAGGTGTTGCCAGTAGTCGTTTGCGCAGCGCCTGACTGTTCTTTGTGCAGTGCTTCTGGCAGCTTTAAGTGCTACCGATGTTAACTCGCTGGGGGCTTTCTTGTAGTTCAACAGTGCAATGCGCTTAGCGGCTATGACAGGTTCCAGCTCTTCAATATGAGATTGAAACCAGTCTGCATTTCTCTTCGCAAGTTTGCCGTAGGTGGTCAAAGCTGACTCATAGATGGCGTCTCTGATGTGGGCCCACTTGGTCTCAGCATCCCCTGTGGGAGTGTTTTGAAGGGCTGTTACAAGTGAATTTAGAAATTTTTGTAACAGCTGTGGATAAGAAATTCTGCTCGTGTTGATGCGCGGGTGGCCCTTCTGCTTGGAGTGATGCAACTTCTTTGGTCTGCGTCTCACCTTGCTGCACACCAGGGAGTGGTCGGTGTCGCAGTCCGCACTGTGGAAGCTGCGTGTGATTTGAACACTGTTTAAGGAGGCTCGCCTTGTGATGATGAGGTCCAGCTGGTGCCAACGACTCGATCTTGGGTGCCTCCATGAAACCTGGTGATAGGGTTTAGTGTGAAAGAATGAGTTGGTGATGCAGAGGTTATGATAGTTTCACAACTCAAGCAGTCTCTGTCCATTCTCGTTCATCCTTCCAACGCCATAGTGCCCAAGGCAGGAAGGCCATGAGTCATGGTCGGCCCCAACCCTGGCATTAAATTCCCCCAGCAGGAATAGGTGTTCGGTGTTGGGGATGCTGCTAATGATGTTATGGAGTTGCTCGTAGAACTGGTCTTTAGCTTCAGGTGGGGAGCAGAATGTTGGAGCATAGATGCTGAGTAGGTGTACTGGACCAGAGGTGGTGAGCAGTCGGATGGACTGTATGCGTTCCGAGCCATTTGAGTGTGGCTCTATCATGCTGAGCAAGGGGTTTCTGATGGCGAAGCCCACTCCATGCTGTCTTGGTTCCTCAGGATCCCTGCCCTGCCAGAAGAAGGTGTAGTCTTGCTCTGCTAGAGATCCACTCACAGGGAGGTGTGTCTCCTGAAGTGCTGCAATGAGTCTACTGAGCTCGTTGTTAATGATGGCGGTCTTCCGAGAATCGTTGATTTGTGTAAGGTCTTCCGACAGGCCAGGACACATAGTTCTGATGTTCCAGCTTGCAAAGCGAAGGGCTGGTACCTTCTTTCCTTTTTTCATGTTGTTTGGTGTGGTGTTGCAGTCCACTTGTCGGGCAATGACCCTGAGTTCCAAGCACCCATTGAAGCAGGTGGACTGTGGCAGGACAGAACCTTATTGACCGGGGGCTGCCCGGTTTGAGGCGGGCGGTAGCTGTCCAGTGAGGTGCGATGACCTCTCCCACCGACAAAGGCAACCCGTGGCGCCCAATCTCTATGCTAATTGAGCTGGACCTATAACCCGTAACTGCTGCCTTCCGTGTTGTTTCAGTCGCTGTGAGGCAACTATGGAGTGACCTCTCCATGGCGCATGCCTGGGCAAATTTATGGAGGTTGAGAGTTGCCCAATCGTCAAAACCCCCCTCTCGGACTGTCTGGTGGGGTCTAAAGGAGTGCAGAGCACGACGTTTGGCACCGGTATGGCTGCAGGAACTGCCGGAAACATGCCAAAGGTGACACATGACCGCCTACGGGGTTCCGCTCCGGATTTTCTGTTAGGGTTTACTCCCTTAGCCTTGGTCTCTCCCAAGACGCCCACAAGGCAGCGGGATTGTTAGGGCCCCTACACAGGTGTAGGATGATGCCGGTGGGAGGAGGGGGTGCGAGGGGGAGGGGTGGAGGGAAGGGGTGCAGGGGGAGGATGGTGCGAGGGGGGGTGCTGGGAAGGGGTTGTGAAGGGGGAGGGGGGTGCGGGGGGGCTGAGCTGAGAGAGTGGAGCTGGGAAGGGGAAGGGGGGGTGGAAGGGGGGAAGAGGAAGGAGGGGGGAAAGGGGGTGAAGGTAATAAGCCATTTCCTCAGTTCTCACCATCGACGCCTGGAAATCTCCTCCGCGTCCTTCGGGAGCTGAGCGACATCCTCGGGCGCTGGTACCAGCATTGCCGACAGTGCGCTGCAGATGCTCTCCGAGCCATCTCCCGCGGGCGCTTTGACGTTGCGGCCGAGGAGCCTTTCGTGGCTTTTTGGGTGTTCGGGGCACCTTTTCGCAAGGCTTCCCTCGGGTCCCGCTGCTCCTTCTTCTCTTCAATGGAATTCCCGCACGCCGTGGCCGCGGACACTCTGGACAGTGTAGACAGCAGGATCGGAGATCAAAGTATCACCAGCTCTACTTTTCAGTTTCATCCGGACTGTGATCAATTTCATTGAGAAAACAAAGAGCAGGTATGGCTGGGGGAGGGCAGTGGGCCCAGGTAACATAAACTAGCTTTTAACTTGTAGTTAGGGCTAAAATGAACTGCTTAAAGAGCGAGGGGTGTTTAAACAGTTTAAGAGGGTAGATTGGGGGGAGAGAACACTAAGAATGGGAGCAGATGGCCATGGATAGAGTTGAACAGCAAGGGAGCTTCCTAGGGAGCTTACAGCCCAGGAGCCATCTTGGGTATCAGGCTACAGTCATGCTACACAGCAGGAGCAGCACGCAATAGACAGAGCTAAGTGATCCCACAACCAATGGATCATATCTAAGCTCTGCAGTCCTGCCACATCCAGTCGTGGATGTTGGTGGACAATTAAGCAACTCACTGGAGGAGGTGGTTCCACAAATATCCCCATCCTCAATGATGGGGGAGCCCAGCACATCAGTGAAAAAGATAAGGCAGAAGCATTTGCAACAATCTGCAGCCAGAAGTGCCAAGTGGATGATCCAGTGCGATCTCTTCCTGAAGTCCCAGCATCATAGATGCCAGTCTTCAGACAATCCAATTCACTCCACGTGATATCAAGAAGCTGCTGCTTTCAGCAATGCTAATGCCATTGAATGTCAAGGAGAGATGGTTAGATTCTCTCTTGTTGGAGATCGTCACTGTGGATCTGAATGCACTTGTGAATGTTACTTACCACTTATCAGCCCAAGCCTGGATATTGTCCAGGTCTTGTTGCATTTCTACACGGACTGCTTCATTATCTGAGGAGTCGCGAATGGTGATGAACATTGTGCAATCATCAGCGAACATCCCCACTTCTGACCTTCTAATGGAGGGAAGGTCATTGATGAAGCAGCTGAAGATGGTTGGGCCCTGACAATATCGTGACTGTAGTTCGGAAGACTTGCTCTCCCTTAGTCACACCCTTAGCCAAGCTGTTCCAGGACAATTCCCCAACTCATTCCCGACTCCGAGGCACTTTCCAAAGTGTGGGCTGAGAACAGGATTGGTGTCTGCTCCATGGAATGCAGCCAATTACAGTGATTAAGACCCCAATTAGAGGTGATTTTGTGGCCTTGCCTGCATTTCGCTGACCACGTGCAGAGGCCAGCAGCTCAATGGAGGAGACATCGTTATTTTAGGCAGCGGATCATCAGAGCCAGAAGGTCAATGCTCCATTGATGGAGCCTCAAGCATGAAAGGCGGCAATCGCAGCCACTCCTGATCCAGGGGAAGGGCTTCCCCTCCTTCCCAATGAACCTGCCAGCCTTCATCTTGTTAATTTCTTCATTGCTGTGCCCTTGCATTCCCCAGGCAGCCTCAGCAGTGTCAAACCCTCACCCACCAATGTTATTGAGAGCCTGCCCGCTGTACTTAACAGGATGGTGAGCTCAGAGGCAGCCAAATAGAAGACTGGCTCCAGGAAGATTGCAGCATTATTCCGGCTCCTGGCAAGTGCAGTCTCAGAACCCCCATCTGGTCCCGATGTCAGGGTCCAGAATCCTGTGCGAAAATCCAGCCCATGTGTCTGTTCTCACCATTTGCCAAAATAACCCCCTGGAATATTGTGTTGGGGGGGAGGGTGCGGGTTATGTGTAAGGGAGACTCGACACTGAATGTTTGGAGAGTGGGTGTGTTATGTAGCTACTCACTGCACTGTGACTGATTCAGTGATTGGACGTGTGAGGTTTGTGGACACTGCAATGTGAATATTTGGGGGGCCTGGGCGAAGGTTGGTGTGTAAGGTGTGCAATGCTGGATCATTGAATGTGGTAAGGAATACACAGACCGTGCTCTGAACACCGATACCGCGCTCTGAATACACAGACCGCGCTCTGAACATATGGACCGCGCTCTGAACACACGGACCGCACTCTGAACACAGACCGCACTCTGAACACACAGACCGCACTCTGAATACAGAGACCGCACTCTGAACACACAGATCGCACTCTGAACACCAAGACCGCGCTCTGAACACAGACCGCACTCTGAATACAGAGACCGCACTCTGAACACACGGACTGCACTCTGAATACAGAGACCGCGCTCTGAACACACGGACCGCACTCTGAATACAGAGACCGCACTCTGAACACACAGATCGCACTCTGAACACCAAGACCGCGCTCTGAACACAGACCGCACTCTGAATACAGAGACCGCACTCTGAACACACGGACTGCACTCTGAATACAGAGACCGCGCTCTGAACACACGGACCGCACTCTGAACACAGACCGCACTCTGAACACACAGACCGCACTCTGAATACAGAGACCGCACTCTGAACACACAGATCGCACTCTGAACACCAAGACCGCGCTCTGAACACAGACCGCACTCTGAATACAGAGACCGCACTCTGAACACACGGACTGCACTCTGAATACAGAGACCGCGCTCTGAACACACGGACCGCACTCTGAACACAGACCGCACTCTGAACACACAGACCGCACTCTGAATACAGAGACCGCACTCTGAACACACAGATCACACTCTGAACACCAAGAACGCGCTCTGAACACAGACCGCACTCTGAATACAGAGACCGCACTCTGAACACACGGACTGCACTCTGAACACAGAGACCGCACTCTGAACACAGACCGCACTCTGAATACACAGACCGCACTCTGAACACACGGACTGCACTCTGAACACACGGACCGCACTCTGAACACAGACCGCACTCTGAACACACAGACCGCACTCTGAATACAGAGACCGCACTCTGAACACACTATTGCTCTCTGAACACCAAGACCGCGCTCTGAACACAGACCGCACTCTGAATACAGAGACCGCACTCTGAACACACGGACTGCACTCTGAATACAGAGACCGCGCTCTGAACACACGGACCGCACTCTGAACACAGACCGCACTCTGAACACACAGACCGCACTCTGAATACAGAGACCGCACTCTGAACACACAGATCGCACTCTGAACACCAAGACCGCGCTCTGAACACAGACCGCACTCTGAATACAGAGACCGCACTCTGAACACACGGACTGCACTCTGAACACAGAGACCGCACTCTGAACACAGACCGCACTCTGAATACACAGACCGCACTCTGAACACACGGACTGCACTCTGAACACAGACCGCGCTCTGAACACAGACCGCACTCTGAATACAGAGACCGCACTCTGAACACACGGACTGCACTCTGAACACAGACCGCACTCTGAACACAGACCGCACTCTGAACACAGATCGCACTCTGAACACACAGACCGCACTCTGAACACACGGACTGCACTCTGAACACAGACCGCACTCTGAACACAGACCGCACTCTGAACACACAGACCGCACTCTGAACACACGGACTGCACTCTGAACACAGACCGCACTCTGAACACAGACCGCACTCTGAATACACAGACCGCACTCTGAACACACGGACTGCACTCTGAACACACGGACCGCACTCTGAACACAGACCGCACTCTGAACACACAGACCGCACTCTGAATACAGAGACCGCACTCTGAACACACGATTGCTCTCTGAACACCAAGACCGCGCTCTGAACACAGACCGCACTCTGAATACAGAGACCGCACTCTGAACACACGGACTGCACTCTGAATACAGAGACCGCGCTCTGAACACACGGACCGCACTCTGAACACAGACCGCACTCTGAACACACAGACCGCACTCTGAATACAGAGACCGCACTCTGAACACACAGATCGCACTCTGAACACCAAGACCGCGCTCTGAACACAGACCGCACTCTGAATACAGAGACCGCACTCTGAACACACGGACTGCACTCTGAACACAGAGACCGCACTCTGAACACAGACCGCACTCTGAATACACAGACCGCACTCTGAACACACGGACTGCACTCTGAACACGGACCGCGCTCTGAACACAGACCGCACTCTGAATACAGAGACCGCACTCTGAACACACGGACTGCACTCTGAACACAGACCGCACTCTGAACACAGATCGCACTCTGAACACACAGACCGCACTCTGAACACACGGACTGCACTCTGAACACAGACCGCACTCTGAACACAGACCGCACTCTGAACACACAGACCGCACTCTGAACACACGGACTGCACTCTGAACACAGACCGCACTCTGAACACAGACCGCACTCTGAATACAGAGACCGCACTCTGAACACACGGACTGCACTCTGAACACAGACCGCACTCTGAACACAGACCGCACTCTGAACACAGATCGCACTCTGAACACACAGACTGCACTCTGAACACACGGACTGCACTCTGAACACAGACCGCACTCTGAACACACAGACCGCACTCTGAACACACGGACTGCACTCTGAACACAGACCGCACTCTGAACACAGACCGCACTCTGAACACACAGACCGCACTCTGAACACACGGACTGCACTCTGAACACAGACCGCACTCTGAACACAGACCGCACTCTGAATACAGAGACCGCACTCTGAACACACGGACTGCACTCTGAACACAGACCGCACTCTGAACACAGACCGCACTCTGAATACAGAGACCGCACTCTGAACACACGGACTGCACTCTGAACACAGACCGCACTCTGAACACAGATCGCACTCTGAACACAGAGACCGCACTCTGAATACAGAGACCGCACTCTGAACACAGAGACCGCGCTCTGAACACAGACCGCACTCTGAACACACAGACCGCACTCTGAACACAGACCGCACTCTGAACACAGACCGCACTCTGAATACAGAGACCGCACTCTGAACACACGGACTGCACTCTGAACACAGATCGCACTCTGAACACAGAGACCGCACTCTGAATACAGAGACCGCACTCTGAACACACGGACTGCACTCTGAACACAGATCGCACTCTGAACACAGACCGCACTCTGAATACAGAGACCGCACTCTGAACACAGACCGCACTCTGAACACACGGACTGCACTCTGAACACAGATCGCACTCTGAATACAGAGACCGCACTCTGAACACAGACCGCACTCTGAACACACGGACTGCACTCTGAACACAGATCGCACTCTGAACACAGACCGCACTCTGAATACAGAGACCGCACTCTGAACACAGACCGCACTCTGAACACACGGACTGCACTCTGAACACAGATCGCACTCTGAATACAGAGACCGCACTCTGAACACACGGACTGCACTCTGAACACAGATCGCACTCTGAACACAGACTGCACTCTGAACACAGATCGCACTCTGAACACACAGACCGCACTCTGAATACAGAGACCGCACTCTGAACACACGGACTGCACTCTGAACACAGATCGCACTCTGAACACAGACTGCACCCTGAACACAGATCGCACTCTGAACACAGACCACACTCTGAACACAGATCGCACTCTGAACACAGAGACCGCACTCTGAATACAGAGACCGCACTCTGAACACACGGACTGCACTCTGAACACAGATCGCACTCTGAACACAGACCGCACTCTGAATACAGAGATCGCACTCTGAACACACGGACTGCACTCTGAACACAGATCGCACTCTGAATACAGAGACCGCACTCTGAACACACGGACTGCACTCTGAACACAGACCGCACTCTGAACACAGACCGCACTCTGAATACAGAGACCGCACTCTGAACACACGGACTGCACTCTGAACACAGACCGCACTCTGAACACAGACCGCACTCTGAATACAGAGACCGCACTCTGAACACACGGACTGCACTCTGAACACAGACCGCACTCTGAACACAGACCGCACTCTGAACATACAGACCGCACTCTGAACACACGGACTGCACTCTGAACACAGACCGCACTCTGAACACAGACCGCACTCTGAACACACAGACCGCACTCTGAACACACGGACTGCACTCTGAACACAGACCGCACTCTGAACACAGACCGCACTCTGAACACACAGACCGCACTCTGAACACAGACCGCACTCTGAATACAGAGACCGCACTCTGAACACACAGATCGCACTCTGAACACAGAGACCGCACTCTGAACACACAGACCGCACTCTGAACACACAGATCGTGCTCTGAACACAGAGACCGCACTCTGAACACACAGACCGCACTCTGAACACAGACCGCACTCTGAACACACAGACCGCACTCTGAACACAGACCGCACTCTGAACACAGACCGCACTCTGAACACACAGATCGCACTCTGAACACAGAGACCGCACTCTGAACACACAGACCGCACTCTGAACACAGACCGCACTCTGAACACACAGACCGCACTCTGAACACAGACCGCACTCTGAACACAGACCGCACTCTGAACACCAAGACCGCGCTCTGAACACAGACCGCACTCTGAACACAGACCGCATCTGAACACAGACCGCACTCTGAACACAGAGACCGCTCTCTGAACACACAGACCGCACTCTGAACACAGACCGCATCTGAACACAGACCGCACTCTGAACACCGAGACCGCACACTGAACACAGACCGCACTCTGAACAGAGACCGCACTCTGAACACCGAGAACGCACTCTGAACACCGAGACCGCACTCTGAACACACAGACCGCACTCTGAACACAGACCGCACTCTGAACACACAGACCGCACTCTGAACACCGAGACCGCACACTGAACACAGACCGCACTCTGAACACAGACCGCACTCTGAACACCGAGACCGCACACTGAACACAGAGACCGCACTCTGAACACACAGACCGCACGCTGAACACAGACCGCACTCTGAACACCGAGACCGCACACTGAACACAGACCGCACTCTGAACACCGAGACCGCACTCTGAACACACAGACCGCAGTCTGAACACAGACCGCACTCTGAACACACAGACCGCACTCTGAACACCGAGACCGCACACTGAACACACAGACCGCACTCTGAACACAGACCGCACTCTGAACACACAGACCGCACTCTGAACACAGACCGCACTCTGAACACAGACCGCACTCTGAACACCAAGACCGCGCTCTGAACACAGACCGCACTCTGAACACAGACCGCATCTGAACACAGACCGCACTCTGAACACCGAGACCGCACACTGAACACAGACCGCACTCTGAACACAGACCGCACTCTGAACACCGAGAACGCACTCTGAACACCGAGACCGCACTCTGAACACACAGACCGCACTCTGAACACAGACCGCACTCTGAACACACAGACCGCACTCTGAACACCGAGACCGCACACTGAACACAGACCGCACTCTGAACACAGACCGCACTCTGAACACCGAGACCGCACACTGAACACAGAGACCGCACTCTGAACACAGAGACCGCACTCTGAACACACAGACCGCACGCTGAACACAGACCGCACTCTGAACACCGAGACCGCACACTGAACACAGACCGCACTCTGAACACCGAGACCGCACTCTGAACACACAGACCGCACTCTGAACACAGACCGCACTCTGAACACACAGACCGCACTCTGAACACCGAGACCGCACACTGAACACAGACCGCACTCTGAACACCGAGACCGCACACTGAACACCTCCTGTGAGTGTGTGAGCAGTGTACTTACCACATTATGAATGGCACGCAGCGTCTTGTTGCCAGTTCCAGACATTCGATAGGTGCTCAGCGAGTTGCTGTAGTACACATTCAACTCCTGCAGAATCTATCAGGAAAAACAGATAAATTACACAGGAAGATGCATAATCCAATATGGTGGAGGGGTGAGAGGGTTGGGGAATGAGCGAGAGACAGGAAGGAGGAAGAGAGAGTGTGAGAGATAGAGGAAGGAAGAGAGGGGGACAAGAGATAGGGAAACAGGTAAAGGGAGAGAGTCAGGAAGGATGAGGAAGAGAATGGGCGAGAGGGAGAGACAGAAATGGGACAGTGGGAGAGAGGAAATGAAGGAAGGAGATGCAGTAAAGGGAGAGATATAGAGAGGGTTAGATAGGAAGGGATGATTGAGACACAAGAAGTGGGACAGTGAGATGCACAGAACAAGAATAAGAGAGAGGAATGGGAAAGTGGCAGAGACAGAAAGGGGAGAGGGAGACAGGAAGTAGTTAAGGCACAGCTAGGAAGGGGCAGAGGGAGAGTCAGGAAGGAGACAGAATGGAGTTATGGAGAAATGGATGAGAGTGTGCTGCAAAATGGCGGAGTCGACAGCACCTGTTGTGTTACTGCTTTCTTCAGCAATAAGGTACGAAACCATCTTGAGTTGAATGGTTGTTAAATAATGGGTTCTTTATAGTGAACAAATTTGCAAGAGAACTCTTATCATTCACATGTGACTTGGTGACGAACACAACTCGAACCACTAAATGGCATGTTGGATGATATCACTTCCTGTGATGGTGTTTCTTCTTTGGCCTCCTTATCTCGAGAGACAATGGGTAAGCGCCTGGAGGTGGTCAGTGGTTTGTGGAGCAGCGCCTGGAGTGGCGATAAAGGACAATTCGAGAGTGACCGGCTCTTCCACAGGTGCTGCAAAAAAATTTGTTTGTTGGGGTTGTTACACAGTTGGCTCTCCCCTTGCGCCTCTGTCTTTTTTCCTGCCAACTGCTAAGTCTCTTCGACCCGCCACACGTTAGCCCTGCCTTTATGGCTGCCCGCCAGCTCTGGCGAACGCTGGCAACTGACTCCCATGACTTGTGATCAATGTTACAGGACTTCATGTTGCGTTTGCAGACGTCTTTAAAGCGAAGACATGGACGGCCGGTGGGTCTGATACCAGTGGCGAGCTCGCTGTACAGTGTGTCCTTGGGGATCCTGCCATCTTCCATGCGGCTCACATGGCCAAGCCATCTCAAGCGCCGCTGACTCAGTAGTGTGTATAAGCTGGGGATGTTGGCCGCCTCGAGGACTTCTGTGTTGGAGATACGGTCCTGCCACCTGATGCCAAGGATTCTCCGGAGGCAGCAAAGATGGAATGAATTGAGACATCGCTCTTGGCTGACATACGTTGTCCAGGCCTCGCTGCCATAGAGCAAGGTACTGAGGACACAGGCTTGATACACACGGACATTTGTGTTCCATGTCAGTGCGCCATTTTCCCATACTCTCTTGGCCAGTCTGGACATAGCAGTGGAAGCCTTTCCCATGCGCTTGTTGATATCTACATCTAGAGACAGGTTACTGGTGATATTTGAGCCTAGGTAGGTGAACTCTTGAACCACTTCCAGAGCGTGGTCTCCAATATTGATGGATGGAGCATTTCTGACATCCTGCCCCATGATGTTCGTTTTCTTGAGACTGATGGTTAGGCCAAATTCGTTGCAGGCAGCCGCAAACCTGTCGATGAGACTCTGCAGGCACTCTTCAGTGTGAGATGTTAAAGCAGCATCGTCAGCAAAGAGGAGTTCCCTGATGAGGACTTTCCGTACTTTGGACTTCGCTCTTAGACGGGCAAGGTTGAACAACCTGCCCCCTGATCATGTGTGGAGGAAAATTCCTTCTTCAGAGGACTTGAACGCATGTGAAAGCAGCATGGAGAAGAAAATCCCAAAATGTGTGGGTGCGAGAACACAGCCCTGTTTCACGCCACTCAGGATAGGAAAGGGGTCTGATGAGGAGCCACCATGTTGAATTGTGCCTTTCATATTGTCATGGAATGAGGTGATGATACTTAGTAGCTTTGGTGGACATCCAAACTTTTCTAGTAGTCTGAAGAGACCACGTCTGCTGACGAGGTCAATGAAAACAATGTAGAGGGGCATCTGTTGTTCACGGCATTTCTCCTATATCTGACGAAGGGAGAACAGCATGTCAACGGTCGATCTCTCTGCACGAAAGCCACACTGTGCCTCAGGGTAGATGTGCTCGGCCAGCTTCTGGAGCCTGTTTAGAGCGACTCGAGCAAAGACTTTCCCCACTATGCTGAGCAGGGAGATTCCACGGTAGTTGTTGCAGTCACCGCTGTCACCTTTGTTTTTATAGAGGATGATGATATTGGCATCGCGCATGTCCTGGGGTACTGCTCCCTCGTCCCAGCACAGGCATAGCAGTTCATGTAGTGCTGAGAGTATAGCAGGCTTGGCACTCTTGATTATTTCAGGGGTAATGCTGTCCTTCCCAGGGGCTTTTCCGCTGGCTAGAGAATCAATGGCATCACTGAGTTCCGATTTTGTTGGCTGTACGTCCAGCTCATCCATGACTGGTAGAGGCTGGGCTGCATTGAGGGTGGTCTCAGTGACAACATTCTCCCTGGAGTACAGTTCTAGGTAGTGCTCAACCCAGCGGTCCATTTGTTTGCGTTGGTCAGTGATTATGTCCCCTGTTTAGATTTGAGGGGGGGGCGATCTTCTTGATGGTTGGCCCAAGAGCTCTCTTAATGCCATCATACATTCCTCCGATGTTTCCTGTGTCTAAGGCCACCTGAATATGACTGCATAGGTGTTGCCAGTAGTCGTTTACGCAGCGCCTGACTGTTCTTTGTGCAGTGCCTCTGGCTGCTTTAAGTGCTACCGATGTTAACTCGCTGGGGGCTTTCTTGTAGTTCAACAGTGCAATGCGCTTAGCGGCTATGACAGGTTCCAGCTCTTCATTATGAGTTTGAAACCAGTCTGCATTTCTCTTTGCATGTTTGCCGTAGGTGGTCAAAGCTGACTCATAGATGGCATCTCTGATGTGGGCCCACTTGGTCTCAGCATCCCCTGTGGGAGTGTTTTGAAGGGCTGTTACAAGTGAATTTAGAAATTTTTGTAACAGCTGTGGGTGAGAAATTCTGTTCGTGTTGATGCGTGGGTGGCCCTTCTGCTTGGAGTGATGCAACTTCTTTGGTCTGAGTCTAACCTTGCTGCACACCAGGGAGTGGTCGGTGTCGCAGTCCACACTGTGGAAGCTGCGTGTGATTTGAACACTGTTTAAGGCAGCTCGCTTTGTGACAATGAGGCCCACAACGCGATCTTGGGTGCCTCCATGAAACCTGGTGATAGGATTTAGTGTGAAAGAACGAGTTGGTGATGCAGAGGTTGTGATAGGGACACAACTCAAGCAGTCTCTGCCCGTTCTCATTCATCCTTCCAACGCCATAGCGCGATGTTGTGATGGTGCATGGAGTACTTAAACTGTTAAAGTGATATCACAACATTCTCCTTTCTTAAAATGGAAATAGACAAAAGATAAACCATGTACATAGAAACAAGACAGTTTTGATCAATATTTACAGGTGCATTGACTCTTATGTGCTTTAGTCAAGTATCTCTGAAACATAAAGGTGCTCGACTGACTCCACCTGATCGTCTCACTGTGCAGCTTGGCTGAGAACTAGATTTGTCAATTTTTTTCGCTTGACCTGCCTGTGTGTTCTGACAGTCATCCTGCACTTGAGAATTACACCTGTCACTTTCCTTTGCTACTTTCTGTAGATTTTAATGTGGATGTATTCTCGATTAAATAAGGTTGCCAGGCACAATATAGAACATAGAACATTACAGCGCAGTACAGGCCCTTCGGCACTCGATGTTGCGCCGACCTGTGAAACCATCTGACCTGCACCATTCCATTTTCATCCATATGTCTATCCAATGACCACTTAAATGCCCTTAAAGTTGGCGAGTCTACTACTGTTGCAGGCAGGGTGTTCCACGCCCCTACTACTCTCTGAGTAAAGAAACTACCTCTGACATCTGTCCTATATCTATTACCCCTCAACTTAAAGCTATGTCCCCTCGTGTTTGCCATCATCATCCGAGGAAAAAGACGCTCACTATCCACCCTATCTAATCCTCTGATTATCTTATATGTCTCTATTAAGTCACCTCTTCTCCTCCTTCTCTCTAACTAAAACAACCTCAAGTTCCTCCTTGATCCTATCCGCCAACGACTTCTCGTGTCCTCTCCTCGCTCTTCTTAGCTCTCCCTTTAGATCCTTCCTGGCTAGCTTGTAACTCTCAAGCGCCCTAACTGAGCCTTCACGTCTCATCCTAACATAAGCCTTCTTCTTCCTCTTGACAAGCGCTTCAACTTTTTAAGTAAACCACGGCTCCCTCGCTCGACAACTTCCTCCCTGCCTGACAGGTACATACTTATCAAGGACACGCAGTAGCTGCTCCTTAAATAAGCTCCACATTTCTACTGTGCCCATCCCCTGCAGTTTCCTTCCCCATCCTACACATCCTAAATCTTGCCTAATCACATCATAATTTCCTTTCCCCCAGCTATAATTCTTGCCCTGCGGTATATACCTGTCCCTGCCCATTGCTAAGGTAAACCTAACCGAATTGTGATCACTATCACCAAAGTGCTCACCTACATCTAAATCTAACACCTGGCCGGGTTCATTACCCAGTACCAAATCTAATGTGGCATCGCCCCTGGTTGGCCTGTCTACATACTGTGTCAGAAAACCCTCCTGCACACACTGGACAAAAACAGACCCATCTAAAGTACTCGAACTATAGTATTTCCAGTCAATATTTGGAAAGTTAAAGTCCCCCATAACAACTACCCTGTTACTCTCGCTCCTGTCGAGAATCATCTTCGCTATCCTTTCCTCTATATCTCTGGAACTATTCGGAGGTCTATAGAAAACTCCCAACAGGGTGACCTCTCCTCTCCTGTTTCTAACCTCGGCCCATACTACCTCAGTAGATGAGTCCTCAAACGTCCTTTCTGCCGCCGTAATACTCTCCTTGATTAACAATGCCACACCCCCCCCCCCCCTCTTTTACCATCTTCTCTGTTCTTACTGAAACATCTAAATCCCGGAACCTGCAACATCCATAGTTGGCTAGTTCACATAGCTGACATTGGTTTCTTCTTAGCACTGCTCCATTAGGGGTGGTTCCCTGTTTGTTGCAGATTTTGGACACTTCTGCGGGGAACCATGTCTTCTCTTGTGGATGGATCACTCTGACATTCTGTCCAATCTGTAACGGTGGTAGCTCCAAACCCGTGTGCTTATCCTGCCTAGTTTCCATCTTTTCTTGTTTCACAAAGAGTCTGTCCTGTATTAATGAGGATTTCATGAAACGGTGACCTGGAAAAGTTGTCTTGACTTGCCTTCTAAATATAATTTCTGCAGGTGATGGTAATCCTTTGTCTTGGTGTCACCCTCAAGTGTAAAATGGCTACATGCAGATCCTATCACTTTCACAACATTCACAATCAGTGATTTGACTGTATGTACCATTCTTTCTGCTAGGCCATTTGACCTAGAGTATATCCTGAAATGGCTTGCTGGCGTATTGTGGGTCATTAGGCAATACTATCTCCTCCGGGGGACCAAACAAGCATGAGGAACTACAGGAAGAGACCACTAAAGATCCCATCTTGAAGGGGTTATGGCAACTCATCATTCAAGGCTGGCCTGACACCATACAAGAGGATTCTGCAGAACTCAGAAACTTCTGGCCATACTGAGATAAGTTAGGGGTATCTAGTGGTATTATCTTCAAAGGAAATCAGTTATTAAGTCCACAAATTGTTGGCAATTAATGCACTTGATGAGTCCCTCAATTGACAGATTGTTGGAAATTTGATGTACTAGTCAGTAACCAACAAATAATCCTCGCCTGTGAAGATGAAGAGGTCAGTGGTTATCTTTGATCAAAGATGTGCTGGTACTTTGTGCAGATTGAGCGGCTTTTTATCTTGGCTCAGTTGATGCTCTTGGTTTGCATCACATAACCTTGCTGCTTGCTCGATGTCCCGGCCCATAGACTGTTACACATGCAAGCCTTCTGGATTTCCCAATGCCCATATGACCTATGTACAACCGTGAAAGGATGTCAAGGCGAAGCATTTGTGGAATTAATAACTGATTTCCTTTGAAGATAATACCACTAGATACCCCCAACTTATCTCAGTATGGCCAGAAGTTTCTGAGTTCTGCAGAATCCTCTAGTATGGTGTCAGGCCAACCTTGAATGATGAGTTGCCATAACCCCTTCAAGATGGGATCTTTAGTAGTCTTTTCCTGTAGTTTCTCATGCTTCCTTTGCCTGAAACACGTCAAATCTATCTGGTACGCATCTTCCAGCTCAATGTCAACTTCGTCAACCTAGACGTCTAATGGGATACCTTCACGCTTTCAAGGATTGTGTAATCTGCCCAACGTGTCAGAAGTCACCATAAGATTCCCAGGCTTATATCTGACCTCACAGTCATATCCTTGCACTTTTATCAATAGCTGTTGTAGTTGAGGTGGCGTGCTGGTGAGTGGTTTTTGTCAGATCATCGTCAATTGTTTGTGATCCATCTCGATTCTGAAATGTTTTTCAAAAAGAGAAGTGTGAATCCTGGTGATCCTGAACAGCAGTGCCAGTGTTTCCCTTTTTATGTTGGAATAGTTGGGCTGTGTGGGTGATAACTCCTCTAGTCAAGAAAGGAGAGTGGCAGAAAGCAGGAAACTATAGGCCAGTTAGCCTAACATTTTGCATAGGGAAAATGCTACAATCCATTATGAGGGTTATAGCAGGGCACTAAGAAACTCTTAATGTGATCAGACAGAGTCAACATGGTTTTTTGAAAGGGAAATCATGTTTGACTAATTTACTAGAGTTCTTTGAGGATGTAACAAGCAGGGTGGATAAAGGGGGACCTGTGGATGTGGTGTACTTGGATTTCCAAAAGGCATTTGATAAGGTTCCACATCAAAGGTTACTACACAAAATAAGAGCCCATGGTGTTCGGTGTTATGCATTAGCATGGATAAAGGATTGGTTAGCTAACAGGAAGCAGAGAGTAGGGATAAATGGGGCATATTCAGGTTGACAAGCTGTAACTAGTGCAGTGACACAGGGATCAGTGCCGGGGCCTCAACCATTTACAATTTATATAAATGACTTGGATGAAGGGACCAAATGTATGGTCACTAAATTTGCAGATGACACAAAGATAGGTAGGAGAGAAAGTTGTAAAGAGGCCCTAAAGATTCTGCAAAGGGATATAGATAGGTTAAGTGACTGGGCAAAAATTTGGCAGATGGAGTATAATGTGGGAAAATGTGAACTTGCCCACTTTAGCAGGAAGAATAGAAAAGCAGTATATTATTTAAATGGAGGGAGATTGCAGAACTCCACAGAACAGAGGGATCTGGGTGTCCTGGTACATGTTTCACAAAACGTTTGTATGCAGGTACATTAAGTGATTAGGAACGCAAATGGAATGTTGTTATTTATTGCAAGGGGAATGGAATATAAAAGTAGGGAAGATTTGCGACAGTTGTACAGGGCCTTGGTGAGACCACATTCTGCAGTACTATGTACAGTTTTGGTCTCCTCACTTCAGAACTCCTTACTTGGGCAGCACAGTGGTGCAGTGGTTAGCACTGCAGCCTCGCAGCTCCAGCAACCCGGGTTCAGAGTTGGGTACTGCCTGTGCAGAGTTTGCAAGTTCTCCCTGTGACCGCATGGGTTTCTGTTGAATACTCCGGTTTCCTCCCACAGACAGACTTGCAGGTTGATAGGTAAATTGGCCATTGTAAATTGCCCCAAGTGTAGGTAGGTGGTAGGAGAATTGAGGGAAGGTGGGGATGTGGTATGGGATTAATGTAGGATTAGTATAAATGGGTGGTTGATGGTCGGCACAGACTTGGTGGGCCAAAGGGCCTGTTTCAGTGCTGTATCTCTCTATGACTCTATAAAGGATATAATTGCATTAGAAGCAGTTTAGAGAAGGTTCACTGGACTCATTCCAGGGATGAAGGGGTGATCTTATGAGGAAAGATTGGACAGGTTGGGTCTGTATCCATTGGAGTTTAGAAGAATAAGAGGTGATCTTACTGAAACATATTAAGATCCTGAGGGGACTTGACTGGGCGGAGACTGAAAGGATGTTCCCCTTATGGGAGAGACTAGAACTCGGGGACACAGTTTAAAAATTAGGGGTCTCCCATTTAAGATAGAGATAAGGAGAATTTTTTCTCTCACAGGATTGTTAGTCTGTCTTCCCCAGACAGCAGTTAGGACAGGGTCGTTGAATATCTTTAAGGCTGAGTTAGATAGATTCTTGATTGGCAAGGGAGTCAAAGGTTATAACGGGCAGGCAGGGATGTAGAGTTGAAGCCACAATCAGATCAGCCATGATCTTATCAAATGGCAGAGCAGGCTCGAGGGGCCGAATGGTCTACTCCTGCTCCTAATTCGCATGTTCGTACATATAAGCTTTCAAACTGAAAGCGATTGGATGGCCTTCTTGCAACTAACATGCTCTGAGACCTTTTCACGAAGCATCTACTTCAAGAATGGGTCATAATACTGTAAACATGCCGATAGTGACTACTTCAGCATATTGAGTGCAGGCTGGTGCTCCTCATGCCACAGGAATGGTATATTTCTTTTGAGGAGTTCCTGTAGAATTGAAGACTTTGCAGAAAAATTTGAGATGCAAGAGCTAAGAAATTAAAAAGACCAAGACATCTCTGTAAGTCTTTGTCTTGTGGACTAGGCATGGACTGAATATCCTCTACCTTGCTGGGATCCAGTCTTATGCCTGTATCTGAGTAAGTGGTGCTGAAGCTGTTGATGTGTCTTGCACTAATGGCACACCTCTCACTATTGAATACAAGGCCCTCTATTCTCTCTGCTTCCATCAAGATGCGAATATTCCTGTTGTGCTCTTCTTTTATTCCTGGCCTTAATTGCTATATCATCAGCAATACAGACACATCCTGGCACCTTGTCTGTAATATGATCCATACATTGCTGAAATAAATCCTAGTTTACTGGTAAACCAAAAAACTGGTAAGTGCAAAAAACAATATCGGCCAAACAGAGTCCTGAAAGTCGTTAACCCCTGCAAACCTTCCAGAGATGGACCAACCAATTATTCATGCTTTTGCATCTAGCTTGGAAAAGAATTTGGCCTTTGCAAATTTCAGGTTCAGCTCTTCCAAGGTGGGGATTTTGTAAGGACATCATTTTAATGTCCTGCTCAGCTTTCACGGGTCTAGACAGACCCAGATGGTGCTGTCTTTTTTGATCACAGTTGTTATAGAGCTGCACCAATCTGTGTACTGATGAACATGCCTAATAATTCCTTGCCTTGCCATAGTGTCCAGCTCGGCTTTCAATTTGTCCTTGAGGTGGACACTACAGCTGCAATTTTATGCTGCCGATGGGGGTCTCGACGTCCAGAAACAGTGACACCAAGAACCCCATGTCACCTCTTTTCTGGAAGGCCTGCTAATCAAGCACTTAACCTGACAGCAGCGGGCCTTCCATGGGATCAAGGACACCGGTGCTGGATGTCCAGCCCTCAAAGATTTGCCAGCCCATCAGAGACCAGCAGCATTCCCAATGAGCAGCAGCACCGCAGAGGCAGTGGCTGCTGCCAGTGAAGCACCCACCCGAGGCCCAGGAGTGTTGCTGGACCCAGGCCACAGGTAGGTCAGGGCAGGAGGGGTTTCGCTGGATGGGGGAGGGGAATGTAGGGGGTCGGTAGCAAGGGCAGGGGGATGGCCCTTCGCAAGCTCTCCCCGCACCCTTCCTGATGCTGGGTCCCTCGTTTAGGCACTAAGTTGAATGAGGGCCCCCCCCCCCAACCACCCCCCAGAGCCAGGAAGCAGTCCACACAGTTTTTTTGTGCCGTGCTTCCCATGTAGTGACTGGGCCACCTTCTGCACAGGTCACTGCTCAGATAAGGGCCTCAATTGGTGGCGGAGAAGGGCGTTCACAGGCCTTCCTGTCCCGGACTAAATTTTGGCAGAGGCGGGAAGGTGATGGGAACCCACCATGCCACCATCCCACCCGATTATATGCTCACCAAATCTGCCGCTGGGGACAGCATAAAACCACCCCCTACATTTCCTTGGTGGATGTGTCATCTATCAACCCCTTTGAAACTTCCCACTGTGTCATCTCGGTCTGGGTACATTCATTGTAAATCTTGAATGGATTTGATAGGGTGGCACCTGTTCTGGTTGGGTGCCCTTGTCACATTGTCACCATTCGAAGCTCGCTACAGGCTGGATCATTTGTGTCAACGATACAGAAGACTTCTTGTGACCATTCAGAGTTTCCATACCTGCACTCCAACATTATTGTTGATGAGGGTAAAGCAGTTGATGTGATGAACATGAGCTTTCAAAAGGCATTTCATAAAGTGCCACATAACAGGCTTGTCAGCAAAGTTTGAACTAGGGAATAAATGGGGCAGTAGCAGCATGAATACAAAATTGGCTGAGTGACAGGAAACAGCGTACTGGTGAAAGGTTATTTTTC
Source organism: Heterodontus francisci (assembly GCF_036365525.1). Taxonomy (NCBI): domain Eukaryota; kingdom Metazoa; phylum Chordata; class Chondrichthyes; order Heterodontiformes; family Heterodontidae; genus Heterodontus; species Heterodontus francisci. The sequence continues at coordinate 13,823,771 of NC_090395.1, forward strand.
GGACTGGAGGAAGGTATACAGTGGGATTCCCTAGGGGTCGGTGTTGGGACCCCTGCTTTTCTTGATCTATATTAATGACCTAGACTTGGGTCTACAGGGCACAATTTCAAAATTTGTGGATGCCACAAAACTTGGAAGTATTGTGAACTGTGAGGATAGTGATAGACTTCAAGAGGACTTGGACAGGCTGGTGGAATGGGCAAATTAAATTTAATGCAGAGAAACGTGAAGTGATTCACTTTGGTAGGAAGAATGGGGAGACGCAATGTAAATGAAAGAGTTCAATTCTAAAGGGGGTGAAGGAGCAGAGGGACCTGGGGGTATATGCGCACAAATCATTGAAAGTGGCAGGGCAGATTGAGAAAGTGGTTAATAAAGCATACAGGATCCTGAGCTTTATAAAGAAGGGCATAGAGTACAAAAATAAGGAAGTTTGATTAACACTGGTTTGGCCTCAACTGGAATATTGTGTCTAGTTCTGGGCAACACACTATGGGAAGGATTGGAGAGGGTGCAGAAATGGATGGATCCAGGGATGAGGAACTTCAGTAACGGATAGGTTGGAGAAGCTGGGGCTGTTCTCCTTGGAGAAGAAAGGATTGAGAGGAGATTTGATAGAGGTGTTCAAAATCATGAGGGGTCTGGACAGAGTAGATAGGGAGAAACTGTTTCCATTGGATGAAGGATCCAGAACCAAAGGACATTGATTTAAGGTGATTGGCGAAAAAAGCAACAGTGACATGAGGAAAAACTGTTTCACACAGCGAGTGGTTAGGATCTGGATCTGGAATGCACTGCCTGAGAGTGTGGTGGAGATAGATTCAATCAAGACCTTCAAAACAGAACTGGATAATTATCGGAAGAGAAGATTTGCAGGGCTATGGAGAAAAGACAGAGGAGTGGGACTCAGTGAGTTGCTCTTGCACAGCTGGCACAGACACGATGGGCCGAATGGCCTCCTTCTGTGCTGTCAGCACTCTATCATTCTATGAAGTGGCAATTGATGCAAGATTAATTGTTAATTTTTAATCTGAGGTTGATGAATTTTTGTTAACCAAAGATGTTATGGAATATGAGGTAAAGGCAGGTTTATGGAGTTAGGACAGAGGCCATGATCTCATTGAATTGCAGAACAGGCTCGAGGGACTGAATGGCCCCCTCCTGTTCCTATGAATGAGGTATTGGGGAAAGAGGAGTTGAAGAGTTGGAGAATGGGGGAGGGAAACATTTTCCCACCCTGCAGCTGAGACTAGAAAGAGCTAAAGATATGATTATAAAATTAGTGTTGCTATGGGTACCTGCATGGGTCCTAGTCATGCCTGTTTTTTTGTGGGATATGTCGAACATTCCTTGTTCCAGTCCAACTCAGGCCCACTCCCCCTCTTTTTCCAGTACATTGTTGAGTGTATCGGTGCCGTTTCCTGCTCCCGCCCGGAACTGGAAAACTTTATCAAATTTGCTTCTAATTTCCACCCTTCTCTCACCTTTACATGGTCCATCTCCGACACTTCCCTTCCCTTCCTCGACTTCTCTGTCTCCATCTCTGGAGATAGGCTGTCAACTAATATCCATTATAAACCCGCCGACTCCCACAGCTACCTTGACTACACTTCTTCACACCCTGCCTCCTGTAAGGACTCCATTCCATTCTCCCAGTTTCTCTGTCTGCGACGCATCTGATGATGCTACCTTCCACGACAGCGCTTCTGATATGTCTTCCTTTTTCCTCAACCGAGGATTCCCCCCCACTGTTGTTGACAGGGCCCTCAACCGTGTCCGGCCCATTTCCCGCACCTCTACCCTCACCCCTTCCCCTCCCTCCCAGAACCGCGACAGGGTTCCCCTTTCTTCACTGTCCACCCCATCAGCCTTCACATCCAAAGGATCATCCTCCGCCATTTCCGCCACCTCCAGCGTGATGCCACTACCAAACGCATCTTCCCCTCCCTTCCCCTGTCAGCATTCCGAAGGGATTGTTCCCTCCGCGACACCCTGGTCCACTCCTCCATTACCCCCACCACCTCGTCCCCGTCCCATGGCACCTTCCCCTGCAATTGCAGGAGGTGTAATACCTGCCCATTTACCTCCTCTCTCCTCACTATCCCAGGCCCCAAACACTCCTTTCAGGTGACGCAGCGATTTACTTGTACTTCTTTCAATGTAGTATACTGTATTCGCTGTTCACAGTGTGGTCTCCTCTACATTGAAGAGACCAAACACAGACTGGGTGACCGCTTTGTGGAACACCTCCGCTCAGTCCGAAAGCAGGACCCTGAGCTTCCGGTTGCTTGCCATTTCAACACTCCTCCCTGCTCTCATGCTCACATCTCTGTCCTGGGATTGCTGCAGTGTTCCAGTGAACATCAACGTAAGCTTGAGGAACAGCATCTCATTTACCGATTAGGCACACTACAGCCTGCCGGACTGAACATTGAGTTCAATAATTTCAGAGCATGACAGGCACCCATTTTCCTTTATTTTTAGTTATTTTTTCTTTTTCCTTTTAAAAAATTTTTTTTTGTGTTTATTTTATTTCATCTTAGTTCGTTCAGTTTGCTTACCCACTGTCTTTTTCATGTTTGTACTTGCGGCTGTTCAATTTTCAGTCCGTTAACACCCTTTCTGTACTAATAGAACATAGAACATAGAAGAGTACAGCACAGTACAGGCCCTTCGGCCCACGATGTTGTGCCGAACCTTTAACCTACTCTAAGATCAAACTAACTACCTACCCTTCATTCTACTATCATCCATGTAACTATCCAAGAGTCGCTTAAATGTCCCTAATGTATCTGCTTCTACTACCACCGCTGGTAGTGCATTCCACGCACCCACCACTCTCTGTGTAAAGAACCTACCTCTGACATCTCCCCGAAACCTTCCTGCAATCACCTTAAAATTATTCCACCCTGGGAAAAAGTCTCTGGCTAACCACTCTATCTATGCCTCTCATCATCTTGTACCCTTCTATCATCTGCTTTGTATTTCAACACATCATTAACATATCTTTGCTCCATGACCTTCTGGTCAGCTATTCTGTGACCTTGTCCTATCTACACCTTCTCCTTTGTTATCTCTTGCCCCACCCCCACTTTACTTGCTTATAACCTTTTACATTTCTAATATTTGTCAGTTCCGAAGAAGGGTCACTGCCCTGAAACGTTAACTCTGCTTCTCTCTCCACAGATGCTGCCAGACCTGCTGAGTGTTTCCAGCATTTCTTACTTTTATTTCAGATTTCCAGCATCCGCAGTATTTTGCTTTTAACTATAAAATTAGTTCTCCACGATAGGCACATTTTATACATTACCTCGTGCTTGTTCAGAAAACCCCAGACTCCAGCCGTGATCTCAGCCGCAAAAATCACCAGCAGACACGTGAAGAACTGGAGAGAGAAACCCAGCAGTGTTAGCAGGTGAACCCTGATATCTGACCCCTGGGGTACTCTGACCCCAGACACACACCCACCCTAACCCCAGGCTCACATGAAGCCCTGACCCTTGACCCCATACACACACCAATCCTAACCCCCGACACACACAGACGCCTGACCACTGACTTCAGGCACACCAAGCCCTGACCCCAAATACAACCTGACCTCTGACCCAAGACAGAAAATGTCTCCTGATCCTTGACCTGAGAAACACAAAGCTGTGATGCCGAGCCCCAGAAGCACATCGAGTCCAGGTCCCAGATGCAAAGCAACTCGAACCAAGACATACACCGAGCCCTAACCACAAATGCACACTGACACCTGACCCCGTCCCCTAGCAACACAACGACCCCTGACCCCAGACACACACTGACACCTGATCCCGTACCCTAGTTGTTTTTTCTTTCACGGGATGTGGGCATCAATGGCTAGGCCAGCATTTACTGCCAATCCCTAATTGCCCTTGAGGAGGTGGTGGTGAGCCGCCTTCTTGAACCGCTGCAATCCATGGCAGTGTAGATACACCACAGTGCTGTTAGGAAGGGAGTTCCAGGATTTTGACCCAGCAACAGTGAGGGAACGGCGATATATTTCCAAGTCAGGATGGTGTGTGACTAGGAGGGGAACTTGCAGGTGGTGGTGTTCCCATGCATCTGCTGCCCTTGTCCTTCTGGTTGATAGAGGTTGAGGGTTTGGAAGGTGCTGTTGAAGGAGCCTTGGCGTGTTGCTGCAGTGCATCTTGTAGATGGTACACACTGCTGCCACTGTGCGTCGGTGATGAAGGGAGTGAATGTTGCAGGCGGTGGATGGGGTGCCAATCAAGCAGGCTGCTTGGGTCCTGGATGGTGTTGAGCTTCTTGAGTGTTGTTGGAGCTGCACCCATCCAGGCAAGTGGAGAGTATTCCATCACATTCCTGAATTGTGCTTTGTAGATGGTGGACAGGCTTTGGGGAGACAGGAGGTGAGATACTCATCGCAGGATTCCCAGCCTCTGTCCTGCTCTTGTAGCCACAGTATTTATATGGCTGGTCCAATTCAGTTTCTGGTCAATGGTAGCCATCAGGATGTTGATAGTTCGGGATTCAAGAATTGTAATGCCATCGAATGTCAAGGGGAAATGGTTACATTCTTTCTTGTTGGAGATGGTCATTGCCTGGCACTTGTGTGGCACGAATGTAACTTGCCACTTATCAGCCCAAGTCCAGGTCTTGCTGCGGATGGACATGGACAGCCTCAGTTGCAGTTATACAGGGCATTGGTGAGACCACATCTGGAGTACCATGTACAGCATTGGTCTCCTTATTTAAGGAAGGATGTAAATGCATTGAAAGCAGTTCAGAGAAGGTTTCCTTGGAATGGGCGGGTTGTCTTATGAGGAAAGATTGGACAGGCTAGGCTTGCATCCGCTGGAGTTTAGAAGAGTAAGAGGCGACTTGATTTAAACATATAAGATTCTGAGGGGTTTTGACAGGGTGGATGTGGAAAGGATGTTTCCCCTTGTGGGAGAATCTAGAACTCGGGGTCACTGTTTAAAAATAAGGGGTCACCCATTTAAGACAGAGATGAGGAGAATTTTTTCTCTCAGAGGGTTGTGAATCTTTGGAATTCTCATCCTCAAAAGGCGGTGGAAGCAGAGTCTTTAAATATTTTTAAGGCAGAGGTAGATAGATTCTAGATAAGTAAGAGGGTAAAAGGTTATCGGGGGTAGGCAGGAATGTGGAGCTGAGGTTACAATCAGATCAGCCATGATCTTGCTGATCAGGCTTGAGGGTTTGAATGGCCTACTCCTGCTCCTAATTCGTATGTTCATATGTACAGGAACATAGGAACATAGGAGCAGGAGTAGGCCATTCAGCCCATCGAGCCTGCTCCACCATTCAATACGATCGTGGCTGATCATCCACTTCAATGCCTTTTTCCCCACACTGCATATCCCTTATGTTGTTTGTATTTAAAATCTGTCAATCTCTGCTTTAAACATACTCAATGACTGAACTTCCACTGCCCTCTGGGGTAGAGAATTCCAAAGATTCACAACCCTCTGAGTAAAGAAATTTCTCCTCATCTCCATCCTGAGTGGCTTCCCCCTTATTTTGAAATTGTGTCCCCTGATTCTGGACTCCCCAAGCAGGGGAAATATCTTCACTGAATCTACCCTGTCTATCCCTTTAAGTATTTTGTAGGTTTCAATTAGATCACCTCTCATTCTTCGAAACTCTTGAGAATACAGGCCCAGTTTCCCCAATCTCTCTTCATAGGACAGTCCCACCATCCCGGGAACAAGTCTGGTGAACCTTCGTTGCACTCCCTCTGTGGCAATAATATCCTTCCTAAGGTAAGAGGACCAAAACTACACACCGTACTCCAGGTGCAGTCTAACCAAGGTTCTATACAATTGAAGTAAGACTTCACTACTGCTGTACTCAAATCCTCTTGCGATAAAGGCTAACATACCATTAGCCTTCTTAATTGCTTGCTGCACCTGCATGTTAGCTTTCAGTGACTTATTGACAAGGATACCCAGGTCCCTTTGTACATCTACACTTTCTAATCTCTTACTATTTAAGAAATACTCTGCACATCTGTTCCTCCTACCAAAGTGGATAACCTCACATTTTTCCACGTTATGTTCCATCTGCCATATTCCTGCCCACTCACTAAGTCTGTCCAAATCCCCTTGAAGCCGCTATGCATCTTCCTCACAACACACATTCCCACCTAGTTTTGTGTCATCCGCTAACTTGGAAATACTACATTTGGACCCCACATCCAAATCATTGATATATATTGTGAATAGCTGGGGTCCTAGCACTGATCCCTGCAGTACCCCACTAGTCACAGCCTGCCAAGACGAGAATGACCCGTTTATTCCTACTCTCTGCTTTCTGCCTGTTAACCAATCCTTAATCCACGCCAGTATATTACCTCCTATCCCATGTGCTTTAATTTTGCTAACCAACCTCCTGTGGGGAACTTTATCAAAGGCCTTTTGAAATTCCAAGTGTACCATGTTGTAGGTTACAGAGGGACATAGATAGGCTGCAGAGCTGGGCTGAGAGATGGCAAATGGAGTTTAATGCGGAAAAGTGTGAGGTGATTCACTTTGGAAGGAGTAACAGGAATGCAGAGTACTGGGCTAATGGGAAGATTCTTGGTAGTGTAGATGAACAGAGAGATCTTGGTGTCCAGGTACATAAATCCCTGAAAGTTGCCACCCAGGTTAATAGGGCTGTTAAGAAGGCATATGGTGTGTTAGCTTTTATTAGTAGGGGGATCGAGCTTCGGAGCCACGAGATCATGCTGCAGCTGTACAGAACTCTGGTGCGGCCGCACCTGGAGTATTGCATGCAGTTCTGGTCACCGCATTATAGGAAGGGTGTGGAAGCTTTGGAAAGGGTGCAGAGGAGATTTACTAGGATGTTGCCTGGTATGGAGGGAAGGTCTTACGAGGAAAGGCTGAGGGACTTGAGGTTGTTTTCGTTAGAGAGAAGGAGGAGGAGAGGTGACTTAATAGAGACATATAAGATAATCAGAGGGTTAGATAGGGTGGATAGTGAGAGTCTTTTTCCTCGGATGGTGATGGCAAACACGAGGGGACATAGCTTTAAGTTGAGGGGTAATAGATATAGGACAGATGTCAGAGGTAGTTCTTTACTCAGAGAGTAGTAGGGGCGTGGAATGCCCTGCCTGCAACAGTAGTAGACTCGCCAACTTTAAGGGTATTTAAGTGGTCATTGGATAGACATATGGATGAAAATGGAATAGTGTAGGTCAGATGGTTTCACAGGTCAGCACAACATCGAGGGCCGAAGGGCCTGTACTGCGCTGTAATGTTCTATGTCCACCGATTCTGCTTTATCAATTCTGTTAGTATGTTTGTATGTTCAGTATCTGAGGAGTTGCGAATGGTGCTGAACATTGTGCAATCATCTGCGAACATCCGCACTTCTGACCTTATGATTGAAGGAAGGTCATTGATGAAGCAGCTGAAGATGGTTGGGCCTAGGACACTATCCTGAGGAACTCCTGCAGTGATGTCCTGGAGCTGAGATGATTGACCTCCAACAACCACAACCATCTTCCTTTGTGCTAGGCATGACTCCAGCGAGCGGAGGGTTTTCTCCCTGATTCCCATTTTGCTAGGGCTCCTTGATGCTATACTCGGTCAAATGCTGCATTGATGTCAAGGACAGTCACTCTCACCTCACCACTGGAGTTCAGCTCTTTTGTCCATGTTTAGACCAAGGCTGTAAAGAGGTCAGGAGCCGAGTGGCCCTGGCAGAACCCAAACTGAGCATCACTGAGCAGGTTATTGCTGTGCAAGTGCCGCTTGATAGCACCTTGAATGACCCCTCTCATCACTCTGCTGATGATTGAGAGTAGACTGATGGGGTGGTAATTGGCCAGATTGGACTTGTCCTGCTTTTTGTGTACAGGACATACCTGGGTAATTTTCCACATTGGAACAGCTTGGCTAAGGGTGCGGCTAGTTCTGGAGCACAAGTTTTCAGTACTATTGCAAGAATATTGTCCGGACATATAGGCTTTGCAGTATCCAGTGCCTTCAGTCGTTTCTTGATATCACGTGGAGTGAATCGAATTGGATGAAGTCTGGCATCTGTGATGCTGGGGTCTTCAGGAGGAGGCCGAGATGGATCATCAACTCGGCACTTCTGGCTGAAGATTGTTGCAAATGCTTCAGCCTTATCTTTCGCACTGATGTGCTGGGCTCCCCCATCTTTGAGGATGGGGATATTTATGGAGCCACCTCCTCCAGTTAGTTGTTTAATTGTCCACCACCATTCACGGCTGGATGCGGCAGGACTGCAGAGCTTAGATCTTATCTGTTGGTTATGGGATCACTTCGCTCTGTCTATCGCATGCTGCTTACGCAGTTTGGCATGCAAGTAGTCTTGGTTTGTAGCTTCACCAGGCTGATGCCTCATTTTGAGATATGCCTGGTGCTGCTCCTGGCAAGCCCTCCTGCACTCTTCATTGAACCAGGGTTGGTCTCCTGGCTTGATGGTAATGGTGGAGTGGGGGATATGCCGGGCCATGAGGTTACAGATTGTGGTGGAATATAATTCTGCTGCTGCTGATGGCCCACAGCACCTCATGGATGCCCACTTTTGTATTGCTAGATCTGTTCGAAACCGATCCCATTTCGCACGGTGGTCGTGCCACACAACCCGATGGTGGGTATCCTCAATGTGAAGACGGGACTTCGTTTCCACAAGGACTGTGCAGTGGTCACTCCAACCAATACTGTCATGGACAGATGCATCTGTGGCAGGCAGATTGATGAGGACAAGGTCAAATATGTTTTTCACTCTTGTTGGTTCCCTCACCACCTGCCGCAGACCCAGTCTAGCAGCTATGTCCTTTAGGACTCGGCCAGCTTGGTCAGTAGTGGTGCTACCAAGCCACTCTTGGTGATGGACATTGAAGTCCCCCACCCAGAGTACATTCTGCGCCCTTGCCACCCTCAGTGCTTCTTCCTATTGATGTTCAACATGGAGAAGCATGGATTGATCAGCTGAGGGAGGGCAGTAGGCGGTAATCAGCGGGAGGTTTCCTTGTCCATGTTTGACCTGATGCCATGAGACCTCATGGGGTCTGGAGTCGACGTTGAGGACTCCCAGGGCAACTCCCTCCCTACTGTATATCACTGTGCCACCACCTCTGGTGGGTCTGTCCTGCCGGTGGGACAGGACATACTCGGGGATGGTGATGACAGTGTCTGGGACATTGTCTGTAAGGTATGATTCCGTGAGTATGACTATGTCAGGCTGTTGCTTGACTAGTCTGTGGGACAGCTCTCCCAACTTTGGCACAAGCCCCCAGATGTTAGAAAGGACGACTTTGTAGGTTCAACAGGGCTGGGTTTGCTGTTGTCGTTTTCAGTGCCTTAGTCGATGCCGGGTGGTTGGTCCGGTTTCATTCCTTTTCTTAGATTTTCTAGCGGTTTGATACAACTGAGTGGCTTTCTAGGCCATTTCAGAGAGCATTTCAGAGTCAACCACATTGCTGTGCCTCTGGAGTCACATGTCGGCCAGACCGGGTAAGGACATTAGTGGACCAGATGGGCTTTTATGACATTTGACACTATTTTCATGGTCACCAATACTGAGACTAACCTTTTTTTTAAATTACAGATTTATTAATTGAATTTAAATTTAATGCCCCAGAGCACAGTGGTGCAGTGGTTAGCACCGCAGCCTCACAGCTCCAGCGACCCGGGTTCAATTCTGGGTACCGCCTGTGTGGAGTTTGCAAGTTCTCCCTGTGACTGCATGGGTTTTCGCCGGGTACTCTGGTTTCCACAGCCAAAGACTTGCAGGTGATAGGTAAATTGGCCATTGTAAATTGCCCCTAGTATAGGTAGGTGGTAGGGAATATGGGATTACTGTCGGGTTAGTATAAATGGGTGGTTATTGGTCGGCACAGACTCGGTGGGCCGAAGGGCCTGTTTCAGTGCTGTATCTCTAAATAAATAATGCCTGAGTCTCTGGATTTCTAGTCAAGTGACATTACCACTATGCCACTGCCTCCCCCTCATAACACACTGACCCCTGACGTTGTACCCTCAACACACATTGACCCCTGATCCTAGACACACACCAAACCCAGATGCAAACTGACCCCTGACACCAGCCACACACTGATCAGTGACCACTGACAGACCCTGACGCTAGACAAACACTGACCCTGAGACCCGACACACAAATACACCAGATTCACACTAACCCCTAACCCCAGATGCACATTGACCCCTGCTCCACACTGACCGCAGACTCACTCTGACCCCTGACCCAAAGACACACATTGACCACAAACACATAGAAATGCCAGGCACACATGACCCCTGACTCCAGACACACAATGAGGCCAGATTCAAACTGACCCTTGACCTCAGACACACACTGACCCTTGACCCCAGACACATACCATCCCCAAACACACGCTGACCCCTGATGCACAATGACCCTTGAACCCACGCACACACTGATCACTGACCCCAAACACACATTGACCCCTGACCCGAGACGCACACAGACTCCAGACACAAACTGACCACTAACCACAGATGCTCATCGACCACAGACACACACTGACCACTGACACAGATTGACCCCTAACCCTTGACACACCATGACCCTCAATGCACACTGACCCCTGAACCCAGACACACACTGACCCCAGTCACATGCTGACAGCAGACACACAATGTGCCCAGATTCAAACTGACCACTGATCACAAACACATATGGACCCCAAACACACACTGAAGCCGGACACACACTGAGCACAGACACACGCTGACCCCTGACCCAAGACACACACTGGCCCCAGGCACATTGAGCCAGACGCACAGTGACCCCTGACAGACACTGACCACTGGCACATACTGACCCCTGACATACACTAACCCCTGACCCCAGACACACACTGACCCCAGACTCCAGACACATTCTGACCCTAGATACACACTGACCCCTGATCCCAGACACAAACTGACCCCTGACACACAGTGACACCCGACCCCAAGAGACACACCAACGCCAAACACGCACTGACCCCAGACACACACCAACCCCAGATACAGATTGACCCCTGACTCCAGACACATGCTAACCCCAGACACACACTGGCAACTGATACACACTGACCATTGACACAGATTGACCCTGATCCACACCGACCCCTGACCCCACACACACACCAACGCCAGATGCATACTGACCACAGACACATACCGATCCCCACCCAAGCAACACCCTGACCATAGACGCACTCCGACCCCTGACCCACACACACACTGATGCACACTGACCACAGACACACATTGTCTCCGACCCAAGAAACACATTGACCACAGATACACCCTGACCCGAGAAGCACACGGACCCCAGACACACAGTGACCACAGACAACAGACACACACTGAGGCCAGACACACACCGAGCCCTGACCCCAAGACACGCAATGACCTCAAACACACACAGACCACTGAGCACAGACGCAGATTGACCCCAGACATTTACTGCCCCGAGATGCACACTGACCCCAAACACACACCGATCCCAGACACACATTGACCTCTGACCCCGACGGACACTGACCCCAGAAACACACCACCCCCAGACATGCACCAACTCCTGACACAGACTGACCCCTGATCCCAGACACACAGTGATGCCAGACACACACAGACCCCTGACCCAAAAAACACACTGACCCAGCCATACACCGACTCCTGACCCCATACATACACCAACCCAAGACGCACACCGACCCCTGACCCCAGACAAACAGTGACAGAGAAACACAGACTCCAGACACACACTGACCAAAGATACACACCACCCCCAGACATGCACCAACTCCTGACACAGACTGACCCCTGATCCCAGACACACACCGGTACAAGACACACTGACCCCTGACCCCAGACAAACAGTGATGCCAGACACACACAGATCCCTGACCCAAAAAACACTATGACCCAGACATACACCGACTCCTGACCCCATACACACACCAACCCCAGACGCACACCGACCCCTGACCCCAGACAAACAGTGACAGAGACACACACAGACTCCAGACACACACTGACCATAGATACACACAGATCCCTGACCCCAGACGCACACAGCCATCTGGAGCAGACAAACAGTGACCCCCAGACACCTACGGACCCCAGACAAACACTGACCCCATACGTACACCCACTCCGACACAGACTGAACCCTGACCCCTGAACTCAGACACACGCTGACCCTAGACGCACAATGACCCCAGATCTCAGACACACACCGACTACTGACACAGATTGACCACTGAGCGTTGACACACACCGACCCCAGATGCACACTGACCCCTGACCCCAGTCATAGACTGACCCCTGACCACAGTCACATACTGCCCACAGACATACACTGACACCAGGCACACACTGACCCCTGACCCCAGATACATACTGATGACTTCCAGTGTCCCTGACGACCATGTGTGCAGGAAGTGTATCCATCTGTAGCTACTGGCTACCCGCATAATGGAGCTGAAGCTGTGGGTGGATTCACTGTGGAGCATCCGCGATGCTGAGGACATCGTGGATAGCACGTTTAGTGAGGTGCTCACACCGCAGGTAATGGCTGCACAGGCAGAAGAGAGATGGCTGACCACCAGATGGAGTAGTAGGCACAGGCAGGTAGTGCAGGAGTCCCCTGTGGCCATCCCCCTCTCAAACAGATATACCACTTCAGATACTGTTGGGGGGGAATGACCTCCCAGGGGAAAGCAGTAATAGCCAAGTTCGTGACACCACAGAGGGCTCTGCTGCACAGCAGGGGAGGAAAAGGGTTGGAATAGCTATAGTGATAGGGGATTCTATCGTAAGGGATGCAGATAGGCGTTTCTGTGGCCACAAACAAAACTCCAGGATGGTATGTTGCCTCCCTGGTGCTAGGGTCAAGGATGTCTCGGAGCGGCTGCAGGACATTCTGAAAGGGGAGGGCGAGCAGCCAGAGGTCCATACACATGCTGACCCCAGACACACACCGGCAACTGATACACACTGACCATTGACACAGATTGACCCTGACCCACACTGACCCCTGACCCCAGACAAACACCAACACCAGATGCATGCTGACCACAGACACACACTGACCCCCACAAGAGAAACACACTGACCATAGACACACACTGACCCCTGACCCACACACACACCAATGCCTGATGCACACTGACCACAGACACACATTGACCCCAGAAACACACAGACTCCTGACCCCAGACACACACTGACCCCTGACCTGAGAAACACACTGACCACAGACCTACACAGACCCCAGACACACACGGACCCCTGACCCCAGACACACACTCGGACACCAGACACACACTGATCCCGACACACACTGACCCCTGACCCCAAGACTCGCAATGACCTCAAACACACACAGACCCCTGAGCCTAGGCGCACGCTGACCACCGACAAACACTGAGCCCAGACACACACTGACCCCTGATCCCAACGCAGACTGGCCCCAGACATTTACTGCCCTGAGATGCACACTGACCCCAGACACACACTGGCCCCAAACACACACCGATCCCAGACACACATTGACCTCTGACCCCGACACACACTGACCCCAGAAACACACCACCCCCAGACATGCACCAACTCCTGACACAGACTGACCCCTGATCCCAGACACACACCGGTTCCAGGCACACACTGACCCCAGAAACATATTGACCCCTGACCCAAGACAAACAGTGATGCCAGACACACACTGACCCCAGACGCAGACCGACCACAAGAAACACACTGACCCCTGACCCCAGACGCACGCTGACCCGAGACACACACAGACCCCTGACCCAAAAAACACACTGACCCAGACATACACCGACTCCTGACACAGATTGACTCCTGATCCCATACACACACCAACCCCAGACGCACACCGACCCCTGACGCCAGACAAACAGTGACACGAGACACACACAGACTCCAGACACACTGACCATAGATACACACAGACCCCTGACCCCAAACGCACACAGCCATCTGGAGCCAGACACACACTGACCCCAGACACACACCGACGCCAGACACCTACGGATCCCAGACAAACACTGACCCCATACGTGCACCCACCCCGACACAGACTGAACCCTGACCCCTGAACTCAGACACACACTGATCCCAGATACATACTGACCCTAGACGCATAATGACCCCAGTTCTCAGACACACACCAACCACTGACACAGATTGACCACTGAGCCTTGACACACACCGACCCCAGATGCACACTGACCCCTGACCACAGACATACACCGACACCAGATGCACACTGACCCCAGACATGCAGTGACCCCAGAAAAACGCGGACTCATTACCCCAGACACACACTGACCCCTGACCCCAGACACAGACTGACCCCTGACCACAGTCACATACTGCCCACAGACATACACTATCCCCAGGCACACACTGACCCCTGACCCCAGATACATACTGATGACTTCCAGTGTCCCTGACGACCATGTGTGCAGGAAGTGTATCCATCTGCAGCTACTGGCTACCCGCATTATGGAGCTGGAGCTGCGGGTGGATTCACTGTGGAGCATCCGCGATGCTGAGGACATTGCGGATAACACGTTTAGTGAGGTGCTCACACCGCAGGTAATGGCTGCACAGGCTGAAAAGGGATGGGTGACCACCAGACGGAGTAATAGGCGCAGGCAGGTAGTGCAGGAGACCCCTGTGGCCATCCCCTCTCAAACAGATATACCGGTTTGGATACTGTTGGGGGGGAATGACTTCCCAGGGGAAAGCAGCAACAGCCAAGTTCGTGGCACCACGGAGGGTTCTGCTGTACCGCAGGGGAGGAAAAGGGTTGGAATAGCTATAGTGATAGGGGATTCTATCGTAAGGGGTGCACATAGGCGTTTCTGTGGCCACAAACGAGACTCCAGGATGGTATGTTGCCTCCCTGATGCTAGGGTCAAGGATGTCTCGGAGCAGTTGCAGGACATTCTGATAGGGGAGGGCAGCAGAGGTCATGGTCCATATTGGTACTAACGACATAGGCAGGAAGAGAGATGAGGTCCTGTAAAGTGAATATAGGGAGTTAGGCAGAAGGTTAAAAAGCAGGACCTCTATGGTTATAATCTCAGGATTACTCCCTGTACCACGTGCTAGTGAGGGTAGGAATAGGAGGTTTGCTAGTACTACTCGGGAGGGTTTAAACTCGTCTTGCAGGGGGATGGGACCCAAAGTAGTAGTCTCTCAGATGAGATAGTTGAGGCAAATGTAGAGGCTAAAGCAAGCAAATCCAGTAGATAGGCCGAGCAGGGGCAGGACAGGGAGCGTGGAAGGTCTGGTAGGTTAAACTGCATTTACTTCAATGCAAGAAGCCTTACAGGTAAGGCAGATGAACTCAGAGCATGGATCGGTAAATGGGATTGTGATATTATAGCGACTACGGAAACGTGGTTGAGGGATGGGCAGGACTGGCAGCTCAATGTTCCGGGGTACTGATCCTTCCGGCGTGACAGAGGTGGAGGTAAGAGAGGAGAGAGAGTTGCACTATTGATTAAGGAGGACATCACGGCAGTACTTAGAGAGGATATCCCGGGGGGAATGTCCAGTGAGGCCATATGGGTAGAACTTAGCAAGAAGAAAGGGGTGCTCACTTTGATGGGATTATACTATTGGCCCCCCAATAGTCAGAGGGAATTGGAGGAGCATATATGTAGGGAAATCACAGATAGGTGTAGGAATTATAGGATTGTAATAGTGGATGATTTTAACTTCCCTAATATTGACTGGGACTGCCTGAGTGCTAAGGGATCAGATGGGGAAGAATTTGTTAAGTGTGTCCAGGATAGTTTTCTGAAGCAGTATGTGCATGGCCCTACTAGAGAAGGGGCTACACTCGACCTCCTCTTGGGAAATGAGGATGGGGAACGACTGAAGGCACTGGATACTGCAAAAGCTATGGGCCCTGACAATATTCCGGCAATAGTACTGAAGACTGGTGCTCCAGAACTTGCCGCGCCCCTAGCCAAGCTGTTCCAGTACAGCTACAACACTGGCATCTACCCGGCAATGTGGAAAATTGCCCAGGTATGTCCTGCACACAATAAGCAGGACAAGTCCAACCCGGGCAATTACCGCCCCATCAGCCTACTCTCAATCATCAGTAAAGTGATGGAAGGTGTCATCAACAGTGCCATCAAGCGGCACTTGTTTAGCAATAACCTGCTCAGTGACGCTCAGTTTGGGTTCCACCAGGGCCGCTCACCTCCTGACCTCATTACAGCCTTGGTTCAAACATGGACAAAAGAGCTGAACTCAAGAGGTGAGGTGAGAGTGACTGCCCTTGACATCAAGGCAGCATTTGACTGAGTATGTCATCAAGGAGCCCAAGCAAAACTGAGGTCAATGGGAATCAGTGGGAAAACCCCCCCGCTGGCTGGAGTCATACCTAGCACAAAGGAACATGGTTGTGGTTGTTGGAGGTCAATCATCTGAACTCCAGGACATCACTGCAGGAATTCCTCAGGGTATTTTCCTAGGCCCTACCATCTTCAGCTGTTTCATCAATGACCTACCTTCAATCATAAGGTCAGAAGTGGGGATGTTCGCTGGTGATTGCACAATGTTCAGCACCATTCGTGACTCCTCAGATACTGAAGCAGTCCGTGCAGAAATGCAGCAAGACCTGGACAATATCCAGGCTTGGGCTGATAAGTGGCAAGTAACATTCCCGCCACACAAGTGCCAGGCAATGACCATCTCCAACAAGAGAGAACCTAACCATCTCCCCTTGACATTCAATGGCATTACCATCGCTGAATCCCCCACTATCAATATCCTAGGGGCTACCATTGACCAGAAACTGAACTGGAGTAGCCATGTAAATACCGCGGCTACAAGAGCAGGTCAAAGGCTAGGAATCCTGAGGCGAGTAACTCACCTCCTGACTCCCCAAAGCCTGTCCACCATCTACAAGGCACAAGTCAGGAGTGTTGTGGAATACTCTCCACTTGCCTGGATGAGTGCAGCTCCAACAACACTCAAGAAGCTCGACACCATCCAGGACAAAGCAGCCTGCTTGATTGGCACCCCATCTACAAACGTTCACACCCTCCATCACCGATGCTCAGTGGCAGCAGTGTGTACCATCTACAAGATGCACTGCAGCAATGCACCAAGGCTCCTTGGACAGCACCTCCCAAACCCGCGACCTCTACCAACTAGAATGACAAGGGCACACTACCATCTGCAAGTTCCCCTTCAAGTCACACACCATCCTGACTTGGAACTACATTGCCATTCCTTCACTGTCGCTGGGTCAAAATCCTGGAACTCCCTTCCAAATAGCACTGTGGGGGTACCTACCCCAAATGGAATGCAGCGGTTCAAGAAGGCAGCTCACCACCACCTTCTCAAGGGCAATTAGGGATGGGCAATAAATGCTGGCATAGCCAGCAATGCCCACATCCCTGAATGAATAAAAAAAATAAGGTGGTTGATGTGTCAGTAGGGGAGCACTTTTGGACCAATGACCATAACTCTATTAGCTTCAAGATAGTTATGGAAAAGGATAGGACTGGTCCTCAGGTTGAAGTCCTAAATTGGGGGAAGGCTAATTTCAATGGCATCAGACAGAACTCTCAAAAGTTGAATGGGAGAGGCTGTTTACAGGTAAAGGGACGTCTGGCAAGTGGGAGGCTTTTAAAAGTGAGATAGGAAGAGTTCAGGGCCAGCATGTTCCTGTTAGATGGAAGGGCAAGGCTGGCAAGTTTAGGGAACCTTGGTTGATGAGGGCTATTGAGGGTCTGGTCAGGACAAAGAAGGAGGCATATGTCAGGTATAGGCAGCTGAGATCAAGCGAGTCCCTCGAGGAGTATAGGGGATGTAGGACTACACTTAAGAAGGAAATTAGGAGGGCGAAAAGGGGCCATGAGATTTCCCTGGCAGAGAAGATAAAGAAGAATCCTAAAAGATTCTATAAGTATATTAAGAGTAAAACGGTAGCTATGGAGAGAGTAGGTCCCCTTAAGGATCAGTGTGGCAATCTATGTGTGGAGCCACGGGAAATGAGCGAGGTCTTAAACGAATATTTCTCGTCCGTATTTACCGTGGAGAAGGTCATGGAAGCTAGTGAGTTCAATGGACGGAACACCGATATCAACATTACAAAGGAGGGGGTGTTGGAGGTTTTGAAGCTCATTAAGGTGGATAAATCCCCAGGGCCTGACCAGGTGTATCCTAGGATGCTATGGGAAGCCAGGGAGGAGATTGCTGGGGCCCTGGCAGAGATTTTTGTATCATCGTTAGCCACGGGTGAGGTACCGGAAGATTAGAGGATAGCTGATGTTCTGCCTTGATTTAAGAAGGGCAGCAGGGTTAAGCCAGGGAACTACAGGCCGGTGAGCCTTACATCAGTGGTGGGAAAGTTATTGGAAGGGATTCTGAGAGACAGGATTTATATGCATCTGGAAAGGCATGGTCTGATTAGGGATAGTCAGCATGGCTTTGTGCATGGAAAATCATGTCTCACGAATTTGATTGAGTTTTTCGAGGAGGTGACCAAGAGGATTGACAAGGGCAGGGCGATGGACGTTGTCTACATGGACTTTAGCAAGGCCTTTGACAAGGTCCTGCATGGTAGGCTGGTCCAGAAGGTTCGAACACATGGGATCCAGGGTGAGCTGGCAAATTGGATACAAAATTGGCTTGGTGAGAGGAGGCAGAGGGTGGTAGTGGAGGGTTGTTTTTCAGATTGGAGGCCGGTGATCAGTGGTGTGCCGCATGGATCGGTGCTGGGCTCTCTGTTGTTTGTCGTATATATTAATGACTTGGATGTGAATGTAGGGGGCATGATTAGTAAGTTTGCAGATGACACCAAAATTGGTGATATAGTGGACAGTGAAGAAGGTTGACTAAGGTTACAACAGGATATAGATCAACTGGGAAAGTGGGCAAGGGAGTGACAAATGGAATTTAATGCAGACAAGTGTGAAGTGATGCATTTTGGGAAGTTAAACCAGGGCAGGACATATACAGTGAATGGCAGGGTCCTGGGGAGTGTTCTTGAGCAGAGAGACCTTGGGGTGCAAGTACATAGTTCCCTGAAAGTGACAACACAGGTAGACAGGTTGGTGAAGAAGGCGTATGGCATGCTTGCCTTCATCGGCCGAGGCATTGAGTATAAGAGTTGGGACGTCATGTTACAGTTGTACATAACGTTGGTTAGGCTGCATTTGGAGTACTCTGTGCAGTTCTGGTCGCTGCACTACAGGAAAGATGTGATTAAGCTAGAGAGGGTGCAGAAAAGATTCACAAGGATGCTGCCTTGTTTGGAGGGCTTGAGTTATAAAGAGAGATTGGATAGGCTGGGTCTGTTTTCCCTGGAGCGAAGGAGGCTGAGAGGGGACATGAGAGAGGTATATAAAATTATGAGAGGCATAGATAGGGTAGATAGCCAGAGTCTGTTTCCCATGGTAGGGGTGACTAAAACTAGAGGGCATAGATTTAAGGTGAGAGGGAGGAGATTTAAAGGGGATCAAAGGGGTAAATTTTTCACACAAAGAATGGTGGGTATCTGGAATGAGCTGCCAGAGGAGGTAGGAGGCAGGAACAGTAGCAACATTTCAGAGGCATCTAGACTGGTACTTGAATGAGCAAGGCATAGAGGGATATGGAACTAATGTAGGCAGGTGGGATTAGTATAGATAGGCTTTATGGTCAGCATGGACGCGGTGGGCCGAAGGGCCTGTTTCTATGCTGTACGACTCTATGATTCTGATTCCAGACACACACTGAGCTCAGACACACAGTTGCCCATGACCCCAGACACACACTGACCCTGACACACACTGACCCCCGACACACACTGACTCCTGACCCCAGACACACGCTCATCTCAGACACTAACTGACTCCTGAGCCCAGACAAACACTGACCCCAGACGCACACTGATCCCAAACGCACACTGATCCCAGATGTACACCAACCCCAGACACACATTGACCTCCGACCCCTGATGCACACCAACCCCAGAAACACAGTGACCCCTGTCCCCAAGCACACACTGACACCTGACCCCAGACACACACCGACCCCAGGCACACAGTGCCATCTGAAGGCAGACACACACTGACCCGAGAAATACACTGAACCCAGACACACAATCACCCCAGTCACACACTGACCCCTGAACCCAGACACACAATCACCCCAGTCGCACACTGACCCCTGAACCCAGACACACAATGACCCCTGACCCTAGTCACAAACCGACCCCAGACATACACCGAACCCAGTCGCACACTGACCCCGACCCCAGACACACACTGACCGTTGTCCCCAGGTTGACACTGATCCTTGAACCCAGACACACACTGACCCCAGACACACATGATCCCTAACACCAGACAAACACTGACCCCAGACACATACCGACCCCAACGCAGACTGAACCCTGACCCCTGAACCCAGATACACACACACTGACCCCAGACACACACACTGACTCTAGACGCACACTGACCATAACTCATACCGACCACAAACACACACTGACCCCTGACCCCAGACAGACATCAAGCTCAGACATACCCTGACCCCAGACACATACCGATCACAGACAGACACTGACTCCTGACACAGATTTACCCTGACCCCAGATACACACTGACCCCTGACCCACACTGACCCCTGATCCCAGCCACACACTGACCCAGACATAAACTGACTCCTGACCCCAGACAAACACTGACTCCAGACACAAACCAACCCCGATGCAGACGGAATCCTGGCCCCTGAACCCAGACACACGCTGACCCCGGACATACATTGACCCCAGATGCACACTGACCATAACTCATACCGACCACAGACACACACTGACCCCTGACCCCAGACAGACATCAAGCTCAGACATACACTGACCCCAGACACACACTGACCCCTGACCCCAGACACACACCGACCCCTGACCCCAGACAGACATCAAGCCCAGACATACACTGACCCCAGACACACACTGACCCCTGACCCCAGATACACACTGACCCCTAACCCCAGACACACACTGACCCCAGACATACACTGACACCTGACACAGACTTACCTCTGACCCCAGATGCACACTGATCCCAGATACACACTGACCCCTGACCCACACCGACCCCAGACACATACCGATCACAGACAGCCACTTGACCCCTAACCCCAGACACATACTGACCCCAGACATACACTGACTCCTGTCACAGACTTACCCCTGACCCCAGATACACACTGTCCCCAAACACTGACCCCTGATCCCAGATACATACCTAGCACAGACAAACACTAACCCCTGACACCAGACACAACTGATCCCAAACTCATACAGACACCAGACACACACTGACCCCAGACACACACTGACCCTAAAATAAAAGCAAAATACTGCAGATGCTGGGAATCTGCAATGAAAACAAGAAATGCTGGAAATACTCAGCAGGTCTGGCAGCATCTGTGGAGAGAGAAGCAGAGTTAACGTTTCAGGTCAGTGACCCTTCTTCAGAACTGGCAAATGTTAGAAATGTAAAAGGTTATAGGCAAGTAAAGCGGGGGTGGGGCAAGAGATAACAAAGGAGAACGTGTAGATAGGACAAGGTCATAGAATAGCTGACCAGAAGGTCATGGAGCAAAGGCAAACAATATGTTAAAGGTGTGTTGAAAGACAAAGTGTTAGGACAGAGAGGGTGTTAATTGACAGAAAAATAAACAGCCCTGGCCCAAAGCACAAACATGGAAAAAACAGAGGGTAGGTACATGGTAAAAAAATGAATGATGAAACAAACTAATGAAAATAAACAAATAAAAATAATAGATAATGAAAAAGAAAAAAAAAATTAACAAAAAATAAAAAGTGGGGCCTGTCATGCTCTGAAATTATTGAACTCAATGTTCAGTCCGGCAGGCTGTAGTGTGCCTAATCGGTAGATGAGATGCCGTTCCTCGAGCTTGTGTTGATGTTCACTGGAACACTGCAGCAATCCCAGGACAGAGATGTGAGCATGAGAGCAGGGGGGAGTGTTGAAATGGCAAGCAACCGGAAGCTCAGGGTCCTGCTTGCGGACTGAGCGGAGGTGTTTTGCAAAGCGGTCACCCAGTCTGCGTTTCGTCTCCCCAATGTAGAGGAGACCACACTGTGAGCTGCGAATACAGTATACTACATTGAAAGAAGTACAAGTAAATCGCTGCTTCACATGAAAGGAGTGTTTGGGGCCTGGGATAGTGAGGAGAGAGGAGGTAAATGGGCAGGTATTACACCTCCTGCGATTGCAGGGGAAGGTGCCGTGGGAAGGGGACGAGGTGGTGGGGGTGATGGAGGAGTGGACCAGGGTGTCGCGGAGGGAACGATCCCTTCGGAATGCTGACAGGGGAAGGGAGGGGAAGATGCATTTGGTAGTGGCATCACGCTGGACATGACGGAAATGGTGGAGGATGATCCTTTGGATATGGAGGCTGATGGGGTGGAAAGTGAGGACAAGGGGAACCCTGTCACGGTTCTGGGAGGGAGAGGAAGGGGTGAGGGTAGAGGTGCGGGAAATAGGCCAGACACGGTTGAGGGCCTTGTCAGCCACAGTGGGGGGAAATCCTCGGTGGAGGAAAAAGGAGGTCATATCAGAAGCACTGTCATGGAAGGTAGCATCATCAGAGCAGATGCATTGGAGACGGAGAAACTGGGAGAATGGAATGGAGTCCTTACAGGAGGTAGGGTGTGAAGAAGTGTAGTCGAGGTAGCTGTGGGAGTCGGTGGGCTTATAATGGATATTAGTAGACAACCGATCTCCAGAGATGGAGACAGAGAAGTCGAGGAAGGGAAGGGAAGTGTCGGAGATGGACCATGTAAAGGTGAGAGAAGGGTGGAAGTTAGAAGCAAATTTGATAAAGTTTTCCAGTTCGGGGCAGAAGCAGGAAACGGCACCGATACAGTCATCAATGTACCGGAAAAAGAGTTAGGGGAGGGGGCCTGAGTAACTGGAACAAGGAATGTTCGACATATACCACAAAAAAACAGGCATAACTAGGACCCATGCGGGGACCCATAGCAACACCTTTGATTTGAACACTGACCCTAGATGCACACTGACCCCAAACTCATACCGACCACAGACACGCATTGACCCCTGAACCCGGACACATACCGAACGCAGACAGACAACTGGCACAGACACATACTGACTCCTGATGCCAGACACACACTGACCCCGACCTCTGACACACACTGACCCCAGACACTCACCGACCCCAGCCAAGCACTGACCCCTGACACTCACCGACCCCAGACAAGCACTGACCCCTGACACTCACCGACCCCAGACAAGCACTAACCCCTAGCCCCAAACACACTCCGACCCCTGACAGAAACTGGCCTCTGAACCCAGACACACACTGACTCAGAAACACTCCAACCCCAGACAAACACTGACCCTGGCCCCAGACACACACAGAACCCAGATACACACTCGCCCCTGACCCCAGACGCACACTGAGCCCGACACCAGACACACACTGATCCCGATCCCAGACAAACACTGACCGCAGGCTCGCACCAACCCCAGACACACACTGACCCCTGGCCCCAGATGCACACTGACCCATGAACCCAGATATAAAACCAGCCCTGAACCCAGACAGGGACTGAACACTGATCCTTGACTCCAGACAAAAAAAAACCCTGAACTCCAGACTTAGACTGAACCCTGACCCCCAACTCCCACAGACCCCTGACCCCTGATACAGACTGACCCGTGACATGAAGCAGAAGACAAGTCTTGAACCCCCAGCCACACACCAATTCCTGGTCCCAGATGCATGTCCCATCACCCCAAATGCATGCCGAGCCATGACCCCAGACCTACATAAACCCCCAACCCCAGACACAGACTGACCCCTAACCCCAGAGATGCACTAATTAATGACCGCATATGCACAATGTCCCCTGATTCCTGACACATTTTGAGACTTGACCCCCAACACACACTGACCCTTGACACCAGAAGCAGATGGAGCCCAGATCGCAGACACACACCTACCGAAACACAAAAGCACATGCAGTCCAAATCACAGATGTACACCGACCCCTGACCCCCAGAAATTCCAGATCCCAGAAACACACTGACCATTGACCCCTGACCCTGCAATACTTACTGCTCCAAGTAAACACTGAGATTCATGCACCACTCCACAGCATCCGAGAAACCCCACCAGCATCATCAAGGCCCCAGTGGCGATCAGTGTGTACACTCCTGGAAAACAGCAAAGCAGAGTGAGGAAGTGAGGTGCAAGGCTGGGCTGAGTGGGAGGCTGAGGGAGGGAGGGAGAGAGGGCCAGGATGGGAGTGAGGTGCAAGGCTGGGATTGGCTGTAAGGGACGGCTGGACTACGAGGGCTGGACGGGGCTGGGTGGAATGAATGTCCCACCTTCCTCCTCAGGGTCAGGAAGCAGTTTCACAGTCACTGCTTCAACCCATGATCCACTGTGTTAGAGAGATGGAGGGAGACCGGCCCATGGACAGGAAGTGGATGGCCTGGCTACAGAAGTGCCCCCAATCTAGAGGCTTCAATCTGCCGTCCACTTCCTCACACATGAGCAGCTCCCATTTGCTCCCAATAACTCCATCCTCTTCCTTCCCCTTGGCCCTGTTCCAGCTCCCAGAAAAACTCCTCCATTCAGAAAACTTCAAACAGTCTATGTGCTGAATGGCAGTTACTGCAACGGCTGGAAATATGGTGAACTGTGAGGAGGATGGTGACAGACTTTAAGAGAACATAGACAGTCTGGTGGAATGGATGGACATGTGGCAGATGGAATTTAATGCAGAGAATGTGAAATGATTCATTTTGTTGGGAAGAATGAGGAGATATAAAGTAAAGGATACAATTCTAAATGGGGTGCAGGAGCAGAGGGACCTGGGAGTGTCTGTGCACAAATCATTGAAGGTGGCAGAATAGGTTGAGAAAGGATGCAGAGGCTAGTGCTTTATAACTAGAGGCCTTTCTAAAGTGTGGTGTCGAGAATTGAACACAATACTCCAGTTGAGGCTGAACCAGTGTTTTAGAAAGTTTAACCATATCATCCTTGCTCTTGTATTCAATATCTCGATAAAGCCCAGGATCCCACGTGCCTGTTTAACCACTTTCTCAAACTGCTCTGCCACAGTCCTCTGGGGTAGAGAATTCCAAAGATTCACAACCCTTCCAGTGAAATAATTTCTCCTCATCTCAGTCCTAAATGATCAGCCCCTTATCTGAGACTGTACCCCTGTATCCTAGATTCCCCGGTAAGGGAAAACAACCTCTCAGTGTCTACCCTGTCAACCCCTTTCAGAATCCTGTATGTTTCACTGAAATCACCTCTCGTTGTTCTAAACTCCAGAGAGTATAGGCCCAATTTACACAGCAGAGGACGATCATCACAGCCGAGGAACCAATCAAGTGAACCCTCGCTGTACCACCTCCAGAGCAAGTACATTCTTCCTTAAATATAGAGATCAAAACTGCACACAGTATTTGAAATGTGGTCCCACCAAAACCCTGCACAATTGCAGCTCATACGTCTTTATTCCTGTACTCCAATCCCCTTGAAATAAAGGCCAACATGCTATTTGCCTTCCTAATTGCTTGCTGTACCTGCATGGCAACTTGCAGCATTACATGCAGAAGGACAACCAAGTCCCTCTGAACAGCAACACTTGCAGGTTTCATGTCTTTTAAAACTTATTCTGCTTTTCTATTCTTACTACCAAAATGCATAACTTCACAAAAAACGCAGCAGTGGGGGAGGATAAACAGGGCAGTGGGGGAGGATAAACAGAGCAGTGGGGGAGGATAAACAGAGCATTGGGGGAGGATAAACAGGGCAGTGGGGGAGGATAAACAGAGCAGTGGGGGAGGATAAACAGAGCAGTAGGGGAGGATAAACAGAGCATTGGGGGAGGATAAACAGGGCAGTGGGGGAGGATAAACAGAGCAGTGGGGGAGGATAAACAGAGCAGTGGGGGAGGATAAACAGAGCATTGGGGGAGGATAAACAGAGCAGTGGGGGAGGATAAACAGAGCAGTGGGGGAGGATAAACAGAGCTTTGGGAGAGGATAAACAGAGCATTGGGGAAGGATAAACAGAGCATTGGGGGAGGATAAACAGAGTATTGGGGAAGGATAAACAGATCACTGGGGGAGGATAAACAGAGCATTGGGGGAGGATAAACAGAGCAGTGGGGGAGGATAAACAGATCACTGGGGGAGGATAAACAGATCACTGGGGGAGGATAAACAGAGCATTGGGGGAGGATAAACAGAGCATTGGGGGAGGATAAACAGATCACTGGGGGAGGATAAACAGAGCATTGGGGGAGGATAAACAGAGCATTGGGGGAGGATAAACAGAGCATTGGGGGAGGATAAACAGATCACTGGGGGAGGATAAACAGAGCAGTGGGGGAGGATAAACAGATCACTGGGGGAGGAAAAACAGAGCATTGGGGGAGGATAACAGATCACTGGGGGAGGATAAACAGAGCATTGGGGGAGGATAAACAGAGCAGTGGGGGAGGATAAACAGATCACTGGGGGAGGAAAAACAGAGCATTGGGGGAGGATAACAGATCACTGGGGGAGGATAAACAGATCACTGGGGGAGGATAAACAGAGCATTGGGGGAGGATAAACAGAGCAGTGGGGGAGGATAAACAGATCACTGGGGGAGGATAAACAGAGCATTGGGGGAGGATAAACAGAGCATTGGGGGAGGATAAACAGAGCAGTGGGGGAGGATAAACAGAGCATTGGGGGAGGATAAACAGAGCAGTGGGGGAGGATAAACAGATCACTGGGGGAGGATAAACAGAGCATTGGGGGAGGATAAACAGAGCAGTGGGGGATGATAAACAGAGCAGTGGGGGAGGATAAACAGATCACTGGGGGAGGATAAACAGAGCATTGGGGGAGGATAAACAGAGCATTGGGGGAGGATAAACAGAGCAGTGGGGGAGGATAAACAGAGCAGTGGGGGAGGATAAACAGAGCATTGGAGGAGGATAAACAGAGCAGTGGGGGAGGATAAACAGAGCATTGGGGGAGGATAAACAGAGCATTGGGGGAGGATAAACAGAGCAGTGGGGGAGGATAAACAGAGCAGTGGGGGAGGATAAACTGAGCATTGGGGGAGGATAAACAGATCACTGGGGGAGGATAAACAGAGCAGTGGGGGAGGATAAACAGAGCATTGGGGGAGGATAAACAGAGCAGTGGGGGAGGATAAACAGAGCATTGGGGGAGGATAAACAGAGCATTGGGGGAGAATAAACAGAGCAGTGGGGGAGGA
Source organism: Heterodontus francisci (assembly GCF_036365525.1). NCBI lineage: Eukaryota > Metazoa > Chordata > Chondrichthyes > Heterodontiformes > Heterodontidae > Heterodontus > Heterodontus francisci. Next base: position 13,851,124 of record NC_090395.1, read on the forward strand.
TAAACAGAGTAGTGGGGGAGGATAAACTGAGCATTGGGGGAGGATAAACAGAGCATTGGGGGAGGATAAACAGAGCAGTGGGGGAGGATAAACAGAGCATTGGGGGAGGATAAACAGAGCATTGGGGGAGGATAAACAGAGTATTGGGGGAGGATAAACTGAGCATTGGGGGAGGATAAACAGATCACTGGGGAAGGATAAACAGAGCATTGGGGGAGGATAAACAGAGCATTGGGGGAGGATAAACAGAGCAGTGGGGGAGGATAAACAGAGCATTGGGGGAGGATAAACAGAGCATTGGGGGAGGATAAACAGAGCATTGGGGGAGGATAAACAGAGCAGTGGGGGAGGATAAACAGAGTATTGGGGGAGGATAAACAGAGCATTGGGGGAGGATAAACAGAGCATTGGGGGAGGATAAACAGAGCAGTGGGGGAGGATAAACAGAGCATTGGGGGAGGATAAACAGAGCAGTGGGGGAGGATAAACAGAGCATTGGCAGAGGATAAACAGAGCAGTGGGGGAGGATAAACAGAGCATTGGCGGAGGATAAACAGAGCAGTGGGGGATGATAAACAGAGCAGTGGGGGAGGATAAACTGATCACTGGGGGAGGATAAACAGAGCATTGGGGGAGGATAAACAGAGCAGAGGGGGAGGATAAACAGAGCACTGGGGGAGGATAAACTCAGCAGTGGGGGAGGATAAACAGAGCATTGGGGGAGGATAAACAGAGCAGTGGGGGAGGATAAACAGAGCATTGGGGGAGGATAAACTGAGCATTGGGGGAGGATAAACAGAGCAGTGGGGGAGGATAAACAGAGTACTGGGGGAGGATAAACTGAGCATTGGGGGAGGATAAACAGAGCAGTGGGGTAAGATAAACAGAGCATTGGGGGAGGATAAACAGAGCGCTGGTTATTTGTGGAAGGAAAGAAATATCGAAGAGTGAGATCAGAGGAAAGCTGGTAAGTGACTGATTGACAAGTAATTCTTTCCGCTCTCGAAACAAGGGCATTGCTGTAAACTAGAATCCGGGAAGTTAAAACATTTAATTTAGCAGTCTAACAGGAAGTGAATTAATAATGAGAACTAGCACAGAGCAGGTCCAGAGGCATTATTTGAATTGATAGTTTAGCAAATTACATACTAGATTCTAAACTTGGAATGGAATTTTTGAAATATCATGGATGGGCAGCTGAGACCTGTTTGTAGCAATTCCTGAGCCCTGTGGGAATTCCAGGACATTCCATGTCTAGGAAGTGTCTCCAGCTGCTTCTGCTCAGGTTGAGGATTTCTGAGCTTGAGTGGTAGCTGGAGTCATTGCAGAGCATCAGGGAGCAGGAGAGTTCCCTGGATTTTATGTTCCAAGGGGTGGTCATCCCTCTGTCAGTGAAAGTTCAGGATAGTAGGTTTGGAAGAATAGGAAGAAGCAGGAAGTGTAGGAGTCTTCGGGATGTGTGCCACTGAAACCGGTACTCTGCACTGGAGACTGCTGTGAGTGATGATACCCTGAAGGAGTGCAGTCCAGACCATGCCATCAATGGGCAGGGACAATACAGGAGGGAGCAGTAATGTGCAGAAATGCGGTTGTTATTGGAGATTCCATAGTTAGGGGGACAGACAGGCATTTGTGTAACCATTGCATGAGTCCTGCATGCTTTGTTGCCTCCCTGGTGCCAGGTTGAAGGACATTGCGGAGAGGGTGCAGAATATTCTGCAGCGGCAAGGGAGTGAGCCAGAAGTTGTGGTACACATTAGTGCAACAACATAGAGAGAGCAGGTATTGAAGACCTACAGTTAGACTTTCAGGGGCTATGGAGGAAATTAAAAAGTAGGACCTTGAAGGTATTAATCTCTAGATTCCTCCCAGTGCCGTGCGCTAGCAAGAGTAGAAATAGGAAGATAGGGAGAATCAATGTGTGGCTTGAAGCTGGTGCAGGTGGGAGGGCTTCAGGTTCTTGGGGCATTGGGACCAGTTCAGGGGCAGGAGGCATCGAATGAAAAGGGACCAGTTGCTCCTCAACAGGACTGGGACCAATGTCCTCGAGGGAGGTTCACTGGTGTAGTAGGCAAGGGTTTAAACTAAACTGGCAGTGGGATGGATAGCAGCATACAGAAGTAGTAAAGAGGAATAAGGTGCATAAAGGACTGAGCGTGTTGGACAGTACTAGAGAAGGAGGTAGTACCATCTTAGATAGAAGCAGACTGAGAAGGACTATGACGAATACAGAGACAGGGATACAATGCATGCGCGTAACGCACAAAGTTACTCTGATTGTTGCCAGTCTCAGTACTAACCGTGTATTACTCTGATTGTTGCCAGTCTCTGTACTGACTGTGTATTGCTCTGATTATTGCCAGTCTCTGTACTGACTGGGCGTTACTCTGATTATTACCAGTCCCTGTGCTGACTGTGTATTACTCTGATTATTGCCAGTCGCGGTACAGACTGTGTATTACTCTGATTATTGCCAGTCCCTGTACTGACTGTGTATAACTCTGACTATTGCCAGTCCCTGTAAATACTGTATATTACTCTGATTATTATCAGTCTCTGTACTGACTGTGTATTGCTCTGATTATTGCCAGTCCCTGTACTGACTGTGTATTACTCTGATTATTACCAGTCCCTGTACTGACTGTGTATTACTCTGATTATTACCAGTCTCTGTACTGACTGTGTATTACTCTGATTATTGCCAGTCCCTGAACTGACTATGTATTACTCTGATTGTTGCCAGTCTCTGTAATGATTGTGTATTGCTCTGATTATTGCCAGTCTCTGTACTGACTGTGCATTACTCTGATTATTGCCAGACCCTGTACTGACTGTGTATTACTCTGATTATTGCCAGTCCCTGTACTGACTGTGTATGACTCTGATTGTTGCCAGTCTCTGTAATGACTGTGTATTACTCCGATTATTGCAAGTCACTGTACTGACTGTGTATTACTCTGATTATTGCGGTTCCCTGTACTAACTGTGTATTACTCTGATCACGGGCATTCTCTGTCCTGACTGTGTATTGCTCTGATTATTGCCAGTCTCTGTACTGACTGTGCATTACTCTGATTATTGCCAGACCCTGTACTGACTGTGTATTACTCTGATTATTGCAAGTCACTGTACTGACTGTGTATTACTCTGATTATTGCGGTTCCCTGTACTAACTGCGTATTACTCTGATCACGGGCATTCTCTGTCCTGACTGTGTATTACTCTGATTATTGCCAGTCTCTGTACTAACTGTGTATTACTCTGATTATTGCCAGTCTCTGTGCTGACTGTGTATTGCTCTGATTATTGCCAGTCTTTGTACTGACTGTGTATTACTCTGATTATTACCAGTCTCTGTACTGCCTGTGTATAGCTCTGATTATTGCCAGTCCCTGTACTGACTGTGTATTACTCTGATTATTGCCAGTCCCTGTACTGACTGTGTATTACTCTGATTATTGCCAGTCCCTGCACTGACTGTGTATTACTCTGATTATTATCAGTCCCTGGACTGACTGTGTATAACTCTGATTATAAGCAGTCTCTGTACTGACTGTGTATTACTCTGATTATTACCAGTCCCTGCACTGACTGTGTATTGCTCTGATTATTGCTTTTTGCTGCATTGACTGTGTATTACTCTGATTATTACCTGTCTTTGTACTGACTGTGTATTACTCTGATTATTACCAGTCTCTGTACAGACTGTGGATTACTCTGATTATTACCAGTCTCTGTACAGACTGTGGATTACTCTGATTATTACCAGTCTCTGTACAGACTGTGGATTACTCTGATTATTACCAGTCTCTGTACAGACTGTGGATTACTCTGATTATTACCAGTCCCTGTACTAACTGCGTATTACTCTGATTATTGCCTCTGCCTGTACTGACTGTGCATTACTCTGATTGTTGCCTGTATCTGTACTAACTGTGTATTACTCTGATTATAGCAAGACTCTGTCCTGACTGTGTATTGCTCTGATTATTGCCAGTCTCTGTACTGACTGTGCATTACTTTGATTATTGCAAGTCTCTGTACTGACTGTGTATTACTCTGATTATTGCGGTTCCCTGTACTAACTGCGTATCACTCTGATCACGGGCATTCTCTGTCCTGACTGTGTATCACTCTGATTATTGCCTCTGCCTGTACTGACTGTGTATTACTCTGATTGTTGCCAGTCTCTGTACTGACTGTGTATTGCTCTGATTATTGCCAGTCTCTGTACTGACTGTGTATTGCTCTGATTATTGCCAGTCTTTGCACTGACTGTGTATTACTCTGATTATTACCAGTCTCTGTACTGACTGTGTATTGCTCTGATTATTGCCAGTCCCTGTACTGACTGTGTATTACTCTGATTATTGCCAGTCCCTGTACTGACTGTGTATTACTCTGATTATTGCCAGTCCCTGTATTGAATGTATATTAGTCAGATTATTACCAGTCTCTGTACTGACTGTGTATTACTTTGATTATTACCAGTCTCTGCACTGACTGTGTATTACTCTGATTATTGCCAGTCTCGGTACTGACTGTGTATTACTCTGATTATTACCAGTCTCTGTACAGACTGTGGTTTACTCTGATTATTACCAGTCTCTGTACTGACTGTGTATTGCTCTGATTATTGGTGGTCCCTGTACTGACTGTGTATTACTCTGATTATTACCAGTCCCTGTACTGACTGTGTATTACTCTGATTATTACCAGTCTCTGTACTGACTGTGTATTACTCTGATTATTGCCAGTCCCTGTACTGACTGTGTATTACTCTGATTGTTGCCAGTCTCTGTAATGACTGTGTATTGCTCTGATTATTGCCAGTCTCTGTACTGACTGTGCATTACTCTGATTATTGCGAGACCCTGTACTGACTGTGTATTACTCTGATTATTGCCAGTCTCTGTACTGACTGTGTATTACTCTGATTATTGCTTTTTGCTGTATTGACTGTGTATTGCTCTGATTATTGCCAGTCTCTGTACTGACTGTGCATTACTTTGATTATTGCGGTTCCCTGTACTAACTGCGTATTACTCTGATCACGGGCATTCTCTGTCCTGACTGTGTATTACTCTGATTATTGCCAGTCTCTGTACTAACTGTGTATTACTCTGATTATTGCCAGTCTCTGTGCTGACTGTGTATTGCTCTGATTATTGCCAGTCCCTGTACTGACTGTGTATTCCTCTAATTATTACCAGTCCCTGTACTGACTGTGTATTACTCTGATTATTGCCAGTCCCTGCACTGACTGTGCATGACTCTGATTATTATCAGTACCTGTACTGACTGTGTATTACTCTGATTATAAGCAGTCTCTGTACTGACTGTGTATTACTCTGATTATTACCAGTCCCTGCACTGGCTGTGTATTGCTCTGATTATTGCTTTTTGCTGTATTGACTGTGTATTACTCTGATTATTACCTGTCTTTGTACTGACTGTGTATTACTCTGATTATTACCAGTCTCTGTACAGACTGTGGATTACTCTGATTATTACCAGTCTCTGTACAGACTGTGGATTACTCTGATTATTACCAGTCTCTGTACAGACTGTGGATTACTCTGATTATTACCAGTCCCTGTACTAACTGCGCATTACTCTGATCACGGGCATTCTCTGTCCTGACTGTGTATTACTCTGATTATTGCCTCTGCCTGTACTGATTGTGTATTACTCTGATTGTTGCCAGTCTCTGTGCTGACTGTGTATTGCTCTGATTATTGCAAGCATCTGTACTGACTGTGTATTGCTCTGATTATTGCCAGTCTTTGTACTGACTGTGTATTACTCTGATTATTACCAGTCTCTGTACTGACTGTGTATTACTCTGATTATTACCAGTCCCTGTACTGACTGTGTATTGCTCTGATTATTACCAGTCTCTGTACTGACTGTGTATTACTCTGATTATTGCCAGACCCTGTACTGACTGTGCATTACTCTGATTATTGCCAGTCCCTGTACTGACTGTGTATTACTCTGATTATTATCAGTCCCTGTACTGACTGTGTATTACTCTGATTATTACCAGTCGCTGTACTGACTGTGTATTACTCTGATTATTGCCAGTCCCTGTACTGACTGTGTATTACTCTGATTATTGCCAGTCCCTGTATTGACTGTATATTAGTCAGATTATTACCAGTCTCTGTACTGAATGTGTATTACTTTGATTATTACCAGTCTCTGCACTGACTGTGTATTACTCTGATTATTGCCAGTCTCGGTACTGACTGTGTATTACTCTGATTATTACCAGTCTCTGTACAGACTGTGGTTTACTCTGATTATAACCAGTCCCTGTACTGATTGTGTATTACACTGATTATTGCAGTTCCCTGTACTAGCTGTGTATTACTCTGATCACGGGCATTCTCTGTACTGACTGTGTATTACTCTGATTATTGCCTCTGCCAGTACTGACTGTGTATTACTCTGATTATTGCCAGTCTCTGTACTGACTGTGCATTACTCTGATTGTTACCAGTCCCTGTTTTGACTGAGCATTACTCTGATTATTGCCAGTCCCTGTACTGACTGTGTATTACTCTGATTATTGCTTTTTGCTGTATTGACTGTGTATTACTCTGATTATTACCTGTCTTTGTACTGACTGTGCATTACTCTGATTATTCCCAGTCTCGGTACTGACTGTGTATTACTCTAATTATTACCAGTCTCGGTACTGACTGTGTATTTCTCTGATTATTACCAGTCTCTGTACAGACTGTGGATTACTCTGATTATTACCAGCCTCTGTACAGACTGTGGATTACTCTGATTATTACCAGTCCCTGTACTAACTGCGTATTACTCTGATCATGGGCATTCTCTGTCCTGACTGTGTATTACTCTGATTACTGCCTCTGCCTGTACTGACTGTGTATTACTCTGATTGTTGCCAGTATCTGTACTAACTGTGTATTACTCTGATTATAGCAAGTCTCTGTCCTGACTTTGTATTACTCTGATTATTGCCAGTCTCTCTACTGACTGTGCATTACTCTGATTATTGCAAGTCTCTGTACTGACTGTGGATTACTCTGATTATTACCAGTCCTGGTACTGACTGTGTATTACTCTGATTATTGCGGTTCCCTGTACTAACTGCGTATTTCTCCGATCACGGGCATTCTCTGTACTGACTGTGTATTACTCTGATTATTGCTTTTTGCTGTATTGACTGTGTATTACTCTGATTAATGCCAGTCTCGGTACTGACTGTGTATTACTCTGATTATTGCCATTCTCTGTACAGACTGTGGTTTACTCTGATTATAACCAGTCCCTGTACTGACTGTGTATTACTCTGATTATTGCAGTTCCCTGTACTAACTGTGTATTACTCTGATCACGGCCATTCTCTGTGCTGACTGTGGATGACTCTGATCACGGGCATTCTCTGTACTGACTGTGTATTACTCTGATTATTGCCTCTGCCTGTACTGACTGTGTATTACTCTGATTATTGCCAGTCTCTGTACTGACTGTGCATTACTCTGATTATTACCAGTCCATGTTCTGACTGTGCATTACTCTGATTATTACCAGTCCCTGTTCTGACTGTCTATTACTCTGATTATTGCAGTTCCCTGTACTAACTGTGTATTACTCTGATCACGGGCATTCTCTGTACTGACTGTGTATTACTCTGATTATTGCCTCTGCCTGTACAGACAGTGTATTACTCTGATTGTTGCCAGTCTCAGTACTGACTGTGTATTACTCTGATTGTTGCCATTCTCAGTACTGACTGTGCATTACTCTGATTATTGCCAGTCCCTGTACTGACTGTGTATTACTCTGATTATTGCCAGTCTCTGTACTGACTGTGTATTACTCTGATTATTGCTTTTTGCTGTATTGACTGTGTATTACTCTGATTATTACCTGTCTTTGTACAGACTGTGGATTACTCTGATTATTACCAGTCTCTGTCCAGACTGTGGATTACTCTGATTATTACCAGTCCCTGTACTAACTGCGTATTACTCTGATCACGGGCATTCTCTATACTGACTGTGTATTACTCTGATTATTGCCTCTGCCTGTACTGACTATGTATTACTCTGATTGTTGCCTGTATCTGTACGAACTGTGTAGTACTCTGATTATAGCAAGACTCTGTCCTGACTGTGTATTGCTCTGATTATTGCCAGTCTCTGTACTGACTGTGCATTACTTTGATTATTGCAAGTCTCTGTACTGACTGTGTTCTTTTTTTCTTTTGGGCCTCCTTATCTCGAGAGACAATGGATACGCGCCTGGAGGTGGTCAGTGGTTTGTGAAGCAGCGCCTGGAGTGGCTATAAAGGCCAATTCTGGAGTGACAGGCTCCTCCACAGGTGCTGCAGAGAAATTTGTTTGTTGGGGCTGTTGCACAGTTGGCTCTCCCCTTGCGCTTCTGTCTTTTTTCCTGCCAACTACTAAGTCTCTTCGACTCGCCACAATTTAGCCCTGTCTTTATGGCTGCCCGCCAGCTCTGGCGAATGCTGGCAACTGACTCCCACGACTTGTGATCAATGTCACACGATTTCATGTCACGTTTGCAGACGTCTTTATAACGGAGACATGGACGGCCGGTGGGTCTGATACCAGTGGCGAGCTCGCTGTACAATGTGTCTTTGGGGATCCTGCCATCTTCCATGTGGCTCACATGGCCAAGCCATCTCAAGCGCCGCTGACTCAGTAGTGTGTATAAGCTGGGGATGTTGGCCGCTTCAAGGACTTCTGTGTTGGAGATATAGTCCTGCCACCTGATGCCAAGTATTCTCCGAAGGCAGCGAAGATGGAATGAATTGAGTCGTCGCTCTTGGCTGGCATACGTTGTCCAGGCCTCGCTGCCGTAGAGCAAGGTACTGAGGACACAGGCCTGATACACTCGGACTTTTGTGTTCCGTGTCAGTGCGCCATTTTCCCACACTCTCTTGGCCAGTCTGAACATAGCAGTGGAAGCCTTACCCATGCGCTTGTTGATTTCTGCATCTAGAGACAGGTTACTGGTGATAGTTGAGCCTAGGTAGGTGAACTCTTGAACCACTTCCAGAGCGTGGTCTCCAATATTGATGGATGGAGCATTTCTGACATCCTGCCCCATGATGTTCGTTTTCTTGAGGCTGATGGTTAGGCCAAATTCATTGCAGGCAGACGCAAACCTGTCGATGAGACTCTGCAGGCATTCTTCAGTGTGAGATGTTAAAGCAGCATCGTCAGCAAAGAGGAGTTCTCTGATGAGGACTTTCCGTACTTTGGACTTCGCTCTTAGACGGGCAAGGTTGAACAACCTGCCCCCTGATCTTGTGTGGAGGAAAATTCCTTCTTCAGAGGATTTGAACGCATGTGAAAGCAGCAGGGAGAAGAAAATCCCAAAAAGTGTGGGTGCGAGAACACAGCCCTGTTTCACACCACTCAGGATAGGAAAGGGCTCTGATGAGGAGCCACCATGTTGAATTGTGCCTTTCATATTGTCATGGAATGAGGTGATGATACTTAGTAGCTTTGGTGGACATCCGATCTTTTCTAGTAGTCTGAAGAGACCACGTCTGCTGACGAGGTCAAAGGCTTTGGTGAGATCAATGAAAGCAATGTAGAGGGGCATCTGTTGTTCACGGCATTTCTCCTGTATCTGACGAAGGGAGAACAGCATGTCAATAGTCGATCTCTCTGCACGAAAGCCACACTGTGCCTCAGGGTAGACGCGCTCGGCCAGCTTCTGGAGCCTGTTCAGAGCGACTCGAGCAAAGACTTTCCCCACTATGCTGAGCAGGGAGATTCCACGGTAGTTGTTGCAGTCACCGCGGTCACCTTTGTTTTTATAGAGGGTGATGATGTTGGCATCGCGCATGTCCTGGGGTACTGCTCCCTCGTCCCAGCACAGGCATAGCAGTTCATGTAGTGCTGAGAGTATAGCAGGCTTGGCACTCTTGATTATTTCAGGGGTAATGCTGTCCTTCCCAGGGGCTTTTCCGCTGGCTAGGGAATCAATGGCATCACTGAGTTCCGATTTGGTTGGCTGTATGTCCAGCTCATCCATGACTGGTAGAGGCTGGGCTGCATTGAGGGCAGTCTCAGTGACAGCATTCTCCCTGGAGTACAGTTCTAGGTAGTGCTCAACCCAGCGGTCCATCTGTTTGCGTTGGTCAGTGATTATGTCCCCTGATTTAGATTTGAGGGGGGTGATCTTCTTGATGGTTGGCCCAAGAGCTCTCTTCATGCCATCATACATTCCTCTGATGTTTCCGGTGTCTGAGGCCAGCTGAATATGACTGCATAGGTGTTGCCAGTAGTCGTTTGCGCAACGCCTAGCTGTTCTTTGTGCAGTACTTCTGGCTGCTTTAAGTGCTGCGGATGTTAAATCGCTGGGGGCTTTCTTGTAGTTCAAAAGTGCAATGCGCTTAGCGGCTATGACAGGTTCCAGCTCTTCATTATGAGATTGAAACCAGTCTGCATTTCTCTTCGCACTTTTGCCGTAGGTGGTCAAAGCTGACTCATAGATGGCGTCTCTGATGTGGGCCCACTTGGTCTCAGCATCCCCTGTGGGAGTGTTTTGAAGGGCTGTTACAAGTGAATTTAGAAATTTTTGTAACAGCTGTGGGTGAGAAATTCTGCTCGTGTTGATGCGCGGGTGGCCCTTCTGCTTGGAATGATGCAACTTCTTTGGTCTGAGTCTAACCTTGCTGCACACCAGGGAGTGGTCGGTGTCGCAGTCCGCACTGTGGAAGCTGCGTGTGATTTGAACACTGTTTAAGGCGGCTCGCCTTGTGACAATGAGGTCTAGCTGGTGCCAACGACGTGATCTTGGGTGCCTCCATGAAACCTGGTGACAGGGTTTAGTGTGAAAGAACGAGTTGGTGATGCAGAGGTTATGATAGGTACACAACTCAAGCAGTCTCTGCCCGTTCTCATTCATCCTTCCAACGCCATAGCGCCCAAGGCAGGAGGGCCATGAGTCATAGTCGGCCCCAACCCTGGCATTAAAGTCCCCCAGCAGGAATAGGTGTTCGGTGTTGGGGATGCTGCTAATGATGTTATGGAGTTGTTCATAGAACTGGTCTTTAGCTTCAGGTGCGGAACAGAGTGTTGGAGCATAGATGCTGAGTAGGTGTACTGGACCAGAGGTGGTGAGCAGTCGGATGGACAGTATGCGTTCCGAGCCATTTGAGGGAGGCTCTATCATGCTGAGCAAGGAGTTTCTGATGGCGAAGCCCACTCCATGCTGTCTTGGTTCTTCAGGATCCCTGCCCTGCCAGAAGAAGGTGTAGTCTTGCTCTGCTAGAGAGCCACTCGCGGGGAGGCGAGTCTCCTGAAGTGCTGCAATGTCCACATTGAGTCTACTGAGCTCGTTGTTAATGATGGCGGTCTTCCGAGAATCGTTGATTTGTGTAAGGTCTTCCGACAGGCCAGGACACATAGTTCTGACGTTCCAGCTTGCAAAGCGAAGGGCTGGTACCTTCTTTCCTTTTTTCATGTTGTTTGGTGCGGTGTATCAGTCCACCTTTTGGGCAATGACCCTGAGCTCCAAGCACCCATTGAAGCAGGCAGACTGTGGCGGGACAGAACCTTATTGACCGGGGGCTGCCCGGTTTGAGGCGGGCGGTAGCTGTCCAGTGAGGTGCAATGACCTCTCCCACCGACAAAGGCAACCCGTGGCGCCCAGTTTCTACGCCAATTTATCTGGACTTATAACCCGTAACTGCTGCCTTCCGTGTTGTTTCAGTCGCTGTGAGGCAACTATGGAGTGACCTCTCCATGGCGCATGCCTGGGCAAATTTATGGAGGTTGAGAGTTGCCCAGTCGTCAAAACCCCCCTCTCGGCCTTTCTGGTGGGGTCCAAAGGAGTGCAGGACATGACGTTTGGCACCAGTATGGCTGCAGGAACTGCCGGAAACATGCCAAAGGTGACACTTGACCGCCTACGGGGTTCCGCTCCGGATTTTCTGTTAGGGTTTACTCCCTTAGCCTTGGTCTCTCCCGAGACACCCACAAGGCAGTGGGGTTGTTGGGGCCCCTACACAGGTGTAGGATGGTGCCGGTGGGAGGAGGGGATGCAAGGGGGAGGGGTAGAGGGAGGGGGTGGGGGGGGTGCAGGGGAAGGGGGTGCGGGGTGAAGATGGTGCGAGGGGGGGGCGGGCTGGGACGGGGTTGTGAGGGGGTGAGCTGAGAGGGTGGAGCAGGGAAGGGGACGGGGGTGGGGGGGGGTGGAAGGGGGGTAAAGGGGGGGGAGGGGGGGTGGAATCTGGTGCAGGTAGTAAGCCATTTCCTCAGTGCCCACCATCGATGTCCGGAAAGCTCATCCACGTCCTTCGGGAGGTGAAGCATCATTTGGCAGACTTAGAAGTGATTACATTTGCTAAGGGTTTTTTTTTTTGCAGTGGTTTAAATAAAGGCATGCAGCATTGCCGACAGTGCGCTGCAGATGCTCTCCGAGCCATCTCCCGCGGGCGCTTTGAAGTTGCGGCCGGGGGGGCCGTTCGTGGATGTTTTGGGTGTTCGGGGCACCTTTTCCCAGGACTTCTCTCCCATTATAAACAGTCCCTGTACTGATTGTGTATTACACTGATTATTGCAGTTCTCTGCACTAGCTGTGTATTACTCTGATTATTGCGGTTCCCTGCGCTAACTGCGTATTACTCTGATCACGGGCATTCTCTGTCCTGACTGTGTATTACTCTGATTATTGCCTCTGCCTGTACTGACTGTGTATTACGCTGATTGTTGCAGGTCTCTGTGCTGACTGTGTATTGCTCTGATTATTGCAAGTCTCTGTACTGACTGTGTATTGCTCTGATTATTGCCAGGCTTTGTACTGACTGTGTATTACTCTGATTATTACCAGTCTCTGTACTGACTGTGTATTGCTCTGATTATTGCCAGTCCCTGTACTGACTGTGTATTACTCTGATTATTACCAGTCTCTGTACTGACTGTGTATTACTCTGATTATTACCAGTCTCTGTACTGACTGTGTATTACTCTGATTATTGCCAGTCCCTGTACTGACTGTGCATTACTCTGATTATTGCCAGTCCCTGTACTGACTGTGTATTACTCCTACTATTATCAGTCCCTGTACTGACTGTGTATTACTCTGATTATTACCAGTCGCTGTACTGACTGTGTATTACTCTGATTATTGCCAGTCCCTGTACTGACTGTGTATTACTCTGATTATTGCCAGTCCCTGTACTGACTGTATATTAGTCAGATTATTACCAGTCTCTGTACTGACTGTGTATTACTTTGATTATTACCAGTCTCTGCACTGACTGTGTATTACTCTGATTATTGCCAGTCTCGGTACTGACTGTGTATTACTCTAATTATTACCAGTCTCTGTACAGACTGTGGTTTACTCTGATTATAACCAGTCCCTGTACTGATTGTGTATTACACTGATTATTGCAGTTCTCTGCACTAGCTGTGTATTACTCTGATCACGGGCATTCTCTGTACTGACTGTGTATTACTCTGATTATTGCCTCTGCCTGTACTGACTGTGTATTACTCTGATTGTTGCCAGTCTCTGTAATGACTGTGCATTACTCTGATTATTACCAGTCCCTGTTCTGACTGTGCATTACTCTGATTATTGCCAGTCCCTGTACTGACTGTGTATTACTCTGATTATTGCCAGTCTCTGTACTGACTGTGTATTACCCTGATTATTACCAGTCCCTGTTCTGACTGTGCATTACTCTGATTAGTGCCAGTCCCTGTACTGACTGTGTATTACTCTGATTATTGCCAGTCTCTGTACTGACTGTGTATTACTCTGATTATTGCTTTTTGCTGTATTGACTGTGTATTACTCTGATTATTACCAGTCTTTGTACTGACTGTGCATTTCTCTGATTATTGCCAGTCTCGGTACTGACTGTGTATTACTCTAATTATTACCAGTCTCGGTACTGACTGTGTATTTCTCTGATTATTACCAGTCTCTGTACAGACTGTGGAATACTCTGATTATTACCGGTCTCTGTACAGACTGTGGATTACTCTGATTATTACCAGTCCCTGTACTAACTGCGTATTACTCTGATCACGGGCATTCTCTGTCCTGACTGTGTATTACTCTGATTACTGCCTCTGCCTGTACTGACTGTGTATTACTCTGATTGTTGCCAGTATCTGTACTAACTGTGTATTACTCTGATTATAGCAAGTCTCTGTCCTGACTGTGTATTACTCTGATTATTGCCAGTCTCTCTACTGACTGTGCATTACTCTGATTATTGCAAGTCTCTGTACTGACTGTGGATTACTCTGATTATTACCAGTCCTGGTACTGACTGTGTATTACTCTGATTATTGCGGTTCCCTGTACTAACTGCGTATTACTCCGATCACGGGCATTCTCTGTACTGACTGTGTATTACTCTGATTATTGCAGTTCCCTGTACTAACTGTGTATTACTCTGATTATTGCCAGTCTCTGTACTGACTGTGTATTACTCTGATTATTGATTTTTGCTGTGTTGACTGTGTATTACTCTGATTAACGCCAGTCTCGGTACTGACTGTGTATTACTCTGATTATTGCCAGTCTCTGTACAGACTGTGGTTTACTTTGATTATAACCAGTCCCTGTACTGACTGTGTATTACTCTGATTATTGCAGTTCCCTGTACTAACTGTGTATTTCTCTGATCACGGCCATTCTCTGTACTGACTGTGTATTACTCTGATCACGGGCATTCTCTGTACTGACTGTGTATTACTCTGATTATTGCCTCTGCCTGTACTGACTGTGTATTACTCTGATTATTGCCAGTCTCTGTACTGACTGTGCATTACTCTGATTATTACCAGTCCCTGTTCTGACTGTGCATTACTCTGATTATTACCAGTCCCTGTTCTGACTGTGTATTACTCTGATTATTGCAGTTCCCTGTACTAACTGTGTATTACTCTGATCACGGGCATTCTCTGTACTGACTGTGTATTACTCTGGTTATTGCCTCTGCCTGTACTGACTGTGTATTACTCTGATTGTTGCCAGTCTCAGTACTGACTGTGTATTACTCTGATTGTTGCCAGTCTCAGTACTGACTGTGCATTACTCTGATTATTGCCAGTCCCTGTACTGACTGTGTATTACTCTGATTATTGCCAGTCTCTGTACTGACTGTGTATTACTCTGATTATTGCTTTTTGCTGTATTGACTGTGTATTACTCTGATTATTACCTGTCTTTGTACTGACTGTGTATTACTCTGATTATTACCAGTCTCGGTACTGACTGTGGATTACTCTGATTATTACCAGTCTCTGTACAGACTGTGGATTACTCTGATTATTACCAGTCTCTGTACAGACTGTGGATTACTCTGATTATTGCAGTTCCCTGTACTAACTGTGTATTACTCTGATCACGGGCATTCTCTGTACTGACTGTGTATTACTCTGGTTATTGCCTCTGCCTGTACTGACTGTGTATTACTCTGATTGTTGCCAGTCTCAGTACTGACTGTGTATTACTCTGATTATTGCTTTTTGCTGTATTGACTGTGTATTGCTCTGATTATTGCCAGTCTCTGTACTGACTGTGCATTACTTTGATTATTGCGGTTCCCTGTACTAACTGCGTATTACTCTGATCACGGGCATTCTCTGTCCTGACTGTGTATTACTCTGATTATTGCCAGTCTCGGTACTGACTGTGTATTACTCTGATTATGACCAGTCTCTGTACAGACTGTGGTTTACTCTGATTATAACCAGTCGCTGTACTGATTGTGTATTACACTGATTATTGCAGTTCCCTGTACTAGCTGTGTATTACTCTGATCACGGGCATTCTCTATACTGACTGTGTATTACTCTGATTATTGCCTCTGCCTGTACTGACTGTGTATTACTCTGATTGTTGCCAGTCTCTGTAATGACTGTGCATTACTCGGATTATTACCAGTCCATGTTCTGACTGTGCATTACTCTGATTATTACCAGTCCCTGTTCTGACTGTGTATTACTCTGATTATTGCAGTTCCCTGTACTAACTGTGTATTACTCTGATCACGGGCATTCTCTGTACTGACTGTGTATTACTCTGATTATTGCCTCTGCCTGTACTGACTGTGTATTACTCTGATTGTTGCCAGTCTCAGTACTGACTGTGTATTACTCTGATTGTTGCCAGTCTCAGTACTGACTGTGCATTACTCTGATTATTGCCAGTCCCTGTACTGACTGTGTATTACTCTGATTATTTCCAGTCTCTGTACTGACTGTGTATTACTCTGATTATTGCTTTTTGCTGTATTGACTGTGTATTACTCTGATTATTACCAGTCTCTGTACAGACTGTGGATTACTCTGATTATTACCAGTCTCTGTACAGACTGTGGATTACTCTGATTATTACCAGTCCCTGTACTAACTGCGTATTACTCTGATCACGGGCATTCTCTGTACTGATTGTGTATTACTCTGATTATTGCCTCTGCCTGTACTGACTATGTATTGCTCTGATTGCTGCCTGTATCTGTACTAACTGTGTATTACTCTGATTATAGCAAGTCTCTGTACTGACTGTGTATTACTCTGATTATTGCCTGTATCTGTACTAACTGTGTATTACTCTGATTATAGCAAGACTCTGTCCTGACTGTGTATTGCTCTGATTATTGCCAGTCTCTGTACTGACTGTGCATTACTTTGATTATTGCAAGTCTCTGTAATGACTGTGTATTACTCTGATTATTGCGGTTCCCTGCACTAACTGCGTATTCCTCTGATCACGGGCATTCTCTGTCCTGACTGTGTATTACTCTGATTATTGCCTCTGCCTGTACTGACTGTGTATTACGCTGATTGTTGCAGGTCTCTGTGCTGACTGTGTATTGCTCTGATTATTGCAAGTCTCTGTACTGACTGTGTATTGCTCTGATTATTACCAGTCTCTGTACTGACTGTGTATTTCTCTGATTATTGCCAGTCCCTGTACTGACTGTGTATTACTCTGATTATTACCAGTCCCTGTACTGACTGTGTATTACTCTGATTATTACCAGTCTCTGTACTGACTGTGTATTACTCTGATTATTGCCAGTCCCTGTACTGACTGTGCATTACTCTGATTATTGCCAGTCCCTGTACTGACTGTGTATTACTCTGATTATTATCAGTCCCTGTACTGACTGTGTATTACTCTGATTATTACCAGTCGCTGTACTGACTGTGTATTACTCTGATTATTGCCAGTCCCTGTACTGACTGTGTATTACTCTGATTATTGCCAGTCCCTGTACTGACTGTATATTAGTCAGATTATTACCAGTCTCTGTACTGACTGTGTATTACTTTGATTATTACCAGTCTCTGCACTGACTGTGTATTACTCTGATTATTGCCAGTCTCGGTACTGACTGTGTATTACTCTGATTATGACCAGTCTCTGTACAGACTGTGGTTTACTCTGATTATAACCAGTCGCTGTACTGATTGTGTATTACACTGATTATTGCAGTTCCCTGTACTAGCTGTGTATTACTCTGATCACGGGCATTCTCTATACTGACTGTGTATTACTCTGATTATTGCCTCTGCCTGTACTGACTGTGTATTACTCTGATTGTTGCCAGTCTCTGTAATGACTGTGCATTACTCGGATTATTACCAGTCCATGTTCTGACTGTGCATTACTCTGATTATTACCAGTCCCTGTTCTGACTGTGTATTACTCTGATTATTGCAGTTCCCTGTACTAACTGTGTATTACTCTGATCACGGGCATTCTCTGTACTGACTGTGTATTACTCTGATTATTGCCTCTGCCTGTACTGACTGTGTATTACTCTGATTGTTGCCAGTCTCAGTACTGACTGTGTATTACTCTGATTGTTGCCAGTCTCAGTACTGACTGTGCATTACTCTGATTATTGCCAGTCCCTGTACTGACTGTGTATTACTCTGATTATTTCCAGTCTCTGTACTGACTGTGTATTACTCTGATTATTGCTTTTTGCTGTATTGACTGTGTATTACTCTGATTATTACCTGTCTTTGTACAGACTGTGGATTACTCTGATTATTACCAGTCTCTGTCCAGACTGTGGATTACTCTGATTATTACCAGTCCCTGTACTAACTGCGTATTACTCTGATCACGGGCATTCTCTGTACTGATTGTTTATTACTCTGATTATTGCCTCTGCCTGTACTGACTATGTATTACTCTGATTGTTGCCTGTATCTGTACTAACTGTGTATTACTCTGATTATAGCAAGACTCTGTCCTGACTGTGTATTGCTCTGATTATTGCCAGTCTCTGTACTGACTGTGCATTACTTTGATTATTGCAAGTCTCTGTACTGACTGTGTATTACTCTGATTATTGCGGTTCCCTGCACTAACTGCGTATTACTGTGATCACGGGCATTCTCTGTCCTGACTGTGTATTACTCTGATTATTGCCTCTGCCTGTACTGACTGTGTATTACACTGATTGTTGCAGGTCTCTGTGCTGACTGTGTATTGC
Organism: Heterodontus francisci; assembly: GCF_036365525.1. Classification (NCBI taxonomy): domain Eukaryota; kingdom Metazoa; phylum Chordata; class Chondrichthyes; order Heterodontiformes; family Heterodontidae; genus Heterodontus; species Heterodontus francisci. Next base: position 13,869,623 of record NC_090395.1, read on the forward strand.
TCTGATTATTGCAAGTCTCTGTACTGACTGTGTATTGCTCTGACTATTGCCAGGCTTTGTACTGACTGTGTATTACTCTGATTATTACCAGTCTCTGTAATGACTGTGTATTGCTCTGATTATTGCCAGTCCCTGTACTGACTGTGTATTACTCTGATTATTACCAGTCCCTGTACTGACTGTGTATTACTCTGATTATTACCAGTCTCTGTACTGACTGTGTATTACTCTGATTATTGCCAGTCCCTGTACTGACTGTGCATTACTCTGATTATTGCCAGTCCCTGTACTGACTGTGTATTACTCTGATTATTATCAGTCCCTGTACTGACTGTGTATTACTCTGATTATTACCAGTCGCTGTACTGACTGTGTATTATCTGATTATTACCAGTCCCTGTACTGACTGTGTATTACTCTGATTATTGCCAGTCCCTGTACTGACTGTATATTAGTCAGATTATTACCAGTCTCTGTACTGACTGTGTATTACTTTGATCATTACCAGTCTCTGCACTGACTGTGTATTACTCTGATTATTGCCAGTCTCGGTACTGACTGTGTATTACTCTGATTATTACCAGTCTCTGTACAGACTGTGGTTTACTCTGATTATAACCAGTCCCTGTACTGATTGTGTATTACACTGATTATTGCAGTTCTCTGTACTAGCTGTGTATTACTCTGATCACGGGCATTCTCTGTACTGACTGTGTATTACTCTGATTATTGCCTCTGCCTGTACTGACTGTGTATTACTCTGATTGTTGCCAGTCTCTGTAATGACTGTGCATTACTCTGATTATTACCAGTCCCTGTTCTGACTGTGCATTACTCTGATTATTGCCAGTCCCTGTACTGACTGTGTATTACTCTGATTATTGCCAGTCTCTGTACTGACTGTGTATTACTCTGATTATTACCAGTCCCTGTTCTGACTGTGCATTACTCTGATTAGTGCCAGTCCCTGTACTGACTGTGTATTACTCTGATTATTGCCAGTCTCTGTACTGACTGTGTATTACTCTGATTATTGCTTTTTGCTGTATTGACTGTGTATTACTCTGATTATTACCAGTCTTTGTACTGACTGTGCATTTCTCTGATTATTGCCAGTCTCGGTACTGACTGTGTATTACTCTAATTATTACCAGTCTCGGTACTGACTGTGTATTTCTCTGATTATTACCAGTCTCTGTACAGACTGTGGATTACTCTGATTATTACCATTCTCTGTACAGGCTGTGGATTACTCTGATTATTACCAGTCCCTGTACTAACTGTGTATTACTCTGATCACGGGCATTCTCTGTCCTGACTGTGTATTACTCTGATTACTGCCTCTGCCTGTACTGACTGTGTATTACTCTGATTGTTGCCAGTATCTGTACTAACTGTGTATTAATCTGATTATAGCAAGTCTCTGTCCTGACTGTGTATTACTCTGATTATTGCCAGTCTCTCTACTGACTGTGCATTACTCTGATTATTGCAAGTCTCTGTACTGACTGTGGATTACTCTGATTATTACCAGTCCTGGTACTGACTGTGTATTACTCTGATTATTGCGGTTCCCTGTACTAACTGCATATTACTCCGATCACGGGCATTCTCTGTACTGACTGTGTATTACTCAGATTATTGCAGTTCCCTGTACTAACTGTGTATTACTCTGATTATTGCCAGTCTCTGTACTGACTGTGTATTACTCTGATTATTGATTTTTGCTGTATTGACTGTGTATTACTCTGATTAATGCCAGTCTCAGTACTGACTGTGTATTACTCTGATTATTGCCAGTCTCTGTACAGACTGTGGTTTACTCTGATTATAACCTGTCCCTGTACTGACTGTGTATTACTCTGATTATTGCAGTTCCCTGTACTAACTGTGTATTACTCTGATCACGGCCATTCTCTGTACTGACTGTGTATTACTCTGATCACGGGCACTCTCTGTACTGACTGTGTATTACTCTGATTATTGCCTCTGCCTGTACTGACTGTGTATTACTCTGATTATTGCCAGTCTCTGTACTGACTGTGCATTACTCTGATTATTACCAGTCCCTGTTCTGACTGTGCATTACTCTGATTATTAAGAGTCCCTGTTCTGACTGTGTATTACTCTGATTATTGCAGTTCCCTGTACTAACTGTGTATTACTCTGATCACGGGCATTCTCTGTACTGACTGTGTATTACTCTTATTATTGCCTCTGCCTGTACTGACTGTGTATTACTCTGATTGTTGCCAATCTCAGTACTGACTGTGTATTACTCTGATTGTTGCCAGTCTCAGTACTGACTGTGCATTACTCTGATTATTGCCAGTCCCTGTACTGACTGTGTATTACTCTGATTATTGCTTTTTGCTGTATTGACTGTGTATTACTCTGATTATTACCTGTCTTTGTACTGACTGTGTATTACTCTGATTATTACCAGTCTCGGTACTGACTGTGGATTACTCTGATTATTACCTGTCTTTGTACTGACTGTGTATTACTCTGATTATTACCAGTCTCGGTACTGACTGTGGATTACTCTGATTATTACCAGTCTCTGTACTGACTGTGTATTACTCTGATTATTACCAGTCTCTGTACAGACTGTGTATTACTCTGATTATTACCAGTCTCGGTACTGACTGTGGATTACTCTGATTATTACCAGTCTCTGTACTGACTGTGTATTACTCTGATTATTACCAGTCTCTGTACAGACTGTGGATTACTCTGATTATTACCAGTCCCTGTACTAACTGCGTATTACTCTGATCACGGGCATTCTCTGTACTGATTGTTTATTACTCTGATTATTGCCTCTGCCTGTACTGACTATGTATTACTCTGATTGTTGCCTGTATCTGTACTAACTGTGTATTACTCTGATTATAGCAAGACTCTGTCCTGACTGTGTATTGCTCTGATTATTGCCAGTCTCTGTACTGACTGTGCATTACTTTGATTATTGCAAGTCTCTGTACTGACTGTGTATTACTCTGATTATTGCGGTTCCCTGCACTAACTGCGTATTACTCTGATCACGGGCATTCTCTGTCCTGACTGTGTATTACTCTGATTATTGCCTCTGCCTGTACTGACTGTGTATTACGCTGATTGTTGCAGGTCTCTGTGCTGACTGTGTATTGCTCTGATTATTGCAAGTCTCTGTACTGACTGTGTATTGCTCTGACTATTGCCAGGCTTTGTACTGACTGTGTATTACTCTGATTATTACCAGTCTCTGTAATGACTGTGTATTGCTCTGATTATTACCAGTCCCTGTACTGACTGTGTATTACTCTGATTATTACCAGTCTCTGTACTGACTGTGTATTACTCTGATTATTGCCAGTCCCTGTACTGACTGTGCATTACTCTGATTATTGCCAGTCCCTGTACTGACTGTGTATTACTCTGATTATTATCAGTCCCTGTACTGACTGTGTATTACTCTGATTATTACCAGTCGCTGTACTGACTGTGGATTATCTGATTATTGCCAGTCCCTGTCCTGACTGTGTATTACTCTGATTATTGCCAGTCCCTGTACTGACTGTATATTAGTCAGATTATTACCAGTCTCTGTACTGACTGTGTATTACTTTGATTATTACCAGTCTCTGCACTGACTGTGTATTACTCTGATTATTGCCAGTCTCGGTACTGACTGTGTATTACTCTGATTATTACCAGTCTCTGTACAGACTGTGGTTTACTCTGATTATAACCAGTCCCTGTACTGATTGTGTATTACACTGATTATTGCAGTTCTCTGTACTAGCTGTGTATTACACTGATCACTGGCATTCTCTGTACTGACTGTGTATTACTCTGATTATTGCCTCTGCCTGTACTGACTGTGTATTACTCTGATTGTTGCCAGTCTCTGTAATGACTGTGCATTACTCTGATTATTACCAGTCCCTGTTCTGACTGTGCATTACTCTGATTATTGCCAGTCCCTGTACTGACTGTGTATTACTCTGAATATTATCAGTCCATGTACTGACTGTGTATTACTCTGATTATTACCAGTCGCTGTACTGACTGTGTATTACTCTGATTATTGCCAGTCCCTGTACTGACTGTGTATTACTCTGATTATTGCCAGTCCCTGTACTGACTGTATATTAGTCAGATTATTACCAGTCTCTGTACTGACTGTGTATTACTTTGATTATTACCAGTCTCTGCACTGACTGTGTATTACTCTGATTATTGCCAGTCTCGGTACTGACTGTGTATTACTCTGATTATTACCAGTCTCTGTACAGACTGTGGTTTACTCTGATTATAACCAGTCGCTGTACTGATTGTGTATTACACTGATTATTGCAGTTCCCTGTACTAGCTGTGTATTACTCTGATCACGGGCATTCTCTATACTGACTGTGTATTACTCTGATTATTGCCTCTGCCTGTACTGACTGTGTATTACTCTGATTGTTGCCAGTCTCTGTAATGAATGTGCATTACTCGGATTATTACCAGTCCATGTTCTGACTGTGCATTACTCTGATTATTACCAGTCCCTGTTCTGACTGTGTATTACTCTGATTGTTGCCAGTCTCAGTACTGACTGTGTATTACTCTGATTGTTGCCAGTCTCAGTACTGACTGTGCATTACTCTGATTATTGCCAGTCCCTGTACTGACTGTGTATTAATCTGATTATTTCCAGTCCCTGTACTGACTGTGTATTACTCTGATTATTGCTTTTTGCTGTATTGACTGTGTATTACTCTGATTATTACCTATCTTTGTACAGACTGTGGATTACTCTGATTATTACCAGTCTCTGTCCAGACTGTGGATTACTCTGATTATTACCAGTCCCTGTACTAACTGCGTATTACTCTGATCACGGGCATTCTCTGTACTGATTGTTTATTACTCTGATTATTGCCTCTGCCTGTACTGACTATGTATTACTCTGATTGTTGCCTGTATCTGTACTAACTGTGTATTACTCTGATTATAGCAAGACTCTGTCCTGACTGTGTATTGCTCTGATTATTGCCAGTCTCTGTACTGACTGTGCATTACTTTGATTATTGCAAGTCTCTGTACTGACTGTGTATTACTCTGATTATTGCGGTTCCCTGCACTAACTGCGTATTACTCTGATCACGGGCATTCTCTGTCCTGACTGTGTATTACTCTGATTATTGCCTCTGCCTGTACTGACTGTGTATTACGCTGATTGTTGCAGGTCTCTGTGCTGACTGTGTATTGCTCTGATTATTGCAAGTCTCTGTACTGACAGTGTATTGATCTGACTATTGCCAGGCTTTGTGCTGACTGTGTATTACTCTGATTATTACCAGTCTCTGTAATGACTGTGTATTGCTCTGATTATTGCCAGTCCCAGTACTGACTGTGTATTACTCTGATTATTACCAGTCCCTGTACTGACTGTGTATTACTCTGATTATTACCAGTCCCTGTTCTGACTGTGCATTACTCTGATTAGTGCCAGTCCCTGTACTGACTGTGTATTACTCTGATTATTGCCAGTCTCTGTACTGACTGTATATTACTCTGATTATTGCTTTTTGCTGTATTGACTGTGTATTACTCTGATTATTACCATTCTTTGTACTGACTGTGCATTTCTCTGATTATTGCCAGTCTCGGTACTGACTGTGTATTACTCTAATTATTACCAGTCTCGGTACTGACTGTGTATTTCTCTGATTATTACCAGTCTCGGTACAGACTGTGGATTACTCTGATTATTACCAGTCTCTGTACAGGCTGTGGATTACTCTGATTATTACCAGTCCCTGTACTAACTGTGTATTACTCTGATCACGGGCATTCTCTGTCCTGACTGTGTATTACTCTGATTACTGCCTCTGCCTGTACTGACTGTGTATTACTCTGATTGTTGCCAGTATCTGTACTAACTGTGTATTAATCTGATTATAGCAAGTCTCTGTCCTGACTGTGTATTACTCTGATTATTGCCAGTCTCTCTACTGACTGTGCATTACTCTGATTATTGCAAGTCTCTGTACTGACTGTGGATTACTCTGATTATTACCAGTCCTGGTACTGACTGTGTATTACTCTGATTATTGCGGTTCCCTGTACTAACTGCGTATTACTCCGATCACGGGCATTCTCTGTACTGACTGTGTATTACTCTGATTATTGCAGTTCCCTGTACTAACTGTGTATTACTCTGATTATTGCCAGTCTCTGTACTGACTGTGTATTACTCTGATTATTGATTTTTGCTGTATTGACTGTGTTTTACTCTGATTAATGCCAGTCTCGGTACTGACTGTGTATTACTCTGATTATTGCCAGTCTCTGTACAGACTGTGGTTTACTCTGATTATAACCAGTCCCTGTACTGACTGTGTATTACTCTGATTATTGCAGTTCCCTGTACTAACTGTGTATTACTCTGATCACGGCCATTCTCTGTACTGACTGTGTATTACTCTGATCACGGGCATTCTCTGTACTGACTGTGTATTACTCTGATTATTGCCTCTTTCTGTACTGACTGTGTATTACTCTGATTATTGCCAGTCTCTGTACTGACTGTGCATTACTCTGATTATTACCAGTCCCTGTTCTGACTGTGCATTACTCTGATTATTACCAGTCCCTGTTCTGACTGTGTATTACTCTGATTATTGCAGTTCCCTGTACTAACTGTGTATTACTCTGATCACGGGCATTCTCTGTACTGACTGTGTATTACTCTGATTATTGCCTCTGCCTGTACTGACTGTGTATTACTCTGATTGTTGCCAGTCTCAGTACTGACTGTGTATTACTCTGATTGTTGCCAGTCTCAGTACTGACTGTGCATTACTCTGATTATTGCCAGTCCCTGTACTGACTGTGTATTACTCTGATTATTGCCAGTCTCTGTACTGACTGTGTATTACTCTGATTATTGCTTTTTGCTGCATTGACTGTTTATTACTCTGATTATTAGCTGTCTTTGTACTGACTGTGTATTACTCTGATTATTACCAGTCTCGGTACTGACTGTGGATTACTCTGATTATTACCAGTCTCTGTACAGACTGTGGATTACTCTGATTATTACCAGTCTCTGTACAGACTGTGGATTACTCTGATTATTACCAGTCCCTGTACTAACTGCGTATTACTCTGATCACGGGCATTCTCTGTACTGATTGTGTATTACTCTGATTATTGCCTCTGCCTGTACTGACTATGTATTACTCTGATTGTTGCCTGTATCTGTACTAACTGAGTATTACTCTGATTATAGCAAGACTCTGTCCTGACTGTGTATTGCTCTGATTATTGCCAGTCTCTGTACTGACTGTGCATTACTTTGATTATTGCAAGTCTCTGTACTGACTGTGTATTACTCTGATTATTGCGGTTCCCTGCACTAACTGCGTATTCCTCTGATAACGGGCATTCTCTGTCCTGACTGTGTATTACTCTGATTATTGCCTCTGCCTGTACTGACTGTGTATTACGCTGATTGTTGCAGGTCTCTGTGCTGACTGTGTATTGCTCTGATTATTGCAAGTCTCTGTACTGACTGTGTATTGCTCTGATTATTGCCAGGCGTTGTACTGACTGTGTATTACTCTGATTATTACCAGTCTCTGTACTGACTGTGTATTGCTCTGATTATTACCAGTCCCTGTACTGACTGTGTATTACTCTGATTATTACCAGTCCCTGTACTGACTGTGTATTACTCTGATTATTACCAGTCTCTGTACTGACTGTGTATTACTCTGATTATTGCCAGTCCCTGTACTGACTGTGCATTACTCTGATCATTGCCAGTCCCTGTACTGACTGTGTATTACTCTGATTATTATCAGTCCCTGTACTGACTGTGTATTACTCTGATTATTACCAGTCGCTGTACTGACTGTGTATTACTCTGATTATTGCCAGTCCCTGTACTGACTGTGTATTACTCTGATTATTGCCAGTCCCTGTACTGACTGTATATTAGCCAGATTATTACCAGTCTCTGTACTGACTGTGTATTACTTTGATTATTACCAGTCTCTGCACTGACTGTGTATTACTCTGATTATTGCCAGTCTCGGTACTGACTGTGTGTTACTCTGATTATTACCAGTCTCTGTACAGACTGTGGTTTACTCTGATTATAACCAGTCGCTGTACTGATTGTGTATTACACTGTTTATTGCAGTTCCCTGTACTAGCTGTGTATTACTCTGATCACGGGCATTCTCTATACTGACTGTGTATTACTCTGATTATTGCCTCTGCCTGTACTGACTGTGTATTACTCTGATTGTTGCCAGTCTCTGTAATGACTGTGCATTACTCTGATTATTACCAGTCCCTGTTCTGACTGTGCATTACTCTGATTATTGCCAGTCCCTGTACTGACTGTGTATTACTCTGATTATTGCCAGTCTCTGTACTGACTGTGTATTACTCTGATTATTACCAGTCCCTGTTCTGACTGTGTATTACTCTGATTATTGCCAGTCTCTGTACTGACTGTGTATTACTCTGATTATTGCTTTTTGCTGTATTGACTGTGTATTACTCTGATTATTACCAGTCTTTGTACTGACTGTGCATTTCTCTGATTATTGCCAGTCTCGGTACTGACTGTGTATTACTCTAATTATTACCAGTCTCGGTACTGACTGTGTATTTCTCTGATTATTACCAGTCTCGGTACAGACTGTGGATTACTCTGATTATTACCAGTCTCTGTACAGGCTGTGGATTACTCTGATTATTACCAGTCCCTGTACTAACTGTGTATTACTCTGATCACGGGCATTCTCTGTCCTGACTGTGTATTACTCTGATTACTGCCTCTGCCTGTACTGACTGTGTATTACTCTGATTGTTGCCAGTATCTGTACTAACTGTGTATTAATCTGATTATAGCAAGTCTCTGTCCTGACTGTGTATTACTCTGATTATTGCCAGTCTCTCTACTGACTGAGCATTACTCTGATTATTGCAAGTCTCTGTACTGACTGTGGATTACTCTGATTATTACCAGTCCTGGTACTGACTGTGTATTACTCTGATTATTGCGGTTCCCTGTACTAACTGCGTATTACTCCAATCACGGGCATTCTCTGTACTGACTGTGTATTACTCTGATTATTGCAGTTCCCTGTACTAACTGTGTATTACTCTGATTATTGCCAGTCTCTGTACTGACTGTGTATTACTCTGATTATTGATTTTTGCTGTATTGACTGTGTTTTACTCTGATTAATGCCAGTCTCGGTACTGACTGTGTATTACTCTGATTATTGCCAGTCTCTGTACAGACTGTGGTTTACTCTGATTATAACCAGTCCCTGTACTGACTGTGTATTACTCTGATTATTGCAGTTCCCTGTACTAACTGTGTATTACTCTGATCACGGCCATTCTCTGTACTGACTGTGTATTACTCTGATCACGGGCATTCTCTGTACTGACTGTGTATTACTCTGATTATTGCCTCTTTCTGTACTGACTGTGTATTACTCTGATTATTGCCAGTCTCTGTACTGACTGTGCATTACTCTGATTATTACCAGTCCCTGTTCTGACTGTGCATTACTCTGATTATTACCAGTCCCTGTTCTGACTGTGTATTACTCTGATTATTGCAGTTCCCTGTACTAACTGTGTATTACTCTGATCACGGGCATTCTCTGTACTGACTGTGTATTACTCTGATTATTGCCTCTGCCTGTACTGACTGTGTATTACTCTGATTGTTGCCAGTCTCAGTACTGACTGTGTATTACTCTGATTGTTGCCAGTCTCAGTACTGACTGTGCATTACTCTGATTATTGCCAGTCACTGTACTGACTGTGTATTACTCTGATTATTGCCAGTCTCTGTACTGACTGTGTATTACTCTGATTATTGCTTTTTGCTGCATTGACTCTGTATTACTCTGATTATTACCTGTCTTTGTACTGACTGTGTATTACTCTGATTATTACCATTCTCGGTACTGACTGTGGATTACTCTGATTATTACCAGTCTCTGTACAGACTGTGGATTACTCTGATTATTACCAGTCTCTGTACAGACTGTGGATTACTCTGATTATTACCAGTCCCTGTACTAACTGCGTATTACTCTGATCACGGGCATTCTCTGTACTGATTGTGTATTACTCTGATTATTGCCTCTGCCTGTACTGACTATGTATTACTCTGATTGTTGCCTGTATCTGTACTAACTGTGTATTACTCTGATTATAGCAAGACTCTGTCCTGACTGTGTATTGCTCTGATTATTGCCAGTCTCTGTACTGACTGTGCATTACTTTGATTATTGCAAGTCTCTGTACTGACTGTGTATTACTCTGATTATTGCGGTTCCCTGCACTAACTGCGTATTCCTCTGATAATGGGCATTCTCTGTCCTGACTGTGTATTACTCTGATTATTGCCTCTGCCTGTACTGACTGTGTATTACGCTGATTGTTGCAGGTCTCTGTGCTGACTGTGTGTTGCTCTGATTATTGCAAGTCTCTGTACTGACTGTGTATTGCTCTGATTATTGCCAGGCGTTGTACTGACTGTGTATTACTCTGATTATTACCAGTCTCTGTACTGACTGTGTATTGCTCTGATTATTACCAGTCCCTGTACTGACTGTGTATTACTCTGATTATTACCAGTCCCTGTACTGACTGTGTATTACTCTGATTATTACCAGTCTCTGTACTGACTGTGTATTACTCTGATTATTGCCAGTCCCTGTACTGACTGTGCATTACTCTGATCATTGCCAGTCCCTGTACTGACTGTGTATTACTCTGATTATTATCAGTCCCTGTACTGACTGTGTATTACTCTGATTATTACCAGTCGCTGTACTGACTGTGTATTACTCTGATTATTGCCAGTCCCTGTACTGACTGTGTATTACTCTGATTATTGCCAGTCCCTGTACTGACTGTATATTAGCCAGATTATTACCAGTCTCTGTACTGACTGTGTATTACTTTGATTATTACCAGTCTCTGCACTGACTGTGTATTACTCTGATTATTGCCAGTCTCGGTACTGACTGTGTGTTACTCTGATTATTACCAGTCTCTGTACAGACTGTGGTTTACTCTGATTATAACCAGTCGCTGTACTGATTGTGTATTACACTGTTTATTGCAGTTCCCTGTACTAGCTGTGTATTACTCTGATCACGGGCATTCTCTATACTGACTGTGTATTACTCTGATTATTGCCTCTGCCTGTACTGACTGTGTATTACTCTGATTGTTGCCAGTCTCTGTAATGACTGTGCATTACTCTGATTATTACCAGTCCCTGTTCTGACTGTGCATTACTCTGATTATTGCCAGTCCCTGTACTGACTGTGTATTACTCTGATTATTGCCAGTCTCTGTACTGACTGTGTATTGCTCTGATTATTACCAGTCCCTGTTCTGACTGTGCCTTACTCTGATTAGTGCCAGTCCCTGTACTGACTGTGTATTACTCTGATTATTGCCAGTCTCTGTACTGACTGTGTATTACTCTGATTATTGCTTTTTGCTGTATTGACTGTGTATTACTCTGATTATTACCAGTCTTTGTACTGACTGTGCATTTCTCTGATTATTGCCAGTCTCGGTACTGACTGTGTATTACTCTGATTATTACCAGTCTCGGTACTGACTGTGTATTACTCTGATTATTACCAGTCTCTGTACAGACTGTGGATTACTCTGATTATTACCAGTCTCTGTACAGACTGTGGATTACTCTGATTATTACCAGTCCCTGTACTAACTGCGTATTACTCTGATCATGGGCATTCTCTGTACTTATTGCGTATCACTCTGATTATTGCCTCTGCCTCTCCTGACTGTGTATTACTCTGATTATTGCCAGTCTCTCTACTGACTGTGCATTACTCTGATTGTTGCAAGTCTCTGTACTGACTGTGGATTACTCTGATTATTACCAGTCCTGGTACTGACTGTGTATTACTCTGATTATTGCGGTTCCCTGTACAAACTGCGTATTACTCCGATCACGGGCATTCTCTGTACTGACTGTGTATTACTCTGATTATTGCCTCTGCCTGTACTGACTGTGTATTACTCTGATTGTTGCCAGTCTCTGTACTAACTGTGTATTACTCTGATTATTACCAGTCTCTGCACTGACAGTGTATTACTCTGATTATTGCCAGTCTCGGTACTGACTGTGTATTACTCTGATTATTACCAGTCTCTGTACAGACTGTGGTTTACTCTGATTATAACCAGTCCCTGTACTGATTGTGTATTACTCTGATTATTGCAGTTCCCTGGACAAGCTGTGTATTACTCTGATCACGGGCATTCTCTGTACTGACTGTGTATTACTCTGATTATTGCCTCTGGCTGTACTGACTGTGTATTACTCTGATTGTTGCCAGTCTCTGTAATGACAGTGTATTGCTCTGATTATTGCCAGTCTCTGTACTGACTGTGCATTTCTCTGATTACTACCAGTCCCTGTTCTGACTGTGCATTACTCTGATTATTGCCAGTCCCTGTACTGACTGTGCATTACTCGGATTATTGCCAGTCTCTGTACTGACTGTGTATTACTCTGATTATTGCTTTTTGCTGTATTGACTGTGTATTACTCTGATTATTACCAGTCTTTGTACTGACTGTGCATTACTCTGATTATTGCCAGTCTCGGTACTGACTGTGTATTACTCTGATTATTACCAGTCTCGGTACTGACTGTGTATTACTCTGATTATTACCAGTCTCTGAACAGACTGTGGATTACTCTGATTATTACCAGTCCCTGTTCTGACTGTGCATTACTCTGATTATTGCCAGTCCCTGTACTGACTGTGTATTACTCTGATTATTGCCAGTCTCTGGACTGACTGTGTATTACTCTGATTATTACCAGTCCCTGTTCTGACTGTGCATTACTCTGATTAGTGCCAGTCCCTGTACTGACTGTGTATTACTCTGATTATTGCCAGTCTCTGTACTGACTGTGTATTACTCTGATTATTGCTTTTTGCTGTATTGACTGTGTATTACTCTGATTATTACCAGTCTTTGTACTGACTGTGCATTTCTCTGATTATTGCCAGTCTCGGTACTGACTGTGTATTACTCTGATTATTACCAGTCTCGGTACTGACTGTGTATTACTCTGATTATTACCAGTCTCTGTACAGACTGTGGATTACTCTGATTATTACCAGTCTCTGTACAGACTGTGGATTACTCTGATTATTACCAGTCCCTGTACTAACTGCGTATTACTCTGATCATGGGCATTCTCTGTACTGATTGTGTATCACTCTGATTATTGCCTCTGCCTGTCCTGACTGTGTATTACTCTGATTATTGCCAGTCTCTCTACTGACTGTGCATTACTCTGATTGTTGCAAGTCTCTGTACTGACTGTGGATTACTCTGATTATTACCAGTCCTGGTACTGACTGTGTATTACTCTGATTATTGCGGTTCCCTGTACAAACTGCGTATTACTCCGATCACGGGCATTCTCTGTACTGACTGTGTATTACTCTGATTATTGCCTCTGCCTGTACTGACTGTGTATTACTCTGATTGTTGCCAGTCTCTGTACTAACTGTGTATTACTCTGATTATTACCAGTCTCTGCACTGACTGTGTATTACTCTGATTATTGCCAGTCTCGGTAATGACTGTGTATTACTCTGATTATTACCAGTCTCTGTACAGACTGTGGTTTACTCTGATTATAACCAGTCCCTGTACTGATTGTGTATTACTCTGATTATTGCAGTTCCCTGTACAAGCTGTGTATTACTCAGATCACGGGCATTCTCTGTACTGACTGTGTATTACTCTGATTATTGCCTCTGGCTGTACTGACTGTGTATTACTCTGATTGTTGCCAGTCTCTGTAATGACAGTGTATTGCTCTGATTATTGCCAGTCTCTGTACTGACTGTGTATTACTCTGATTATTGCCAGTCCCTGTACTGACTGTGCATTATTCTGATTATTGCCAGTCTCTGTACTGACTGTGTATTACTCTGATTATTGTTTTTTGCTGTATTGACTGTGTATTACTCTGATTATTACCAGTCTTTGTACTGACTGTGCATTACTCTGATTATTGCCAGTCTCGGTACTGACTGTGTATTACTCTGATTATTACCAGTCTCGGTACTGACTGTGTATTACTCTGATTATTACCAGTCTCTGTACTGACTGTGGATTACTCTGATTATTACCAGTCTCTGTACAGACTGTGGATTACTCTGATTATTACCAGTCCCTGTACTAACTGCGTATTACTCTGATCATGGGCATTCTCTGTACTGATTGTGTATTACTCTGATTATTGCCTCTGCCTGTCCTGACTGTGTATTACTCTGATTATTGCAAGTCTCTGTACTGACTGTGGATTACTCTGATTATTACCAGTCCTGGTACTGACTGTGTATTACTCTGATTATTGCGGTTCCCTGTACAAACTGCGTATTACTCCGATCACGGGCATTCTCTGTACTGACTGTGTATTACTCTGATTATTGCCTCTGCCTGTACTGACTGTGTATTACTCTGATTGTTGCCAGTCTCTGTTCTAACTGTGTGTTACTCTGATTATTGCCACTCTGTACTGACTGTGTATTGCTCTGATTATTGCACGTCTCTGTCCAGACTGTGTATTGCTCTGATTATTACCAGGCTTTGTACTGACTGTGTTTTACTCTGATTATTACCAGTCTCTGTAATGATTGTGTATTGCTCTGATTATTGCCAGTCCCTGTACTGACTGTGTATTACTCTGATTATTAGCAGTCCCTGTACTGACTGTGTATTACTCTGATTATTACCAGTCTCTGTACTGACTGTGTCTTACTCTGATTATTGCCAGTCCCTGTACTGACTGTGCATTAATCTGATTATTGCCAGTCCCTGTACTGACTGTGTATTACTCTGATTATTGCCTCTGCCTGTACTGACTGTGTATTACTCTGATTGTTGCCAGTCTCTGTTCTAACTGTGTATTACTCTGATTATTGCCAGTCTCAGTACTGACTGTGTATTGCTCTGATTATTGCAAGTCTCTGTACTGACCGTGTATAGCTCTGATTATTGCCAGTCTTTGTACTGACTGTGTATTACTCTGATTATTACCAGTCTCTGTACTGACAGTGTATTGCTCTGATTATTTCCAGTCCCTGTGCTGACTGTGTATTACTCTGATTATTACCAGTCCCTGTACTGACTGTGTATTACTCTGATTATTCCCAGTCTCTGTACTGACTGTGTATTACTCTGATTATTGCCAGTCCCTGTACTGACTGTGTATTACTCTGATTATTGCCAGTCTCTGTACTGACTGTGTATTACTCTGATTATTATCAGTCCCTGTACTGACTGTGTATTACTCTGATTATTACCAGTCTCTGTACTGACAGTGTATTGCTCTGATTATTTCCAGTCCCTGTACTGACTGTGTATTACTCTGATTATTACCAGTCCCTGTACTGACTGCGTATTACTCTGATTATTCCCAGTCTCTGTACTGACTGTGTATTACTCTGATTATTGCCATTCCCTGTACTGACTGTGTATTACTCTGATTATTGCCAGTCCCTGTACTGACTGTGTATTACTCTGATTATTATCAGTCCCTGTACTGACTGTGTATTACTCTGATTATTATCAGTCCCTGTACTGATTGTGTATTACTCTGATTATTGCCAGTCCCTGTACTGACTGTGTATTACTCTGATTATTGCCAGTCCCTGTACTGACTGTATATTAGTCAGATTATTACCAGTCTCTGTACTGACTGTGTGTTACTTTGATTATTACCAGTCTCTGCACTGTCTCTGTATTACTCTGATTATTGCCAGTCTCGGTACTGACTGTGTATTACTCTTATTGCCAGTCTCTGTACAGACTGTGGTTTACTCTGATTATAACCAGTCCCTGTACTGATTGTGTATTACTCTGATTATTGCAGTTCCCTGTACTAGCTGTGTATTTCTCTGATCACGGGCATTCTCTGTACTGACTGTATATTACTCTGATTATTGCCTCTGCGTGTACTGACTGTGTATTACTCTGATTATTACCAGTCTCTGTACAGACTGTGGATTACTCTGATTATTACCAGTCTCTGTACAGACTGTGGATTACTCTGATTATTACCAGTCCCTGTACGAACTGCGTATTACTCTGATCATGGGCATTCTCTGTACTGATTGTGTATTACTCTGATTATTGCCTCTGCCTGTCCTGATTGTGTATTACTCTGATTATTGCCAGTCTCTCTACTGACTGTGCATTACTCTGATTATTGCAAGTCTCTGTACTGACTGTGGATTACTCTGATTATTACCAGTCCTGGTACTGACTGTGTATTACTCTGATTATTGCGGTTCCCTGTACAAACTGTGTATTACTCCGATCACGGGCATTCTCTGTACTGACTGTGTATTACTCTGATTATTGCCTCTGCCTGTACTGACTGTGTATTACTCTGATTGTTGCCAGTCTCTGTTCTAACTGTGTATTACTCTGATTATTGCCAGTCTCAGTACTGACTGTGTATTGCTCTGATTATTGCAAGTCTCTGTACTGACTGTGTATAGCTCTGATTATTGCCAGTCCCTGTACTGACTGTATATTAGTCAGATTATTACCAGTCTCTGCACTGACTGTGTATTACTCTGATTATTGCCAGTCTCGGTACTGACTGTGTATTACTCTGATTATTACCAGTCTCGGTACTGACTGTGTATTACTCTGATTATTACCAGTCTCTGTACAGACTGTGGATTACTCTGATTATTACCAGTCTCTGTACAGACTGTGGATTACTCTGATTATTACCAGTCCCTGTACTAACTGCGTATTACTCTGATCATGGGCATTCTCTGTACTTATTGTGTATCACTCTGATTATTGCCTCTGCCTGTCCTGACTGTGTATTACTCTGATTATTGCCAGTCTCTCTACTGACTGTGCATTACTCTGATTGTTGCAAGTCTCTGTACTGACTGTGGATTACTCTGATTATTACCAGTCCTGGTACTGACTGTGTATTACTCTGATTATTGCGGTTCCCTGTACAAACTGCGTATTACTCCGATCACGGGCATTCTCTGTACTGACTGTGTATTACTCTGATTATTGCCTCTGCCTGTACTGACTGTGTATTACTCTGATTGTTGCCAGTCTCTGTACTAACTGTGTATTACTCTGATTATTGCCAGTCTCGGTACTGACTGTGTATTACTCTGATTATTGCCAGTCTCGGTACTGACTGTGTATTACTCTGATTATTACCTGTCTCTGTACAGACTGTGTATTACTCTGATTATTGCCAGTATCGGTACTGACTGTGTATTACTCTGATTATTACCAGTCTCTGTACAGACTGTGGTTTACTCTGATTATAAACAGTCCCTGTACTGATTGTGTATTACTCTGATTATTGCAGTTCCCTGGACAAGCTGTGTATTACTCTGATCACGGGCATTCTCTGTACTGACTGTGTATTACTCTGATTATTGCCTCTGGCTGTACTGACTGTGTATTACTCTGATTGTTGCCAGTCTCTGTAATGACAGTGTATTGCTCTGATTATTGCCAGTCTCTGTACTGACTGTGCATTACTCTGATTATTACCAGTCCCTGTTCTGACTGTGCATTACTCTGATTATTGCCAGTCCCTGTACTGACTGTGCATTACTCTGATTATTGCCAGTCTCTGTACTGTCTGTGTATTACTCTGATTATTGCTTTTTGCTGTATTGACTGTGTATTACTCTGATTATTACCAGTCTTTGTACTGACTGTGCATTACTCTGATTATTGCCAGTCTCGGTACTGACTGTGTATTACTCTGATTATTACCAGTCTCGGTACTGACTGTGTATTACTCTGATTATTACCAGTCTCTGAACAGACTGTGGATTACTCTGATTATTACCAGTCCCTGTTCTGACTGTGCATTACTCTGATTATTGCCAGTCCCTGTACTGACTGTGTATTACTCTGATTATTGCCAGTCTCTGGACTGACCTTGTTATACTCTGATTATTACCAGTCCCTGTTCTGACTGTGCATTACTCTGATTAGTGCCAGTCCCTGTACTGACTGTGTATTACTCTGATTATTGCCAGTCTCTGTACTGACTGTGTATTACTCTGATTATTGCTTTTTGTTGTATTGACTGTGTATTACTCTGATTATTACCAGTCTTTGTACTGACTGTGCATTTCTCTGATTATTGCCAGTCTCGGTACTGACTGTGTATTACTCTGATTATTACCAGTCTCGGTACTGACTGTGTATTACTCTGATTATTACCAGTCTCTGTACAGACTGTGGATTACTCTGATTATTACCAGTCTCTGTACAGACTGTGGATTACTCTGATTATTACCAGTCCCTGTACTAACTGCGTATTACTCTGATCATGGGCATTCTCTGTACTGATTGTGTATCACTCTGATTATTGCCTCTGCCTGTCCTGACTGTGTATTACTCTGATTATTGCCAGTCTCTCTACTGACTGTGCATTACTCTGATTGTTGCAAGTCTCTGTACTGACTGTGGATTACTCTGATTATTACCAGTCCTGGTACTGACTGTGTATTACTCTGATTATTGCGGTTCCCTGTACAAACTGCGTATTACTCCGATCACGGGCATTCTCTGTACTGACTGTGTATTACTCTGATTATTGCCTCTGCCTGTACTGACTGTGTATTACTCTGATTGTTGCCAGTCTCTGCACTAACTGTGTATTACTCTGATTATTACCAGTCTCTGCACTGACTGTGTATTACTCTGATTATTGCCAGTCTCGGTAATGACTGTGTATTACTCTGATTATTACCAGTCTCTGTACAGACTGTGGTTTACTCTGATTATAACCAGTCCCTGTACTGATTGTGTATTACTCTGATTATTGCAGTTCCCTGTACAAGCTGTGTATTACTCAGATCACGTGCATTCTCTGTACTGACTGTGTATTACTCTGATTATTGCCTCTGGCTGTACTGACTGTGTATTACTCTGATTGTTGCCAGTCTCTGTAATGACAGTGTATTGCTCTGATTATTGCCAGTCTCTGTACTGACTGTGCATTACTCTGATTATTACCAGTCCCTGTTCTGAATGTGCATTACTCTGATTATTGCCAGTCCCTGTACTGAATGTGCATTATTCTGATTATTGCCAGTCTCTGTACTGACTGTGTATTACTCTGATTATTGTTTTTTGCTGTATTGACTGTGTATTACTCTGATTATTACCAGTATTTGTACTGACTGTGCATTACTCTGATTATTGCCAGTCTCGGTACTGACTGTGTATTACTCTGATTATTACCAGTCTCGGTACTGACTGTGTATTACTCTGATTATTACCAGTCTCTGTACTGACTGTGGATTACTCTGATTATTACCAGTCTCTGTACAGACTGTGGATTACTCTGATTATTACCAGTCCCTGTACTAACTGCGTATTACTCTGATCATGGGCATTCTCTGTACTGATTGTGTATTACTCTGATTATTGCCTCTGCCTGTCCTGACTGTGTATTACTCTGATTATTGCAAGTCTCTGTACTGACTGTGGATTACTCTGATTATTACCATTCCTGGTACTGACTGTGTATTACTCTGATTATTGCGGTTCCCTGTACAAACTGCGTATTACTCCGATCACGGGCATTCTCTGTACTGACTGTGTATTACTCTGATTATTGCCTCTGCCTGTACTGACTGTGTATTACTCTGATCGTTGCCAGTCTCTGTTCTAACTGTGTGTTACTCTGATTATTGCCACTCTGTACTGACTGTGTATTGCTCTGATTATTGCACGTCTCTGTCCAGACTGTGTTTTACTCTGATTATTACCAGTCTCTGTAATGACTGTGTATTGCTCTGATTATTGCCAGTCCCTGTACTGACTGTGTATTACTCTGATTATTAGCAGTCCCTGTACTGACTGTGTATTACTCTGATTATTACCAGTCTCTGTACTGACTGTGTCTTACTCTGATTATTGCCAGTCCCTGTACTGACTGTGCATTAATCTGATTATTGCCAGTCCCTGTACTGACTGTCTATTACTCTGATTATTGCCTCTGCCTGTACTGACTGTGTATTACTCTGATTGTTGCCAGTCTCTGTTCTAACTGTGTATTACTCTGATTATTGCCAGTCTCAGTACTGACTGTGTATTGCTCTGATTATTGCAAGTCTCTGTACTGACCGTGTATAGCTCTGATTATTGCCAGTCTTTGTACTGACTGTGTATTACTCTGATTATTACCAGTCTCTGTACTGACAGTGTATTGCTCTGATTATTTCCAGTCCCTGTGCTGACTGTGTATTACTCTGATTATTACCAGTCCCTGTACTGACTGTGTATTACTCTGATTATTCCCAGTCTCTGTACTGACTGTGTATTACTCTGATTATTGCCAGTCCCTGTACTGACTGTGTATTACTCTGATTATTGCCAGTCCCTGTACTGACTGTGTATTACTCTGATTATTATCAGTCCCTGTACTGACTGTGTATTACTCTGATTATTACCAGTCTCTGTACTGACAGTGTATTGCTCTGATTATTTCCAGTCCCTGTACTGACTGTGTATTACTCTGATTATTACCAGTCCCTGTACTGACTGTGTATTACTCTGATTATTCCCAGTCTCTGTACTGACTGTGTATTACTCTGATTATTGCCAGTCCCTGTACTGACTGTGTATTACTCTGATTATTGCCAGTCCCTGTACTGACTGTGTATTACTCTGATTATTATCAGTCCCTGTACTGACTGTGTATTACTCTGATTATTGCCAGTCCCTGTACTGACTGTGTATTACTCTGATTATTATCAGTCCCTGTACTGATTGTGTATTACTCTGATTATTGCCAGTCCCTGTACTGACTGTGTATTACTCTGATTATTGCCAGTTCCTGTACTGACTGTATATTAGTCAGATTATTACCAGTCTCTGTACTGACTGTGTATTACTTTGATTATTACCAGTCTCTGCACTGTCTGTGTATTACTCTGATTATTGCCAGTCTCGGTACTGACTGTGTATTACTCTTATTGCCAGTCTCTGTACAGACTGTGGTTTACTCTGATTATAACCAGTCCCTGTACTGATTGTGTATTACTCTGATTATTGCAGTTCCCTGTACTAGCTGTGTATTTCTCTGATCACGGGCATTCTCTGTACTGACTGTATATTACTCTGATTATTGCCTCTGCGTGTACTGACTGTGTATTACTCTGATTATTACCAGTCTCTGTACAGACTGTGGATTACTCTGATTATTACCAGTCTCTGTACAGACTGTGGATTACTCTGATTATTACCAGTCCCTGTACGAACTGCGTATTACTCTGATCATGGGCATTCTCTGTACTGATTGTGTATTACTCTGATTATTGCCTCTGCCTGTCCTGATTGTGTATTACTCTGATTATTGCCAGTCTCTCTACTGACTGTGCATTACTCTGATTATTGCAAGTCTCTGTACTGACTGTGGATTACTCTGATTATTACCAGTCCTGGTACTGACTGTGTATTACTCTGATTATTGCGGTTCCCTGTACAAACTGTGTATTACTCCGATCACGGGCATTCTCTGTACTGACTGTGTATTACTCTGATTATTGCCTCTGCCTGTACTGACTGTGTATTACTCTGATTGTTGCCAGTCTCTGTTCTAACTGTGTATTACTCTGATTATTGCCAGTCTCAGTACTGACTGTGTATTGCTCTGATTATTGCAAGTCTCTGTACTGACTGTGTATAGCTCTGATTATTGCCAGTCCCTGTACTGACTGTATATTAGTCAGATTATTACCAGTCTCTGGACTGACTGTGTATTGCTTTGATTATTACCAGTCTCTGCACTGACTGTGTATTACTCTGATTATTGCCAGTCTCGGTACTGACTGTGTATTACTCTGATTATTGCCAGTCTCTGTACAGACTGTGGTTTACTCTGATTATAACCAGTCCCTGTACTGATTGTTTATTACACTGATTATTGCAGTTCCCTGTACTAGCTGTGTATTACTCTGATCACGGGCATTCTCTGTACTGACTGTGTATTACTCTGATTATTGCCTCTGCCTGTCCTGACTGTGTATTACTATGATTATTGCCAGTCTCTCTACTGACTGTGCATTACTCTGATTATTGCAAGTCTCTGTACTGACTGTGGATTACTCTGATTATTGCCAGTCCCTGTACTGACTGTGTATTACTCTGATTATTGCCAGTCCCTGTACTGACTGTGTATTACTCTGATTATT
This sequence comes from Heterodontus francisci, assembly GCF_036365525.1. Lineage (NCBI taxonomy): Eukaryota > Metazoa > Chordata > Chondrichthyes > Heterodontiformes > Heterodontidae > Heterodontus > Heterodontus francisci. The sequence continues at coordinate 13,891,927 of NC_090395.1, forward strand.
GTCAGTCCCTGTACTGACTGTGTATTACTCTGATTATTACCAGTCTCTGTACTGACAGTGTATTGCTCTGATTATTGCCAGTCCCTGTACTGACTGTGTATTACTCTGATTATTGCCAGTCCCTGTACTGACTGTATATTAGTCAGATTATTACCAGTCTCTGTACTGACTGTGTATTACTTTGATTATTACCAGTCTCTGCACTGTCTGTGTATTACTCTGATTATTGCCTGTCTCGGTACTGACTGTGTATTACTCTGATTATTACCAGTCTCTGTACAGACTGTGGATTACTCTGATTATTACCAGTCTCTGTACAGACTGTGGATTACTCTGATTATTACCAGTCCCTGTACGAACTGCTTATTACTCTGATCATGGGCATTCTCTGTACTGATTGTGTATTACTCTGATTATTGCCTCTGCCTGTCCTGACTGTGTATTACTCTGATTATTGCAAGTCTCTGTACTGACTGTGGATTACTCTGATTATTACCATTCCTGGTACTGACTGTGTATTACTCTGATTATTGCGGTTCCCTGTACAAACTGCGTATTACTCCGATCACGGGCATTCTCTGTACTGACTGTGTATTACTCTGATTATTGCCTCTGCCTGTACTGACTGTGTATTACTCTGATCGTTGCCAGTCTCTGTTCTAACTGTGTGTTACTCTGATTATTGCCACTCTGTACTGACTGTGTATTGCTCTGATTATTGCACGTCTCTGTCCAGACTGTGTTTTACTCTGATTATTACCAGTCTCTGTAATGACTGTGTATTGCTCTGATTATTGCCAGTCCCTGTACTGACTGTGTATTACTCTGATTATTAGCAGTCCCTGTACTGACTGTGTATTACTCTGATTATTACCAGTCTCTGTACTGACTGTGTCTTACTCTGATTATTGCCAGTCCCTGTACTGACTGTGCATTAATCTGATTATTGCCAGTCCCTGTACTGACTGTCTATTACTCTGATTATTGCCTCTGCCTGTACTGACTGTGTATTACTCTGATTGTTGCCAGTCTCTGTTCTAACTGTGTATTACTCTGATTATTGCCAGTCTCAGTACTGACTGTGTATTGCTCTGATTATTGCAAGTCTCTGTACTGACCGTGTATAGCTCTGATTATTGCCAGTCTTTGTACTGACTGTGTATTACTCTGATTATTACCAGTCTCTGTACTGACAGTGTATTGCTCTGATTATTTCCAGTCCCTGTGCTGACTGTGTATTACTCTGATTATTACCAGTCCCTGTACTGACTGTGTATTACTCTGATTATTCCCAGTCTCTGTACTGACTGTGTATTACTCTGATTATTGCCAGTCCCTGTACTGACTGTGTATTACTCTGATTATTGCCAGTCCCTGTACTGACTGTGTATTACTCTGATTATTATCAGTCCCTGTACTGACTGTGTATTACTCTGATTATTACCAGTCTCTGTACTGACAGTGTATTGCTCTGATTATTTCCAGTCCCTGTACTGACTGTGTATTACTCTGATTATTACCAGTCCCTGTACTGACTGTGTATTACTCTGATTATTCCCAGTCTCTGTACTGACTGTGTATTACTCTGATTATTGCCAGTCCCTGTACTGACTGTGTATTACTCTGATTATTGCCAGTCCCTGTACTGACTGTGTATTACTCTGATTATTATCAGTCCCTGTACTGACTGTGTATTACTCTGATTATTGCCAGTCCCTGTACTGACTGTGTATTACTCTGATTATTATCAGTCCCTGTACTGATTGTGTATTACTCTGATTATTGCCAGTCCCTGTACTGACTGTGTATTACTCTGATTATTGCCAGTTCCTGTACTGACTGTATATTAGTCAGATTATTACCAGTCTCTGTACTGACTGTGTATTACTTTGATTATTACCAGTCTCTGCACTGTCTGTGTATTACTCTGATTATTGCCAGTCTCGGTACTGACTGTGTATTACTCTTATTGCCAGTCTCTGTACAGACTGTGGTTTACTCTGATTATAACCAGTCCCTGTACTGATTGTGTATTACTCTGATTATTGCAGTTCCCTGTACTAGCTGTGTATTTCTCTGATCACGGGCATTCTCTGTACTGACTGTATATTACTCTGATTATTGCCTCTGCGTGTACTGACTGTGTATTACTCTGATTATTACCAGTCTCTGTACAGACTGTGGATTACTCTGATTATTACCAGTCTCTGTACAGACTGTGGATTACTCTGATTATTACCAGTCCCTGTACGAACTGCGTATTACTCTGATCATGGGCATTCTCTGTACTGATTGTGTATTACTCTGATTATTGCCTCTGCCTGTCCTGATTGTGTATTACTCTGATTATTGCCAGTCTCTCTACTGACTGTGCATTACTCTGATTATTGCAAGTCTCTGTACTGACTGTGGATTACTCTGATTATTACCAGTCCTGGTACTGACTGTGTATTACTCTGATTATTGCGGTTCCCTGTACAAACTGTGTATTACTCCGATCACGGGCATTCTCTGTACTGACTGTGTATTACTCTGATTATTGCCTCTGCCTGTACTGACTGTGTATTACTCTGATTGTTGCCAGTCTCTGTTCTAACTGTGTATTACTCTGATTATTGCCAGTCTCAGTACTGACTGTGTATTGCTCTGATTATTGCAAGTCTCTGTACTGACTGTGTATAGCTCTGATTATTGCCAGTCCCTGTACTGACTGTATATTAGTCAGATTATTACCAGTCTCTGGACTGACTGTGTATTGCTTTGATTATTACCAGTCTCTGCACTGACTGTGTATTACTCTGATTATTGCCAGTCTCGGTACTGACTGTGTATTACTCTGATTATTGCCAGTCTCTGTACAGACTGTGGTTTACTCTGATTATAACCAGTCCCTGTACTGATTGTTTATTACACTGATTATTGCAGTTCCCTGTACTAGCTGTGTATTACTCTGATCACGGGCATTCTCTGTACTGACTGTGTATTACTCTGATTATTGCCTCTGCCTGTCCTGACTGTGTATTACTATGATTATTGCCAGTCTCTCTACTGACTGTGCATTACTCTGATTATTGCAAGTCTCTGTACTGACTGTGGATTACTCTGATTATTGCCAGTCCCTGTACTGACTGTGTATTACTCTGATTATTGCCAGTCCCTGTACTGACTGTGTATTACTCTGATTATTGTCAGTCCCTGTACTGACTGTGTATTACTCTGATTATTACCAGTCTCTGTACTGACAGTGTATTGCTCTGATTATTGCCAGTCCCTGTACTGACTGTGTATTACTCTGATTATTGCCAGTCCCTGTACTGACTGTATATTAGTCAGATTATTACCAGTCTCTGTACTGACTGTGTATTACTTTGATTATTACCAGTCTCTGCACTGTCTGTGTATTACTCTGATTATTGCCTGTCTCGGTACTGACTGTGTATTACTCTGATTATTACCAGTCTCTGTACAGACTGTGGATTACTCTGATTATTACCAGTCTCTGTACAGACTGTGGATTACTCTGATTATTACCAGTCCCTGTACGAACTGCTTATTACTCTGATCATGGGCATTCTCTGTACTGATTGTGTATTACTCTGATTATTGCCTCTGCCTGTCCTGACTGTGTATTACTCTGATTATTGCCTGTCTCTCTACTGACTGTGCATTACTCTGATTATTGCAAGTCTCTGTACTGACTGTGGATTACTCTGATTATTACCAGTCCTGGTACTGACTGTGTATTACTCTGATTATTGCGGTTCCCTGTACAAACTGTGTATTACTCCGATCACGGGCATTCTCTGTACTGACTGTGTATTACTCTGATTATTGCCTCTGCCTGTACTGACTGTGTATTACTCTGATTGTTGCCAGTCTCTGTTCTAACTGTGTATTACTCTGATTATTGCCAGTCTCAGTACTGACTGTGTATTGCTCTGATTATTGCAAGTCTCTGTACTGACTGTGTATAGCTCTGATTATTGCCAGTCCCTGTACTGACTGTATATTAGTCAGATTATTACCAGTCTCTGTACTGACTGTGTATTGCTTTGATTATTACCAGTCTCTGCACTGACTGTGTATTACTCTGATTATTGCCAGTCTCGGTACTGACTGTGTATTACTCTGATTATTGCCAGTCTCTGTACAGACTGTGGTTTACTATGATTATAACCAGTCCCTGTACTGATTGTGTATTACACTGATTATTGCAGTTCCCTGTACTAGCTGTGTATTACTCTGATCACGGGCATTCTCTGTACTGACTGTGTATTACTCTGATTATTGCCTATGCCTGTACTGACTGTGTATTACTCTGATTGTTGCCAGTCTCTGTAATGACTGTGCATTACTCTGATTATTACCAGTCCCTGTTCTGACTGTGCATTACTCTGATTATTGCCAGTCCCTGTACTGACTGTGTATTACTCTGATTATTGCCAGTCTCTGTCCTGACTGTGTATTACTCTGATTGTTGCCAGTCTCTGTTCTGACTGTGCATTACTCTGATTATTACCAGTCCCTGTTCTGACTGTGCATTACTCTGATTATTGCCAGTCCCTGTACTGACTGTGTATTGCTCTGATTATTGCCAGTCTCTGTACTGACTGTGCATTACTCTGATTATTACCAGTCCCTGTTCTGACTGTGCATTACTCTGATTATTGCCAGTCCCTGTACTGACTGTGTATTACTCTGATTATTGCCAGTTTCTGTACTGACTGTGTATTACTCTGATTATTGCTTTTTGCTGTATTGACTGTGTATTACTCTGATTATTACCAGTCTTTGTACTGACTGTGTATTACTCTGATTATTACCAGTCTCGGTACTGACTGTGTATTACTCTGATTATTACCAGTCTCTGTACAGACTGTGGATTACTCTGATTATTACCAGTCTCTGTACAGACTGTGGATTACTCTGATTATTACCAGTCCCTGTACTAACTGCGTATTACTCTGATAATGGGCATTCTCTGTACTGATTGTGTATCACTCTGATTATTGCCTCTGCCTGTCCTGACTGTGTATTACTCTGATTATTGCCAGTCTCTCTACTGACTGTGCATTACTCTGATTATTGCAAGTCTCTGTACTGACTGTGGATTACTCTGATTATTACCAGTCCTGGTACTGACTGTGAATTACTCTGATTATTGCGGTTCCCTGTACAAACTGCGTATTACTCCAATCACGGGCATTCTATGTACTAACTGTGTATTACTCTGATTATTGCCTCTGCCTGTACTGACTGTGTATTACTCTGATTGTTGCCAGTCTCTGTACTAACTGTGTATTACTCTGATTATTACCAGTCTCTGCACTGACTGTGTATTACTCTGATTATTGCCTGTCTCGGTACTGACTGTGTATTACTCTGATTATTACCAGTCTCTGTACAGACTGTGGTTTACTCTGATTATAACCAGTCCCTGTACTGATTGTGTATTACTCTGATTATTGCAGTTCCCTGTACAAGCTGTGTATTACTCTGATCACGGGCATTCTCTGTACTGACTGTGTATTACTCTGATTATTGCCTCTGCCTGTACTGACTGTGTATTACTCTGATTGTTGCCAGTCTCTGTAATGACTGTGCATTACTCTGATTATTACCAGTCCCTGTTCTGACTGTGCATTACTCTGATTATTGCCAGTCCCTGTACTGACTGTGTATTACTCTGATTATTGCCAGTCTCTGTACTGACTGTGTATTACTCTGATTATTGACTCTGCCTGTACTGACTGTGTATTACTCTGATTATTGCCTCTGCCTGTACTGACTGTGTATTACTCTGATTGTTGCCATTCTCTGTAATGACAGTGTATTGCTCTGATTATTGCCAGTCTCTGTACTGACTGTGCATTACTCTGATTATTACTGGTCCCTGTTCTGACTGTGCATTACTCTGATTATTGCCAGTCCCTGTACTGACTGTGTATTACTCTGATTATTGCCAGTCTCTGTACTGACTGTGTATTACTCTGATTATTGCTTTTTGCTGTATTGCCTGTGTATTACTCTGATTATTACCAGTCTTTGTACTGACTGTGCATTACTCTGATTATTGCCAGTCCCGGTACTCACTGTGTATTACTCTGATTATTACCAGTCTCGGTACTGACTGTGGATTACTCTGATTATTACCAGTCTCTGTACAGACTGTGGATTACTCTGATTATTACCAGTCTCTGTACAGACTGTGGATTACTCTGATTATTACCAGTCCCTGTACTAACTGCGTATTACTCTGATCATTGGCATTCTCTGTACTGATTGTGTATTACTCTGATTATTGCCTCTGCCTGTCCTGACTGTGTATTACTCTGATTATTGCCAGTCTCTCTACTGACTGTGCATTACTCTGATTATTGCAAGACTCTGTACTGACTGTGGATTACTCTGATTATTACCAGTCCTGGTACTGACTGTGTATTACTCTGATTATTGCGGTTCCCTGTACAAACTGCGTATTACTCCGATCACGGGCATTCTCGGTACAGTCTGTGTATTACTCTGATTATTGCCTCTGCCTGCACTGACTGTGTATTACTCTGATTATTACCAGTCCCTGTACTGAGTGTGTATTACTCTGATTATTACCAGTCTCTGTACTGACTGTGTATTACACTGATTATTGCCAGTCCCTGTACTGACTGTGTATTACTCTGATTATTGCCTCTGCCTGTACTGACTGTGTATTACTCTGATTGTTGCCAGTCTCTGTTCTAACTGTGTATTACTCTGATTATTGCCAGTCTCAGTACTGACTGTGTATTGCTCTGATTATTGCAAGTCTCTGTACTGACTGTGTATAGCTCTGATTATTGCAGGTCTTTGTACTGACTGTGTATTACTCTGATTATTACCAGTCTCTGTACTGGCAGTGTATTGCTCTGATTATTTCCAGTCCCTGTACTGACTGTGTATTACTCTGATTATTCCCAGTCTCTGTACTGACTGTGTATTACTCTGATTATTGCTAGTCCCTGTACTGACTGTGTATTACTCTGATTATTGCCAGCCCCTGTACTGACTGTGTATTACTCTGATTATTATCAGTCCCTGTACTGACTGTGTATTACTCTGATTATTACCAGTCTCTGAACTGACAGTGTATTGCTCTGATTATTTCCAGTCCCTGTACTGACTGTGTATTACTCTGATTATTACCAGTCCCTGTACTGACTGTGTATTACTCTGATTATTCCCAGTCTCTCTACTGACTGTGTATTACTCTGATTATTGCCAGTCCCTGTACTGACTGTGTATTACTCTGATTATTGCCAGTCCCTGTACTGACTGTGTATTACTCTGATTATTATCAGTCCCTGTACTGACTGTGTATTACTCTGATTATTGCCAGTCCCTGTACTGACTGTGTATTACTCTGATTATTATCAGTCCCTGGACTGACTGTGTATTACTCTGATTATTGCCAGTCCCTGCACTGACTGTATATTAGTCAGATTATTACCAGTCTCTGTACTGACTGTGTATTACTTTGATTATTACCAGTCTCTGCACTGTCTGTGTATTACTCTGATTATTGCCAGTCTCGGAACTGACTTTGTATTACTCTTATTGCCAGTCTCTGTACAGACTGTGGTTTACTCTGATTATAACCAGTCCCTGTACTGATTGTGTATTACTCTGATTATTGCAGTTCCCTGTACTGGCTGTGTATTTCTCTGATCACGGGCATTCTCTGTACTGACTGTATATTACTCTGATTATTGCCTCTGCGTGTACTGACTGTGTATTACTCTGATTATTACCTGTCTCGGTATTGACTGTGTATTACTCTGATTGTTACCAGTCTCTGTACAGACTGTGGATTACTCTGATTATTACCAGTCTCTGTAAAGACTGTGGATTACTCTGATTATTACCAGTCCCTGTACGAACTGCGTATTACTCTGATCATGGGCATTCTCTGTACTGATTGTGTATTACTCTGATTATTGCCTCTGCCTGTCCTGACTGTGTATTACTCTGATTATTGCCAGTTTCAGTACTGACTGTGTATTGCTCTGATTATTGCAAGTCTCTGTACTGACTGTGTATAGCTCTGATTATTGCCAGTCCCTGTACTGACTGTATATTAGTCAGATTATTACCAGTCTCTGTACTGACTGTGTATTACTTTGATTATTACCAGTCTCTGCACTGACTGTGTATTACTCTGATTATTGCCAGTCTCGGTACTGACTGTGTATTACTCTGATTATTGCCAGTCTCTGTACAGACTGTGGTTTACTCTGATTATAACCAGTCCCTGTACTGATTGTGTATTACACTGATTAATGCAGTTCCCTGTACTAGCTGTGTATTACTCTGATCACGGGCATTCTCTGTAGTGACTGTGTATTACTCTGATTATTGCCTCTGCCTGTACTGACTGTGTATTACTCTGATTGTTGCCAGTCTCTGTAATGGCTGTGCATTACTCTGATTATTACCAGTCCCTGTTCTGACTGTGCATTACTCTGATTATTGCCAGTCCCTGTACTGACTCTGTATTACTCTGATTATTTCCTCTGCCTGTACTGACTGTTTATTACTCTGATTGTTGCCAGTCTCTGTAATGACTGTGCATTACTCTGATTATTACCAGTCCCTGTTCTGACTGTGCATTACTCTGATTATTGCCAGTCCCTGTACTGACTGTGTATTACTCTGATTATTGCCAGCCTCTGTACTGACTGTGTATTACTCTGATTATTGCCAGTTTCTGTACTGACTGTATATTACTCTGATTATTGCTTTTTGCTGTATTGACTGTGTATTACTCTGATTATTACCAGTCTTTGTACTGACTGTGTATTCCTCTGATTATTACCAGTCTCGGTACTGACTGTGTATTGCTCTGATTATTACCAGTCTCTGTACAGACTGTGGATTACTCTGATTATTACCAGTCCCTGTACAGACTGTGGATTACTCTGATTATTACCAGTCCCTGTACTAACTGCGTATTACTCTGATCATGGGCATTCTCTGCACTGATTGTGTATCACTCTGATTATTGCCTCTGCCTGTCCTGACTGTGTATTACTCTGATTATTGCCAGTCTCTCTACTGACTGTGCATTACTCTGATTATTGCAAGTCTCTGTACTGACTGTGGATTACTCTGATTATTACCAGTCCTGGTACTGACTGTGTATTACTCTGATTATTGCGGTTCCCTGTACAAACTGCGTATTACTCCGATCACCGGCATTCTCTGTACTGACTGTGTATTACTCTGATTATTGCCTCTGCCTGTACTGACTGTGTATTACTCTGATTGTTGCCAGTCTGTGTACTAACTGTGTATTACTCTGATTATTACCAGTCTCTGCACTGACTGTGTATTACTCTGATTATTGCCTGTCTCGGTACTGACTGTGTATTACTCTGATTATTACCAGTCTCTGTACAGACTGTGGTTTACTCTGATTATAACCAGTCCCTGTACTGATTGTGTATTACTCTGATTATTGCAGTTCCCTGTACAAGCTGTGTATTACTCTGATCACGGGCATTCTCTGTACTGACTGTGTATTACTCTGATTATTGCCTCTGCCTGTACTGTCTGTGTATTACTCTGATTGTTGCCAGTCTCTGTTATGACTGTGCATTACTCTGATTATTACCCGTCCCTGTTCTGACTGTGCATTACTCTGATTATTGCCAGTCCCTGTACTGACTGTATATTAGTCAGATTATTACCAGTCTCTGTACTGACTGTGTATTACTTTGATTATTACCAGTCTCTGCACTGACCGTGTATTACTCAGATTATTGCCAGTCTCGGTACTGACTGTGTATTACTCTGATTATTGCCAGTCTTTGTACAGACTGTGGTTTACTCTGATTATAACCAGTCCCTGTACTGATTGTGTATTACACTGATTATTGCAGTTCCCTGTACTAGCTGTGTATTACTCTGATCACGGGCATTCTCTGTACTGACTGTGTATTACTCTGATTATTGACTCTGCCTGTACTGACTGTGTATTACTCTGATTGTTGCCAGTCTCTGTTCTGACTGTGCATTACTCTGATTATTACCAGTCCCTGTTCTGACTGTGCATTACTCTGATTATTGCCAGTCCCTGTACTGACTGTGTATTGCTCTGATTATTGCCAGTCTCTGTACTGACTGTGCATTACTCTGATTATTACCAGTCCCTGTTCTGACTCTGCATTACTCTGATTATTGCCAGTCCCTGTACTGACTGTGTATTACTCTGATTATTGCCAGTTTCTGTACTGACTGTGTATTACTCTGATTATTGACTCTGCCTGTACTGACTGTGTATTACTCTGATTGTTTCCAGTCTCTGTTCTGACTGTGCATTACTCTGATTATTACCAGTCCCTGTTCTGACTCTGCATTACTCCTATTATTGCCAGTCCCTGTACTGACTGTGTATTACTCTGATTATTGCCAGTTTCTGTACTGACTGTGTATTACTCTGATTATTGCTTTTTGCTGTATTGACTGTGTATTACTCTGATTATTACCTGTCTTTGTACTGACTGTGTATTCCTCTGATTATTACCAGTCTCGGTACTGACTGTGTATTGCTCTGATTATTACCAGTCTCTGTACAGACTGTGGATTACTCTGATTATTACCAGTCCCTGTACAGACTGTGGATTACTCTGATTATTACCAGTCCCTGTACTAACTGCGTATTACTCTGATCATGGGCATTCTCTGCACTGATTGTGTATCACTCTGATTATTGCCTCTGCCTGTCCTGACTGTGTATTACTCTGATTATTGCCAGTTTCTCTACTGACTGTGCATTACTCTGATTATTGCAAGTCTCTGTACTGACTGTGGATTACTCTGATTATTACCAGTCCTGGTACTGACTGTGTATTACTCTGATTATTGCGGTTCCCTGTACAAACTGCGTATTACTCCGATCACCGGCATTCTCTGTACTGACTGTGTATTACTCTGATTATTGCCTCTGCCTGTACTGACTGTGTATTACTCTGATTGTTGACAGTCTGTGTACTAACTGTGTATTACTCTGATTATTACCAGTCTCTGCACTGACTGTGTATTACTCTGATTATTGCCTGTCTCGGTACTGACTGTGTATTACTCTGATTATTACCAGTCTCTGTACAGACTGTGGTTTACTCTGATTATAACCAGTCCCTGTACTGATTGTGTATTACTCTGATTATTGCAGTTCCCTGTACAAGCTGTGTATTACTCTGATCACGGGCATTCTCTGTACTGACTGTGTATTACTCTGATTATTGCCTCTGCCTGTACTGACTGTGTATTACTCTGATTGTTGCCAGTCTCTGTTATGACTGTGCATTACTCTGATTATTACCCGTCCCTGTTCTGACTGTGCATTACTCTGATTATTGCCAGTCCCTGTACTGACTGTGTATTACTCTGATTATTGCCAGTCTCTGTACTGACTGTGTATTACTCTGATTATTGACTCTGCCTGTACTGACTGTGTATTACTCTGATTATTGCCTCTGCCTGTACTGACTGTGTATTACTCTGATTGTTGCCATTCTCTGTAATGACAGTGTATTGCTCTGATTATTGCAAGTCTCTGTACTGACTGTGTATTGCTCTGATTATTGCCAGTCCCTGTACTGACTGTATATTAGTCAGATTATTACCAGTCTCTGTACTGACTGTGTATTACTTTGATTATTACCAGTCTCTGCACTGACTGTGTATTACTCAGATTATTGCCAGTCTCGTTACTGACTGTGTATTACTCTGATTATTGCCAGTCTCTGTACAGACTGTGGTTTACTCTGATTATAACCAGTCCCTGTACTGATTGTGTATTACACTGATTATTGCTGTTCCCTGTACTAGCTGTGTATTACTCTGATCACGGGCATTCTCTGTACTGACTGTGTATTACTCTGATTATTGACTCTGCCTGTACTGACTGTGTATTACTCTGATTGTTGCCAGTCTCTGTTCTGACTGTGCATTACTCTGATTATTACCAGTCCCTGTTCTGACTGTGCATTACTCTGATTATTGCCAGTCCCTGTACTGACTGTGTATTGCTCTGATTATTGCCAGTCTCTGTACTGACTGTGCATTACTCTGATTATTACCAGTCCCTGTTCTGACTCTGCATTACTCTGATTATTGCCAGTCCCTGTCCTGACTGTTTATTACTCTGATTATTGCCAGTTTCTGTACTGACTGTGTATTACTCTGATTATTGCTTTTTGCAGTATTGACTGTGTATTACTCTGATTATTACCAGTCTTTGTACTGACTGTGTATTACTCTGATTATTACCAGTCTCGGTACTGACTGTGTATTACTCTGATTATTACCAGTCTCTGTACAGACTGTGGATTACTCTGATTATTACCAGTCTCTGTACAGACTGTGGATTACTCTGATTATTACCAGTCCCTGTACTAACTGCGTATTACTCTGATCATGGGCATTCTCTGCACTGATTGTGTATCACTCTGATTATTGCCTCTGCCTGTCCTGACTGTGTATTACTCTGATTATTGCCAGTCTCTCTACTGACTGTGCATTACTCTGATTATTGCAATTCTCTGTACTGACTGTGGATTACTCTGATTATTGCGGTTCCCTGTACAAACTGCGGATTACTCCGATCACGGGCATTCTCTGTACTGACTGTGTATTACTCTGATTATTGCCTCTGCCTGTACTGACTGTGTATTACTCTGATTGTTGCCAGTCTGTGTACTAACTGTGTATTACTCTGATTATTACCAGTCTCTGCACTGACTGTGTATTACTCTGATTATTGCCTGTCTCGGTACTGACTGTGTATTACTCTGATTATTACCAGTCTCTGTACAGACTGTGGTTTACTCTGATTATAACCAGTCCCTGTACTGATTGTGTATTACTCTGATTATTGCAGTTCCCTGTACAAGCTGTGTATTACTCTGATCACGGGCATTCTCTGTACTGACTGTGTATTACTCTGATTATTGCCTCTGCCTGTACTGACTGTGTATTACTCTGATTGTTGCCAGTCTCTGTAATGACTGTGCATTACTCTGATTATTACCAGGCCCTGTTCTGACTGTGCATTACTCTGATTATTGCCAGTCCCTGTACTGACTGTGTATTACTCTGATTATTGCCAGTCTCTGTACTGACTGTGTATTACTCTGATTATTGACTCTGCCTGTACTGACTGTGTATTACTCTGATTATTGCCTCTGCCTGTACTGACTGTGTATTACTCTGATTGTTGCCAGTCTCTGTACTGACTGTGCATTACTCTGATTATTACTGGTCCCTGTTCTGACTGTGCATTACTCTGATTATTGCCAGTCCCTGTACTGACTGTATATTACTCTGATTATTGCCAGTCTCTGTACTGACTGTGTATTACTCTGATTATTGCTTTTTGCTGTATTGACAGTGTATTACTCTGATTATTACCAGTCTTTGTACTGACTGTGCATTACTCTGATTATTGCGAGTCTCGGTACTGACTGTGTATTACTCTGATTATTACCAGTCTCGGTACTGACTGTGTATTACTCTGATTAGTACCAGTCTCTGTACAGACTGTGGATTACTCTGATTATTACCAGTCTCTGTACAGACTGTGGATTACTCTGATTATTACCAGTCCCTGTACTAACTGCGTATTACTCTGATCATTGGCATTCTCTGTACTGATTGTGTATTACTCTGATTATTGCCTCTGCCTGTCCTGACTGTGTATTACTCTGATTATTGCCAGTCTCTCTACTGACTGTGCATTACTCTGATTATTGCAAGTCTCTGTACTGAATGTGGATTACTCTGATTATTACCAGTCCTGGTACTGACTGTGTATTACTCTGATTATTGCGGTTCCCTGTACAAACTGCGAATTACTCCGATCACGGGCATTCTCGGTACAGACTGTGTATTACTCTGATTATTACCAGTCCCTGTACTGACTGTGTATTACTCTGATTATTACCAGTCTCTGTACTGACTGTGTATTACTCTGATTATTGCTAGTCCCTGTACTGACTGTGTATTACTCTGATTATTGCCTCTGCCTGTACTGACTGTGTATTACTCTGATTGTTGCCAGTCTCTGTTCTAACTGTGTATTACTCTGATTATTGCCAGTCTCAGTACTGACTGTGTATTGCTCTGATTATTGCAAGACTCTGTACTGACTGTGTATAGCTCTGATTATTGCAGGTCATTGTACTGACTGTGTATTACTCTGATTATTACCAGTCTCTGTACTGACAGTGTATTGCTCTGATTATTTCCAGTCCCTGTACTGACTGTGTATTACTCTGATTATTCCCAGTCTCTGTACTGACTGTGTATTACTCTGATTATTGCCAGTCCCTGTACTGACTGTGTATTACTCTGATTATTATCAGTCCCTGTACTGACTGTGTATTACTCTGATTATTACCAGTCTCTGAACTGACAGTGTATTGCTCTGATTATTTCCAGTCCCTGTACTGACTGTGTATTACTCTGATTATTCCCAGTCTCTCTACTGACTGTGTATTACTCTGATTATTCCCAGTCTCTCTACTGACTGTGTATTACTCTGATTATTGCCAGTCCCTGTACTGACTGTGTATTACTCTGATTATTGCCAGTCCCTGTACTGACTGTGTATTACTCTGATTATTATCAGTCCCTGTACTGACTGTGTATTACTCTGATTATTGCCAGTCCCTGTACTGACTGTGTATTACTCTGATTATTATCAGTCCCTGTACTGACTGTGTATTACTCTGATTATTGCCAGTCCCTGTACTGACTGTGTATTACTCTGATTATTGCCAGTCCCTGTACTGACTGTATATTAGTCAGATTATTACCATTCTCTGTACTGACTGTGTATTACTTTGATTATTACTAGTCTCTGCACTGTCTGTGTATTACTCTGATTATTGCCAGTCTCGGTACTGACTGTGTATTACTCTTATTGCCAGTCTCTGTACAGACTGTGGTTTACTCTGATTATAACCAGTCCCTGTACTGATTGTGTATTACTCTGATTATTGCAGTTCCCTGTACTAGCTGTGTATTTCTCTGATCACGGGCATTCTCTGTACTGACTGTATATTACTCTGATTATTGCCTCTGCGTGTACTGACTGTGTATTACTCTGATTATTACATGTCTCGGTACTGACTGTGTATTACTCTGATTATAACCAGTCTCTGTACAGACTGTGTATTACTCTGATTATTGCCAGGCCCTGTACTGACTGTGTATTACTCTGATTATTGCCAGTCCCTGTACTGACTGTATATTAGTCAGATTATTACCAGTCTCTGTACTGACTGTGTATTACTTTGATTATAACCAGTCTCTGCACTGTCTGTGTATTACTCTGATTATTCCTTTTTGCTGTATTGACTGTGTATTACTCTGATTATTACCAGTCTTTGTACTGACTGTGTATTCCTCTGATTATTACCAGTCTCGGTACTGACTGTGTATTGCTCTGATTATTACCAGTCTCTGTACAGACTGTGGATTACTCTGATTATTACCAGTCTCTGTACAGACTGTGGATTACTCTGATTACTACCAGTCCCTGTACTAACTGCGTATTACTCTGATCATGGGCATTCTCTGCACTGATTGTGTATAACTCTGATTATTGCCTCTGCCTGTCCTGACTGTGTATTACTCTGATTATTGCCAGTCTCTCTACTGACTGTGCATTACTCTGATTATTGCAAGTCTCTGTACTGACTGTGGATTACTCTGATTATGGGCATTCTCTGTACTGATTGTGTATTACTCTGATTATTGCCTCTGCCTGTCCTGACTGTGTATTACTCTGATTATTGCCAGTCTCTCTGCTGACTGTGCATTACTCTGATTATTGAAAGTCCCTGTACTGACTGTGTATTACTCTGATTATTGCCAGTCCCTGTACTGACTGTGGATTACTCTGATTATTACCAGTCCTGGTACTGACTGTGTATTACTCTGATTATTGCGGTTCCCTGTACAAACTGCGTATTACTGCGATCACGGGCATTCTCGGTACAGACTGTGTATTACTCTGATTATTGCCTCTGCCTGCACTGACTGTGTATTACTCTGATTATTACCAGTCCCTGTACTGACTGTGTATTACTCTGATTATTACCAGTCTCTGTACTGACTGTGTATTACTCTGATTATTGCCAGTCCCTGTACTGACTGTGTATTACTCTGATTATTGCCTCTGCCTGTACTGACTGTGTATTACTCTGATTGTTGCCAGTCTCTGTTCTAACTGTGTATTACTCTGATTATTGCCAGTCTCAGTACTGACTGTGTATTGCTCTGATTATTGCAAGTCTCTGTACTGACTGTGTATAGCTCTGATTATTGCAGGTCATTGTACTGACTGTGTATTACTCTGATTATTACCAGTCTCTGTACTGACAGTGTATTGCTCTGATTATTTCCAGTCCCGGTACTGACTGTGTATTACTCTGATTATTGCCAGTCTCTGTACTGACTGTGTATTACTCTGATTATTGCCAGTCCCTGTACTGACTGTGTATTACTCTGATTATTGCCAGTCCCTGTACTGACTGTGTATTACTCTGATTATTATCAGTCCCTGTACTGACTGTGTATTACTCTGATTATTACCAGTCTCTGAACTGACAGTGTATTGCTCTGATTATTTCCAGTCCCTGTACTGACTGTGTATTACTCTGATTATTACCAGTCCCTGTACTGACTGTGTATTACTCTGATTATTCCCAGTCTCTCTACTGACTGTGTATTACTCTGATTATTGCCAGTCCCTGTACTGACTGTGTATTACTCTGATTATTGCCAGTCCCTGTACTGACTGTGTATTACTCTGATTATTATCAGTCCCTGTACTGACTGTGTATTACTCTGATTATTGCCAGTCCCTGTACTGACTGTGTATTACTCTGATTATTATCAGTCCCTGTACTGACTGTGTATTACTCTGATTATTGCCAGTCCCTGTACTGACTGTGTATTACTCTGATTATTGCCAGTCCCTGTACTGACCGTATATTAGACAGATTATTACCAGTCTCTGTACTGACTGTGTATTACTTTGATTATTACCAGTCTCTGCACTGTCTGTGTATTACTCTGATTATTGCCAGTCTCGGTACTGACTGTGTATTACTCTTATTGCCAGTCTCTGTACAGACTGTGGTTTACTCTGATTATAACCAGTCCCTGTACTGATTGTGTATTACTCTGATTATTGCAGTTCCCTGTACTAGCTGTGTATTTCTCTGATCACGGGCATTCTCTGTACTGACTGTATATTACTCTGATTATTGCCTCTGCGTGTACTGACTGTGTATTACTCTGATTATTACATGTCTCGGTACTGACTGTGTATTACTCTGATTATTACCAGTCTCTGTACAGACTGTGGATTACTCTGATTATTACCAGTCTCTGTACAGACTGTGTATTACTCTGATTATTGCCAGGCCCTGTACTGACTGTGTATTACTCTGATTATTGCCAGTCCCTGTACTGACTGTATATTAGTCAGATTATTACCAGTCTCTGTACTGACTGTGTATTACTTTGATTATTACCAGTCTCTGCACTGTCTGTGTATTACTCTGATTATTGCCAGTCTCGGTACTGACTGTGTATTACTCTTATTGCCAGTCTCTGTACAGACTGTGGTTTACTCTGATTATAACCAGTCCCTGTACTGATTGTGTATTACTCTGATTATTGCAGTTCCCTGTACTGACTGTGTATTACTCTGATTATTATCAGTCCCTGTACTGACTGTGTATTACTCTGATTATTGCCAGTCCCTGTACTGACTGTGTATTACTCTGATTATTATCAGTCCCTGTACTGACTGTGTATTACTCTGATTATTGCCAGTCCCTGTACTGACTGTGTATTACTCTGATTATTGCCAGTCCCTGTACTGACTGTATATTAGTCAGATTATTACCATTCTCTGTACTGACTGTGTATTACTTTGATTATTACCAGTCTCTGCACTGTCTGTGTATTACTCTGATTATTGCCAGTCTCGGTACTGACTGTGTATTACTCTTATTGCCATTCTCTGTACAGACTGTGGTTTACTCTGATTATAACCAGTCCCTGTACTGATTGTGTATTACTCTGATTATTGCAGTTCCCTGTACTGGCTGTCTATTTCTCTGATCACGGGCATTCTCTGTACTGACTGTATATTACTCTGATTATTGCCTCTGCGTGTACTGACTGTGTATTACTCTGATTATTACCTGTCTCGGTACTGACTGTGTATTACTCTGATTATTACCAGTCTCTGTACAGACTGTAGATTACTCTGATTATTACCAGTCTCTGTACAGACTGTGGATTACTCTGATTATTACCAGTCCCTGTACGAACTGCGTATTACTCTGATCATGGGCATTCTCTGTACTGATTGTGTATTACTCTGATTATTGCCTCTGCCTGTCCTGACTGTGTATTACTCTGATTGTTGCCAGTCTCTGTTCTAACTGTGTATTACTCTGATTATTGCCAGTCTCAGTACTGACTGTGTATTGCTCTGATTATTGCAAGTCTCTGTACTGACTGTGTATAGCTCTGATTATTGCCAGTCCCTGTACTGACTGTATATTAGTCAGATTATTACCAGTCTCTGTACTGACTGTGTATTACTTTGATTATTACCAGTCTCTGCACTGACTGTGTATTACTCTGATTATTGCCAGTCTCGGTACTGACTGTGTATTACTCTGATTATTGCCAGTCTCTGTACAGACTGTGGTTTACTCTGATTATAACCAGTCCCTGTACTGATTGTGTATTACACTGATTATTGCAGTTCCCTGTACTAGCTGTGTATTACTCTGATCACGGGCATTCTCTGTACTGACTGTGTATTACTCTGATTATTGCCAGTCCCTGTACTGACTGTGTATTACTCTGATTATTGCCAGTCCCTGTACTGACTGTGTATTACTCTGATTATTATCAGTCCCTGTAGTGACTGTGTATTACTCTGATTATTGCCAGTCCCTGTACTGACTGTGTATTACTCTGATTATTATCAGTCCCTGTACTGACTGTGTATTACTCTGATTATTGCCAGTCCCTGTACTGACTGTGTATTACTCTGATTATTGCCAGTCCCTGTACTGACTGTATATTAGTCAGATTATTACCAGTCTCTGTACTGACTGTGTATTACTTTGATTATTACCAGTCTCTGCACTGTCTGTGTATTACTCTGATTATTGCAGTTCCCTGTACTAGCTGTGTATTTCTCTGATCACGGGCATTCTCTGTACTGACTGTATATTACTCTGATTATTGCCTCTGCGTGTACTGACTGTGTATTACTCTGATTATTACATGTCTCGGTACTGACTGTGTATTACTCTGATTATTACCAGTATCTGTACAGACTGTGGATTACTCTGATTATTACCAGTCTCTGTACAGACTGTGTATTACTCTGATTATTGCCAGGCCCTGTACTGACTGTGTATTACTCTGATTATTGCCAGTCCCTGTACTGACTGTATATTAGTCAGATTATTACCAGTCTCTGTACTGACTGTGTATTACTTTGATTATAACCAGTCTCTGCACTGTCTGTGTATTACTCTGATTATTGCTTTTTGCTGTATTGACTGTGTATTCCTCTGATTATTACCAGTCTTTGTACTGACTGTGTATTCCTCTGATTATTACCAGTCTCGGTACTGACTGTGTATTGCTCTGATTATTACCAGTCTCTGTACAGACTGTGGATTACTCTGATTATTACCAGTCTCTGGACAGACTGTGGATTACTCTGATTATTACCAGTCCCTGTACTAACTGCGTATTACTCTGATCATGGGCATTCTCTGCACTGATTGTGTATCACTCTGATTATTGCCTCTGCCTGTCCTGACTGTGTATTACTCTGATTATTGCCAGTCTCTCTACTGACTGTGCATTACTCTGATTATTGCAAGTCTCTGTACTGACTGTGGATTACTCTGATTATTACCAGTCCTGGTACTGACTGTGTATTACTCTGATTATTGCGGTTCCCTGTACAAACTGCGTATTACTCCGATCACCGGCATTCTCTGTACTGACTGTGTATTACTCTGATTATTGCCTCTGCCTGTACTGACTGTGTATTACTCTGATTGTTGCCAGTCTGTGTACTAACTGTGTATTACTCTGATTATTACCAGTCTCTGCACTGACTGTGTATTACTCTGATTATTGCCTGTCTCGGTACTGACTGTGTATTACTCTGATTATTACCAGTCTCTGTACAGACTGTGGTTTACTCTGATTATAACCAGTCCCTGTACTGATTGTGTATTACTCTGATTATTGCAGTTCCCTGTACAAGCTGTGTATTACTCTGATCACGGGCATTCTCTGTACTGACTGTGTATTACTCTGATTATTGCCTCTGCCTGTACTGACTGTGTATTACTCTGATTATTACATGTCTCGGTACTGACTGTGTATTACTCTGATTATTACCCGTCCCTGTTCTGACTGTGCATTACTCTGATTATTGCCAGTCCCTGTACTGACTGTGTATTACTCTGATTATTGCCAGTCTCTGTACTGACTGTGTATTACTCTGATTATTGACTCTGCCTGTACTGACTGTGTATTACTCTGATTATTGCCTCTGCCTGTACTGACTGTGTATTACTCTGATTGTTGCCATTCTCTGTAATGACAGTGTATTGCTCTGATTATTGCAAGTCTCTGTACTGACTGTGTATAGCTCTGATTATTGCCAGTCCCTGTACTGACTGTATATTAGTCAGATTATTACCAGTCTCTGTACTGTCTGTGTATTACTCTGATTATTGCCAGTCTCGGTACTGACTGTGTATTACTCTTATTGCCAGTCTCTGTACAGACTGTGGTTTACTCTGATTATAACCAGTCCCTGTACTGATTGTGTATTACTCTGATTATTGCAGTTCCCTGTACTAGCTGTGTATTTCTCTGATCACGGGCATTCTCTGTACTGACTGTATATTACTCTGATTATTGCCTCTGCGTGTACTGACTGTGTATTACTCTGATTATTACATGTCTCGGTACTGACTGTGTATTACTCTGATTATTACCAGTCTCTGTACAGACTGTGGATTACTCTGATTATTACCAGTCTCTGTACAGACTGTGTATTACTCTGATTATTGCCAGGCCCTGTACTGACTGTGTATTACTCTGATTATTGCCAGTCCCTGTACTGACTGTGTATTACTCTGATTATTGCCAGTCCCTGTACTGACTGTATATTAGTCAGATTATTACCAGTCTCTGTACTGACTGTGTATTACTTTGATTATTACCAGTCTCTGCACTGTCTGTGTATTACTCTGATTATTGCCAGTCTCGGTACTGACTGTGTATTACTCTTATTGCCAGTCTCTGTACAGACTGTGGTTTACTCTGATTATAACCAGTCCCTGTACTGATTGTGTATTACTCTGATTATTGCAGTTCCCTGTACTGACTGTGTATTACTCTGATTATTATCAGTCCCTGTACTGACTGTGTATTACTCTGATTATTGCCAGTCCCTGTACTGACTGTGTATTACTCTGATTATTATCAGTCCCTGTACTGACTGTGTATTACTCTGATTATTGCCAGTCCCTGTACTGACTGTGTATTACTCTGATTATTGCCAGTCCCTGTACTGACTGTATATTAGTCAGATTATTACCATTCTCTGTACTGACTGTGTATTACTTTGATTATTACCAGTCTCTGCACTGTCTGTGTATTACTCTGATTATTGCCAGTCTCGGTACTGACTGTGTATTACTCTTATTGCCATTCTCTGTACAGACTGTGGTTTACTCTGATTATAACCAGTCCCTGTACTGATTGTGTATTACTCTGATTATTGCAGTTCCCTGTACTGGCTGTCTATTTCTCTGATCACGGGCATTCTCTGTACTGACTGTATATTACTCTGATTATTGCCTCTGCGTGTACTGACTGTGTATTACTCTGATTATTACCTGTCTCGGTACTGACTGTGCATTACTCTGATTATTGCAAGTCTCTGTACTGACTGTGGATTACTCTGATTATTACCAGTCCTGGTACTGACTGTGTATTACTCTGATTATTGCGGTTCCCTGTACAAACTGTGTATTACTCCGATCACGGGCATTCTCTGTACTGACTGTGTATTACTCTGATTATTGCCTCTGCCTGTACTGACTGTGTATTACTCTGATTGTTGCCAGTCTCTGTTCTAACTGTGTATTACTCTGATTATTGCCAGTCTCAGTACTGACTGTGTATTGCTCTGATTATTGCAAGTCTCTGTACTGACTGTGTATAGCTCTGATTATTGCCAGTCCCTGTACTGACTGTATATTAGTCAGATTATTACCAGTCTCTGTACTGACTGTGTATTGCTTTGATTATTACCAGTCTCTGCACTGACTGTGTATTACTCTGATTATTGCCAGTCTCGGTACTGACTGTGTATTACTCTGATTATTGCCAGTCTCTGTACAGACTGTGGTTTACTATGATTATAACCAGTCCCTGTACTGATTGTGTATTACACTGATTATTGCAGTTCCCTGTACTAGCTGTGTATTACTCTGATCACGGGCATTCTCTGTACTGACTGTGTATTACTCTGATTATTGCCTATGCCTGTACTGACTGTGTATTACTCTGATTGTTGCCAGTCTCTGTAATGACTGTGCATTACTCTGATTATTACCAGTCCCTGTTCTGACTGTGCATTACTCTGATTATTGCCAGTCCCTGTACTGACTGTGTATTACTCTGATTATTGCCAGTCTCTGTCCTGACTGTGTATTACTCTGATTGTTGCCAGTCTCTGTTCTGACTGTGCATTACTCTGATTATTACCAGTCCCTGTTCTGACTGTGCATTACTCTGATTATTGCCAGTCCCTGTACTGACTGTGTATTGCTCTGATTATTGCCAGTCTCTGTACTGACTGTGCATTACTCTGATTATTACCAGTCCCTGTTCTGACTGTGCATTACTCTGATTATTGCCAGTCCCTGTACTGACTGTGTATTACTCTGATTATTGCCAGTTTCTGTACTGACTGTGTATTACTCTGATTATTGCTTTTTGCTGTATTGACTGTGTATTACTCTGATTATTACCAGTCTTTGTACTGACTGTGTATTACTCTGATTATTACCAGTCTCGGTACTGACTGTGTATTACTCTGATTATTACCAGTCTCTGTACAGACTGTGGATTACTCTGATTATTACCAGTCTCTGTACAGACTGTGGATTACTCTGATTATTACCAGTCCCTGTACTAACTGCGTATTACTCTGATAATGGGCATTCTCTGTACTGATTGTGTATCACTCTGATTATTGCCTCTGCCTGTCCTGACTGTGTATTACTCTGATTATTGCCAGTCTCTCTACTGACTGTGCATTACTCTGATTATTGCAAGTCTCTGTACTGACTGTGGATTACTCTGATTATTACCAGTCCTGGTACTGACTGTGAATTACTCTGATTATTGCGGTTCCCTGTACAAACTGCGTATTACTCCAATCACGGGCATTCTATGTACTAACTGTGTATTACTCTGATTATTGCCTCTGCCTGTACTGACTGTGTATTACTCTGATTGTTGCCAGTCTCTGTACTAACTGTGTATTACTCTGATTATTACCAGTCTCTGCACTGACTGTGTATTACTCTGATTATTGCCTGTCTCGGTACTGACTGTGTATTACTCTGATTATTACCAGTCTCTGTACAGACTGTGGTTTACTCTGATTATAACCAGTCCCTGTACTGATTGTGTATTACTCTGATTATTGCAGTTCCCTGTACAAGCTGTGTATTACTCTGATCACGGGCATTCTCTGTACTGACTGTGTATTACTCTGATTATTGCCTCTGCCTGTACTGACTGTGTATTACTCTGATTGTTGCCAGTCTCTGTAATGACTGTGCATTACTCTGATTATTACCAGTCCCTGTTCTGACTGTGCATTACTCTGATTATTGCCAGTCCCTGTACTGACTGTGTATTACTCTGATTATTGCCAGTCTCTGTACTGACTGTGTATTACTCTGATTATTGACTCTGCCTGTACTGACTGTGTATTACTCTGATTATTGCCTCTGCCTGTACTGACTGTGTATTACTCTGATTGTTGCCATTCTCTGTAATGACAGTGTATTGCTCTGATTATTGCCAGTCTCTGTACTGACTGTGCATTACTCTGATTATTACTGGTCCCTGTTCTGACTGTGCATTACTCTGATTATTGCCAGTCCCTGTACTGACTGTGTATTACTCTGATTATTGCCAGTCTCTGTACTGACTGTGTATTACTCTGATTATTGCTTTTTGCTGTATTGCCTGTGTATTACTCTGATTATTACCAGTCTTTGTACTGACTGTGCATTACTCTGATTATTGCCAGTCCCGGTACTCACTGTGTATTACTCTGATTATTACCAGTCTCGGTACTGACTGTGGATTACTCTGATTATTACCAGTCTCTGTACAGACTGTGGATTACTCTGATTATTACCAGTCTCTGTACAGACTGTGGATTACTCTGATTATTACCAGTCCCTGTACTAACTGCGTATTACTCTGATCATTGGCATTCTCTGTACTGATTGTGTATTACTCTGATTATTGCCTCTGCCTGTCCTGACTGTGTATTACTCTGATTATTGCCAGTCTCTCTACTGACTGTGCATTACTCTGATTATTGCAAGACTCTGTACTGACTGTGGATTACTCTGATTATTACCAGTCCTGGTACTGACTGTGTATTACTCTGATTATTGCGGTTCCCTGTACAAACTGCGTATTACTCCGATCACGGGCATTCTCGGTACAGTCTGTGTATTACTCTGATTATTGCCTCTGCCTGCACTGACTGTGTATTACTCTGATTATTACCAGTCCCTGTACTGAGTGTGTATTACTCTGATTATTACCAGTCTCTGTACTGACTGTGTATTACTCTGATTATTGCCAGTCCCTGTACTGACTGTGTATTACTCTGATTATTGCCTCTGCCTGTACTGACTGTGTATTACTCTGATTGTTGCCAGTCTCTGTTCTAACTGTGTATTACTCTGATTATTGCCAGTCTCAGTACTGACTGTGTATTGCTCTGATTATTGCAAGTCTCTGTACTGACTGTGTATAGCTCTGATTATTGCAGGTCTTTGTACTGACTGTGTATTACTCTGATTATTACCAGTCTCTGTACTGGCAGTGTATTGCTCTGATTATTTCCAGTCCCTGTACTGACTGTGTATTACTCTGATTATTCCCAGTCTCTGTACTGACTGTGTATTACTCTGATTATTGCTAGTCCCTGTACTGACTGTGTATTACTCTGATTATTGCCAGTCCCTGTACTGACTGTGTATTACTCTGATTATTATCAGTCCCTGTACTGACTGTGTATTACTCTGATTATTACCAGTCTCTGAACTGACAGTGTATTGCTCTGATTATTTCCAGTCCCTGTACTGACTGTGTATTACTCTGATTATTACCAGTCCCTGTACTGACTGTGTATTACTCTGATTATTCCCAGTCTCTCTACTGACTGTGTATTACTCTGATTATTGCCAGTCCCTGTACTGACTGTGTATTACTCTGATTATTGCCAGTCCCTGTACTGACTGTGTATTACTCTGATTATTATCAGTCCCTGTACTGACTGTGTATTACTCTGATTATTGCCAGTCCCTGTACTGACTGTGTATTACTCTGATTATTATCAGTCCCTGGACTGACTGTGTATTACTCTGATTATTGCCAGTCCCTGCACTGACTGTATATTAGTCAGATTATTACCAGTCTCTGTACTGACTGTGTATTACTTTGATTATTACCAGTCTCTGCACTGTCTGTGTATTACTCTGATTATTGCCAGTCTCGGAACTGACTTTGTATTACTCTTATTGCCAGTCTCTGTACAGACTGTGGTTTACTCTGATTATAACCAGTCCCTGTACTGATTGTGTATTACTCTGATTATTGCAGTTCCCTGTACTGGCTGTGTATTTCTCTGATCACGGGCATTCTCTGTACTGACTGTATATTACTCTGATTATTGCCTCTGCGTGTACTGACTGTGTATTACTCTGATTATTACCTGTCTCGGTATTGACTGTGTATTACTCTGATTGTTACCAGTCTCTGTACAGACTGTGGATTACTCTGATTATTACCAGTCTCTGTAAAGACTGTGGATTACTCTGATTATTACCAGTCCCTGTACGAACTGCGTATTACTCTGATCATGGGCATTCTCTGTACTGATTGTGTATTACTCTGATTATTGCCTCTGCCTGTCCTGACTGTGTATTACTCTGATTGTTGCCAGTCTCTGTTCTAACTGTGTATTACTCTGATTATTGCCAGTTTCAGTACTGACTGTGTATTGCTCTGATTATTGCAAGTCTCTGTACTGACTGTGTATAGCTCTGATTATTGCCAGTCCCTGTACTGACTGTATATTAGTCAGATTATTACCAGTCTCTGTACTGACTGTGTATTACTTTGATTATTACCAGTCTCTGCACTGACTGTGTATTACTCTGATTATTGCCAGTCTCGGTACTGACTGTGTATTACTCTGATTATTGCCAGTCTCTGTACAGACTGTGGTTTACTCTGATTATAACCAGTCCCTGTACTGATTGTGTATTACACTGATTAATGCAGTTCCCTGTACTAGCTGTGTATTACTCTGATCACGGGCATTCTCTGTAGTGACTGTGTATTACTCTGATTATTGCCTCTGCCTGTACTGACTGTGTATTACTCTGATTGTTGCCAGTCTCTGTAATGGCTGTGCATTACTCTGATTATTACCAGTCCCTGTTCTGACTGTGCATTACTCTGATTATTGCCAGTCCCTGTACTGACTCTGTATTACTCTGATTATTTCCTCTGCCTGTACTGACTGTTTATTACTCTGATTGTTGCCAGTCTCTGTAATGACTGTGCATTACTCTGATTATTACCAGTCCCTGTTCTGACTGTGCATTACTCTGATTATTGCCAGTCCCTGTACTGACTGTGTATTACTCTGATTATTGCCAGCCTCTGTACTGACTGTGTATTACTCTGATTATTGCCAGTTTCTGTACTGACTGTATATTACTCTGATTATTGCTTTTTGCTGTATTGACTGTGTATTACTCTGATTATTACCAGTCTTTGTACTGACTGTGTATTCCTCTGATTATTACCAGTCTCGGTACTGACTGTGTATTGCTCTGATTATTACCAGTCTCTGTACAGACTGTGGATTACTCTGATTATTACCAGTCCCTGTACAGACTGTGGATTACTCTGATTATTACCAGTCCCTGTACTAACTGCGTATTACTCTGATCATGGGCATTCTCTGCACTGATTGTGTATCACTCTGATTATTGCCTCTGCCTGTCCTGACTGTGTATTACTCTGATTATTGCCAGTCTCTCTACTGACTGTGCATTACTCTGATTATTGCAAGTCTCTGTACTGACTGTGGATTACTCTGATTATTACCAGTCCTGGTACTGACTGTGTATTACTCTGATTATTGCGGTTCCCTGTACAAACTGCGTATTACTCCGATCACCGGCATTCTCTGTACTGACTGTGTATTACTCTGATTATTGCCTCTGCCTGTACTGACTGTGTATTACTCTGATTGTTGCCAGTCTGTGTACTAACTGTGTATTACTCTGATTATTACCAGTCTCTGCACTGACTGTGTATTACTCTGATTATTGCCTGTCTCGGTACTGACTGTGTATTACTCTGATTATTACCAGTCTCTGTACAGACTGTGGTTTACTCTGATTATAACCAGTCCCTGTACTGATTGTGTATTACTCTGATTATTGCAGTTCCCTGTACAAGCTGTGTATTACTCTGATCACGGGCATTCTCTGTACTGACTGTGTATTACTCTGATTATTGCCTCTGCCTGTACTGTCTGTGTATTACTCTGATTGTTGCCAGTCTCTGTTATGACTGTGCATTACTCTGATTATTACCCGTCCCTGTTCTGACTGTGCATTACTCTGATTATTGCCAGTCCCTGTACTGACTGTATATTAGTCAGATTATTACCAGTCTCTGTACTGACTGTGTATTACTTTGATTATTACCAGTCTCTGCACTGACTGTGTATTACTCAGATTATTGCCAGTCTCGGTACTGACTGTGTATTACTCTGATTATTGCCAGTCTTTGTACAGACTGTGGTTTACTCTGATTATAACCAGTCCCTGTACTGATTGTGTATTACACTGATTATTGCAGTTCCCTGTACTAGCTGTGTATTACTCTGATCACGGGCATTCTCTGTACTGACTGTGTATTACTCTGATTATTGACTCTGCCTGTACTGACTGTGTATTACACTGATTGTTGCCAGTCTCTGTTCTGACTGTGCATTACTCTGATTATTACCAGTCCCTGTTCTGACTGTGCATTACTCTGATTATTGCCAGTCCCTGTACTGACTGTGTATTGCTCTGATTATTGCCAGTCTCTGTACTGACTGTGCATTACTCTGATTATTACCAGTCCCTGTTCTGACTCTGCATTACTCTGATTATTGCCAGTCCCTGTACTGACTGTGTATTACTCTGATTATTGCCAGTTTCTGTACTGACTGTGTATTACTCTGATTATTGACTCTGCCTGTACTGACTGTGTATTACTCTGATTGTTTCCAGTCTCTGTTCTGACTGTGCATTACTCTGATTATTACCAGTCCCTGTTCTGACTCTGCATTACTCCTATTATTGCCAGTCCCTGTACTGACTGTGTATTACTCTGATTATTGCCAGTTTCTGTACTGACTGTGTATTACTCTGATTATTGCTTTTTGCTGTATTGACTGTGTATTACTCTGATTATTACCTGTCTTTGTACTGACTGTGTATTCCTCTGATTATTACCAGTCTCGGTACTGACTGTGTATTGCTCTGATTATTACCAGTCTCTGTACAGACTGTGGATTACTCTGATTATTACCAGTCCCTGTACAGACTGTGGATTACTCTGATTATTACCAGTCCCTGTACTAACTGCGTATTACTCTGATCATGGGCATTCTCTGCACTGATTGTGTATCACTCTGATTATTGCCTCTGCCTGTCCTGACTGTGTATTACTCTGATTATTGCCAGTTTCTCTACTGACTGTGCATTACTCTGATTATTGCAAGTCTCTGTACTGACTGTGGATTACTCTGATTATTACCAGTCCTGGTACTGACTGTGTATTACTCTGATTATTGCGGTTCCCTGTACAAACTGCGTATTACTCCGATCACCGGCATTCTCTGTACTGACTGTGTATTACTCTGATTATTGCCTCTGCCTGTACTGACTGTGTATTACTCTGATTGTTGACAGTCTGTGTACTAACTGTGTATTACTCTGATTATTACCAGTCTCTGCACTGACTGTGTATTACTCTGATTATTGCCTGTCTCGGTACTGACTGTGTATTACTCTGATTATTACCAGTCTCTGTACAGACTGTGGTTTACTCTGATTATAACCAGTCCCTGTACTGATTGTGTATTACTCTGATTATTGCAGTTCCCTGTACAAGCTGTGTATTACTCTGATCACGGGCATTCTCTGTACTGACTGTGTATTACTCTGATTATTGCCTCTGCCTGTACTGACTGTGTATTACTCTGATTGTTGCCAGTCTCTGTTATGACTGTGCATTACTCTGATTATTACCCGTCCCTGTTCTGACTGTGCATTACTCTGATTATTGCCAGTCCCTGTACTGACTGTGTATTACTCTGATTATTGCCAGTCTCTGTACTGACTGTGTATTACTCTGATTATTGACTCTGCCTGTACTGACTGTGTATTACTCTGATTATTGCCTCTGCCTGTACTGACTGTGTATTACTCTGATTGTTGCCATTCTCTGTAATGACAGTGTATTGCTCTGATTATTGCAAGTCTCTGTACTGACTGTGTATTGCTCTGATTATTGCCAGTCCCTGTACTGACTGTATATTAGTCAGATTATTACCAGTCTCTGTACTGACTGTGTATTACTTTGATTATTACCAGTCTCTGCACTGACTGTGTATTACTCAGATTATTGCCAGTCTCGTTACTGACTGTGTATTACTCTGATTATTGCCAGTCTCTGTACAGACTGTGGTTTACTCTGATTATAACCAGTCCCTGTACTGATTGTGTATTACACTGATTATTGCTGTTCCCTGTACTAGCTGTGTATTACTCTGATCACGGGCATTCTCTGTACTGACTGTGTATTACTCTGATTATTGACTTTGCCTGTACTGACTGTGTATTACTCTGATTGTTGCCAGTCTCTGTTCTGACTGTGCATTACTCTGATTATTACCAGTCCCTGTTCTGACTGTGCATTACTCTGATTATTGCCAGTCCCTGTACTGACTGTGTATTGCTCTGATTATTGCCAGTCTCTGTACTGACTGTGCATTACTCTGATTATTACCAGTCCCTGTTCTGACTCTGCATTACTCTGATTATTGCCAGTCCCTGTCCTGACTGTTTATTACTCTGATTATTGCCAGTTTCTGTACTGACTGTGTATTACTCTGATTATTGCTTTTTGCAGTATTGACTGTGTATTACTCTGATTATTACCAGTCTTTGTACTGACTGTGTATTACTCTGATTATTACCAGTCTCGGTACTGACTGTGTATTACTCTGATTATTACCAGTCTCTGTACAGACTGTGGATTACTCTGATTATTACCAGTCTCTGTACAGACTGTGGATTACTCTGATTATTACCAGTCCCTGTACTAACTGCGTATTACTCTGATCATGGGCATTCTCTGCACTGATTGTGTATCACTCTGATTATTGCCTCTGCCTGTCCTGACTGTGTATTACTCTGATTATTGCCAGTCTCTCTACTGACTGTGCATTACTCTGATTATTGCAATTCTCTGTACTGACTGTGGATTACTCTGATTATTGCGGTTCCCTGTACAAACTGCGGATTACTCCGATCACGGGCATTCTCTGTACTGACTGTGTATTACTCTGATTATTGCCTCTGCCTGTACTGACTGTGTATTACTCTGATTGTTGCCAGTCTGTGTACTAACTGTGTATTACTCTGATTATTACCAGTCTCTGCACTGACTGTGTATTACTCTGATTATTGCCTGTCTCGGTACTGACTGTGTATTACTCTGATTATTACCAGTCTCTGTACAGACTGTGGTTTACTCTGATTATAACCAGTCCCTGTACTGATTGTGTATTACTCTGATTATTGCAGTTCCCTGTACAAGCTGTGTATTACTCTGATCACGGGCATTCTCTGTACTGACTGTGTATTACTCTGATTATTGCCTCTGCCTGTACTGACTGTGTATTACTCTGATTGTTGCCAGTCTCTGTAATGACTGTGCATTACTCTGATTATTACCAGGCCCTGTTCTGACTGTGCATTACTCTGATTATTGCCAGTCCCTGTACTGACTGTGTATTACTCTGATTATTGCCAGTCTCTGTACTGACTGTGTATTACTCTGATTATTGACTCTGCCTGTACTGACTGTGTATTACTCTGATTATTGCCTCTGCCTGTACTGACTGTGTATTACTCTGATTGTTGCCAGTCTCTGTACTGACTGTGCATTACTCTGATTATTACTGGTCCCTGTTCTGACTGTGCATTACTCTGATTATTGCCAGTCCCTGTACTGACTGTATATTACTCTGATTATTGCCAGTCTCTGTACTGACTGTGTATTACTCTGATTATTGCTTTTTGCTGTATTGACAGTGTATTACTCTGATTATTACCAGTCTTTGTACTGACTGTGCATTACTCTGATTATTGCGAGTCTCGGTACTGACTGTGTATTACTCTGATTATTAGCAGTCTCGGTACTGACTGTGTATTACTCTGATTAGTACCAGTCTCTGTACAGACTGTGGATTACTCTGATTATTACCAGTCTCTGTACAGACTGTGGATTACTCTGATTATTACCAGTCCCTGTACTAACTGCGTATTACTCTGATCATTGGCATTCTCTGTACTGATTGTGTATTACTCTGATTATTGCCTCTGCCTGTCCTGACTGTGTATTACTCTGATTATTGCCAGTCTCTCTACTGACTGTGCATTACTCTGATTATTGCAAGTCTCTGTACTGACTGTGGATTACTCTGATTATTACCAGTCCTGGTACTGACTGTGTATTACTCTGATTATTGCGGTTCCCTGTACAAACTGCGAATTACTCCGATCACGGGCATTCTCGGTACAGACTGTGTATTACTCTGATTATTACCAGTCCCTGTACTGACTGTGTATTACTCTGATTATTACCAGTCTCTGTACTGACTGTGTATTACTCTGATTATTGCTAGTCCCTGTACTGACTGTGTATTACTCTGATTATTGCCTCTGCCTGTACTGACTGTGTATTACTCTGATTGTTGCCAGTCTCTGTTCTAACTGTGTATTACTCTGATTATTGCCAGTCTCAGTACTGACTGTGTATTGCTCTGATTATTGCAAGACTCTGTACTGACTGTGTATAGCTCTGATTATTGCAGGTCATTGTACTGACTGTGTATTACTCTGATTATTACCAGTCTCTGTACTGACAGTGTATTGCTCTGATTATTTCCAGTCCCTGTACTGACTGTGTATTACTCTGATTATTCCCAGTCTCTGTACTGACTGTGTATTACTCTGATTATTGCCAGTCCCTGTACTGACTGTGTATTACTCTGATTATTATCAGTCCCTGTACTGACTGTGTATTACTCTGATTATTACCAGTCTCTGAACTGACAGTGTATTGCTCTGATTATTTCCAGTCCCTGTACTGACTGTGTATTACTCTGATTATTCCCAGTCTCTCTACTGACTGTGTATTACTCTGATTATTCCCAGTCTCTCTACTGACTGTGTATTACTCTGATTATTGCCAGTCCCTGTACTGACTGTGTATTACTCTGATTATTGCCAGTCCCTGTACTGACTGTGTATTACTCTGATTATTATCAGTCCCTGTACTGACTGTGTATTACTCTGATTATTGCCAGTCCCTGTACTGACTGTGTATTACTCTGATTATTATCAGTCCCTGTACTGACTGTGTATTACTCTGATTATTGCCAGTCCCTGTACTGACTGTGTATTACTCTGATTATTGCCAGTCCCTGTACTGACTGTATATTAGTCAGATTATTACCATTCTCTGTACTGACTGTGTATTACTTTGATTATTACTAGTCTCTGCACTGTCTGTGTATTACTCTGATTATTGCCAGTCTCGGTACTGACTGTGTATTACTCTTATTGCCAGTCTCTGTACAGACTGTGGTTTACTCTGATTATAACCAGTCCCTGTACTGATTGTGTATTACTCTGATTATTGCAGTTCCCTGTACTAGCTGTGTATTTCTCTGATCACGGGCATTCTCTGTACTGACTGTATATTACTCTGATTATTGCCTCTGCGTGTACTGACTGTGTATTACTCTGATTATTACATGTCTCGGTACTGACTGTGTATTACTCTGATTATAACCAGTCTCTGTACAGACTGTGTATTACTCTGATTATTGCCAGGCCCTGTACTGACTGTGTATTACTCTGATTATTGCCAGTCCCTGTACTGACTGTATATTAGTCAGATTATTACCAGTCTCTGTACTGACTGTGTATTACTTTGATTATAACCAGTCTCTGCACTGTCTGTGTATTACTCTGATTATTCCTTTTTGCTGTATTGACTGTGTATTACTCTGATTATTACCAGTCTTTGTACTGACTGTGTATTCCTCTGATTATTACCAGTCTCGGTACTGACTGTGTATTGCTCTGATTATTACCAGTCTCTGTACAGACTGTGGATTACTCTGATTATTACCAGTCTCTGTACAGACTGTGGATTACTCTGATTACTACCAGTCCCTGTACTAACTGCGTATTACTCTGATCATGGGCATTCTCTGCACTGATTGTGTATAACTCTGATTATTGCCTCTGCCTGTCCTGACTGTGTATTACTCTGATTATTGCCAGTCTCTCTACTGACTGTGCATTACTCTGATTATTGCAAGTCTCTGTACTGACTGTGGATTACTCTGATTATGGGCATTCTCTGTACTGATTGTGTATTACTCTGATTATTGCCTCTGCCTGTCCTGACTGTGTATTACTCTGATTATTGCCAGTCTCTCTGCTGACTGTGCATTACTCTGATTATTGAAAGTCCCTGTACTGACTGTGTATTACTCTGATTATTGCCAGTCCCTGTACTGACTGTGGATTACTCTGATTATTACCAGTCCTGGTACTGACTGTGTATTACTCTGATTATTGCGGTTCCCTGTACAAACTGCGTATTACTGCGATCACGGGCATTCTCGGTACAGACTGTGTATTACTCTGATTATTACCAGTCCCTGTACTGACTGTGTATTACTCTGATTATTACCAGTCTCTGTACTGACTGTGTATTACTCTGATTATTGCCAGTCCCTGTACTGACTGTGTATTACTCTGATTATTGCCTCTGCCTGTACTGACTGTGTATTACTCTGATTGTTGCCAGTCTCTGTTCTAACTGTGTATTACTCTGATTATTGCCAGTCTCAGTACTGACTGTGTATTGCTCTGATTATTGCAAGTCTCTGTACTGACTGTGTATAGCTCTGATTATTGCAGGTCATTGTACTGACTGTGTATTACTCTGATTATTACCAGTCTCTGTACTGACAGTGTATTGCTCTGATTATTTCCAGTCCCTGTACTGACTGTGTATTACTCTGATTATTGCCAGTCTCTGTACTGACTGTGTATTACTCTGATTATTGCCAGTCCCTGTACTGACTGTGTATTACTCTGATTATTGCCAGTCCCTGTACTGACTGTGTATTACTCTGATTATTATCAGTCCCTGTACTGACTGTGTATTACTCTGATTATTACCAGTCTCTGAACTGACAGTGTATTGCTCCGATTATTTCCAGTCCCTGTACTGACTGTGTATTACTCTGATTATTACCAGTCCCTGTACTGACTGTGTATTACTCTGATTATTCCCAGTCTCTCTACTGACTGTGTATTACTCTGATTATTGCCAGTCCCTGTACTGACTGTGTATTACTCTGATTATTGCCAGTCCCTGTACTGACTGTGTATTACTCTGATTATTATCAGTCCCTGTACTGACTGTGTATTACTCTGATTATTGCCAGTCCCTGTACTGACTGTGTATTACTCTGATTATTATCAGTCCCTGTACTGACTGTGTATTACTCTGATTATTGCCAGTCCCTGTACTGACTGTGTATTACTCTGATTATTGCCAGTCCCTGTACTGACTGTATATTAGACAGATTATTACCAGTCTCTGTACTGACTGTGTATTACTTTGATTATTACCAGTCTCTGCACTGTCTGTGTATTACTCTGATTATTGCCAGTCTCGGTACTGACTGTGTATTACTCTTATTGCCAGTCTCTGTACAGACTGTGGTTTACTCTGATTATAACCAGTCCCTGTACTGATTGTGTATTACTCTGATTATTGCAGTTCCCTGTACTAGCTGTGTATTTCTCTGATCACGGGCATTCTCTGTACTGACTGTATATTACTCTGATTATTGCCTCTGCGTGTACTGACTGTGTATTACTCTGATTATTACATGTCTCGGTACTGACTGTGTATTACTCTGATTATTACCAGTCTCTGTACAGACCGTGGATTACTCTGATTATTACCAGTCTCTGTACAGACTGTGTATTACTCTGATTATTGCCAGGCCCTGTACTGACTGTGTATTACTCTGATTATTGCCAGTCCCTGTACTGACTGTATATTAGTCAGATTATTACCAGTCTCTGTACTGACTGTGTATTACTTTGATTATTACCAGTCTCTGCACTGTCTGTGTATTACTCTGATTATTGCCAGTCTCGGTACTGACTGTGTATTACTCTTATTGCCAGTCTCTGTACAGACTGTGGTTTACTCTGATTATAACCAGTCCCTGTACTGATTGTGTATTACTCTGATTATTGCAGTTCCCTGTACTGACTGTGTATTACTCTGATTATTATCAGTCCCTGTACTGACTGTGTATTACTCTGATTATTGCCAGTCCCTGTACTGACTGTGTATTACTCTGATTATTATCAGTCCCTGTACTGACTGTGTATTACTCTGATTATTGCCAGTCCCTGTACTGACTGTGTATTACTCTGATTATTGCCAGTCCCTGTACTGACTGTATATTAGTCAGATTATTACCATTCTCTGTACTGACTGTGTATTACTTTGATTATTACCAGTCTCTGCACTGTCTGTGTATTACTCTGATTATTGCCAGTCTCGGTACTGACTGTGTATTACTCTTATTGCCATTCTCTGTACAGACTGTGGTTTACTCTGATTATAACCAGTCCCTGTAATGATTGTGTATTACTCTGATTATTGCAGTTCCCTGTACTGGCTGTCTATTTCTCTGATCACGGGCATTCTCTGTACTGACTGTATATTACTCTGATTATTGCCTCTGCGTGTACTGACTGTGTATTACTCTGATTATTACCTGTCTCGGTACTGACTGTGTATTACTCTGATTATTACCAGTCTCTGTACAGACTGTAGATTACTCTGATTATTACCAGTCTCTGTACAGACTGTGGATTACTCTGATTATTACCAGTCCCTGTACGAACTGCGTATTACTCTGATCATGGGCATTCTCTGTACTGATTGTGTATTACTCTGATTATTGCCTCTGCCTGTCCTGACTGTGTATTACTCTGATTGTTGCCAGTCTCTGTTCTAACTGTGTATTACTCTGATTATTGCCAGTCTCAGTACTGACTGTGTATTGCTCTGATTATTGCAAGTCTCTGTACTGACTGTGTATAGCTCTGATTATTGCCAGTCCCTGTACTGACTGTATATTAGTCAGATTATTACCAGTCTCTGTACTGACTGTGTATTACATTGATTATTACCAGTCTCTGCACTGACTGTGTATTACTCTGATTATTGCCAGTCTCGGTACTGACTGTGTATTACTCTGATTATTGCCAGTCTCTGTACAGACTGTGGTTTACTCTGATTATAACCAGTCCCTGTACTGATTGTGTATTACACTGATTATTGCAGTTCCCTGTACTAGCTGTGTATTACTCTGATCACGGGCATTCTCTGTACTGACTGTGTATTACTCTGATTATTGCCAGTCCCTGTACTGACTGTGTATTACTCTGATTATTGCCAGTCCCTGTACTGACTGTGTATTACTCTGATTATTATCAGTCCCTGTAGTGACTGTGTATTACTCTGATTATTGCCAGTCCCTGTACTGACTGTGTATTACTCTGATTATTATCAGTCCCTGTACTGACTGTGTATTACTCTGATTATTGCCAGTCCCTGTACTGACTGTGTATTACTCTGATTATTGCCAGTCCCTGTACTGACTGTATATTAGTCAGATTATTACCAGTCTCTGTACTGACTGTGTATTACTTTGATTATTACCAGTCTCTGCACTGTCTGTGTATTACTCTGATTATTGCAGTTCCCTGTACTAGCTGTGTATTTCTCTGATCACGGGCATTCTCTGTACTGACTGTATATTACTCTGATTATTGCCTCTGCGTGTACTGACTGTGTATTACTCTGATTATTACATGTCTCGGTACTGACTGTGTATTACTCTGATTATTACCAGTCTCTGTACAGACTGTGGATTACTCTGATTATTACCAGTCTCTGTACAGACTGTGTATTACTCTGATTATTGCCAGGCCCTGTACTGACTGTGTATTACTCTGATTATTGCCAGTCCCTGTACTGACTGTATATTAGTCAGATTATTACCAGTCTCTGTACTGACTGTGTATTACTTTGATTATAACCAGTCTCTGCACTGTCTGTGTATTACTCTGATTATTGCTTTTTGCTGTATTGACTGTGTATTCCTCTGATTATTACCAGTCTTTGTACTGACTGTGTATTCCTCTGATTATTACCAGTCTCGGTACTGACTGTGTATTGCTCTGATTATTACCAGTCTCTGTACAGACTGTGGATTACTCTGATTATTACCAGTCTCTGGACAGACTGTGGATTACTCTGATTATTACCAGTCCCTGTACTAACTGCGTATTACTCTGATCATGGGCATTCTCTGCACTGATTGTGTATCACTCTGATTATTGCCTCTGCCTGTCCTGACTGTGTATTACTCTGATTATTGCCAGTCTCTCTACTGACTGTGCATTACTCTGATTATTGCAAGTCTCTGTACTGACTGTGGATTACTCTGATTATTACCAGTCCTGGTACTGACTGTGTATTACTCTGATTATTGCGGTTCCCTGTACAAACTGCGTATTACTCCGATCACCGGCATTCTCTGTACTGACTGTGTATTACTCTGATTATTGCCTCTGCCTGTACTGACTGTGTATTACTCTGATTGTTGCCAGTCTGTGTACTAACTGTGTATTACTCTGATTATTACCAGTCTCTGCACTGACTGTGTATTACTCTGATTATTGCCTGTCTCGGTACTGACTGTGTATTACTCTGATTATTACCAGTCTCTGTACAGACTGTGGTTTACTCTGATTATAACCAGTCCCTGTACTGATTGTGTATTACTCTGATTATTGCAGTTCCCTGTACAAGCTGTGTATTACTCTGATCACGGGCATTCTCTGTACTGACTGTGTATTACTCTGATTATTGCCTCTGCCTGTACTGACTGTGTATTACTCTGATTGTTGCCAGTCTCTGTAATGACTGTGCATTACTCTGATTATTACCCGTCCCTGTTCTGACTGTGCATTACTCTGATTATTGCCAGTCCCTGTACTGACTGTGTATTACTCTGATTATTGCCAGTCTCTGTACTGACTGTGTATTACTCTGATTATTGACTCTGCCTGTACTGACTGTGTATTACTCTGATTATTGCCTCTGCCTGTACTGACTGTGTATTACTCTGATTGTTGCCATTCTCTGTAATGACAGTGTATTGCTCTGATTATTGCAAGTCTCTGTACTGACTGTGTATAGCTCTGATTATTGCCAGTCCCTGTACTGACTGTATATTAGTCAGATTATTACCAGTCTCTGTACTGTCTGTGTATTACTCTGATTATTGCCAGTCTCGGTACTGACTGTGTATTACTCTTATTGCCAGTCTCTGTACAGACTGTGGTTTACTCTGATTATAACCAGTCCCTGTACTGATTGTGTATTACTCTGATTATTGCAGTTCCCTGTACTAGCTGTGTATTTCTCTGATCACGGGCATTCTCTGTACTGACTGTATATTACTCTGATTATTGCCTCTGCGTGTACTGACTGTGTATTACTCTGATTATTACATGTCTCGGTACTGACTGTGTATTACTCTGATTATTACCAGTCTCTGTACAGACTGTGGATTACTCTGATTATTACCAGTCTCTGTACAGACTGTGTATTACTCTGATTATTGCCAGGCCCTGTATTGACTGTGTATTACTCTGATTATTGCCAGTCCCTGTACTGACTGTATATTAGTCAGATTATTACCAGTCTCTGTACTGACTGTGTATTACTTTGATTATTACCAGTCTCTGCACTGTCTGTGTATTACTCTGATTATTGCCAGTCTCGGTACTGACTGTGTATTACTCTTATTGCCAGTCTCTGTACAGACTGTGGTTTACTCTGATTATAACCAGTCCCTGTACTGATTGTGTATTACTCTGATTATTGCAGTTCCCTGTACTGACTGTGTATTACTCTGATTATTATCAGTCCCTGTACTGACTGTGTATTACTCTGATTATTGCCAGTCCCTGTACTGACTGTGTATTACTCTGATTATTATCAGTCCCTGTACTGACTGTGTATTACTCTGATTATTGCCAGTCCCTGTACTGACTGTGTATTACTCTGATTATTGCCAGTCCCTGTACTGACTGTATATTAGTCAGATTATTACCATTCTCTGTACTGACTGTGTATTACTTTGATTATTACCAGTCTCTGCACTGTCTGTGTATTACTCTGATTATTGCCAGTCTCGGTACTGACTGTGTATTACTCTTATTGCCAGTCTCTGTACAGACTGTGGTTTACTCTGATTATAACCAGTCCCTGTACTGATTGTGTATTACTCTGATTATTGCAGTTCCCTGTACTGGCTGTGTATTTCTCTGATCACGGGCATTCTCTGTACTGACTGTATATTACTCTGATTATTGCCTCTGCGTGTACTGACTGTGTATTACTCTGATTATTACCTGTCTCGGTACTGACTGTGTATTACTCTGATTATTACCAGTCTCTGTACAGACTGTGGATTACTCTGATTATTGCCAGTCTCTGTACAGACTGTGGATTACTCTGATTATTACCAGTCCCTGTACGAACTGCGTATTACTCTGATCATGGGCATTCTCTGTACTGATTGTGTATTACTCTGATTATTGCCTCTGCCTGTCCTGACTGTGTATTACTCTGATTGTTGCCAGTCTCTGTTCTAACT
This sequence comes from Heterodontus francisci, assembly GCF_036365525.1. Lineage (NCBI taxonomy): Eukaryota > Metazoa > Chordata > Chondrichthyes > Heterodontiformes > Heterodontidae > Heterodontus > Heterodontus francisci. The sequence goes on from NC_090395.1 coordinate 13,932,515, forward strand.
GTGTATTACTCTGATTATTGCCAGTCTCAGTACTGACTGTGTATTGCTCTGATTATTGCAAGTCTCTGTACTGACTGTGTATAGCTCTGATTATTGCCAGTCCCTGTACTGACTGTATATTAGTCAGATTATTACCAGTCTCTGTACTGACTGTGTATTACTTTGATTGTTACCAGTCTCTGCACTGACTGTGTATTACTCTGATTATTGCCAGTCTCGGTACTGACTGTGTATTACTCTGATTATTGCCAGTCTCTGTACAGACTGTGGTTTACTCTGATTATAACCAGTCCCTGTACTGATTGTGTATTACACTGATTATTGCAGTTCCCTGTACTAGCTGTGTATTACTCTGATCACGGGCATTCTCTGTACTGACTGTGTATTACTCTGATTATTGCCAGTCCCTGTACTGACTGTGTATTACTCTGATTATTGCCAGTCCCTGTACTGACTGTGTATTACTCTGATTATTATCAGTCCCTGTAGTGACTGTGTATTACTCTGATTATTGCCAGTCCCTGTACTGACTGTGTATTACTCTGATTATTATCAGTCCCTGTACTGACTGTGTATTACTCTGATTATTGCCAGTCCCTGTACTGACTGTGTATTACTCTGATTATTGCCAGTCCCTGTACTGACTGTGTATTACTCTGATTATTGCCAGTCCCTGTACTGACTGTATATTAGTCAGATTATTACCAGTCTCTGTACTGACTGTGTATTACTTTGATTATTACCAGTCTCTGCACTGTCTGTGTATTACTCTGATTATTGCAGTTCCCTGTACTAGCTGTGTATTTCTCTGATCACGGGCATTCTCTGTACTGACTGTATATTACTCTGATTATTGCCTCTGCGTGTACTGACTGTGTATTACTCTGATTATTACATGTCTCGGTACTGACTGTGTATTACTCTGATTATTACCAGTCTCTGTACAGACTGTGGATTACTCTGATTATTACCAGTCTCTATACAGACTGTGTATTACTCTGATTATTGCCAGGCCCTGTACTGACTGTGCATTACTCTGATTATTGCCAGTCCCTGTACTGACTGTATATTAGTCAGATTATTACCAGTCTCTGTACTGACTGTGTATTACTTTGATTATAACCAGTCTCTGCACTGTCTGTGTATTACTCTGATTATTGCTTTTTGCTGTATTGACTGTGTATTCCTCTGATTATTACCAGTCTTTGTACTGACTGTGTATTCCTCTGATTATTACCAGTCTCGGTACTGACTGTGTATTGCTCTGATTATTACCAGTCTCTGTACAGACTGTGGATTACTCTGATTATTACCAGTCTCTGTACAGACTGTGGATTACTCTGATTATTACCAGTCCCTGTACTAACTGCGTATTACTCTGATCATGGGCGTTCTCTGCACTGATTGTGTATCACTCTGATTATTGCCTCTGCCTGTCCTGACTGTGTATTACTCTGATTATTGCCAGTCTCTCTACTGACTGTGCATTACTCTGATTATTGCAAGTCTCTGTACTGACTGTGGATTACTCTGATTATTACCAGTCCTGGTACTGACTGTGTATTACTCTGATTATTGCGGTTCCCTGTACAAACTGCGTATTACTCCGATCACCGGCATTCTCTGTACTGACTGTGTATTACTCTGATTATTGCCTCTGCCTGTACTGACTGTGTATTACTCTGATTGTTGCCAGTCTGTGTACTAACTGTGTATTACTCTGATTATTACCAGTCTCTGCACTGACTGTGTATTACTCTGATTATTGCCTGTCTCGGTACTGACTGTGTATTACTCTGATTATTACCAGTCTCTGTACAGACTGTGGTTTACTCTGATTATAACCAGTCCCTGTACTGATTGTGTATTACTCTGATTATTGCAGTTCCCTGTACAAGCTGTGTATTACTCTGATCACGGGCATTCTCTGTACTGACTGTGTATTACTCTGATTATTGCCTCTGCCTGTACTGACTGTGTATTACTCTGATTGTTGCCAGTCTCTGTAATGACTGTGCATTACTCTGATTATTACCCGTCCCTGTTCTGACTGTGCATTACTCTGATTATTGCCAGTCCCTGTACTGACTGTGTATTACTCTGATTATTGCCAGTCTCTGTACTGACTGTGTATTACTCTGATTATTGACTCTGCCTGTACTGACTGTGTATTACTCTGATTATTGCCTCTGCCTGTACTGACTGTGTATTACTCTGATTGTTGCCATTCTCTGTAATGACAGTGTATTGCTCTGATTATTGCAAGTCTCTGTACTGACTGTGTATAGCTCTGATTATTGCCAGTCCCTGTACTGACTGTATATTAGTCAGATTATTACCAGTCTCTGTACTGTCTTTGTATTACTCTGATTATTGCCAGTCTCGGTACTGACTGTGTATTACTCTTATTGCCAGTCTCTGTACAGACTGTGGTTTACTCTGATTATAACCAGTCCCTGTACTGATTGTGTATTACTCTGATTATTGCAGTTCCCTGTACTAGCTGTGTATTTCTCTGATCACGGGCATTCTCTGTACTGACTGTATATTACTCTGATTATTGCCTCTGCGTGTACTGACTGCGTATTACTCTGATTATTACATGTCTCGGTACTGACTGTGTATTACTCTGATTATTACCAGTCTCTGTACAGACTGTGGATTACTCTGATTATTACCAGTCTCTGTACAGACTGTGTATTACTCTGATTATTGCCAGGCCCTGTACTGACTGTGTATTACTCTGATTATTGCCAGTCCCTGTACTGACTGTATATTAGTCAGATTATTACCAGTCTCTGTACTGACTGTGTATTACTTTGATTATTACCAGTCTCTGCACTGTCTGTGTATTACTCTGATTATTGCCAGTCTCGGTACTGACTGTGTATTACTCTTATTGCCAGTCTCTGTACAGACTGTGGTTTACTCTGATTATAACCAGTCCCTGTACTGATTGTGTATTACTCTGATTATTGCAGTTCCCTGTACTGACTGTGTATTACTCTGATTATTATCAGTCCCTGTACTGACTGTGTATTACTCTGATTATTGCCAGTCCCTGTACTGACTGTGTATTACTCTGATTATTATCAGTCCCTGTACTGACTGTGTATTACTCTGATTATTGCCAGTCCCTGTACTGACTGTGTATTACTCTGATTATTGCCAGTCCCTGTTCTGACTGTATATTAGTCAGATTATTACCATTCTCTGTACTGACTGTGTATTACTCTGATTATTACCAGTCTCTGTACAGACTGTGGATTACTCTGATTATTACCAGTCTCTGTACAGACTGTGGATTACTCTGATTATTACCAGTCCCTGTACGAACTGCGTATTACTCTGATCATGGGCATTCTCTGTACTGACTGTGTATTACTCTGATTGTTGTCAGTCTCTGTTCTAACTGTGTATTACTCTGATTATTGCCAGTCTCAGTACTGACTGTGTATTGCTCTGATTATTGCAAGTCTCTGTACTGACTGTGTATAGCTCTGATTATTGCCAGTCCCTGTACTGACTGTGTATTACTCTGATTATTCCCAGTCTCTCTACTGACTGTGTATTACTCTGATTATTGCCAGTCCCTGTACTGACTGTGTATTACTCTGATTATTGCCAGTCCCTGTACTGACTGTGTATTACTCTGATTATTATCAGTCCCTGTACTGACTGTGTATTACTCTGATTATTGCCAGTCCCTGTACTGACTGTGTATTACTCTGATTATTATCAGTCCTTGTACTGACTGTGTATTACTCTGATTATTGCCAGTCCCTGTACTGACTGTGTATTACTCTGATTATTGCCAGTCCCTGTACTGACTGTATATTAGTCAGATTATTACCAGTCTCTGTACTGACTGTGTATTACTTTGATTATTACCAGTCTCTGCACTGTCTGTGTATTACTCTGATTATTGCCAGTCTCGGTACTGACTGTGTATTACTCTTATTGCCAGTCTCTGTACAGACTGTGGTTTACTCTGATTGTAACCAGTCCCTGTACTGATTGTGTATTACTCTGATTATTGCAGTTCCCTGTACTAGCTGTGTATTTCTCTGATCACGGGCATTCTCTGTACTGACTGTATATTACTCTGATTATTGCCTCTGCGTGTACTGACTGTGTATTACTCTGATTATTACATGTCTCGGTACTGACTGTGTATTACTCTGATTGTTACCAGTCTCTGTACAGACTGTGGATTACTCTGATTATTACCAGTCTCTGTACAGACTGTGGATTACTCTGATTATTACCAGTCCCTGTACGAACTGCGTATTACTCTGATCATGGGCATTCTCTGTACTGATTGTGTATTACTCTGATTATTGCCTCTGCCGGTCCTGACTGTGTATTACTCTGATTGCTGCCAGTCTCTGTTCTAACTGTGTATTAGTCTGATTATTGCCAGTCTCAGTACTGACTGTGTATTGCTCTGATTATTGCAAGTCTCTGTCCTGACTGTGTATAGCTCTGATTATTGCCAGTCCCTGTACTGACTGTATATTAGTCAGATTATTACCAGTCTCTGTAGTGACTGTGTATTACTTTGATTATTACCAGTCTCTGCACTGACTGTGTATTACTCTGATTATTGCCAGTCTCGGTACTGACTGTGTATTATTCTGATTATTGCCAGTCTCTGTACAGACTGTGGTTTACTCTGATTATAACCAGTCCCTGTACTGATTGTGTATTACTCTGATTATTGCAGTTCCCTGTACTGACTGTGTATTACTCTGATTATTATCAGTCCCTGTACTGACTGTGTATTACTCTGATTATTGCCAGTCCCTGTACTGACTGTGTATTACTCTGATTATTATCAGTCCCTGTACTGACTGTGTATTACTCTGATTATTGCCAGTCCCTGTACTGACTGTGTATTACTCTGATTATTGCCAGTCCCTGTACTGACTGTATATTAGTCAGATTATTACCATTCTCTGTACTGACTGTGTATTACTTTGATTATTACCAGTCTCTGCACTGTCTGTGTATTACTCTGATTATTGCCAGTCTCGGTACTGACTGTGTATTACTCTTATTGCCAGTCTCTGTACAGACTGTGGTTTACTCTGATTATAACCAGTCCCTGTACTGATTGTGTATTACTCTGATTATTGCAGTTCCCTGTACTGGCTGTGTATTTCTCTGATCACGGGCATTCTCTGTACTGACTGTATATTACTCTGATTATTGCCTCTGCGTGTACTGACTGTGTATTACTCTGATTATTACCTGTCTCGGTACTGACTGTGTATTACTCTGATTATTACCAGTCTCTGTACAGACTGTGGATTACTCTGATTATTACCAGTCTCTGTACAGACTGTGGATTACTCTGATTATTACCAGTCCCTGTACGAACTGCGTATTACTCTGATCATGGGCATTCTCTGTACTGACTGTGTATTACTCTGATTGTTGCCAGTCTCTGTTCTAACTGTGTATTACTCTGATTATTGCCAGTCTCAGTACTGACTGTGTATTGCTCTGATTATTGCAAGTCTCTGTACTGACTGTGTATAGCTCTGATTATTGCCAGTCCCTGTACTGACTGTGTATTACTCTGATTATTCCCAGTCTCTCTACTGACTGTGTATTACTCTGATTATTGCCAGTCCCTGTACTGACTGTGTATTACTCTGATTATTGCCAGTCCCTGTACTGACTGTGTATTACTCTGATTATTATCAGTCCCTGTACTGACTGTGTATTACTCTGATTATTGCCAGTCCCTGTACTGACTGTGTATTACTCTGATTATTATCAGTCCTTGTACTGACTGTGTATTACTCTGATTATTGCCAGTCCCTGTACTGACTGTGTATTACTCTGATTATTGCCAGTCCCTGTACTGACTGTATATTAGTCAGATTATTACCAGTCTCTGTACTGACTGTGTATTACTTTGATTATTACCAGTCTCTGCACTGTCTGTGTATTACTCTGATTATTGCCAGTCTCGGTACTGACTGTGTATTACTCTTATTGCCAGTCTCTGTACAGACTGTGGTTTACTCTGATTATAACCAGTCCCTGTACTGATTGTGTATTACTCTGATTATTGCAGTTCCCTGTTCTAGCTGTGTATTTCTCTGATCACGGGCATTCTCTGTACTGACTGTATATTACTCTGATTATTGCCTCTGCGTGTACTGACTGTGTATTACTCTGATTATTACCAGTCTTTGTACTGACTGTGTATTACTCTGATTATTACCAGTCTCGGTACTGACTGTGTATTACTCTGATTATTACCAGTCTCTGTACAGACTGTGGATTACTCTGATTATTACCAGTCTCTGTACAGACTGTGGATTACTCTGATTATTACCAGTCCCTGTACGAACTGCGTATTACTCTGATCATGGGCATTCTCTGTACTGATTGTGTATTACTCTGATTATTGCCTCTGCCTGTCCTGACTGTATTACTCTGATTGCTGCCAGTCTCTGTTCTAACTGTGTATTAGTCTGATTATTGCCAGTCTCAGTACTGACTGTGTATTGCTCTGATTATTGCAAGTCTCTGTCCTGACTGTGTATAGCTCTGATTATTGCCAGTCCCTGTACTGACTGTATATTAGTCAGATTATTACCACTCTCTGTAGTGACTGTGTATTACTTTGATTATTACCAGTCTCTGCACTGACTGTGTATTACTCTGATTATTGCCAGTCTCGGTACTGACTGTGTATTACTCTGATTATTGCCAGTCTCTGTACAGACTGTGGTTTACTCTGATTATAACCAGTCCCTGTACTGATTGTGTATTACACTGATTATTGCAGTTCCCTGTACTAGCTGTGTATTACTCTGATCACGGGCATTCTCTGTACTGACTGTGTATTACTCTGATTGTTGCCAGTCTCTGTAATGGCTGTGCATTACTCTGATTATTACTGGTCCCTGTTCTGACTGTGCATTACTCTGATTATTGCCAGTCCCTGTACTGACTGTGTATTACTCTGATTATTGCCAGTCTCTGTACTGACTGTGTATTACTCTGATTATTGCTTTTTGCTGTATTGACTGTGTATTACTCTGATTATTACCAGTCTTTGTACTGACTGTGCATTACTCTGATTATTGCCAGTCTCGGTACTGAATGTGTATTACTCTGATTATTACCAGTCTCGGTACTGACTGTGTATTACTCTGATTATTACCAGTCTCTGTACAGACTGTGGATTACTCTGATTATTACCAGTCCCTGTACTAACTGCGTATTACTCCGATCATTGGCATTCTCTGTACTGATTGTGTATTACTCTGATTATTGCCTCTGCCTGTCCTGACTGTGTATTACTCTGATTATTGCCAGTCTCTCTACTGACTGTGCATTACTCTGATTATTACCAGTCCTGGTACTGACTGTGTATTACTCTGATTATTGTGGTTCCCTGTACTAACTGCGTATTACTCCGATCACGGGCATTCTCGGTACAGACTGTGTATTACTCTGATTATTGCCTCTGCCTGCACTGACTGTGTATTACTCTGATTATTACCAGTCCCTGTACTGACTGTGTATTACTCTGATTATTACCAGTCTCTGTACTGACTGTGTATTACTCTGATTATTGCCAGTCCCTGTACTGACTGTGTATTACTCTGATTGTTGCCAGTCTCTGTTCTAACTGTGTATTACTCTGATTATTGCCAGTCTCAGTACTGACTGTGTATTGCTCTGATTATTGCAAGTCTCTGCACTGACTGTGTATAGCTCTGATTATTGCAGGTCATTGTACTGACTGTGTATTACTCTGATTATTACCAGTCTCTGTACTGACAGTGTATTGCTCTGATTATTTCCAGTCCCTGTACTGACTGTGTATTACTCTGATTATTACCAGTCCCTGTACTGCCTGTGTATTACTCTGATTATTCCCAGTCTCTGTACTGACTGTGTATTACACTGATTATTGCCAGTCCCTGTACTGACTGTGTATTACTCTGATTATTGCCAGTCCCTGTACTGACTGTGTATTACTCTGATTATTATCAGTCCCTGTACTGACTGTGTATTACTCTGATTATTACCAGTCTCTGAACTGACAGTGTATTGCTCTGATTATTTCCAGTCCCTGTACTGACTGTGTATTACTCTGATTATTACCAGTCCCTGTACTGACTGTGTATTACTCTGATTATTCCCAGTCTCTCTACTGACTGTGTATTACTCTGATTATTGCCAGTCCCTGTACTGACTGTGTATTACTCTGATTATTGCCAGTCCCTGTACTGACTGTGTATTACTCTGATTATTATCAGTCCCTGTACTGACTGTGTATTACTCTGATTATTGCCAGTCCCTGTACTGACTGTGTATTACTCTGATTATTATCAGTCCCTGCACTGACTGTGTATTACTCTGATTATTGCCAGTCTCGGTACTGACTGTGTATTACTCTGATTATTGCCAGTCTCTGTACAGACTGTGGTTTACTCTGATTATAACCAGTCCCTGTACTGATTGTGTATTACACTGATTATTGCAGTTCCCTGTACTAGCTGTGTATTACTCTGATCATGGGCATTCTCTGTACTGACTGTGTATTACTCTGATTATTGCCTCTGCCTGTACTGACTGTGTATTACTCTGATTGTTGCCAGTCTCTGTCATGGCTGTGCATTACTCTGATTATTACTGGTCCCTGTTCTGACTGTGCATTACTCTGATTATTGCCAGTCCCTGTACTGACTGTGTATTACTCTGATTATTGCCAGTCTCTGTACTGACTGTGTATTACTCTGATTATTGCTTTTTGCTGTATTGACTGTGTATTACTCTGATTATTACCAGTCTTTGTACTGACTGTGCATTACTCTGATTATTGCCAGTCTCGGTACTGACTGTGTATTACTCTGATTATTACCAGTCTCGGTACTGACTGTGTATTACTCTGATTATTACCAGTCTCTGTACAGACTGTGGATTACTCTGATTATTACCAGTCTCTGTACAGACTGTGGATTACTCTGACTATTACCAGTCCCTGTACTAACTGCGTATTACTCTGATTATTGCGGTTCCCTGTACTAACTGCGTATTACTCCGATCACGGGCATTCTCGGTACAGACTGTGTATTACTCTGATTATTGCCAGTCTCTGTACTGACTGTGTATTACTCTGATTATTGCTTTTTGCTGTATTGACTGTGTATTACTCTGATTAGTACCAGTCTTTGTACTGACTGTGCATTACTCTGATTATTGCCAGTCTCGGTACTGACTGTGTATTACTCTGATTATTGCCTCTGCCTGTCCTGACTGTGTATTACTCTGATTATTGCCAGTCTCTCTACTTACTGTGCATTACTCTGATTATTGCAAGTCTCTGTACTGACTGTGGATTACTCTGATTATTACCAGTCCTGGTACTGACTGTGTATTACTCTGATTATTGCGGTTCCCTGTACTAACTGCGTATTACGCCGATCACGGGCATTCTCGGTACAGACTGTGTATTACTCTGATTATTGCCTCTGCCTGCACTGACTGTGTATTACTCTGATTATTACCAGTCCCTGTACTGACTGTGTATTACTCTGATTATTACCAGTCTCTGTACTGACTGTGTATTACTCTGATTATTGCCAGTCCCTGTACTGACTGTGTATTACTCTGATTATTGCCTCTGCCTGTACTGACTGTGTATTACTCTGATTGTTGCCAGTCTCTGTTCTAACTGTGTATTACTCTGATTATTGCCAGTCTCAGTACTGACTGTGTATTGCTCTGATTATTGCAAGTCTCTCAACTGACTGTGTATAGCTCTGATTATTGCAGGTCATTGTACTGACTGTGTATTACTCTGATTATTACCAGTCTCTGTACTGACAGTGTATTGCTCTGATTATTTCCAGTCCCTGTACTGACTGTGTATTACTCTGATTATTACCAGTCCCTGTACTGACTGTGTATTACTCTGATTATTCCCAGTCTCTGTACTGACTGTGTATTACTCTGATTATTGCCAGTCCCTGTACTGACTGTGTATTACTGTACTATTGCCAGTCCCTGTACTGACTGTGTATTACTCTGATTATTATCAGTCCCTGTACTGACTGTGTATTACTCTGATTATTACCAGTCTCTGAACTGACAGTGTATTGCTCTGATTATTTCCAGTCCCTGTACTGACTGTGTATTACTCTGATTATTACCAGTCCCTGTACTGACTGTGTATTACTCTGATTATTCCCAGTCTCTCTACTGACTGTGTATTACTCTGATTATTGCCAGTCCCTGTACTGACTGTGTATTACTCTGATTATTGCCAGTCCCTGTACTGACTGTGTATTACTCTGATTATTATCAGTCCCTGTACTGACTGTGTATTACTCTGATTATTGCCAGTCCCTGTACTGACTGTGTATAACTCTGATTATTGCCAGTCCCTGTACTGACTGTGTATTACTCTGATTATTATCAGTCCCTGTACTGACTGTGTATTACTCTGATTATTGCCAGTCCCTGTACTGACTGTGTATTACTCTGATTATTATCAGTCCCTGTACTGACTGTGTATTACTTTGATTATTACCAGTCTCTGCACTGTCTGTGTATTACTCTGATTATTGCCAGTCTCGGTACTGACTGTGTATTACTCTTATTGCCAGTCTCTGTACAGACTGTGGTTTACTCTGATTATTGCTTTTTGCTGTATTGACTGTGTATTACTCTGATTATTACCAGTCTTTGTACTGACTGTGCATTACTCTGATTATTGCCAGTCTCGGTACTGACTGTGTATTACTCTGAGTATTACCAGTCTCGGTACTGACTGTGTATTACTCTGATTATTACCAGTCTCTGTACAGACTGTGGATTACTCTGATTATTACCAGTCTCTGTACAGACTGTGGATTACTCTGATTATTACCAGTCCCTGTACTAACTGCGTATTACTCTGATTATTGCGGTTCCCTGTACTAACTGCGTATTACTCCGATCACGGGCATTCTCGGTACAGACTGTGTATTACTCTGATTATTGCCAGTCTCTGTACTGACTGTGTATTACTCTGATTATTGCTTTTTGCTGTATTGACTGTGTATTACTCTGATTATTACCAGTCTTTGTACTGACTGTGCATTACTCTGATTATTGCCAGTCTCGGTACTGACTGTGTATTACTCTGATTATTGCCTCTGCCTGTCCTGACTGTGTATTACTCTGATTATTGCCAGTCTCTCTACTTACTGTGCATTACTCTGATTATTGCAAGTCTCTGTACTGACTGTGGATTACTCTGATTATTACCAGTCCTGGTACTGACTGTGTATTACTCTGATTATTGCGGTTCCCTGTACTAACTGCGTATTACTCCGATCACGGGCATTCTCGGTACAGACTGTGTATTACTCTGATTATTGCCTCTTCCTGCACTGACTGTGTATTACTCTGATTATTACCAGTCCCTGTACTGACTGTGTATTACTCTGATTATTACCAGTCTCTGTACTGACTGTGTATTACTCTGATTATTGCCAGTCCCTGTACTGACTGTGTATTACTCTGATTATTGCCTCTGCCTGTACTGACTGTGTATTACTCTGATTGTTGCCAGTCTCTGTTCTAACTGTGTATTACTCTGATTATTGCCAGTCTCAGTACTGACTGTGTATTACTCTGATTATTACCAGTCTCTGTACTGACAGTGTATTGCTCTGATTATTTCCAGTCCCTGTACTGACTGTGTATTACTCTGATTATTACCAGTCCCTGTACTGACTGTGTATTACTCTGATTATTCCCAGTCTCTGTACTGACTGTGTATTACTCTGATTATTGCCAGTCCCTGTACTGACTGTGTATTACTCTGATTATTGCCAGTCCCTGTACTGACTGTGTATTACTCTGATTATTATCAGTCCCTGTACTGACTGTGTATTACTCTGATTATTACCAGTCTCTGAACTGACAGTGTATTGCTCTGATTATTTCCAGTCCCTGTACTGACTGTGTATTACTCTGATTATTACCAGTCCCTGTACTGACTGTGTATTACTCTGATTATTATCAGTCCCTGTACTGACTGTGTATTACTCTGATTATTGCCAGTCCCTGTACTGACTGTGTATAACTCTGATTATTGCCAGTCCCTGTACTGACTGTGTATTACTCTGATTATTATCAGTCCCTGTACTGACTGTGTATTACTCTGATTATTGCCAGTCCCTGTACTGACTGTGTATTACTCTGATTATTATCAGTCCCTGTACTGACTGTGTATTACTTTGATTATTACCAGTCTCTGCACTGTCTGTGTATTACTCTGATTATTGCCAGTCTCGGTACTGACTGTGTATTACTCTTATTGCCAGTCTCTGTACAGACTGTGGTTTACTCTGATTATTGCTTTTTGCTGTATTGACTGTGTATTACTCTGATTATTACCAGTCTTTGTACTGACTGTGCATTACTCTGATTATTGCCAGTCTCGGTACTGACTGTGTATTACTCTGAGTATTACCAGTCTCGGTACTGACTGTGTATTACTCTGATTATTACCAGTCTCTGTACAGACTGTGGATTACTCTGATTATTACCAGTCTCTGTACAGACTGTGGATTACTCTGATTATTACCAGTCCCTGTACTAACTGCGTATTACTCTGATTATTGCGGTTCCCTGTACTAACTGCGTATTACTCCGATCACGGGCATTCTCGGTACAGACTGTGTATTACTCTGATTATTGCCAGTCTCTGTACTGACTGTGTATTACTCTGATTATTGCTTTTTGCTGTATTGACTGTGTATTACTCTGATTATTACCAGTCTTTGTACTGACTGTGCATTACTCTGATTATTGCCAGTCTCGGTACTGACTGTGTATTACTCTGATTATTGCCTCTGCCTGTCCTGACTGTGTATTACTCTGATTATTGCCAGTCTCTCTACTTACTGTGCATTACTCTGATTATTGCAAGTCTCTGTACTGACTGTGGATTACTCTGATTATTACCAGTCCTGGTACTGACTGTGTATTACTCTGATTATTGCGGTTCCCTGTACTAACTGCGTATTACTCCGATCACGGGCATTCTCGGTACAGACTGTGTATTACTCTGATTATTGCCTCTTCCTGCACTGACTGTGTATTACTCTGATTATTACCAGTCCCTGTACTGACTGTGTATTACTCTGATTATTACCAGTCTCTGTACTGACTGTGTATTACTCTGATTATTGCCAGTCCCTGTACTGACTGTGTATTACTCTGATTATTGCCTCTGCCTGTACTGACTGTGTATTACTCTGATTGTTGCCAGTCTCTGTTCTAACTGTGTATTACTCTGATTATTGCCAGTCTCAGTACTGACTGTGTATTACTCTGATTATTACCAGTCTCTGTACTGACAGTGTATTGCTCTGATTATTTCCAGGTCCTGTACTGACTGTGTATTACTCTGATTATTACCAGTCCCTGTACTGACTGTGTATTACTCTGATTATTCCCAGTCTCTGTACTGACTGTGTATTACTCTGATTATTGCCAGTCCCTGTACTGACTGTGTATTACTCTGATTATTGCCAGTCCCTGTACTGACTGTGTATTACTCTGATTATTATCAGTCCCTGTACTGACTGTGTATTACTCTGATTATTACCAGTCTCTGAACTGACAGTGTATTGCTCTGATTATTTCCAGTCCCTGTACTGACTGTGTATTACTCTGATTATTACAAGTCCCTGTACTGACTGTGTATTACTCTGATTATTCCCAGTCTCTCTACTGACTGTGTATTACTCTGATTATTGCCAGTCCCTGTACTGACTGTGTATTACTCTGATTATTGCCAGTCCCTGTACTGACTGTGTATTACTCTGATTATTATCAGTCCCTGTACTGACTGTGTATTACTCTGATTATTGCCAGTCCCTGTACTGACTGTGTATTACTCTGATTATTGCCAGTCCCTGTACTGACTGTGTATTACTCTGATTATTATCAGTCCCTGTACTGACTGTGTATTACTCTGATTATTGCCAGTCCCTGTACTGACTGTGTATTACTCTGATTATTATCAGTCCCTGTACTGACTGTGTATTACTTTGATTATTACCAGTCTCTGCACTGTCTGTGTATTACTCTGATTATTGCCAGTCTCGGTACTGACTGTGTATTACTCTTATTGCCAGTCTCTGTACAGACTGTGGTTTACTCTGATTATAACCAGTCCCTGTACTGATTGTGTATTACTCTGATTATTGCAGTTCCCTGTACTAGCTGTGTATTTCTCTGATCACGGGCATTCTCTGTACTGACTGTATATTACTCTGATTATTGCCTCTGCGTGTACTGACTGTGTATTACTCTGATTATTACATGTCTCGGTACTGACTGTGTATTACTCTGATTATTACCAGTCTCTGTACAGACTGTGGATTACTCTGATTATTACCAGTCTCTGTACAGACTGTGGATTACTCTGATTATTACCAGTCCCTGTACGAACTGCGTATTACTCTGATCATGGGCATTCTCTGTACTGATTGTGTATTACTCTGATTATTGCCTCTGCCTGTCCTGACTGTGTATTACTCTGATTGTTGCCAGTCTCTGTTCTAACTGTGTATTACTCTGATTATTGCCAGTCTCAGTACTGACTGTGTATTGCTCTGATTATTGCAAGTCTCTGTACTGACTGTGTATAGCTCTGATTATTGCCAGTCCCTGTACTGACTGTATATTAGTCAGATTATTACCAGTCTCTGTACTGACTGTGTATTACTTTGATTATTACCAGTCTCTGCACTGACTGTGTATTACTCTGATTATTGCCAGTCTCGGTACTGACTGTGTATTACTCTGATTATTGCCAGTCTCTGTACAGACTGTGGTTTACTCTGATTATAACCAGTCCCTGTACTGATTGTGTATTACACTGATTATTGCAGTTCCCTGTACTAGCTGTGTATTACTCTGATCACGGGCATTCTCTGTACTGACTGTGTATTACTCTGATTATTGCCTCTGCCTGTACTGACTGTGTATTACTCTGATTGTTGCCAGTCTCTGTAATGGCTGTGCATTACTCTGATTATTACCAGTCCCTGTTCTGACTGTGCATTACTCTGATTATTGCCAGTCCCTGTACTGACTGTGCATTACTCTGATTATTACCGGTCCCTGTTCTGACTGTGCATTACTCTGATTATTGCCAGTCCCTGTCCTGACTGTGTATTACTCTGATTATTACCGGTCTCTGTAATGACAGTGTATTGCTCTGATTATTGCCAGTCCCTGTACTGACTGTGCATTACTCTGATTATTACCGGTCCCTGTTCTGACTGTGCATTACTCTGATTATTGCCAGTCCCTGTACTGACTGTGTATTACTCTGATTATTGCCAGTCTCCGTACTGATTGTGTATTACTCTGATTATTGCTTTTTGCTGTATTGACTGTGTATTACTCTGATTATTACCAGTCTTTGTACTGACTGTGCATTACTCTGATTATTGCCAGTCTCGGTACTGACTGTGTATTACTCTGATTATTACCAGTCTCGGTACTGACTGTGTATTACTCTGATTATTACCAGTCTCAGTGCAGACTGTGGATTACTCTGATTATTACCAGTCTCTGTACAGACTGTGGATTACTCTGATTATTACCAGTCCCTGTACTAACTGCGTATACCTCTGATCATGGGCATTCTCTGTACTGATTGTGTATTACTCTGATTATTGCCTCTGCCTGTCCTGACTGTGTATTACTCTGATTACTGCCAGTCTCTCTACTGACTGTGCATTACTCTGATTATTGAACGTCTCTGTACTGACTGTGGATTACTCTGATTATTGCCAGTCTCGGTACTGACCGTGTATTACTCTTATTGCCAGTCTCTGTACGGACTGTGGTTTACTCTGATTATAACCAGTCCCTGTACTGATTGTGTATTACTCTGATTATTGCAGTTCCCTGTACTGACTGTGTATTACTCTGATTATTATCAGTCCCTGTACTGACTGTGTATTACTCTGATTATTGCCAATCCCTGTACTGACTGTGTATTACTCTGATTATTATCAGTCCCTGTACTGACTGTGTATTACTCTGATTATTGCCAGTCCCTGTACTGACTGTGTATTACTCTGATTATTGCCAGTCCCTGTACTGACTGTATATTAGTCAGATTATTACCATTCTCTGTACTGACTGTGTATTACTTTGATTATTACCAGTCTCTGCACTGTCTGTGTATTACTCTGATTATTGCCAGTCTCGGTACTGACTGTGTATTACTCTTATTGCCAGTCTCTGTACAGACTGTGGTTTACTCTGATTATAACCAGTCCCTGTACTGATTGTGTATTACTCTGATTATTGCAGTTCCCTGTACTGGCTGTGTATTTCTCTGATCACGGGCATTCTCTGTACTGACTGTATATTACTCTGATTATTGCCTCTGCGTGTACTGACTGTGTATTACTCTGATTATTACCTGTCTCGGTACTGACTGTGTATTACTCTGATTATTACCAGTCTCTGTACAGACTGTGGATTACTCTGATTATTACCAGTCTCTGTACAGACTGTGGATTACTCTGATTATTACCAGTCCCTGTACGAACTGCGTATTACTCTGATCATGGGCATTCTCTGTACTGATTGTGTATTACTCTGATTATTGCCTCTGCCTGTCCTGACTGTGTATTACTCTGATTGCTGCCAGTCTCTGTTCTAACTGTGTATTACTCTGATTATTGCCAGTCTCAGTACTGACTGTGTATTGCTCTGATTACTGCAAGTCTCTGTACTGACTGTGTATAGCTCTGATTATTGCCAGTCCCTGTACTGACTGTGTATTACTCTGATTATTCCCAGTCTCTCTACTGACTGTGTATTACTCTGATTATTGCCAGTCCCTGTACTGACTGTGTATTACTCTGATTATTGCCAGTCCCTGTACTGACTGTGTATTACTCTGATTATTATCAGTCCCTGTACTGACTGTGTATTACTCTGATTATTGCCAGTCCCTGTACTGACTGTGTATTACTCTGATTATTATCAGTCCCTGTACTGACTGTGTATTACTCTGATTATTGCCAGTCCCTGTACTGACTGTGTATTACTCTGATTATTGCCAGTCCCTGTACTGACTGTATATTAGTCAGATTATTACCAGTCTCTGTACTGACTGTGTATTACTTTGATTATTACCAGTCTCTGCACTGTCTGTGTATTACTCTGATTATTGCCAGTCTCGGTACTGACTGTGTATTACTCTTATTGCCAGTCTCTGTACAGACTGTGGTTTACTCTGATTATAACCAGTCCCTGTACTGATTGTGTATTACTCTGATTATTGCAGTTCCCTGTACTAGCTGTGTATTTCTCTGATCACGGGCATTCTCTGTACTGACTGTATATTACTCTGATTATTGCCTCTGCGTGTTCTGACTGTGTATTACTCTGATTATTACATGACTCGGTACTGACTGTTTATTACTTTGATTATTACCAGTCTCTGCACTGACTGTGTATTACTCTGATTATTGCCAGTCTCGGTACTGACTGTGTATTACTCTGATTATTGCCAGTCTCTGTACAGACTGTGGTTTACTCTGATTATAACCAGTCCCTGTACTGATTGTGTATTACACTGATTATTGCAGTTCCCTGTACTAGCTGTGTATTACTCTGATCACGGGCATTCTCTGTACTGACTGTGTATTACTCTGATTATTGCCTCTGCCTGTACTGACTGTGTATTACTCTGATTGTTGCCAGTCTCTGTAATGGCTGTGCATTACTCTGATTATTACTGGTCCCTGTTCTGACTGTGCATTACTCTGATTATTGCCAGTCCCTGTACTGACTGTGTATTACTCTGATTATTGCCAGTCTCTGTACTGACTGTGTATTACTCTGATTATTGCTTTTTGCTGTATTGACTGTGTATTACTCTGATTATTACCAGTCTTTGTACTGACTGTGCATTACTCTGATTATTGCCAGTCTCGGTACTGACTGTGTATTACTCTGATTATTACCAGTCTCGGTACTGACTGTGTATTACTCTGATTATTACCAGTCTCTGTACAGACTGTGGATTACTCTGATTATTACCAGTCCCTGTACTAACTGCGTATTACTCTGATCATTGGAATTCTCTGTACTGATTGTGTATTACTCTGATTATTGCCTCTGCCTGTCCTGACTGTGTATTACTCTGATTATTGCCAGTCTCTCTACTGACTGTGCATTACTCTGATTATTACCAGTCTCTGTACAGACTGTGGATTACTCTGATTATTACCAGTCCCTGTACTAACTGCGTATTACTCCGATCATTGGCATTCTCTGTACTGATTGTGTATTACTCTGATTATTGCCTCTGCCTGTCCTGACTGTGCATTACTCT
This sequence comes from Heterodontus francisci, assembly GCF_036365525.1. Taxonomy (NCBI): domain Eukaryota; kingdom Metazoa; phylum Chordata; class Chondrichthyes; order Heterodontiformes; family Heterodontidae; genus Heterodontus; species Heterodontus francisci. The sequence continues at coordinate 13,950,921 of NC_090395.1, forward strand.
GATTATTACCAGTCTCGGTACTGACTGTGTATTACTCTGATTATTACCAGTCTCTGTACAGACTGTGGATTACTCTGATTATTACCAGTCCCTGTACTAACTGCGTATTACTCCGATCATTGGCATTCTCTGTACTGATTGTGTATTACTCTGATTATTGCCTCTGCCTGTCCTGACTGTGTATTACTCTGATTATTGCCAGTCTCTCTACTGACTGTGCATTACTCTGATTATTACCAGTCCTGGTACTGACTGTGTATTACTCTGATTATTGTGGTTCCCTGTACTAACTGCGTATTACTCCGATCACGGGCATTCTCGGTACAGACTGTGTATTACTCCGATTATTGCCTCTGCCTGCACTGACTGTGTATTACTCTGATTATTACCAGTCCCTGTACTGACTGTGTATTACTCTGATTATTACCAGTCTCTGTACTGACTGTGTATTACTCTGATTATTGCCAGTCCCTGTACTGAATGTGTATTACTCTGATTATTGCCTCTGCCTGTACTGACTGTGTATTACTCTGATTGTTGCCAGTCTCTGTTCTAACTGTGTATTACTCTGATTATTGCCAGTCTCAGTACTGACTGTGTATTGCTCTGATTATTGCAAGTCTCTGTACTGACTGTGTATAGCTCTGATTATTGCAGGTCATTGTACTGACTGTGTATTACTCTGATTATTACCAGTCTCTGTACTGACAGTGTATTGCTCTGATTATTTCCAGTCCCTGTACTGACTGTGTATTACTCTGATTATTACCAGTCCCTGTACTGACTGTGTATTCCTCTGATTATTGCCAGTCCCTGTACTGACTGTGTATTACTCTGATTATTGCCAGTCCCTGTACTGACTGTGTATTACTCTGATTATTATCAGTCCCTGTACTGACTGTGTATTACTCTGATTATTACCAGTCTCTGAACTGACAGTGTATTGCTCTGATTATTTCCAGTCCCTGTACTGACTGTGTATTACTCTGATTATTACCAGTCCCTGTACTGACTGTGTATTACTCTGATTATTCCCAGTCTCTCTACTGACTGTGTATTACTCTGATTATTGCCAGTCCCTGTACTGACTGTGTATTACTCTGATTATTGCCAGTCCCTGTACTGACTGTGTATTACTCTGATTATTATCAGTCCCTGTACTGACTGTGTATTACTCTGATTATTGCCAGTCCCTGTACTGACTGTGTATTACTCTGATTATTATCAGTCCCTGCACTGACTGTGTATTACTCTGATTATTGCCAGTCTCGGTACTGACTGTGTATTACTCTGATTATTGCCAGTCTCTGTACAGACTGTGGTTTATTCTGATTATAACCAGTCCCTGTACTGATTGTGTATTACACTGATTATTGCAGTTCCCTGTACTAGCTGTGTATTACTCTGATCACGGGCATTCTCTGTACTGACTGTGTATTACTCTGATTATTGCCTCTGCCTGTACTGACTGTGTATTACTCTGATTGTTGCCAGTCTCTGTAATGGCTGTGCATTACTCTGATTATTACTGGTCCCTGTTCTGACTGTGCATTACTCTGATTATTGCCAGTCCCTGTACTGACTGTGTATTACTCTGATTATTGCCAGTCTCTGTACTGACTGTGTATTACTCTGATTATTGCTTTTTGCTGTATTGACTGTGTATTACTCTGATTATTGCCAGTCTCTGTACAGACTGTGGTTTACTAAGATTATAACCAGTCCCTGTACTGATTGTGTATTACTCTGATTATTGCAGTTCCCTGTACTAGCTGTGTATTTCTCTGATCACGGGCATTCTCTGTACTGACTGTATATTATTCTGATTATTGCCTCTGCCTGTCCTGACTGTGCATTACTCTGATTATTACCAGTCTCGGTACTGACTGTGTATTACTCTGATTATTACCAGTCTCTGTACAGACTGTGGATTACTCTGATTATTACCAGTCCCTGTACTAACTGCGTATTACTCCGATCATTGGCATTCTCTGTACTGATTGTGTATTACTCTGATTATTGCCTCTGCCTGTCCTGACTGTGTATTACTCTGATTATTGCCAGTCTCTCTACTGACTGTGCATTACTCTGATTATTACCAGTCCTGGTACTGACTGTGTATTACTCTGATTATTGTGGTTCCCTGTACTAACTGCGTATTACTCCGATCACGGGCATTCTCGGTACAGACTGTGTATTACTCCGATTATTGCCTCTGCCTGCACTGACTGTGTATTACTCTGATTATTACCAGTCCCTGTACTGACTGTGTATTACTCTGATTATTACCAGTCTCTGTACTGACTGTGTATTACTCTGATTATTGCCAGTCCCTGTACTGAATGTGTATTACTCTGATTATTGCCTCTGCCTGTACTGACTGTGTATTACTCTGATTGTTGCCAGTCTCTGTTCTAACTGTGTATTACTCTGATTATTGCCAGTCTCAGTACTGACCGTGTATTGCTCTGATTATTGCAAGTCTCTGTACTGACGGTGTATAGCTCTGATTATTGCAGGTCATTGTACTGACTGTGTATTACTCTGATTATTACCAGTCTCTGTACTGACAGTGTATTGCTCTGATTATTTCCAGTCCCTGTACTGACTGTGTATTCCTCTGATTATTGCCAGTCCCTGTACTGACTGTGTATTACTCTGATTATTGCCAGTCCCTGTACTGACTGTGTATTACTCTGATTATTATCAGTCCCTGTACTGACTGTGTATTACTCTGATTATTACCAGTCTCTGAACTGACAGTGTATTGCTCTGATTATTTCCAGTCCCTGTACTGACTGTGTATTACTCTGATTATTACCAGTCCCTGTACTGACTGTGTATTACTCTGATTATTCCCAGTCTCTCTACTGACTGTGTATTACTCTGATTATTGCCAGTCCCTGTACTGACTGTGTATTACTCTGATTATTGCCAGTCCCTGTACTGACTGTGTATTACTCTGATTATTATCAGTCCCTGTACTGACTGTGTATTACTCTGATTATTGCCAGTCCCTGTACTGACTGTGTATTACTCTGATTATTATCAGTCCCTGCACTGACTGTGTATTACTCTGATTATTGCCAGTCTCGGTACTGACTGTGTATTACTCTGATTATTGCCAGTCTCTGTACAGACTGTGGTTTATTCTGATTATAACCAGTCCCTGTACTGATTGTGTATTACACTGATTATTGCAGTTCCCTGTACTAGCTGTGTATTACTCTGATCACGGGCATTCTCTGTACTGACTGTGTATTACTCTGATTATTGCCTCTGCCTGTACTGACTGTGTATTACTCTGATTGTTGCCAGTCTCTGTAATGGCTGTGCATTACTCTGATTATTACTGGTCCCTGTTCTGACTGTGCATTACTCTGATTATTGCCAGTCCCTGTACTGACTGTGTATTACTCTGATTATTGCCAGTCTCTGTACTGACTGTGTATTACTCTGATTATTGCTTTTTGCTGTATTGACTGTGTATTACTCTGATTATTACCAGTCTTTGTACTGACTGTGCATTACTCTGATTATTGCCAGTCTCGGTACTGACTGTGTATTACTCTGATTATTACCAGTCTCGGTACTGACTGTGTATTACTCTGATTATTACCAGTCTCTGTACAGACTGTGGATTACTCTGATTATTACCAGTCTCTGTACAGACTGTGGATTACTCTGATTATTACCAGTCCCTGTACTAACTTCGTATTACTCTGATTATTGCGGTTCCCTGTACTAAATGCGTATTACTCCGATCACGGGCATTCTCGGTACAGACTGTGTATTACTCTGATTATTGCCAGTCTCTGTACTGACTGTGTATTACTCTGATTATTGCCAGTCCCTGTACTGACTGTGTATTACTCTGATTATTACCAGTCTTTGTACTGACTGTGCATTACTCTGATTATTGCCAGTCTCGGTACTGACTGTGTATTACTCTGATTTTTGCCTCTGCCTGTCCTGACTGTGTATTACTCTGATTATTGCCAGTCTCTCTACTGACTGTGCATTACTCTGATTATTGCAAGTCTCTGGACTGACTGTGGATTACTCTGATTATTACCAGTCCTGGTACTGACTGTGTATTACTCTGATTATTGCGGTTCCCTGTACTAACTGCGTATTACTCCGATCACGGGCATTCTCGGTACAGACTGTGTATTACTCTGATTATTGCCTCTGCCTGCACTGACTGTGTATTACTCTGATTATTACCAGTCCCTGTACTGACTGTGTATTACTCTGATTATTACCAGTCTCTGTACTGACTGTGTATTACTCTGATTATTGCCAGTCCCTGTACTGACTGTGTATTACTCTGATTATTGCCTCTGCCTGTACTGACTGTGTATTACTCTGATTGTTGCCAGTCTCTGTTCTAACTGTGTATTACTCTGATTATTGCCAGTCTCAGTACTGACTGTGTATTGCTCTGATTATTGCAAGTCTCTGTACTGACTGTGTATAGCTCTGATTATTGCAGGTCATTGTACTGACTGTGTATTACTCTGATTATTACCAGTCTCTGTACTGACAGTGTATTGCTCTGATTATTTCCAGTCCCTGTACTGACTGTGTATTACTCTGATTATTACCAGTCCCTGTACTGACTGTGTATTACTCTGATTATTCCCAGTCTCTGTACTGACTGTGTATTACTCTGATTATTGCCAGTCCCTGTACTGACTGTGTATTACTCTGATTATTGCCAGTCACTGTACTGACTGTGTATTACTCTGATTATTATCAGTCCCTGTACTGACTGTGTATTACTCTGATTATTGCCAGTCCCTGTACTGACTGTGTATTACTCTGATTATTATCAGTCCCTGTACTGACTGTGTATTACTCTGATTATTACCAGTCTCTGAACTGACAGTGTATTGCTCTGATTATTTCCAGTCCCTGTACTGACTGTGTATTACTCTGATTATTACCAGTCCCTGTACTGACTGTGTATTACTCTGATTATTCCCAGTCTCTCTACTGACTGTGTATTACTCTGATTATTGCCAGTCCCTGTACTGACTGTGTATTACTCTGATTCTTGCCAGTCCCTGTACTGACTGTGTATTACTCTGATTATTATCAGTCCCTGTACTGACTGTGTATTACTCTGATTATTGCCAGTCCCTGTACTGACTGTGTATTACTCTGATTATTGCCAGTCACTGTACTGACTGTGTATTACTCTGATTATTATCAGTCCCTGTACTGACTGTGTATTACTCTGATTATTGCCAGTCCCTGTACTGACTGTGTATTACTCTGATTATTATCAGTCCCTGTACTGACTGTGTATTACTTTGATTATTACCAGTCTCTGCACTGTCTGTGTATTACTCTGATTATTGCCAGTCTCGGTACTGACTGTGTATTACTCTTATTGCCAGTCTCTGTACAGACTGTGGTTTACTCTGATTATAACCAGTGCCTGTACTGATTGTGTATTACTCTGATTATTGCAGTTCCCTGTACTAGCTGTGTATTTCTCTGATCACGGGCATTCTCTGTACTGACTGTATATTACTCTGATTATTGCCTCTGCGTGTACTGACTGTGTATTACTCTGATTATGACATGTCTCGGTACTGACTGTGTATTACTCTGATTATTACCAGTCTCTGTACAGACTGTGGATTACTCTGATAATTACCAGTCTCTGTACAGACTGTGGATTACTCTGATTATTACCAGTCCCTGTACGAACTGCGTATTACTCTGATCATGGGCATTCTCTGTACTGATTGTGTATTACTCTGATTATTGCCTCTGCCTGTCCTGACTGTGTATTACTCTGATGGTTGCCAGTCTCTGTTCTAACTGTGTATTACTCTGATTATTGCCAGTCTCAGTACTGACTGTGTATTGCTCTGATTATTGCAAGTCTCTGTACTGACTGTGTATAGCTCTGATTATTGCCAGTCCCTGTACTGACTGTATATTAGTCAGATTATTACCAGTCTCTGTACTGACTGTGTATTACTTTGATTATTACCAGTCTCTGCACTGACTGTGTATTACTCTGATTATTGCCAGTCTCGGTACTGACTGTGTATTACTCTGATTATTGCCAGTCTCTGTACAGACTGTGGTTTACTCTGATTATAACCAGTCCCTGTACTGATTGTGTATTACACTGATTATTGCAGTTCCCTGTACTAGCTGTGTATTACTCTGATCACGGGCATTCTCTGTACTGACTGTGTATAACTCTGATTATTGCCTCTGCCTGTACTGACTGTGTATTACTCTGATTGTTGCCAGTCTCTGTAATGGCTGTGCATTACTCTGATTATTAACAGTCCCTGTTCTGACTGTGCATTACTCTGATTAGTGCCAGTCCCTGTACTGACTGTGCATTACTCTGATTATTACCGGTCCCTGTTCTGACTGTGCATTACTCTGATTATTGCCAGTCCCTGTACTGACTGTGTATTACTCTGATTATTACCGGTCTCTGTAATGACAGTGTATTGCTCTGATTATTGCCAGTCTCTGTACTGACTGTGCATTACTCTGATTATTACCGGTCCCTGTTCTGACTGTGCATTACTCTGATTATTGCCAGTCCCTGTACTGACTGTGTATTACTCTGATTATTGCCAGTCTCTGTACTGATTGTGTATTACTCTGATTATTGCTTTTTGCTGTATTGACTGTGTATTACTCTGATTATTACCAGTCTTTGTACTGACTGTGCATTACTCTGATTATTGCCAGTCTCGGTACTGACTGTGTATTACTCTGATTATTACCAGTCTCGGTACTGACTGTGTATTACTCTGATTATTACCAGTCTCAGTGCAGACTGTGGATTACTCTGATTATTACCAGTCTCTGTACAGACTGTGGATTACTCTGATTATTACCAGTCCCTGTACTAACTGCGTATTACTCTGATCATGGGCATTCTCTGTACTGATTGTGTATTACTCTGATTATTGCCTCTGCCTGTCCTGACTGTGTATTACTCTGATTATTGCCAGTCTCTCTACTGACTGTGCATTACTCTGATTATTGAACGTCTCTGTACTGACTGTGGATTACTCTGATTATTGCCAGTCCCTGTACTGACTGTGCATTAATCTGATTATTGCCAGTCCCTGTACTGACTGTGTATTACTCTGATTATTGCCACTGCCTGTACTGACTGTGTATTGCTCTGATTATTGCCACTGCCTGTACTGACTGTGTATTACTCTGATTATTGCGGTTCCCTGTACAAACTGCGTATTACTCCAATCACGGGCATTCTCGGTACAGACTGTGTATTACTCTGATTATTGATTCTGCCTGCACTGACTGTGTATTACTCTGATTATTACCAGTCCCTGTACTGACTGTGTATTACTCTGATTATTACCAGTCTCTGTACTGACTGTGTATTACTCTGATTATTGCCAGTCCCTGTACTGACTGTGCATTAATCTGATGATTGCCAGTCCCTGTACTGACTGTGTATTGCTCTGATTATTGCCTCTGCCTGTACTGACTGTGTATTACTCTGATTGTTGCCAGTCTCTGTTCTAACTGTGTATTACTCTGATTATTGCCAGTCTCAGTACTGACTGTGTCTTACTCTGATTAATACCAGTCTCTGTACTGACAGTGTATTGCTCTGATTATTTCCAGTCCCTGTACTGACTGTGTATTACTCTGATTATTACCAGTCCCTGTACTGACTGTGTATTACTCTGATTATTACCAGTCTCGGTACTGACTGTGTATTACTCTGATTATTACCAGTCTCTGTACAGACTGTGGATTACTCTGATTATTACCAGTCTCTGTACAGACTGTGGATTACTCTGAATATTACCAGTCCCTGTACGAACTGCGTATTACTCTGATCATGGGCATTCTCTGTACTGATTGTGTATTACTCTGATTATTGCCTCTGCCTTTCCTGACTGTGTATTACTCTGATTGTTGCCAGTCTCTGTTCTAACTGTGTATTACTCTGATTATTGCCAGTCTCAGTACTGACTGTGTATTGCTCTGATTATTGCAAGTCTCTGTACTGACTGTGTATAGCTCTGATTATTGCCAGTCCCTGTACTGACTGTATATTAGTCAGATTATTACCAGTCTCTGTACTGACTGTGTATTACTTTGATTATTACCAGTCTCTGCACTGACTGTGTATTACTCTGATTATTGCCAGTCTCGGTACTGACTGTGTATTACTCTGATTATTGCCAGTCTCTGTACAGACTGTGGTTTACTCTGATTATAACCAGTCCCTGTACTGATTGTGTATTACACTGATTATTGCAGTTCCCTGTACTGACTGTGCATTACTCTGATTATTACCAGTCCCTGTTCTGACTGTGCATTACTCTGATTATTGCCAGTCCCTGTACTGACTGTGCATTACTCTGATTATTACCGGTCCCTGTTCTGACTGTGCATTACTCTGATTATTGCCAGTCCCTGTACTGACTGTGTATTACTCTGATTATTACCGGTCTCTGTAATGACAGTGTATTGCTCTGATTATTGCCAGTCTCTGTACTGACTGTGCATTACTCTGATTATTACCGGTCCCTGTTCTGACTGTGCATTACTCTGATTATTGCCAGTCCCTGTACTGACTGTGTATTACTCTGATTATTGCCAGTCTCTGTACTGACTGTGTATTACTCTGATTATTGCTTTTTGCTGTATTGACTGTGTATTACTCTGATTATTACCAGTCTTTGTACTGACGGTGCATTACTCTGATTATTACCAGTCTCGGTACTGACTGTGTATTACTCTGATTATTACCAGTCTCGGTACTGACTGTGTATTACTCTGATTATTACCAGTCTCTGTGCAGACTGTGGATTACTCTGATTATTACCAGTCTCTGTACAGACTGTGGATTACTCTGATTATTACCAGTCCCTGTACTAACTGCGTATTACTCTGATCATGGGCATTCTCTGTACTGATTGTGTATTACTCTGATTATTGCCTCTGCCTGTCCTGACTGTGTATTACTCTGATTATTGCCAGTCTCTCTACTGACTGTGCATTACTCTGATAATTGAAAGTCTCTGTACTGACTGTGGATTACTCTGATTATTACCAGTCTCGCTACTGATTGTGTATTACTCTGATTATTGCCTCTGCCTGTCCTGACTGTGTATTACTCTGATTATTGCCAGTCTCTCTACTGACTGTGCATTAATCTGATTATTGCCAGTCCCTGTACTGACTGTGTATTACTCTGATTATTGCCACTGCCTGTACTGACTGTGTATTACTCTGATTATTGCGGTTCCCTGTACAAACTGCGTATTACTCCGATCACGGGCATTCTCGGTACAGACTGTGTATTACTCTGAATATTGCCTCTGCCTGCACTGACTGTGTATTACTCTGATTATTACCAGTCCCTGTACTGACTGTGTATTACTCTGATTATTACCAGTCTCTGTACTGACTGTGTATTACTCTGATTATTGCCAGTCCCTGTACTGACTGTGCATTAATCTGATTATTGCCAGTCCCTGTACTGACTGTGTATTACTCTGATTATTGCCTCTGCCTGTACTGACTGTGTATTACTCTGATTGTTGCCAGTCTCTGTTCTAACTGTGTATTACTCTGATTATTGCCAGTCTCAGTACTGACTGTGTATTTCTCTGATTATTACCAGTCTCTGTACTGACAGTGTATTGCTCTGATTATTTCCAGTCCCTGTACTGACTGTGTATTACTCTGATTATTACCAGTCCCTGTACTGACAGTGTATTACTCTGATTATTCCCAGTCTCAGTACTGACTGTGTATTACTCTGATTATTGCCAGTGCCTGTACTGACTGTGTATTACTCTGATTATTGCCGGTCCCTTTACTGACTGTGTATTACTCTGATTATTATCAGTCCCTGTACTGACTGTGTATTACTCTGATTATTGCCAGTCCTGTACTAACTGTGTATTACTCTGATTATTATCAGTCCCTGTACTGACTGTGTATTACTCTGATTATTGCCAGTCCCTGTACTGACTGTGTATTACTCTGATTATTGCCAGTCCCTGTACTGACTGTATATTAGTCAGATTATTACCAGTCTCTGTACTGACTGTGTATTACTTTGATTATTACCAGTCTCTGAACTGTCTGTGTATTACTCTGATTATTGCCAGTCTCGGTACTGACTGTGTATTACTCTTATTGCCAGTCTCTGTACAGACTGTGGTTTACTCTGATTATAACCAGTCCCTGTACTGATTGTGTATTACTCTGATTATTGCAGTTCCCTGTACTAGCTGTGTATTTCTCTGATCACGGGCATTCTCTGTACTGACTGTATATTACTCTGATTATTGCCTCTGCGTGTACTGACTGTGTATTACTCTGATTATTACCTGTCTCGGTACTGACTGTGTATTACTCTGATTATTACCAGTCTCTGTACAGACTGTGGATTACTCTGATTATTACCAGTCTCTGTACAGACTGTGGATTACTCTGATTATTACCAGTCCCTGTACTAACTGCGTATTGCTCTGATCATGGGCATTCTCTGTCCTGATTGTGTATTACTCTGATTATTGCCATTCTCTCTACTGACTGTGTATTGCTCTGATTATTGCAAGTCTCTGTACTGACTGTGTATAGCTCTGATTATTGCCAGTCCCTGTACTGACTGTATATTAGTCAGATTATTACCAGTCTCGGTACTGACTGTGTATTACTCTGATTATTGCCAGTCTCTGTACAGACTGTGGTTTACTCTGATTATAACCAGTCCCTGTACTGATTGTGTATTACACTGATTATTGCAGTTCCCTGTACTAGCTGTGTATTACTCTGATCACGGGCATTCTCTGTACTGACTGTGTATTACTCTGATTATTGCCTCTGCCTGTACTGACTTGTATTACTCTGATTGTTGCCAGTCTCTGTAATGGCTGTGCATTACTCTGATTATTGCCAGTCCCTGTTCTGACTGTGCATTACTCTGATTATTGCCAGTCCCTGTACTGACTGTGTATTACTCTGATTATTGCCAGTCTCTGTACTGACTGTGTATTACTCTGATTATTGACTCTGCCTGTACTGACTGTGTATTACTCTGATTGTTGCCAGTCTCTGTAATGACTGTGCATTACTCTGATTATTACCAGTCCCTGTTCTGACTGTGCCTTACTCTGATTATTGCCAGTCCCTCTACTGACTGTGTATTGCTCTGATTATTGCCAGTCTCTGTACTGACTGTGCATTACTCTGATTATTGCAAGTCTCTGTACTGACTGTGTATTACTCTGATTATTACCAGTCTCGGTACTGACTGTGTACTACTCTGATTATTACCAGTCCCTGTACTGACTGTGTATTACTCTGATTATTGCCAGTCTCTGTACTGACTGTGTATTACTCTGATTATTGCTTTTTGCTGTATTGACTGTGTATTACTCTGATTATTACCAGTCTTTGTACTGACTGTGCATGACTCTGATTATTTCCAGTCTCGGTACTGACTGTGTATTAATCTGATTATTACCAGTCTCGGTACTGACTGTGTATTACTCTGATTATTACCATTCTCTGTACAGACTGTGGATTACTCTGATTATTACCACTCTCTGTACAGACTGTGGATTACTCTGATTATTGCCAGTCCCTGTACTAACTGCATATTACACTGATCATGGGCATTCTCTGTACTGATTGTGTATTACTCTGATTATTGCCTCTGCCTGTCCTGACTGTGCATTACTCTGATTATTGCAAGTCTCTGTACTGACTGTGGATTACTCTGATTATTGCCACTCTGTACTGACTGTGTATTGCTCTGATTATTGCAAGTCTCTGGACTGACTGTGTATAGCTCTGATTATTACCAGTCCTGGTACTGACTTTGTATTACTCTGATTATTGCGGTTCCCTGTACAAACTGTGTATTATTCCGATCACGGGCATTCTCTGTACTGACTGTGTATTACACTGATTATTGCCTCTGCATGTACTGATTGTGTATTACTCTGATTGTTGCCAGTCTCTGTTCTAACTGTGTATTACTCTGATTATTGCCACTCTGTACTGACTGTGTATTGCTCTGATTATTGCAAGTCTCTGTACTGACTGTGTATAGCTCTGATTATTGCCAGTCTTTGTACTGACTGTGTATTACTCTGATTATTACCAGTCCCTGTACTGACTGTGTATTACTCTGATTATTACCAGTCTCTGTACTGACTGTGTATTACTCTGATTATTGCCAGTCCCTGTACTGACTGTGTTTTACTCTGATTATTACCAGTCCTGGTACTGATTGTGTATTACTCTGATTATTGCCTCTGCCTGTCCTGACTGTGTATTACTCTGATTATTGCCAGTCTCTCTACTGACTGTGCATTAATCTGATTATTGCCAGTCCCTGTACTGACTGTGTATTACTCTGATTATTGCCACTGCCTGTACTGACTGTGTATTACTCTGATTATTGCGGTTCCCTGTACAAACTCCGTATTACTCTGATCACGGGCATTCTCGGTACAGACTGTGTATTACTCTGATTATTGCCTCTGCCTGCACTGACTGTGTATTACTCTGATTATTACCAGTCCCTGTACTGACTGTGTATTACTCTGATTATTACCAGTCTCTGTACTGACTGTGTATTACTCTGATTATTGCCAGTCCCTGTACTGACTGTGCATTAATCTGATTATTGCCAGTCCCTGTACTGACTGTGTATTACTCTGATTATTGCCTCTGCCTGCACTGACTGTGTATTACTCTGATTGTTGCCAGTCTCTGTTCTAACTGTGTATTACTCTGATTATTGCCAGTCTCAGTACTGACTGTGTATTACTCTGATTATTACCAGTCTCTGTACTGACAGTGTATTGCTCTGATTATTTCCAGTCCCTGTACTGACTGTGTATTACTCTGATTATTCCCAGTCTCTGTACTGACTGTGTATTACTCTGATTATTGCCAGTGCCTGTACTGACTGTGTATTACTCTGATTATTGCCAGTCCCTGTACTGACTGTGTATTACTCTGATTATTGCCAGTCCCTGTACTGACTGTGTATTACTCTGATTATTATCAGTCCCTGTACTGACTGTGTATTACTCTGATTATTGCCAGTCCCTGTACTGACTGTGTATTACTCTGATTATTGCCAAACCCTGTACTGACTGTATATTAGTCAGATTATTACCAGTCTCTGTACTGACTGTGTATTACTTTGATTATTACCAGTCTCTGCACTGTCTGTGTATTACTCTGATTATTGCCAGTCTCGGTACTGACTGTGTATTACTCTTATTGCCAGTCTCTGTACAGACTGTGGTTTACTCTGATTATAACCAGTCCCTGTACTGATTGTGTATTACTCTGATTATTGCAGTTCCCTGTACTAGCTGTGTATTTCTCTGATCACGGGGATTCTCTGTACTGACTGTATATTACTCTGATTATTGCCTCTGCGTGTACTGACTGTGTATTACTCTGATTATTACCTGTCTCGGTACTGACTGTGTATTACTCTGATTATTACCAGTCTCTGTACAGACTGTGGATTACTCTGATTATTACCAGTCTCTGTACTGACTGTGTATTACTCTGATTATTACCTGTCTCGGTACTGACTATGTATTACTCTGATTATTACCAGTCTCTGTACAGACTGTGGATTACTGTGATTATTACCAGTCTCTGTACAGACTGTGGATTACTCTGATTATTACCAGTCCCTGTACTAACTGCGTATTGCTCTGATCATGGGCATTCTCTGTCCTGATTGTGTATTACTCTGATTATTGCCAGTCTCTCCACTGACTGTGTATTGCTCTGATTATTGCAAGTCTCTGTACTGACTGTGTATAGCTCTGATTTTTGCCAGTCCCTGTACTGACTGTATATTAGTCAGATTATTACCAGTCTCTGTTCTGACTGTGTATTACTTTGATTATTACCAGTCTCTGCACTGACTGTGTATTACTCTGATTATTGCCAGTCTCGGTACTGACTGTGTATTACTCTGATTATTGCCAGTCTCTGTACAGACTGTGGTTTACTCTGATTATAACCAGTCCCTGTACTGATTGTGTATTACACTGATTATTGCAGTTCCCTGTACTAGCTGTGTATTACTCTGATCACGGGCATTCTCTGTACTGACTGTGTATTACTCTGATTATTGCCTCTGCCTGTACTGACTGTGTATTACTCTGATTGTTGCCAGTCTCTGTAATGGCTGTGCATTACTCTGATTATTGCCAGTCCCTGTTCTGACTGTGCATTACTCTGATTATTGCCAGTCCCTGTACTGACTGTGTATTACTCTGATTATTGCCAGTCTCTGTACTGACTGTGTATTACTCTGATTATTGACTCTGCCTGTACTGACAGTGTATTACTCTGATTGATGCCAGTCTCTGTAATGACTGTGCATTACTCTGATTATTACCAGTCCCTGTTCTGACTGTGCCTTACTCTGATTATTGCCAGTCCCTCTACTGAATGTGTATTGCTCTGATTATTGCCAGTCTCTGTACTGACTGTGCATTACTCTGATTATTGCAAGTCTCTGTACTGACTGTGTATTACTCTGATTATTACCAGTCTCGGTACTGACTGTGTATTGCTCTGATTATTGCCAGTCCCTGTACTGACTGTGTATTACTCTGATTATTGCCAGTCTCTGTACTGACTGTGTATTACTCTGATTATTGCTTTTTGCTGTATTGACTGTGTATTACTCTGATTATTACCAGTCTTTGTACTTACTGTGCATTACTCTGATTATTACCAGTCTCGGTACTGACTGTGTATTACTCTGATTATTACCAGTCTCTGTACAGACTGTGGATTACTCTGATTATTACCACTCTCTGTACAGACTGTGGATTACTCTGATTATTCCCAGTCCCTGTACTAACTGCATATTACTCTGATCATGGGTATTCTCTGTACTGATTGTGTATTACTCTGATTATTGCCTCTGCCTGTCCTGACTGTGCATTACTCTGATTATTGCAAGTCTCTGTACTGACTGTGGATTACTCTGATTATTGCCACTCTGTACTGACTGTGTATTGCTCTGATTATTGCAAGTCTCTGGACTGACTGTGTATAGCTCTGATTATTACCAGTCCTGGTACTGACTGTGTATTACTCTGATTATTGCGGTTCCCTGTACAAACTGTGTATTATTCCGATCACGGGCATTCTCTGTACTGACTGTGTATTACACTGATTATTGCCTCTGCATGTACTGACTGTGTATTACTCTGATTGTTGCCAGTCTCTGTTCTAACTGTGTATTACTCTGATTATTGGCACTCTGTACTGACTGTGTATTGCTCTGATTATTGCCAGTCTTTGTACTGACTGTGTATTACTCTGATTATTACCAGTCCCTGTACTGACTGTGTATTACTCTGATTATTACCAGTCTCTGTACTGACTGTGTATTACTCTGATTATTGCCAGTCCCTGTACTGACTGTGTTTTACTCTGATTATTGCCAGTCCCTGTACTGACTGTGTATTACTCTGATTATAACCAGTCCCTGTACTGATTGTGTATTACTCTGATTATTGCAGTTCCCTGTACTAGCTGTGTATTTCTCTGATCACGGGCATTCTCTGTACTGACTGTGTATTACTCTGATTATTGCCTCTGCCTGTACTGACTGTGTATTACTCTCATTGTTGCCAGTCTCTGTAATGACTGTGTATAGCTCTGATTATTGCCAGTCTCTGTGCTGACTGTGCATTACTCTGATTATTGCCAGTCCCTGTTCTGACTGTGCATTACTCAGATTATTGCCAGTCCCTGTACTGACTGTGTATTACTCTGATTATTGCCAGTCTCTGTATTGACTGTGTCTTACTCTGATTATTACCAGTCTCTGTACTAACTGTGTATTACTCTGATTATTGCAGTTCCCTGTACTAGCTGTGTATTACTCTGATCACGGGCATTCTCTGTACTGACTGTGTATTACTCTGATTATTGCCTCTGCCTGAACTGACTGTGTATTCCTCTGATTGTTGCCAGTGTCTGTAATGACTGTGTATTGCTCTGATTATTGCCAGTCTCTGTACTGACTGTGCATTACTCTGATTATTACCAGTCCCTGTTCTGACTGTGCATTACTCTGATTATTGCCAGTCCCTGTACTGACTGTGTATTACTCTGATTATTGCCAGTCTCTGTACTGACTGTGTATTACGCTGATTATTGCTTTCTGCTGTATTGACTGTGTATTCCTCTGATTGTTGCCAGTGTCTGTAATGACTGTGTATTGCTCTGATTATTGCCAGTCTCTGTACTGACTGTGTATTAGTCTGATTATTACCAGTCTCTGTACAGACTGTGGATTACTCTGATTATTACCAGTCCCTGTACTGACTGTGTATTTCTCTGATTATTGCCAGTCTCGATACTGACTGTGTATTACTCTGATTATTACCAGTCTCGGTACTGACTGTGTATTACTCTGATTATTACCAGTCTCTGTACAGACTGTGGATTACTCTGAATATTACCAGTCTCTGTACAGACTGTGGATTACTCTGATTATTACCAGTCCCTGTACTAACTGCGTATTACTCTGATCATGGGCATTTTCTGTACTGATTGTGTATTACTCTGATTATTGCCTCTGCCTGTCCTGACTGTGTATTACTCTGATTATTGCCATTCTCTCTACTGACTGTGCATTACTCTGATTATTGCAAGTCTCTGTACTGACTGTGGATTACGCTGATTATTACCAGTCCTGGTACTGACTGTGTATTACTCTGATTATTGCGGTTCCCTGTACAAACTGCGTATGACTCCGATCATGGGCATTCTCTGTACTGACTGTGTATTACTCTGATTATTGCCTCTGCCTGTACTGACTTTGTATTACACTGATTGTTGCCAGTCTCTGTACTACGTGTGTATTACTTTGATTATTGCCAGTCTCTGTATTGACTGTGTATAGCTCTGATTATTGCCAGTCTTTGTACTGACTGTGTATTACTCTGATTATTACCAGTCTCTGTACTGACTGTGTATTACTCTGATTATTGCCAGTCCCTGTACTGACTGTGTATGACTCTGATTTTTACCAGTCCCTGTACTGTCTTTGTATTTCTCTGATTATTGCCAGTCCCTGTACTGACTGTGTATTACTCTGATTATTGCCAGTCCCTGTACTGACTGTGTATTACTCTGATTATTGCCAGCCCCTGTACTGACTGTATATTAGTCAGATTATTACCAGTCTCTGTACTGACTGTGTATTACTTTGATTATTACCAGTCTCTGCACTGACAGTGTATTACTCTGATTATTGCCAGTCCCTGTACTGACTGTATATTAGTCAGATTATTACCAGTCTCTGTACTGACTGTGTATTACTTTGATTATTACCAGTCTCTGCACTGTCTGTGTATTACTCTGATTATTGCCAGTCTCGGTCCTGACTGTGTATTAACTGATTATTGCCAGTCTCTGTACAGACTGTGGTTTACTCTGATTATAACCAGTCCCTGTACTGATTGTGTATTTCTCTGATTATTGCAGTTCCCTGTACTAGCTGTGTATTTCTCTGATCACGGGCATTCTCTGTGATGACTGGATGTTACTCTGATTATTGCCTCTGCCTGTACTGACTGTGTATTACTCTGATTGTTGCCAGTCTCTGTAATGACTGTGTATAGCTCTGATTATTGCCAGTCTCTGTGCTGACTGTGCATTACGCTGATTATTACCATTCCCTGTTTTGACTGTGCATTACTCTGATTATTGCCAGTCCCTGTACTGACTGTGTTTTACTCTGATTATTGCCAGTCCCTGTACTGACTGTGTATTACTCTGATTATTATCAGTCCCTGTACTGACTGTGTATTACTCTGATTATTACCAGTCTCTGTACTGACAGTGTATTACTCTGATTATTGTAAGTCCCTGTACTGACTGTGTATTACTCTGATTATTGCCAGTCCCTGTACTGACTGTGTATTACTCTGATTATTGCCAGTCCCTGTACTGACTGTGTATTACTCTGATTATTATCAGTCCCTGTACTGACTGTGTATTACTCTGATTATTACCAGTCTCTGTACTGACAGTGTATTACTCTGATTATTGTAAGTCCCTGTACTGACTGTGTATTACTCTGATTATTGCCAGTCCCTGTACTGACTGTGTATTACTCTGATTATTATCAGTCCCTGTACTGACTGTGTATTACTCTGATTATTACCAGTCTCTGTACTGACTGTGTATTACTCTGATTATTATCAGTCCCTGTACTGATTGTGTATTGCTCTGATTATTACCAGTCTTTGTACTGACAGTGTATTACTCTGATTATTGTCAGTCCCTGTACTGACTGTGTATTACTCTGATTATTGCCAGTCCCTGTACTGACTGTGGTTTACTCTGATTATAACCAGTCCCTGTACTGATTGTGTATTGCTCTGATTATTGCAGTTCCCTGTACTAGCTGTGTATTACTCTGATCACGGGCATTCTCTGTGCTGACTGTATATTACTCTGATTATTGCCTCTGCCTGTACTGACTGTGTATTACTCTGATTGTTGCCAGTCTCTGTAATGACTGTGTATTGCTCTGATTATTGACAGTCTCTGTGCTGACTGTGCATTACGCTGATTATTACCAGTCCCTGTTCTGACTGTGCATTACTCTGATTATTGCCAGTCCCTGTACTGACTGTGTATTACTCTGATTATTGC
This sequence comes from Heterodontus francisci, assembly GCF_036365525.1. Taxonomy (NCBI): domain Eukaryota; kingdom Metazoa; phylum Chordata; class Chondrichthyes; order Heterodontiformes; family Heterodontidae; genus Heterodontus; species Heterodontus francisci. Next base: position 13,969,644 of record NC_090395.1, read on the forward strand.
CAGTCTCTGTACTGACTGTGTCTTACTCTGATTATTGCTTTTTGCTGTACTGACTGTGTATTACTCTGATTATTACCTGTCTTTGTACTGAATGTGCATTACTCTGATTATTGCCATTCTCGGTACTGACTGTGTATTACTCAGATTATTACCAGTCTCTGTACAGACTGTGGATTACTCTGATTATTACCACTCTCTGTACAGACTGTGGATTACTCTGATTATTACCAGTCCCAGCACTAACTGCATATTACTCTGATCATGGGCATTCTCTGTACTGATTGTGTATTACTCTGATTATTGCCTCTGCCTGTTCTGACTGTGCATTACTCTGATTATTGCAAGTCTCTGTACTGACTGTGGATTACTCTGATTATTGCCACTCTGTACTGACTGTGTATTGCTCTGATTATTGCAAGTCTCTGGACTGACTGTGTATAGCTCTGATTATTACCAGTCCTGGTACTGACTGTGTATTACTCTGATTATTGCGGTTCCCTGTACAAACTGTGTATTATTCCGATCACGGGCATTCTCTGTACTGACTGTGTATTACACTGATTATTGCCTCTGCATGTACTGACTGTGTATTACTCTGATTGTTGCCAGTCTCTGTTCTAACTGTGTATTACTCTGATTATTGCCAGTCTTTGTACTGACTGTGTATTACTCTGATTATTACCAGTCCCTGTACTGACTGTGTATTACTCTGATTATTACCAGTCTCTGTACTGACTGTGTATTACTCTGATTATTGCCAGTCCCTGTACTGACTGTGTTTTACTCTGATTATTGCCAGTCCCTGTACTGACTGTATATTCGTCAGATTATTACCAGTCTCTGTACTGACTATGTATTACTTTGATTATTACCAGTCTCTGCACTGTCTGTGTATTACTCTGATTATTGCCAGTCTCGGTACTGACTGTGTGTTACTCTTATTGCCAGTCTCTGTACAGACTGTGGTTTACTCTGATTATAACCAGTCCCTGTACTGATTGTGTATTACTCTGATTATTGCAGTTCCCTGTACTAGCTGTGTATTTCTCTGATCACGGGCATTCTCTGTACTGACTGTGTATTACTCTGATTATTGCCTCTGCCTGTACTGACTGTGTATTACTCTCATTGTTGCCAGTCTCTGTAATGACTGTGTATAGCTCTGATTATTGCCAGTCTCTGTGCTGACTGTGCATTACGCTGATTATTGCCAGTCCCTGTTCTGACTGTGCATTACTCAGATTATTGCCAGTCCCTGTACTGACTGTGTATTACTCTGATTATTGCCAGTCTCTGTACTGACTGTGTCTTACTCTGATTATTACCAGTCTCTGTACTAACTGTGTATTACTCTGATTATTGCAGTTCCCTGTACTAGCTGTGTATTACTCTGATCACGGGCATTCTCTGTACTGACTGTGTATTACTCTGATTATTGCCTCTGCCTGAACTGACTGTGTACTCCTCTGATTGTTGCCAGTGTCTGTAATGACTGTGTATTGCTCTGATTATTGCCAGTCTCTGTACTGACTGTGCATTACTCTGATTATTACCAGTCCCTGTTCTGACTGTGCATTACTCTGATTATTGCCAGTCCCTGTACTGACTGTGTATTACTCTGATTATTGCCAGTCTCTGTACTGACTTTGTATTACGCTGATTATTGCTTTCTGCTGTATTGACTGTGTATTCCTCTGATTGTTGCCATTGTCTGTAATGACTGTGTATTGCTCTGATTATTGCCAGTCTCTGTACTGACTGTGTATTAGTCTGATTATTACCAGTCTCTGTACAGACTGTGGATTACTCTGATTATTACCAGTCCCTGTACTGACTGTGTATTTCTCTGATTATTGCCAGTCTCGATACTGACTGTGCATTACTCTGATTATTACCAGTCTCGGTACTGACTGTGTATTACTCTGATTATTACCAGTCTCTGTACTAACTGCGTATTACTCTGATTATTGCCAGTCTCTGTACTGACTGTGTATTACGCTGATTATTGCTTTCTGCTGTATTGACTGTGTATTCCTCTGATTGTTGCCAGTGTCTGTAATGACTGTGTATTGCTCTGATTATTGCCAGTCTCTGTACTGACTGTGGATTACTCTGAATATTACCAGTCTCTGTACAGACTGTGGATTACTCTGATTATTACCAGTCCCTGTACTAACTGCGTATTACTCTGATCATGGGCATTTTCTGTACTGATTGTGTATTACTCTGATTATTGCCTCTGCCTGTCCTGACTGTGTATTACTCTGATTATTGCCTGTCTCTCTACTGACTGTGCATTACTCTGATTATTGCAAGTCTCTGTACTGACTGTGGATTACGCTGATTATTACCAGTCCTGGTACTGACTGTGTATTACTCTGATTATTGCGGTTCCCTGTACAAACTGCGTATTACTCCGATCATGGGCATTCTCTGTACTGACTGTGTATTACTCTGATTATTGCCTCTGCCTGTACTGACTGTGTATTACTCTGATTGTTGCCAGTCTCTGTACTACGTGTGTATTACTTTGATTATTACCAGTCTCTGTATTGACTGTGTATAGCTCTGATTATTGCCAGTCTTTGTACTGACTGTGTATTACTCTGATTATTACCTGTCCCTGTACTGACTGTGTATTACTCTGATTATTACCAGTCTCTGTACTGACTGTGTATTACTCTGATTATTGCCAGTCCCTGTACTGACTGTGTTTTACTCTGATTATTGCCAGTCCCTGTACTGACTGTGTATTACTCTGATTATTACCAGTCCCTGTACTGACTGTGTATTACTCTGATTATTACCAGTCTCTGTTCTGACTGTGTATTACTCTGATTATTGCCAGTCCCTGTACTGACTGTGTTTTACTCTGATTATTGCCAGTCCCTGTACTGACTGTGTATTACTCTGATTATTGCCAATCCCTGTACTGACTGTGTATTACTCTGATTATTGCCAGTCCCTGTACTGACTGTATATTCGTCAGATTATTACCAGTCTCTGTACTGACTATGTATTACTTTGATTATTACCAGTCTCTGCACTGTCTGTGTATTACTCTGATTATTGCCAGTCTCGGTACTGACTGTGTATTACTCTTATTGCCAGTCTCTGTACAGACTGTGGTTTACTCTGATTATAACCAGTCCCTGTACTGATTGTGTATTACTCTGATTATTGCAGTTCCCTGTACTAGCTGTGTATTTCTCTGATCACGGGCATTCTCTGTACTGACTGTGTATTACTCTGATTATTGCCTCTGCCTGTACTGACTGTGTATTACTCTCATTGTTGCCAGTCTCTGTAATGACTGTGTATAGCTCTGATTATTGCCAGTCTCTGTGCTGACTGTGCATTACGCTGATTATTGCCAGTCCCTGTTCTGACTGTGCATTACTCAGATTATTGCCAGTCCCTGTACTGACTGTGTATTACTCTAATTATTGCCAGTCTCTGTACTGACTGTGTCTTACTCTGATTATTACCAGTCTCTGTACTAACTGTGTATTACTCTGATTATTGCAGTTCCCTGTACTAGCTGTGTATTACTCTGATCACGGGCATTCTCTGTACTGACTGTGTATTACTCTGATTATTGCCTCTGCCTGAACTGACTGTGTACTCCTCTGATTGTTGCCAGTGTCTGTAATGACTGTGTATTGCTCTGATTATTGCCAGTCTCTGTACTGACTGTGCATTACTCTGATTATTACCAGTCCCTGTTCTGACTGTGCATTACTCTGATTATTGCCAGTCCCTGTACTGACTGTGTATTACTCTGATTATTGCCAGTCTCTGTACTGACTGTGTATTACGCTGATTATTGCTTTCTGCTGTATAGACTGTGTATTCCTCTGATTGTTGCCAGTGTCTGTAATGACTGTGTATTGCTCTGATTATTGCCAGTCTCTGTACTGACTGTGTATTAGTCTGATTATTACCAGTCTCTGTACAGACTGTGGATTACTCTGATTATTACCAGTCCCTGTACTGACTGTGTATTTCTCTGATTATTGCCAGTCTCGATACTGACTGTGTATTACTCTGATTATTACCAATCTCGGTACTGACTGTGTATTACTCTGATTATTACCAGTCTCTGTACAGACTGTGGATTACTCTGAATATTACCAGTCACTGTACAGACTGTTGATTACTCTGATTATTACCAGTCCCTGTACTAACTGCGTATTACTCTGATCATGGGCATTTTCTGTACTGATTGTGTATTACTCTGATTATTGCCTCTGCCTGTCCTGACTGTGTATTACTCTGATTATTGCCAGTCTCTCTACTGACTGTGCATTACTCTGATTATTGCAAGTCTCTGTACTGACTGTGGATTACGCTGATTATTACCAGTCCTGGTACTGACTGTGTATTACTCTGATTATTGCGGTTCCCTGTACAAACTGCGTATTACTCCGATCATGGGCATTCTCTGTACTGACTGTGCATTACTCTGATTATTGCCTCTGCCTGTACTGACTGTGTATTACTCTGATTGTTGCCAGTCTCTGTACTACGTGTGTATTACTTTGATTATTGCCAGTCTCTGTATTGACTGTGTATAGCTCTGATTATTGCCAGTCTTTGTACTGACTGTGTATTACTCTGATTATTACCAGTCTCTGTACTGACTGTGTATTACTCTGATTATTGCCAGTCCCTGTACTGACTGTGTATGACTCTGATTTTTACCAGTCCCTGTACTGTCTTTGTATTACTCTGATTATTGCCAGTCCCTGTACTGACTGTGTATTACTCTGATTATTGCCAGTCCCTGTACTGACTGTGCATTACTCTGATTATTGCCAGCCCCTGTACTGACTGTATATTAGTCAGATTATTACCAGTCTCTGTACTGACTGTGTATTACTTTGATTATTACCAGTCTCTGCACTGACAGTGTATTACTCTGATTATTGCCAGTCCCTGTACTGACTGTATATTAGTCAGATTATTACCAGTCTCTGTACTGACTGTGTATTACTTTGATTATTACCAGTCTCTGCACTGTCTGTGTATTACTCTGATTATTGCCAGTCTCGGTCCTGACTGTGTATTAACTGATTATTGCCAGTCTCTGTACAGACTGTGGTTTACTCTGATTATAACCAGTCCCTGTACTGATTGTGTATTTCTCTGATTATTGCAGTTCCCTGTACTAGCTGTGTATTTCTCTGATCACGGGCATTCTCTGTGATGACTGGATGTTACTCTGATTATTGCCTCTGCCTGTACTGACTGTGTATTACTCTGATGGTTGCCAGTCTCTGTAATGACTGTGTATAGCTCTGATTATTGCCAGTCTCTGTGCTGACTGTGCATTACGCTGATTATTACCATTCCCTGTTTTGACTGTGCATTACTCTGATTATTGCCAGTCCCTGTACTGACTGTGTATTACTCTGATTATTGCCAGTCCCTGTACTGACTGTGTATTACTCTGATTATTATCAGTCCCTGTACTGACTGTGTATTACTCTGATTATTACCAGTCTCTGTACTGACAGTGTATTACTCTGATTATTGTAAGTCCCTGTACTGACTGTGTATTACTCTGATTATTGCCAGTCCCTGTTCTGACTGTGCATTACTCTGATTATTGCCAGTCCCTGTACTGACTGTGTATTACTCTGATTATTGCCAGTCTCTGTACTGACTGTGTATTACGCTGATTATTGCTTTCTGCTGTATAGACTGTGTATTCCTCTGATTGTTGCCAGTGTCTGTAATGACTGTGTATTGCTCTGATTATTGCCAGTCTCTGTACTGACTGTGTATTAGTCTGATTATTACCAGTCTCTGTACAGACTGTGGATTACTCTGATTATTACCAGTCCCTGTACTGACTGTGTATTTCTCTGATTATTGCCAGTCTCGATACTGACTGTGTATTACTCTGATTATTACCAATCTCGGTACTGACTGTGTATTACTCTGATTATTACCAGTCTCTGTACAGACTGTGGATTACGCTGATTATTACCAGTCCTGGTACTGACTGTGTATTACTCTGATTATTGCGGTTCCCTGTACAAACTGCGTATTACTCCGATCATGGGCATTCTCTGTACTGACTGTGCATTACTCTGATTATTGCCTCTGCCTGTACTGACTGTGTATTACTCTGATTGTTGCCAGTCTCTGTACTACGTGTGTATTACTTTGATTATTGCCAGTCTCTGTATTGACTGTGTATAGCTCTGATTATTGCCAGTCTTTGTACTGACTGTGTATTACTCTGATTATTACCAGTCTCTGTACTGACTGTGTATTACTCTGATTATTGCCAGTCCCTGTACTGACTGTGTATGACTCTGATTTTTACCAGTCCCTGTACTGTCTTTGTATTACTCTGATTATTGCCAGTCCCTGTACTGACTGTGTATTACTCTGATTATTGCCTCTGCCTGTACTGACTGTGTATTACTCTGATTGTTGCCAGTCTCTGTAATGACTGTGTATTGCTCTGATTATTGACAGTCTCTGTGCTGACTGTGCATTACGCTGATTATTACCAGTCCCTGTTCTGACTGTGCATTACTCTGATTATTGCCAGTCCCTGTACTGACTGTGTATTACTCTGATTATTGCCAGTCTCTGTACTGACTGTGTCTTACTCTGATTATTGCTTTTTGCTGTACTGACTGTGTATTACTCTGATTATTACCTGTCTTTGTACTGAATGTGCATTACTCTGATTATTGCCATTCTCGGTACTGACTGTGTATTACTCAGATTATTACCAGTCTCTGTACAGACTGTGGATTAATCTGATTATTACCAGTCTCTGAACAGACTGTAGATTACTCTGATTATTACCAGTCCCTGTACTAACTGCGTATTCCTCTGATCATGGGCATTCTCTGAACTGATTGTGTATTACTCTGATTATTGCCTCTGCCTGTACTGACTGTGTATTACTCTGATTATAGCAAGTCTCTGTCCTGACTGTGTATTACTCTGATTATTGCCAGTCTCTCTACTGACTGTGCATTACTCTGATTATTGCAAGTCTCTGTACTGACTGTGGATTACTCTGATTATTACCAGTCCTGGTACTGACTGTGTATTACTCTCATTATTGCGCTTCCCTGTACTAACTGCATATTACTCCGATCACAGGCATTCTCTGTACTGACTGTGTATTATTCTGATTATTGCCTCTGCCTGTACTGACTGCGTATTACTCTGATTATTACCAGTCTCTGTACTAACTGTGTATTACTCTGATTATTGCCAGTCCCTGTACTGACTGTGTATGACTCTGATTATTACCAGTCCCTGTACTGTCTTTGTATTACTCTGATTATTGCCAGTCCCTGTACTGACTGTGTATTACTCTGATTATTGCCAGTCCCTGTACTGACTGTGTATTACTCTGATTATTGCCAGCCCCTGTACTGACTGTATATTTGTCAGATTATTACCAGTCTCTGTACTGACTGTGTATTACTTTGATTATTACCAGTCTCTGTACTGACAGTGTATTACTCTGATTATTGCCAGTCCCTGTACTGACTGTATATTAGTCAGATTATTACCAGTCTCTGTACTGACTGTGTATTACTTTGATTATTACCAGTCTCTGCACTGTCTATGTATTACTCTGATTATTGCCAGTCTCGGTCCTGACTGTGTATTAACTGGTTATTGCCAGTCTCTGTACAGACTGTGGTTTACTCTGATTATAACCAGTCCCTGCACTGATTGTGTATTTCTCTGATTATTGCAGTTCCCTGTACTAGCTGTGTATTTCTCTGATCACGGGCATTCTCTGTGATGACTGTATGTTACTCTGATTATTGCCTCTGCCTGTACTGACTGTGTATTACTCTGATTGTTGCCAGTCTCTGTAATGACTGTGTATAGCTCTGATTATTGCCAGTCTCTGTGCTGATTGTGCATTACGCTGATTATTACCATTCCCTGTTCTGACTGTGCATTACTCTGATTATTGCCAGTCCCTGTACTGACTGTGTATTACTCTGATTATTGCCAGTCCCTGTACTGACTGTGTATTACTCTGATTATTGCCAGTCTCTGTACTGACTGTGTCTTACTCTGATTATTGCTTTTTGCTGTACTGACTGTGTATTACTCTGATTATTACCTGTCTTTGTACTGAATGTGCATTACTCTGATTATTGCCATTCTCGGTACTGACTGTGTATTACTCAGATTATTACCAGTCTCTGTACAGACTGTGGATTAATCTGATTATTACCAGTCTCTGAACAGACTGTAGATTACTCTGATTATTACCAGTCCCTGTACTAACTGCGTATTCCTCTGATCATGGGCATTCTCTGAACTGATTGTGTATTACTCTGATTATTGCCTCTGCCTGTACTGACTGTGTATTACTCTGATTATAGCAACTCTCTGTCCTGACTGTGTATTACTCTGATTATTGCCAGTCTCTCTACTGACTGTGCATTACTCTGATTATTGCAAGTCTCTGTACTGACTGTGGATTACTCTGATTATTACCAGTCCTGGTACTGACTGTGTATTACTCTCATTATTGCGCTTCCCTGTACTAACTGCATATTACTCCGATCACAGGCATTCTCTGTACTGACTGTGTATTATTCTGATTATTGCCTCTGCCTGTACTGACTGCGTATTACTCTGATTATTACCAGTCTCTGTACTAACTGTGTATTACTCTGATTATTGCCAGTCCCTGTACTGACTGTGTATGACTCTGATTATTACCAGTCCCTGTACTGTCTTTGTATTACTCTGATTATTGCCAGTCCCTGTACTGACTGTGTATTACTCTGATTATTGCCAGTCCCTGTACTGACTGTGTATTACTCTGATTATTGCCAGCCCCTGTACTGACTGTATATTTGTCAGATTATTACCAGTCTCTGTACTGACTGTGTATTACTTTGATTATTACCAGTCTCTGTACTGACAGTGTATTACTCTGATTATTGCCAGTCCCTGTACTGACTGTATATTAGTCAGATTATTACCAGTCTCTGTACTGACTGTGTATTACTTTGATTATTACCAGTCTCTGCACTGTCTATGTATTACTCTGATTATTGCCAGTCTCGGTCCTGACTGTGTATTAACTGGTTATTGCCAGTCTCTGTACAGACTGTGGTTTACTCTGATTATAACCAGTCCCTGCACTGATTGTGTATTTCTCTGATTATTGCAGTTCCCTGTACTAGCTGTGTATTTCTCTGATCACGGGCATTCTCTGTGATGACTGTATGTTACTCTGATTATTGCCTCTGCCTGTACTGACTGTGTATTACTCTGATTGTTGCTAGTCTCTGTAATGACTGTGTATAGCTCTGATTATTGCCAGTCTCTGTGCTGATTGTGCATTACGCTGATTATTACCATTCCCTGTTCTGACTGTGCATTACTCTGATTATTGCCAGTCCCTGTACTGACTGTGTATTACTCTGATTATTGCCAGTCCCTGTACTGACTGTGTATTACTCTGATTATTGCCAGTCTCTGTACTGACTGTGTCTTACTCTGATTATTGCTTTTTGCTGTACTGACTGTGTATTACTCTGATTATTACCTGTCTTTGTACTGAATGTGCATTACTCTGATTATTGCCATTCTCGGTACTGACTGTGTATTACTCAGATTATTACCAGTCTCTGTACAGACTGTGGATTAATCTGATTATTACCAGTCTCTGAACAGACTGTAGATTACTCTGATTATTACCAGTCCCTGTACTAACTGCGTATTCCTCTGATCATGGGCATTCTCTGAACTGATTGTGTATTACTCTGATTATTGCCTCTGCCTGTACTGACTGTGTATTACTCTGATTATAGCAACTCTCTGTCCTGACTGTGTATTACTCTGATTATTGCCAGTCTCTCTACTGACTGTGCATTACTCTGATTATTGCAAGTCTCTGTACTGACTGTGGATTACTCTGATTATTACCAGTCCTGGTACTGACTGTGTATTACTCTCATTATTGCGCTTCCCTGTACTAACTGCATATTACTCCGATCACAGGCATTCTCTGTACTGACTGTGTATTATTCTGATTATTGCCTCTGCCTGTACTGACTGCGTATTACTCTGATTATTACCAGTCTCTGTACTAACTGTGTATTACTCTGATTATTGCCAGTCCCTGTACTGACTGTGTATGACTCTGATTATTACCAGTCCCTGTACTGTCTTTGTATTACTCTGATTATTGCCAGTCCCTGTACTGACTGTGTATTACTCTGATTATTGCCAGTCCCTGTACTGACTGTGTATTACTCTGATTATTGCCAGCCCCTGTACTGACTGTATATTTGTCAGATTATTACCAGTCTCTGTACTGACTGTGTATTACTTTGATTATTACCAGTCTCTGTACTGACAGTGTATTACTCTGATTATTGCCAGTCCCTGTACTGACTGTATATTAGTCAGATTATTACCAGTCTCTGTACTGACTGTGTATTACTCTGATTATTATCAGTCCCTGTACTGACTGTGTATTACTCTGATTATTACCAGTCTTTGTACTGACAGTGTATTACTCTGATTATTGTCAGTCCCTGTACTGACTGTGTATTACTCTGATTATTGCCAGTCCCTGTACTGACTGTGGTTTACTCTGATTATAACCATTCCCTGTACTGATTGTGTATTGCTCTGATTATTGCAGTTCCCTGTACTAGCTGTGTATTACTCTGATCACGGGCATTCTCTGTACTGACTGTATATTACTCTGATTATTGCCTCTGCCTGTACTGACTGTGTATTACTCTGATTGTTGCCAGTCTCTGTAATGACTGTGTATTGCTCTGATTATTGACAGTCTCTGTGCTGACTGTGCATTATGCTGATTATTACCAGTCCCTGTTCTGACTGTGCATTACTCTGATTATTGCCAGTCCCTGTACTGACTGTGTATTACTCTGATTATTGCCAGTCTCTGTACTGACTGTGTCTTACTCTGATTATTGCTTTTTGCTGTACTGACTGTGTATTACTCTGATTATTACCTGTCTTTGTACTGAATGTGCATTACTCTGATTATTGCCATTCTCGGTACTGACTGTGTATTACTCAGATTATTACCAGTCTCTGTACAGACTGTGGATTAATCTGATTATTACCAGTCTCTGAACAGACTGTAGATTACTCTGATTATTACCAGTCCCTGTACTAACTGCGTATTCCTCTGATCATGGGCATTCTCTGAACTGATTGTGTATTACTCTGATTATTGCCTCTGCCTGTACTGACTGTGTATTACTCTGATTATAGCAAGTCTCTGTCCTGACTGTGTATTACTCTGATTATTGCCAGTCTCTCTACTGACTGTGCATTACTCTGATTATTGCAAGTCTCTGTACTGACTGTGGATTACTCTGATTATTACCAGTCCTGGTACTGACTGTGTATTACTCTGATTATTGCGCTTCCCTGTACTAACTGCATATTACTCCGATCACAGGCATTCTCTGTACTGACTGTGTATTATTCTGATTATTGCCTCTGCCTGTACTGACTGCGTATTACTCTGATTATTACCAGTCTCTGTACTAACTGTGTATTACTCTGATTATTGCCAGTCCCTGTACTGACTGTGTATGACTCTGATTATTACCAGTCCCTGTACTGTCTTTGTATTACTCTGATTATTGCCAGTCCCTGTACTGCCTGTGTATTACTCTGATTATTGCCAGTCCCTGTACTGACTGTGTATTACTCTGATTATTGCCAGCCCCTGTACTGACTGTATATTTGTCAGATTATTACCAGTCTCTGTACTGACTGTGTATTACTTTGATTATTACCAGTCTCTGCACTGACAGTGTATTACTCTGATTATTGCCAGTCCCTGTACTGACTGTATATTAGTCAGATTATTACCAGTCTCTGTACTGACTGTGTATTACTTTGATTATTACCAGTCTCTGCACTGTCTGTGTATTACTCTGATTATTGCCAGTCTCGGTCCTGACTGTGTATTAACTGATTATTGCCAGTCTCTGTACAGACTGTGGTTTACTCTGATTATAACCAGTCCCTGTACTGATTGTGTATTTCTCTGATTATTGCAGTTCCCTGCACTAGCTGTGTATTTCTCTGATCACGGGCATTCTCTGTGATGACTGTATGTTACTCTGATTATTGCCTCTGCCTGTACTGACTGTGTATGACTCTGATTGTCGCCAGTCTCTGTAATGACTGTGTATAGCTCTGATTATTGCCAGTCTCTGTGCTGATTGTGCATTACGCTGATTATTACCATTCCCTGTTCTGACTGTGCATTACTCTGATTATTGCCAGTCCCTGTACTGACAGTGTATTACTCCGATTATTGTAAGTCCCTGTACTGACTGTGTATTACTCTGATTATTACCAGTCTTTGTACTGACAGTGTATTACTCTGATTATTGTCAGTCCCTGTACTGACTGTGTATTACTCTGATTATTACCAGTCTCTGTACAGACTGTGGTTTACTCTGATTATAACCAGTCCCTGTACTGATTGTGTATTACTCTGATTATTTCAGTTCCCTGTAGTAGCTGTGTATTACTCTGATCATGGGCATTCTCTGTACTGACTGTATATTACTCTGATTATTGCTTCTGCCTGTACTGACTGTGTATTACTCTGATTGTTGCCAGTCTCTGTAATGACTGTGCATTACTCTGATTATTGCCAGTCCCTGTACTGACTGTGTATTACTCTGATTATTGCCAGTCTCTGTACTGACTGTGTCTTACTCTGATTATTGCTTTTTGCTGTACTGACTGTGTATTACTCTGATTATTACCTGTCTTTGTACTGACTGTGCATTACCCTGATTATTGCCATTCTCGGTACTGAATGTGTATTACTCAGATTATTACCAGTCTCTGTACAGACTGTGGATTAATCTGATTATTACCAGTCTCTGAACAGACTGTAGATTATTCTGATTATTACCAGTCCCTGTACTAACTACGTATTCCTCTGATCACGGGCATTCTCTGTACTGATTGTGTATTACTCTGATTATTGCCTCTGCCTGTACTGACTGTGTATTACTCTGATTATAGCAAGTCTCTGTCCTGACTGTGTATTACTCTGATTATTGCCTGTCTCTCTACTGACTGTGCATTACTCTGATTATTGCAAGTCTCTGTACTGACTGTGGATTACTCTGATTATTACCAGTCCTGGTACTGACTGTGAATTACTCTGATTATTGCAGTTCCCTGTACTAACTGCATATTACTCCGATCACAGGCATTCTCTGTACTGACTGTGTATTATTCTGATTATTGCCTCTGCCTGTACTGACTGCGTATTACTCTGATTGTTGCCAGTCTCTGTACTAACTGTGTATTACTCTGATTATTGCCAGTCTCTGTACTGATTGTGTATTGCTCTGATTATTGCAAATATCTGTACTGACTGTGTATCGCTCTGATTATTACAATTCTCTGGACTGACTGTTTATTACTCTGACTATTACCTGTCTTTGTACTGACTGTGCATTACTCTGATTATTGCCAGTCTCTGTACTGACTGTGTTTTAATCTGATTATTACCAGTCCCTGTACTGACTGTGTATTACTCTGATTATTGCCAGTCTCTGTACTGACAGTGTTTTAATCTGATTATTACCAGTCCCTGTACTGACTGTGCAACACTCTGATTATAGCCAGACTCTGCCCTGACTGTGTATTGCTCTTATTATTGCCAGTCTCTGTACTGACTGTGCATTACTTTGATTATTGCAAGTCTCTGTACTGACTGTGTATTACTCTGATTATTGCGGTTCCCTGTACTAACTGCGTATTACTCTGATCACGGGCATTCTCTGTCCTGACTGTGTATTACTCTGATTATTGACTCTGTCTGTACTGACTGTGTATTACTGTGATCGTCGCCAGTCTCTGTACTAACTGTGTATTACTCTGATTATTGCCTGTCTCTGTGCTGACTGTGTATTGCTCTGATTATTGCAAGTCTCTGTACTGACTGTGTATTGCTCTGATTATTGCAAGTCTTTGTACTGACAGTGTATTACTCTGATTATTACCAGTCTCTGTACTGACTGTGTATTGCTCTGATTATTGCCAGTCCCTGTACTGACTGTGTATTACTCTGATTATTACCAGTCCCTGTACTGACTGTGTATTACTCTGATTATTGCAAGTCTCTGCACTGACTGTGTATTGCTCTGATTATTGCCAGCCTTTGCACTGACTGTGTATTACTCTGATTATTACCAGTCTCTGTACTGACTGTGTATTGCTCTGCTTATTGCCAGTCCCTGTACTGACTGTATATTACTCTGATTATTACCAGTCCCTGTACTGACTGTGTATTACTCTGATTATTACCAGTCTCTGTACTGACTGTGTATTACTCTGATTATTATCAGTGCCTGCACTGACTGTGTATTACTCTGATTATTACCAGTCTCTGTACTGACTGTGTATTACTCTGATTATTGCCAGTCCCTGCACTGACTGTGTATTACTCTGATTATTGCCAGTCCCTGTACTGACTGTATATTAGTCAGATTATTACCAGTCTCTGTACTGACTGTGTATTACTTTGATTATTACCAGTCTCTGCACTGACAGTGTATTACTCTGATTATTGCCAGTCTCGGTACTGACTGTGTATTACTCTGATTATTGCCAGTCTCTGTACAGACTGTGGTTTACTCTGATTATAACCAGTCCTGGTACTGACTGTGTATTACTCTGATTATTGCGGTTCCCTGTACTAACTGCGTATTACTCCGATCACAGGCATTCTCTGTGCTGACTGTGTATTATTCTGATTATTGCCTCTGCCTGTACTGACTGCGTAATACTCTGATTGTTGCCAGTCTCTGTACTAACTGTGTATTACTCTGATTATTGCAGTTCCCTGTACTAGCTGTGTATTACTCTGATCACGGGCATTCTCTGTACTGACTGTGTATTACTCTGATTGTTGCCAGTCTCTGTAATGACTGTGTATTGCTCTGATTATTGCCAGTCCCTGTACTAACTGTGTATTACTCTGATTATTGCCAGTCTCTGTACTGATTGTGTATTACTCTGATTATTGCTTTTTGCTGTATTGACTGTGTATTACTCTGATTATTACCTGTCTTTGTACTGACTGTGCATTACTCTGATTATTGCCAGTCTCGGTACTGACTGTGTATTACTCTGATTATTACCAGTCTCTGTACAGACTGTGGATTACTCAGATTATTACCAGTCTCTGTACTGTCTGTGTATTACTCTGACTATTACCTGTCTCTCTACTTACTGTGCATTACTCTGATTGTTGCAAGTCTCTGTACTGACTGTGGATTAATCTGATTAGTACCAGTCCTGGTACTGACTGTGTATTACTCTGATTATTGCGGTTCCCTGTACTAACTGCGTATTACTCCGATCACGGGCATTCTCTGTACTGACTGTGTATTAACTGATTATTGCCAGTCTCTGTACAGACTGTGGTTTACTCTGATTATAACCAGTCCCTGCACTGATTGTGTATTTCTCTGATTATTGCAGTTCCCTGTACTAGCTGTGTATTTCTCTGATCACGGGCATTCTCTGTGATGACTGTATGTTACTCTGATTATTGCCTCTGCCTGTACTGACTGTGTATTACTCTGATTGTTGCCAGTCTCTGTAATGACTGTGTATAGCTCTGATTATTGCCAGTCTCTGTGCTGACTGTGCATTACGCTGATTATTACCATTCCCTGTTCTGACTGTGCATTACTCTGATTATTGCCAGTCCCTGTACTGACTGTGTATTACTCTGATTATTGCCAGTCCCTGTACTGACTGAGTATTACTCTGATTATTATCAGTCCCTGTACTGACTGTGTATTACTCTGATTATTACCAGTCTCTGTACTGACAGTGTATTACTCTGATTATTGTCAGTCCCTGTACTGACTGTGTATTACTCTGATTATTGTCAGTCCCTGTGCTGACTGTGTATTACTCTGATTATTATCAGTCCCTGTACTGACTGTGTATTACTCTGATTATTACCAGTCTTTGTACTGACAGTGTATTACTCTGATTATTGTCAGTCCCTGTACTGACTGTGTATTACTCTGATTATTACCAGTCTCTGTACAGACTGTGGTTTACTCTGATTATAACCAGCCCCTGTACTGATTGTGTATTACTCTGATTATTGCAGTTCCCTGTACTAGCTGTGTATTACTCTGATCACGGGCATTCTCTGTACTGACTGTATATTACTCTGATTATTGCCTCTGCCTGTACTGACTGTGTATTACTCTGATTGTTGCCAGTCTCTGTAATGACTGTGTATTGCTCTGATTATTGACAGTCTCTGTGCTGACTGTGCATTACGCTGATTATTACCAGTCCCTGTTCTGACTGTGCATTACTCTGATTATTGCCAGTCTCTGTACTGACTGTGGATTAATCTGATTATTACCAGTCCTGGTACTGACTGTGTATTACTCTGATTATTGCCAGTCTCTGTACTGATTGTGTATTGCTCTGATTATTGCAAATATCTGTACTGACTGTGTATCGCTCTGATTATTACAATTCTCTGGACTGACTGTGTATTACTCTGACTATTACCTGTCTTTGTACTGACTGTGCATTACTCTGATTATTGCCAGTCTCTGTACTGACTGTGTTTTAATCTGATTATTACCAGTCCCTGTACTGACTGTGTATTACTCTGATTATTGCCAGTCTCTGTACTGACAGTGTTTTAATCTGATTATTACCAGTCCCTGTACTGACTGTGCAACACTCTGATTATAGCCAGACTCTGCCCTGACTGTGTATTGCTCTGATTATTGCCAGTCTCTGTACTGACTGTGCATTACTTTGATTATTGCAAGTCTCTGTACTGACTGTGTATTACTCTGATTATTGCGGTTCCCTGTACTAACTGCGTATTACTCTGATCACGGGCATTCTCTGTCCTGACTGTGTATTACTCTGATTATTGACTCTGTCTGTACTGACTGTGTATTACTGTGATCGTCGCCAGTCTCTGTACTAACTGTGTATTACTCTGATTATTGCCTGTCTCTGTGCTGACTGTGTATTGCTCTGATTATTGCAAGTCTCTGTACTGACTGTGTATTGCTCTGATTATTGCAAGTCTTTGTACTGACAGTGTATTACTCTGATTATTACCAGTCTCTGTACTGACTGTGTATTGCTCTGATTATTGCCAGTCCCTGTACTGACTGTGTATTACTCTGATTATTACCAGTCCCTGTACTGACTGTGTATTACTCTGATTATTGCAAGTCTCAGCACTGACTGTGTATTGCTCTGATTATTGCCAGCCTTTGCACTGACTGTGTATTACTCTGATTATTACCAGTCTCTGTACTGACTGTGTATTGCTCTGCTTATTGCCAGTCCCTGTACTGACTGTATATTACTCTGATTATTACCAGTCCCTGTACTGACTGTGTATTACTCTGATTATTACCAGTCTCTGTACTGACTGTGTATTACTCTGATTATTATCAGTCCCTGCACTGACTGTGTATTACTCTGATTATTACCAGTCTCTGTACTGACTGTGTATTACTCTGATTATTGCCAGTCCCTGCACTGACTGTGTATTACTCTGATTATTGCCAGTCCCTGTACTGACTGTATATTAGTCAGATTATTACCAGTCTCTGTACTGACTGTGTATTACTTTGATTATTACCAGTCTCTGCACTGACAGTGTATTACTCTGATTATTGCCAGTCTCGGTACTGACTGTGTATTACTCTGATTATTGCCAGTCTCTGTACAGACTGTGGTTTACTCTGATTATAACCAGTCCTGGTACTGACTGTGTATTACTCTGATTATTGCGGTTCCCTGTACTAACTGCGTATTACTCCGATCACAGGCATTCTCTGTGCTGACTGTGTATTATTCTGATTATTGCCTCTGCCTGTACTGACTGCGTAATACTCTGATTGTTGCCAGTCTCTGTACTAACTGTGTATTACTCTGATTATTGCAGTTCCCTGTACTAGCTGTGTATTACTCTGATCACGGGCATTCTCTGTACTGACTGTGTATTACTCTGATTGTTGCCAGTCTCTGTAATGACTGTGTATTGCTCTGATTATTGCCAGTCCCTGTACTAACTGTGTATTACTCTGATTATTGCCAGTCTCTGTACTGACTGTGTATTACTCTGATTATTGCTTTTTGCTGTATTGACTGTGTATTACTCTGATTATTACCTGTCTTTGTACTGACTGTGCATTACTCTGATTATTGCCAGTCTCGGTACTGACTGTGTATTACTCTGATTATTACCAGTCTCTGTACAGACTGTGGATTACTCTGATTATTACCAGTCTCTGTACTGTCTGTGTATTACTCTGACTATTACCTGTCTCTCTACTTACTGTGCATTACTCTGATTGTTGCAAGTCTCTGTACTGACTGTGGATTAATCTGATTAGTACCAGTCCTGGTACTGACTGTGTATTACTCTGATTATTGCGGTTCCCTGTACTAACTGCGTATTACTCCGATCACGGGCATTCTCTGTACTGACTGTGTATTAACTGATTATTGCCAGTCTCTGTACAGACTGTGGTTTACTCTGATTATAACCAGTCCCTGCACTGATTGTGTATTTCTCTGATTATTGCAGTTCCCTGTACTAGCTGTGTATTTCTCTGATCACGGGCATTCTCTGTGATGACTGTATGTTACTCTGATTATTGCCTCTGCCTGTACTGACTGTGTATTACTCTGATTATTACCAGTCCCTGTACTGACTGTGTATTACTCTGATTATTACCAGTCTCTGTACTGACTGTGTATTACTCTGATTATTATCAGTCCCTGCACTGACTGTGTATTACTCTGATTATTACCAGTCTCTGTACTGACTGTGTATTACTCTGATTATTGCCAGTCCCTGCACTGACTGTGTATTACTCTGATTATTGCCAGTCCCTGTACTGACTGTATATTAGTCAGATTATTACCAGTCTCTGCACTGACAGTGTATTACTCTGATTATTGCCAGTCTCGGTACTGACTGTGTATTACTCTGATTATTGCCAGTCTCTGTACAGACTGTGGTTTACTCTGATTATAACCAGTCCTGGTACTGACTGTGTATTACTCTGATTATTGCGGTTCCCTGTACTAACTGCGTATTACTCCGATCACAGGCATTCTCTGTGCTGACTGTGTATTATTCTGATTATTGCCTCTGCCTGTACTGACTGCGTAATACTCTGATTGTTGCCAGTCTCTGTACTAACTGTGTATTACTCTGATTATTGCAGTTCCCTGTACTAGCTGTGTATTACTCTGATCACGGGCATTCTCTGTACTGACTGTGTATTACTCTGATTGTTGCCAGTCTCTGTAATGACTGTGTATTGCTCTGATTATTGCCAGTCCCTGTACTAACTGTGTATTACTCTGATTATTGCCAGTCTCTGTACTGACTGTGTATTACTCTGATTATTGCTTTTTGCTGTATTGACTGTGTATTACTCTGATTATTACCTGTCTTTGTACTGACTGTGCATTACTCTGATTATTGCCAGTCTCGGTACTGACTGTGTATTACTCTGATTATTACCAGTCTCTGTACAGACTGTGGATTACTCTGATTATTACCAGTCTCTGTACTGTCTGTGTATTACTCTGACTATTACCTGTCTCTCTACTTACTGTGCATTACTCTGATTGTTGCAAGTCTCTGTACTGACTGTGGATTAATCTGATTAGTACCAGTCCTGGTACTGACTGTGTATTACTCTGATTATTGCGGTTCCCTGTACTAACTGCGTATTACTCCGATCACGGGCATTCTCTGTACTGACTGTGTATTAACTGATTATTGCCAGTCTCTGTACAGACTGTGGTTTACTCTGATTATAACCAGTCCCTGCACTGATTGTGTATTTCTCTGATTATTGCAGTTCCCTGTACTAGCTGTGTATTTCTCTGATCACGGGCATTCTCTGTGATGACTGTATGTTACTCTGATTATTGCCTCTGCCTGTACTGACTGTGTATTACTCTGATTGTTGCCAGTCTCTGTAATGACTGTGTATAGCTCTGATTATTGCCAGTCTCTGTGCTGACTGTGCATTACGCTGATTATTACCATTCCCTGTTCTGACTGTGCATTACTCTGATTATTGCCAGTCCCTGTACTGACTGTGTATTACTCTGATTATTGCCAGTCCCTGTACTGACTGTGTATTACTCTGATTATTATCAGTCCCTGTACTGACTGTGTATTACTCTGATTATTACCAGTCTCTGTACTGACAGTGTATTACTCTGATTATTGTCAGTCCCTGTACTGACTGTGTATTACTCTGATTATTGTCAGTCCCTGTGCTGACTGTGTATTACTCTGATTATTATCAGTCCCTGTACTGACTGTGTATTACTCTGATTATTACCAGTCTCTGTACTGACAGTGTATTACTCTGATTATTATCAGTCCCTGTACTGACTGTGTATTACTCTGATTATTACCAGTCTTTGTACTGACAGTGTATTACTCTGATTATTGTCAGTCCCTGTACTGACTGTGTATTACTCTGATTATTACCAGTCTCTGTACAGACTGTGGTTTACTCTGATTATAACCAGCCCCTGTACTGATTGTGTATTACTCTGATTATTGCAGTTCCCTGTACTAGCTGTGTATTACTCTGATCACGGGCATTCTCTGTACTGACTGTATATTACTCTGATTATTGCCTCTGCCTGTACTGACAGTGTATTACTCTGATTGTTGCCAGTCTCTGTAATGACTGTGTATTGCTCTGATTATTGACAGTCTCTGTGCTGACTGTGCATTACGCTGATTATTACCAGTCCCTGTTCTGACTGTGCATTACTCTGATTATTGCCAGTCTCTGTACTGACTGTGGATTAATCTGATTATTACCAGTCCTGGTACTGACTGTGTATTACTCTGATTATTGCGGTTCCCTGTACTAACTGCGTATTACTCCGATCACGGGCATTCTCTGTACTGACTGTGTATTAACTGATTATTGCCAGTCTCTGTACAGACTGTGGTTTACTCTGATTATAACCAGTCCCTGCACTGATTGTGTATTTCTCTGATTATTGCAGTTCCCTGTACTAGCTGTGTATTTCTCTGATCACGGGCATTCTCTGTGATGACTGTATGTTACTCTGATTATTGCCTCTGCCTGTACTGACTGTGTATTACTCTGATTGTTGCCAGTCTCTGTAATGACTGTGTATAGCTCTGATTATTGCCAGTCTCTGTGCTGACTGTGCATTACGCTGATTATTACCATTCCCTGTTCTGACTGTGCATTACTCTGATTATTGCCAGTCCCTGTACTGACTGTGTATTACTCTGATTATTGCCAGTCCCTGTACTGACTGTGTATTACTCTGATTATTATCAGTCCCTGTACTGACTGTGTATTACTCTGATTATTACCAGTCTCTGTACTGACAGTGTATTACTCTGATTATTGTCAGTCCCTGTACTGACTGTGTATTACTCTGATTATTGTCAGTCCCTGTGCTGACTGTGTATTACTCTGATTATTATCAGTCCCTGTACTGACTGTGTATTACTCTGATTATTACCTGTCTCTGTACTGACAGTGTATTACTCTGATTATTATCAGTCCCTGTACTGACTGTGTATTACTCTGATTATTACCAGTCTTTGTACTGACATTGTATTACTCTGATTATTGTCAGTCCCTGTACTGACTGTGTATTACTCTGATTATTACCAGTCTCTGTACAGACTGTGGTTTACTCTGATTATAACCAGCCCCTGTACTGATTGTGTATTACTCTGATTATTGCAGTTCCCTGTACTAGCTGTGTATTACTCTGATCACGGGCATTCTCTGTACTGACTGTATATTACTCTGATTATTGCCTCTGCCTGTACTGACTGTGTATTACTCTGATTGTTGCCAGTCTCTGTAATGACTGTGTATTGCTCTGATTATTGACAGTCTCTGTGCTGACTGTGCATTACGCTGATTATTACCAGTCCCTGTTCTGACTGTGCATTACTCTGATTATTGCCAGTCCCTGTACTGACTGTGTATTACTCTGATTATTGCCAGTCTCTGTACTGACTGTGTCTTACTCTGATTATTGCTTTTTGCTGTACTGACTGTGTATTACTCTGATTATTACCTGTCTTTGTACTGACTGTGCATTACTCTGATTATTGCCATTCTCGGTACTGACTGTGTGTTACTCAGATTATTACCAGTCTCTGTACAGACTGTGGATTAATCTGATTATTACCAGTCTCTGAACAGACTGTAGATTACTCTGATTATTACCAGTCCCTGTACTAACAGCGTATTCCTCTGATCACGGGCATTCTCTGTACTGATTGTGTATTACTCTGATTATTGCCTCTGCCTGTACTGACTGTGTATTACTCTGATTATAGCAAGTCTCTGTCCTGACTGTGTATTTCTCTGATTATTGCCAGTCTCTCTACTGACTGTGCATTACTCTGATTATTGCAAGTCTCTGTACTGACTGTGGATTACTCTGATTATTACCAGTCCTGGTACTGACTGTGTATTACTCTGATTATTGTGGTTCCCTGTACTAACTGCATATTACTCCGATCACAGGCATTCTCTGTACTGACTGTGTATTATTCTGATTATTGCCTCTGCCTGTACTGACTGCGTATTACTCTGATTGTTGCCAGTCTCTGTACTAACTGTGTATTACTCTGATTATTGCCAGTCTCTGTACTGATTGTGTATTGCTCTGATTATTGCAAGTCTCTGTACTGACTGTGTATCGCTCTGATTATTACAATTCTCTGGACTGACTGTGTATTACTCTGACTATTACCTGTCTTTGTACTGACTGTGCATTACTCTGATTATTGCCAGTCTCTGTACTGACTGTGTTTTAATCTGATTATTACCAGTCCCTGTACTGACTGTGTATTACTCTGATTATTGCCAGTCTCTGTACTGACAGTGTTTTAATCTGATTATTACCAGTCCCTGTACTGACTGTGCAACACTCTGATTATAGCAAGACTCTGCCCTGACTGTGTATTGCTCTGATTATTGCCAGTCTCTGTACTGACTGTGCATTACTTTGATTATTGCAAGTCTCTGTACTGACTGTGTATTACTCTGATTATTGCGGTTCCCTGTACTAAATGCGTATTACTCTGATCACGGGCATTCTCTGTCCTGACTGTGTATTACTCTGATTATTGACTCTGTCTGTACTGACTGTGTATTACTGTGATCGTAGCCAGTCTCTGTACTGACTGTGTATTACTCTGATTATTGCCTGTCTCTGTCCTGACTGTGTATTGCTCTGATTATTGCAAGTCCCTGCACTGACTGTGTATTACTCTGATTATTGCCAGTCCCTGTACTGACTGTATATTAGTCAGATTATTACCAGTCTCTGTACTGACTGTGTATTACTTTGATTATTACCAGTCTCTGCACTGACAGTGTATTACTCTGATTATTGCCAGTCTCGGTACTGACTGTGTATTACTCTGATTATTGCCAGTCTCTGTACAGACTGTGGTTTACTCTGATTATAACCAGTCCTGGTACTGACTGTGTATTACTCTGATTATTGCGGTTCCCTGTACTAACTGCGTATTACTCCGATCACAGGCATTCTCTGTGCTGACTGTGTATTATTCTGATTATTGCCTCTGCCTGTACTGACTGCGTAATACTCTGATTGTTGCCAGTCTCTGTACTAACTGTGTATTACTCTGATTATTGCAGTTCCCTGTACTAGCTGTGTATTACTCTGATCACGGGCATTCTCTGTACTGACTGTGTATTACTCTGATTGTTGCCAGTCTCTGTAATGACTGTGTATTGCTCTGATTATTGCCAGTCCCTGTACTAACTGTGTATTACTCTGATTATTGCCAGTCTCTGTACTGACTGTGTATTACTCTGATTATTGCTTTTTGCTGTATTGACTGTGTATTACTCTGATTATTACCTGTCTTTGTACTGACTGTGCATTACTCTGATTATTGCCAGTCTCGGTACTGACTGTGTATTACTCTGATTATTACCAGTCTCTGTACAGACTGTGGATTACTCTGATTATTACCAGTCTCTGTACTGTCTGTGTATTACTCTGACTATTACCTGTCTCTCTACTTACTGTGCATTACTCTGATTGTTGCAAGTCTCTGTACTGACTGTGGATTAATCTGATTAGTACCAGTCCTGGTACTGACTGTGTATTACTCTGATTATTGCGGTTCCCTGTACTAACTGCGTATTACTCCGATCACGGGCATTCTCTGTACTGACTGTGTATTAACTGATTATTGCCAGTCTCTGTACAGACTGTGGTTTACTCTGATTATAACCAGTCCCTGCACTGATTGTGTATTTCTCTGATTATTGCAGTTCCCTGTACTAGCTGTGTATTTCTCTGATCACGGGCATTCTCTGTGATGACTGTATGTTACTCTGATTATTGCCTCTGCCTGTACTGACTGTGTATTACTCTGATTATTACCAGTCCCTGTACTGACTGTGTATTACTCTGATTATTACCAGTCTCTGTACTGACTGTGTATTACTCTGATTATTATCAGTCCCTGCACTGACTGTGTATTACTCTGATTATTACCAGTCTCTGTACTGACTGTGTATTACTCTGATTATTGCCAGTCCCTGCACTGACTGTGTATTACTCTGATTATTGCCAGTCCCTGTACTGACTGTATATTAGTCAGATTATTACCAGTCTCTGCACTGACAGTGTATTACTCTGATTATTGCCAGTCTCGGTACTGACTGTGTATTACTCTGATTATTGCCAGTCTCTGTACAGACTGTGGTTTACTCTGATTATAACCAGTCCTGGTACTGACTGTGTATTACTCTGATTATTGCGGTTCCCTGTACTAACTGCGTATTACTCCGATCACAGGCATTCTCTGTGCTGACTGTGTATTATTCTGATTATTGCCTCTGCCTGTACTGACTGCGTAATACTCTGATTGTTGCCAGTCTCTGTACTAACTGTGTATTACTCTGATTATTGCAGTTCCCTGTACTAGCTGTGTATTACTCTGATCACGGGCATTCTCTGTACTGACTGTGTATTACTCTGATTGTTGCCAGTCTCTGTAATGACTGTGTATTGCTCTGATTATTGCCAGTCCCTGTACTAACTGTGTATTACTCTGATTATTGCCAGTCTCTGTACTGACTGTGTATTACTCTGATTATTGCTTTTTGCTGTATTGACTGTGTATTACTCTGATTATTACCTGTCTTTGTACTGACTGTGCATTACTCTGATTATTGCCAGTCTCGGTACTGACTGTGTATTACTCTGATTATTACCAGTCTCTGTACAGACTGTGGATTACTCTGATTATTACCAGTCTCTGTACTGTCTGTGTATTACTCTGACTATTACCTGTCTCTCTACTTACTGTGCATTACTCTGATTGTTGCAAGTCTCTGTACTGACTGTGGATTAATCTGATTAGTACCAGTCCTGGTACTGACTGTGTATTACTCTGATTATTGCGGTTCCCTGTACTAACTGCGTATTACTCCGATCACGGGCATTCTCTGTACTGACTGTGTATTAACTGATTATTGCCAGTCTCTGTACAGACTGTGGTTTACTCTGATTATAACCAGTCCCTGCACTGATTGTGTATTTCTCTGATTATTGCAGTTCCCTGTACTAGCTGTGTATTTCTCTGATCACGGGCATTCTCTGTGATGACTGTATGTTACTCTGATTATTGCCTCTGCCTGTACTGACTGTGTATTACTCTGATTGTTGCCAGTCTCTGTAATGACTGTGTATAGCTCTGATTATTGCCAGTCTCTGTGCTGACTGTGCATTACGCTGATTATTACCATTCCCTGTTCTGACTGTGCATTACTCTGATTATTGCCAGTCCCTGTACTGACTGTGTATTACTCTGATTATTGCCAGTCCCTGTACTGACTGTGTATTACTCTGATTATTATCAGTCCCTGTACTGACTGTGTATTACTCTGATTATTACCAGTCTCTGTACTGACAGTGTATTACTCTGATTATTGTCAGTCCCTGTACTGACTGTGTATTACTCTGATTATTGTCAGTCCCTGTGCTGACTGTGTATTACTCTGATTATTATCAGTCCCTGTACTGACTGTGTATTACTCTGATTATTACCAGTCTCTGTACTGACAGTGTATTACTCTGATTATTATCAGTCCCTGTACTGACTGTGTATTACTCTGATTATTACCAGTCTTTGTACTGACAGTGTATTACTCTGATTATTGTCAGTCCCTGTACTGACTGTGTATTACTCTGATTATTACCAGTCTCTGTACAGACTGTGGTTTACTCTGATTATAACCAGCCCCTGTACTGATTGTGTATTACTCTGATTATTGCAGTTCCCTGTACTAGCTGTGTATTACTCTGATCACGGGCATTCTCTGTACTGACTGTATATTACTCTGATTATTGCCTCTGCCTGTACTGACAGTGTATTACTCTGATTGTTGCCAGTCTCTGTAATGACTGTGTATTGCTCTGATTATTGACAGTCTCTGTGCTGACTGTGCATTACGCTGATTATTACCAGTCCCTGTTCTGACTGTGCATTACTCTGATTATTGCCAGTCTCTGTACTGACTGTGGATTAATCTGATTATTACCAGTCCTGGTACTGACTGTGTATTACTCTGATTATTGCGGTTCCCTGTACTAACTGCGTATTACTCCGATCACGGGCATTCTCTGTACTGACTGTGTATTAACTGATTATTGCCAGTCTCTGTACAGACTGTGGTTTACTCTGATTATAACCAGTCCCTGCACTGATTGTGTATTTCTCTGATTATTGCAGTTCCCTGTACTAGCTGTGTATTTCTCTGATCACGGGCATTCTCTGTGATGACTGTATGTTACTCTGATTATTGCCTCTGCCTGTACTGACTGTGTATTACTCTGATTGTTGCCAGTCTCTGTAATGACTGTGTATAGCTCTGATTATTGCCAGTCTCTGTGCTGACTGTGCATTACGCTGATTATTACCATTCCCTGTTCTGACTGTGCATTACTCTGATTATTGCCAGTCCCTGTACTGACTGTGTATTACTCTGATTATTGCCAGTCCCTGTACTGACTGTGTATTACTCTGATTATTATCAGTCCCTGTACTGACTGTGTATTACTCTGATTATTACCAGTCTCTGTACTGACAGTGTATTACTCTGATTATTGTCAGTCCCTGTACTGACTGTGTATTACTCTGATTATTGTCAGTCCCTGTGCTGACTGTGTATTACTCTGATTATTATCAGTCCCTGTACTGACTGTGTATTACTCTGATTATTACCAGTCTCTGTACTGACAGTGTATTACTCTGATTATTATCAGTCCCTGTACTGACTGTGTATTACTCTGATTATTACCAGTCTTTGTACTGACATTGTATTACTCTGATTATTGTCAGTCCCTGTACTGACTGTGTATTACTCTGATTATTACCAGTCTCTGTACAGACTGTGGTTTACTCTGATTATAACCAGCCCCTGTACTGATTGTGTATTACTCTGATTATTGCAGTTCCCTGTACTAGCTGTGTATTACTCTGATCACGGGCATTCTCTGTACTGACTGTATATTACTCTGATTATTGCCTCTGCCTGTACTGACTGTGTATTACTCTGATTGTTGCCAGTCTCTGTAATGACTGTGTATTGCTCTGATTATTGACAGTCTCTGTGCTGACTGTGCATTACGCTGATTATTACCAGTCCCTGTTCTGACTGTGCATTACTCTGATTATTGCCAGTCCCTGTACTGACTGTGTATTACTCTGATTATTGCCAGTCTCTGTACTGACTGTGTCTTACTCTGATTATTGCTTTTTGCTGTACTGACTGTGTATTACTCTGATTATTACCTGTCTTTGTACTGACTGTGCATTACTCTGATTATTGCCATTCTCGGTACTGACTGTGTGTTACTCAGATTATTACCAGTCTCTGTACAGACTGTGGATTAATCTGATTATTACCAGTCTCTGAACAGACTGTAGATTACTCTGATTATTACCAGTCCCTGTACTAACAGCGTATTCCTCTGATCACGGGCATTCTCTGTACTGATTGTGTATTACTCTGATTATTGCCTCTGCCTGTACTGACTGTGTATTACTCTGATTATAGCAAGTCTCTGTCCTGACTGTGTATTTCTCTGATTATTGCCAGTCTCTCTACTGACTGTGCATTACTCTGATTATTGCAAGTCTCTGTACTGACTGTGGATTACTCTGATTATTACCAGTCCTGGTACTGACTGTGTATTACTCTGATTATTGTGGTTCCCTGTACTAACTGCATATTACTCCGATCACAGGCATTCTCTGTACTGACTGTGTATTATTCTGATTATTGCCTCTGCCTGTACTGACTGCGTATTACTCTGATTGTTGCCAGTCTCTGTACTAACTGTGTATTACTCTGATTATTGCCAGTCTCTGTACTGATTGTGTATTGCTCTGATTATTGCAAGTCTCTGTACTGACTGTGTATCGCTCTGATTATTACAATTCTCTGGACTGACTGTGTATTACTCTGACTATTACCTGTCTTTGTACTGACTGTGCATTACTCTGATTATTGCCAGTCTCTGTACTGACTGTGTTTTAATCTGATTATTACCAGTCCCTGTACTGACTGTGTATTACTCTGATTATTGCCAGTCTCTGTACTGACAGTGTTTTAATCTGATTATTACCAGTCCCTGTACTGACTGTGCAACACTCTGATTATAGCAAGACTCTGCCCTGACTGTGTATTGCTCTGATTATTGCCAGTCTCTGTACTGACTGTGCATTACTTTGATTATTGCAAGTCTCTGTACTGACTGTGTATTACTCTGATTATTGCGGTTCCCTGTACTAAATGCGTATTACTCTGATCACGGGCATTCTCTGTCCTGACTGTGTATTACTCTGATTATTGACTCTGTCTGTACTGACTGTGTATTACTGTGATCGTAGCCAGTCTCTGTACTGACTGTGTATTACTCTGATTATTGCCTGTCTCTGTCCTGACTGTGTATTGCTCTGATTATTGCAAGTCTTTGTACTGACAGTGTATTACTCTGATTATTACCAGTCTCTGTACTGACTGTGTATTGCTCTGATTATTGCCAGTCCCTGTACTGACTGTGTATTACTCTGATTATTATCAGTCCCTGTACTGACTGTGTATTACTCTGATTATTACCAGTCTCTGTACTGACAGTGTATTACTCTGATTATTGTCAGTCCCTGCACTGACTGTGTATTACTCTGATTATTGTCAGTCCCTGTGCTGACTGTGTATTACTCTGATTATTATCAGTCCCTGTACTGACTGTGTATTACTCTGATTATTACCAGTCTCTGTACTGACAGTGTATTACTCTGATTATTATCAGTCCCTGTACTGACTGTGTATTACTCTGATTATTACCAGTCTTTGTACTGACAGTGTATTACTCTGATTATTGTCAGTCCCTGTACTGACTGTGTATTACTCTGATTATTACCAGTCTCTGTACAGACTGTGGTTTACTCTGATTATAACCAGCCCCTGTACTGATTGTGTATTACTCTGATTATTGCAGTTCCCTGTACTAGCTGTGTATTACTCTGATCACGGGCATTCTCTGTACTGACTGTATATTACTCTGATTATTGCCTCTGCCTGTACTGACTGTGTATTACTCTGATTGTTGCCAGTCTCTGTAATGACTGTGTATTGCTCTGATTATTGACAGTCTCTGTGCTGACTGTGCATTACGCTGATTATTACCAGTCCCTGTAATGACTGTGCATTACTCTGATTATTGCCAGTCCCTGTACTGACTGTGTATTACTCTGATTATTGCCAGTCTCTGTACTGACTGTGTCTTACTCTGATTATTGCTTTTTGCTGTACTGACTGTGTATTACTCTGATTATTACCAGTCTTTGTACTGACTGTGCATTACTCTGATTATTGCCATTCTCGGTACTGACTGTGTATTACTCAGATTATTACCAGTCTCTGTACAGACTGTGGATTAATCTGATTATTACCAGTCTCTGAACAGACTGTAGATTACTCTGATTATTACCAGTCCCTGTACTAACAACGTATTCCTCTGATCACGGACATTCTCTGTACTGATTGTGTATTACTCTGATTATTGCCTCTGCCTGTACTGACTGTGTATTACTCTGATTATAGCAAGTCTCTGTCCTGACTGTGTATTATTCTGATTATTGCCAGTCTCTCTACTGACTGTGCATTACTCTGATTATTGCAAGTCTCTGTACTGACTGTGGATTACTCTGATTATTACCAGTCCTGGTACTGACTGTGTATTACTCTGATTATTGCGGTTCCCTGTACTAACTGCATATTACTCCGATCACAGGCATTCTCTGTACTGACTGTGTATTATTCTGATTATTGCCTCTGCCTGTACTGACTGCGTATTACTCTGATTGTTGCCAGTCTCTGTACTAACTGTGTATTACTCTGATTATTGCCAGTCTCTGTACTGATTGTGTATTGCTCTGATTATTGCAAGTCTCTGTACTGACTGTGTATCGCTCTGATTATTACAATTCTCTGGACTGACTGTGTATTACTCTGACTATTACCTGTCTTTGTACTGACTGTGCATTACTCTGATTATTGCCAGTCTCTGTACTGACTGTGTTTTAATCTGATTATTACCAGTCCCTGTACTGACTGTGTATTACTCTGATTATTGCCAGTCTCTGTACTGACAGTGTTTTAATCTGATTATTACCAGTCCCTGTACTGACTGTGCAACACTCTGATTATAGCAAGACTCTGCCCTGACTGTGTATTGCTCTGATTATTGCCAGTCTCTGTACTGACTGTGCATTACTTTGATTATTGCAAGTCTCTGTACTGACTGTGTATTACTCTGATTATTGCGGTTCCCTGTACTAACTGCGTATTACTCTGATCACGGGCATTCTCTGTCCTGACTGTGTATTACTCTGATTATTGACTCTGTCTGTACTGACTGTGTATTACTGTGATCGTAGCCAGTCTCTGTACTGACTGTGTATTACTCTGATTATTGCCTGTCTCTGTCCTGACTGTGTATTGCTCTGATTATTGCAAGTCTTTGTACTGACAGTGTATTACTCTGATTATTACCAGTCTCTGTACTGACTGTGTATTACTCTGATTATTACCAGTCCCTGTACTGACTGTGTATTACTCTGATTATTGCAAGTCTCTGCACTGACTGTGTATTGCTCTGATTATTGCCAGCCTTTGTACTGACTGTGTATTACTCTGATTATTACCAGTCTCTGTACTGACTGTGTATTGCTCTGCTTATTGCCAGTCCCTGTACTGACTGTGTATTACTCTGATTATTACCAGTCCCTGTACTGACTGTGTATTACTCTGATTATTACCAGTCTCTGTACTGACTGTGTATTACTCTGATTATTATCAGTCGCTGCACTGACTGTGTATTACTCTGATTATTACCAGTCTCTGTACTGACTGTGTATTACTCTGATTATTGCCAGTCTCTGTACTGACTGTGTATTACTCTGATTATTGCCAGTCCCTGTACTGACTCTATATTAGTCAGATTATTACCAGTCTCTGTACTGACTGTGTATTACTTTGATTATTACCAGGCTCTGCACTTACAGTGTATTACTCTGATTATTGCCAGTCTCGGTACTGACTGTGTATTACTCTGATTATTGCCAGTCTCTGTACAGACTGTGGTTTACTCTGATTATAACCAGTCCTGGTACTGACTGTGTATTACTCTGATTATTGCGGTTCCCTGTACTAACTGCGTATTACTCCGATCACAGGCATTCTCTGTGCTGACTGTGTATTATTCTGATTATTGCCTCTGCCTGTACTGACTGCGTAATACTCTGATTGTTGCCAGTCTCTGTACTAACTGTGTATTACTCTGATTATTGCAGTTCCCTGTACTAGCTGTGTATTACTCTGATCACGGGCATTGATTATTACCAGTCCCTGTTCTGACTGTGCATTACTCTGATTATTGCCAGTCCCTGTACTAACTGTGTATTACTCTGATTATTGCCAGTCTCTGTACTGACTGTGTATTACTCTGATTATTGCTTTTTGCTGTATTGACTGTGTATTACTCTGATTATTACCTGTCTTTGTACTGACTGTGCATTACTCTGATTATTGCCAGTCTCGGTACTGACTGTGTATCACTCTGATTATTACCAGTCTCGGTACTGACTGTGTATTACTCTGATTATTACCAGTCTCTGTACAGACTGTGGATTACTCTGATTATTACCAGTCTCTGTACTGACTGTGTATTACTCTGATTATTGCAGTTCCCTGTACTAACAGTGTATTACTCTGATTATTGCCAGTCCCTGTACTGACTGTGTATTACTCTGATTATTGCTTTTTGCTGTATTGACTGTGTATTACTCTGATTAATGCCAGTCTCGGTACTGACCGTGTATTACTCTGATTATTGCCAGTCTCGGTTCAGACTGTGGTTTACTCTGATTATAACCAGTCCTGGTACTAACAGTGTATTACTCTGATTATTGCCAGTCTCTGTACTGACTGTGTATTACTCTGATTATTGCTTTTTGCTGTATTGACTGTGTATTACTCTGATTAATGCCAGTCTCGGTACTGACTGTGTATTACTCTGATTATTGCAGTTCCCTGTACTAACTGTGTATTACTCTGATCACGGGCATTCTCTGTACTGACAGTGTATTACTCTGATCACGGGCATTCTCTGTATTGACTGTGTAGTACTCTGATTATTGCCTCTGCCTGTACTGACTGTGCATTACTCTGATTATTACCAGTCCCTGTTCTGACTGTGCATTACTCTGATTATTACCAGTCCCTGTTCTGACTGAGTATTACTCTGATTATTGCAGTTCCCTGTACTAACTGTGTATTACTCTGATCACGGGCATTCTCTGTACTGACTGTGTATTACTCTGATTATTGCCTCTGCCTGTACTGACTGTGTATTACTCTGATTGTTGCCAGTCTCAGTACTGACTGTGTATTACTCTGATTATTGCCAGTCCCTGTACTGACTGTGTATTACTCTGATTATTGCCAGTCTCGGTACTGACTGTGTATTACTCTGATTATTACCTGTCTTTGTACTGACTGTGTATTACTCTGATTATTACCAGTCTCGGTACTGACTGTGGATTACTCTGATTATTACCAGTCTCTGTACAGACTGTGGATTACTCTGATTATTACCAGTCTCTGTACAGACTGTGGATTACTCTGATTATTACCAGTCCCTGTACTCACTGCGTATTACTCTGATTATTGCCTCTGCCTGTACTGACTATGTATTACTCTGATTGTTGCCTGTATCTGTACTAACTGTGTATTACTCTGATTATAGCAAGACTCTGTCCTGACTGTGTATTGCTCTGATTATTGCCAGTCTCTGTACTGACTGTGCATTACTTTGATTATTGCAAGTCTCTGTACTGACTGTGTATTACTCTGATTATTGCGGTTCCCTGTACTAACTGCGTATTACTCTGATCACGGGCATTCTCTGTCCTGACTGTGTATTACTCTGATTATTGCCTCTGCCTGTACTGACTGTGTATTACGCTGATTGTTGCCAGTCTCTGTGCTGACTGTGTATTGCTCTGATTATTGCAAGTCTCTGTACTGACTGTGTATTGCTCTGATTATTGTCAGTCTTTGCACTGACTGTGTATTACTCTGATTATTACCAGTCTCTGTACTGACTGTGTATTGCTCTGATTATTGCCAGTCCCTGTACTGACTGTGTATTACTCTGATTATTAGCAGTCCCTGTACTGACTGTGTATTACTCTGATTGTTACCAGTCCCTGTACTGACTGTCCATTACTCTGATTATTGCCAGTCCCTGTACTGACTGTGTATTACTCTGATTATTATCAATCCCTGTACTGACTGTGTATTACTCTGATTATTACCAGTCGCTGTACTGACTGTGTATTACTCTGATTACTGCCTCTGCCTGTACTGACTGCGTATTACTCTGATTGTTGCCAGTCTCTGTACTGACTGTGTATTACTCTGATTATTGCCTCTGCCTCTACTGACTGTGTATTACACTGATTGTTGCCAGTCTCAGTACTGACTGTGTATTACACTGATTGTTGCCAGTCTCAGTACTGACTGTGCATTACTCTGATTATTGCCAGTCTCTGTACTGACTGTGTATTACTCTGATTATTGCTTTTTGCTGTATTGACTGTGTATTACTCTGATTATTACCTGTCTTTGTACTGACTGTGTATTACTCTGATTATTACCAGTCTCGGTACTGACTGTGGATTACTCTGATTATTACCAGTCTCTGTACAGACTGTGGATTACTCTGATTATTACCAGTCTCTGTACAGACTGTGGATTACTCTGATTATTACCAGTCCCTGTACTCACTGCGTATTACTCTGATTATTGCCTCTGCCTGTACTGACTATGTATTACTCTGATTGTTGCCTGTATCTGTACTAACTGTGTATTACTCTGATTATAGCAAGACTCTGTCCTGACTGTGTATTGCTCTGATTATTGCCAGTCTCTGTACTGACTGTGCATTACTTTGATTATTGCAAGTCTCTGTACTGACTGTGTATTACTCTGATTATTGCGGTTCCCTGTACTAACTGCGTATTACTCTGATCACGGGCATTCTCTGTCCTGACTGTGTATTACTCTGATTATTGCCTCTGCCTGTACTGACTGTGTATTACGCTGATTGTTGCCAGTCTCTGTGCTGACTGTGTATTGCTCTGATTATTGCAAGTCTCTGTACTGACTGTGTATTGCTCTGATTATTGTCAGTCTTTGCACTGACTGTGTATTACTCTGATTATTACCAGTCTCTGTACTGACTGTGTATTGCTCTGATTATTGCCAGTCCCTGTACTGACTGTGTATTACTCTGATTATTAGCAGTCCCTGTACTGACTGTGTATTACTCTGATTGTTACCAGTCCCTGTACTGACTGTCCATTACTCTGATTATTGCCAGTCCCTGTACTGACTGTGTATTACTCTGATTATTATCAATCCCTGTACTGACTGTGTATTACTCTGATTATTACCAGTCGCTGTACTGACTGTGTATTACTCTGATTACTGCCTCTGCCTGTACTGACTGCGTATTACTCTGATTGTTGCCAGTCTCTGTACTGACTGTGTATTACTCTGATTATTGCCAGTCCCTGTACTGTCTGTATATTAGTCAGATTATTACCAGTCTCTGTACTGACTGTGTATTACTTTGATTATTACCATTCTCTGCACTGACTGTGTATTACTCTGATTATTGCCAGTCTCTGTACAGACTGTGGTTTACTCTGATTATAACCAGTCCCTGTACTGATTGTGTATTACACTGATTGTTGCCAGTCTCTGTAATGACAGTGTATTACTCTGATTATTGCCAGTCTCTGTACAGACTGTGGTTTACTCTGATTATAACCAGTCCCTGTACTGATTGTGTATTACACTGATTATTGCAGTTCCCTGTACTAGCTGTGTATTACTCTGATCACGGGCATTCTCTGTACTGACTGTGTATTACTCTGATTATTGCCTCTGCCTGTACTGACTGTGTATTACTCTGATTGTTGCCAGTCTCTGTAATGACTGTGTATTGCTCTGATTATTACCAGTCCCTGTTCTGACTGTGCATTACTCTGATTATTGCCAGTCCCTGTACTGACTGTGTATTACTCTGATTATTGCTAGTCTCTGTACTGACTGTGGTTTACTCTGATTATAACCAGTCCCTGTACTGATTGTGTATTACTCTGATTATTGCCAGTCTCTGTACTGATTGTGTATTGCACTGATTATTGCAAGTCTCTGTACTGACTGTGTATCGCTCTGATTATTACAAGTCTCTGGACTGACTGTGTATTACTCTGACTATTACCTGTCTTTGTACTGACTGTGCATTACTCTGATTATTGCCAGTCTCTGTACTGACTGTGCTTTAATCTGATTATTACCAGTCCCTGTACTGACTGTGTATTACTCTGATTATTGCCAGTCTCTGTACTGACAGTGTTTTAATCTGATTATTACCAGTCCCTGTACTGACTGTGCAACACTCTGATTATAGCAAGACTCTGCCCTGACTGTGTATTGCTCTGATTATTGCCAGTCTCTGTACTGACTGTGCATTACTTTGATTATTGCAAGTCTCTGCACTGACTGTGTATTACTCTGATTATTGCGGTTCCCTGTACTAACTGCGTATTACTCTGATCACGGGCATTCTCTGTCCTGACTGTGTATTACTCTGATTATTGACTCTGTCTGTACTGACTGTGTATTATTGTGATCGTAGCCAGTCTCTGTACTAACTGTGTATTACTCTGATTATTGCCTGTCTCTGTGCTGACTGTGTATTGCTCTGATTATTGCAAGTCTCTGTACTGACTGTGTATTGCTCTGATTATTGCAAGTCTTTGTACTGACAGTGTATTACTCTGATTATTACCAGTCTCTGTACTGACTGTGCATTGCTCTGATTATTGCCAGCCCCTGTACTGACTGTGTATTACTCTGATTATTACCAGTCCCTGTACTGACTGTGTATTACTCTGATTATTGCAAGTCTCTGCACTGACTGTGTATTGCTCTGATTATTGCCAGCCTTTGTACTGACTGTGTATTACTCTGATTATTACCAGTCTCTGTACTGACTGTGTATTGCTCTGCTTATTGCCAGTCCCTGTACTGACTGTGTATTTCTCTGATTATTACCAGTCCCTGTACTGACTGTGTATTACTCTGATTATTACCAGTCTCTGTACTGACTGTGTATTACTCTGATTATTATCAGTCGCTGCACTGACTGTGTATTACTCTGATTATTACCAGTCTCTGTACTGACTGTGTATTACTCTGATTATTGCCAGTCCCTGTACTGACTGTGTATTACTCTGATTATTGCCAGTCCCTGTACTGACTGTATATTAGTCAGATTATTACCAGTCTCTGTACTGACTGTGTATTACTTTGATTATTACCAGTCTCTGCACTGACAGTGTATTACTCTGATTATTGCCAGTCTCGGTACTGACTGTGTATTACTCTGATTATTGCCAGTCTCTGTCCAGACTGTGGTTTACTCTGATTATAACCAGTCCTGGTACTGACTGTGTATTACTCTGATTATTGCGGTTCCCTGTACTAACTGCGTATTACTCCGATCACAGGCATTCTCTGAGCTGACTGTGTATTATTCTGATTATTGCCTCTGCCTGTACTGACTGCGTAATACTCTGATTGTTGCCAGTCTCTGTACTAACTGTGTATTACTCTGATTATTGCAGTTCCCTGTACTAGCTGTGTATTACTCTGATCACGGGCATTCTCTGTACTGACTGTGTATTACTCTGATTGTTGCCAGTCTCTGTAATGACTGTGTATTGCTCTGATTATTACCAGTCCCTGTTCTGACTGTGCATTACTCTGATTATTGCCAGTCCCTGTACTAACTGTGTATTACTCTGATTATTGCCAGTCTCTGTAGTGACTGTGTATTACTCTGATTATTGCTTTTTGCTGTATTGACTGTGTATTACTCTGATTATTACCTGTCTTTGTACTGACTGTGCATTACTCTGATTATTGCCAGTCTCGGTACTGACTGTGTATTACTCTGATTATTGCCAATCTCTGTCCAGACTGTGGTTTACTCTGATTATAACCAGTCCTGGTACTGACTGTGTATTACTCTGATTATTGCGGTTCCCTGTACTAACTGCGTATTACTCCGAGCACAGGCATTCTCTGTGCTGACTGTGTATTACTCTGATTATTACCAGTCCCTGTACTGACTGTGTATTACTCTGATTATTACCAGTCTCTGTACTGACTGTGTATTACTCTGATTATTATCAGTCGCTGCACTGACTGTGTATTACTCTGATTATTACCAGTCTCTGTACTGACTGTGTATTACTCTGATTATTGCCAGTCTCTGTACTGACAGTGTATTACTCTGATTATTGCCAGTCCCTGTACTGACTCTATATTAGTCGGATTATTACCAGTCTCTGTACTGACTGTGTATTACTTTGATTATTACCAGGCTCTGCACTTACAGTGTATTACTCTGATTTTTGCCAGTCTCGGTACTGACTGTGTATTACTCTGATTATTGCCAGTCTCTGTACAGACTGTGGTTTACTCTGATTATAACCAGTCCTGGTACTGACTGTGTATTACTCTGATTATTGCGGTTCCCTGTACTAACTGCGTATTACTCCGATCACAGGCATTCTCTGTGCTGACTGTGCATTATTCTGATTATTGCCTCTGCCTGTACTGACTGCGTAATACTCTGATTGTTGCCAGTCTCTGTACTAACTGTGTATTACTCTGATTATTGCAGTTCCCTGTACTAGCTGTGTATTACTCTGATCACGGGCATTGATTATTACCAGTCCCTGTTCTGACTGTGCATTACTCTGATTATTGCCAGTCCCTGTACTAACTGTGTATTACTCTGATTATTGCCAGTCTCTGTACTGACTGTGTATTACTCTGATTATTGCTTTTTGCTGTATTGACTGTGTATTACTCTGATTATTACCTGTCTTTGTACTGACTGTGCATTACTCTGATTATTGCCAGTCTCGGTACTGACTGTGTATCACTCTGATTATTACCAGTCTCGGTACTGACTGTGTATTACTCTGATTATTACCAGTCTCTGTACAGACTGTGGATTACTCTGATTATTACCAGTCTCTGTACTGACTGTGTATTACTCTGATTATTGCAGTTCCCTGTACTAACAGTGTATTACTCTGATTATTGCCAGTCCCTGTACTGACTGTGTATTACTCTGATTATTGCTTTTTGCTGTATTGACTGTGTATTACTCTGATTAATGCCAGTCTCGGTACTGACCGTGTATTACTCTGATTATTGCCAGTCTCGGTTCAGACTGTGGTTTACTCTGATTATAACCAGTCCTGGTACTAACAGTGTATTACTCTGATTATTGCCAGTCTCTGTACTGACTGTGTATTACTCTGATTATTGCTTTTTGCTGTATTGACTGTGTATTACTCTGATTAATGCCAGTCTCGGTACTGACTGTGTATTACTCTGATTATTGCAGTTCCCTGTACTAACTGTGTATTACTCTGATCACGGGCATTCTCTGTACTGACTGTGTATTACTCTGATCACGGGCATTCTCTGTATTGACTGTGTAGTACTCTGATTATTGCCTCTGCCTGTACTGACTGTGCATTACTCTGATTATTACCAGTCCCTGTTCTGACTGTGCATTACTCTGATTATTACCAGTCCCTGTTCTGACTGTGTATTACTCTGATTATTGCAGTTCCCTGTACTAACTGTGTATTACTCTGATCAAGGGCATTCTCTGTACTGACTGTGTATTACTCTGATTATTGCCTCTGCCTGTACTGACTGTGTATTACTCTGATTGTTGCCAGTCTCGGTACTGACTGTGTATTACTCTGATTATTGCCAGTCTCTGTACAGACTGTGGTTTACTCTGATTATAACCAGTCCTGGTACTGACTGTGTATTACTCTGATTATTGCGGTTCCCTGTACTAACTGCGTATTACTCCGATCACAGGCATTCTCTGTGCTGACTGTGTATTATTCTGATTATTGCCTCTGCCTGTACTGACTGCGTAATACTCTGATTGTTGCCAGTCTCTGTACTAACTGTGTATTACTCTGATTATTGCAGTTCCCTGTACTAGCTGTGTATTACTCTGATCACGGGCATTGATTATTACCAGTCCCTGTTCTGACTGTGCATTACTCTGATTATTGCCAGTCCCTGTACTAACTGTGTATTACTCTGATTATTGCCAGTCTCTGTACTGACTGTGTATTACTCTGATTATTGCTTTTTGCTGTATTGACTGTGTATTACTCTGATTATTACCTGTCTTTGTACTGACTGTGCATTACTCTGATTATTGCCAGTCTCGGTACTGACTGTGTATCACTCTGATTATTACCAGTCTCGGTACTGACTGTGTATTACTCTGATTATTACCAGTCTCTGTACAGACTGTGGATTACTCTGATTATTACCAGTCTCTGTACTGACTGTGTATTACTCTGATTATTGCAGTTCCCTGTACTAACAGTGTATTACTCTGATTATTGCCAGTCCCTGTACTGACTGTGTATTACTCTGATTATTGCTTTTTGCTGTATTGACTGTGTATTACTCTGATTAATGCCAGTCTCGGTACTGACCGTGTATTACTCTGATTATTGCCAGTCTCGGTTCAGACTGTGGTTTACTCTGATTATAACCAGTCCTGGTACTAACAGTGTATTACTCTGATTATTGCCAGTCTCTGTACTGACTGTGTATTACTCTGATTATTGCTTTTTGCTGTATTGACTGTGTATTACTCTGATTAATGCCAGTCTCGGTACTGACTGTGTATTACTCTGATTATTGCAGTTCCCTGTACTAACTGTGTATTACTCTGATCACGGGCATTCTCTGTACTGACAGTGTATTACTCTGATCACGGGCATTCTCTGTATTGACTGTGTAGTACTCTGATTATTGCCTCTGCCTGTACTGACTGTGCATTACTCTGATTATTACCAGTCCCTGTTCTGACTGTGCATTACTCTGATTATTACCAGTCCCTGTTCTGACTGAGTATTACTCTGATTATTGCAGTTCCCTGTACTAACTGTGTATTACTCTGATCACGGGCATTCTCTGTACTGACTGTGTATTACTCTGATTATTGCCTCTGCCTGTACTGACTGTGTATTACTCTGATTGTTGCCAGTCTCAGTACTGACTGTGTATTACTCTGATTATTGCCAGTCCCTGTACTGACTGTGTATTACTCTGATTATTGCCAGTCTCGGTACTGACTGTGTATTACTCTGATTATTACCTGTCTTTGTACTGACTGTGTATTACTCTGATTATTACCAGTCTCGGTACTGACTGTGGATTACTCTGATTATTACCAGTCTCTGTACAGACTGTGGATTACTCTGATTATTACCAGTCTCTGTACAGACTGTGGATTACTCTGATTATTACCAGTCCCTGTACTCACTGCGTATTACTCTGATTATTGCCTCTGCCTGTACTGACTATGTATTACTCTGATTGTTGCCTGTATCTGTACTAACTGTGTATTACTCTGATTATAGCAAGACTCTGTCCTGACTGTGTATTGCTCTGATTATTGCCAGTCTCTGTACTGACTGTGCATTACTTTGATTATTGCAAGTCTCTGTACTGACTGTGTATTACTCTGATTATTGCGGTTCCCTGTACTAACTGCGTATTACTCTGATCACGGGCATTCTCTGTCCTGACTGTGTATTACTCTGATTATTGCCTCTGCCTGTACTGACTGTGTATTACGCTGATTGTTGCCAGTCTCTGTGCTGACTGTGTATTGCTCTGATTATTGCAAGTCTCTGTACTGACTGTGTATTGCTCTGATTATTGTCAGTCTTTGCACTGACTGTGTATTACTCTGATTATTACCAGTCTCTGTACTGACTGTGTATTGCTCTGATTATTGCCAGTCCCTGTACTGACTGTGTATTACTCTGATTATTAGCAGTCCCTGTACTGACTGTGTATTACTCTGATTGTTACCAGTCCCTGTACTGACTGTCCATTACTCTGATTATTGCCAGTCCCTGTACTGACTGTGTATTACTCTGATTATTATCAATCCCTGTACTGACTGTGTATTACTCTGATTATTACCAGTCGCTGTACTGACTGTGTATTACTCTGATTACTGCCTCTGCCTGTACTGACTGCGTATTACTCTGATTGTTGCCAGTCTCTGTACTGACTGTGTATTACTCTGATTATTGCCTCTGCCTCTACTGACTGTGTATTACACTGATTGTTGCCAGTCTCAGTACTGACTGTGTATTACACTGATTGTTGCCAGTCTCAGTACTGACTGTGCATTACTCTGATTATTGCCAGTCTCTGTACTGACTGTGTATTACTCTGATTATTGCTTTTTGCTGTATTGACTGTGTATTACTCTGATTATTAGCTGTCTTTGTACTGACTGTGTATTACTCTGATTATTACCAGTCTCGGTACTGACTGTGGATTACTCTGATTATTACCAGTCTCTGTACAGACTGTGGATTACTCTGATTATTACCAGTCTCTGTACAGACTGTGGATTACTCTGATTATTACCAGTCCCTGTACTCACTGCGTATTACTCTGATTATTGCCTCTGCCTGTACTGACTATGTATTACTCTGATTGTTGCCTGTATCTGTACTAACTGTGTATTACTCTGATTATAGCAAGACTCTGTCCTGACTGTGTATTGCTCTGATTATTGCCAGTCTCTGTACTGACTGTGCATTACTTTGATTATTGCAAGTCTCTGTACTGACTGTGTATTACTCTGATTATTGCGGTTCCCTGTACTAACTGCGTATTACTCTGATCACGGGCATTCTCTGTCCTGACTGTGTATTACTCTGATTATTGCCTCTGCCTGTACTGACTGTGTATTACGCTGATTGTTGCCAGTCTCTGTGCTGACTGTGTATTGCTCTGATTATTGCAAGTCTCTGTACTGACTGTGTATTGCTCTGATTATTGTCAGTCTTTGCACTGACTGTGTATTACTCTGATTATTACCAGTCTCTGTACTGACTGTGTATTGCTCTGATTATTGCCAGTCCCTGTACTGACTGTGTATTACTCTGATTATTAGCAGTCCCTGTACTGACTGTGTATTACTCTGATTGTTACCAGTCCCTGTACTGACTGTCCATTACTCTGATTATTGCCAGTCCCTGTACTGACTGTGTATTACTCTGATTATTATCAATCCCTGTACTGACTGTGTATTACTCTGATTATTACCAGTCGCTGTACTGACTGTGTATTACTCTGATTACTGCCTCTGCCTGTACTGACTGCGTATTACTCTGATTGTTGCCAGTCTCTGTACTGACTGTGTATTACTCTGATTATTGCCAGTCCCTGCACTGACTGTGTATTACTCTGATTATTGCCAGTCCCTGTACTGTCTGTATATTAGTCAGATTATTACCAGTCTCTGTACTGACTGTGTATTACTTTGATTATTACCATTCTCTGCACTGACTGTGTATTACTCTGATTATTGCCAGTCTCTGTACAGACTGTGGTTTACTCTGATTATAACCAGTCCCTGTACTGATTGTGTATTACACTGATTGTTGCCAGTCTCTGTAATGACAGTGTATTACTCTGATTATTGCCAGTCTCTGTACAGACTGTGGTTTACTCTGATTATAACCAGTCCCTGTACTGATTGTGTATTACACTGATTATTGCAGTTCCCTGTACTAGCTGTGTATTACTCTGATCACGGGCATTCTCTGTACTGACTGTGTATTACTCTGATTATTGCCTCTGCCTGTACTGACTGTGTATTACTCTGATTGTTGCCAGTCTCTGTAATGACTGTGTATTGCTCTGATTATTACCAGTCCCTGTTCTGACTGTGCATTACTCTGATTATTGCCAGTCCCTGTACTGACTGTGTATTACTCTGATTATTGCTAGTCTCTGTACTGACTGTGGTTTACTCTGATTATAACCAGTCCCTGTACTGATTGTGTATTACTCTGATTATTGCCAGTCTCTGTACTGATTGTGTATTGCACTGATTATTGCAAGTCTCTGTACTGACTGTGTATCGCTCTGATTATTACAAGTCTCTGGACTGACTGTGTATTACTCTGACTATTACCTGTCTTTGTACTGACTGTGCATTACTCTGATTATTGCCAGTCTCTGTACTGACTGTGCTTTAATCTGATTATTACCAGTCCCTGTACTGACTGTGTATTACTCTGATTATTGCCAGTCTCTGTACTGACAGTGTTTTAATCTGATTATTACCAGTCCCTGTACTGACTGTGCAACACTCTGATTATAGCAAGACTCTGCCCTGACTGTGTATTGCTCTGATTATTGCCAGTCTCTGTACTGACTGTGCATTACTTTGATTATTGCAAGTCTCTGCACTGACTGTGTATTACTCTGATTATTGCGGTTCCCTGTACTAACTGCGTATTACTCTGATCACGGGCATTCTCTGTCCTGACTGTGTATTACTCTGATTATTGACTCTGTCTGTACTGACTGTGTATTATTGTGATCGTAGCCAGTCTCTGTACTAACTGTGTATTACTCTGATTATTGCCTGTCTCTGTGCTGACTGTGTATTGCTCTGATTATTGCAAGTCTCTGTACTGA
This sequence comes from Heterodontus francisci, assembly GCF_036365525.1. Taxonomy (NCBI): domain Eukaryota; kingdom Metazoa; phylum Chordata; class Chondrichthyes; order Heterodontiformes; family Heterodontidae; genus Heterodontus; species Heterodontus francisci. The sequence continues at coordinate 14,014,025 of NC_090395.1, forward strand.
CTGTGTATTGCTCTGATTATTGCAAGTCTTTGTACTGACAGTGTATTACTCTGATTATTACCAGTCTCTGTACTGACTGTGCATTGCTCTGATTATTGCCAGCCCCTGTACTGACTGTGTATTACTCTGATTATTACCAGTCCCTGTACTGACTGTGTATTACTCTGATTATTGCAAGTCTCTGCACTGACTGTGTATTGCTCTGATTATTGCCAGCCTTTGTACTGACTGTGTATTACTCTGATTATTACCAGTCTCTGTACTGACTGTGTATTGCTCTGCTTATTGCCAGTCCCTGTACTGACTGTGTATTTCTCTGATTATTACCAGTCCCTGTACTGACTGTGTATTACTCTGATTATTACCAGTCTCTGTACTGACTGTGTATTACTCTGATTATTATCAGTCGCTGCACTGACTGTGTATTACTCTGATTATTACCAGTCTCTGTACTGACTGTGTATTACTCTGATTATTGCCAGTCCCTGTACTGACTGTGTATTACTCTGATTATTGCCAGTCCCTGTACTGACTGTATATTAGTCAGATTATTACCAGTCTCTGTACTGACTGTGTATTACTTTGATTATTACCAGTCTCTGCACTGACAGTGTATTACTCTGATTATTGCCAGTCTCGGTACTGACTGTGTATTACTCTGATTATTGCCAGTCTCTGTCCAGACTGTGGTTTACTCTGATTATAACCAGTCCTGGTACTGACTGTGTATTACTCTGATTATTGCGGTTCCCTGTACTAACTGCGTATTACTCCGATCACAGGCATTCTCTGAGCTGACTGTGTATTATTCTGATTATTGCCTCTGCCTGTACTGACTGCGTAATACTCTGATTGTTGCCAGTCTCTGTACTAACTGTGTATTACTCTGATTATTGCAGTTCCCTGTACTAGCTGTGTATTACTCTGATCACGGGCATTCTCTGTACTGACTGTGTATTACTCTGATTGTTGCCAGTCTCTGTAATGACTGTGTATTGCTCTGATTATTACCAGTCCCTGTTCTGACTGTGCATTACTCTGATTATTGCCAGTCCCTGTACTAACTGTGTATTACTCTGATTATTGCCAGTCTCTGTAGTGACTGTGTATTACTCTGATTATTGCTTTTTGCTGTATTGACTGTGTATTACTCTGATTATTACCTGTCTTTGTACTGACTGTGCATTACTCTGATTATTGCCAGTCTCGGTACTGACTGTGTATTACTCTGATTATTGCCAATCTCTGTCCAGACTGTGGTTTACTCTGATTATAACCAGTCCTGGTACTGACTGTGTATTACTCTGATTATTGCGGTTCCCTGTACTAACTGCGTATTACTCCGAGCACAGGCATTCTCTGTGCTGACTGTGTATTACTCTGATTATTACCAGTCTCTGTACAGACTGTGGATTACTCTGATTATTACCAGTCTCTGTACTGTCTGTGTATTACTCTGACTATTACCTGTCTCTCTACTTACTGTGCATTACTCTGATTATTGCAAGTCTCTGTACTGACTGTGGATTACTCTGATTATTACCAGTCCTGGTACTGACTGTGTATTACTCTGATTATTGCGGTTCCCTGTACTAACTGCGTATTACTCTGATCACGGGCATTCTCTGTACTGACTGTGTATTACTCTGATTATTGCTTTTTGCTGTATTGACTGTGTATTACTCTGATTAATGCCAGTCTCGGTACTGACTGTGTATTACTCTGATTATTGCAGTTCCCTGTACTAACTGTGTATTACTCTGATCACGGGCATTCTCTGTATTGACTGTGTAGTACTCTGATTATTGCCTCTGCCTGTACTGACTGTGCATTACTCTGATTATTACCAGTCCCTGTTCTGACTGTGCATTACTCTGATTATTACCAGTCCCTGTTCTGACTGTGTATTACTCTGATTATTGCAGTTCCCTGTACTAACTGTGTATTACTCTGATCACGGGCATTCTCTGTACTGACTGTGTATTGCTCTGATTATTGCCTCTGCCTCTACTGACTGTGTATTACACTGATTGTTGCCAGTCTCAGTACTGACTGTGTATTACACTGATTGTTGCCAGTCTCAGTACTGACTGTGCATTACTCTGATTATTGCCAGTCTCTGTACTGACTGTGTATTACTCTGATTATTGCTTTTTGCTGTATTGACTGTGTATTACTCTGATTATTACCTGTCTTTGTACTGACTGTGTATTACTCTGATTATTACCAGTCTCGGTACTGACTGTGGATTACTCTGATTATTACCAGTCTCTGTACAGACTGTGGATTACTCTGATTATTACCAGTCTCTGTACAGACTGTGGATTACTCTGATTATTACCAGTCCCTGTACTCACTGCGTATTACTCTGATTATTGCCTCTGCCTGTACTGACTATGTATTACTCTGATTGTTGCCTGTATCTGTACTAACTGTGTATTACTCTGATTATAGCAAGACTCTGTCCTGACTGTGTATTGCTCTGATTATTGCCAGTCTCTGTACTGACTGTGCATTACTTTGATTATTGCAAGTCTCTGTACTGACTGTGTATTACTCTGATTATTGCGGTTCCCTGTACTAACTGCGTATTACTCTGATCACGGGCATTCTCTGTCCTGACTGTGTATTACTCTGATTATTGCCTCTGCCTGTACTGACTGTGTATTACGCTGATTGTTGCCAGTCTCTGTGCTGACTGTGTATTGCTCTGATTATTGCAAGTCTCTGTACTGACTGTGTATTGCTCTGATTATTGTCAGTCTTTGCACTGACTGTGTATTACTCTGATTATTACCAGTCTCTGTACTGACTGTGTATTGCTCTGATTATTGCCAGTCCCTGTACTGACTGTGTATTACTCTGATTATTAGCAGTCCCTGTACTGACTGTGTATTACTCTGATTATTACCAGTCCCTGTACTGACTGTCCATTACTCTGATTATTGCCAGTCCCTGTACTGACTGTGTATTACTCTGATTATTATCAATCCCTGTACTGACTGTGTATTACTCTGATTATTACCAGTCGCTGTACTGACTGTGTATTACTCTGATTACTGCCTCTGCCTGTACTGACTGCGTATTACTCTGATTGTTGCCAGTCTCTGTACTGACTGTGTATTACTCTGATTATTGCCAGTCCCTGCACTGACTGTGTATTACTCTGATTATTGCCAGTCCCTGTACTGTCTGTATATTAGTCAGATTATTACCAGTCTCTGTACTGACTGTGTATTATTTTGATTATTACCATTCTCTGCACTGACTGTGTATTACTCTGATTATTGCCAGTCTCTGTACAGACTGTGGTTTACTCTGATTATAACCAGTCCCTGTACTGATTGTGTATTACACTGATTGTTGCCAGTCTCTGTAATGACAGTGTATTACTCTGATTATTGCCAGTCTCTGTACAGACTGTGGTTTACTCTGATTATAACCAGTCCCTGTACTGATTGTGTATTACACTGATTATTGCAGTTCCCTGTACTAGCTGTGTATTACTCTGATCACGGGCATTCTCTGTACTGACTGTGTATTACTCTGATTATTGCCTCTGCCTGTACTGACTGTGTATTACTCTGATTGTTGCCAGTCTCTGTAATGACTGTGTATTGCTCTGATTATTACCAGTCCCTGTTCTGACTGTGCATTACTCTGATTATTGCCAGTCCCTGTACTGACTGTGTATTACTCTGATTATTGCTAGTCTCTGTACTGACTGTGGTTTACTCTGATTATAACCAGTCCCTGTACTGATTGTGTATTACTCTGATTATTGCCAGTCTCTGTACTGATTGTGTATTGCACTGATTATTGCAAGTCTCTGTACTGACTGTGTATCGCTCTGATTATTACAAGTCTCTGGACTGACTGTGTATTACTCTGACTATTACCTGTCTTTGTACTGACTGTGCATTACTCTGATTATTGCCAGTCTCTGTACTGACTGTGCTTTAATCTGATTATTACCAGTCCCTGTACTGACTGTGTATTACTCTGATTATTGCCAGTCTCTGTACTGACAGTGTTTTAATCTGATTATTACCAGTCCCTGTACTGACTGTGCAACACTCTGATTATAGCAAGACTCTGCCCTGACTGTGTATTGCTCTGATTATTGCCTCTGCCTCTACTGACTGTGTATTACACTGATTGTTGCCAGTCTCAGTACTGACTGTGTATTACACTGATTGTTGCCAGTCTCAGTACTGACTGTGCATTACTCTGATTATTGCCAGTCTCTGTACTGACTGTGTATTACTCTGATTATTGCTTTTTGCTGTATTGACTGTGTATTACTCTGATTATTACCTGTCTTTGTACTGACTGTGTATTACTCTGATTATTACCAGTCTCGGTACTGACTGTGGATTACTCTGATTATTACCAGTCTCTGTACAGACTGTGGATTACTCTGATTATTACCAGTCTCTGTACAGACTGTGGATTACTCTGATTATTACCAGTCCCTGTACTCACTGCGTATTACTCTGATTATTGCCTCTGCCTGTACTGACTATGTATTACTCTGATTGTTGCCTGTATCTGTACTAACTGTGTATTACTCTCATTATAGCAAGACTCTGTCCTGACTGTGTATTGCTCTGATTATTGCCAGTCTCTGTACTGACTGTGCATTACTTTGATTATTGCAAGTCTCTGTACTGACTGTGTATTACTCTGATTATTGCGGTTCCCTGTACTAACTGCGTATTACTCTGATCACGGGCATTCTCTGTCCTGACTGTGTATTACTCTGATTATTGCCTCTGCCTGTACTGACTGTGTATTACGCTGATTGTTGCCAGTCTCTGTGCTGACTGTGTATTGCTCTGATTATTGCAAGTCTCTGTACTGACTGTGTATTGCTCTGATTATTGTCAGTCTTTGCACTGACTGTGTATTACTCTGATTATTACCAGTCTCTGTACTGACTGTGTATTGCTCTGATTATTGCCAGTCCCTGTACTGACTGTGTATTACTCTGATTATTAGCAGTCCCTGTACTGACTGTGTATTACTCTGATTATTACCAGTCCCTGTACTGACTGTCCATTACTCTGATTATTGCCAGTCCCTGTACTGACTGTGTATTACTCTGATTATTATCAATCCCTGTACTGACTGTGTATTACTCTGATTATTACCAGTCGCTGTACTGACTGTGTATTACTCTGATTACTGCCTCTGCCTGTACTGACTGCGTATTACTCTGATTGTTGCCAGTCTCTGTACTGACTGTGTATTACTCTGATTATTGCCAGTCCCTGCACTGACTGTGTATTACTCTGATTATTGCCAGTCCCTGTACTGTCTGTATATTAGTCAGATTATTACCAGTCTCTGTACTGACTGTGTATTACTTTGATTATTACCATTCTCTGCACTGACTGTGTATTACTCTGATTATTGCCAGTCTCTGTACAGACTGTGGTTTACTCTGATTATAACCAGTCCCTGTACTGATTGTGTATTACACTGATTGTTGCCAGTCTCTGTAATGACAGTGTATTACTCTGATTATTGCCAGTCTCTGTACAGACTGTGGTTTACTCTGATTATAACCAGTCCCTGTACTGATTGTGTATTACACTGATTATTGCAGTTCCCTGTACTAGCTGTGTATTACTCTGATCACGGGCATTCTCTGTACTGACTGTGTATTACTCTGATTATTGCCTCTGCCTGTACTGACTGTGTATTACTCTGATTGTTGCCAGTCTCTGTAATGACTGTGTATTGCTCTGATTATTACCAGTCCCTGTTCTGACTGTGCATTACTCTGATTATTGCCAGTCCCTGTACTGACTGTGTATTACTCTGATTATTGCTAGTCTCTGTACTGACTGTGGTTTACTCTGATTATAACCAGTCCCTGTACTGATTGTGTATTACTCTGATTATTGCCAGTCTCTGTACTGATTGTGTATTGCACTGATTATTGCAAGTCTCTGTACTGACTGTGTATCGCTCTGATTATTACAAGTCTCTGGACTGACTGTGTATTACTCTGACTATTACCTGTCTTTGTACTGACTGTGCATTACTCTGATTATTGCCAGTCTCTGTACTGACTGTGCTTTAATCTGATTATTACCAGTCCCTGTACTGACTGTGTATTACTCTGATTATTGCCAGTCTCTGTACTGACAGTGTTTTAATCTGATTATTACCAGTCCCTGTACTGACTGTGCAACACTCTGATTATAGCAAGACTCTGCCCTGACTGTGTATTGCTCTGATTATTGCCAGTCTCTGTACTGACTGTGCATTACTTTGATTATTGCAAGTCTCTGCACTGACTGTGTATTACTCTGATTATTGCGGTTCCCTGTACTAACTGCGTATTACTCTGATCACGGGCATTCTCTGTCCTGACTGTGTATTACTCTGATTATTGACTCTGTCTGTACTGATTGTGTATTATTGTGATCGTAGCCAGTCTCTGTACTAACTGTGTATTACTCTGATTATTGCCTGTCTCTGTGCTGACTGTGTATTGCTCTGATTATTGCAAGTCTCTGTACTGACTGTGTATTGCTCTGATTATTGCAAGTCTTTGTACTGACAGTGTATTACTCTGATTATTACCAGTCTCTGTACTGACTGTGCATTGCTCTGATTATTGCCAGCCCCTGTACTGACTGTGTATTACTCTGATTATTACCAGTCCCTGTACTGACTGTGTATTACTCTGATTATTGCAAGTCTCTGCACTGACTGTGTATTGCTCTGATTATTGCCAGCCTTTGTACTGACTGTGTATTACTCTGATTATTACCAGTCTCTGTACTGACTGTGTATTGCTCTGCTTATTGCCAGTCCCTGTACTGACTGTGTATTTCTCTGATTATTACCAGTCCCTGTACTGACTGTGTATTACTCTGATTATTACCAGTCTCTGTACTGACTGTGTATTACTCTGATTATTATCAGTCCCTGCACTGACTGTGTATTACTCTGATTATTACCAGTCTCTGTACTGACTGTGTATTACTCTGATTATTGCCAGTCCCTGTACTGACTGTGTATTACTCTGATTATTGCCAGTCCCTGTACTGACTGTATATTAGTCAGATTATTACCAGTCTCTGTACTGACTGTGTATTACTTTGATTATTACCAGTCTCTGCACTGACAGTGTATTACTCTGATTATTGCCAGTCTCGGTACTGACTGTGTATTACTCTGATTATTGCCAGTCTCTGTCCAGACTGTGGTTTACTCTGATTATAACCAGTCCTGGTACTGACTGTGTATTACTCTGATTATTGCGGTTCCCTGTACTAACTGCGTATTACTCCGATCACAGGCATTCTCTGAGCTGACTGTGTATTATTCTGATTATTGCCTCTGCCTGTACTGACTGCGTAATACTCTGATTGTTGCCAGTCTCTGTACTAACTGTGTATTACTCTGATTATTGCAGTTCCCTGTACTAGCTGTGTATTACTCTGATCACGGGCATTCTCTGTACTGACTGTGTATTACTCTGATTGTTGCCTGTCTCTGTAATGACTGTGTATTGCTCTGATTATTACCAGTCCCTGTTCTGACTGTGCATTACTCTGATTATTGCCAGTCCCTGTACTAACTGTGTATTACTCTGATTATTGCCAGTCTCTGTACTGACTGTGTATTACTCTGATTATTGCTTTTTGCTGTATTGACTGTGTATTACTCTGATTATTACCTGTCTTTGTACTGACTGTGCATTACTCTGATTATTGCCAGTCTCGGTACTGACTGTGTATCACTCTGATTATTACCAGTCTCGGTACTGACTGTGTATTACTCTGATTATTACCAGTCTCTGTACAGACTGTGGATTACTCTGATTATTACCAGTCTCTGTACTGTCTGTGTATTACTCTGACTATTACCTGTCTCTCTACTTACTGTGCATTACTCTGATTATTGCAAGTCTCTGTACTGACTGTGGATTACTCTGATTATTACCAGTCCTGGTACTGACTGTGTATTACTCTGATTATTGCGGTTCCCTGTACTAACTGCGTATTACTCTGATCACGGGCATTCTCTGTACTGACTGTGTATTACTCTGATTATTGCAGTTCCCTGTACTAACAGTGTATTACTCTGATTATTGCCAGTCTCTGTACTGACTGTGTATTACTCTGATTATTGCTTTTTGCTGTATTGACTGTGTATTACTCTGATTAATGCCAGTCTCGGTACTGACTGTGTATTACTCTGATTATTGCAGTTCCCTGTACTAACTGTGTATTACTCTGATCACGGGCATTCTCTGTACTGACTGTGTATTACTCTGATCACGGGCATTCTCTATATTGACTGTGTAGTACTCTGATTATTGCCTCTGCCTGTACTGACTGTGCATTTCTCTGATTATTACCAGTCCCTGTTCTGACTGTGCATTACTCTGATTATTACCAGTCCCTGTTCTGACTGTGTATTACTCTGATTATTGCAGTTCCCTGTACTAACTGTGTATTACTCTGATCACGGGCATTCTCTGTACTGACTGTGTATTACTCTGATTATTGCCAGTCTCTGTACTGACTGTGCTTTAATCTGATTATTACCAGTCCCTGTACTGACTGTGTATTACTCTGATTATTGCCAGTCTCTGTACTGACAGTGTTTTAATCTGATTATTACCAGTCCCTGTACTGACTGTGCAACACTCTGATTATAGCAAGACTCTGCCCTGACTGTGTATTGCTCTGATTATTGCCAGTCTCTGTACTGACTGTGCATTACTTTGATTATTGCAAGTCTCTGCACTGACTGTGTATTACTCTGATTATTGCGGTTCCCTGTACTAACTGCGTATTACTCTGATCACGGGCATTCTCTGTCCTGACTGTGTATTACTCTGATTATTGACTCTGTCTGTACTGATTGTGTATTATTGTGATCGTAGCCAGTCTCTGTACTAACTGTGTATTACTCTGATTATTGCTTGTCTCTGTGCTGACTGTGTATTGCTCTGATTATTGCAAGTCTCTGTACTGACTGTGTATTGCTCTGATTATTGCAAGTCTTTGTACTGACAGTGTATTACTCTGATTATTACCAGTCTCTGTACTGACTGTGCATTGCTCTGATTATTGCCAGCCCCTGTACTGACTGTGTATTACTCTGATTATTACCAGTCCCTGTACTGACTGTGTATTACTCTGATTATTGCAAGTCTCTGCACTGACTGTGTATTGCTCTGATTATTGCCAGCCTTTGTACTGACTGTGTATTACTCTGATTATTACCAGTCTCTGTACTGACTGTGTATTGCTCTGCTTATTGCCAGTCCCTGTACTGACTGTGTATTTCTCTGATTATTACCAGTCCCTGTACTGACTGTGTATTACTCTGATTATTACCAGTCTCTGTACTGACTGTGTATTACTCTGATTATTATCAGTCCCTGCACTGACTGTGTATTACTCTGATTATTACCAGTCTCTGTACTGACTGTGTATTACTCTGATTATTGCCAGTCCCTGTACTGACTGTGTATTACTCTGATTATTGCCAGTCCCTGTACTGACTGTATATTAGTCAGATTATTACCAGTCTCTGTACTGACTGTGTATTACTTTGATTATTACCAGTCTCTGCACTGACAGTGTATTACTCTGATTATTGCCAGTCTCGGTACTGACTGTGTATTACTCTGATTATTGCCAGTCTCTGTCCAGACTGTGGTTTACTCTGATTATAACCAGTCCTGGTACTGACTGTGTATTACTCTGATTATTGCGGTTCCCTGTACTAACTGCGTATTACTCCGATCACAGGCATTCTCTGAGCTGACTGTGTATTATTCTGATTATTGCCTCTGCCTGTACTGACTGCGTAATACTCTGATTGTTGCCAGTCTCTGTACTAACTGTGTATTACTCTGATTATTGCAGTTCCCTGTACTAGCTGTGTATTACTCTGATCACGGGCATTCTCTGTACTGACTGTGTATTACTCTGATTGTTGCCAGTCTCTGTAATGACTGTGTATTGCTCTGATTATTACCAGTCCCTGTTCTGACTGTGCATTACTCTGATTATTGCCAGTCCCTGTACTAACTGTGTATTACTCTGATTATTGCCAGTCTCTGTACTGACTGTGTATTACTCTGATTATTGCTTTTTGCTGTATTGACTGTGTATTACTCTGATTATTACCTGTCTTTGTACTGACTGTGCATTACTCTGATTATTGCCAGTCTCGGTACTGACTGTGTATCACTCTGATTATTACCAGTCTCGGTACTGACTGTGTATTACTCTGATTATTACCAGTCTCTGTACAGACTGTGGATTACTCTGATTATTACCAGTCTCTGTACTGTCTGTGTATTACTCTGACTATTACCTGTCTCTCTACTTACTGTGCATTACTCTGATTATTGCAAGTCTCTGTACTGACTGTGGATTACTCTGATTATTACCAGTCCTGGTACTGACTGTGTATTACTCTGATTATTGCGGTTCCCTGTACTAACTGCGTATTACTCTGATCACGGGCATTCTCTGTACTGACTGTGTATTACTCTGATTATTGCAGTTCCCTGTACTAACAGTGTATTACTCTGATTAATGCCAGTCTCGGTACTGACTGTGTATTACTCTGATTATTGCAGTTCCCTGTACTAACTGTGTATTACTCTGATCACGGGCATTCTCTGTACTGACTGTGTATTACTCTGATCACGGGCATTCTCTGTATTGACTGTGTAGTACTCTGATTATTGCCTCTGCCTGTACTGACTGTGCATTACTCTGATTATTACCAGTCCCTGTTCTGACTGTGCATTACTCTGACTATTACCAGTCCCTGTTCTGACTGTGTATTACTCTGATTATTGCAGTTCCCTGTACTAACTGTGTATTACTCTGATCACGGGCATTCTCTGTACTGACTGTGTATTACTCTGATTATTGCCTCTGCCTGTACTGACTGTGTATTACTCTGATTGTTGCCAGTCTCAGTACTGACTGTGTATTACACTGATTGTTGCCAGTCTCAGTACTGACTGTGCATTACTCTGATTATTGCCAGTCCCTGTACTGACTGTGTATTACTCTGATTATTGCCAGTCTCTGTACTGACTGTGTCTTACTCTGATTATTGCTTTTTGCTGTATTGACTGTGTATTACTCTGATTATTACCTGTCTTTGTACTGACTGTGTATTACTCTGATTATTACCAGTCTCGGTACTGACTGTGGATTACTCTGATTATTACCAGTCTCTGTACAGACTGTGGATTACTCTGATTATTACCAGTCTCTGTACAGACTGTGGATTACTCTGATTATTACCAGTCCCTGTACTAACTGCGTATTACTCTGATTATTGCCTCTGCCTGTACTGACTATGTATTACTCTGATTGTTGCCTGTATCTGTACTAACTGTGTATTACTCTGATTATAGCAAGACTCTGTCCTGACTGTGTATTGCTCTGATTATTGCCAGTCTCTGTACTGACTGTGCATTACTTTCATTATTGCAAGTCTCTGTACTGACTGTGTATTACTCTGATTATTGCGGTTCCCTGTACTAACTGCGTATTACTCTGATCACGGGCATTCTCTGTCCTGACTGTGTATTACTCTGATTATTGCCTCTGCCTGTACTGACTGTGTATTACGCTGATTGTTGCCAGTCTCTGTGCTGACTGTGTATTGCTCTGATTATTGCAAGTCTCTGTACTGACTGTGTATTGCTCTGATTATTGTCAGTCTTTGCACTGACTGTGTATTACTCTGATTATTACCAGTCTCTGTACTGACTGTGTATTGCTCTGATTATTGCCAGTCCCTGTACTGACTGTGTATTACTCTGATTATTAGCAGTCCCTGTACTGACTGTGTATTACTCTGATTGTTACCAGTCCCTGTACTGACTGTCCATTACTCTGATTATTGCCAGTCCCTGTACTGACTGTGTATTACTCTGATTATTATCAATCCCTGTACTGACTGTGTATTACTCTGATTATTACCAGTCGCCGTACTGACTGTGTATTACTCTGATTACTGCCTCTGCCTGTACTGACTGCGTATTACTCTGATTGTTGCCAGTCTCTGTACTGACTGTGTATTACTCTGATTATTGCCAGTCCCTGCACTGACTGTGTATTACTCTGATTATTGCCAGTCCCTGTACTGTCTGTATATTAGTCAGATTATTACCAGTCTCTGTACTGACTGTGTATTACTTTGATTATTACCATTCTCTGCACTGACTGTGTATTACTCTGATTATTGCCAGTCTCTGTACAGACTGTGGTTTACTCTGATTATAACCAGTCCCTGCACTGATTGTGTATTACACTGATTGTTGCCAGTCTCTGTAATGACAGTGTATTGTTCTGATTATTGCCAGTCTCTGTACTGACTGTGTATTACTCTGATTATTGCCTCTGCCTGTACTGACTGTGTATTACTCTGATTGTTGCCAGTCTCTGTAATGACTGTGTATTGCTCTGATTATTGCCACTCTCTGTACTGACTGTGCATTACTCTGATTATTACCAGTCCCTGTTCTGACTGTGCATTACTCTGATTATTGCCAGTCCCTGTACTGACTGTGTATTACTCTGATTATTGCCAGTCTCTGTACTGACTGTGGTTTACTCTGATTATAACCAGTCCCTGTACTGATTGTGTATTACTCTGATTATTGCCAGTCTCTGTACTGATTGTGTATTGCACTGATTATTGCAAGTCTCTGTACTGACTGTGTATCGCTCTGATTATTACAAGTCTCTGGACTGACTGTGTATTACTCTGACTATTACCTGTCTTTGTACTGACTGTGCATTACTCTGATTATTGCCAGTCTCTGTACTGACTGTGTTTTAATCTGATTATTACCAGTCCCTGTACTGACTGTGTATTACTCTGATTATTGCCAGTCTCTGTACTGACAGTGTTTTAATCTGATTATTACCAGTCCCTGTACTGACTGTGCAACACTCTGATTATAGCAAGACTCTGCCCTGACTGTGTATTGCTCTGATTATTGCCAGTCTCTGTACTGACTGTGCATTACTTTGATTATTGCAAGTCTCTGCACTGACTGTGTATTACTCTGATTATTGCGGTTCCCTGTACTAACTGCGTATTACTCTGATCACGGGCATTCTCTGTCCTGACTGTGTATTACTCTGATTATTGACTCTGTCTGTACTGACTGTGTATTATTGTGATCGTAGCCAGTCTCTGTACTAACTGTGTATTACTCTGATTATTGCCTGTCTCTGTGCTGACTGTGTATTGCTCTGATTATTGCAAGTCTCTGTACTGACTGTGTATTGCTCTGATTATTGCAAGTCTTTGTACTGACAGTGTATTACTCTGATTATTACCAGTCTCTGTACTGACTGTGCATTGCTCTGATTATTGCCAGCCCCTGTACTGACTGTGTATTACTCTGATTATTACCAGTCCCTGTACTGACTGTGTATTACTCTGATTATTGCAAGTCTCTGCACTGACTGTGTATTGCTCTGATTATTGCCAGCCTTTGTACTGACTGTGTATTACTCTGATTATTACCAGTCTCTGTACTGACTGTGTATTGCTGTGCTTATTGCCAGGCCCTGTACTGACTGTGTATTACTCTGATTATTACCAGTCCCTGTACTGACTGTGTATTACTCTGATTATTACCAGTCTCTGTACTGACTGTGTATTACTCTGATTATTATCAGTCCCTGCACTGACTGTGTATTACTCTGATTATTACCAGTCTCTGTACTGACTGTGTATTACTCTGATTATTGCCAGTCCCTGTACTGACTGTGTATTACTCTGATTATTGCAAGTCCCTGTACTGACTGTATATTAGTCAGATTATTACCAGTCTCTGGACTGACTGTGTATTACTTTGATTATTACCAGTCTCTGCACTGACAGTGTATTACTCTGACTATTACCTGTCTCTCTACTTACTGTGCATTACTCTGATTATTGCAAGTCTCTGTACTGACTGTGGATTACTCTGATTATTACCAGTCCTGGTACTGACTGTGTATTACTCTGATTATTGCGGTTCCCTGTACTAACTGCGTATTACTCTGATCACGGGCATTCTCTGTACTGACTGTGTATTACTCTGATTATTGCAGTTCCCTGTACTAACAGTGTATTACTCTGATTATTGCCAGTCTCTGTACTGACTGTGTATTACTCTGATTATTGCTTTTTGCTGTATTGACTGTGTATTACTCTGATTAATGCCAGTCTCGGTACTGACTGTGTATTACTCTGATTATTGCAGTTCCCTGTACTAACTGTGTATTACTCTGATCACGGGCATTCTCTGTACTGACTGTGTATTACTCTGATCACGGGCATTCTCTGTATTGACTGTGTAGTACTCTGATTATTGCCTCTGCCTGTACTGACTGTGCATTTCTCTGATTATTACCAGTCCCTGTTCTGACTGTGCATTACTCTGATTATTACCAGTCCCTGTTCTGACTGTGTATTACTCTGATTATTGCAGTTCCCTGTACTAACTGTGTATTACTCTGATCACGGGCATTCTCTGTACTGACTGTGTATTACTCTGATTATTGCCAGTCTCTGTACTGACTGTGCTTTAATCTGATTATTACCAGTCCCTGTACTGACTGTGTATTACTCTGATTATTGCCAGTCTCTGTACTGACAGTGTTTTAATCTGATTATTACCAGTCCCTGTACTGACTGTGCAACACTCTGATTATAGCAAGACTCTGCCCTGACTGTGTATTGCTCTGATTATTGCCAGTCTCTGTACTGACTGTGCATTACTTTGATTATTGCAAGTCTCTGCACTGACTGTGTATTACTCTGATTATTGCGGTTCCCTGTACTAACTGCGTATTACTCTGATCACGGGCATTCTCTGTCCTGACTGTGTATTACTCTGATTATTGACTCTGTCTGTACTGACTGTGTATTATTGTGATCGTAGCCAGTCTCTGTACTAACTGTGTATTACTCTGATTATTGCCTGTCTCTGTGCTGACTGTGTATTGCTCTGATTATTGCAAGTCTCTGTACTGACTGTGTATTGCTCTGATTATTGCAAGTCTTTGTACTGACAGTGTATTACTCTGATTATTACCAGTCTCTGTACTGACTGTGCATTGCTCTGATTATTGCCAGCCCCTGTACTGACTGTGTATTACTCTGATTATTACCAGTCCCTGTACTGACTGTGTATTACTCTGATTATTGCAAGTCTCTGCACTGACTGTGTATTGCTCTGATTATTGCCAGCCTTTGTACTGACTGTGTATTACTCTGATTATTACCAGTCTCTGTACTGACTGTGTATTGCTCTGCTTATTGCCAGTCCCTGTACTGACTGTGTATTTCTCTGATTATTACCAGTCCCTGTACTGACTGTGTATTACTCTGATTATTACCAGTCTCTGTACTGACTGTGTATTACTCTGATTATTATCAGTCCCTGCACTGACTGTGTATTACTCTGATTATTACCAGTCTCTGTACTGACTGTGTATTACTCTGATTATTGCCAGTCCCTGTACTGACTGTGTATTACTCTGATTATTGCCAGTCCCTGTACTGACTGTATATTAGTCAGATTATTACCAGTCTCTGTACTGACTGTGTATTACTTTGATTATTACCAGTCTCTGCACTGACAGTGTATTACTCTGATTATTGCCAGTCTCGGTACTGACTGTGTATTACTCTGATTATTGCCAGTCTCTGTCCAGACTGTGGTTTACTCTGATTATAACCAGTCCTGGTACTGACTGTGTATTACTCTGATTATTGCGGTTCCCTGTACTAACTGCGTATTACTCCGATCACAGGCATTCTCTGAGCTGACTGTGTATTATTCTGATTATTGCCTCTGCCTGTACTGACTGCGTAATACTCTGATTGTTGCCAGTCTCTGTACTAACTGTGTATTACTCTGATTATTGCAGTTCCCTGTACTAGCTGTGTATTACTCTGATCACGGGCATTCTCTGTACTGACTGTGTATTACTCTGATTGTTGCCAGTCTCTGTAATGACTGTGTATTGCTCTGATTATTACCAGTCCCTGTTCTGACTGTGCATTACTCTGATTATTGCCAGCCCCTGTACTAACTGTGTATTACTCTGATTATTGCCAGTCTCTGTACTGACTGTGTATTACTCTGATTATTGCTTTTTGCTGTATTGACTGTGTATTACTCTGATTATTACCTGTCTTTGTACTGACAGTGCATTACTCTGATTATTGCCAGTCTCGGTACTGACTGTGTATCACTCTGATTATTACCAGTCTCGGTACTGACTGTGTATTACTCTGATTATTACCAGTCTCTGTACAGACTGTGGATTACTCTGATTATTACCAGTCTCTGTACTGTCTGTGTATTACTCTGACTATTACCTGTCTCTCTACTTACTGTGCATTACTCTGATTATTGCAAGTCTCTGTACTGACTGTGGATTACTCTGATTATTACCAGTCCTGGTACTGACTGTGTATTACTCTGATTATTGCGGTTCCCTGTACTAACTGCGTATTACTCTGATCACGGGCATTCTCTGTACTGACTGTGTATTACTCTGATTATTGCAGTTCCCTGTACTAACAGTGTATTACTCTGATTATTGCCAGTCTCTGTACTGACTGTGTATTACTCTGATTATTGCTTTTTGCTGTATTGACTGTGTATTACTCTGATTAATGCCAGTCTCGGTACTGACTGTGTATTACTCTGATTATTGCAGTTCCCTGTACTAACTGTGTATTACTCTGATCACGGGCATTCTCTGTACTGACTGTGTATTACTCTGATCACGGGCATTCTCTGTATTGACTGTGTAGTACTCTGATTATTGCCTCTGCCTGTACTGACTGTGCATTACTCTGATTATTACCAGTCCCTGTTCTGACTGTGCATTACTCTGATTATTACCAGTCCCTGTTCTGACTGTGTATTACTCTGATTATTGCAGTTCCCTGTACTAACTGTGTATTACTCTGATCACGGGCATTCTCTGTACTGACTGTGTATTACTCTGATTATTGCCTCTGCCTGTACTGACTGTGTATTACTCTGATTGTTGCCAGTCTCAGTACTGACTGTGTATTACACTGATTGTTGCCAGTCTCAGTACTGACTGTGCATTACTCTGATTATTGCCAGTCCCTGTACTGACTGTGTATTACTCTGATTATTGCCAGTCTCTGTACTGACTGTGTCTTACTCTGATTATTGCTTTTTGCTGTATTGACTGTGTATTACTCTGATTATTACCTGTCTTTGTACTGACTGTGTATTACTCTGATTATTACCAGTCTCGGTACTGACTGTGGATTACTCTGATTATTACCAGTCTCTGTACAGACTGTGGATTACTCTGATTATTACCAGTCTCTGTACAGACTGTGGATTACTCTGATTATTACCAGTCCCTGTACTAACTGCGTATTACTCTGATTATTGCCTCTGCCTGTACTGACTATGTATTACTCTGATTGTTGCCTGTATCTGTACTAACTGTGTATTACTCTGATTATAGCAAGACTCTGTCCTGACTGTGTATTGCTCTGATTATTGCCAGTCTCTGTACTGACTGTGCATTACTTTGATTATTGCAAGTCTCTGTACTGACTGTGTATTACTCTGATTATTGCGGTTCCCTGTACTAACTGCGTATTACTCTGATCACGGGCATTCTCTGTCCTGACTGTGTATTACTCTGATTATTGCCTCTGCCTGTACTGACTGTGTATTACGCTGATTGTTGCCAGTCTCTGTGCTGACTGTGTATTGCTCTGATTATTGCAAGTCTCTGTACTGACTGTGTATTGCTCTGATTATTGTCAGTCTTTGCACTGACTGTGTATTACTCTGATTATTACCAGTCTCTGTACTGACTGTGTATTGCTCTGATTATTGCCAGTCCCTGTACTGACTGTGTATTACTCTGATTATTAGCAGTCCCTGTACTGACTGTGTATTACTCTGATTGTTACCAGTCCCTGTACTGACTGTCCATTACTCTGATTATTGCCAGTCCCTGTACTGACTGTGTATTACTCTGATTATTATCAATCCCTGTACTGACTGTGTATTACTCTGATTATTACCAGTCGCTGTACTGACTGTGTATTACTCTGATTACTGCCTCTGCCTGTACTGACTGCGTATTACTCTGATTGTTGCCAGTCTCTGTACTGACTGTGTATTACTCTGATTATTGCCAGTCCCTGCACTGACTGTGTATTACTCTGATTATTGCCAGTCCCTGTACTGTCTGTATATTAGTCAGATTATTACCAGTCTCTGTACTGACTGTGTATTACTTTGATTATTACCATTCTCTGCACTGACTGTGTATTACTCTGATTATTGCCAGTCTCTGTACAGACTGTGGTTTACTCTGATTATAACCAGTCCCTGCACTGATTGTGTATTACACTGATTGTTGCCAGTCTCTGTAATGACAGTGTATTGTTCTGATTATTGCCAGTCTCTGTACTGACTGTGTATTACTCTGATTATTGCCTCTGCCTGTACTGACTGTGTATTACTCTGATTGTTGCCAGTCTCTGTAATGACTGTGTATTGCTCTGATTATTGCCACTCTCTGTACTGACTGTGCATTACTCTGATTATTACCAGTCCCTGTTCTGACTGTGCATTACTCTGATTATTGCCAGTCCCTGTACTGACTGTGTATTACTCTGATTATTGCCAGTCTCTGTACTGACTGTGGTTTACTCTGATTATAACCAGTCCCTGTACTGATTGTGTATTACTCTGATTATTGCCAGTCTCTGTACTGATTGTGTATTGCACTGATTATTGCAAGTCTCTGTACTGACTGTGTATCGCTCTGATTATTACAAGTCTCTGGACTGACTGTGTATTACTCTGACTATTACCTGTCTTTGTACTGACTGTGCATTACTCTGATTATTGCCAGTCTCTGTACTGACTGTGTTTTAATCTGATTATTACCAGTCCCTGTACTGACTGTGTATTACTCTGATTATTGCCAGTCTCTGTACTGACAGTGTTTTAATCTGATTATTACCAGTCCCTGTACTGACTGTGCAACACTCTGATTATAGCAAGACTCTGCCCTGACTGTGTATTGCTCTGATTATTGCCAGTCTCTGTACTGACTGTGCATTACTTTGATTATTGCAAGTCTCTGCACTGACTGTGTATTACTCTGATTATTGCGGTTCCCTGTACTAACTGCGTATTACTCTGATCACGGGCATTCTCTGTCCTGACTGTGTATTACTCTGATTATTGACTCTGTCTGTACTGACTGTGTATTATTGTGATCGTAGCCAGTCTCTGTACTAACTGTGTATTACTCTGATTATTGCCTGTCTCTGTGCTGACTGTGTATTGCTCTGATTATTGCAAGTCTCTGTACTGACTGTGTATTGCTCTGATTATTGCAAGTCTTTGTACTGACAGTGTATTACTCTGATTATTACCAGTCTCTGTACTGACTGTGCATTGCTCTGATTATTGCCAGCCCCTGTACTGACTGTGTATTACTCTGATTATTACCAGTCCCTGTACTGACTGTGTATTACTCTGATTATTGCAAGTCTCTGCACTGACTGTGTATTGCTCTGATTATTGCCAGCCTTTGTACTGACTGTGTATTACTCTGATTATTACCAGTCTCTGTACTGACTGTGTATTGCTGTGCTTATTGCCAGGCCCTGTACTGACTGTGTATTACTCTGATTATTACCAGTCCCTGTACTGACTGTGTATTACTCTGATTATTACCAGTCTCTGTACTGACTGTGTATTACTCTGATTATTATCAGTCCCTGCACTGACTGTGTATTACTCTGATTATTACCAGTCTCTGTACTGACTGTGTATTACTCTGATTATTGCCAGTCCCTGTACTGACTGTGTATTACTCTGATTATTGCAAGTCCCTGTACTGACTGTATATTAGTCAGATTATTACCAGTCTCTGGACTGACTGTGTATTACTTTGATTATTACCAGTCTCTGCACTGACAGTGTATTACTCTGATTATTGCCAGTCTCGGTACTGACTGTGTATTACTCTGATTATTGCCAGTCTCTGTCCAGACTGTGGTTTACTCTGATTATAACCAGTCCTGGTACTGACTGTGTATTACTCTGATTATTGCGGTTCCCTGTACTAACTGCGTATTACTCCGATCACAGGCATTCTCTGTGCTGACTGTGTATTATTCTGATTATTGCCTCTGCCTGTACTGACTGCGTAATACTCTGATTGTTGCCAGTCTCTGTACTAACTGTGTATTACTCTGATTATTGCAGTTCCCTGTACTAGCTGTGTATTACTCTGATCACGGGCATTCTCTGTACTGACTGTGTATTACTCTGATTGTTGCCAGTCTCTGTAATGACTGTGTATTGCTCTGATTATTACCATTCCCTGTTCTGACTGTGCATTACTCTGATTATTGCCAGTCCCTGTACTAACTGTGTATTACTCTGATTATTGCCAGTCTCTGTACTGACTGTGTATTACTCTGATTATTGCTTTTTGCTGTATTGACTGTGTATTACTCTGATTATTACCTGTCTTTGTACTGACTGTGCATTACTCTGATTATTGCCAGTCTCGGTACTGACTGTGTATCACTCTGATTATTACCAGTCTCGGTACTGACTGTGTATTACTCTGATTATTACCAGTCTCTGTACAGACTGTGGATTACTCTGATTATTACCAGTCTCTGTACTGTCTGTGTATTACTCTGACTATTACCTGTCTCTCTACTTACTGTGCATTACTCTGATTATTGCAAGTCTCTGTACTGACTGTGGATTACTCTGATTATTACCAGTCCTGGTACTGACTGTGTATTACTCTGATTATTGCGGTTCCCTGTACTAACTGCGTATTACTCTGATCACGGGCATTCTCTGTACTGACTGTGTATTACTCTGATTATTGCAGTTCCCTGTACTAACAGTGTATTACTCTGATTATTGCCAGTCTCTGTATTGACTGTGCATTACTCTGATTAATGCCAGTCTCGGTACTGACTGTGTATTACTCTGATTATTGCAGTTCCCTGTACTAACTGTGTATTACTCTGATCACGGGCATTCTCTGTACTGACTGTGTATTACTCTGATCACGGGCATTCTCTGTATTGACTGTGTAGTACTCTGATTATTGCCTCTGCCTGTACTGACTGTGCATTACTCTGATTATTACCAGTCCCTGTTCTGACTGTGCATTACTCTGATTATTACCAGTCCCTGTTCTGACTGTGTATTACTCTGATTATTGCAGTTCCCTGTACTAACTGTGTATTACTCTGATCACGGGCATTCTCTGTACTGACTGTGTATTACTCTGATTATTGCCTCTGCCTGTACTGACTGTGTATTACTCTGATTGTTGCCAGTCTCAGTACTGACTGTGTATTACACTGATTGTTGCCAGTCTCAGTACTGACTGTGCATTACTCTGATTATTGCCAGTCCCTGTACTGACTGTGTATTACTCTGATTATTGCCAGTCTCTGTACTGACTGTGTATTACTCTGATTATTGCTTTTTGCTGTATTGACTGTGTATTACTCTGATTATTACCTGTCTTTGTACTGACTGTGTATTACTCTGATTATTACCAGTCTCGGTACTGACTGTGGATTACTCTGATTATTACCAGTCTCTGTACAGACTGTGGATTACTCTGATTATTACCAGTCTCTGTACAGACTGTGGATTACTCTGATTATTACCAGTCCCTGTACTAACTGCGTATTACTCTGATTATTGCCTCTGCCTGTACTGACTATGTATTACTCTGATTGTTGCCTGTATCTGTACTAACTGTGTATTACTCTGATTATAGCAAGACTCTGTCCTGACTGTGTATTGCTCTGATTATTGCCAGTCTCTGTACTGACTGTGCATTACTTTGATTATTGCAAGTCTCTGTACTGACTGTGTATTACTCTGATTATTGCGGTTCCCTGTACTAACTGCGTATTACTCTGATCACGGGCATTCTCTGTCCTGACTGTGTATTACTCTGATTATTGCCTCTGCCTGTACTGACTGTGTATTACGCTGATTGTTGCCAGTCTCTGTGCTGACTGTGTATTGCTCTGATTATTGCAAGTCTCTGTACTGACTGTGTATTGCTCTGATTATTGTCAGTCTTTGCACTGACTGTGTATTACTCTGATTATTACCAGTCTCTGTACTGACTGTGTATTGCTCTGATTCTTGCCAGTCCCTGTACTGACTGTGTATTACTCTGATTATTAGCAGTCCCTGTACTGACTGTCCATTACTCAGATTATTGCCAGTCCCTGTACTGACTGTGTATTACTCTGATTATTATCAATCCCTGTACTGACTGTGTATTACTCTGATTATTACCAGTCGCTGTACTGACTGTGTATTACTCTGATTACTGCCTCTGCCTGTACTGACTGCGTATTACTCTGATTGTTGCCAGTCTCTGTACTGACTGTGTATTACTCTGATTATTGCCAGTCCCTGCACTGACTGTGTATTACTCTGATTATTGCCAGTCTCTGTACTGACTGTATATTAGTCAGATTATTACCAGTCTCTGTACTGACTGTGTATTACTTTGATTATTACCATTCTCTGCACTGACTGTGTATTACTCTGATTATTGCCAGTCTTGGTACTGACTGTGTATTACTCTGATTATTACCAGTCTCTGTACAGACTGTGGTTTACTCTGATTATAACCAGTCCCTGTACTGATTGTGTATTACACTGATTGTTGCCAGTCTCTGTAATGACTGTGTATTACTCTGATTATTGCCTCTGCCTGTACTGACTGTGTATTACTCTGATTGTTGCCAGTCTCTGTAATGACTGTGTATTGCTCTGATTATTGCCACTCTCTGTACTGACTGTGCATTACTCTGATTATTACCAGTCCCGGTTCTGACTGTGCATTACTCTGATTATTGCCAGTCCCTGTACTGACTGTGTATTACTCTGATCATGGGCAGTCTCTGTACTGACTGTGGTTTACTCTGATTATAACCAGTCCCTGTACTGATTGTGTATTACACTGATTGTTGCCAGTCTCTGTAATGACAGTGTATTACTCTGATTATTACCAGTCTCTGCACTGACTGTGTATTACTCTGATTATTGCCAGTCTCGGTACTGACTGTGTATTACTCTGATTATTGCCAGTCTCGGTACTGACTGTGTATTACTCTGATTATTACCAGTCTCTGTACGGACTGTGGTTTACTCTGATTATAACCAGTCCCTGTACTGATTGTGTATTACTCTGATTATTGCAGTTCCCTGTACTAGCTGTGTATTACTCTGATCATGGGCATTCTCTGTACTGACTGTGTATTACTCTGATTATTGCCTCTGCCTGTACTGACTGTGTATTACTCTGATTGTTGCCAGTCTCTGTAATGACATTGTAATGCTCTGATTATTGCCAGTCTCTGTACTGACTGTGTATTACTCTGATTATTACCAGTCTCGGTACTGACTGTGTATTGCTCTGATTATTGCCAGTCCCTGTACTGACTGTGTATTACTCTGATTATTGCCAGTCTCTGTACTGACTGTGTATTACTCTGATTATTGCTTTTTGCTGTATTGACTGTGTATTACTCTGATTATTACCAGTCTTTGTACTGACTGTGCATGACTCTGATTATTGCCAGTCTCGGTACTGACTGTGTATTAATCTGATTATTACCAGTCTCGGTACTGACTGTTTATTACTCTGATTATTACCAGTCTCTGTACAGACTGTGGATTACTCTGATTATTACCACTCTCTGTACAGACTGTGGATTACTCTGATTATTACCAGTCCCTGTACTAACTGCATATTACTCTGATCATGGGCATTCTCTGTAATGATTGTGTATTACTCTGATTATTGCCTCTGCCTGTCCTGACTGTGCATTACTCTGATTATTGCAAGTCTCTGTACTGACTGTGGATTACTCTGATTATTGCTACTCTGTACTGACTGTGTATTGCTCTGATTATTGCAAGTCTCTGTACTGACTGTGTATAGCTCAGATTATTACCAGTCCTGGTACTGACTGTGTATTACTCTGATTATTGCGGTTCCCTGTACAAACTGCGTATTATTCCGATCACGGGCATTCTCTGTACTGACTGTGGATTACTCTGATTATTGCCACTCTGTACTGACTGTGTATTGCTCTGATTATTGCAAGTCTCTGTACTGACTGTGTATAGCTCTGATTATTACCAGTCCTGGTACTGACTGTGTATTACTCTGATTATTGCGGTTCCCTGTACAAACTGCGTATTATTCCAATCACGGGCATTCTCTGTAATGATTGTGTATTACTCTGATTGTTGCCAGTCTCTGTTCTAACTGTGTATTACTCTGATTATTGCCACTCTGTATTGACTGTGTATTGCTCTGATTATTGCAAGTCTCTGTACTGACTGTGTATAGCTCTGATTATTGCCAGTCTTTGTACTGACTGTGTATTACTCTGATTATTACCAGTCTCTGTACTGACAGTGTATTGCTCTGATTATTGCCAGTCCCTGTACTGACTGTGTATTACTCTGATTATTACCAGTCCCTGTACTGACTGTGTATTACTCTGATTATTACCAGTCTCTGTACTGACTGTGTATTACTCTGATTATTGCCAGTCCCTGTACTGACTGTGTATTACTCTGATTATTGCCAGTCCCTGTACTGACTGTGTATTACTCTGATTATTGCCAATCCGTGTACTGACTGTGTATTACTCTGATTATTGCCAGTCCCTGTACTGACTGTATATTCGTCAGATTATTACCAGTCTCTGTACTGACTATGTATTACTTTGATTATTACCAGTCTCTGCACTGTCTGTGTATTACTCTGATTATTGCCAGTCTCTGTCCAGACTGTGGTTTACTCTGATTATAACCAGTCCCTGTACTGATTGTGTATTACTCTGATTATTGCAGTTCCCTGTACTAGCTGTGTATTTCTCTGATCACGGGCATTCTCTGTACTGACTGTGTAGTACTCTAATTATTGCCTCTGCCTGTACTGACGGTGTATTACACTCATTGTTGCCAGTCTCTGTAATGACTGTGTATAGCTCTGATTATTGCCAGTCTCTGTGCTGACTGTGCATTACTCAGATTATTGCCAGTCCCTGTACTGACTGTGTATAGCTCTGATTATTACCAGTCCCTGTTCTGACTGTGCATTACTCAGATTATTGCCAGTCCCTGTACTGGCTGTGTATTACTCTGATTATTGCCAGTCTCTGTACTGACTGTGTCTTCCTCTGATTATTACCAGTCTCTGTACTGACTGTGTATTACTCTGATTATTGCCAGTCCCTGTACTGACTGTGCATTACTCTGATTATTACCAGTCTCTGTACAGACTGTGGTTTACTCTGATTATAACCAGTCCCTGTACTGATTGTGTATTACACTGATTATTGCAGTTCCCTGTACTAGCTGTGTATTACTCTGATCACGGGCATTCTCTGTACTGACTGTGTATTACTCTGATTATTGCCTCTGCCTGAACTGACTGTGTATTAGTCTGATTGTTGCTAGTGTCAGTAATGACTGTGTATTGCTCTGATTATTGCCAGTCTCTGTACTGACTGTGCATTACTCTGATTATTACCAGTCCCTGTTCTGACTGTGCATTACTCTGATTATTGCCAGTCCTTGTACTGACTGTGTATTACTCTGATTATTGCCAGTCTCTGTACTGACTGTGTATTACGCTGATGATTGCTTTCTGCTGTATTGACTGTGTCTTACTCTGATTATTACCAGTCTTTGTACTGACTGTGCATTACTCTGATTATTGCCAGTCTCGATACTGACTGTGTATTACTCTGATTATTACCAGTCTCGGTACTGACTGTGTATTACTCTGATTATTACCAGTCTCTGTGCAGACTGTGGATTACTCTGAATATTACCAGTCTCTGTACAGACTGTGGATTACTCTGATTATTACCAGTCCCTGTACTAACTGCGTATTACTCTGATCATGGGCATTCTCTGTACTGATTGTGTATTACTCTGATTATTGCCTCTGCCTGTCCTGACTGTGTATTACTCTGATTATTGCAAGTCTCTGTACTGACTGTGGATTACTCTGATTATTACCAGTCCTGGTACTGACTGTGTATTACTCTGATTATTGCGGTTCCCTGTACAAACTGCGTATTACTCCGATCACGGGCATTCTCTGTACTGACTGTGTATTACTCTGATTATTGCCTCTGCCTGTACTGACTGTGTATTACTCTGATTGTTGCCAGTCTTTGTACTACTTGTGTATTACTCTGATTATTGCCAGTCTCAGTACTGACTGTGTATTGCTCTGATTATTGCAAGTCTCTGTATTGACTGTGTATAGCTCTGATTATTGCCAGTCCCTGTACTGACTGTGTATTACTCTGATTATTGCCAGTCCCTGTACTGACTGTGTATGACTCTGATTATTACCAGTCCCTGTACTGTCTTTGTATTACTCTGATTATTGCCAGTCCCTGTACTGACTGTGTATTACTCTGATTATTGCCAGTCCCTGTACTGACTGTGTATTACTCTGATTATTGCCAGTCCCTGTACTGACTGTATATTAGTCAGATTATTACCAGTCTCTGTACTGACTGTGTATTACTTTGATTATTACCAGTCTCTGCACTGTCTGTGTATTACTCTGATTGTTGCCAGTCTCGGTACTGACTGTGTATTAACTGATTATTGCCAGTCTCTGTACAGACTGTGGTTTACTCTGATTATTGCCAGTCTCGGTACTGACTGTGTATTAACTGATTATTGCCAGTCTCTGTACAGACTGTGTATTACTCTGATTATTGCCAGTCTCGGTACTGACTGTGTATTAACTGATTATTGCCAGTCTCTGTACAGACTGTGGTTTACTCTGATTATAACCAGTCCCTGTACTGATTGTGTATTTCTCTGATTATTGCAGTTCCCTGTACTAGCTGTGTATTTCTCTGATCACGGGCATTCTCTGTGATGACTGTATGTTACTCTGATTATTGCCTCTGCCTGTACTGACTGTGTATTACTCTGATTGTTGCCAGTCTCTGTAATGACTGTGTATAGCTCTGATTATTGCCAGTCTCTGTGCTGACTATGCATTACGCTGATTATTACCAGTCCCTGTTCTGACTGTGCATTACTCTGATTATTGCCAGTCCCTGTACTGACTGTGTATTACTCTGATTATTGCCAGTCCCTGTACTGACTGTGTATTACTCTGATTATTATCAGTCCCTGTACTGACTGTGTATTACTCTGATTATTACCAGTCTCTGTACTGACAGTGTATTACTCTGATTATTGTCAGTCCCTGTACTGACTGTGTATTACTCTGATTATTGCCAGTCCCTGTACTGACTGTGTATTACTCTGATTATTATCAGTCCCTGTACTGACTGTGTATTACTCTGATTATTACCAGTCTCTGTACTGACAGTGTATTACTCTGATTATTATCAGTCCCTGTACTGACTGTGTATTACTCTGATTATTACCAGTCTCTGTACTGACAGTGTATTACTCTGATTATTGTCAGTCCCTGTACTGACTGTGTATTACTCTGATTATTACCAGTCTCTGTACTGACTGTGTATTACTCTGATTATTACCACTGCCTGTACAGACTGTGGTTTACTCTGATTATAACCAGTCCCTGTACTGATTGTGTATTACTCTGATTATTGCAGTTCCCTGTCCTAGCTGTGTATTACTCTGATCATGGGCATTCTCTGTACTGACTGTATATTACTCTGATTATTGCCTCTGCCTGTACTGACTGTGTATTACTCTGATTGTTGCCAGTCTTTGTACTGACTGTGCATTACTCTGATTATTGCCATTCTCGGTACTGACTGTGTATTACTCAGATTATTACCAGTCTCTGGACAGACTGTGGATTAATCTGATTATTACAAGTCTCTGAACAGACTGTAGATTACTCTGATTATTACCAGTCCCTGTACTAACTGCATATTACTCTGATCACGGGCATTCTCTGTACTGATTGTGTATTAATCTGATTATTGCCTCTGCCTGTACTGAATGTGTATTACTCTGATTATAGCAAGTCTCTGTCCTGACTCTGTATTACTCTGATTATTGCCAGTCTCTCTACTGACTGTGCATTACTCTGATTATTGCAAGTCTCTGTACTGACTGTGGATTACTCTGATTATTACCAGTCCTGGTACTGACTGTGTATTACTCTGATTATCGCGGTTCCCTGTACTAACTGCGTATTACTCCGATCACAGGCATTCTCTGTACTGACCGTGTATTATTCTGATTATTGCCTCTGCCTGTACTGACTGCATGTTACGCTGATTGTTGCCAGTCTCTGTACTAGCTGTGTATTACTCTGATTATTGCCAGTCTCTGTACTGATTGTGCATTGCACTGATTATTGCAAGTCTCTGTACTGACTGTGTATCGCTCTGATTATTACAAGTCTCTGGACTGACTGTGTATTACTCTGACTATTACCTGTCTTTGTACTGACTGTGCATTACTCTGATTATTGCCAGTCTCTGTACTGACTGTGTTTTAATCTGATTATCACCAGTCCCTGTACTGACTGTGTATTACTCTGATTATTGCCAGTCTCTGTACTGACAGTGTTTTAATCTGATTATTACCAGTCCCTGTACTGACTGTGCATTACTCTGATTTTTGCAAGACTCTGCCCTGACTGTGTATTGCTCTGATTATTGCCAGTCTCTGTACTGACTGTGCATTACTTTGATTATTGCAAGTCTCTGTACTGACTGTGTATTACTCTGATTATTGCGGCTCTGTACTGACTGTGTATTGCTCTGATTATTGCAAGTCTCTGTACTGACTGTGTATAGCTCAGATTATTACCAGTCCTGGTACTGACTGTGTATTACTCTGATTATTGCGGTTCCCTGTACAAACTGCGTATTATTCCGATCACGGGCATTCTCTGTACTGACTGTGGATTACTCTGATTATTGCCACTCTGTACTGACTGTGTATTGCTCTGATTATTGCAAGTCTCTGTACTGACTGTGTATAGCTCTGATTATTACCAGTCCTGGTACTGACTGTGTATTACTCTGATTATTGCGGTTCCCTGTACAAACTGCGTATTATTCCAATCACGGGCATTCTCTGTAATGATTGTGTATTACTCTGATTGTTGCCAGTCTCTGTTCTAACTGTGTATTACTCTGATTATTGCCACTCTGTATTGACTGTGTATTGCTCTGATTATTGCAAGTCTCTGTACTGACTGTGTATAGCTCTGATTATTGCCAGTCTTTGTACTGACTGTGTATTACTCTGATTATTACCAGTCTCTGTACTGACAGTGTATTGCTCTGATTATTGCCAGTCCCTGTACTGACTGTGTATTACTCTGATTATTACCAGTCCCTGTACTGACTGTGTATTACTCTGATTATTACCAGTCTCTGTACTGACTGTGTATTACTCTGATTATTGCCAGTCCCTGTACTGACTGTGTATTACTCTGATTATTGCCAGTCCCTGTACTGACTGTGTATTACTCTGATTATTGCCAATCCGTGTACTGACTGTGTATTACTCTGATTATTGCCAGTCCCTGTACTGACTGTATATTCGTCAGATTATTACCAGTCTCTGTACTGACTATGTATTACTTTGATTATTACCAGTCTCTGCACTGTCTGTGTATTACTCTGATTATTGCCAGTCTCTGTCCAGACTGTGGTTTACTCTGATTATAACCAGTCCCTGTACTGATTGTATATTACTCTGATTATTGCAGTTCCCTGTACTAGCTGTGTATTTCTCTGATCACGGGCATTCTCTGTACTGACTGTGTAGTACTCTAATTATTGCCTCTGCCTGTACTGACGGTGTATTACACTCATTGTTGCCAGTCTCTGTAATGACTGTGTATAGCTCTGATTATTGCCAGTCTCTGTGCTGACTGTGCATTACTCAGATTATTGCCAGTCCCTGTACTGACTGTGTATAGCTCTGATTATTACCAGTCCCTGTTCTGACTGTGCATTACTCAGATTATTGCCAGTCCCTGTACTGGCTGTGTATTACTCTGATTATTGCCAGTCTCTGTACTGACTGTGTCTTCCTCTGATTATTACCAGTCTCTGTACTGACTGTGTATTACTCTGATTATTGCCAGTCCCTGTACTGACTGTGCATTACTCTGATTATTACCAGTCTCTGTACAGACTGTGGTTTACTCTGATTATAACCAGTCCCTGTACTGATTGTGTATTACACTGATTATTGCAGTTCCCTGTACTAGCTGTGTATTACTCTGATCACGGGCATTCTCTGTACTGACTGTGTATTACTCTGATTATTGCCTCTGCCTGAACTGACTGTGTATTAGTCTGATTGTTGCTAGTGTCAGTAATGACTGTGTATTGCTCTGATTATTGCCAGTCTCTGTACTGACTGTGCATTACTCTGATTATTACCAGTCCCTGTTCTGACTGTGCATTACTCTGATTATTGCCAGTCCTTGTACTGACTGTGTATTACTCTGATTATTGCCAGTCTCTGTACTGACTGTGTATTACGCTGATGATTGCTTTCTGCTGTATTGACTGTGTCTTACTCTGATTATTACCAGTCTTTGTACTGACTGTGCATTACTCTGATTATTGCCAGTCTCGATACTGACTGTGTATTACTCTGATTATTACCAGTCTCGGTACTGACTGTGTATTACTCTGATTATTACCAGTCTCTGTGCAGACTGTGGATTACTCTGAATATTACCAGTCTCTGTACAGACTGTGGATTACTCTGATTATTACCAGTCCCTGTACTAACTGCGTATTACTCTGATCATGGGCATTCTCTGTACTGATTGTGTATTACTCTGATTATTGCCTCTGCCTGTCCTGACTGTGTATTACTCTGATTATTGCAAGTCTCTGTACTGACTGTGGATTACTCTGATTATTACCAGTCCTGGTACTGACTGTGTATTACTCTGATTATTGCGGTTCCCTGTACAAACTGCGTATTACTCCGATCACGGGCATTCTCTGTACTGACTGTGTATTACTCTGATTATTGCCTCTGCCTGTACTGACTGTGTATTACTCTGATTGTTGCCAGTCTTTGTACTACTTGTGTATTACTCTGATTATTGCCAGTCTCAGTACTGACTGTGTATTGCTCTGATTATTGCAAGTCTCTGTATTGACTGTGTATAGCTCTGATTATTGCCAGTCCCTGTACTGACTGTGTATTACTCTGATTATTGCCAGTCCCTGTACTGACTGTGTATGACTCTGATTATTACCAGTCCCTGTACTGTCTTTGTATTACTCTGATTATTGCCAGTCCCTGTACTGACTGTGTATTACTCTGATTATTGCCAGTCCCTGTACTGACTGTGTATTACTCTGATTATTGCCAGTCCCTGTACTGACTGTATATTAGTCAGATTATTACCAGTCTCTGTACTGACTGTGTATTACTTTGATTATTACCAGTCTCTGCACTGTCTGTGTATTACTCTGATTGTTGCCAGTCTCGGTACTGACTGTGTATTAACTGATTATTGCCAGTCTCTGTACAGACTGTGGTTTACTCTGATTATTGCCAGTCTCGGTACTGACTGTGTATTAACTGATTATTGCCAGTCTCTGTACAGACTGTGTATTACTCTGATTATTGCCAGTCTCGGTACTGACTGTGTATTAACTGATTATTGCCAGTCTCTGTACAGACTGTGGTTTACTCTGATTATAACCAGTCCCTGTACTGATTGTGTATTTCTCTGATTATTGCAGTTCCCTGTACTAGCTGTGTATTTCTCTGATCACGGGCATTCTCTGTGATGACTGTATGTTACTCTGATTATTGCCTCTGCCTGTACTGACTGTGTATTACTCTGATTGTTGCCAGTCTCTGTAATGACTGTGTATAGCTCTGATTATTGCCAGTCTCTGTGCTGACTGTGCATTACACTGATTATTACCAGTCCCTGTTCTGACTGTGCATTACTCTGATTATTGCCAGTCCCTGTACTGACTGTGTATAGCTCTGATTATTACCAGTCCCTGTTCTGACTGTGCATTACTCAGATTATTGCCAGTCCCTGTACTGGCTGTGTATTACTCTGATTATTGCCAGTCTCAGTACTGACTGTGTATTGCTCTGATTATTGCAAGTCTCTGTATTGACTGTGTATAGCTCTGATTATTGCCAGTCCCTGTACTGACTGTGTATTACTCTGATTATTGCCAGTCCCTGTACTGACTGTGTATGACTCTGATTATTACCAGTCCCTGTACTGTCTTTGTATTACTCTGATTATTGCCAGTCCCTGTACTGACTGTGTATTACTCTGATTATTGCCAGTCCCTGTACTGACTGTGTATTACTCTGATTATTGCCAGTCCCTGTACTGACTGTATATTAGTCAGATTATTACCAGTCTCTGTACTGACTGTGTATTACTTTGATTATTACCAGTCTCTGCACTGTCTGTGTATTACTCTGATTGTTGCCAGTCTCGGTACTGACTGTGTATTAACTGATTATTGCCAGTCTCTGTACAGACTGTGGTTTACTCTGATTATTGCCAGTCTCGGTACTGACTGTGTATTAACTGATTATTGCCAGTCTCTGTACAGACTGTGTATTACTCTGATTATTGCCAGTCTCGGTACTGACTGTGTATTAACTGATTATTGCCAGTCTCTGTACAGACTGTGGTTTACTCTGATTATAACCAGTCCCTGTACTGATTGTGTATTTCTCTGATTATTGCAGTTCCCTGTACTAGCTGTGTATTTCTCTGATCACGGGCATTCTCTGTGATGACTGTATGTTACTCTGATTATTGCCTCTGCCTGTACTGACTGTGTATTACTCTGATTGTTGCCAGTCTCTGTAATGACTGTGTATAGCTCTGATTATTGCCAGTCTCTGTGCTGACTGTGCATTACACTGATTATTACCAGTCCCTGTTCTGACTGTGCATTACTCTGATTATTGCCAGTCCCTGTACTGACTGTGTATAGCTCTGATTATTACCAGTCCCTGTTCTGACTGTGCATTACTCAGATTATTGCCAGTCCCTGTACTGGCTGTGTATTACTCTGATTATTGCCAGTCTCTGTACTGACTGTGTCTTCCTCTGATTATTACCAGTCTCTGTACTGACTGTGTATTACTCTGATTATTGCCAGTCCCTGTACTGACTGTGCATTACTCTGATTATTACCAGTCTCTGTACAGACTGTGGTTTACTCTGATTATAACCAGTCCCTGTACTGATTGTGTATTACACTGATTATTGCAGTTCCCTGTACTAGCTGTGTATTACTCTGATCACGGGCATTCTCTGTACTGACTGTGTATTACTCTGATTATTGCCTCTGCCTGAACTGACTGTGTATTAGTCTGATTGTTGCTAGTGTCAGTAATGACTGTGTATTGCTCTGATTATTGCCAGTCTCTGTACTGACTGTGCATTACTCTGATTATTACCAGTCCCTGTTCTGACTGTGCATTACTCTGATTATTGCCAGTCCTTGTACTGACTGTGTATTACTCTGATTATTGCCAGTCTCTGTACTGACTGTGTATTACGCTGATGATTGCTTTCTGCTGTATTGACTGTGTCTTACTCTGATTATTACCAGTCTTTGTACTGACTGTGCATTACTCTGATTATTGCCAGTCTCGATACTGACTGTGTATTACTCTGATTATTACCAGTCTCGGTACTGACTGTGTATTACTCTGATTATTACCAGTCTCTGTGCAGACTGTGGATTACTCTGAATATTACCAGTCTCTGTACAGACTGTGGATTACTCTGATTATTACCAGTCCCTGTACTAACTGCGTATTACTCTGATCATGGGCATTCTCTGTACTGATTGTGTATTACTCTGATTATTGCCTCTGCCTGTCCTGACTGTGTATTACTCTGATTATTGCAAGTCTCTGTACTGACTGTGGATTACTCTGATTATTACCAGTCCTGGTACTGACTGTGTATTACTCTGATTATTGCGGTTCCCTGTACAAACTGCGTATTACTCCGATCACGGGCATTCTCTGTACTGACTGTGTATTACTCTGATTATTGCCTCTGCCTGTACTGACTGTGTATTACTCTGATTGTTGCCAGTCTTTGTACTACTTGTGTATTACTCTGATTATTGCCAGTCTCAGTACTGACTGTGTATTGCTCTGATTATTGCAAGTCTCTGTATTGACTGTGTATAGCTCTGATTATTGCCAGTCCCTGTACTGACTGTGTATTACTCTGATTATTGCCAGTCCCTGTACTGACTGTGTATGACTCTGATTATTACCAGTCCCTGTACTGTCTTTGTATTACTCTGATTATTGCCAGTCCCTGTACTGACTGTGTATTACTCTGATTATTGCCAGTCCCTGTACTGACTGTGTATTACTCTGATTATTGCCAGTCCCTGTACTGACTGTATATTAGTCAGATTATTACCAGTCTCTGTACTGACTGTGTATTACTTTGATTATTACCAGTCTCTGCACTGTCTGTGTATTACTCTGATTGTTGCCAGTCTCGGTACTGACTGTGTATTAACTGATTATTGCCAGTCTCTGTACAGACTGTGGTTTACTCTGATTATTGCCAGTCTCGGTACTGACTGTGTATTAACTGATTATTGCCAGTCTCTGTACAGACTGTGTATTACTCTGATTATTGCCAGTCTCGGTACTGACTGTGTATTAACTGATTATTGCCAGTCTCTGTACAGACTGTGGTTTACTCTGATTATAACCAGTCCCTGTACTGATTGTGTATTTCTCTGATTATTGCAGTTCCCTGTACTAGCTGTGTATTTCTCTGATCACGGGCATTCTCTGTGATGACTGTATGTTACTCTGATTATTGCCTCTGCCTGTACTGACTGTGTATTACTCTGATTGTTGCCAGTCTCTGTAATGACTGTGTATAGCTCTGATTATTGCCAGTCTCTGTGCTGACTGTGCATTACACTGATTATTACCAGTCCCTGTTCTGACTGTGCATTACTCTGATTATTGCCAGTCCCTGTACTGACTGTGTATTACTCTGATTATTGCCAGTCCCTGTACTGACTGTGTATTACTCTGATTATTATCAGTCCCTGTACTGACTGTGTATTACTCTGATTATTACCAGTCTCTGTACTGACAGTGTATTACTCTGATTATTGTCAGTCCCTGTACTGACTGTGTATTACTCTGATTATTGCCAGTCCCTGTACTGACTGTGTATTACTCTGATTATTATCAGTCCCTGTACTGACTGTGTATTACTCTGATTATTACCAGTCTCTGTACTGACAGTGTATTACTCTGATTATTATCAGTCCCTGTACTGACTGTGTATTACTCTGATTATTACCAGTCTCTGTACTGACAGTGTATTACTCTGATTATTGTCAGTCCCTGTACTGACTGTGTATTACTCTGATTATTACCAGTCTCTGTACTGACTGTGTATTACTCTGATTATTACCACTGCCTGTACAGACTGTGGTTTACTCTGATTATAACCAGTCCCTGTACTGATTGTGTATTACTCTGATTATTGCAGTTCCCTGTCCTAGCTGTGTATTACTCTGATCATGGGCATTCTCTGTACTGACTGTATATTACTCTGATTATTGCCTCTGCCTGTACTGACTGTGTATTACTCTGATTGTTGCCAGTCTTTGTACTGACTGTGCATTACTCTGATTATTGCCATTCTCGGTACTGACTGTGTATTACTCAGATTATTACCAGTCTCTGGACAGACTGTGGATTAATCTGATTATTACAAGTCTCTGAACAGACTGTAGATTACTCTGATTATTACCAGTCCCTGTACTAACTGCATATTACTCTGATCACGGGCATTCTCTGTACTGATTGTGTATTAATCTGATTATTGCCTCTGCCTGTACTGAATGTGTATTACTCTGATTATAGCAAGTCTCTGTCCTGACTCTGTATTACTCTGATTATTGCCAGTCTCTCTACTGACTGTGCATTACTCTGATTATTGCAAGTCTCTGTACTGACTGTGGATTACTCTGATTATTACCAGTCCTGGTACTGACTGTGTATTACTCTGATTATCGCGGTTCCCTGTACTAACTGCGTATTACTCCGATCACAGGCATTCTCTGTACTGACCGTGTATTATTCTGATTATTGCCTCTGCCTGTACTGACTGCATGTTACGCTGATTGTTGCCAGTCTCTGTACTAGCTGTGTATTACTCTGATTATTGCCAGTCTCTGTACTGATTGTGCATTGCACTGATTATTGCAAGTCTCTGTACTGACTGTGTATCGCTCTGATTATTACAAGTCTCTGGACTGACTGTGTATTACTCTGACTATTACCTGTCTTTGTACTGACTGTGCATTACTCTGATTATTGCCAGTCTCTGTACTGACTGTGTTTTAATCTGATTATCACCAGTCCCTGTACTGACTGTGTATTACTCTGATTATTGCCAGTCTCTGTACTGACAGTGTTTTAATCTGATTATTACCAGTCCCTGTACTGACTGTGCATTACTCTGATTTTTGCAAGACTCTGCCCTGACTGTGTATTGCTCTGATTATTGCCAGTCTCTGTACTGACTGTGCATTACTTTGATTATTGCAAGTCTCTGTACTGACTGTGTATTACTCTGATTATTGCGGTTCCCTGTACTAACGGCGTATTACTCTGATCACGGGCATTCTCTGTCCTGACTGTGTATTACTCTGATTATTGACTCTGTCTGTACTGACTGTGTATTACTGTGATCGTTGCCAGTCTCTGTACTAACTGTGTATTACTCTGATTATTGCCTGTCTCTGTGCTGACTGTGTATTGCTCTGATTATTGCAAGTCTCTGTACTGACTGTGTATTGCTCTGATTATTGCAAGTCTTTGTACGGACAGTGTATTACTCTGATTATTACCAGTCTCTGTCCTGACTGTGTATTGCTCTGATTATTGCCAGTCCCTGTACTGACTGTGTATTACTCTGATTATTACCAGTCCCTGTACTGACTGTGTATTACTCTGATTATTGCAAGTCTCTGTACTGACTGTGTATTGCTCTGATTATTGCCAGCCTTTGTACTGACTGTGTATTACTCTGCTTATTGCCAGTCCCTGTACTGACTGTGTATTACTCTGATTATTACCAGTCCCTGTAATGACTGTGTATTACTCCGATTATTACCAGTCTCTGTACTGACTGTGTATTACTCTGATTATTACCAGTCTCTGTACTGACTGTGTATTACTCTGATTATTATCAGTCCCTGCACTGACTGTGTATTACTCTGATTATTACCAGTCTCTGGACTGACTGTGTATTACTCTGATTATTGCCAGTCCCTGTACTGACTGTGTATTACTCTGATTATTGCCAGTCCCTGTACTGACTGTATATTAGTCAGATTATTACCAGTCTCTGTACTGACTGTGTATTACTTTGATTATTACCAGTCTCTGCACTGACAGTGTATTACTCTGATTATTGCCAGTCTCGGTACTGACTGTGTATTACTCTGATTATTGCCAGTCTCTGTACAGACTGTGGTTTACTCTGATTATAACCAGTCCTGGTACTGACAGTGTATTACTCTGATTATTGCGGTTCCCTGTGCTAACTGCGTATTACTCCGATCACAGGCATTCTCTGTGCTGACTGTGTATTATTCTGATTATTGCCTCTGCCTGTACTGACTGCGTAATACTCTGATTGCTGCCAGTCTCTGTACTAACTGTGTATTACTCTGATTATTGCAGTTCCCTGTACTAGCTGTGTATTACTCTGATCACGGGCATTCTCTGCACTGACTGTGTATTACTCTGATTATTGCCTCTGCCTGTACTGACTGTGTATTACTCTGATTGTTGCCAGTCTCTGTAATGACTGTGTTTTGCTCTGATTATTACCAGTCCCTGTTCTGACTGTGCATTACTCTGATTATTGCCAATCCCTGTACTAACTGTGTATTACTCTGATTATTGCCAGTCTCTGTACTGACTGTGTATTACTCTGATTATTGCTTTTTGCTGTATTGACTGTGTATTACTCTGATTATTACCTGTCTTTGTAATGACTGTGCATTACTCTGATTATTGCCAGTCTCGGTACTGACTGTGTATCACTCTGATTATTACCAGTCTCGGTACTGACTGTGTATTACTCTGATTATTACCAGTCTCTGTACAGACTGTGGATTACTCTGATTATTACCAGTCTCTGTACTGTCTGTGTATTACTCTGATTATTGCCAGTCTCAGTACTGACTGTGTATTGCTCTGATTATTGCAAGTCTCTGTATTGACTGTGTATAGCTCTGATTATTGCCAGTCCCTGTACTGACTGTGTATTACTCTGATTATTGCCAGTCACTGTACTGACTGTGTATGACTCTGATTATTACCAGTCCCTGTACTGTCTTTGTATTACTCTGATTATTGCCAGTCCCTGTACTGACTGTGTATTACTCTGATTATTACCAGTCTCTGACCTGACTGTGTATTGCTCTGATTATTGCCAGTCCCTGTACTGACTGTGTATTACTCTGATTATTACCAGTCCCTGTACTGACTGTGTATTACTCTGATTATTGCAAGTCTCTGTACTGACTGTGTATTGCTCTGATTATTGCCAGCCTTTGTACTGACTGTGTATTACTCTGCTTATTGCCAGTCCCTGTACTGACTGTGTATTACTCTGATTATTACCAGTCCCTGTAATGACTGTGTATTACTCCGATTATTACCAGTCTCTGTACTGACTGTGTATTACTCTGATTATTACCAGTCTCTGTACTGACTGTGTATTACACTGATTATTATCAGTCCCTGCACTGACTGTGTATTACTCTGATTATTACCAAGCTCTGGACTGACTGTGTATTACTCTGATTATTGCCAGTCCCTGTACTGACTGTGTATTACTCTGATTATTGCCAGTCCCTGTACTGACTGTATATTAGTCAGATTATTACCAGTCTCTGTACTGACTGTGTATTACTTTGATTATTACCAGTCTCTGCACTGACAGTGTATTACTCTGATTATTGCCAGTCTCGGTACTGACTGTGTATTACTCTGATTATTGCCAGTCTCTGTACAGACTGTGGTTTACTCTGATTATAACCAGTCCTGGTACTGACTGTGTATTACTCTGATTATTGCGGTTCCCTGTGCCAACTGCGTATTACTCCGATCACAGGCATTCTCTGTGCTGACTGTGTATTATTCTGATTATTGCCTCTGCCTGTACTGACTGCGTAATACTCTGATTGCTGCCAGTCTCTGTACTAACTGTGTATTACTCTGATTATTGCAGTTCCCTGTACTAGCTGTGTATTACTCTGATCACGGGCATTCTCTGCACTGACTGTGTATTACTCTGATTATTGCCTCTGCCTGTACTGACTGTGTATTACTCTGATTGTTGCCAGTCTCTGTAATGACTGTGTTTTGCTCTGATTATTACCAGTCCCTGTTCTGACTGTGCATTACTCTGATTATTGCCAGTCCCTGTACTAACTGTGTATTACTCTGATTATTGCCAGTCTCTGTACTGACTGTGTATTACTCTGATTATTGCTTTTTGCTGTATTGACTGTGTATTACTCTGATTATTACCTGTCTTTGTAATGACTGTGCATTACTCTGATTATTGCCAGTCTCGGTACTGACTGTGTATCACTCTGATTATTACCAGTCTCGGTACTGACTGTGTATTACTCTGATTATTACCAGTCTCTGTACAGACTGTGGATTACTCTGATTATTACCAGTCTCTGTACTGTCTGTGTATTACTCTGATTATTGCCAGTCTCAGTACTGACTGTGTATTGCTCTGATTATTGCAAGTCTCTGTATTGACTGTGTATAGCTCTGATTATTGCCAGTCCCTGTACTGACTGTGTATTACTCTGATTATTGCCAGTCCCTGTACTGACTGTGTATGACTCTGATTATTACCAGTCCCTGTACTGTCTTTGTATTACTCTGATTATTGCCAGTCCCTGTACTGACTGTGTATTACTCTGATTATTGCCAGTCCCTGTACTGACTGTGTCTTACTCTGATTATTGCCAGTCCCTGTACTGACTGTATATTAGTCAGATTATTACCAGTCTCTGTACTGACTGTGTATTACTTTGATTATTACCAGTCTCTGCACTGTCTGTGTATTACTCTGATTATTGCCAGTCTCGGTACTGACTGTGTATTAACTGATTATTGCCAGTCTCTGTACAGACTGTGGTTTACTCTGATTATAACCAGTCCCTGTACTGATTGTGTATTTCTCTGATTATTGCAGTTCCCTGTACTAGCTGTGTATTTCTCTGATCACGGGCATTCTCTGTGATGACTGTATGTTACTCTGATTATTGCCTCTGCCTGTACTGACTGTGTATTACTCTGATTGTTGCCAGTCTCTGTAATGACTGTGTATAGCTCTGATTATTGCCAGTCTCTGTGCTGACTATGCATTACGCTGATTATTACCAGTCCCTGTTCTGACTGTGCATTACTCTGATTATTGCTAGTCCCTGTACTGACTGTGTATTACTCTGATTATTGCCAGTCCCTGTACTGACTGTGTATTACTCTGATTATTGCAAGTCCCTGTACTGACTGTGTATTACTCTGATTATTACCAGTCTCTGTACTGACAGTGTATTACTCTGATTATTGTCAGTCCCTGTACTGACTGTGTATTACTCTGATTATTGCCAGTCCCTGTACTGACTGTGTATTACTCTGATTATTATCAGTCCCTGTACTGACTGTGTATTACTCTGATTATTACCAGTCTCTGTACTGACAGTGTATTACTCTGATTATTATCAGTCCCTGTACTGACTGTGTATTACTCTGATTATTACCAGTCTCTGTACTGACAGTGTATTACTCTGATTATTGTCAGTCCCTGTACTGACTGTGTATTACTCTGATTATTACCAGTCTCTGTACTGACTGTGTATTACTCTGATTATTACCACTCTCTGTACAGACTGTGGTTTACTCTGATTATAACCAGTCCCTGTACTGATTGTGTATTACTCTGATTATTGCAGTTCCCTGTACTAGCTGTGTATTACTCTGATCACGGGCATTCTCTGTACTGACTGTATATTACTCTGATTATTGCCTCTGCCTGTACTGACTGTGTATTACTCTGATTGTTGCCAGTCTTTGCACTGACTGTGCATTACTCTGATTATTGCCATTCTCGGTACTGACTGTGTATTACTCAGATTATTACCAGTCTCTGGACAGACTGTGGATTAATCTGATTATTACAAGTCTCTGAACAGACTGTAGATTACTCTGAGTATTACCAGTCCCTGTACTAACTGCGTATTACTCTGATCACGGGCATTCTCTGTACTGATTGTGTATTACTCTGATTATTGCCTCTGCCTGTACTGAATGTGTATTACTCTGATTATAGCAAGTCTCTGTCCTGACTCTGTATTACTCTGATTATTGCCAATCTCTCTACTGACTGTGCATTACTCTGATTATTGCAAGTCTCTGTACTGACTGTGGATTACTCTGATTATTACCAGTCCTGGTACTGACTGTGTATTACTCTGATTATTGCGGTTCCCTGTACTAACTGCGTATTACTCCGATCACAGGCATTCTCTGTAATGACCGTGTATTATTCTGATTATTGCCTCTGCCTGTACTGACTGCGTGTTACGCTGATTGTTGCCAGTCTCTGTACTAACTGTGTATTACTCTGATTATTGCCAGTCTCTGTACTGATTGTGTATTGCACTGATTATTGCAAGTCTCTGTACTGACTGTGTATCGCTCTGATTATTACAAGTCTCTGGACTGACTGTGTATTACTCTGACTATTACCTGTCTTTGTACTGACTGTGCATTACTCTGATTATTGCCAGTCTCTGTCCTGACTGTGTTTTAATCTGATTATCACCAGTCCCTGTACTGACTGTGTATTACTCTGATTATTGCCAGTCTCTGTACTGACAGTGTTTTAATCTGATTATTACCAGTCCCTGTACTGACTGTGCATTACTCTGATTTTTGCAAGACTCTGCCCTGACTGTGTATTGCTCTGATTATTGCCAGTCTCTGTACTGACTGTGCATTACTTTGATTATTGCAAGTCTCTGTACTGACTGTGTATTACTCTGATTATTGCGGTTCCCTGTACTAACTGCGTATTACTCTGATCACGGGCATTCTCTGTCCTGACTGTGTATTACTCTGATTATTGACTCTGTCTGTACTGACTGTGTATTACTGTGATCGTTGCCAGTCTCTGAACTAACTGTGTATTACTCTGATTATTGCCTGTCTCTGTGCTGACTGTGTATTGCTCTGATTATTGCAAGTCTCTGTACTGACTGTGTATTGCTCTGATTATTGCAAGTCTTTGTACGGACAGTGTATTACTCTGATTATTACCAGTCTCTGTCCTGACTGTGTATTGCTCTGATTATTGCCAGTCCCTGTACTGACTGTGTATTACTCTGATTATTACCAGTCCCTGTACTGACTGTGTATTACTCTGATTATTGCAAGTCTCTGTACTGACTGTGTATTGCTCTGATTATTGCCAGCCTTTGTACTGACTGTGTATTACTCTGCTTATTGCCAGTCCCTGTACTGACTGTGTATTACTCTGATTATTACCAGTCCCTCTAATGACTGTGTATTACTCCGATTATTACCAGTCTCTGTACTGACTGTGTATTACTCTGATTATTACCAGTCTCTGTACTGACTGTGTATTACTCTGATTATTATCAGTCCCTGCACTGACTGTGTATTACTCTGATTATTACCAGTCTCTGGACTGACTGTGTATTACTCTGATTATTGCCAGTCCCTGTACTGACTGTGTATTACTCTGATTATTGCCAGTCCCTGTACTGACTGTATATTAGTCAGATTATTACCAGTCTCTGTACTGACTGTGTATTACTTTGATTATTACCAGTCTCTGCACTGACAGTGTATTACTCTGATTATTGCCAGTCTCGGTACTGACTGTGTATTACTCTGATTATTGCCAGTCT
Source organism: Heterodontus francisci (assembly GCF_036365525.1). Classification (NCBI taxonomy): domain Eukaryota; kingdom Metazoa; phylum Chordata; class Chondrichthyes; order Heterodontiformes; family Heterodontidae; genus Heterodontus; species Heterodontus francisci. The sequence goes on from NC_090395.1 coordinate 14,057,159, forward strand.
CTGTGCAGACTGTGGTTTACTCTGATTATAACCAGTCCTGGTACTGACTGTGTATTACTCTGATTATTGCGGTTCCCTGTGCTAACTGCGTATTACTCCGATCACAGGCATTCTCTGTGCTGACTGTGCATTATTCTGATTATTGCCACTGCCTGTACTGACTGCGTAATACTCTGATTGCTGCCAGTCTCTGTACTAAGTGTGTATTACTCTGATTATTGCAGTTCCCTGTACTAGCTGTGTATTACTCTGATCACGGGCATTCTCTGTACTGACTGTGTATTACTCTGATTATTGCCTCTGCCTGTACTGACTGTGTATTACTCTGATTGTTGCCAGTCTCTGTAATGACTGTGTTTTGCTCTGATTATTACCAGTCCCTGTTCTGACTGTGCATTACTCTGATTATTGCCAGTCCCTGTACTAACTGTGTATTACTCTGATTATTGCCAGTCTCTGTACTGACTGTGTATTACTCTGATTATTGCTTTTTGCTGTATTGACTGTGTATTACTCTGATTATTACCTGTCTTTGTAATGACTGTGCATTACTCTGATTATTGCCAGTCTCGGTACTGACTGTGTATCACTCTGATTATTACCAGTCTCGGTACTGACTGTGTATTACTCTGATTATTACCAGTCTCTGTACAGACTGTGGATTACTCTGATTATTACCAGTCTCTGTACTGTCTGTGTATTACTCTGACTATTACCTGTCTCTCTACTTACTGTGCATTACTCTGATTATTGCAAGTCTCTGTACTGACTGTGGATTACTCTGATTATTACCAGTCCTGCTACTGACTGTGTATTACTCTGATTATTGCGGTTCCCTGTACTAACTGCGTATTACTCCAATCACGGGCATTCTCTGTACTGACTGTGTATTACTCTGATTATTGCAGTTCCCTGTACTAACAGTGTATTACTCTGATTATTGCCAGTCCCTGTACTGACTGTGTATTACTCTGATTATTGCTTTTTGCTGTATTGACTGTGTATTACTCTGATTAATGCCAGTCTCGGTACTGACCGTGTATTACTCTGATTATTGCCAGTCTCGGTACAGACTGTGGTTTACTCTGATTATAACCAGTCCTGGTACTGACTGTGTATTACTCTGATTATTGCGGTTCCCTGTACTAACTGCGTATTACTCCGATCATGGGCATTCTCTGTACTGACTGTGTATTACTCTGATTATTGCAGTTCCCTGTACTAACAGTGTATTACTCTGATTATTGCCAGTCCCTGTACTGACTGTGTATTACTCTGATTATTGCCTTTTGCTGTATTGACTGTGTATTACTCTGATTAATGCCAGTCTCGGTACTGATTGTGTATTACTCTGATTATTGCAGTTCCCTGTACTAACTGTGTATTACTCTGATCACGGGCATTCTCTGTACTGACTGTGTATTACTCTGATCACGGGCATTCTCTTTATTGACTGTGTAGTACTCTGAGTATTGCCTCCGCCTGTACTGACTGTGCATTACTCTGATTATTACCAGTCCCTGTTCTGACTGTGCATTACTCTGATTATTACCAGTCCCTGTTCTGACTGTGTATTACTCTGATTATTGCAGTTCCCTGTACTAACTGTGTATTACTCTGATCACGGGCATTCTCTGTACTGACTGTGTATTACTCTGATTATTGCCAGTCTCTGTACTGACTGTGTATTAATCTGATTATTGCTTTTTGCTGTATTGACTGTGTATTACTCTGATTATTACCTGTCTTTGTACTGACTGTGTATTACTCTGATTATTACCAGTCTCGGTACTGACTGTGGATTACTCTGATTATTACCAGTCTCTGTACAGACTGTGGATTACTCTGATTATTACCAGTCTCTGCACAGACTGTGGATTACTCTGATTATTACCAGTCCCTGTACTAACTGCGTATTACTCTGATCACGGGCATTCTCTGTACTGATTGCGTATTACTCTGATTATTGCCTCTGCCTGTACTGACTATGTATTACTCTGATTGTTGCCTGTATCTGTACTAACTGTGTATTACTCTGATTATAGCAAGACTCTGCCCTGATTGTGTATTGCTCTGATTATTGCCAGTCTCTGTACTGACTGTGCATTACTTTGATTATTGCAAGTCTCTGTACTGACTGTGTATTACTCTGATTATTGCGGTTCCCTATACTAACTGCGTATTACTCTGATCACGGGCATTCTCTGACCTGACTGTGTTTAACTCTGATTATTGCCTCTGCCTGTACTGACTGTGTATTACGCTGATTGTTGCCAGTCTCTGTGCTGACTGTGTATTGCTCTGATTATTGCAAGTCTCTGTACTGACTGTGTATTGCTCTGATTATTGTCAGTCTTTGCACTGACTGTGTATTACTCTGATTATTACCAGTCTCTGTACTGACTGTGTATTGCTCTGATTATTGCAAGTCTCTGTACTGACTGTGTATTGCTCTGATTATTGTCAGTCTTTGCACTGACTGTGTATTGCTCTGATTATTGTCAGTCTTTGCACTGACTGTGTATTACTCTGATTATTACCAGTCTCTGTACTGACAGTGTATTGCTCTGATTATTGCCAGTCCCTGTACTGACTGTGTATTACTCTGATTATTAGCAGTCCCTGTACTGACTGTGTATTACTCTGATTATTACCAGTCCCTGTACTGACTGTGCATTACTCTGATTATTGCCAGTCCCTGTACTGACTGTGTATTACTCTGATTATTATCAATCCCTGTACTTACTGTGTATTACTCTGATTATTACCAGTCGCTGTACTGACTGTGTACTACTCTGATTACTGCCTCTGCCTGTACTGACTGTGTATTACTCTGATTGTTGCCAGTCTCTGTACAGACTGTGTATTACTCTGATTATTGCCAGTCCCTGTACTGACTGTGTATTACTCTGATTATTGCCAGTCCCTGTACTGACTGTATATTAGTCAGATTATTCCCAGTCTCTGTACTGACTGTGTATTACTTTGATTATTACCATTCTCTGCACTGACTGTGTATTACTCTGATTATTGCCAGTCTCGGTACTGACTGTGTATTACTCTGATTATTACCAGTCTCTGTACAGACTGTGGTTTACTCTGATTATAACCAGTCCCTGTACTGATTGTGTATTACACTGATTATTGCAGTTCCCTGTACTAGCTGTGTATTACTCTGATCACGGGCATTCTCTGTACTGACTGTGTATTACTCTGATTATTGCCTCTGCCTGTACTGACTGTGTATTACTCTGATTGTTGCCAGTCTCTGTAATGACTGTGTATTGCTCTGATTATTGCCAGTCTCTGTACTGACTGTGCATTACTCTGATTATTACCAGTCCCTGTTCTGACTGTGCATTACTCTGATTATTGCCAGTCCCTGTACTGACTGTGTATTACTCTGATTATTGCTTTTTGCTGTATTGACTGTGTATTACTCTGATTATTACAAGTCTTTGTACTGACTGTGCATTACTCTGATTATTGCCAGCCTCGGTACTGACTGTGTATTACTCTGATTATTGCCAGTCTCTGTACTGACTGTGTATTACTCTGATTATTGCTTTTTGCTGTATTGACTGTGTATTACTCTGATTATTTACCAGTCTCGGTACTGACTGTGTATTACTCTGATAATTACCAGTCTCTGTACAGACTGTGGATTACTCTGATTATTACCAGTCTCTGTACAGACTGTGGATTACTCTGATTATTACCAGTCCCTGTAAAAACTGCATATTACTCTGAACATGGGCATTCTCTGTACTGATTGTGTATTACCCTGATTATTGCCAGTCTCTGTAGTGACTGTGTATTACTCTGATTATTGCTTTTTGCTGTATTGACTGTGTATTACTCTGATTATTACAAGTCTTTGTACTGACTGTGCATTACTCTGATTATTGCCAGCCTCGGTACTGACTGTGTATTACTCTGATTATTTACCAGTCTCGGTACTGACTGTGTATTACTCTGATTATTACCAGTCTCTGTACAGACTGTGGATTACTCTGATTATTACCAGTCTCTGTACAGACTGTGGATTACTCTGATTATTACCAGTCCCTGTACTAACTGCGTATTACTCTGAACATGGGCATTCTCTGTACTGATTGTGTATTACTCTGATTATTGCCAGTCTCTCTACTGACTGTGCATTACTCTGATTATTGCCAGTCTCTGTGCTGACTGTGGATTACTCTGATTATTACCAGTCCTGGTACTGACTGTGTATTACTCTGATTATTGCGGTTCCCTGTACAAACTGCGTATTACTCCGATCACGGGCATTCTCTGTACTGACTCTGTATTACTCTGATTATTGCCTCTGCCTGTACTGACTGTGTATTACTCTGATTGTTGCCTGTCTCTGTACTAACTGTGTATTACTCTGATTATTGCCAGTCTCAGTACTGACTGTGTATTGCTCTGATTATTGCAAGTCTCTGTACTGACTGTGTATAGCTCTGATTATTGCCAGTCTTTGTACTGACTGTGTATTACTCTGATTATTACCAGTCTCTGTAATGACAGTGTATTGCTCTGATTATTGCCAGTCCCTGTACTGACTGTGTATTACTCTGATTATTACCAGTCCCTGTACTGACTGTGTATTACTCTGATTATTACCCCTCTCTGTACTGACTGTGTATTAATCTGATTATTGCCAGTCCCTGTACAGACTGTGTATTACTCTGATTATTGCCAGTCCCTGTACTGACTGTGTATTACTCTGATTATTATCAGTCCCTCTACTGACTGTGTATTACTCTGATTATTACCAGTCTCTGTACTGACAGTGTATTACTCTGATTATTGCCAGTCCCTGTACTGACTGTGTATTACTCTGATTATTGCCAGTCCCTGTACTGACTGTATATTCGTCAGATTATTACCAGTCTCTGCACTGACAGTGTATTACTTTGATTATTACCAGTCTCTGCACTGTCTGTGTATTACTCTGATTATTGCCAGTCTCGGTACTGACTGTGTATTACTCTGATTATTCCCAGTCTCTGTACAGACTGTGGTTTACTCTGATTATAACTAGTCCCTGTACTGATTGTGTATTACTCTGATTATTGCAGTTCCCTGTACTAGCTGTGTATTTCTCTGATCACGGGCATTCTCTGTACTGACTGTATATTACTCTGATTATTGCCTCTGCCTGTACTGACTGTGTATTACTCTGATTGTTGCCAGTCTCTGTAATGACTGTGTATAGCTCTGATTATTGCCAGTCTCTGTGCTGACTGTGCATTACGCTGATTATTACCAGTCCCTGTTCTGACTGTGCATTACTCAGATTATTGCCAGTCCCTGTACTGACTGTGTATTACTCTGATTATTACCAGTCTCTGTACTGACTGTGTAACACTCTGATTATTGCCAGTCCCTGTACTGACTGTGTATTACTCTGATTATTGCCAGTCTCTGTACTGACTGTGTCTTACTCTGATTATTACCAGTCTCTGTACTGACTGTGTAACACTCTGATTATTGCCAGTCCCTGTACTGACTGTGTATTACTCTGATTATTGACTCTGTCTGTACTGACTGTGTATTACTGTGATCGTTGCCAGTCTCTGAACTAACTGTGTATTACTCTGATTATTGCCTGTCTCTGTGCTGACTGTGTATTGCTCTGATTATTGCAAGTCTCTGTACTGACTGTGTATTGCTCTGATTATTGCAAGTCTTTGTACGGACAGTGTATTACTCTGATTATTACCAGTCTCTGTCCTGACTGTGTATTGCTCTGATTATTGCCAGTCCCTGTACTGACTGTGTATTACTCTGATTATTACCAGTCCCTGTACTGACTGTGTATTACTCTGATTATTGCAAGTCTCTGTACTGACTGTGTATTGCTCTGATTATTGCCAGCCTTTGTACTGACTGTGTATTACTCTGCTTATTGCCAGTCCCTGTACTGACTGTGTATTACTCTGATTATTACCAGTCCCTCTAATGACTGTGTATTACTCCGATTATTACCAGTCTCTGTACTGACTGTGTATTACTCTGATTATTACCAGTCTCTGTACTGACTGTGTATTACTCTGATTATTATCAGTCCCTGCACTGACTGTGTATTACTCTGATTATTACCAGTCTCTGGACTGACTGTGTATTACTCTGATTATTGCCAGTCCCTGTACTGACTGTGTATTACTCTGATTATTGCCAGTCCCTGTACTGACTGTATATTAGTCAGATTATTACCAGTCTCTGTACTGACTGTGTATTACTTTGATTATTACCAGTCTCTGCACTGACAGTGTATTACTCTGATTATTGCCAGTCTCGGTACTGACTGTGTATTACTCTGATTATTGCCAGTCTCTGTGCAGACTGTGGTTTACTCTGATTATAACCAGTCCTGGTACTGACTGTGTATTACTCTGATTATTGCGGTTCCCTGTGCTAACTGCGTATTACTCCGATCACAGGCATTCTCTGTGCTGACTGTGCATTATTCTGATTATTGCCACTGCCTGTACTGACTGCGTAATACTCTGATTGCTGCCAGTCTCTGTACTAAGTGTGTATTACTCTGATTATTGCAGTTCCCTGTACTAGCTGTGTATTACTCTGATCACGGGCATTCTCTGTACTGACTGTGTATTACTCTGATTATTGCCTCTGCCTGTACTGACTGTGTATTACTCTGATTGTTGCCAGTCTCTGTAATGACTGTGTTTTGCTCTGATTATTACCAGTCCCTGTTCTGACTGTGCATTACTCTGATTATTGCCAGTCCCTGTACTAACTGTGTATTACTCTGATTATTGCCAGTCTCTGTACTGACTGTGTATTACTCTGATTATTGCTTTTTGCTGTATTGACTGTGTATTACTCTGATTATTACCTGTCTTTGTAATGACTGTGCATTACTCTGATTATTGCCAGTCTCGGTACTGACTGTGTATCACTCTGATTATTACCAGTCTCGGTACTGACTGTGTATTACTCTGATTATTACCAGTCTCTGTACAGACTGTGGATTACTCTGATTATTACCAGTCTCTGTACTGTCTGTGTATTACTCTGACTATTACCTGTCTCTCTACTTACTGTGCATTACTCTGATTATTGCAAGTCTCTGTACTGACTGTGGATTACTCTGATTATTACCAGTCCTGCTACTGACTGTGTATTACTCTGATTATTGCGGTTCCCTGTACTAACTGCGTATTACTCCAATCACGGGCATTCTCTGTACTGACTGTGTATTACTCTGATTATTGCAGTTCCCTGTACTAACAGTGTATTACTCTGATTATTGCCAGTCCCTGTACTGACTGTGTATTACTCTGATTATTGCTTTTTGCTGTATTGACTGTGTATTACTCTGATTAATGCCAGTCTCGGTACTGACCGTGTATTACTCTGATTATTGCCAGTCTCGGTACAGACTGTGGTTTACTCTGATTATAACCAGTCCTGGTACTGACTGTGTATTACTCTGATTATTGCGGTTCCCTGTACTAACTGCGTATTACTCCGATCATGGGCATTCTCTGTACTGACTGTGTATTACTCTGATTATTGCAGTTCCCTGTACTAACAGTGTATTACTCTGATTATTGCCAGTCCCTGTACTGACTGTGTATTACTCTGATTATTGCCTTTTGCTGTATTGACTGTGTATTACTCTGATTAATGCCAGTCTCGGTACTGATTGTGTATTACTCTGATTATTGCAGTTCCCTGTACTAACTGTGTATTACTCTGATCACGGGCATTCTCTGTACTGACTGTGTATTACTCTGATCACGGGCATTCTCTTTATTGACTGTGTAGTACTCTGAGTATTGCCTCCGCCTGTACTGACTGTGCATTACTCTGATTATTACCAGTCCCTGTTCTGACTGTGCATTACTCTGATTATTACCAGTCCCTGTTCTGACTGTGTATTACTCTGATTATTGCAGTTCCCTGTACTAACTGTGTATTACTCTGATCACGGGCATTCTCTGTACTGACTGTGTATTACTCTGATTATTGCCAGTCTCTGTACTGACTGTGTATTAATCTGATTATTGCTTTTTGCTGTATTGACTGTGTATTACTCTGATTATTACCTGTCTTTGTACTGACTGTGTATTACTCTGATTATTACCAGTCTCGGTACTGACTGTGGATTACTCTGATTATTACCAGTCTCTGTACAGACTGTGGATTACTCTGATTATTACCAGTCTCTGCACAGACTGTGGATTACTCTGATTATTACCAGTCCCTGTACTAACTGCGTATTACTCTGATCACGGGCATTCTCTGTACTGATTGCGTATTACTCTGATTATTGCCTCTGCCTGTACTGACTATGTATTACTCTGATTGTTGCCTGTATCTGTACTAACTGTGTATTACTCTGATTATAGCAAGACTCTGCCCTGATTGTGTATTGCTCTGATTATTGCCAGTCTCTGTACTGACTGTGCATTACTTTGATTATTGCAAGTCTCTGTACTGACTGTGTATTACTCTGATTATTGCGGTTCCCTATACTAACTGCGTATTACTCTGATCACGGGCATTCTCTGACCTGACTGTGTTTAACTCTGATTATTGCCTCTGCCTGTACTGACTGTGTATTACGCTGATTGTTGCCAGTCTCTGTGCTGACTGTGTATTGCTCTGATTATTGCAAGTCTCTGTACTGACTGTGTATTGCTCTGATTATTGTCAGTCTTTGCACTGACTGTGTATTACTCTGATTATTACCAGTCTCTGTACTGACTGTGTATTGCTCTGATTATTGCAAGTCTCTGTACTGACTGTGTATTGCTCTGATTATTGTCAGTCTTTGCACTGACTGTGTATTGCTCTGATTATTGTCAGTCTTTGCACTGACTGTGTATTACTCTGATTATTACCAGTCTCTGTACTGACAGTGTATTGCTCTGATTATTGCCAGTCCCTGTACTGACTGTGTATTACTCTGATTATTAGCAGTCCCTGTACTGACTGTGTATTACTCTGATTATTACCAGTCCCTGTACTGACTGTGCATTACTCTGATTATTGCCAGTCCCTGTACTGACTGTGTATTACTCTGATTATTATCAATCCCTGTACTTACTGTGTATTACTCTGATTATTACCAGTCGCTGTACTGACTGTGTACTACTCTGATTACTGCCTCTGCCTGTACTGACTGTGTATTACTCTGATTGTTGCCAGTCTCTGTACAGACTGTGTATTACTCTGATTATTGCCAGTCCCTGTACTGACTGTGTATTACTCTGATTATTGCCAGTCCCTGTACTGACTGTATATTAGTCAGATTATTCCCAGTCTCTGTACTGACTGTGTATTACTTTGATTATTACCATTCTCTGCACTGACTGTGTATTACTCTGATTATTGCCAGTCTCGGTACTGACTGTGTATTACTCTGATTATTACCAGTCTCTGTACAGACTGTGGTTTACTCTGATTATAACCAGTCCCTGTACTGATTGTGTATTACACTGATTATTGCAGTTCCCTGTACTAGCTGTGTATTACTCTGATCACGGGCATTCTCTGTACTGACTGTGTATTACTCTGATTATTGCCTCTGCCTGTACTGACTGTGTATTACTCTGATTGTTGCCAGTCTCTGTAATGACTGTGTATTGCTCTGATTATTGCCAGTCTCTGTACTGACTGTGCATTACTCTGATTATTACCAGTCCCTGTTCTGACTGTGCATTACTCTGATTATTGCCAGTCCCTGTACTGACTGTGTATTACTCTGATTATTGCTTTTTGCTGTATTGACTGTGTATTACTCTGATTATTACAAGTCTTTGTACTGACTGTGCATTACTCTGATTATTGCCAGCCTCGGTACTGACTGTGTATTACTCTGATTATTGCCAGTCTCTGTACTGACTGTGTATTACTCTGATTATTGCTTTTTGCTGTATTGACTGTGTATTACTCTGATTATTTACCAGTCTCGGTACTGACTGTGTATTACTCTGATAATTACCAGTCTCTGTACAGACTGTGGATTACTCTGATTATTACCAGTCTCTGTACAGACTGTGGATTACTCTGATTATTACCAGTCCCTGTAAAAACTGCATATTACTCTGAACATGGGCATTCTCTGTACTGATTGTGTATTACCCTGATTATTGCCAGTCTCTGTAGTGACTGTGTATTACTCTGATTATTGCTTTTTGCTGTATTGACTGTGTATTACTCTGATTATTACAAGTCTTTGTACTGACTGTGCATTACTCTGATTATTGCCAGCCTCGGTACTGACTGTGTATTACTCTGATTATTTACCAGTCTCGGTACTGACTGTGTATTACTCTGATTATTACCAGTCTCTGTACAGACTGTGGATTACTCTGATTATTACCAGTCTCTGTACAGACTGTGGATTACTCTGATTATTACCAGTCCCTGTACTAACTGCGTATTACTCTGAACATGGGCATTCTCTGTACTGATTGTGTATTACTCTGATTATTGCCAGTCTCTCTACTGACTGTGCATTACTCTGATTATTGCCAGTCTCTGTGCTGACTGTGGATTACTCTGATTATTACCAGTCCTGGTACTGACTGTGTATTACTCTGATTATTGCGGTTCCCTGTACAAACTGCGTATTACTCCGATCACGGGCATTCTCTGTACTGACTCTGTATTACTCTGATTATTGCCTCTGCCTGTACTGACTGTGTATTACTCTGATTGTTGCCTGTCTCTGTACTAACTGTGTATTACTCTGATTATTGCCAGTCTCAGTACTGACTGTGTATTGCTCTGATTATTGCAAGTCTCTGTACTGACTGTGTATAGCTCTGATTATTGCCAGTCTTTGTACTGACTGTGTATTACTCTGATTATTACCAGTCTCTGTAATGACAGTGTATTGCTCTGATTATTGCCAGTCCCTGTACTGACTGTGTATTACTCTGATTATTATCAATCCCTGTACTTACTGTGTATTACTCTGATTAATACCAGTCGCTGTACTGACTGTGTATTACTCTGATTATTACCAGTCCCTGTACTGACTGTGTATTACTCTGATTATTACCCCTCTCTGTACTGACTGTGTATTAATCTGATTATTGCCAGTCCCTGTACAGACTGTGTATTACTCTGACTATTGCCAGTCCCTGTACTGACTGTGTATTACTCTGATTATTATCAGTCCCTCTACTGACTGTGTATTACTCTGATTATTACCAGTCTCTGTACTGACAGTGTATTACTCTGATTATTGCCAGTCCCTGTACTGACTGTGTATTACTCTGATTATTGCCAGTCCCTGTACTGACTGTATATTCGTCAGATTATTACCAGTCTCTGCACTGACAGTGTATTACTTTGATTATTACCAGTCTCTGCACTGTCTGTGTATTACTCTGATTATTGCCAGTCTCGGTACTGACTGTGTATTACTCTGATTATTGCCAGTCTCTGTACAGACTGTGGTTTACTCTGATTATAACTAGTCCCTGTACTGATTGTGTATTACTCTGATTATTGCAGTTCCCTGTACTAGCTGTGTATTTCTCTGATCACGGGCATTCTCTGTACTGACTGTATATTACTCTGATTATTGCCTCTGCCTGTACTGACTGTGTATTACTCTGATTGTTGCCAGTCTCTGTAATGACTGTGTATAGCTCTGATTATTGCCAGTCTCTGTGCTGACTGTGCATTACGCTGATTATTACCAGTCCCTGTTCTGACTGTGCATTACTCTGATTATTGCCAGTCCCTGTACTGACTGTGTATTACTCTGATTATTGCCAGTCTCTGTACTGACTGTGTCTTACTCTGATTATTACCAGTCTCTGTACTGACTGTGTAACACTCTGATTATTGCCAGTCCCTCTACTGACTGTGTATTACTCTGATTATTGCCAGTCTCAGTACTGACTGTGTATTGCTCTGATTATTACCAGTCTCTGTACAGACTGTGGTTTACTCTGATTATAACCAGTCCCTGTACTGATTGTGTATTACACTGATTATTGCAGTTCCCTGTACTAGCTGTGTATTACTCTGATCACGGGCATTCTCTGCACTGACTGTGTATTACTCAGATTATTGCCTCTGCCTGTACTGACAGTGTATTACTCTCATTGTTGCCAGTCTCTGTAATGACTGTGTATTGCTCTGATTATTGCCAGTCTCTGTACTGACTGTGTATTACTCTGATTATTGCTTTTTGCTGCATTGACTGTGTATTACTCTGATTATTACCAGTCTTTGTACTGACTGTGCATTACACTGATTATTGCCAGCCTCGGTACTGACTGTGTATTACTCTGATTATTACCAGTCTCGGGACTGACTGTGTATTACTCTGATTATTCCCAGTCTCTGTACAGACTGTGGATTACTCTGATTATTACCAGTCTCTGTACAGACTGTGGATTACTCTGATTATTACCAGTCCCTGTACTAACTGCGTATTACTCTGATCATGGGCATTCTTTGTACTGATTGTGTACTACTCTGATTATTGCCAGTCTCTCTACTGACTGTGCATTACTCTGATTATTGCAAGTCTCTGTCCTGAATGTGTATTGCTCTGATTATTGCCAGTCTTTGTACTGACTGTGTATTACTCATATTATTACCAGTCTCTGTACTGACTGTGTATTGCTCTGATTATTGCCAGTCCCTGTACTGACTGTATATTAGTCAGATTATTACCAGTCTCTGTACTGACTGTGTATTACTTTGATTATTACCATTCTCTGCACTGACTGTGTATTACTCTGATTATTGCCAGTCTCGGTACTGACTGTGTATTACTCTGATTATTACCAGTCTCTGTACAGACTGTGGTTTCCACTGATTATAACCAGTCCCTGTACTGATTGTGTATCACATTGATTATTGCAGTTCCCTGTACTAGCTGTGTATTACTCTGATCACGGGCATTCTCTGTACTGACTGTGTATTACTCAGATTATTGCCTCTGCCTGTACTGACTGTGTATTACTCTGATTGTTGCCAGTCTCTGGACAGACTGTGTATTACTCTGATTATTTACCAGTCTCGGTACTGACTGTGTATTACTCTGATTATTACCAGTCTCTGTACAGACTGTGGATTACTCTGATTATTACCAGTCTCTGTACAGACTGTGGATTAATCTGATTATTACCAGTCCCTGTACTAACTGCGTATTACTCTGAACATGGGCATTCTCTGTACTGATTGTGTATTACTCTGATTATTGCCAGTCTCTCTACTGACTGTGCATTACTCTGATTATTGCCAGTCTCTGTGCTGACTGTGGATTACTCTGATTATTACCAGTCCTGGTACTGACTGTGTATTACTCTGATTATTGCGGTTCCCTGTACAAACTACGTATTACTCCGATCACGGGCATTCTCTGTACTGACTCTGTATTACTCTGATTATTGCCTCTGCCTGTACTGACTGTGTATTACTCTGATTGTTGCCTGTCTCTGTACTAACTGTGTATTACTCTGATTATTGCCAGTCTCAGTACTGACTGTGTATTGCTCTGATTATTGCAAGTCTCTGTACTGACTGTGTATAGCTCTGATTATTGCCAGTCTTTGTACTGACTGTGTATTGCTCTGATTATTGCCAGTCCCTGTACTGACTGTGTATTACTCTGATTATTACCAGTCCCTGTACTGACTGTGTATTACTCTGATTATTACCCTCTCTGTACTGACTGTGTATTAATCTGATTATTGCCAGTCCCTGTACTGACTGTGTATTACTCTGATTATTGCCAGTCCCTGTACTGACTGTGTATGACTCTGATTATTATCAGTCCCTCTACTGACTGTGTATTACTCTGATTATTACCAGTCTCTGTACAGATTGTGGATTACTCTGATTATTACCAGTCTCTGTACAGATTGTGGATTACTCTGATTATTACCAGTCCCTGTACTAACTGCGTATTACTCTGATCATGGGCATTCTTTGTACTGATTGTGTATTACTCTGATTATTACCAGTCCCTGTACTGACTGTGTATTGCTCTGATTATTGCCAGTCCCTGTACTGACTGTATATTAGTCAGATTATTACCAGTCTCTGTACTGACTGTGTATTACTTTGATTATTACCATTCTCTGCACTGACTGTGTATTACTCTGATTATTGCCAGTCTCGGTACTGACTGTGTATTACTCTGATTATTGCCAGTCTTTATACTGACTGTGTATTACTCTGATTATTACCAGTCTCTGTACTGACTGTGTATTGCTCTGATTATTGCCAGTCCCTGTACTGACTGTATATTAGTCAGATTATTACCAGTCTCTGTACTGACTGTGTATTACTTTGATTATTACCATTCTCGGCACTGACTGTGTATTACTCTGATTATTGCCAGTCTCGGTACTGACTGTGTATTACTCTGATTATTACCAGTCTCTGTACAGACTCTGGTTTACTCTGATTATAACCAGTCCCTGTACTGATTGTGTATCACACTGATTATTGCAGTTCCCTGTACTAGCTGTGTATTACTCTGATCACGGGCATTCTCTGTACTGACTGTGTATTACTCAGATTATTGCCTCTGCCTGTACTGACAGTGTATTACTCTCATTGTTGCCAGTCTCTGTAATGACTGTGTATTGCTCTGATTATTGCCAGTCTCTGTACTGACTGTGTATTACTCTGATTATTGCTTTTTGCTGCATTGACTGTGTATTACTCTGATTATTACCAGTCTTTGTACTGACTGTGCATTACTCTGATTATTGCCAGCCTCGGTACTGACTGTGTATTACTCTGATTATTACCAGTCTCGGGACTGACTGTGTATTACTCTGATTATTCCCAGTCTCTGTACAGACTGTGGATTACTCTGATTATTACCAGTCCCTGTACTAACTGCGTATTACTCTGATCATGGGCATTCTTTGTACTGATTGTGTATTACTCTGATTATTGCCAGTCTCTCTACTGACTGTGCATTACTCTGATTATTGCAAGTCTCTGTCCTGACTGTGTATTGCTCTGATTATTGCCAGTCTTTGTACTGACTGTGTATTACTCATATTATTACCAGTCTCTGTACTGACTGTGTATTGCTCTGATTATTGCCAGTCCCTGTACTGACTGTATATTAGTCAGATTATTACCAGTCTCTGTACTGACTGTGTATTACTTTGATTATTACCATTCTCTGCACTGACTGTGTATTACTCTGATTATTGCCAGTCTCGGTACTGACTCTGTATTACTCTGATTATTACCAGTCTCTGTACAGACTGTGGTTTCCACTGATTATAACCAGTCCCTGTACTGATTGTGTATCACACTGATTATTGCAGTTCCCTGTACTAGCTGTGTATTACTCTGATCACGGGCATTCTCTGTACTGACTGTGTATTACTCAGATTATTGCCTCTGCCTGTACTGACTGTGTATTACTCTGATTGTTGCCAGTCTCTGGACTGACTGTGTATTACTCTGATTATTTACCAGTCTCGGTACTGACTGTGTATTACTCTGATTATTACCAGTCTCTGTACAGACTGTGGATTACTCTGATTATTACCAGTCTCTGTACAGACTGTGGATTACTCTGATTATTACCAGTCCCTGTACTAACTGCGTATTACTCTGAACATGGGCATTCTCTGTACTGATTGTGTATTACTCTGATTATTGCCAGTCTCCCTACTGACTGTGCATTACTCTGATTATTCCAAGTCTCTGTGCTGACTGTGGATTACTCTGATTATTACCAGTCCTGGTACTGACTGTGTATTACTCTGATTATTGCGGTTCCCTGTACAAACTGCGTATTACTCCGATCACGGGCATTCTCTGTACTGACTCTGTATTACTCTGATTATTGCCTCTGCCTGTACTGACTGTGTATTACTCTGATTGTTGCCTGTCTCTGTACTAACTGTGTATTACTCTGATTATTGCCAGTCTCAGTACTGACTGTGTATTGCTCTGATTATTGCAAGTCTCTGTACTGACTGTGTATAGCTCTGATTATTGCCAGTCTTTGTACTGACTGTGTATTACTCTGATTATTGCCAGTCTCAGTACTGACTGTGTATTGCTCTGATTATTACCAGTCTCTGTACAGACTGTGGTTTACTCTGATTATAACCAGTCCCTGTACTGATTGTGTATCACACTGATTATTGCAGTTCCCTGTACTAGCTGTGTATTACTCTGATCACGGGCATTCTCTGTACTGACTGTGTATTACTCAGATTATTGCCTCTGCCTGTACTGACAGTGTATTACTCTCATTGTTGCCAGTCTCTGTAATGACTGTGTATTGCTCTGATTATTGCCAGTCTCTGTACTGACTGTGTATTACTCTGATTATTGCTTTTTGCTGCATTGACTGTGTATTACTCTGATTATTACCAGTCTTTGTACTGACTGTGCATTACTCTGATTATTGCCAGCCTCGGTACTGACTGTGTATTACTCTGATTATTACCAGTCTCGGGACTGACTGTGTATTACTCTGATTATTCCCAGTCTCTGTACAGACTGTGGATTACTCTGATTATTACCAGTCTCTGTACAGACTGTGGATTACTCTGATTATTACCAGTCCCTGTACTAACTGCGTATTACTCTGATCATGGGCATTCTTTGTACTGATTGTGTATTACTCTGATTATTGCCAGTCTCTCTACTGACTGTGCATTACTCTGATTATTGCAAGTCTCTGTCCTGACTGTGTATTGCTCTGATTATTGCCAGTCTTTGTACTGACTGTGTATTACTCATATTATTACCAGTCTCTGTACTGACTGTGTATTGCTCTGATTATTGCCAGTCCCTGTACTGACTGTATATTAGTCAGATTATTACCAGTCTCTGTACTGACTGTGTATTACTTTGATTATTACCATTCTCTGCACTGACTGTGTATTACTCTGATTATTGCCAGTCTCGGTACTGACTGTGTATTACTCTGATTATTACCAGTCTCTGTACAGACTGTGGTTTCCACTGATTATAACCAGTCCCTGTACTGATTGTGTATCACATTGATTATTGCAGTTCCCTGTACTAGCTGTGTATTACTCTGATCACGGGCATTCTCTGTACTGACTGTGTATTACTCAGATTATTGCCTCTGCCTGTACTGACTGTGTATTACTCTGATTGTTGCCAGTCTCTGGACAGACTGTGTATTACTCTGATTATTTACCAGTCTCGGTACTGACTGTGTATTACTCTGATTATTACCAGTCTCTGTACAGACTGTGGATTACTCTGATTATTACCAGTCTCTGTACAGACTGTGGATTACTCTGATTATTACCAGTCCCTGTACTAACTGCGTATTACTCTGAACATGGGCATTCTCTGTACTGATTGTGTATTACTCTGATTATTGCCAGTCTCTCTACTGACTGTGCATTACTCTGATTATTGCCAGTCTCTGTGCTGACTGTGGATTACTCTGATTATTACCAGTCCTGGTACTGACTGTGTATTACTCTGATTATTGCGGTTCCCTGTACAAACTGCGTATTACTCCGATCACGGGCATTCTCTGTACTGACTCTGTATTACTCTGATTATGGCCTCTCCCTGTACTGACTGTGTATTACTCTGATTGTTGCCTGTCTCTGTACTAACTGTGTATTACTCTGATTATTGCCAGTCTCAGTACTGACTGTGTATTGCTCTGATTATTGCAAGTCTCTGTACTGACTGTGTATAGCTCTGATTATTGCCAGTCTTTGTACTGACTGTGTATTGCTCTGATTATTGCCAGTCCCTGTACTGACTGTGTATTACTCTGATTATTACCAGTCCCTGTACTGACTGTGTATTACTCTGATTATTACCCCTCTCTGTACTGACTGTGTATTAATCTGATTATTGCCAGTCCCTGTACTGACTGTGTATGACTCTGATTATTATCAGTCCCTCTACTGACTGTGTATTACTCTGATTATTACCAGTCTCTGTACAGATTGTGGATTACTCTGATTATTACCAGTCTCTGTACAGATTGTGGATTACTCTGATTATTACCAGTCCCTGTACTAACTGCGTATTACTCTGATCATGGGCATTCTTTGTACTGATTGTGTATTACTCTGATTATTACCAGTCCCTGTACTGACTGTGTATTGCTCTGATTATTGCCAGTCCCTGTACTGACTGTATATTAGTCAGATTATTACCAGTCTCTGTACTGACTGTGTATTACTTTGATTATTACCATT
This sequence comes from Heterodontus francisci, assembly GCF_036365525.1. NCBI lineage: Eukaryota > Metazoa > Chordata > Chondrichthyes > Heterodontiformes > Heterodontidae > Heterodontus > Heterodontus francisci. Next base: position 14,075,365 of record NC_090395.1, read on the forward strand.
CTCTGCACTGACTGTGTATTACTCTGATTATTGCCAGTCTCGGTACTGACTGTGTATTACTCTGATTATTGCCAGTCTTTATACTGACTGTGTATTACTCTGATTATTACCAGTCTCTGTACTGACTGTGTATTGCTCTGATTATTGCCAGTCCCTGTACTGACTGTATATTAGTCAGATTATTACCAGTCTCTGTACTGACTGTGTATTCCTTTGATTATTACCATTCTCTGCACTGACTGTGTATTACTCTGATTATTGCCAGTCTCGGTACTGACTGTGTATTACTCTGATTATTACCAGTCTCTGTACAGACTGTGGTTTACTCTGATTATAACCAGTCCCTGTACTGATTGTGTATCACACTGATTATTGCAGTTCCCTGTACTAGCTGTGTATTACTCTGATCACGGGCATTCTCTGTACTGACTGTGTATTACTCAGATTATTGCCTCTGCCTGTACTGACAGTGTATTACTCTCATTGTTGCCAGTCTCTGTAATGACTGTGTATTGCTCTGATTATTGCCAGTCTCTGTCCTGACTGTGTATTACTCTGATTATTGCTTTTTGCTGCATTGACTGTGTATTACTCTGATTATTACCAGTCTTTGTACTGACTGTGCATTACTCTGATTATTGCCAGCCTCGGTACTGACTGTGTATTACTCTGATTATTACCAGTCTCGGGACTGACTGTGTATTACTCTGATTATTCCCAGTCTCTGTACAGACTGTGGATTACTCTGATTATTACCAGTCCCTGTACTAACTGCGTATTACTCTGATCATGGGCATTCTTTGTACTGATTGTGTATTACTCTGATTATTGCCAGTCTCTCTACTGACTGTGCATTACTCTGATTATTGCCAGTCTCTGTGCTGACTGTGGATTACTCTGATTATTACCAGTCCTGTTACTGACTGTGTATTACTCTGATTATTGCGGTTCCCTGTACAAACTGCGTATTACTCCGATCACGGGCATTCTCTGTACTGACTCTGTATTACTCTGATTATGGCCTCTCCCTGTACTGACTGTGTATTACTCTGATTGTTGCCTGTCTCTGTACTAACTGTGTATTACTCTGATTATTGCCAGTCTCAGTACTGACTGTGTATTGCTCTGATTATTGCAAGTCTCTGTACTGACTGTGTATAGCTCTGATTATTGCCAGTCTTTGTACTGACTGTGTATTGCTCTGATTATTGCCAGTCCCTGTACTGACTGTGTATTACTCTGATTATTACCAGTCCCTGTACTGACTGTGTATTACTCTGATTATTACCCCTCTCTGTACTGACTGTGTATTAATCTGATTATTGCCAGTCCCTGTACTGACTGTGTATGACTCTGATTATTATCAGTCCCTCTACTGACTGTGTATTACTCTGATTATTACCAGTCTCTGTACAGATTGTGGATTACTCTGATTATTACCAGTCTCTGTACAGATTGTGGATTACTCTGATTATTACCAGTCCCTGTACTAACTGCGTATTACTCTGATCATGGGCATTCTTTGTACTGATTGTGTATTACTCTGATTATTACCAGTCCCTGTACTGACTGTGTATTGCTCTGATTATTGCCAGTCCCTGTACTGACTGTATATTAGTCAGATTATTACCAGTCTCTGTACTGACTGTGTATTACTTTGATTATTACCATTCTCTGCACTGACTGTGTATTACTCTGATTATTGCCAGTCTCGGTACTGACTGTGTATTACTCTGATTATTGCCAGTCTTTATACTGACTGTGTATTACTCTGATTATTACCAGTCTCTGTACTGACTGTGTATTGCTCTGATTATCGCCAGTCCCTGTACTGACTGTATATTAGTCAGATTATTACCAGTCTCTGTACTGACTGTGTATTCCTTTGATTATTACCATTCTCTGCACTGACTGTGTATTACTCTGATTATTGCCAGTCTCGGTACTGACTGTGTATTACTCTGATTATTACCAGTCTCTGTACAGACTGTGGTTTACTCTGATTATAACCAGTCCCTGTACTGATTGTGTATCACACTGATTATTGCAGTTCCCTGTACTAGCTGTGTATTACTCTGATCACGGGCATTCTCTGTACTGACTGTGTATTACTCAGATTATTGCCTCTGCCTGTACTGACAGTGTATTACTCTCATTGTTGCCAGTCTCTGTAATGACTGTGTATTGCTCTGATTATTGCCAGTCTCTGTCCTGACTGTGTATTACTCTGATTATTGCTTTTTGCTGCATTGACTGTGTATTACTCTGATTATTACCAGTCTTTGTACTGACTGTGCATTACTCTGATTATTGCCAGCCTCGGTACTGACTGTGTATTACTCTGATTATTACCAGTCTCGGGACTGACTGTGTATTACTCTGATTATTCCCAGTCTCTGTACAGACTGTGGATTACTCTGATTATTACCAGTCCCTGTACTAACTGCGTATTACTCTGATCATGGGCATTCTTTGTACTGATTGTGTATTACTCTGATTATTGCCAGTCTCTCTACTGACTGTGCATTACTCTGATTATTGCAAGTCTCTGTCCTGACTGTGTATTGCTCTGATTATTGCCAGTCTTTGTACTGACTGTGTATTACTCATATTATTACCAGTCTCTGTACTGACTGTGTATTGCTCTGATTATTGCCAGTCCCTGTACTGACTGTATATTAGTCAGATTATTACCAGTCTCTGTACTGACTGTGTATTACTTTGATTATTACCATTCTCTGCACTGACTGTGTATTACTCTGATTATTGCCAGTCTCGGTACTGACTCTGTATTACTCAGATTATTACCAGTCTCTGTACAGACTGTGGTTTCCACTGATTATAACCAGTCCCTGTACTGATTGTGTATCACACTGATTATTGCAGTTCCCTGTACTAGCTGTGTATTACTCTGATCACGGGCATTCTCTGTACTGACTGTGTATTACTCAGATTATTGCCTCTGCCTGTACTGACTGTGTATTACTCTGATTGTTGCCAGTCTCTGGACTGACTGTGTATTACTCTGATTATTTACCAGTCTCGGTACTGACTGTGTATTACTCTGATTATTACCAGTCTCTGTACAGACTGTGGATTACTCTGATTATTACCAGTCTCTGTACAGACTGTGGATTACTCTGATTATTACCAGTCCCTGTACTAACTGCGTATTACTCTGAACATGGGCATTCTCTGTACTGATTGTGTATTACTCTGATTATTGCCAGTCTCTCTACTGACTGTGCATTACTCTGATTATTCCAAGTCTCTGTGCTGACTGTGGATTACTCTGATTATTACCAGTCCTGGTACTGACTGTGTATTACTCTGATTATTGCGGTTCCCTGTACAAACTGCGTATTACTCCGATCACGGGCATTCTCTGTACTGACTCTGTATTACTCTGATTATTGCCTCTGCCTGTACTGACTGTGTATTACTTTGATTGTTGCCTGTCTCTGTACTAACTGTGTATTACGCTGATTATTGCCAGTCTCAGTACTGACTGTGTATTGCTCTGATTATTGCAAGTCTCTGTACTGACTGTGCATAGCTCTGATTATTGCCAGTCTTTGTACTGACTGTGTATTACTCTGATTATTACCAGTCTCTGTACTGACAGTGTATTGCTCTGATTATTGCCAGTCCCTGTACTGACTGTGTATTACTCTGATTATTACCAGTCCCTGTACTGACTGTGTATTACTCTGATTATTACCCCTCTCTGTACTGACTGTGTATTAATCTGATTATTGCCAGTCCCTGTACTGACTGTGTATTACTCTGATTATTGCCAGTCCCTGTACTGACTGTGTATGACTCTGATTATTATCAGTCCCTCTACTGACTGTGTATTCGTCAGATTATTACCAGTCTCTGCACTGACAGTGTATTACTTTGATTATTACCAGTCTCTGCACTGTCTGTGTATTACTCTGATTATTGCCAGTCTCGGTACTGACTGTGTATTACTCTGATTATTGCCAGTCTCTGTACAGACTGTGGTTTACTCTGATTATAACTAGTCCCTGTACTGATTGTGTATTACTCTGATTATTGCAGTTCCCTGTACTAGCTGTGTATTTCTCTGATCACGGGCATTCTCTGTACTGACTGTATATTACTCTGATTATTGCCTCTGCCTGTACTGACTGTGTATTACTCTGATTGTTGCCAGTCTCTGTAATGACTGTGTATAGCTCTGATTATTGCCAGTCTCTGTGCTGACTGTGTAACACTCTGATTATTACCAGTCCCTGTTCTGACTGTGCATTACTCTGATTATTGCCAGTCCCTGTACTGACTGTGTATTACTCTGATTATTGCCAGTCTCTGTACTGACTGTGTCTTACTCTGATTATTACCAGTCTCTGTACTGACTGTGTAACACTCTGATTATTGCCAGTCCCTGTACTGACTGTGTATTACTCTCATTATTGCCAGTCTCTGTACAGATTGTGGATTACTCTGATTATTATCAGTCCCTGTACTGACTGTGTATTACTCTGATTATTACCAGTCTCTGTACTGACAGTGTATTACTCTGATTATTGCCAGTCCCTGTACTGACTGCGTCTTACTCTGATTATTGCCAGACCCTGTACAGACTGTATATTAGTCAGATTATTACCAGTCTCTGTACTGACTGTGTATTACTTTGATTATTACCAGTCTCTGCACTGTCTGTGTATTACTCTGATTATTGCCAGTCTCGATACTGACTGTGTATTACTCTGATTATTGAAAGTCTCGGTACAGACTGTGGTTCACTCTGATTATAACCAGTCCCTGTAATGATTGTGTATTTCTCTGATTGTTGCAGTTCCCTGTACTAGCAGTGTATTATTCTGATCACAGGCATTCTCTGTACTGACTGTATATTACTCTGATTATTGCCTCTGCCTGTACTGACTGTGTATTACTCTGATTGTTGCCAGTTCTGTAATGACTGTGTATTGCTCTGATTACTGCCAGTCTCTGTGCTGACTGTGCATTACGCTGATTATTACCAGTCCCTGTTCTGACAGTGCATTACTCTGATTATTGCCAGTACCTGTACTGACTGTGTCTTCCTCTGATTATTGCTTTTTGCTGTATTGACTGTGTATTACTCTGATTATTACCAGTCTCGGTACTGACTGTGTATTACTCTGATTATTGCCAGTCTCTGTACAGACTGTAGATTACTCTGATTATTACCAGTCCCTGTACTAACTGCGTATTACTCTGATCACGGGCATTCTCTGCACTGATTTTGTATTACTCTGATTATTGCCTCTGCCTGTACTGACTATGTATTACTCTGATTGTTGCCAGTATCTGTACTAACTGTGTATTACTCTGATTATAGCAAGTCTCTGTCCTGACTGTGTATTATTCTGATTATTGCCAGTCTCTCTACAGACTGTGCATTACTCTGATTATTGCAAGTCTCTGTACTGACTGTGGATTACTCTGATTATTACCAGTCCTGGTACTGACTGTGTATTACTCTGATTACTGCGGTTCCCTGTACTAACTGCGTATTACTCCGATCACGGGCATTCTCTGTACTGACTGTGTATTATTCTGATTATTGCCTCTGCCTGTACTGACTGCGTATTACTCTGATTGTTGCCAGTCTCTGTACTAACTGTGTATTACTCTGATTATTGCCAGTCTGTGTACTGACTGTGTATTGCTCTGATTATTGCAAGTCTCTGTACTGACTGTGTATAGCTCTGATTATTGCCAGTCTCTGTACTAACTGTGTATTACTCTGATTATTACAAGTCTCTGGACTGACTGTGTATTACTCTGACTATTACCTGTCTTTGTACTGATTGTGTATTACTCTGATTATTGCCAGTCTCTGTACTGACAGTGTTTTAATCTGATTATTACCAGTCCCTGTACTGACTGTGGATTACTCTGATTATTACCAGTCTCTGTACAGACTGTGGATTACTCTGATTATTACCAGTCCCTGTACTAACTGCGTATTACTCTGATCATGGGCATTCTTTGTACTGATTGTGTATTACTCTGATTATTGCCAGTCTCTCTACTGACTGTGCATTACTCTGATTATAGCAAGACTCTGTCCTGACTGTGCATTGCTCTGATTATTGCCAGTCTCTGTACTGACTGTGCATTACTTTGATTATTGCAAGTCTCTGTACTGACTGTGTATTACTCTGATTATTGCGGTTCCCTGTACTAACTGCGTATTACTCTGATCACGGGCATTCTCTGTCCTGACTGTGCATTACTCTGATTATTGCCTCTGCCTGTACTGACTGTGTATTACTCTGAAAGTTGCCAGTCTCTGTACTAACTGTGTATTACTCTGATTATTGCCTGTCTCTGTGCTGACTGTGTTTTGCTCTGATTATTGCAAGTCTCTGTACTGACTGTGTATTGCTCTGATTATTGCAAGTCTTTGGACTGACTGTGTATTACTCTGATTATTACCAGTCTCTGTATTGACTGTGTATTGCTCTGATTATTACCAGTCCCTGTACTGACTGTGTATTACTCTGATTATTACCAGTCCCTGTACTTACTGTGTATTACTCTGATTATTGCAAGTCTCTGTCCTGACTGTGTATTGCTCTGATTATTGCCAGTCTTTGTACTGACTGTGTATTACTCTGATTATTACCAGTCTCTGTACTGACTGTGTATTGCTCTGATTATTGCCAGTCCCTGTATTGACTGTATATTAGTCAGATTATTACCAGTCTCTGTACTGACTGTGTATTACTTTGATTATTACCATTCTCTGCACTGACTGTGTATTACTCTGATTATTGCCAGTCTCGGTACTGACTATGGTTTACTCTGATTATAACCAGTCCCTGCACTGATTGTGTATCACACTGATTATTGCAGTTCCCTGTACTAGCTGTGTATTACTCTGATCACGGGCATTCTCTGTACTGACTGTGTATTACTCAGATTATTGCCTCTGCCTGTACTGACAGTGTATTACTCTCATTGTTGCCAGTCTCTGTAATAACTGCGTATTGCTCTGATTATTGCCAGTCTCTGTACTGACTGTGCATTACTCTGATTATTGCCAGTCCCTGTACTGACTGTGTATTACTCTGATTATTGCCAGTCTCTGTACTGACTGTGTATTACTCTGATTATTGCTTTTTGCTGCATTGACTGTGTATTACTCTGATTATTACCAGTCTTTGTACTGACTGTGCATTACTCTGATTATTGCCAGCCTCGGTACTGACTGTGTATTACTCTGATTATTACCAGTCTCGGTACTGACTGTGTATTACTCTGATTATTACCAGTCTCTGTACAGATTGTGGATTACTCTGATTATTACCAGTCTCTGTACAGATTGTGGATTACTCTGATTATTACCAGTCCCTGTACTAACTGCGTATTACTCTGATCATGGGCATTCTTTGTACTGATTGTGTATTACTCTGATTATTGCCAGTCTCTCTACTGACTGTGCATTACTCTGATTATTGCAAGTCTCTGTCCTGACTGTGTATTGCTCTGATTATTGCCAGTCTTTGTACTGACTGTGTATTACTCTGATTATTACCAGTCTCTGTACTGACTGTGTATTGCTCTGATTATTGCCAGTCCCTGTACTGACTGTATATTAGTCAGATTATTACCAGTCTCTGTACTGACTGTGTATTACTTTGATTATTACCATTCTCTGCACTGACTGTGTATGACTCTGATTATTGCCAGTCTCGGTACTGACTGTGTATTACTCTGATTATTACCAGTCTCTGTACAGACTGTGGTTACCACTGATTATAACCAGTCCCTGTACTGATTGTGTATCACACTGATTATTGCAGTTCCCTGTACTAGCTGTGTATTACTCTGATCACGGGCATTCTCTGTACTGACTGTGTATTACTCAGATTATTGCCTCTGCCTGTACTGACTGTGTATTACTCTGATTGTTGCCAGTCTCTGTAATGACTGTGTATTGCTCTGATTATTGCCAGTCTCTGGACTGACTGTGCATTACTCTGATTATTACCAGTCCCTGTTCTGACTGTGCATTACTCTGATTATTGCCAGTCCCTGTACTGACTGTGTATTACTCTGATTATTGCCAGTCTCTGTACTGACTGTGTATTACTCTGATTATTGCTATTGCTGTATTGACTGTGTATTACTCTGATTATTACCAGTCTTTGTACTGACTGTGCATTACTCTGATTATTGCCAGCCTCGGTACTGACTGTGTATTACTCTGATTATTGCCAGTCTCGGTACTGACTGTGTATTACTCAGATTATTACCAGTCTCTGTACAGACTGTGGATTACTCTGATTATTACCAGTCTCTGTACAGACTGTGGATTACTCTGATCATTACCAGTCCCTGTACTAACTGCGTATTACTCTGATCATGGGCATTCTTTGTACTGATTGTGTATTACTCTGATAATTGCCAGTCTCTCTACTGACTGTGCATTACTCTGATTATTGCAAATCTCTGTACTGACTGTGGATTACTCTGATTATTACCAGTCCTGGTACTGACTGTGTATTACTCTGATTATTGCGGTTCCCTGTACAAACTGCGTATTACTCCGATCACGGGCATTCTCTGTACTGACTGTGTATTACTCTGATTATTGCCTCTGCCTGTACTGACTGTGTATTACTCTGATTATTGCCAGTCTCAGTACTGACTGTGTATTGCTCAGATTATTGCAAGTCTCTGTACTGACTGTGTATTACTCTGATTATTACCGTCTCTGTACTGACAGTGTTTTGCTCTGATTATTGCCAGTCCCTGGTCTGACTGTGTATTACTCTGATTATTACCAGTCCCTGTACTGACTGTGTATTACTCTGATTATTACCCCTCTCTGTACTGACTGTGTATTACTCTGATTATTGCCAGTCCCTGTACTGACTGTGTATTACTCTGATTATTGCCAGTCCCTGTACTGACTGTGTATTACTCTGATTATTATCAGTCCCTGTACTGACTGTGTATTACTCTGATTATTACCATTCTCTGTACTGACAGTGTATTACTCTGATTATTGCCAGTCCCTGTACTGACTGTGTATTACTCTGATTATTGCCAGTCCCTGTACTGACTGTATATTAGTCAGATTATTACCAGTCTCTGGACTGACTGTGTATTACTTTGATTATTACCAGTCTCTGCACTGACTGTGTATTACTCTGATTATTGCCTGTCTCGGTACTGACTGTGTATTACTCTGATTATTGCCAGTCTCTGTACAGACTGTGGTTTCCACTGATTATAACCAGTCCCTGTACTGATTGTGTATCACACTGATTATTGCAGTTCCCTGTACTAGCTGTGTATTACTCTGATCACGGGCATTCTCTGTACTGACTGTGTATTACTCAGATTATTGCCTCTGCCTGTACTGACTGTGTATTACTCTGATTGTTGCCATTCTCTGTAATGACTGTGTATTGCTCTGATTATAACCAGTCCCTGTACTGATTGTGTATTACTCTGATTATTGCAGTTCCCTGTACTAGCTGTGTATTTCTCTGATCACGGGCATTCTCTGTACTGACTGTATATTACTCTGATTATTGCCTCTGCCTGTACTGACTGTGTATTACTCTGATTGTTGCCAGTCTCTGTAATGACTGTGTATAGCTCTGATTATTGCCAGCCTCTGTGCTGACTGTGCATTACGCTGATTGTTACCAGTCCCTGTTCTGACTGTGCATTACTCTGATTATTGCCAGTCCCTGTACTGACTGTGTATTACTCTGATTATTACCAGTCTCTGTACTGACTGTGTATTGCTCTGATTATTGCCAGTCCCTGTACTGACTGTATATTAGTCAGATTATTACCAGTCTCTGAACTGACTGTGTATTACTTTGATTATTACCATTCTCTGCACTGACTGTGTATTACTCTGATTATTGCCAGTCTCGGTACTGACTGTGTATTACTCTGATTATTACCAGTCTCTGTACAGACTGTGGTTTCCACTGATTATAACCAGTCCCTGTACTGATTGTGTATCACACTGATTATTGCAGTTCCCTGTACTAGCTGTGTATTACTCTGATCACGGGCATTCTCTGTACTGACTGTGTATTACTCAGATTATTGCCTCTGCCTGTACTGACTGTGTATTACTCTGATTGTTGCCAGTCTCTGTAATGACTGTGTATTGCTCTGATTATTGCCAGTCTCTGGACTGACTGTGCATTACTCTGATTATTACCAGTCCCTGTTCTGACTGTGCATTACTCTGATTATTGCCAGTCCCTGTACTGACTGTGTATTACTCTGATTATTGCCAGTCTCTGTACTGACTGTGTATTACTCTGATTATTGCTTTTTGCTGTATTGACTGTGTATTACTCTGATTATTGCCAGTCTCTGTACTGACTGTGCATTACTCTGATTATTGCCAGTCCCTGTACTGACTGTGTATTACTCTGATTATTACCAGTCTTTGTACTGACTGTGCATTACTCTGATTATTGCCAGCCTCGGTACTGACTGTGTATTACTCTGATTATTGCCAGTCTCGGTACTGACTGTGTATTACTCAGATTATTACCAGTCTCTGTACAGACTGTGGATTACTCTGATTATTACCAGTCTCTGTACAGACTGTGGATTACTCTGATCATTACCAGTCCCTGTACTAACTGCGTATTACTCTGATCATGGGCATTCTTTGTACTGATTGTGTATTACTCTGATTATTGCCAGTCTCTCTACTGACTGTGCATTACTCTGATTATTGCAAATCTCTGTACTGACTGTGGATTACTCTGATTATTGCCAGTCCCTGTACTGACTGTGTATTACTCTGATTATTATCAGTCCCTGTACTGACTGTGTATTACTCTGATTATTACCATTCTCTGTACTGACAGTGTATTACTCTGATTATTGCCAGTCCCTGTACTGACTGTGCATTACTCTGATTATTGCGGTTCCCTGTACAAACTGCGTATTACTCCGATCACGGGCATTCTCTGTTCTGACTGTGTATTACTCTGATTATTGCCTCTGCCTGTACTGACTGTGTATTACTCTGATTGTTGCCAGTCTCTGTACTAACTGTGTATTACTCTGATTGTTGCCAGTCTCAGTACTGACTGTGTATTGCTCGGATTATTGCAAGTCTCTGTACTGACTGTGTATTACTCTGATTATTCCCAGTCTCTGTGCTGACAGTGTTTTGCTCTGATTATTGCCAGTCCCTTGTCTGACTGTGTATTACTCTGATTATTACCAGTCCCTGTACTGACTGTGTATTACTCTGATTATTACCCCTCTCTGTACTGACTGTGTATTACTCCGATTATTGCCAGTCCCTGTACTGACTGTGTATTACTCTGATTATTGCCAGTCCCTGTACTGACTGTGTATTACTCTGATTATTATCAGTCCCTGTACTGACTGTGTATTACTCTGATTATTACCATTCTCTGTACTGACTGTGTATTACTCTGATTATTGCCAGTCCCTGTACTGACTGTATATTAGTCAGATTATTACCAGTCTCTGGACTGACTGTGTATTACTTTGATTATTACCAGTCTCTGCACTGTCTGTGTATTACTCTGATTATTGCCTGTCTCGGTACTGACTGTGTATTACTCTGATTATTGCCAGTCTCTGTACAGACTGTGGATTACTAAGATTATAACCAGTCCCTGTACTTATTGTGTATTACTCTGATTATTGCAGTTCCCTGTACTAGCTGTGTATTTCTCTGATCACGGGCATTCTCTGTACTGACTGTATATTACTCTAATTATTGCCTCTGCCTGTACTGACTGTGTATTACTCTGATTGTTGCCAGTCTCTGTAATGACTGTGTATAGCTCTGATTATTGCCAGTCTCTGTGCTGACTGTGCATTACGCTGATTGTTACCAGTCCCTGTTCTGACTGTGCATTACTCTGATTATTGCCAGTCCCTGTACTGACTGTGTATTACTCTGATTATTGCCAGTCTCTGTACTGACTGTGTCCTACTCTCATTATTGCCAGTCTCTGTATTGACTGTGTAACACTCTGATTTTTGCCAGTCCCTGTACTGACTGTGTATTACTCTGATTATTATCAGTCCCTGTACTGACTGTGTATTACTCTGATTATTACCAGTCTCTGTACAGACTGTGGATTACTCTGATTATTACCAGTCTCTGTACAGACTGTGGATTACTCTGATTATTACCAGTCCCTGTACTAACTGCGTATTACTCTGATCATGGGCATTCTTTGTACTGATTGTGTATTACTCTGATTATTGCCAGTCTCTCTACTGACTGTGCATTACTCTGATTATTGCAAGTCTCTGCACTGACTGTGTATTGCTCTGATTATTACCAGTCCCTGTACTGACTGTGTATTACTCTGATTATTACCAGTCCCTGTACTTACTGTGTATTAATCTGATTATTGCAAGTCTCTGTCCTGACTGTGTATTGCTCTGATTATTGCCAGTCTTTGTACTGACTGTGTATTACTCTGATTATTACCAGTCTCTGTACTGACTGTGTATTGCTCTGATTATTGCCAGTCCCTGTACTGACTGTGTATTACTCTGATTATTGCCAGTCCCTGTACTGACTGTGTATTACTCTGATTATTATCAGTCCCTGTACTGACTGTGTATTACTCTGATTATTACCATTCTCTGTACTGACTGTGTATTACTCTGATTATTGCCAGTCCCTGTACTGACTGTATATTAGTCAGATTATTACCAGTCTCTGGACTGACTGTGTATTACTTTGATTATTACCAGTCTCTGCACTGTCTGTGTATTACTCTGATTATTGCCTGTCTCGGTACTGACTGTGTATTACTCTGATTATTGCCAGTCTCTGTACAGACTGTGGATTACTAAGATTATAACCAGTCCCTGTACTTATTGTGTATTACTCTGATTATTGCAGTTCCCTGTACTAGCTGTGTATTTCTCTGATCACGGGCATTCTCTGTACTGACTGTATATTACTCTAATTATTGCCTCTGCCTGTACTGACTGTGTATTACTCTGATTGTTGCCAGTCTCTGTAATGACTGTGTATAGCTCTGATTATTGCCAGTCTCTGTGCTGACTGTGCATTACGCTGATTGTTACCAGTCCCTGTTCTGACTGTGCATTACTCTGATTATTGCCAGTCCCTGTACTGACTGTGTATTACTCTGATTATTGCCAGTCTCTGTACTGACTGTGTCCTACTCTCATTATTGCCAGTCTCTGTATTGACTGTGTAACACTCTGATTTTTGCCAGTCCCTGTACTGACTGTGTATTACTCTGATTATTATCAGTCCCTGTACTGACTGTGTATTACTCTGATTATTACCAGTCTCTGTACAGACTGTGGATTACTCTGATTATTACCAGTCTCTGTACAGACTGTGGATTACTCTGATTATTACCAGTCCCTGTACTAACTGTGTATTACTCTGATCATGGGCATTCTTTGTACTGATTGTGTATTACTCTGATTATTGCCAGTCTCTCTACTGACTGTGCATTACTCTGATTATTGCAAGTCTCTGCACTGACTGTGTATTGCTCTGATTATTACCAGTCCCTGTACTGACTGTGTATTACTCTGATTATTACCAGTCCCTGTACTTACTGTGTATTAATCTGATTATTGCAAGTCTCTGTCCTGACTGTGTATTGCTCTGATTATTGCCAGTCTTTGTACTGACTGTGTATTACTCTGATTATTACCAGTCTCTGTACTGACTGTGTATTGCTCTGATTATTGCCAGTCCCTGTACTGACTGTATATTAGTCAGATTATTACCAGTCTCTGTACTGACTGTGTATTACTCTGATTATTACCAGTCCCTGTACTTACTGTGTATTAATCTGATTATTGCAAGTCTCTGTCCTGACTGTGTATTGCTCTGATTATTGCCAGTCTTTGTACTGACTGTGTATTACTCTGATTATTACCAGTCTCTGTACTGACTGTGTATTGCTCTGATTATTGCCAGTCCCTGTACTGACTGTATATTAGTCAGATTATTACCAGTCCCTGTACTGACTGTATATTAGTCAGATTATTACCAGTCTCTGTACTGACTGTGTATTACTTTGATTATTACCATTCTCTGCACTGACTGTGTATTACTCTGATTATTGCCAGTCTCGGTACTGACTGTGTATTACTCTGATTATTACCAGTCTCTGTACAGACTGTGGTTTCCACTGATTATAACCAGTCCCTGTACTGATTGTGTATCACACTGATTATTGCAGTTCCCTGTACTAGCTGTGTATTACTCTGATCACGGGCATTCTCTGTACTGACTGTGTATTACTCAGATTATTGCCTCTGCCTGTACTGACTGTGTATTACTCTGATTGTTGCCAGTCTCTGTAATGACTGTGTATTGCTCTGATTATTGCCAGTCTCTGGACTGACTGTGCATTACTCTGATTATTACCAGTCCCTGTTCTGACTGTGCATTACTCTGATTATTGCCAGACCCTGTACTGACTGTGTATTACTCTGATTATTGCCAGTCTCTGTACTGACTGTGTATTACTCTGATTATTGCTTTTTGCTGTATTGACTGTGTATTACTCTGATTATTACCAGTCTTTGTACTGACTGTGCATTACTCTGATTATTGCCAGCCTCGGTACTGACTGTGTATTAATCTGATTATTGCCAGTCTCGGTACTGACTGTGTATTACTCAGATTATTACCAGTCTCTATACAGACTCTGGATTACTCTGATTATTACCAGTCTCTGTACAGACTGTGGATTACTCTGATCATTACCAGTCCCTGTACTAACTGCGTATTACTCTGATCATGGGCATTCTTTGTACTGATTGTGTATTACTCTGATTATTGCCAGTCTCTCTACTGACTGTGCATTACTCTGATTATTGCAAGTCTCTGTACTGACTGTGGATTACTCTGATTATTACCAGTCCTGGTACTGACTGTGTATTACTCTGATTATTGCGGTTCCCTGTACAAACTGTGTATTACTCCGATCATGGGCATACTCTGTACTGACTGTGTATTACTCTGATTATTGCCTCTGCCTGTACTGACTGTGTATTACTCTGATTGTTGCCAGTCTCTGTACTAACTGTGTATTACTCAGATTATTGCCAGTCTCAGTACTGACTGTGTATTGCTCGGATTATTGCAAGTCTCTGTACTGACTGTGTATTACTCTGATTATTACCAGTCTCTGTACTGACAGTGTTTTGCTCTGATTATTGCCAGTCCCTGTACTGACTGTGTATTACTCTGATTATTACCAGTCCCTGTACTGACTGTGTATTACTCTGATTATTACCCCTCTCTGTTCTGACTGTGTATTACTCTGATTATTGCCAGTCCCTGTACTGACTGTGTATTACTCTGATTATTGCCAGTCCCTGTACTGACTGTGTATTACTCTGATTATTATCAGTCCCTGTACTGACTGTGTATTACTCTGATTATTACCATTCTCTGTACAGACAGTGTATTACTCTGATTATTGCCAGTCCCTGTACTGACTGTGTATTACTCTGATTATTATCAGTCCCTGTACTGACTGTGTATTACTCTGATTATTACCATTCTCTGTACTGACAGTGTATTACTCTGATTATTGCCAGTCCCTGTACTGACTGTGTATTACTCTGATTATTGCCAGTCCCTGTACTGACTGTATATTAGTCAGATTATTACCAGTCTCTGGACTGACTGTGTATTACTTTGATTATTACCAGTCTCTGCACTGTCTGTGTATTACTCTGATTATTGCCTGTCTCGGTACTGACTGTGTATTACTCTGATAATTGCCAGTCTCTGTACAGACTGTGGTTTACTAAGATTATAACCAGTCCCTGTACTTATTGTGTATTACTCTTATTATTGCAGTTCCCTGTACTAGCTGTGTATTTCTCTGATCACGGGCATTCTCTGTACTGACTGTATATTACTCTGATTATTGCCTCTGCCTGTACTGACTGTGTATTACTCTGATTGTTGCCAGTCTCTGTAATGACTGTGTATAGCTCTGATTATTGCCAGTCTCTGTGCTGACTGTGCATTACGCTGATTGTTACCAGTCCCTGTTCTGACTGTGCATTACTCTGATTATTGCCAGTCCCTGTACTGACTGTGTATTACTCTGATTATTGCCAGTCTCTGGACTGACTGTGTCTTACTCTGATTATTACCAGTCTCTGTATTGACTGTGTAACACTCTGATTTTTGCCAGTCCCTGTACAGACTGTGGATTACTCTGATTATTGCCAGTCCCTGTACTAACTGCGTATTACTCTGATCATGGGCATTCTTTGTACTGATTGTGTATTACTCTGATTATTGCCAGTCTCTCTACTGACTGTGCATTACTCTGATTATTGCAAGTCTCTGTACTGACTGTGTATTGCTCTGATTATTACCAGTCCCTGTACTGACTGTGTATTACTCTGATTATTACCAGTCCCTGTACTTACTGTGTATTAATCTGATTATTGCAAGTCTCTGTCCTGACTGTGTATTGCTCTGATTATTGCCAGTCTTTGTACTGACTGTGTATTACTCTGATTATTACCAGTCTCTGTACTGACTGTGTATTGCTCTGATTATTGCCAGTCCCTGTACTGACTGTATATTAGTCAGATTATTACCAGTCTCTGTACTGACTGTGTATTACTTTGATTATTACCATTCTCTGCACTGACTGTGTATTACTCTGATTATTGCCAGTCTCGGTACTGACTGTGTATTACTCTGATTATTACCAGTCTCTGTACAGACTGTGGTTTCCACTGATTATAACCAGTCCCTGTACTGATTGTGTATCACACTGATTATTGCAGTTCCCTGTACTAGCTGTGTATTACTCTGTTCGCGGGCATTCTCTGTACTGACTGTGTATTACTCAGATTATTGCCTTTGCCTGTACTGACTGTGTATTACTCTGATTGTTGCCAGTCTCTGTAATGACTGTGTATTGCTCTGATTATTGCCAGTCTCTGGACTGACTGTGCATTACTCTGATTATTACCAGTCCCTGTTCTGACTGTGCATTACTCTGATTATTGCCAGTCCCTGTACTGACTGTGTATTACTCTGATTATTGCCAGTCTCTGTACTGACTGTGTATTACTCTGATTATTGCTTTTTGCTGTATTGACTGTGTATTACTCTGATTATTACCAGTCTTTGTACTGACTGTGCATTACTCTGATTATTGCCAGCCTCAGTACTGACTGTGTATTACTCTGATTATTGCCAGTCTCGGTACTGACTGTGTATTACTCAGATTATTACCAGTCTCTATACAGGCTGTGGATTACTCTGATTATTACCAGTTTCAGTACTGACTGTGTATTGCTCGGATTATTGCAAGTCTCTGTACTGACTGTGTATTACTCTGATTATTACCAGTCTCTGTACTGACAGTGTTTTGCTCTGATTATTGCCAGTCCCTGTACTGACTGTGTATTACTCTGATTATTACCAGTCCCTGTACTGACTGTGTATTACTCTGATTATTACCCCTCTCTGTACTGACTGTGTATTACTCTGATTATTGCCAGTCCCTGTACTGACTGTGTATTACTCTGATTATTGCCAGTCCCTGTACTGACTGTGTATTACTCTGATTATTATCAGTCCCTGTACTGACTGTGTATTACTCTGATTATTACAATTCTCTGTACAGACAGTGTATTACTCTGATTATTGCTAGTCCCTGTACTGACTGTGTATTACTCTGATTATTGCCAGTCCCTGTACTGACTGTATATTCGTCAGATTATTACCAGTCTCTGTACTGACTGTGTATTACTTTGATTATTACCAGTCTCTGCACTGTCTGTGTATTACTCTGATTATTGCCTGTCTCGGTACTGACTGTGTATTACTCTGATTATTGCCAGTCTCTGTACAGACTGTGGTTTACTAAGATTATAACCAGTCCCTGTACTGATTGTGTATTACTCTGATTATTGCAGTTCCCTGTACTAGCTGTGTATTTCTCTGATCACGGGCATTCTCTGTACTGACTGTATATTACTCTGATTATTGCCTCTGCCTGTACTGACTGTGTATTACTCTGATTGTTGCCAGTCTCTGTAATGACTGTGTGTAGCTTGATTATTGCCAGTCTCTGTGCTGACTGTGCATTACGCTGATTGTTACCAGTCCCTGTTCTGACTGTGCATTACTCTGATTATTGCCAGTCCCTGTACTGACTGTGTATTACTCTGATTATTGCCAGTCTCTGTACTGACTGTGTCTTACTCTGATTATTACCAGTCTCTGTACTGACTGTGTAACACTCTGATTTTTGCCAGTCCCTGTACTGACTGTGTATTACTCTGATTATTGCCAGTCCCTGTACTGACTGTGTATTACTCTGATTATTACCAGTCTCTGTACTGACAGTGTATTACTCTGATTATTGCCTGTCCCTGTACTGACTGTGTATTACTCTGATTATTGCCAGTCCCTGTACAGACTGTATATTACTCTGATTATTGCCAGTCTCTGTACAGACTGTGGTTTACTCTGATTATAACCAGTCCCTGTACTGATTGTGTATTACTCTGATTATTGCAGTTCCCTGTACTAGCAGTGTATTACTCTGATCACGGGCATTCTCTGTACTGACTGTATATTACTCTGATTATTGCCTCTGCCTGTACTGACTGTGTATTACTCTGATTGTTGCCAGTCTCTGTAATGACTGTGTATAGCTCTGATTATTGCCAGTCTCTGTACTGACTGTGCATTACTCTGATTATTACCAGTCCCTGTTCTGACAGTGCATTACTCTGATTATTGCCAGTCCCTGTACTGACTGTGTATTACTCTGATTATCGCTTTTTGCTGCATTGACTGTGTATTACTCTGATTATTACCAGTCTCGGTACTGACTGTGTATTACTCAGATTATTACCAGTCTCTGTACAGACTGTGGATTACTCTGATTATTACCAGTCTCTGTACAGACTGTAGATTACTCTGATTATTACCAGTCCCTGTACTAACTGCGTATTACTCTGATCACGGGCATTCTCTGTACTGACTGTGTATTACTCTGATTGTTGCCAGTATCTGTACTGACTGTGTATTACTCTGATTATAGCAAGTCTCTGTCCTGACTGTGTATTACTCTGATTATTGCCAGTCTCTCAACTGACTGTGTATTACTCTGATTATTATAAGTCTCTGGACTGACTGTGTATTACTCTGACTATTACCAGTCCTGGTACTGACTGTGTATTACTCTGATTATTGCGGTTCCCTGTACTAACTGCGTATTACTCCGATCACGGGCATTCCCTGTACTGACTGTGTATTATTCTGATTATTGCCTCTGCCTGTACTGACTGTGCATTACTCTGATTATTGCCAGTCTCTGTACTGACAGTGTTTTAATCTGATTATTACCAGTCCCTGTACTGACTGTGCATTACTCTGATTATAGCAAGACACTGTCCTGACTGTGTATTGCTCTGATTGTTGCCAGTCTCTGTACTGACTGTGCATTACTTTGATTATTGCAAGTCTCTGTACTGACTGTGTATTACTCTGATTATTGCGGTTCCCTGTACTAACTGCGTATTACTCTGATCACGGGCATTCTCTGCCCTGACTGTGTATTACTCTGATTATTGCCTCTGCCTGTACTGACTGTGTATTACTCTGATTGTTGCCAGTCTCTGTACTAACTGTGTATTACTCTGATTATTGCCTCTGCCTGTACTGACTGTGTATTACTCTGATTGTTGCCAGTCTCTGTAATGACTGTGTATTGCTCTGATTATTGCCAGTCTCTGGACTGACTGTGCATTACTCTGATTATTACCAGTCCCTGTTCTGACTGTGCATTACTCTGATTATTGCCAGTCCCTGTACTGACTGTGTATTACTCTGATTATTGCCAGTCTCTGTACTGACTGTGTATTACTCTGATTATTGCTTTTTGCTGTATTGACTGTGTATTACTCTGATTATTACCAGTCTTTGTACTGACTGTGCATTACTCTGATTATTGCCAGCCTCAGTACTGACTGTGTATTACTCTGATTATTGCCAGTCTCGGTACTGACTGTGTATTACTCAGATTATTACCAGTCTCAGTACTGACTGTGTATTGCTCGGATTATTGCAAGTCTCTGTACTGACTGTGTATTACTCTGATTATTACCAGTCTCTGTACTGACAGTGTTTTGCTCTGATTATTGCCAGTCCCTGTACTGACTGTGTATTACTCTGATTATTACCAGTCCCTGTACTGACTGTGTATTACTCTGATTATTACCCCTCTCTGTACTGACTGTGTATTACTCTGATTATTGCCAGTCCCTGTACTGACTGTGTATTACTCTGATTATTATCAGTCCCTGTACTGACTGTGTATTACTCTGATTATTACCATTCTCTGTACAGACAGTGTATTACTCTGATTATTGCTAGTCCCTGTACTGACTGTGTATTACTCTGATTATTGCCAGTCCCTGTACTGACTGTATATTCGTCAGATTATTACCAGTCTCTGTACTGACTGTGTATTACTTTGATTATTACCAGTCTCTGCACTGTCTGTGTATTACTCTGATTATTGCCTGTCTCGGTACTGACTGTGTATTACTCTGATTATTGCCAGTCTCTGTACAGACTGTGGTTTACTAAGATTATAACCAGTCCCTGTACTGATTGTGTATTACTCTGATTATTGCAGTTCCCTATACTAGCTGTGTATTTCTCTGATCACGGGCATTCTCTGTACTGACTGTATATTACTCTGATTATTGCCTCTGCCTGTACTGACTGTGTATTACTCTGATTGTTGCCAGTCTCTGTAATGACTGTGTATAGCTCTGATTATTGCCAGTCTCTGTACTGACTGTGCATTACGCTGATTATTACCAGTCCCTGTTCTGACAGTGCATTACTCTGATTATTGCCAGTCCCTGTACTGACTGTGTATTACTCTGATTATCGCTTTTTGCTGCATTGACTGTGTATTACTCTGATTATTACCAGTCTCGGTACTGACTGTGTATTACTCAGATTATTACCAGTCTCTGTACAGACTGTGGATTACTCTGCTTATTACCAGTCTCTGTACAGACTGTAGATTACTCTGATTATTACCAGTCCCTGTACTAACTGCGTATTACTCTGATCACGGGCATTCTCTGTACTGACTGTGTATTACTCTGATTATTGCCTGTCTCTGTGCTGACTGTGTTTTGCTCTGATTATTGCAAGTCTCTGTACTGACTGTGTATTGCTCTGATTATTGCAAGTCTTTGTACTGACTGTGTATTACTCTGATTATTACCAGTCTCTGTACTGACTGTGTATTGCTCTGATTATTACCAGTCCCTGTACTGACTGTGTATTACTCTGATTATAACCAGTCCCTGTACTGACTGTGTATTACTCTGATTATTGCAAGTCTCTGTACTGACTGGGTATTGCTCTGATTATTGCCAGTCTTTGTACTGACTGTGTATTGCTCTGATTATTACCAGTCCCTGTACTGACTGTGTATTACTTTGATTATTACCATTCTCTGTACTGACTGTGTATTACTCTGATGATTGCAAGTCTCTGTACTGACTGTGTATTACTCTGATTATTGCCAGTCTCTCTACTGACTGTGCATTACTCTGATTATTGCAAGTCTCTGTACTGACTGTGTATTACTCTGATTATTACCAGTCCCTGTACTGACTGTGTATTACTCTGATTATAGCAAGTCTCTGTACTGACTGTGTATTGCTCTGATTATTGCCAGTCTTTGTACTGACTGTGTATTACTCTGATTATTACCAGTCCCTGTACTGACTGTGTATTACTTTGATTATTACCATTCTCTGCACTGACTGTGTATTACTCTGATTATTGCAAGTCTCTGTACTGACTGTGTATTACTCTGATTATTGCCAGTCTCTCTACTGACTGTGCATTACTCCGATTATTGCAAGTCTCTGTACTGACTGTGGATTACTCTGATTATTACCAGTCCTGGTATTGACTGTGTATTACTCTGATTATTGCGGTTCCCTGTACTAACTGCGTATTACTCCGATCACGGGCATTCCCTGTACTGACTGTGTATTATTCTGATTGTTGCCTCTATCTGTACTGACTGCGTATTACTCTGATTGTTGCCAGTCCCTGTACTGACTGTGTATTACTCTGATTATTACCCCTCTCTGTACTGACTGTGTATTACTCTGATTATTGCCAGTCCCTGTACTGACTGTGTATTACTCTGATTATTGCCAGTCCCTGTACTGACTGTGTATTACTCTGATTATTATCAGTCCCTGTACTGACTGTGTATTACTCTGATTATTACCATTCTCTGTACTGACAGTGTATTACTCTGATTATTGCCAGTCCCTGTACTGACTGTGTATTACTCTGATTATTGGCAGTCCCTGTACTGACTGTATATTCGTCAGATTATTACCAGTCTCTGTACTGACTGTGTATTACTTTGATTATTACCAGTCTCTGCACTGTCTGTGTATTACTCTGATTATTGCCTGTCTCGGTACTGACTGTGTATTACTCTGATTATTGCCAGTCTCTGTACAGACTGTGGTTTACTAAGATTATAACCAGTCCCTGTACTGATTGTGTATTACTCTGATTATTGCAGTTCCCTGTACTAGCTGTGTATTTCTCTGATCACGGGCATTCTCTGTACTGACTGTATATTATTCTGATTATTGCCTCTGCCTGTACTGACTGTGCATTACTCTGATTATTGCCAGTCTCTGTACTGACAGTGTTTTAATCTGATTATTACCAGTCCCTGTACTGACTGTGCATTACTCTGATTATAGCAAGACTCTGTCCTGACTGTGTATTGCTCTGATTGTTGCCAGTCTCTGTACTGACTGTGCATTACTTTGATTATTGCAAGTCTCTGTACTGACTGTGTATTACTCTGATTATTGTGGTTCCCTGTACTAACTGCGTATTACTCTGATCACGGGCATTCTCTGCCCTGACTGTGTATTACTCTGATTATTGCCTCTGCCTGTACTGACTGTGTATTACTCTGATTGTTGCCAGTCTCTGTACTAACTGTGTATTACTCTGATAATTGCCTGTCTCTGTGCTGACTGTGTTTTGCTCTGATTATTGCAAGTCTCTGTACTGACTGTGTATTGCTCTGATTATTGCAAGTCTTTGTACTGACTGTGTATTACTCTGATTATTACCAGTCTCTGTACTGACTGTGTATTGCTCTGATTATTACCAGTCCCTGTACTGACTGTGTATTACTCTGATTATAACCAGTCCCTGTACTGACTGTGTATTACTCTGATTATTGCAAGTCTCTGTACTGACTGTGTATTGCTCTGATTATTGCCAGTCTTTGTACTGACTGTGTATTGCACTGATAAATACCAGTCCCTGTACTGACTGTGTATTACTTTGATTATTACCATTCTCTGTACTGACTGTGTATTACTCTGATTATTGCAAGTCTCTGTACTGACTGTGTATTACTCTGATTATTGCCAGTCTCTCTACTGACTGTGCATTACTCTGATTATTGCAAGTCTCTGTACTGACTGTGTATTACTCTGATTATTGCAAGTCTCTGTACTGACTGTGTATTGCTCTGATTATTGCCAGTCTTTGTACTGACTGTGTATTACTCTGATTATTACCAGTCCCTGTACTGACTGTGTATTACTCTGATTATTGCCAGTCTCTCTACTGACTGTGCATTACTCTGATTATTGCAAGTCTCTGTACTGACTGTGTATTACTCTGATTATTGCCAGTCTCTCTACTGACTGTGCATTACTCTGATTATTGCAAGTCTCTGTACTGACTGTGTATTACTCTGATTATTGCAAGTCTCTGTACTGACTGTGTATTACTCTGATTATTGCAAGTCTCTGTACTGACTGTGTATTGCTCTGATTATTGCCAGTCTTTGTACTGACTGTGTATTAATCTGATTATTACCAGTCCCTGTACTGACTGTGTATTACTCTGATTATTGCAAGTCTCTGTACTGACTGTGTATTGCTCTGATTATTGCCAGTCTTTGTACTGACTGTGTATTACTCTGATTATTACCAGTCCCTGTACTGACTGTGTATTACTTTGATTATTACCATTCTCTGCACTGACTGTGTATTACTCTGATTATTGCAAGTCTCTGTACTGACTGTGTATTACTCTGATTATTGCCAGTCTCTCTACTGACTGTGCATTGCTCTGATTATTGCAAGTCTCTGTACTGACTGTGGATTACTCTGATTATTACCAGTCGTGGTATTGACTGTGTATTACTCTGATTATTGCGGTTCCCTGTACTAACTGCGTATTACTCCGATCACGGGCATTCCCTGTACTGACTGTGTATTATTCTGATTGTTGCCTCTGCCTGTACTGACTGCGTATTACTCTGATTGTTGCCAGTCCCTGTACTGACTGTGTATTACTCTGATTATTACCCCTCTCTGTACTGACTGTGTATTACTCTGATTATTGCCAGTCCCTGTACTGACTGTGTATTACTCTGATTATTGCCAGTCCCTGTACTGACTGTGTATTACTCTGATTATTATCAGTCCCTGTACTGACTGTGTATTACTCTGATTATTACCATTCTCTGTACTGACAGTGTATTACTCTGATTATTGCCAGTCCCTGTACTGACTGTGTATTACTCTGATTATTGCCAGTCCCTGTACTGACTGTATATTCGTCAGATTATTACCAGTCTCTGTACTGACTGTGTATTACTTTGATTATTACCAGTCTCTGCACTGTCTGTGTATTACTCTGATTATTGCCTGTCTCGGTACTGACTGTGTATTACTCTGATTATTGCCAGTCTCTGTACAGACTGTGGTTTACTAAGATTATAACCAGTCCCTGTACTGATTGTGTATTACTCTGATTATTGCAGTTCCCTGTACTAGCTGTGTATTTCTCTGATCACGGGCATTCTCTGTACTGACTGTATATTACTCTGATTATTGCCTCTGCCTGTACTGACTGTGTATTACTCTGATTGTTGCCAGTCTCTGTAATGACTGTGTATAGCTCTGATTATTGCCAGTCTCTGTGCTGACTGTGCATTACGCTGATTGTTACCGGTCCCTGTTCTGACTGTGCATTACTCTGATTATTGCCAGTCCCTGTACTGACTGTGTATTACTCTGATTATTGCCAGTCTCTGTACTGACTGTGTCTTACTCTGATTATTACCAGTCTCTGTACTGACTGTGTAACACTCTGATTTTTGCCAGTCCCTGTACTGACTGTGTATTACTCTGATTATTGCCAGTCCCTGTACTGACTGTGTTCTTTTGGGCCTCCTTATCTCGAGAGACAATGGATACGCGCCTGGAGGTGGTCAGTGGTTTGTGAAGCAGCGCCTGGAGTGGCTATAAAGGCCAATTCTGGAGTGACAGGCTCTTCCACAGGTGCTGCAGAGAAATTTGTTTGTTGGGGCTGTTGCACAGTTGGCTCTCCCCTTGCGCCTCTGTCTTTTTTCCTGCCAACTACTCAGTCTCTTCGACTCGCCACAATTTAGCCCTGTCTTTATGGCTGCCCGCCAGCTCTGGCGAATGCTGGCAACTGACTCCCACGACTTGTGATCAATGTCACACGATTTCATGTCGCGTTTGCAGACGTCTTTATAACGGAGACATGGACGGCCGGTGGGTCTGATACCAGTGGCGAGCTCGCTGTACAATGTGTCTTTGGGGATCCTGCCATCTTCCATGCGGCTCACATGGCCAAGCCATCTCAAGCGCCGCTGACTCAGTAGTGTGTATAAGCTGGGGATGTTGGCCGCTTCAAGGACTTCTGTGTTGGAGATATAGTCCTGCCACCTGATGCCAAGTATTCTCCGAAGGCAGCGAAGATGGAATGAATTGAGACGTCGCTCTTGGCTGGCATACGTTGTCCAGGCCTCGCTGCCATAGAGCAAGGTACTGAGGACACAGGCCTGATACACTCGGACTTTTGTGTTCCGTGTCAGTGCGCCATTTTCCCACACTCTCTTGGCCAGTCTGAACATAGCAGTGGAAGCCTTACCCATGCGCTTGTTGATTTCTGCATCTAGAGACAGGTTACTGGTGATAGTTGAGCCTAGGTAGGTGAACTCTTGAACCACTTCCAGAGCGTGGTCGCCAATATTGATGGATGGAGCATTTCTGACATCCTGCCCCATGATGTTCGTTTTCTTGAGGCTGATGGTTAGGCCAAATTCATTTGACTGACTGTGTATTACTCTGATTATTATCAGTCCCTGTACTGACTGTGTATTACTCTGATTATTACCAGTCTCTGTACTGACAGTGTATTACTCTGATTATTGCCTGTCCCTGTACTGACTGTGTATTACTCTGATTATTGCCAGTCCCTGTACAGACTGTATATTAGTCAGATTATTACCAGTCTCTGTACTGACTGTGTATTACTTTGATTATTACCAGTCTCTGCACTGTCTGTGTATTACTCTGATTATCGCCAGTCTCTGTACAGACTGTGGATTACTCTGATTATTACCAGTCTCTGTACTGATTGTGTATTACTCTGATTATTGCAGTTCCCTGTACTAGCAGTGTATTACTCTGATCACGGGCATTCTCTGTACTGACTGTATATTACTCTGATTATTGCCTCTGCCTGTACTGACTGTGTATTACTCTGATTGTTGCCAGTCTCTGTAATGACTGTGTATTGCTCTGATTATTGCCAGTCTCTGTGCTGACTGTGCATTACGCTGATTATTACCAGTCCCTGTTCTGACAGTGCATTACTCTGATTATTGCCAGTCCCTGTACTGACTGTGTATTACTCTGATTATTGCCAGTCTCTGTACTGACTGTGTCTTACTCTGATTATCGCTTTTTGCTGCATTGACTGTGTATTACTCTGATTATTACCAGTCTCGGTACTGACTGTGTATTACTCAGATTATTACCAGTCTCTGTACAGACTGTGGATTACTCTGATTATTACCAGTCTCTGTACAGACTGTAGATTACTCTGATTATTACCAGTCCCTGTACTAACTGCGTATTACTCTGATCACGGGCATTCTCTGTACTGACTGTGTATTACTCTGATTGTTGCCAGTATCTGTACTGACTGTGTATTACTCTGATTATAGCAAGTCTCTGTCCTGACTGTGTATTACTCTGATTATTGCCAGTCTCTCAACTGACTGTGCATTACTCTGATTATTGCAAGTCTCTGTACTGACTGTGGATTACTCTGATTATTACCAGTCCTGGTACTGACTGTGTATTACTCTAATTATTGCGGTTCCCTGTACTAACTGCGTATTACTCCGATCACAGGCATTCCCTGTACTGACTGTGTATTTTTCTGATTATTGACTCTGCCTGTACTGACTGTGTATTTTTCTGATTATTGCCTCTGCCTGTACTGACTGTGTATTACTCTGATTATTGCCAGTCTCTGTACTGACTGTGTATTGCTCTGATTATTGCAAGTCTCTGTACTGATTGTGTATAGCTCTGATTATTGCCAGTCTCTGTACTAACTGTGTATTACTCTGATTATTATAAGTCTCTGGACTGACTGTGTATTGCTCTGACTATTACCAGTCCTGGTACTGACTGTGTATTCCTCTGATTATTGCGGTTCCCTGTACTATCTGCGTATTACTCCGATCACGGGCATTCCCTGTACTGACTGTGTATTATTCTGATTATTGCCTCTGCCTGTACTGACTGTGCATTACTCTGATTATTGCCAGTCTCTGTACTGACAGTGTTTTAATCTGATTATTACCAGTCCCTGTACTGACTGTGCATTACTCTGATTATAGCAAGACTCTGTCCTGACTGTGTATTGCTCTGATTGTTGCCAGTCTATGTACTGACTGTGCATTACTTTGATTATTGCAAGTCTCTGTACTGACTGTGTATTACTCTGATTATTGCGGTTCCCTGTACTAACTGCGTATTACTCTGATCACGGGCATTCTCTGCCCTGACTGTGTATTACTCTGATTATTGCCTCTGCCTGTACTGACTGTGTATTACTCTGATTGTTGCCAGTCTCTGTACTAACTGTGTATTACTCTGATTATTGCCTGTCTCTGTGCTGACTGTGTTTTGCTCTGATTATTGCAAGTCTCTGCACTGACTGTGTATTGCTCTGATTATTGCAAGTCTTTGTACTGACTGTGTATTACTCTGATTATTACCAGTCTCTGTACTGACTGTGTATTGCTCTGATTATTACCAGTCCCTGTACTGACTGTGTATTACTCTGATTATTACCAGTCCCTGTACTGACTGTGTATTACTCTGATTATTGCAAGTCTCTGTACTGACTGTGTATTGCTCTGATTATTGCCAGTCTTTGTACTGACTGTGTATTGCTCTGATTATTACCAGTCCCTGTACTGACTGTGTATTACTTTGATTATTACCATTCTCTGTACTGACTGTGTATTACTCTGATTATTGCAAGTCTCTGTACTGACTGTGTATTACTCTGATTATTGCCAGTCTCTCTACTGACTGTGCATTACTCTGTTTATTGCAAGTCTCTGTACTGACTGTGTATTACTCTGATTATTACCAGTCCCTGTACTGACTGTGTATTACTCTGATTATTGCAAGTCTCTGTACTGACTGTGTATTGCTCTGATTATTGCCAGTCTTTGTACTGACTGTGTATTACTCTGATTATTACCAGTCCCTGTACTGACTGTGTATTACTTTGATTATTACCATTCTCTGCACTGACTGTGTATTACTCTGATTATTGCAAGTCTCTGTACTGACTGTGTATTACTCTGATTATTGCCAGTCTCTCTACTGACTGTGCATTACTCTGATTATTGCAAGTCTCTGTACTGACTGTGGATTACTCTGATTATTACCAGTCCTGGTATTGACTGTGTATTACTCTGATTATTGCGGTTCCCTGTACTAACTGCGTATTACTCCGATCACGGGCATTCCCTGTACTGACTGCGTATTATTCTGATTGTTGCCTCTGCCTGTACTGACTGCGTATTACTCTGATTGTTGCCAGTCTCTGTACTAACTGTGTATTATTCTGATTATTGCCAGTCTGTGTACTGACTGTGTATTGCTCTGATTATTGCAAGTCTCTGTACTGACTGTGTATAGCTCTGATTATTGCCAGTCTCTGTACTAACTGTGTATTACTCTGATTATTTTAAGTCTCTGGACTGACTGTGTATTACTCTGATTATTACCAGTCCTGGTACTGACTGTGTATTACTCTGATTATTGCGGTTCCCTGCACTAACTGCGTATTACTCCGATCACGTGCATTCCCTGTACTGACTGTGTATTATTCTGATTCTTGCCTCTGCCTGTACTGACTGTGCATTACTCTGATTATTGCCAGTCTCTGTACTGACAGTGTTTTAATCTGATTATTACCAGTCCCTGTACTAACTGTGTATTACTCTGATTATAGCAAGACTCTGTCCTGACTGTGTATTGCTCTGATTATTGCCAGTCTCTGTACTGACAGTGTTTTAATCTGATTATTACCAGTCACTGTACTGACTGTGCATTACTCTGATTATAGCAAGACTCTGTCCTGACTGTGTATTGCTCTGATTATTGCCAGTCTCTGTACTGACTGTGCATTACTTTGATTATTGCAAGTCTCTGTACTGACTGTGTATTACTCTGACTATTACCTGTCTTTGTACTGACTGTGTATTGCTCTGATTATTGCCAGTCTTTGTACTGACTGTGTATTACTCTGATTATTACCAGTCCCTGTACTGACTGTGTATTACTTTGATTATTACCATTCTCTGCACTGACTGTGTATTACTCTGATTATTGCAAGTCTCTGTACTGACTGTGTATTACTCTGATTATTGCCAGTCTCTCTACTGACTGTGCATTACTCTGATTATTGCAAGTCTCTGTACTGACTGTGGATTACTCTGATTATTACCAGTCCTGGTATTGACTGTGTATTACTCTGATTATTGCGGTTCCCTGTACTAACTGCGTATTACTCCGATCACGGGCATTCCCTGTACTGACTGTGTATTATTCTGATTGTTGCCTCTGCCTGTACTGACTGCGTATTACTCTGATTGTTGCCAGTCTCTGTACTAACTGTGTATTACTCTGATTATTGCCAGTCTGTGTACTGACTGTGTATTGCTCTGATTATTGCAAGTCTCTGTACTGACTGTGTATAGCTCTGATTATTGCCAGTCTCTGTACTAACTGTGTATTACTCTGATTATTTTAAGTCTCTGGACTGACTGTGTATTACTCTGATTATTACAAGTTCTGGTACTGACTGTGTATTACTCTGATTATTGCGGTTCCCTGCACTAACTGCGTATTACTCCGATCACGTGCATTCCCTGTACTGACTGTGTATTATTCTGATTCTTGCCTCTGCCTGTACTGACTGTGCATTACTCTGATTATTGCCAGTCTCTGTACTGACAGTGTTTTAATCTGATTATTGCCAGTCCCTGTACTAACTGTGTATTACTCTGATTATAGCAAGACTCTGTCCTGACTGTGTATTGCTCTGATTATTGCCAGTCTCTGTACTGACAGTGTTTTAATCTGATTATTACCAGTCACTGTACTGACTGTGCATTACTCTGATTATAGCAAGACTCTGTCCTGACTGTGTATTGCTCTGATTATTGCCAGTCTCTGTACTGACTGTGCATTACTTTGATTATTGCAAGTCTCTGTACTGACTGTGTATTACTCTGACTATTACCTGTCTTTGTACTGACTGTGCATTACTCTGATTATTGCCAGTCTCTGTACTGACAGTGTTTTAATCTGATTATTCCCAGTCCCTGTACTGACTGTGCATTACTCTGATTATAGCAAGACTCTGTCCTGACTGTGTATTGCTCTGATTATTGCCAGTCTCTGTACTGACTGTGCATTACTTTGATTATTGCAAGTCTCTGTACTGACTGTGTATTACTCTGACTATTACCTGTCTTTGTACTGACTGTGCATTACTCTGATTATTGCCAGTCTCTGAACTGACAGTGTTTTAATCTGATTATTCCCAGTCCCTGTACTGACTGTGCATTACTCTGATTATAGCAAGACTCTGTCCTGACTGTGTATTGCTCTGATTATTGCCAGTCTCTCTACTGACTGTGCATTACTTTGATTATTGCAAGTCTCTGTACTGACTGTGTATTACTCTGATTATTGCTGTTCCCTGTACTAACTGCGTATTACTCTGATCACGGGCATTCTCTGTCCTGACTGTGTATTACTCTGATTATTGCCTCTGCCTGTACTGACTGTGTATTACTCTGATTGTTGCCAGTCTCTGTACTAACTTTGTATTACTCTGATTATTGCCTGTCTCTGTGCTGACTGTGTTTTGCTCTGATTATTGCAAGTCTCTGTACTGACTGTGTATTTCTCTGATTATTGCAAGTCTTTGTACTGACTGTGTATTACTCTGATTATTACCAGTCTCTGTACGGACTGTGTATTGCTCTGATTATTACCAGTCCCTGTACTGACTGTGTATTACTCTGATTATTACCAGTCCCTGTACTGACTGTGTATTACTCTGATCACGGGCATTCTCTGTACTGACTGTATATTACTCTGATTATTGCCAGTCTCTGTAATGACTGTGTATTACTCTGATTATTGCCTCTGCCTGCACTGACTGTGTATTACTCTGATTGTTGCCAGTCTCTGTAATGACTGTGTATTACTCTGATTATTACCAGTCCCTGTACTGACTGTGTATTACTCTGATTATTGCCAGTCCCTGTACTGACTGTGTATTACTCTGATTATTATCAGTCCCTGTACTGACTGTGTATTACTCTGATTATTACCAGTCTCTGTACTGACAGTGTATTACTCTGATTATTGCCAGTCCCTGTACTGACTGTGTATTACTCTGATTATTGCCAGTCCCTGTACTGACTGTATATTAGTCAGATTATTACCAGTCTCTGTACTGACTGTGTATTACTTTGATTATTACCAGTCTCTGCACTGTCTGTGTATTACTCTGATTATTGCCAGTCTCGGTACTGACTGTGTATTACTCTGATTATTGCCAGTCTCTGTACAGACTGTGGTTTACTAAGATTATAACCAGTCC
This sequence comes from Heterodontus francisci, assembly GCF_036365525.1. Taxonomy (NCBI): domain Eukaryota; kingdom Metazoa; phylum Chordata; class Chondrichthyes; order Heterodontiformes; family Heterodontidae; genus Heterodontus; species Heterodontus francisci. The sequence continues at coordinate 14,107,490 of NC_090395.1, forward strand.
CTGTACTGATTGTGTATTACTCTGATTATTGCAGTTCCCTGTACTAGCTATGTATTTCTCTGATCATGGGCATTCTCTGTACTGACTGTATATTACTCTGATTATTGCCTCTGCCTGTACTGACTGTGTATTACTCTGATTGTTGCCAGTCTCTGTAATGACTGTGTATAGCTCTGATTATTGCCAGTCTCTGTGCTGACTGTGCATTACGCTGATTATTACCAGTCCCTGTTCTGACTGTGCATTACTCTGATTATTGCCAGTCCCTGTACTGACTGTGTATTACTCTGATTATTACCCCTCTCTGTACTGACTGTGTAACACTCTGATTTTTGCCAGTCCCTGTACTGACTGTGTATTACTCTGATTATTGCCAGTCCCTGTACTGACTGTGTATTACTCTGATTATTACCAGTCTTTGTACTGACTGTGTATTACTCTGATTATTACCAGTCTCTGTACTGACAGTGTATTACTCTGATTATTGCCTGTCCCTGTCCTGACTGTGTATTACTCTGATTATTGCTTGTTCCTGTTTTGACTGTTTATTACTCTGATTATTGCCAGTCTATGTACTGACTGTGTATTACTCTGATTATTACCAGTCTTTGTGCTGACTGTGTATTAGTCTTATTATTTCTTGTCCCTGTATTGACTGTGTGTTACTCATGTTATTGCCAGTCTCTGTACTGACTCTAACTGACTTGGTGCTCCTGTAATTACCGTCAATCTTAGCATGACTAGGATTTTTTTTGACTGTTGCTAAACCCCCTAATGACCTGGAGTTGCTGTCACTAGTGTCAGTCTCTGTACTGACAGGGATTTACTCTGTCTATTGCCAGTCCCTGCGCTGATGGAGATTTACTGTGCCTGATGCCACTTTCTGTGCTGACAGAGTTAATATTGCCAGTTGCTGTTCTAACCCAGAGCTACTGTAATTATTATCAGACTCTGTACTGACTGGCAGTAACTTTAATTTTGCCAGTTCAGAGTCAGCATGTGGGTTTGCAAAGTCTATCCTAGTGGGTACAACCTGCTTGCAGTCAGGAATCCACCACTTCCTGCACACAAGCTATTTCTAGAGAAAAGTGCACACAAACGAGGCAAACATCACCCCACCCCCACACACGTTCTTCAACACCCTGTCTCCTATACACTGTGACTCAGCTCAGTACAGCTCTCAATCTAAAAGCAGGAGCACTGTGCAGTCTCTGCTCATGCTGAGAGGAAGACAGAAAGGGGTACAAAAAGAAATAGAGTGTGAGTGAGGTGGGATAGAACAGAGAAAGACAGAGTCAGGAAAGCATGAGGAGAGGATGAACGAGAGGGAGAGGGAGACAGAGTGATCGTGACATAGAGAGAGGCAGAGCAAAACAGATAATAACATAAAAATGGAAGAAAAGATAGTAAATCAAAGAGGAAGGGACAGAGAAATAAAGATATAGAGAGAAGCAAATAGAGTATGGGAGACACAGAGTGAGGCAGAGAAAAAAGAAAGACTTGCTTTTATATAGCATTTATCATAACCACCGGACATCTCAGACACTTTACAGCCAATGAAGTAATTTTGAAGTATAGTCACTGTTGTAATGCAGGAAACACAGCAACCAATCTGCACATAGTAATTGATCATGACCAGATAATCTGTTTTTGTGATGTTGATTGAGGGATAAACAAACATTGGCCAGGACACCAAGGTAACTGCCCTGCTCTCTGAAATAGCACCATGGAATCTTTCACATCCACCCGGGCAGGCAGACGGGGACTTGGTTTAACATCTCATCCAAAAGACAGCACAGCACAGCACTCCCTCAATTACTGCACTAGATTTTTCTGCTCAAGTCCTTGAGTGGGTCTTGAACCTGAAACCTTGTATCTCAGTGACAAGAGTGCTCCCCACTGAGCCATGACCAATACAAGAGCAGGAGGAACAGAGAGAAAGAGAGGGAGAGACATAGAGAATTGGTGAGGGGGAGGAGAGTAAAGTCAGACAGAAAAAGAGAGAGACAGTGACACAGCGAGACACAGAGGCATAGACACAGAGATGGAGGCAGAGTGACAGTGAGAGAGAGATACACACACAGAGAAAAGGAGACAGATTGACATACAGGTGAAAGAAAGAGACAGACAGAGGATCTTAGAGAGAGATGGACAGAGAGAGAGGATCTTAGAGAGAGAGAGAGAGAACGTGACAAGGAGAGTTGGCCTTGATGACAGAAAAAGAGACAGAGAATGACACACACACAGAGGGAGTCAGAGATAGAGAGAGAGAGCGGGGAAGATGAGACATAAAAAATGAAACAGAGATAGAGAGGTGCTAGGAATAGCGAGAGATTGAGAGAGAGAGAGAGGGAGGACAATAAGAGTGACAGAGGGTGAAACACTGAGTGAGAGAGGCTGAGAGACAGAGGGGGATAGACAATGGCCCATAAAAATAGGGAGTCAGAGGCAGGGAGAAAGAAAGAGAGTCAGAAAATGAAAGAGAGAGAGGGAGACAGACAGATTCAGGAACAGAGAGAGAAAGTAGCCAGGAATTTACAAGGAGGCAATGGCCCCACCCACTAGCCAGGGATGAGTCCGCCTCCACCAGCCCTGGAAGCCATGACCGTATTTTATGGTTGTCAGGCAGTTAATTGCCTGAGGTCATAGCTTCTGCCCTTCTGAGGCAGGATGTCCTGTCTCCAAGAGCTTCCAGCCAATAAGAGGGCCAGCAACTCTTCAGGCCCAGCAGTACCATTGGGAGTGATGGCCACTGCTAGGGCACCATGGACGCCAGCCTCAGAAGCAAGTAAGTGGGGTCGGGGCTTGACGGGGCCAATCAGCCAGGCCCCGGCGAGGGGTTAGGAGAGTCTATCACAAGAGTGGGGGGAGGCGTTGCTGGAGGGCTTCTATAAAATTCCTAGATCCCTCAGTTCTATGGTCATGCTTCCTTTTACTTCTCCACTCCCAGGTACTCTGCCTTTCCAGTTCCCTGCCCTAAGCCTTCAGTATTCCTCGATCTTTCTGCTGTGCTGTTACCGTCCCAGACTTGATTCTCTCTTAGACAAGGATCCCCACCCCCCCATGCCTCTCTTGCTATCCTCCAACAGGCTAATCAAGGCACTCCCTGCTGGCTCATTATAACCAGCAATCCCTATTTCCCCATCCCACTCTCTTGTTGACCTTCCTGCCAGTGCACTCGCTAGGGGCAAATCTTGCCAATCTTCTTCCAGTACAATTCACCATGCCCACTGCTGACCCTGTGCACTATGTCAATGGATCAGCTCTCACCACCCCTCTATGCATCTCCCTCCAGAATATCCGTTCACTTGTGAACAAGGCCTTTGCCATCCATGATCTTATTATGGATGATTGCATCGACATCATAGTCTTAACGGAAACCCTGCCTCTTAATGAAGCCTCCCTGCCTGGTTACATCTTTCACCACTTGCCCGGCCAAGACCATCGTGGTGGCAGTGTGGTGATTATCACCAGATCACAGCTTGGGCTAACCCCCTACTCATAGAGTCATAGAGAGATACAGCACTGAAACAGGCCCTTCAGCCCACTGAGTCTGCCCACCCATTTATACTTATTCTACATTAATCCCATATTCCCTACCACATCCCCACCATTCTCCCACCACCTACCTACACTAGGGGCAATTTACAATGGCCAATTTACCTACCAACCTGCAAGTCTTTTGGCTGTGGGAGGAAACTGGAGCACCCGGCGGAAACCCACGCGGTCACAGGGAGAATTTGCAAACTCCGCTTAGGCAGTGCCCAGAACTGAACGCGAGTCGCTGGAGCTGTGAGGCTGCGGTGCTAACCACTGTGCCACTGTACCGCTCCTCTGGTAGTTGCTGCTCCTTCAAGCATCTCGCCTTGTTCCACCCTCTCACTTCTCTTTTAAAATCATCCTCTACCATCCACCCAAACATGATAAAAATTCACCAAGATATCTTCACTGCTTTCCTCCGTCAGCCTCTGCACCGAGCAACTTCTCATCTTCGGTAATTTCAACCTCCATCTCAACTCATCATGTTCTCTCTCCTCTGAGTTCACTGCCCTCTTATCCTCCCTAAATCTGTCCCTCCACATAAACTCCCCGACCCATATTCATGGCCACCCCCTTGCTACTCTCATTGTATCAATCAGAAGAGCGTTTCTGATCACTTCCGTGTATCACTCTCATAGAATCATAGAACCATACAAATTTACAGCACGGAAGGAGGCCATTCGGCCCATCATGTTCACACCAGTTGACAAGGAGCCATCCAGCCTATTACTACTTTCCAGCTGTTGGTCTGTAACCTTGTAGCTTACAGCACTTCAAGTGCATCTCAAGTTCTTTTGAAACTTTATGAGTGTTTCTGCCTCTATCACCCTCTCACACAGTGAGTTCCAGATCCCCACCACCTTCTGGGTGAAAAAATATCCCCTCGAATCCCCTCTGAACCTCCTACCTCTTACCGTAAATCTATGTCCCCTGGTTATGAACCCGTCACCCAAGAGGAATAAGTCCTTCCTATCCACTCTATCTAGACCCCTCACAATTTTAGACACTTCAATTAAATCTCCCCTCAGCCTCCTCTGTTCCAAAGAGAACACCCCAGCCTATCCAATCATTCCGCAGAACTAAAATTCTCCAGTCCAGGCAACATCCTCTCTCGTGGAATCATAACTTTCTATAGTACGGGTGACCAGAGCTGCACAGTACTCCAGGTGTGGCCTAACTAATGTTTTATACAGATACAGCATAACCTCCCAGCTCTTATATTCTGTGCCTCGGCGAATAAAGGCAAGTATCCTGCATGCTTTCTTGACCACCTTATCTACCTTATTCTAAATTCGAACAGGACTACTCAGGCTAGATGCAGGGAGGATGTTCCCGATGGCTGGGGAGTCCAGGACCAGGGGTCACAGTCTCAGGAGACGGGATATGTCATTTAGAACCGAGATAAGGAGAAATTTCTTCACTCAGAGGATGGTGAATCCGTGGAATTCTCTACCACAGAAGACGGTGAAGGCCAAGTCATTAAATATATTCAAGAAGGAGATAGATATATTTCTTAATGCCAAGGGGATCAAGGGATATGGGGAGAAAATGGGAACGGGGTACTGAATTAGACGATCAGTCATGATCTTTTTTGAATGGCAGAGCAGGCTCGAAGGGCCGAATGGCCTACTCCTGCTCTGATTTTCTATGTTTCTACCTGTCCAGCCACCTTAGAGATCTGTGGACATGCAGTCCAAGGTTCCTCTGTTCCTTTACATTTCTCAGTATACCATTTATTGTGTATTCCCTTGCTGCTTTGTTAGCCTTCCCCAAATGCATTACCTCACACATCTCCATTCATTCTCTCAAACTTTGCCCGGTACCAGCCCCTCTCTTGTTGGGCTTGCTTCGTGCTGGCTAAAAAGGTTCTCCTGAATGCATTTTAAGAATTTAGTTCCCTCTGTGCCTTTCACATTAATTCTATCCCAGTCAATATTAGGGTTGTTGAAATCCCCACTATTACTGCCCTATTGTTTTTGCACTTCAGATTTGCCTACATGTTTGCTCTTCTATCTCCCTCTGACTGTACACTCCCAATAGTGTGATTGCCTCTTTTTTTTTGTTTTTCAGTTCAACCCAAAGGAACTTATTTGATGATCTTTCTACCATATCCTCCCTCCTCACTGCTATCTTCTTCTTTGGCCCCCTTCTCTCGGGAGACAATGGGTAAGCGCCTGGAGGTGGTCAGTGGTTTGTGAAACAGCGCCTGGAGTGGCTATAAAGGCTAATTCTAGAGTGACAGAATCTTCCACAGGTGCTGCAGATAAAATTGGTTGTCGGGGCTGTTACACAGTTGGCTCTCCCCTTGCGCTTCTGTCTCTTTTCCTGCCAACTACTAAGTCTCTTTAACTCGCCACACTTTAGCCCCGCCTTTATGGCTGCCCGCCAGCTCTGACGATCGCTGGCAACTGACTCCCACGACTTGTGATCAATGTCACAGGACTTCATGTCGCGTTTGCAGATGTCTTTAAAGCGGAGACATGGACGGCCGGTAGGTCTGATACCAGTGACGAGCTCGCTGTACAATGTGTCCTTGGGGATCCTGCCATCTTCCATGCGGCTCACATGGCCAAGCCATCTCAAGCACCGCTGGCTCAGTAGGATGTATATGCTGGGGATGTTGGCCGCCTCGAGGACTTCTGTGTTGGAGATACGGTCCTGCCACCTGATGCCAAGGATTCTCCGGAGGCAGCGAAGATGGAATGAATTGAGTCGTCGCTCTTGGCTGACATACGTTGCCCAGGCCTCGCTGCCGTAGAGCAAGGTACTGAGGACACAGGCTTGATCCACTCAGACATTTGTGTTCCGTGTCAGTGCGCCATTTTCCCACACTCTCTTGGCCAGTCTGGACATAGCAGTGGAAGCCTTTCCCACGCGCTTGTTGATTTCTGCATCGAGAGACAGGTTACTGGTGATAATAAAAGCAAAATACTGCGGATGCTGGAAATATGAAATAAAAACAAGAAATGCTGGAATCACTCAGCAGGTCTGGCAGTATCTGTGGAAAGAGAAGCAGAGTTAACATTTCGGGTCAGTGACCCTTCTTCGGAACTGACAAATATTAGAAAAGTCACAGATTATAAGCAAGTGAGGTGGGGGTGGGGCAAGAGATAACAAAGGAGAAGGTGCCGATTGGACAAGGCCACATAGCTGTTGTTGTATGGCGTACCGACCTCTACCTTGCAGAAGCTCAACGCCAACTCACAGACACCTCTTCCTACCTCCCTCTGGACCATGACCCCACCACCGAACATCAAGCCACCATCCAAAGGACTGTCACTGACCTCATCTCCTCTGGAGATCTTCCCTCTACAGCTTCCAACCTCATAGTCCCACAACCCCGGACAGCCCGCTTCTACCTCCTTCCCAAAATCCACAAACGGGACTGTCCCGGCAGACCCATTGTGTCAGCCTGCTCCTGCCCCACTGAACTTATTTCTTCCAATCTTGACTCTATCTTTTCTCCGCTGGTCCAGTCTCTTCCCACCTACATCCGTGACTCTTCTGACGCCCTACGTCATTTTGACAATTTCCAGTTTCCTGGTCCCAACCGCCTCCTCTTCACTATGGACGTCCAATCGCTCTACACCTCCATCCCCCACCAGGATGGTTTGAGGGCTCTCCGCTTCTTCCTGGAACAGAGGCCCAACCAGTTCCCATCCACCACCACCCTCCTCCGCCTGGCTGAACTTGTTCTCACATTGAACAACTTCTCCTTCAACTCCACGCACTTCCTTCAAGTAAAAGGTGTCGCTATGGGTACCCGCATGGGTCCTAGTTATGCCTGTCTTTTTGTGGGATATGTCGAGCATTCTTTGTTCCAGTCCTACTCAGGCCCCCTCCCCCAACTCTTTTTCCGGTACATTGATGACTGTATCGGTGCCGTTTCCTGCTCCCGCCCCGAACTAGAAAACTTTATCAACTTTGCTTCCAATTTCCACCCTTCTCTCACCTTTACATGGTCCATCTCTGACACTTCCCTTCCCTTCCTCGACTTCTCTGTCTCCATCTCTGGGGATAGGTTGTCTACCAACATCCATTATAAGCCCACCGACTCCGACAGCTACCTCGACTACACTTCTTCACACTCTACCTCCTGTAAGGACTCCATTCCATTCTCCCAGTTTCTCCGTCTCCGACGCATCTGCTCTGATGATGCTACCTTCCATGACGGTGCTTCTGATATGACCTCCTTTTTCCTCAACCGAGGATTTCCCCCCACTGTGGTTGACAGGGCCCTCAACCGTGTCCGATCCATTCCCCGCACCTCTACCCTCACCCCTTCCCCTCCCTCCCAGAACCGTGACAGGGTTGCCCTTGTCCTCACTTTTCATCCCACCAGCCTCCATATCCAAAGGATCATCCTCCGCCATTTTCGCCACCTCCAGCATGATGCCACTACCAGTCGCATCTTCCCCTCCCTTCCCCTGTCAGCATTCCGAAGGGATCATTCCCTCCGCGACACCCTGGTCCACTCCTCCATTACTCCCACCACCTCGTCCCCGTCCCAGGGCACCTTCCCCTGCAATCGCAGGAGGTGTAATACCTGCCCATTTACCCCCTCTCTCCTCACTATCCCAGGCCCCAAACACTCCTTTCAGGTGAAGCAGCGATTTACTTGTACTTCTTTCAATGTAGTATACTGTATTCGCTGCTCACAGTGTGGTCTCCTCTACATTGGGGAGACCAAGCGCAGACTGGGTGACCACTTTGCGGAACATCTCCGCTCAGTCCGCAAGCAGGACCCTGAGCTTCCGGTTGCTTGCCATTTCAACACTCCCCCCTGCTCTCATGCTCACATCTCTGTCCTGGGATTGCAGCAGTGTTCCAGTGAACATCAACGCAAGCTCGAGGAACAGCATCTCATCTACCGATTAGGCACACTACAGCCTGCCGGACTGAACATTGAGTTCAATAATTTCAGAGCATGACAGCCCCCTATTTTACTTTCATTTTTAGTTATTTTTTCTTCCTTGTTTTTACATTCTTTTTTACAATTTTTTTTTGCATTTATTTCATTTCATCTTAGTTTGTTCAGTTTGCTTACCCACTGTTTTTTTTCAGGTTTGCACTTGCTGCTGTTCAATATTCAGTGTATTTACACCTAATCTGTACTAATGCTTTGTCTTTCAACACACCATTAACATATTGTTTGCCTTTGCTCCATGACCTTTTGGTCAGCTATGTGGCCTTGTCCAATCTGCACCTTCTCCTTTGTTATCTCTTGCCCCACCCCCACCTCACTTGCTTATAATCTGTGACTTTTCTAATATTTGTCAGTTCCGAAGAAGGGTCACTGACCCGAAACGTTAACTCTGCTTCTCTTTCAACTTATGCTGCCAGACCTGCTGAGTGATTCCAGGTTACAGGTGATAGTTGAGCCTAGGTAGGTGAACTCTTGAACCACTTCCAGAGCGTGGTCGCCAATATTGATGGATGGAGCATTTCTGACATCCTGTCCCATGATGTTCGTTTTCTTGAGGCTAATGGTTAGGCCAAATTCGTTGCAGGCAGCCGCAAACCTGTCGATGAGTCTCTGCGGACACTCTTCAGTGTGAGATGTTAATGCAGCATCGTCAGCAAAGAGGAGTTCCCTGATGAGAACTTTCCGTACTTTGGTCTTCGCTCTTAGACAGGCAAGGTTGAACAACCTGCCACCTGATCTTGTGTGGAGGAAAAATCCTTCTTCTGAAGACTTGAACGCATGTGAGAGCAGCAGGGAGAAGAAGATCCCAAACAGTGTAGGTGTGAGATCACAGCCCTGTTTCACGCCACTCAGGATTGGAAAGGGGTCTGATGAGGCGCCGCTATGCTGAATTGTGCCTTTCATATTGGCATGGAATGAGGTGATGATACTTCGTAGCTTTGGTGGGCATCCAATCTTTTCTAGTCGTCTGAAAAGACCACGTCTGCTGATGAGGTCAAAGGCTTTGGTGAGATCAATGAAAGCAACGTAGAGGGGCATCTGTTGTTCACGGCATTTCTCCTGTAGCTGGCGAAGGGAGAACAGCATGTCAATGGTGGATCTCTCTGCTCGAAAGCCACACTGTGCCTCAGGGTAGACACGCTCAGCCAGCTTCTGGAGCCTGTTTAAAGCGACTCAAGCGAAGACTTTCCCCACTATGCTGAGCAGGGAGATTCCACAGTAGTTGTTGCAGTCCCCGCGGTCACCCTTGTTCTTATAGAGGGTGATGATATTGGCATCGCGCATGTCCTGTGGTACTGCTCCCTCGTCCCAGCACAGGCAAAGCAGCTCGGAGAGTGCTGAAAGTATCGCAGGCTTGGCACTCTTGATTATTTCAGGGGTAATGCCGTCCTTCCCAGGGGCTTTTCCGCTGGCTACAGAATCAATGGCATCACTGAGTTCCAATTTTGTTGGCTGTATGTCCAGCTCATCCATGACTGGCATAGGCTGGGCTGCATTGAGGGCAGTCTCAGTGACAACATTCTCCCTGGAGTACAGTTCTAGGTTGTGCTCCACCCAGCGGTCCATTTGCTTGCGTTGGTCAGTGATTGTGTCCCCTGATTTAGATTTGTTTAGACTGTTTCTTTAATCAATATTGCAATCCCTTCCCCTCCTTTTTTATCCCCCTCTCTGTTTTGTCTGAAAACCTACAACCAGGAATGTTGAGCTGACATTCCTGCCCTTCTTTCAGCCATGTCTCAATAATAGCTATATCATACTCCCATGCATCAATCTGTGCTCTCAGCTCATCTGCCTTATTCCCTAGATTTCTTGCATTGAAGTGTATATCATTGAGCACTGCCAAACTTCCTTGTTGTCGATTTTCTAGCCTTTGTTTCCTCCGCCTTCCAAACACGCTTACTAAATTTCAGCCTTCCATTTCCATCTTTTTTCACCCATATCCCCTTCCCCACCCAACCCGACCTTCTTCTGTATCTGCCCTGGAAAAAAACTATCCCCCAATTCACTCACAACTGCACTTTCAAAATATCAACTATCTAGCCTTGATCCTCCAGTCACAATATTTCTGCAGCTACTGATTTGTTCAATCAAAGCCTCATCTTCACCTTTGATGCCCTAATCCCCAATAAAAACACTCCTCTCTCTCGCCCTGGCTATTCCCTCTGGTACAGCCCTCATCTCTGCTCCCTTAGTACCGAGGACACAGAGTTAAAAGGATATGGCGGACACCTGGTTTAGTGATTCACTCCCAGATCTGGCTGTACCACTTAAATACTATTGAATCCTGTTCTCATCTGTTGAATCTGCTCACTATTCCAGGATCATCCTGGAATGCAAAGATAACCCCTGGCTTCATTTCTCTACTGCAAACAATCTGCTTAAACCCTTCCCCGCTGTCTCTTTCACCTCCAACAATAAGTGCGAGGAGTTCATGAACTTCTTTGTCACGAAGATTGAGACCATCTGCCCAGCTGCCTCTGTCACTTCCCTCCCTTCCCCTAACCCACATTGCCAAACTTCCTCTGAAGATCCCCCGTGCCCTGGCCCTGAACTCACCTCTTTCTCCAGTTTCTCTCCTATCTCCCCTCATGCGTTCTCTGAGCTCACCATGTCTGTGAGATCCACCTCCTGTTCCCTCAGTCCTATTCCCACTAAACTGCTGATCACCCAACTTCCCATCCTGGTCCCCAGGTTAGTCGATATTGTGAACTGTTCTCCATCTTTAGGTGTTGTCCCTCTCTCCTTTAAATCTGCTGTCATCACCCCTCTCATCAAAAAGCCAACCGTTGACCCCACCATCCTTGCAAACTACCATCCCATCTCCAACCTCCCTTTCCTCTCCAAAGTCCTTGAATGTCCAAATCCATTCCCGTCTTTCCTGGAACCCCATGTTTGAATCTCTCCAATCAGGTTTCCGTCCCTGCCACAGTACTGAAACAACTCTTATCAAAGTCACAAATGACATCCTTTGTGACTGTGACAAAGGTAAACTTTCCCTCCTCATCCTTCTCAACCTATCTGCAGCCTTTGACACGTTGACCACACCCTCCTCCTCCAACATCTCTCCACTGTTATCCAGCTGGATGGGACTGCACTCACCTGGTTCCATTCTTACCTATCTAATCATAGCCAGAGAATCACTTATAATGGCTTCTCTTCCTGCATGCTGCCCCTCGGTGACATCATCTTAAAACACAGTGTTAGTTTCCATATGTACATTGATGACACCCAGCTCTACTTCACCACCATCTCTCTCGACTCCTCCACTGTCATGAAATTATCAAACTGCTTATCTGACATCCAGTCCTGGATAAGCAGACACATCCATCAATTAAACATTGGGAAGTCTGGCACAGGCACAATGGGTCAAGTGGCCTCTTTCTGTGCCTTAAACTTTCTATGATTCTATTCCATGAACTGTTTTCAGTCCCTGCTCCAAACTCTGTTCTCTAGCTACTGACTCCATCCTTCTCCCTTGCAACAGTCTGAGGCTGAACCAGTCTGTTTTCAACCTTGATGTCATAATTGTGCCATCATTTGTTTGTTCGTTGGTGTCATCCTCTTCCTGGAAGTTGCCTGTCATGGATCTCCACCTCTGTCTGTCCTGTGCTGTCCTTACACATTCTGCATAGGTCACCTACATCCAGACCATTATATCTGTCATCCATTTTCTTCTCTGCTTCCCTCTCCTACGTTTTCCGTCGACCTTTCCTTCCAATAATTGTCTCAGTTTACTTTCTGCTCTAATGATGTTATGCACTAATTTCCTCTTTTTGCCAGCCATTTCCAGCAATTCCTCAGTTGTCTTTCTGTCTGTGCAGGGTACACAGAACATCCTCCAATATCTCAAATGCCAACATTCAGACCGCCTATGTCCACCTCTGTAACATTGCTCAATTTCACCTCGTCTCAGCTCATCCGCAGCTGAAACCTTCATTCATGCCTTTGTTACCTCTCGACTTGACTGTTCCAACGCACTCCATGCACATCCCACATCCTACCCTCTGTAAACTTGAGGTCATCCAAAACTTTGCTACCTGTGTCTCAACTCGCACCAAGTCTCATTTCCCTATCACTCCTGTGCTCGCTGACCCACATTGACTCGTCAAAAAATGCCTTGATTTTAAAATTCTCATCCTTGTTTTCAAATCCCTCCATGGCCTCACTCCTCCCTATCTCTGTAATCTCCCCCAACCTCCAAGATATCTGTGCTCTTGAGCATCCTCGATTTTAATTGCTCCACCATTGGTGGCTGCGCCTTCAGTTGCCTGGGCCCTAAGCTCTGGAATTCACTCCCTAAACCTCTTCACCTCGTGTGAACATAAGAAATAAGAGCAGGAGTAGACCATAGGGCACCTCAATCCTGCTCTGCCATTCAATATGATCATGGCTGATCTTCGGCTTCAACTTCACTTCCCCACCCACTCCCCATATCCCTTGATTCCTGAGAAACCTAAGATCTGTCTTTCTCAACCTTAAATATATTCAGCGATGGAGCATCCACAGCCCTCTGGAGTAGAGAATTCCAAAGATTCACATTCTTTGAGTGAAGAAATTTCTCCTCATCTTAGTCCCTTACCCTGAGACTGCACTCCCATGTTTTAGATACCCCAGCCAGGGGAAACAACCTCTCAGTGTCTACCCTATCAAGCCCCTAAAGAATCTTGCGCATTTTCCTTCTTTAAGACACTCCTTAAAACCTACCTCTTTGACCAAACTTTTGGTCGCCTGACCTAATATCTTCTTTTGTGGCTCAGTGTCATACAGTTTTATAATGCTCCTGTAAAGCCCTCATTACATTAAAGGCGCCATATAAATATATGTTGTTGTTGTTGATGACAGGCTGAAAAGCCTTTAAATAGTGAGACTGCATAGCTGCTGCCCTGCCTATGGGAAAGGCTTGTGCTTACAGTCTGATTTCACAGCTTCACAGGTCATTTCACCTACCTTGGGCTTTCCTCACCTTGAACTGATCTTCCCTGCTGTCAGTGTCACTGCAACATGACAGCAGTTTATACAGCTCTACCAGGGTCTGATCAGGAACATTAACACCAACAGCACCAGCTGCCTTCTCCTCAGCCACATGGTAGAGGGGGTGGACCCTGAGATCCAGCTGGAAGGAGACGAGACCCCCAATACAGGGTCTACAGGCAGAGGATCAGCTCTGTCAACACGTGTGAGCACCTGTGCCTCAGGAGGCTCAATTGTCACAGCAGGTCATTGCTTACATCGACAGCTCCTGGAACAAGACCTCTTTCCTAGTGGGGCAGGTGGGCACACATTCACAGTGGCCGAGAAGGTGGACATCTTTGTCTCTCCCTGGAGTTCTGCACTCTCTTCTCCTGCAAGGAGAGAAAGCAGAGTTGTGAGTATGAGAAATGGATTGTGCAGACAGGAGGGAAGGATAACATTTGTGGCGGGTAACTGCGAAGCATGGGTGTGAGAAGGCACAAAGATGTGGTTAAGTGTGAGTACTAGCTGTTCGGATGGGGATGTGAGATGCCTGCAGAGAGAGTGGAATGAGTGCAGCTGGTCTGAAGAGTGTTGTGCAGGAGAATGCTGGAAAAGTCAGTGGGTGAGACTGGGCACCTGAAAGTGGCCTGCCACTCTCCTGTCATACCCTCCTGAGGTTCTGGAGCCTCTTGGGGCCCTGAGTCCAGGTTCGAGGGACCACGCTCCTGCTGCTCACTTCCTCGCCTACTTAGTTTGAGAGGCTCGCCTCTTCCTCTGGTCTGTGGGAAACATCATCTCCCTGAAGTCCCTCAGATCCTGCAGCAGGATCTCCAGGGAAGAGTCAGAGACTGTGGTGATGAGGCGGTGGGGAGGGGGTGGGGGGGGCGTGCGGGAAAGGAGGGGCAGCCTTCCCAGGTCTCCTTTCCATTTCCGTGCTTGTTGAAGCATCAGGAAGGAATGTAGAATTCAGTTGCTCTGACCCAACTCAGGTTCCTTTTAACTAGAAATCCTTCCTTCGACTGATGCGGGTTGTCATTACAGCCATCCTCTGATTGGTCAGGAAACTGGAAGTGGAATATTAATGCCATGGCTGAGTTAAACATCCACAGCAAAGCTTGTTTCTCTGACAAACGGGTTCCCGACTCACTACCTGGTCTCCCCGCTGTGAGCGGGTCCATTGTATGAAAATTCTGCCCATTGTCTCTCATTGTCTCCCTCTCTCTGTCTATCTGCCTCTCATTATCTCGCTGTCTCTCCCTGTGTCTCCCTCTCTGACTGCTCTCTCTCCCTCTGTCTTTCCCTCTCTCTGTCTCTGATTCTCTGCCTCTGTACCTTTGCTCTCTATCCCTCTGTCTGTCACTCTCCCTCTGTCACCCTCCTTCTGTCCAGGTAGCTGAAAGCCCAACTGCCAATGACGATTCATTTCGAGGATGTTCAAGAGGCCACAACCAGAGGAATGCAGAGGGTTGTGGAAAAACCATTCCCTCTGAGCATCATGGGTGTGTGGCCATGCAGTAATCAGAAATGTGCTGTGCCGAGAACAGGCCACGCACAAGCAACGTTCCCTTTAAGATGTGTGCATGCATGGCCGTGTGCCAATCTTAAAGGGACCCTGCAGTTCAACAAGTCAGCAATGCACTGCAAAGACAAGTTAGTGGGAGCATTGGTTGTGGGGCTGGAGGAAATTACAGAGCTAGGGATGGGCAGAGCAATGGAGAGATTTGAAAACAAGGATGAGAATCTTAAAATCAAGACATGCTTGACCAGGAGCTGATGCCAATCACAAAAAACTGAATACTTTAGAAAGCCTAGAGGAGTATAGAAAGTGCAGGGGTGAAGTAAAAAAGGAAATTAGGAAAGCAAAGAGAGGACACGAAAAATTATTGGCAGGTAAAATCAAGGAAAACCTGCAGATGTTTTATCAGTACATTAAGAGCAAGAGGATAACTAAGGAAAGAGTAGGGCCTATCAGAGATGTACAAGGGAACTTATACGTGGATGCAGAAGATGTGGGCTGGGTTCTTAATGAGTTTTTTGTCTCTGTGTTCACAAAGGAGAGGGTTGATGTAGACATTGTAGTTAAAGAGGAGGAATGTGAAATATTAGATATGATAAACATAATGAGAGAGGAAGTACTAGAGGGTCTGGCATCCTTGAAAGTGGATGAATCACCACGGCCGGATGGATTGCATCCCAGGTCATTAAAGGAAGCCAGGGAGGAAATAGTGGATGTGCTAAGAATCATCTTCAAATCCTCACGAGATACAGGAGCAGTACCAGACGATTGGAGGTCTACGAACGTTGTACCATTGTTTAAAAATGGTGCCAGGAATAGAACAAAGAACAAAGAACAGGACAGCACAGGAACAGGCCATTCGGCCCTCCAAGCCTGCGCCGATCTTGAGGCCTGCCTAAACTAACACCTTCTGCACATCCGGGGCCCATATCCCTCTATTCCCTTCCTATTCATATATTTGTCAAGATGTCTCTTAAACGTCGCTATCGTATCTGCTTCCACCACCTCCCCCGGCAGCATGTTCCAGGCACTCACCACCCTCTGTGTAAAAACACTTGCCTCGCACATCCCCTCTAAACTTTGCCCCTCGCACCTCAAACCTATGTCCCCTAGTAACTGACTCTTCCACCCTGGGAAAAAGCTTCTGACTATCCACTCTGTCCATGCCGCTCATAACTTTGTAAACCTCTATCATGTCACCCCTCCACCTCCGTCATTCCAGTGAAAACAATCCGAGTTTATCCAACCTCTCCTCATAGCTAATGCCCTCCAGACCAGGCAACATCCTGGTAAACCTCCTCTGTACCCTCTCCAAAGCCTCCACGTCCTTCTGGTAGTGTGGCGACCAGAATTGCACGCAATATTCTAAGTGTGGCCTAACTAAGGTTCTGTACAGCTGCAACATGACTTGCCAATTTTTATACTCTATGCCCCGACCGATGAAGGCAAGCATGCCGTATGCCTTCTTGACTACCTTATCCACCTGCGTTGCCACTTTCAGTGACCTGTGGACCTGTATGCCCAGATCTCTCTGCCTGTCAATACCCCCAAGGGTTCTGCCATTTACTGTATACTTCCCACCTGCATTAGACCTTCCAAAATGCATTACCTCACATTTGTCTGGATTAAACTCCATCTGCCATTTCTCCACCCAAGTCTCCAACCGATCTATATCCTGCTGTATCCTCTGACAATCCTCATCAATATCCGCAACTCCACCAACCTTTGTGTCGTCCGCAAACTTACTAATCAGACCAGCTACATTTTCCTCCAAATCATTTATATATACTACAAACAGCAAAGGTCCCAGCACTGATCCCTGCGGAACACCACTAGTCACAGCCCTCCATTCAGAAAAACACCAATCCACTGATACTCTCTGTCTTCTATGACCAATAGGCCAAATAATTATAGACCTCGGTGGTGGACAAATTATTGGAATCAATTCTGAGAGATTTCAAATTGCGGATCGGAACCAAGACTTTGCAATGACTTCTGGTTCCCGATCCTGTGCTGACGTGGAAATCGCACGTGTCGCAATTTTTAATCAGCAAGGGCTTAATTGGCTTAAAATCACGTTTGCTGCCCAATTAGTGGCAGTGACACAGGAAGGAGGCACAACTGAGGCAGCAGCAGCAGGCCCGATTTAAAGGGAGGGTGGCAGCCATTGCTGAGACTGGCATTCGTCCAAATAATGGCAGCTTAACCTGAGCAGAGGGCAGACGGCAGGGAGGGCCCCCCAATGCAGGGCAGTCCCTGCCTCCCCCCACCTCATTTTGCTGATGACTTGCTGGAGCTGCTGCTGGAGGCAATGAGTGCATGCAGGAACACTCTCCTCCCTGCAAGCAGCAACAGAAGAACCACAAGACTCACCAAGAGGGCATGGCTCATGAGGTCAGCAGCAGGGAAGTGGTGAGGAAGAACTTGATACAGTGACAGAAATGCTTCAATGACCTTCTAAGGTCTGGAGAGGTGGGTGCCAAGGGAGTCTCAGATGGTATACCTCCCAGGCAGCAGTCACCAGAGTGCAAAAGAGAGGGGCATCTGAGGGTGTATAGAGTTCTCCTCAACATGGGACAGGGGTGTGCTCTGGTGCCCTGCTGACCCATAAGCACATGTCTGAACCCTAGTGTTGCTGGACAGGAGGCTGAAATACAGATGCAATATCGTCTGCGAATGAGAAGCTGAAAGTAGAGAGGGAGGGAAGCATTGTCTTAATGGCATCGACCTCCGCCTTGCAGGACAAAAGGGAGCTGAACGCTCGGGAGAACAAGAGGACACGTCTGGATGGTGGAGTGCCCCAGCTCGCGATTCGAGGAACAGGCCCTTGATGTGTCCAGAGTGTCCAGTCACAGGGATGATGGGAATGGTGAAATGAGGGTTGGGCACAGACAGGGTGAAGACATCTAACCATCTCCGGGTTCCGGGGATGTAAGGCAATGCTCCCTGTGCCATGAGCTATCAATGCATAAGCTGTCATCTTATTATTTTAAGCAGAGGGATCTGTTGACTGTCCCAATCTCTCATCACCATCTTCTTTAATGTCTCTCACAGGGCCAGCTGCAGGGCAGCAGCGGTCCACACCCAGAGGACAGGCTCCTGAGGAGTCAGAGGAGGAAGAGACACCGGAGCCTCACATCTTACCAGCGCACCCTCCACCAGCAAAGACATTCGCACCTCAGTGGGTCCTCGTGCGTTATTAGACAAGGCACAGGGTGAAGCACACATCACATCAGAGCAGGAGGATAGGGAGAGGAAGAGTCGGCTGTGGCCAGTGCCCTCCCCCACCCCAGAGGATGGAAGACAGACACAGCCCTGCTCAGCAGGGTGGAGAGGCAGAGTCTCAGGAGTCACAAAACAGGCGGCTCTTCCTGGAGAAGCAGCATGAGATGTGTGCCCACATGTAGGAGTTACCTGAGGCACTGCGGAGTCACGGGATGAGGATGGAGGAGTCCATTCATCTCATGTTCTCCACACTGTCTCAGCGCTTTAAGCACATGAGCTCCTCCATTGAGAGAGCGAACAACCTAATGGAGAGCCACATGCTGCTTCATTCTGAGTGGATGCTGGAGCAGTGAATGACACGCCCAGGATGCATGTCAGATTCAGCAGCATTGACCAGTTGGTGGCACAAATGTCATAGAGAAGCATGGAACGGATGCCAGCTGTGCCCCAGCTGGTGGGTACCCTGTCGCGATCAAGGGTGCCATGAAAGGGCTGAAAGACTGTGCTGTAAATGATGGGGTTCCAGCAACATCATCTGCCTCCGTGGCCCCTGAGATGGATGAAGCATCTATGGAGTCACGCCCCGTGACAGAGGCTGCCCCCATAACGCTGCCGCTGCAGCAGCCTTTGGAGGTGCCCCCACCCCTCTAGCACCTCCACGACCAAGCCGACTGGCGCTAGCACTAGTGAGCAATCTGCCTCCACCTCATCTTCAGCCACAGGGGAGCACCTTGCAGGAGTGGCCATGAGAGCAGGCCACCACATTGGTAATGTCACTTTGTGGGTCACTTGTCTGTTTCTGATGTAAATAATAGGGAAATGTTAAGTGATAAAGCACTGGGAAAGTTGTTGCACTAAGGCTGACTTGTGTGCTTCTATATTATGCTGGCAAGACTCCGGAGAATGGGAAGTGAGGGTTATCAGAGCGATGGAGTGTGCTGGTGAAGATTGTGTGAGGTGTAGACTCTGGAGCTTTCCTGCCCCTCCTTCCTCACCCCTATGCCCCTGCTGCCCAGGGGTCTGTCCCTGCTCCGGCAGATGCTGCTCCTCATCATTGGTCAGGGAAAGCTCAGAGAAGCTCAATCCCATTTCCTCTTATGCTCTTCCTTCATTGGCTTTGGACTGTGGAGTCTTCCTGAAACACCAACCTTCCCCCCACCCCCCCGCCCCCCCACCCCCTCAGTCCCCCCAATCCCGGCCCCCTAGACCCCCAAAAAGCCCTTGTCAACAGTTATGCAGGATATTTCTCATCACTGAACACAACTGCTTGCCTGTGAGTGAGGGCCACATGGACCTGGAACTATCTGCATACGAGGATGGCAGAAGCAGAGACAATCAATGATTTCTAAAGGAAATTGGATGGGCAAATAAAATTACAGTGCTATGGAGCTAGAGTGGGGGAATAGGACTGAGTGGATTGCTCTACAGAGAGCTGGCATAGATCTGATGGGCTGAATGGCCTCCTTCTGTGCTGTAAATGACTCTATGACTATGGCTCTCTGTTTTCTGTCTTGCAGCCAGCAGCAATCCATTACAATAACTGTGTCCCGACACTGCATCTTCTGACCATATTCATTAGTCTATTATATAGCACCTTAACAAAGGCCGTTTGAAAAGCTAGATAAATGACATCGGCTGCATTATCCTTTTCCCTTCTGAAATCCATGCTAACGATTCTTTACTATATTTTTGGTTTCTAAATGTTCTTCTGTTCTCTCCTTTGGTAGGGATTCCATTATTTTTCCTAACACTGAAGTTAAGTTAACTGCTCTATAATTCCCTGGGCATCTTCTTCAATATAGGTATAATGTTAGCTATCTGCCAGTCTTCTGGCACTACGAGCTGGGCCCCATGAAGTGAGGTCGGAGGTGGGGGAGGTGGGAGGACCCAAAGAATCACGACGGGTGGTGTGGGGCGGACAGCCCATCATCACCCCATTGCCAAGCAATCTTGTCGGGGGCTGGATAGGCTGACGAAGGCCTTCCCGTCCAGAGGCCAATTGAGGCCCTTTAGTAGCCTATTAACAGCCACTTAAGGGCCTCTTCCCACCACCGCTAGGATCTTACCAGTGGTGGTGGGAGGAGGCCTCTGCCACACGGGGAGGGCACCTTATAAAATGAGACGCCCTCCCTGCGGGCTTGGTGGGTGGGAGGGTCCTTCCTCCATGGGCAATTTGTGGCCCAAGGAGGGACCCGACTGGGAAACTAACCTCCCAGGACACCCCCTCCCCCTAGTCTTTACTAACACCCCCAACCCTCCCCTCAACAGGGCCTTCCGGACTGGCCCCAGTGACCCCACCTCACTTACCTGAACTCCGAGGTGCTGGGCCGGGGTCTGAGGCCTCTGCAGTCCCAGCAATGGCCACTGCTCCCAGTGGTGCTGCCAATACTGCTGAGCTGCTAGTCCTGTGATTGGCCGGCAGCTCTTGGAGGCGGGATCCCCATCTTTAAAGGGACAGGGATCCCGGCAGTGGTCATGTAGGCTTCAAAACACTGGGGGATCACTCCGGCGGGGGTGGGGGGGGATAATAAAGCTGAGGCGGGACACCTCCCGTTGTTTCAGCCCGGCACTAGGAGCCCTGCCTCCTCCACAAAATACAACCCTACATCTTTTTGAACTTTAAATATGTGGATAACGCCTCTGCTATCTTTTCCCTAGATTATTTTAAAATGCACAGCTGCAATTTGTCTACATTAAGTTTTATCCTCTTTGTTTGATTAGTTTATTTAATATCTCTTCTCCATTAATTGTAAATGTGATTAACTCATTTCTAAACTTATTTTCCAGTGTCATGTCTACCTGATCTGTCCCCTGATAAATGCTGAAGCACAGTAATGCTTTAATAACACTGCCATTTCACTATTGGTGCCTGTGATTTTATTCTGTCCATCACCTAGTATTATCAACGCAACTTTCCTTGTTTTATTGTTGCACCTGTAGAATATTTTACTATTTTGTTTGTTTCTTGATAATTTAATTTCAAAGTTCCTCTTTGCCTTCCTAATTATTTTTTTTGTCTTCTCTCCCAATGTCTTTGTGTACTCCCTTGTCTTGCTCTCCCCTGCGGTCTATGTACTTTGTGTATGCCTCTTTCTTTACCGTCAATTTTCTACTTGTGTCTTTATTCATCCATGGTGTCTCATTAGTGTTTATTTCTTCTTAATTTTTAGTGGAATATATTTTTCCTGGAATCTATTGAACATTTTTTCCATTGTTGTTTTACATCATTGTTTGTCAATATTGTTGTCTGTTTTATTCACATTAATATCCCATCGAATTTCAACCCATTTATCCACTCACTCTCTATATCATTTATATCATCCATTTGGGTCCCACCTTCCTGCTCAGTCCACATTCGTCGCAACATCCCACCCAGTCTAATCTCACTCTCCTGCTCAATGTCCCACCCAGTCTAATTTTATTTTATTTATTTAGAGATACAGCACTGAAACGGGCCCTTCGGCCCACCGAGTCTGTGCCGACCAACAACCACCCATTTATAATAATCCTACATTAATCCCATATTCCCTACCACATCCCCACCATTCTCCTACCACCTACCTACACTACGGGCAATTTACAATGGTCAATTTACCTATCAACCTGCAAGTCCTTGGCTGTGGGAGGAAACCGGAGCACCCGGCGGAAACCCACATGGTCACAGGGAGAACTTGTAAACTCCACACAGGCAGTACCCAGAACTGAACCCGGGTCACTGCAGCTGTGAGGCTACAGTGCTACCCACTGCGCCACTGTCACTCTCCTGCTCATTCCCCACTTAAGAACATGAGAAATAGGAGCAGATGTAGGCCATTCAGCCTCTCGAGCCTGTTCTGACACTGGATAAGATCATGACTGATCTGACCTTGGCCTTAACTACACTTTTCTGCATTGTCCCCATAACCCTTTACTCCTTGAAGAGCAAAAATCTGTCCTACTCAGCCTTGAATATATTCAATGACCCAGCCTCCACTGCTCTCTGGGGTAGAGAATTACAATGATTAAAAACCCTCTGAGATAAGAAATTCTTCCTCAACTCCACCTTAAATGGGAGACCCCTTACTCTGACACTAGAGTTTTAGACTCCCCCATGAGGGGAAACATCCTCTCAGCATTTACCCTGACAAGCCCCCCCGAGAATTTATATGTTTCAACAAGATCACGTCCCAGTCTTCTAAACTCAATGAGTATTGGCCCAATCTGCTCAACCTTCCTCCCTAAGACAGCCCCTTCATCCCAGGAGTCAGCCTGGTGAATCTTCTCTGAACAGCTTCCAGTGCAAATTTATCCCTCTTTAAATAAGGAGACCAAAACTGTACACAATACTCTAGGTGCGGTCTCACCAATGTCCTGTAGAGTTGCATCAAGACTTCCCTACTTTTATACTCCACCCCCCTTGCAATAAATGCCAACATTCCATTTGCTTTCCTAATTACTTGCTGTATCTGCACGCTAACGTTTTTGTGATTCATGTACAAGGATAGCCAGATCCCTCTACACTGCAACATTCTGCAGTCTCTCTCCATTTAAATAATATTCTACTTTTCTATTCAAACTACCAAAGTGGACAACCTCACATTTTCCTACATTATACTCCATCCGTCAATTTTTGCCCACTCACTTGACCTACCAAATCGCTTTGCTGATTCTGTGTCTTCCTCACAATTTGCTTTCCCACCAATCTTTATATCGTCACCCAGTCTAATCCCACTCACCTGCTTACTCCTTATACCATTTAATATCCCACCCAGTCGAAATTACTCTCTCCCTCACTCCCCATTCCCTTTATGATAACTGTTGATTATCCTAAAATACTCAGGTTCACTACTGCTCCAGTGAACTGACCACTTCCACTCTTTCATTGCACTTTCTGTAATGGATGGCGCCTCAACTGACACACCAGAGTTTATCTGTGGCAGAACTGCTGAAACAGTGGAGGCTCAATCTAACTTCCAGATATGAAGCCACAGGTTCCATTGCACTGAGCTCTGCCCCAGCCCTCCAGCTCATTATCACCACGGCTCTGTACATCCGTTTTATTATTTATACTGCACTGCTGCTGCCTCCGGACAATTCTTCCTGCTTATGTTCACTCGACTTACATAATTATCACTGTTTACAAACTGTCCAGAGTGGTGGCGAGACTACAGCACCTCCCCAGACTATGCTTCACTTACCAATGTAGAAGGATGTGGGGCAATCGTCACCACTGAATATGGTGGTGGTCTCAGAGTCAAAGCGAAGCCACACACCAAGTGAGAGGACAGCAGTCCCGGTCAGCTGAGAACAAAAAGAGAATCACAGTTAGTGATGGGCAGTGAGAGTAATGGGGCGTAGTAGTACTGGGCCGTGGCAGGACTGGAGCATGGCAAGACTGGGGAGTGGCAGGACTGGGAAGTGGCAGGACTGGGAAGTGGCAGGACTGGGCCGTGGCAGGAATGGGACATGGCAGGACTGGGGACTGGCAGGACTGGGGACTGGCAGGATTGGGGACTGGCCGTAATGGGGAGTGGCAGTACTGGGGAGTGGAAGTACTGGGGAGTGGCAGTATTGGGGAGTGGCAGTATTGGGGAGTGGCAGTATTGGGGAGTGGCAGTAATGGGGAGTGGCAGTAATGGGGAGTGGCAGTAATGGGGAGTGGCAGGATTGGGGAGTGGCAGGATTGGGGAATAGTAGTACTGGGGAATGGCAGTACTGGGGAGTGTCAGGATTGGGTAGTGACAGTATTGGGGAGTAGTAGTACTGGGGAGTGGCAGGATTGGGCAGTGACAGGATTGGAGAATAGTAGTACTGGGGAGTGGCAGGATTAGGAAGTGGCAGGATTGCAGTCATAGAGTCATAGAGTTATACAGCACAGAAACAGGCCCTTCAGCCCATTGTGTCCATGCTGGCCACCCATCATCTATCTATTCTAATCCCATTTTCCAGCACTTGGCCCATAGCCTTGTATGCTATGGCATTTCAAGTGCTCATCTAAATACTTCTTAAAGGTTGTGAGAGTTCCTGCCTCTACCACCCCTTCAGGCAGTGTGTTCCAGATTCCAACCACCCTCTGGGTGAAAATTCTTTTCCTCAAATCCCCTCTAAACCTCCTGCCCCTTACCTTTTTTCTATGCCCCATGGTTAGTGACCCCTCTGCTAACATAAAAAGTTTCTTCCTATCAATGCCCCTCATAATTTTGTAAACCTCAATCAGGTCCCATCTCAGCCTTCTCTGCTCTAAGGAAAACAACCCGAGCCTATCCAGTCTCTCTTCATAGCTGAAATTCTCCAGCCCAGGCAACATCCTGGTGAATCTCCTCTGCACCCTCTCCAGTGCAATCACATCCTTCCTATAGTGTGGTGACCAGAACTGTACACAGTAACTCCAGCTGTGGCCTAACTAGTGTTTTATACAGCTCCATCATAACCTCTCTGCTCTAATATTCTATGACTCGGCTAATAAAGGCAAGTATCCCATATGCCTTCCTAACCACCTTATCTACCTGTGCTGCTGCCTTCAGTGATCTATGGACAAGTATACCAAGGTCCCTCTGACCCTCTGTACTTCCTAGGGTCCTACCACCCATTGTATATTCCCTTGTCTTGTTAGTCCTCCCAAAATGCATCACCTCACACTTCTCAGGATTAAATTCCATTTGCCACTGCTCTGCCCATCTTACCAGCCCATCTATATCGTCCTGTAATCTAAGACTTTCCTCCTCACTATTTACGACACCACCAATTTTCGTGTCATCAGCCAGCTTACTGATCATACCTCCTATATTCACGTTTAAATCATTAATGTACACTACAAACAGCAAGGGTCCCAGCACCGATCCCTGTGGTACACCACTGGTCACAGGCTTCCAATTGCAAAAACAACCCTCGACCATTACCCTCTGCCTCCTGCCACTAAGCCAATTTTGGATCCAATTTGCCAAATTGCCCTGGATCCCATGGGCTCTTACCTTCTTGACCAATCTCCCATATGGGACCTTATCAAAAGCCTTACTGAAGTCCATGTAGACTACATCAACTGCTTTACCCTCATCTACACATCTAGTCACCTCCTTGAAAAATTCAATCAAATTTGTTTGACACGATCTCCCGCTGACAAAGCCATGCTGACTATCCCTGATTAATCCCTGCCTTTCCAAGTGGAGATTAATCCTGTCCATCAGAATGTTTTCCAATTGTTTCTCTACCACTGATGTTGGGCTCACCGGCCCCTGTACAGGCCCCTCACCTGGTTTTTCCCTGCTACCCTTCTTAAATAATGGTACCACATTTGCTGTCCTCCAATCCTCTGGTACCTCTCCTGTGGCCAGAGAGGATTTGAAAATATGTGTCAGAGCCCCTGCTATCTCCTCCCTTACCTCACATAACAACCTGGGATACATCTCATCTGGGCCTGGGGATTTATCCACTTTTAAGCCCACTAAAACCGCTACTACCTCCTCCCTTTCAATGTTAATTTGTTCAAGTATATCACAATCCCCCTCCCTGATCTCTACACCTACATCGTTATTCTCCATAGAGAGTGGCAGGGTTAGGGGGGGAGGGAGGTGACGGTACTGGGGGGAGGGTGTGACGGTACTGGGGGGAGGGTGTGACGGTATCAAGGGGTGATGATATTGAGGAGTGACAGTAATTATTTAATAAATCATTTAATAAAACTAATTAATTTTATTCAGGCTATCATTAAGCAAGTAAATTAAAAAGACGAGAGATATCAGGACAGGTTTTGCGTTGGGACTGCAGTATGTGGGAGTTTCTGACAGAGACACTTTCCCAGATCCCACACTTACAGGAAGTATCTCTGTCTTCAGTCACTCCAGCTCAGAGTCAGTGAGCTGCAGTGTGAGTTAGAGACACTCCAAGACGTAAGGAACAGGGAGAGATTTGCAGTTTTATCCAGTCACTCCCCAGAGGAAATCATATGTGTAGGAAGGGGAGAGTGTGAACGTCAGGGAACTGGGTAGCAGGGTCTTAGGAGAGGTTAAGAAGGAGGTCCCACAGGCACTGGTCCTGCCCAACAGGTACAATGTACTCACTACCTGTGAGGATAAGTAGAAAGCCTACAGGGAGGCCAGTCACAACGCAGACCAAGGCACCATATATCAAAGACTGCCCCAAGGTGGGGAAGAGCAAAATACAAATGTAGTCAGGATTCTATAATTATGGCGATAGATAATGGCCTCTGCAGCCATGAATGAGAATCCCATCAGTGGTGTTGCCGACCAGTGCAGGGACAGCATGGATACTGGAGAGGAATGTGGAGAGGGAAGAGGATAACCCAGTTGTCATAGTCCATGTCGGAACAAACGACACAGGTTGAATAATAACCATGGGGGATTTCAACTATCCTGATATTAATTGGACAGAAGAAGCAGTTAAAAGGGATGAGAGAATGGAGTTCCTACAATGTGTACAGGACAGCTTTCTCGCACAATAAATAAAAAGCCCAACAAGGGAAGAATCACTATTGGATCTATTAATGGGGAATAAACCAGAGCAGAGAAAATAAAAGTAGAGAAACATCTTGGCAATAGTGACCATCATATAATACTTTCTAAGATAATAATTGAGAAGGACATCAGTATGATGGAAACTAGGTTAATAGATTGGAGAAAAGATGATTTTTGAGGGGCTCAGAATAGAACTTGGGAAATAAAACGGGCAGCAATATTGGCAAACAACAATGTAGAACAACATTGGGAAGCATTTAAAACAGTGCTCAACAGAGTGCGGGAAAAATATATTCCACGGACACCACGAGGATCAGTGCTGGGACCACTGCTGTTCACAATTTACGTTAACAATGTAGACTTTACAATTAAAAACACAATTCCTAAATTTGCGATGCCACTTAGCTGTGGGGGTATAGGCAACACAGAGGAAGACTGTAACAAATTACAGGAGGATATTAATAAACTTGCAGAATGGACATATAATTAGCAAATCAATTTCAATATAGGTGTTTCCCCTTGATAAAAGCAAAATAATGCAGATGCTGGAAATCTGAACTAAAACAGAAAGTGCTGGAAATACTCAGCAGGTCAGGCAGCAACAGTGGAGAGAGAAACAGAGTTAACGTTTCAGGTCTGTGACCTTTCATCAGAACTCTCTCCAGTGCCTCTATTGTGTTTTAATATGCCAATCAGAATTACACACAGTGCTCCAGGTGTGAATGATGAAACAACTGCAGCAATTCAAGAAGGCAGTTCACCACCACCTTCTTAAGGGCAATTAGGGATGGCAATAAATACTGGCCTAGCCAGCAATGCCCACATCCCACAAACAAATTTTAAAAAAGTGTGAGGTGTTTCATTTTGGTAAGAAAAATAAGGAGGTCGCATATTACTTGGAATATAAAGAAGTAAATGATATAGTGAAGCAAAGGGATCTGGGAGCGCAAATGCACCGATCACTAAAAGTAGCAACACAGGTTAATAAGGTCATTAAAAAGCAAACCAAATGCTAGGGCTTTTTTCTAGAGGAATAGAATTGAAAAGTAGAGAATTTATGCTAAACCTATGTCAAACATTGGACAGACCACACCTGGAGCACTGTGTATAATTCTGATCACCATTAAAACAAAATAGAGGCACTGGAGAGGGTGCAAAAAGGATTTACAAGGATGATATCAGAAATTCAGGGCATGTACCTATCATGAGAGGACCAACATTCTGGGGCTCTTTTCTCCTGTAAAGTGAAGGGTGTGGGTGACCGAATGGAGGTCTTTAAAATGATGAAAGGTTTTGATAGATTGGATACAGAGACAATGTTTTCACCTGTGTGGGGAAGAGATGACTAGAGGCATCAATATCAGACCAAGAAATCCAATAGAGAATTCAGGAGAAACTTCTTTACCCAGAGAGTGGTGAGAATGTGGAACTCACTATCACAGGGAGTGGTCGAAATGAATCGTAGAGATACATTTAAGGGGAAGCTAGACAAGCACATGAGCGAGAAGGGAATAGAGGGTTACAATGATAGATTTGGATGAGGAAAGATGGGAAGAGGCTCAAGTGGAGCACAAACACTGGCATGGACGGGTTGGGCCGAATGGCCTATTTCTGTGACATATATCCTATGTAATTCTATTATATGAGGAGTGAGCAGGGGAGTGGGATTAAAATACATGGTATATTAAAGGGTATGGGAAACGTAAGGACGTAAGAAATCAGAGCTGGAATAGGCCCCTTGAGCCTACTCTGCCAGTCAGTACCATCATAGCTGGCCTCCAACATCAACTCCATTTTCCCACTCTCTCCCCATAACCCTTGATTCCCTTAGTTCCCAGAATCTACAGAGCTCAGTCTTTTATAGTTGACCCCTTATGCTGAGACTATGACCCCTGGTTCAGCCAGGTGAAACAGCCTCTTAGCTTCTATTCTGTGAAACCCTCGAAAAATGTTATATGTTTCACTGAGATCACCTCTCATTCTTTTAAACTCCAGAGAATGTAGGTCCAATCTACTCAAACTCTCCTCACAGGATAACCCTCTCATCCCAGGAATTAGTCTAGCGAACCTTCATTTCACCACATCTGAGGCAAATATATCCTTCCTTAGTAAGGAGATCAAAACTGTACAAAGTATTTCAGGTATGGTCTAACCAAAGCCCTGTATCATTGCAGAAAGACTTCCTTATTCTTAAACTCCAACTTCTTTGCAATACAGGCCAACATACTATTCCCCTTCCTCATCACTTGCTGTACCTGCATGCTAACCTTCTGTGATTTGTGCCCAAGTCCTTCTGGACACCAATATTTATGCGTCTCTCACCTTTTAAAAAATATTCTGCTTTTCTATTCTTCCTACAAAAGTGGATTATTTCATGCTGCATATGAGCATTACTGACAAGGCCAGCATTTAGTGCCCATTCCGAACTGCCTTGAGAAAGTGAGCTGCCTTACCATGTGCTGAAGGGATTCCCACAGTGCTGTTAGGTTGGGAGTTCCAGGATTTTGATCCACATTATATGCCACCTGTATTGTCAGCAAACTTAGATATATTGCATTTGGCCCCCTCATCTAAGTCACTAATATAGGTTATAAATCGCTGAGGCCCAAGCACTAATTCTTGTGGCATTCTACTAGTTACACCCTGCTGCCCCAAAAATGACCCATTGACTCTTACTCTCTGTTTTGTGCCCGTTAGCTAATCCTTCATACTTGCTAATCTATTACCCCAATCCCAGCAGCCCTAATCTTGGATAACAATATCTTATTTGGCACTTTATCAAATACCTTCTGAAAATCCAAATACACTGCATCCACCCGACTAGTTACACCCTCAAAAGATTCCTAACAGATTTGTCAAATACGATTACCCTTTCATAAAACCGCGTTGACTTGGCTTAATCATATTAGGGAATTCTGGAAGATCTAAACCAATGCATCTTTCCAGTGGAGTTTTTATTCCTCAAGGGAATGTATATTCATTGAGAATTGTGAATTATTTCTTTGAAGGTTTTCCATTGCTTATCTATCATCATGTCTTTTAGCTAATTTCCCACTCTACCTTAGCTAACTCTCCCCTCATGCCTCCATAATGGGGAGCAATGAAGACAGTCAGATTATACTGGGTGAGATATTAAAGGGTACTGGGAGTGAGCAGGAAACTGGGAATAGATTGGATAGGAAATTAAAGGTGTGGGGAGTGAAGAGAAAATGGGTTTAGATAGTTCTGGCAGGAAATTAAAGTGTAGGTGGAGAAAAGTGAGTGGGATTAGACTGGGAGGGATAATAAAGGGTATGGGAAGAGAGGAATGAGTGGGTTTCGACTTGTTGGGATAATAAAGTATATTGGGAGAGAGCAGGAGAGTGGGGTTACACTGGGTGGAATATTAAATGTTCTGGGAGTGAGCAGGTTAATGGGAATAGCCTGACTGGGATTTTAAAGGATATGGAATGATGAGCAAGAGAATGGAATTAGAATAGATGAAACATTTGATGATATGGGGAGTCAGTGATTCGAAATAGACATGGTGGGATATTTAAATGAGCAGGAAACTGGGATTACACTCGGAGAGATATTAAAGGTTTTGAGGAATAAACAAGAGAGTGGAAATGGGAGATACTCTATCTCCTGTTTCTCTCTGCCTTTCGTTCTCTAACTCCCCCTCACTATCTCTCTATCTAACTGTATTAACTCATTGGTTAGGCTACAACTTGAGTACTGTGTGCAGTTCTGGTCACATCATTACAGAAAGGATGTAATTGCACTAAAGAGGGTACAGAGGAGATTTACAAGGATGTTGCCAGGACTGGAAAAATGCAGCTATGAGGAAAGATTAGATAGGCTGGGGTTGTTCTCCTTGGAACAGAAAAGACTGAGGGGAGATCTGATTGAAATGTACAAAATTTTGAGGGGCCTGGATAGAGTGGTGGTGAAGGGTCTATTCACCTTAACAGAGAGGTCAGTGACGAGGGGGCATAGATTTAAAGCGATTGGTAGAAAAATTAGAGGGGAGATGAGGAAAAACGTTTTCACCCAGAAAGTGGTGGAGGTCTGGAACTCACTGCCTGAAAGGGCAGCTGAGGCAAAAAACCTCAACTCGTTCGAAAGGAGTCTGGTTATGCATCTCAAGTGTCTCAGTCATCTGCAGGGCTATGGAGCAAATGCTGGAAGGTGGGATTAGAATAGGTGGATCGTTTTTCAGTGGGCACAAACACGATGGGCCAAGTGGCCTCTTTCTGTAACTTAAACTTTCCATGAATCTATCCCTCTGTCCCTATCTCTCCTCCTTTATGATTCACTCTGTCTCTTTCTTTCTCTATTTCTTAATCTCCTTGATGCTGTCTCTCTCTCTCTTCCCATGTGAGTGCTTCTGTGTGTGTGTCCTAGCCTGTCTCTCTCTCCCACTCTGTGTTTTTCTTTTGCCTCTTTGTCTTTGTCTGTCCATCTCTCACTCTCTCTGTCTCTATCACCCTCTCTGGGTGTTTCTCTCTATGTATCTCCATCTTGCTCTCTCTCTTTCTGTCTCCTTCACAGAATCATAACAGCACAGAGGGAGGCCATTCGGCCCATCCAGTCCATGCCAGCTCTCTGTAGAGAAATCCAGTCAGTCCCATTCCCTAGCTCTATCCCTATATCTCTATCGTGCAAAACGTTATTTGCCTCAACTGTCCATCCAATTTCCTTCTAAATCATTAATCGTCACCACTTCCACCACCCTTGTAGACACTAGCTACATAAATACGGGGTGGCACAGTGGCGCAGTGGTTAGCACTGCAGCCTCACAGCTCCAGCGACCCGGGTTCAATTCCGGGTACTGCCTGTGTGGAGTTTGCAAGTTCTCACTGTGTCTGCGTGGGTTTTCTCCGGGTGCTCCGGTTTCCTCCCACAGCCAAAGACTTGCAGGTTGTTAGGTAAATTGGCCATTATAAATAACCGCTAGGATAGGTAGGTGGTAGGGAAATATAGGGACAAGTGGGGATGTGGTAGGAATATGGAATTAGTATAGGATTAGTATAAATGGATGGTTGATGGTCGGTACAGACTCGGTGGGCCGAAGAGCCTGTTTCAGTGCTGTATCTCTAAAAAAAAAAATTCTTCCTCACATCTCCCCTACATCTCTTTCCCAAAACCTTGAATCTGTGTCCCATAGTCCTTGTATCATCAGCTAATGAAAAGAGCTTTTCTTTGTCTACCTAATCTAAACTTGTCATCATCTTGTACACGAATGTACGTTAATGATTTAAACGTGATATAGAGGTATGATCGGTAAGTTCGCAGATGACATGAAAATTGGTGGTGTTGTAAATTCTTTCTTTTTTCTTTTGGGCCTCCTTATCTCGAGAGACAATGGATACGCGCCTGGAGGTGGTCAGTGGTTTGTGAAGCAGCGCCTGGAGTGGCTATAAAGGCCAATTCTGGAGTGACAGGCTCTTCCACAGGTGCTGCAGAGAAATTTGTTTGTTGGGGCTGTTGCACAGTTGGCTCTCCCCTTGCGCCTCTGTCTTTTTTCCTGCCAACTACTAAGTCTCTTCGACTCGCCACAATTTAGCCCTGTCTTTATGGCTGCCCGCCAGCTCTGGCGAATGCTGGCAACTGACTCCCACGACTTGTGATCAATGTCACACGATTTCATGTCGCGTTTGCAGACGTCTTTATAACGGAGACATGGACGGCCGGTGGGTCTGATACCAGTGGCGAGCTCGCTGTACAATGTGTCTTTGGGGATCCTGCCATCTTCCATGCGGCTCACATGGCCAAGCCATCTCAAGCGCCGCTGACTCAGTAGTGTGTATAAGCTGGGGGTGTTGGCCGCTTCAAGGACTTCTGTGTTGGAGATATAGTCCTGCCACCTGATGCCAAGTATTCTCCGAAGGCAGCGAAGATGGAATGAATTGAGACGTCGCTCTTGGCTGGCATACGTTGTCCAGGCCTCGCTGCCGTAAAGCAAGGTACTGAGGACACAGGCCTGATACACTCGGACTTTTGTGTTGTAAATAGTGAGGAGGAAAGCCTTAGATTACAGGACGATATAGATGGGCTGGTAAGATGGGTGGAGCAGTGGCAAATGGAATTTAATCCTGAGAAGTGTGAGGTGATGCATTTTGGGAGGACTAACAAGGCAAGGGAATATACAATGGATGGTAGGACCCTAGGAAGTACAGAGGGTCAGAGGGACCTTAGTGTACTTGTCCATAGATCACTGAAGGCAGCAACACAGGTAGATAAGGTGGTTAGGAAGGGATATGGGATTTTTGCCTTTATTAGCCGAGGCATAGACTATAAGAGCAGGGAGGTTATGATGGATCTGTATAAAACACTAGTTAGACCACAGCTGGAGTACTGAGTACAGTTCCGGGCACCACATTATAGGAAGGATGTGATTGCACTGGAGAGGGTGCAGAGGAGATTCACCAGGATGTTGCCTGGGCTGGAGCATTTCAGCTATGAAGAGAGACTGAAAAGGCTAGGGTTGTTTTCCTTAGAGCAGAGAATGCTGAGGGGGGACCTGATTGAGGTATACAAAATTATGAGGGGCATTGACAGGATAGATAGGAAGAAATATTTTCCCTTAGCAGAGGGGTCAATAACCAGGGGGCATAGATTTAAGGTGAGAGGCAGGAGGTTTAGAGGGGATTTGAGGGAACGACTTTTCACCCAGAGGGTGGTTGGAATCTGGAATGCACTGCCTGAAGAGGTGGTAAAGGCAGGAACCATCACAACATTTAAGAAGTATTTAGATGAGCACTTCAAACACCAGAGCAGACAAGGCTACGGGCCAAGTGCTGGAAAATGGGATTAGAATAGTTAGGTGCTTGATAGCTGGCACAGACATGATGGGCCGAAGGGCCTGTTTCTGTGCTGTGTAACTCTATGTCCTTGATCAAATCTCTCCTCAATCTCCTTCGTTCCAAGAAGAACAACCTCAGCTTCTCCAACCAAACCTTATAGCTAAAATCCCTCATCCCTGGAACCATTCTGATAAATCTCCTCTGCACTTTCTCAAGGACCCTCACATCCTTCCTAAAGTGTCGTGATCAGAACTGGATGCAATACTCTAGTTGTGTCTAATCTGAGCTTTATAAAGGTTCAGCATAACTTCCCTGCTTTTGTACTCAATACCTCTATTTATGAAGCCCAAGATCCCATATGCTTTGCTAACTACTCTCTCAATATGTCCTGCCTCCTTCAAAGATCTAGGCACATGAATCCCCAGGTCCCTCTGCTCCTGCACACTGTACCATTTAGTCTATATTGCCTCTCCCTATCCCTTTCTGCCAAAATGCATCATCTCACACCTCTCTATATTAAATTCTATCTGCCACTTGTCTGCCTTTTCTGCTAGCCTATCTGTGTCCTATTACAGTTTATTTATTTATTTATTTGGAGAAACAGGCCCTTCGGCCCACCGAGTCTGTGCTGACCATCAACCACCCATTTATACTAATCCGACATTAATCCCATATTCCTACCACATCCCCACCTTCCCTCAATTCCCCTACCACCTACCTGCACTAGGGGCAATTTATAATGGCCAATTTACCTATCAACCTGCAAGTCTTTGGCTGTGGGAGGAAACCGGAGCACCCGGAGGAAACCCACGCGGTCACAGGGAGAATTTGCAAACTCCACACAGGCAGTACCCAGAATTGAACCCGGGTCTGCCCTTTGACAGATATTTGATTGATATCGTCCTCAATGTTTGCCACAACTCCAAGTTTGGTATCATCGGCATATTTTGATATTTTACTCTCTATTCCAATATCCAAGTCATTTATATGTATGAAAAAAAAGTAGTCGTCCTAGCACTGAACTTTGGGGAACAGCACTATCACCCATCCTCCAGTCTGAAAAACAACCAATTACCACAAAAAAGATCAGGAGAAGGACCCAGAGACAGGTAGCAATGGGAAGCTGTCCAGTCTAGACCAGCCTGTGGCTCCCGTCCAGTCCAGTCTAGACCAGCCTGTGGCTCCCGTCCAGTCCAATACAGTCCAAGCTGTGGCTCCGGTCCAGTCCAGTCTAGACCAGCCTGTGGCTCCGGTCCAGTCCAGTCTAGACCAGCCTGTGGCTCCCGTCCAGTCCAGTCGAGACCAGCCTGTGGCTCCGGTCCAGTCCAATACAGTCCATGGCTCCAGTCCAGTCTATTCCAGTCCAGTCCATGGCTCAGGTCCAGTTAAGTTCAGTCAGCCCAGTCCAGTCTGTGGCTCCAGCCCAGTCCAGTCTGTGGCTCCAGTCCAGTCCAGTCTGTGGCTCCAGCCCAGTCCAGTCTGTGGCTCCAGTGCAGTCCAGTCCAGTCTGTGGCTCCAGTCCAGTCCAGTCCAGTCTGTGGCTCCAGTCCAGTCCAGTCTGTGGCTCCAGTCCAGTCAGGTCTGTGGCTCCAGTCCAGTCAGGTCTGTGACTCCAGTCCAGTCCAGTCCATGGCTCAGGTCCAGTTAAGTTCAGTCAGCCCAGTCCAGTCTGTGGCTCCAGCCCAGTCCAGTCTGTGGCTCCAGTCCAGTCCAGTCTGTGGCTCCAGCCCAGTCCAGTCTGTGGCTCCAGTGCAGTCCAATCCAGTCTGTGGCTCCAGTCCAGTCCAGTCCAGTCTGTGGCTCCAGTCCAGTCCAGTCTGTGGCTCCAGTCCAGTCAGGTCTGTGGCTCCAGTCCAGTCAGGTCTGTGACTCCAGTCCAGTCCAGTCTGTGGCTCCAGTCCAGTCAGGTCTGTGACTCCAGTCCAGTCCAGTCTGTGGCTCCAGTCCAGTCAGGTCTGTGGCTCCAGTCCAGTCAGGTCTGTGACTCCAGTCCAGTCAGGTCTGTGACTCCAGTCCAGTCCAGTCTGTGGCTCCAGTCCAGTCAGGTCTGTGGCTCCAGTCCAGTCCAGTCTGTGGCTCCAGTCGAGTCAGGTCTGTGACTCCAGTCCAGTCCAGTCTGTGGCTCCAGTCCAGTCCAGTCTGTGGCTCCAGTCCAGTCTGTGGCTCCAGCCCAGTCCAGTCTGTGGCTCCAGTCCAGTCCAGTCCAGTCTGTGGCTCCAGTCCAGTCAGGTCTGTGGCTCCAGTCCAGTCAGGTCTGTGACTCCAGTCCAGTCCAGTCTGTGGCTCCAGTCGAGTCAGGTCTGTGACTCCAGTCCAGTCCAGTCTGTGGCTCCAGTCGAGTCAGGTCTGTGACTCCAGTCCAGTCCAGTCTGTGGCTCCAGTCCAGTCAGGTCTGTGGCTCCAGTCCAGTCAGGTCTGTGGCTCCAGTCCAGTCAGGTCTGTGGCTCCAGTCCAGTCAGGTCTGTGGCTCCAGTCCAGTCCAGTCTGTGGCTCCAGTCCAGTCAGGTCTGTGACTCCAGTCCAGTCCAGTCTGTGGCTCCAGTCCAGTCCAGTCTGTGGCTCCAGTCCAGTCAGGTCTGTGGCTCCAGTCCAGTCAGGTCTGTGGCTCCAGTCCAGTCCAGTCTGTGGCTCCAGTCCAGTCCAGTCTGTGGCTCCAGTCCAGTCAGGTCTGTGACTCCAGTCCAGTCAGGTCTGTGACTCCAGTCCAGTCCAGTCTGTGGCTCCAGTCCAGTCAGGTCTGTGACTCCAGTCCAGTCCAGTCTGTGGCTCCAGTCCAGTCAGGTCTGTGACTCCAGTCCAGTCCAGTCTGTGGCTGCAGTCCAGTCCAGTCTGTGGCTCCAGTCCAGTCCAGTCCAGTCTGTGGCTCCAGTCCAGTCAGGTCTGAGGCTCCAGTCGAGTCAGGTCTGTGACTCCAGTCCAGTCCAGTCTGTGGCTCCAGTCCAGTCAGGTCTGTGGCTCCAGTCCAGTCAGGTCTGTGACTCCAGTCCAGTCAGGTCTGTGACTCCAGTCCAGTCCAGTCTGTGGCTCCAGTCCAGTCCAGTCTGTGGCTCCAGTCCAGTCAGGTCTGTGGCTCCAGTCCAGTCCAGTCTGTGGCTCCAGTCCTGTCCGGTCTGTGGCTCCAGTCCAGTCAGGTCTGTGACTCCAGTCCAGTCCAGTCTGTGGCTCCAGTCCAGTCAGGTCTGTGACTCCTGTCCAGTCCAGTCTGTGGCTCCAGTCCAGTCAGGTCTGTGACTCCAGTCCAGTCAGGTCTGTGACTCCAGTCCAGTCCAGTCTGTGGCTCCAGTCCAGTCAGGTCTGAGGCTCCAGTCGAGTCAGGTCTGTGACTCCAGTCCAGTCCAGTCTGTGGCTCCAGTCCAGTCAGGTCTGTGGCTCCAGTCCAGTCAGGTCTGTGGCTCCAGTCCAGTCAGGTCTGTGGCTCCAGTCCTGTCCAGTCAGTGGCTCTACTCTACTTTGATGCTGCCTGGACTGGAGGGCATGTCTTACGAAGAAAGGTTGAGGGAGCCAGGGCCTTTTTCATTGGAGCGAAGAAGGATGAGAGGTGACTTGATACAGGTGTACAAGATGATGAGAGGCATAGAGTGGACAGCCAGAGACTTTTTCCCAGGGCGGAAAGGGCTATCACCAGGGAGCATAATTTTAAGGTGATTGGAGGAAGGTTTCAGGGAGATGTCAGAGGTAGGTTCTTTACACAGAGAGTGGTGGGTGTGTGGAATGCACTACCAGCGGTGGTAGTAGAAGCAGATAGATTAGGGATATTTAAGCGACTCTTGGTTAGGTACATGGATGATAGTAGAATGAAGGGTATGTAGGTAGTTTGATCTTAGAGTAGGTTAAAGGTTCGGCACAACATCATGGGCCGAAGGGCCTGCACTGTGCTGTACTGTTCTATGTTCCAGTCCAGTCAGTGGCTCCAGTCCAGTCGAGTCCGTGACTCCAGTCCAGTCCAGTCAGTGACTCCACTCCAGTCCAGTCCAGTGTGTGACACCAGTCCAGCCCGGTCAGTGACTCCAGTCCAGTCAGTGACTCCACTCCAGTCCAGTCCAGTGTGTGACTCCAGTCCAGTCCAGTCCAGTCAGTGACTCCACTCCAGTCCAGTCCAGTGTGTGACTCCAGTCCAGTCCAGTCAGTGACCCCACTCCAGTCCAGTCCAGTCAGAGACTCCACTCCAGTCCAGTCCAGTGTGTGACTCCAGTCCAGTCCAGTCAGTGACTCCACTCCAGTCCAGTCCAGTGTGTGACTCCAGTCCAGCCCGGTCAGTGACTCCAGTCCAGTCAGTGACTCCACTCCAGTCCAGTCCAGTGTGTGACTCCAGTCCAGTCCAGTCCAGTCAGTGACTCCACTCCAGTCCAGTCCAGTGTGTGACTCCAGTCCAGTCCAGTCAGTGACCCCACTCCAGTCCAGTCCAGTCAGAGACTCCACTCCAGTCCAGTCCAGTGTGTGACTCCAGTCCAGTCCAGTCAGTGACTCCACTCCAGTCCAGTCCAGTGTGTGACTCCAGTCCAGTCCAGTCAGTGACTCCACTCCAGTCCAGTCCAGTGTGTGACTCCACTCCAGTCCAGTCCAGTGTGTGACTCCAGTCCAGTCCAGTCAGTGACTCCAGTCCAATCCAGTCAGTGACTCCAGTCCAGTCCAGTCAGTGACTCCAGTCCAGTCCAGTCAGTGACTCCAGTCCAGTCCAGTCAGTGACTCCAGTCCACTCCAATCCAGTCAGTGGCTCCACTCCAGTCCAGTCAGTGACTCCAGACAAGCCCAGTCAGTGACTCCAGTCCAGTCCAGTCAGTGACTCCAGTCCAGTCCAGCACAGTCAGTGACTCCAGTCCAATCCAGTCAGTGGCTCCAGTCCAGTCCAGTCCAGTCAGTGGCTCCAGTCCAGCCAAGTCAGTGACTCCAGTCCAGTCCAGTCAGAGGCTCCAGTCCAGCCCAGTCAGTGACTCCAGTCCAATCCAGTCAATGGCTCCAGTCCAGCCCAGTCAGTGACTCCAGTCCAATCCAGTCAGTGGCTCCAGTCCAGTCCAGTCAGTGGCTCCTGTCCAGTCCAGTCAGAGACTCCAGTCCAGTCAGTGACTCCAGTCCAGCCCAGTCAGTGACTCCAGTCCAGTCCAGTCAGTGGCTCCAGTCCAGCCCAGTCAGTGACTCCAGTCCAATCCAGTCAGTGACTCCAGTCCAGTCCAGTCAGTGGCTCCAGTCCAGCCCAGTCAGTGACTCCAGTCCAGTCCACTCTGTGGCTCCAGTCCAGTCCACTCTCTGGCTCCACTCCAGTCCAATCCAGTAAGTGACTCCAGTCCAATCCAGTCAGTGGATCCAGTCCAGTCCAGTCAGTGGCTCCTGTCCAGTCCAGTCAGAGACTCCAGTCCAGTCAGTGACTCCGGTCCAGCCCAGTCAGTGACTCCAGTCCAGTCCAGTCAGTGGCTCCAGTCCAGCCCAGTCAGTGACTCCAGTCCAGTCCAGTCAGTGGCTCCAGTCCAGCCCAGTCAGTGACTCCAGTCCAATCCAGTCAGTGACTCCAGTCCAGTCCAGTCAGTGACTCCAGTCCAGTCCAGTCAGTGGCTCCAGTCCAGCCCAGTCAGTGACTCCAGTCCAGTCCACTCTGTGGCTCCACTCCAGTCCAATCCAGTCAGTGGCTCCAGTCCTGTCCAGTCTGTGGCTCCACTCCACTCCAGTCCAGTCAGTGGCTCCAATCCAATCCAGTCAGTGGCTCCAGTCCAATCCAGTCAGTGGCTCCAGTCCAATCCAGTCAGTGGCTCCAGTCCAGCCCAGTCAGTGACTCCAGTCCAGTCCAGCCCAGTCAGTGACTCCAGTCCAGTCCAATCCAGTCAGTGGCTCCAGTTCAGTCCAGTCAGTGGCTCCAGTCCAGTCCAATCCAGTCAGTGGCTCCAGTCCAGCCCAGTCAGTGACTCCAGTCCAGTCCAGTCATTGACTCCAGTCCAGTCCAATCCAGTCAGAGGCTCCAGTCCAGCCCAGTCAGTGACTCCAGTCCAGTCCAGTCAGTGACTCCAGTCCAGTCCAATCCAGTCAGTGGCTCTAGTCCAGTCCAATCCAGTCAGTGGCTCCAGTCCAGCCCAGTCAGTGACTCCAGTCCAGTCCAGTCAGTGACTCCAGTCCAGTCCAATCCAGTCAGTGGCTCTAGTCCAGACCAATCCAGTCAGTGGCTCTAGTCCAGTCCAGTCAGTGACTCCAGTCCAGCCCAGTCAGTGGCTCCTGTCCAATCCAGTCAGTGGCTCCAGTCCAGTCCAGTCAGAGGCTCCAGTCCAGCCCAGTCAGTGACTCCAGTCCAATCCAGTCAGTGGCTCCAGTCCAGCCCAGTCAGTGACTCCAGTCCAATCCAGTCAGTGGCTCCAGTCCAGTCCAGTCAGTGGCTCCTGTCCAGTCCAGTCAGTGACTCCAGTTCAGCCCAGTCAGTGACTCCAGTCCAGCCCAGTCAGTGACTCCAGTCCAGTCCAGTCAGTGGCTCCAGTCCAGCCCAGTCAGTGACTCCAGTCCAATCCAGTCAGTGACTCCAGTCCAGTCCAGTCAGTGGCTCCAGTCCAGCCCAGTCAGTGACTCCAGTCCAGTCCACTCTGTGGCTCCAGTCCAGTCCACTCTGTGGCTCCACTCCAGTCCAATCCAGTAAGTGGCTCCAGTCCAGTCCAGTCAGTGACTCCACTCCAGCCCAGTCAGTGACTCCAGTCCAGTCCAGTCAGTGGCTCCAGTCCAGCCCAGTCAGTGACTCCAGTCCAATCCAGTCAGTGACTCTAGTCCAGTCCAGTCAGTGGCTCCAGTCCAGCCCAGTCAGTGACTCCAGTCCAGTCCACTCTGTGGCTCCAGTCCAGTCCACTCTGTGGCTCCACTCCAGTCCAATCCAGTAAGTGACACCAGTCCAATCCAGTCAGTGGCTCCAGTCCAGTCCAGTCAGTGGCTCCTGTCCAGTCCAGTCAGAGACTCCAGTCCAGTCAGTGACTCCAGTCCAGCCCAGTCAGTGACTCCAGTCCAGTCCAGTCAGTGGCTCCAGTCCAGCCCAGTCAGTGACTCCAGTCCAGTCCAGTCAGTGGCTCCAGTCCAGCCCAGTCAGTGACTCCAGTCCAATCCAGTCAGTGACTCCAGTCCAGTCCAGTCAGTGGCTCCAGTCCAGCCCAGTCAGTGACTCCAGTCCAGTCCACTCTGTGGCTCCACTCCAGTCCAATCCAGTAAGTGGCTCCAGTCCAGTCCAGTCAGTGACTCCAGTCCAGTCCAATCCAGTCAGTGGCTCCGGTCCTGTCCAGTCTGTGGCTCCACTCCACTCCAGTCCAGTCAGTGGCTCCAGTCCAATCCAGTCAGTGGCTCCAGTCCAATCCAGTCAGTGGCTCCAGTCCAATCCAGTCAGTGGCTCCAGTCCAGCCCAGTCAGTGACTCCAGTCCAGTCCAGCCCAGTCAGTGACTCCAGTCCAGTCCAATCCAGTCAGTGGCTCCAGTTCAGTCCAGTCAGTGGCTCCAGTCCAGTCCAATCCAGTCAGTGGCTCCAGTCCAGCCCAGTCAGTGACTCCAGTCCAGTCCAGTCATTGACTCCAGTCCAGTCCAATCCAGTCAGTGGCTCCAGTCCAGCCCAGTCAGTGACTCCAGTCCAGTCCAGTCAGTGACTCCAGTCCAGTCCAATCCAGTCAGTGGCTCTAGTCCAGTCCAATCCAGTCAGTGGCTCTAGTCCAGTCCAGTCAGTGACTCCAGTCCAGCCCAGTCAGTGGCTCCTGTCCAATCCAGTCAGTGGCTCCAGTCCAGTCCAGTCAGAGGCTCCAGTCCAGCCCAGTCAGTGACTCCAGTCCAATCCAGTCAGTGGCTCCAGTCCAGCCCAGTCAGTGACTCCAGTCCAATCCAGTCAGTGGCTCCAGTCCAGTCCAGTCAGTGGCTCCTGTCCAGTCCAGTCAGAGACTCCAGTCCAGTCAGTGACTCCAGTCCAGCCCAGTCAGTGACTCCAGTCCAGTCCAGTCAGTGGCTCCATTCCAGCCCAGTCAGTGACTCCAGTCCAATCCAGTCAGTGACTCCAGTCCAGTCCAGTCAG
This sequence comes from Heterodontus francisci, assembly GCF_036365525.1. Lineage (NCBI taxonomy): Eukaryota > Metazoa > Chordata > Chondrichthyes > Heterodontiformes > Heterodontidae > Heterodontus > Heterodontus francisci. Next base: position 14,148,897 of record NC_090395.1, read on the forward strand.
TGGCTCCAGTCCAGCCCAGTCAGTGACTCCAGTCCAGTCCACTCTGTGGCTCCAGTCCAGTCCACTCTGTGGCTCCACTCCAGTCCAATCCAGTAAGTGGCTCCAGTCCAGTCCAGTCAGTGACTCCAGTCCAGCCCAGTCAGTGACTCCAGTCCAGTCCAGTCAGTGGCTCCAGTCCAGCCCAGTCAGTGACTCCAGTCCAATCCAGTCAGTGACTCTAGTCCAGTCCAGTCAGTGGCTCCAGTCCAGCCCAGTCAGTGACTCCAGTCCAGTCCACTCTGTGGCTCCAGTCCAGTCCACTCTGTGGCTCCACTCCAGTCCAATCCAGTAAGTGACTCCAGTCCAATCCAGTCAGTGGCTCTAGTCCAGTCCAGTCAGTGGCTCCTGTCCAGTCCAGTCAGAGACTCCAGTCCAGTCAGTGACTCCAGTCCAGCCCAGTCAGTGACTCAAGTCCAGTCCAGTCAGTGGCTCCAGTCCAGCCCAGTCAGTGACTCCAGTCCAGTCCAGTCAGTGGCTCCAGTCCAGCCCAGTCAGTGACTCCAGTCCAATCCAGTCAGTGACTCCAGTCCAGTCCAGTCAGTGGCTCCAGTCCAGCCCAGTCAGTGACTCCAGTCCAGTCCACTCTGTGGCTCCACTCCAGTCCAATCCAGTAAGTGGCTCCAGTCCAGTCCAGTCAGTGACTCCAGTCCAGTCCAATCCAATCAGTGGCTCCAGTCCTGTCCAGTCTGTGGCTCCACTCCACTCCAGTCCAGTCAGTGACTCCAGTCCAGTCCAATCCAGTCAGTGGCTCCAGTCCAGTCCAGTCAGTGACTCCAGTCCAGTCCAATCCAGTCAGTGACTTCAGTCCAGTCCAGTCAGTGGCTCCATTCCAGTCCAATCCAGTAAGTGGATCCAGTCCAGTCCAGTCAGTGACTCCAGTCCAGTCCAGTCTGTGGCTCCACTCCAGTCCAATCCAGTCAGTGGCTTCAGTCCAGTCTGTGGCTCCACTCCAGTCCAATCCAGTAAGTGGCTCCAGTCCAGTCCAGTCAGTGACTCCAGTCCAGTCCAATCCAGTCAGTGGCTCCACTCCAGTCCAGTCATTGACTCCACTCCAGACCAGTCAGTGTGTGACTCCACTCCAGTCCAGTCCAGTCTGTGGCTCCAGTCCAGTCCTATCCAGTCTGTGGCTCCACTCCAGTCCTGTCCAGTCTGTGGCTCTACTCCAGTCCTGTCCAGTCCAGTCAGTGACTCCAGTCCAGTCCTGTCCAGTCAGTGGCTCCATTCCAGTCCAGTCAGTGACTCCAGTCCAGTCCAATCCAGTCAGTGGCTCCAGTCCAGTCCAGTTAGTGACTCCAGTCCAATCCAGTCAGTGGCTCCACTCCAGTCCAATCCAGTCAGTGGCTTCAGTCCAGTCCAGTCAGTGACTCCAGTCCAATCCAGTCAGTGGCTCCAGTCCAGTCCAGTCAGTGACTCCAGTTCAGTCCATTCAGTGACTCCAGTCCAGTCCAGTCAGTGGCTCCAGTCCAGTCAGTGACTCCAGTCCAGTCCAATCCAGTCAGTGACTCCACTCCAGTCCAGTCCAGTGTGTGACTCCAGTCCAGTCCAGTCAGTGACTCCACTCCAGTCCAGTCCAGTGTGTGACTCCAGTCCAGTCCAGTCAGTGACTCCACTCCAGTCCAGTCCAGTGAGTGACTCCAGTCCAGTCCAGTCAGTGACTCCACTCCAGTCCAGTCGAGTGTGTGACTCCAGTCCAGTCCAGTCAGTGACTCCACTCCAGTCCAGTCAGTGACTCCACTCCAGTCCAGTCCAGTGTGTGACTCCAGTCCAGTCCAGTCAATGACTCCAGTCCAGCCCAGTCAGTGGCTCCAGTCAGTGAATCCACTCCAGTCCAGCCCAGTCAGTGGCTCCAGTCCAGTCCAGTCAGTGACTCGACTCCAGTCCAGTCAGTGACTCCACTCCAGTCCAGTCAGTGACTCCACTCCAGTCCAGTCAGTGACTCCAGTCCAGCCCAGTCAGTGACTCCAGTCCAGCCCAGTCAGTGACTCCCGTCCAGCCCAGTCAGTGACTCCCGTCCAGCCCAGTCAGTGACTCCAGTCCAGCCCAGTCAGTGACTCCAGTCCAGCCCAGTCAGTGACTCCAGTCCAGTCCAGTCAGTGGCTCCAGTCCAGTCCAATCCAGTCAGTGGCTCCAGTCCAGTCCAGTCAACGACTCCACTCCAGTCCAGTCAGTGACTCCAGTCCAGTCCAATCCAGTCAGTGGCTCCAGTCCAGTCCAGTCAGTGACTCCAGTCCAGTCCAGTCAGTGACTCCAGTCCAGTCCAATCCAGTCAGTGGCTCCAGTCCAGTCCAGTCAGTGACTCCAGTCCAGTCCTGTCAGTGACTCCAGTCCAGTCCAGTCAGTGACTCCAGTCCAGTCCAGTCAGTGACTCCAGTCCAGTCCAATCCAGTCAGTGACTCCTGTCCACTCCAATCCAGTCAGTGGCTCCACTCCAGTCCAGTCAGTGACTCCAGACAAGCCCAGTCAGTGACTCCAGTCCAGTCCAGTCAGTGACTCCAGTCCAGTCCAGCCCAGTCAGTGACTCCAGTCCAATCCAGTCAGTGGCTCCAGTCCAGTCCAGTCCAGTCAGTGGCTCCAGTCCAGCCCAGTCAGTGACTCCAGTCCAGTCCAGTCAGTGGCTCCAGTCCAGTCCAGTCAGTGGCTCCAGTCCAGTCCAGTCAGTGACTCCTGTCCAGCCCAGTCAGTGACTCCAGTCCAGCCCAGTCAGTGACTCCAGTCCAGTCCAACCCAGTCAGTGGCTCCAGTCCAGTCCAGTCAGTGGCTCCAGTCCAGTCCAGTCAGTGACTCCAGTCCAGCCCAGTCAGTGACTCCAGTCCAATCCAGTCAGTGGCTCCAGTCCAGTCCAGTCAGTGGCTCCCGTCCAGCCCAGTCAGTGACTCCAGTCCAGTCCAGCCCAGTCAGTGACTCCAGTCCAGTCCAATCCAGTCAGTGGCTCCAGTTCAGTCCAGTCAGTGGCTCCAGTCCAGTCCAATCCAGTAAGTGGCTCCAGTCCAGCCCAGTCAGTGACTCCAGTCCAGTCCAGTCATTGACTCCAGTCCAATCCAGTCAGTGACTCTAGTCCAGTCCAGTCAGTGGCTCCAGTCCAGCCCAGTCAGTGACTCCAGTCCAGTCCACTCTGTGGCTCCAGTCCAGTCCACTCTGTGGCTCCACTCCAGTCCAATCCAGTAAGTGACACCAGTCCAATCCAGTCAGTGGCTCCAGTCCAGTCCAGTCAGTGGCTCCTGTCCAGTCCAGTCAGAGACTCCAGTCCAGTCAGTGACTCCAGTCCAGCCCAGTCAGTGACTCCAGTCCAGTCCAGTCAGTGGCTCCAGTCCAGCCCAGTCAGTGACTCCAGTCCAGTCCAGTCAGTGGCTCCAGTCCAATCCAGTCAGTGGCTCCAGTCCAGTTCAGTCATTGACTCCAGTCCAATCCAGTCAGTGACTCTAGTCCAGTCCAGTCAGTGACTCCACTCCAGCCCAGTCAGTGACTCCAGTCCAGTCCAGTCAGTGGCTCCAGTCCAGCCCAGTCAGTGACTCCAGTCCAATCCAGTCAGTGACTCTAGTCCAGTCCAGTCAGTGACTCCACTCCAGCCCAGTCAGTGACTCCAGTCCAGTCCAGTCAGTGGCTCCAGTCCAGTCCAGTCAGTGGCTCCAGTCCAGTCCAGTCAGTGACTCCTGTCCAGCCCAGTCAGTGACTCCAGTCCAGCCCAGTCAGTGACTCCAGTCCAGTCCAACCCAGTCAGTGGCTCCAGTCCAGTCCAGTCAGTGGCTCCAGTCCAGTCCAGTCAGTGACTCCAGTCCAGCCCAGTCAGTGACTCCAGTCCAATCCAGTCAGTGGCTCCAGTCCAGTCCAGTCAGTGGCTCCCGTCCAGCCCAGTCAGTGACTCCAGTCCAGTCCAGCCCAGTCAGTGACTCCAGTCCAGTCCAATCCAGTCAGTGGCTCCAGTTCAGTCCAGTCAGTGGCTCCAGTCCAGTCCAATCCAGTAAGTGGCTCCAGTCCAGCCCAGTCAGTGACTCCAGTCCAGTCCAGTCAGTGGCTCCAGTCCAGCCCAGTCAGTGACTCCAGTCCAGTCCACTCTGTGGCTCCAGTCCAGTCCACTCTGTGGCTCCACTCCAGTCCAATCCAGTAAGTGACACCAGTCCAATCCAGTCAGTGGCTCCAGTCCAGTCCAGTCAGTGGCTCCTGTCCAGTCCAGTCAGAGACTCCAGTCCAGTCAGTGACTCCAGTCCAGCCCAGTCAGTGACTCCAGTCCAGTCCAGTCAGTGGCTCCAGTCCAGCCCAGTCAGTGACTCCAGTCCAGTCCAGTCAGTGGCTCCAGTCCAATCCAGTCAGTGGCTCCAGTCCAGCCCAGTCAGTGACTCCAGTCCAATCCAATCAGTGACTCTAGTCCAGTCCAGTCAGTGACTCCACTCCAGCCCAGTCAGTGACTCCAGTCCAGTCCAGTCAGTGGCTCCAGTCCAGCCCAGTCAGTGACTCCAGTCCAATCCAGTCAGTGACTCTAGTCCAGTCCAGTCAGTGGCTCCAGTCCAGCCCAGTCAGTGACTCCAGTCCAGTCCACTCTGTGGCTCCACTCCAGTCCAATCCAGTAAGTGACACCAGTCCAATCCAGTCAGTGGCTCCAGTCCAGTCCAGTCAGTGGCTCCTGTCCAGTCCAGTCAGAGACTCCAGTCCAGTCAGTGACTCCAGTCCAGCCCAGTCAGTGACTCCAGTCCAGTCCAGTCAGTGGCTCCAGTCCAGCCCAGTCAGTGACTCCAGTCCAGTCCAGTCAGTGGCTCCAGTCCAGCCCAGTCAGTGACTCCAGTCCAATCCAGTCAGTGACTCCAGTCCAGTCCAGTCAGTGGCTCCAGTCCAGCCCAGTCAGTGACTCCAGTCCAGTCCACTCTGTGGCTCCACTCCAGTCCAATCCAGTAAGTGGCTCCAGTCCAGTCCAGTCAGTGACTCCAGTCCAGTCCAATCCAGTCAGTGGCTCCGGTCCTGTCCAGTCTGTGGCTCCACTCCACTCCAGTCCAGTCAGTGGCTCCAGTCCAATCCAGTCAGTGGCTCCAGTCCAATCCAGTCAGTGGCTCCAGTCCAATCCAGTCAGTGGCTCCAGTCCAGCCCAGTCAGTGACTCCAGTCCAGTCCAGCCCAGTCAGTGACTCCAGTCCAGTCCAATCCAGTCAGTGGCTCCAGTTCAGTCCAGTCAGTGGCTCCAGTCCAGTCCAATCCAGTCAGTGGCTCCAGTCCAGCCCAGTCAGTGACTCCAATCCAGTCCAGTCATTGACTCCAGTCCAGTCCAATCCAGTCAGTGGCTCCAGTCCAGCCCAGTCAGTGACTCCAGTCCAGTCCAGTCAGTGACTCCAGTCCAGTCCAATCCAGTCAGTGGCTCTAGTCCAGTCCAGTCAGTGACTCCAGTCCAGCCCAGTCAGTGGCTCCTGTCCAATCCAGTCAGTGGCTCCAGTCCAGTCCAGTCAGAGGCTCCAGTCCAGCCCAGTCAGTGACTCCAGTCCAATCCAGTCAGTGGCTCCAGTCCAGCCCAGTCAGTGACTCCAGTCCAATCCAGTCAGTGGCTCCAGTCCAGTCCAGTCAGTGGCTCCTGTCCAGTCCAGTCAGAGACTCCAGTCCAGTCAGTGACTCCAGTCCAGCCCAGTCAGTGACTCCAGTCCAGTCCAGTCAGTGGCTCCAGTCCAGCCCAGTCAGTGACTCCAGTCCAATCCAGTCAGTGACTCCAGTCCAGTCCGGTCAGTGGCTCCAGTCCAGCCCAGTCAGTGACTCCAGTCCAGTCCACTCTGTGGCTCCAGTCCAGTCCACTCTGTGGCTCCACTCCAGTCCAATCCAGTAAGTGGCTCCAGTCCAGTCCAGTCAGTGACTCCAGTCCAGCCCAGTCAGTGACTCCAGTCCAGTCCAGTCAGTGGCTCCAGTCCAGCCCAGTCAGTGACTCCAGTCCAATCCAGTCAGTGACTCTAGTCCAGTCCAGTCAGTGGCTCCAGTCCAGCCCAGTCAGTGACTCCAGTCCAGTCCACTCTGTGGCTCCAGTCCAGTCCACTCTGTGGCTCCACTCCAGTCCAATCCAGTAAGTGACTCCAGTCCAATCCAGTCAGTGGCTCCAGTCCAGTCCAGTCAGTGGCTCCTGTCCAGTCCAGTCAGAGACTCCAGTCCAGTCAGTGACTCCAGTCCAGCCCAGTCAGTGACTCAAGTCCAGTCCAGTCAGTGGCTCCAGTCCAGCCCAGTCAGTGACTCCAGTCCAGTCCAGTCAGTGGCTCCAGTCCAGCCCAGTCAGTGACTCCAGTCCAATCCAGTCAGTGACTCCAGTCCAGTCCAGTCAGTGGCTCCAGTCCAGCCCAGTCAGTGACTCCTGTCCAGTCCACTCTGTGGCTCCACTCCAGTCCAATCCAGTAAGTGGCTCCAGTCCAGTCCAGTCAGTGACTCCAGTCCAGTCCAATCCAATCAGTGGCTCCAGTCCTGTCCAGTCTGTGGCTCCACTCCACTCCAGTCCAGTCAGTGACTCCAGTCCAGTCCAATCCAGTCAGTGGCTCCAGTCCAGTCCAGTCAGTGACTCCAGTCCAGTCCAATCCAGTCAGTGACTTCAGTCCAGTCCAGTCAGTGGCTCCATTCCAGTCCAATCCAGTAAGTGGATCCAGTCCAGTCCAGTCAGTGACTCCAGTCCAGTCCAGTCTGTGGCTCCACTCCAGTCCAATCCAGTCAGTGGCTTCAGTCCAGTCCAGTCTGTGGCTCCACTCCAGTCCAATCCAGTAAGTGGCTCCAGTCCAGTCCAGTCAGTGACTCCAGTCCAGTCCAATCCAGTCAGTGGCTCCACTCCAGTCCAGTCATTGACTCCACTCCAGACCAGTCAGTGTGTGACTCCACTCCAGTCCAGTCCAGTCTGTGGCTCCAGTCCAGTCCTATCCAGTCTGTGGCTCCACTCCAGTCCTGTCCAGTCTGTGGCTCTACTCCAGTCCTGTCCAGTCCAGTCAGTGACTCCAGTCCAGTCCTGTCCAGTCAGTGGCTCCATTCCAGTCCAGTCAGTGACTCCAGTCCAGTCCAATCCAGTCAGTGGCTCCAGTCCAGTCCAGTTAGTGACTCCAGTCCAATCCAGTCAGTGGCTCCACTCCAGTCCAATCCAGTCAGTGGCTTCAGTCCAGTCCAGTCAGTGACTCCAGTCCAATCCAGTCAGTGGCTCCAGTCCAGTCCAGTCAGTGACTCCAGTTCAGTCCATTCAGTGACTCCAGTCCAGTCCAGTCAGTGGCTCCAGTCCAGTCAGTGACTCCAGTCCAGTCCAATCCAGTCAGTGACTCCACTCCAGTCCAGTCCAGTGTGTGACTCCAGTCCAGTCCAGTCAGTGACTCCACTCCAGTCCAGTCCAGTGTGTGACTCCAGTCCAGTCCAGTCAGTGACTCCACTCCAGTCGAGTCCAGTGAGTGACTCCAGTCCAGTCCAGTCAGTGACTCCACTCCAGTCCAGTCGAGTGTGTGACTCCAGTCCAGTCCAGTCAGTGACTCCACTCCAGTCCAGTCAGTGACTCCACTCCAGTCCAGTCCAGTGTGTGACTCCAGTCCAGTCCAGTCAATGACTCCAGTCCAGCCCAGTCAGTGGCTCCAGTCAGTGAATCCACTCCAGTCCAGCCCAGTCAGTGGCTCCAGTCCAGTCCAGTCAGTGACTCGACTCCAGTCCAGTCAGTGACTCCACTCCAGTCCAGTCAGTGACTCCACTCCAGTCCAGTCAGTGACTCCAGTCCAGCCCAGTCAGTGACTCCAGTCCAGCCCAGTCAGTGACTCCCGTCCAGCCCAGTCAGTGACTCCCGTCCAGCCCAGTCAGTGACTCCAGTCCAGCCCAGTCAGTGACTCCAGTCCAGCCCAGTCAGTGACTCCAGTCCAGTCCAGTCAGTGGCTCCAGTCCAGTCCAATCCAGTCAGTGGCTCCAGTCCAGTCCAGTCAACGACTCCACTCCAGTCCAGTCAGTGACTCCAGTCCAGTCCAATCCAGTCAGTGGCTCCAGTCCAGTCCAGTCAGTGACTCCAGTCCAGTCCAGTCAGTGACTCCAGTCCAGTCCAATCCAGTCAGTGGCTCCAGTCCAGTCCAGTCAGTGACTCCAGTCCAGTCCTGTCAGTGACTCCAGTCCAGTCCAGTCAGTGACTCCAGTCCAGTCCAGTCAGTGACTCCAGTCCAGTCCAATCCAGTCAGTGACTCCTGTCCACTCCAATCCAGTCAGTGGCTCCACTCCAGTCCAGTCAGTGACTCCAGACAAGCCCAGTCAGTGACTCCAGTCCAGTCCAGTCAGTGACTCCAGTCCAGTCCAGCCCAGTCAGTGACTCCAGTCCAATCCAGTCAGTGGCTCCAGTCCAGTCCAGTCCAGTCAGTGGCTCCAGTCCAGCCCAGTCAGTGACTCCAGTCCAGTCCAGTCAGTGGCTCCAGTCCAGTCCAGTCAGTGGCTCCAGTCCAGTCCAGTCAGTGACTCCTGTCCAGACCAGTCAGTGACTCCAGTCCAGCCCAGTCAGTGACTCCAGTCCAGTCCAACCCAGTCAGTGGCTCCAGTCCAGTCCAGTCAGTGGCTCCAGTCCAGTCCAGTCAGTGACTCCAGTCCAGCCCAGTCAGTGACTCCAGTCCAATCCAGTCAGTGGCTCCAGTCCAGTCCAGTCAGTGGCTCCCGTCCAGCCCAGTCAGTGACTCCAGTCCAGTCCAGCCCAGTCAGTGACTCCAGTCCAGTCCAATCCAGTCAGTGGCTCCAGTTCAGTCCAGTCAGTGGCTCCAGTCCAGTCCAATCCAGTAAGTGGCTCCAGTCCAGCCCAGTCAGTGACTCCAGTCCAGTCCAGTCATTGACTCCAGTCCAATCCAGTCAGTGACTCTAGTCCAGTCCAGTCAGTGGCTCCAGTCCAGCCCAGTCAGTGACTCCAGTCCAGTCCACTCTGTGGCTCCAGTCCAGTCCACTCTGTGGCTCCACTCCAGTCCAATCCAGTAAGTGACACCAGTCCAATCCAGTCAGTGGCTCCAGTCCAGTCCAGTCAGTGGCTCCTGTCCAGTCCAGTCAGAGACTCCAGTCCAGTCAGTGACTCCAGTCCAGCCCAGTCAGTGACTCCAGTCCAGTCCAGTCAGTGGCTCCAGTCCAGCCCAGTCAGTGACTCCAGTCCAGTCCAGTCAGTGGCTCCAGTCCAATCCAGTCAGTGGCTCCAGTCCAGCCCAGTCAGTGACTCCAGTCCAGTCCAGTCATTGACTCCAGTCCAATCCAGTCAGTGACTCTAGTCCAGTCCAGTCAGTGACTCCACTCCAGCCCAGTCAGTGACTCCAGTCCAGTCCAGTCAGTGGCTCCAGTCCAGCCCAGTCAGTGACTCCAGTCCAATCCAGTCAGTGACTCTAGTCCAGTCCAGTCAGTGGCTCCAGTCCAGCCCAGTCAGTGACTCCAGTCCAGTCCACTCTGTGGCTCCAGTCCAGTCCACTCTGTGGCTCCACTCCAGTCCAATCCAGTAAGTGACACCAGTCCAATCCAGTCAGTGGCTCCAGTCCAGTCCAGTCAGTGGCTCCTGTCCAGTCCAGTCAGAGACTCCAGTCCAGTCAGTGACTCCAGTCCAGCCCAGTCAGTGACTCCAGTCCAGTCCAGTCAGTGGCTCCAGTCCAGCCCAGTCAGTGACTCCAGTCCAGTCCAGTCAGTGGCTCCAGTCCAGCCCAGTCAGTGACTCCAGTCCAATCCAGTCAGTGACTCCAGTCCAGTCCAGTCAGTGGCTCCAGTCCAGCCCAGTCAGTGACTCCAGTCCAGTCCACTCTGTGGCTCCACTCCAGTCAAATCCAGTAAGTGGCTCCAGTCCAGTCCAGTCAGTGACTCCAGTCCAGTCCAATCCAGTCAGTGGCTCCGGTCCTGTCCAGTCTGTGGCTCCACTCCACTCCAGTCCAGTCAGTGGCTCCAGTCCAATCCAGTCAGTAGCTCCAGTCCAATCCAGTCAGTGGCTCCAGTCCAGCCCAGTCAGTGACTCCAGTCCAGTCCAGCCCAGTCAGTGACTCCAGTCCAGTCCAATCCAGTCAGTGGCTCCAGTTCAGTCCAGTCAGTGGCTCCAGTCCAGTCCAATCCAGTCAGTGGCTCCAGTCCAGCCCAGTCAGTGACTCCAGTCCAGTCCAGTCATTGACTCCAGTCCAGTCCAATCCAGTCAGTGGCTCCAGTCCAGCCCAGTCAGTGACTCCAGTCCAGTCCAGTCAGTGACTCCAGTCCAGTCCAATCCAGTCAGTGGCTCTAGTCCAGTCCAATCCAGTCAGTGGCTCTAGTCCAGTCCAGTCAGTGACTCCAGTCCAGCCCAGTCAGTGGCTCCTGTCCAATCCAGTCAGTGGCTCCAGTCCAGTCCAGTCAGAGGCTCCAGTCCAGCCCAGTCAGTGACTCCAGTCCAATCCAGTCAGTGGCTCCAGTCCAGCCCAGTCAGTGACTCCAGTCCAATCCAGTCAGTGGCTACAGTCCAGTCCAGTCAGTGGCTCCTGTCCAGTCCAGTCAGAGACTCCAGTCCAGTCAGTGACTGCAGTCCAGCCCAGTCAGTGACTCCAGTCCAGTCCAGTCAGTGGCTCCAGTCCAGCCCAGTCAGTGACTCCAGTCCAATCCAGTCAGTGACTCCAGTCCAGTCCGGTCAGTGGCTCCAGTCCAGCCCAGTCAGTGACTCCAGTCCAGTCCACTCTGTGGCTCCAGTCCAGTCCACTCTGTGGCTCCACTCCAGTCCAATCCAGTAAGTGGCTCCAGTCCAGTCCAGTCAGTGACTCCAGTCCAGCCCAGTCAGTGACTCCAGTCCAGTCCAGTCAGTGGCTCCAGTCCAGCCCAGTCAGTGACTCCAGTCCAATCCAGTCAGTGACTCTAGTCCAGTCCAGTCAGTGGCTCCAGTCCAGCCCAGTCAGTGACTCCAGTCCAGTCCACTCTGTGGCTCCAGTCCAGTCCACTCTGTGGCTCCACTCCAGTCCAATCCAGTAAGTGACTCCAGTCCAATCCAGTCAGTGGCTCCAGTCCAGTCCAGTCAGTGGCTCCTGTCCAGTCCAGTCAGAGACTCCAGTCCAGTCAGTGACTCCAGTCCAGCCCAGTCAGTGACTCAAGTCCAGTCCAGTCAGTGGCTCCAGTCCAGCCCAGTCAGTGACTCCAGTCCAGTCCAGTCAGTGGCTCCAGTCCAGCCCAGTCAGTGACTCCAGTCCAATCCAGTCAGTGACTCCAGTCCAGTCCAGTCAGTGGCTCCAGTCCAGCCCAGTCAGTGACTCCTGTCCAGTCCACTCTGTGGCTCCACTCCAGTCCAATCCAGTAAGTGGCTCCAGTCCAGTCCAGTCAGTGACTCCAGTCCAGTCCAATCCAATCAGTGGCTCCAGTCCTGTCCAGTCTGTGGCTCCACTCCACTCCAGTCCAGTCAGTGACTCCAGTCCAGTCCAATCCAGTCAGTGGCTCCAGTCCAGTCCAGTCAGTGACTCCAGTCCAGTCCAATCCAGTCAGTGACTTCAGTCCAGTCCAGTCAGTGGCTCCATTCCAGTCCAATCCAGTAAGTGGATCCAGTCCAGTCCAGTCAGTGACTCCAGTCCAGTCCAGTCTGTGGCTCCACTCCAGTCCAATCCAGTCAGTGGCTTCAGTCCAGTCCAGTCTGTGGCTCCACTCCAGTCCAATCCAGTAAGTGGCTCCAGTCCAGTCCAGTCAGTGACTCCAGTCCAGTCCAATCCAGTCAGTGGCTCCACTCCAGTCCAGTCATTGACTCCACTCCAGACCAGTCAGTGTGTGACTCCACTCCAGTCCAGTCCAGTCTGTGGCTCCAGTCCAGTCCTATCCAGTCTGTGGCTCCACTCCAGTCCTGTCCAGTCTGTGGCTCTACTCCAGTCCTGTCCAGTCCAGTCAGTGACTCCAGTCCAGTCCTGTCCAGTCAGTGGCTCCATTCCAGTCCAGTCAGTGACTCCAGTCCAGTCCAATCCAGTCAGTGGCTCCAGTCCAGTCCAGTTAGTGACTCCAGTCCAATCCAGTCAGTGGCTCCACTCCAGTCCAATCCAGTCAGTGGCTTCAGTCCAGTCCAGTCAGTGACTCCAGTCCAATCCAGTCAGTGGCTCCAGTCCAGTCCAGTCAGTGACTCCAGTTCAGTCCATTCAGTGACTCCAGTCCAGTCCAGTCAGTGGCTCCAGTCCAGTCAGTGACTCCAGTCCAGTCCAATCCAGTCAGTGACTCCACTCCAGTCCAGTCCAGTGTGTGACTCCAGTCCAGTCCAGTCAGTGACTCCACTCCAGTCCAGTCCAGTGTGTGACTCCAGTCCAGTCCAGTCAGTGACTCCACTCCAGTCCAGTCCAGTGAGTGACTCCAGTCCAGTCCAGTCAGTGACTCCACTCCAGTCCAGTCCAGTGTGTGACTCCAGTCCAGTCCAGTCAGTGACTCCACTCCAGTCCAGTCAGTGACTCCACTCCAGTCCAGTCCAGTGTGTGACTCCAGTCCAGTCCAGTCAATGACTCCAGTCCAGCCCAGTCAGTGGCTCCAGTCAGTGAATCCACTCCAGTCCAGCCCAGTCAGTGGCTCCAGTCCAGTCCAGTCAGTGACTCGACTCCAGTCCAGTCAGTGACTCCACTCCAGTCCAGTCAGTGACTCCACTCCAGTCCAGTCAGTGACTCCAGTCCAGCCCAGTCAGTGACTCCAGTCCAGCCCAGTCAGTGACTCCCGTCCAGCCCAGTCAGTGACTCCCGTCCAGCCCAGTCAGTGACTCCAGTCCAGCCCAGTCAGTGACTCCAGTCCAGCCCAGTCAGTGACTCCAGTCCAGTCCAGTCAGTGGCTCCAGTCCAGTCCAATCCAGTCAGTGGCTCCAGTCCAGTCCAGTCAACGACTCCACTCCAGTCCAGTCAGTGACTCCAGTCCAGTCCAATCCAGTCAGTGGCTCCAGTCCAGTCCAGTCAGTGACTCCAGTCCAGTCCAGTCAGTGACTCCAGTCCAGTCCAATCCAGTCAGTGGCTCCAGTCCAGTCCAGTCAGTGACTCCAGTCCAGTCCTGTCAGTGACTCCAGTCCAGTCCAGTCAGTGACTCCAGTCCAGTCCAGTCAGTGACTCCAGTCCAGTCCAATCCAGTCAGTGACTCCTGTCCACTCCAATCCAGTCAGTGGCTCCACTCCAGTCCAGTCAGTGACTCCAGACAAGCCCAGTCAGTGACTCCAGTCCAGTCCAGTCAGTGACTCCAGTCCAGTCCAGCCCAGTCAGTGACTCCAGTCCAATCCAGTCAGTGGCTCCAGTCCAGTCCAGTCCAGTCAGTGGCTCCAGTCCAGCCCAGTCAGTGACTCCAGTCCAGTCCAGTCAGTGGCTCCAGTCCAGTCCAGTCAGTGGCTCCAGTCCAGTCCAGTCAGTGACTCCTGTTCAGCCCAGTCAGTGACTCCAGTCCAGCCCAGTCAGTGACTCCAGTCCAGTCCAACCCAGTCAGTGGCTCCAGTCCAGTCCAGTCAGTGGCTCCAGTCCAGTCCAGTCAGTGACTCCAGTCCAGCCCAGTCAGTGACTCCAGTCCAATCCAGTCAGTGGCTCCAGTCCAGTCCAGTCAGTGGCTCCCGTCCAGCCCAGTCAGTGACTCCAGTCCAGTCCAGCCCAGTCAGTGGCTCCAGTTCAGTCCAGTCAGTGGCTCCAGTCCAGTCCAATCCAGTCAGTGGCTCCAGTCCAGCCCAGTCAGTGACTCCAGTCCAGTCCAGTCATTGACTCCAGTCCAGTCCAATCCAGTCAGTGGCTCCAGTCCAGCCCAGTCAGTGACTCCAGTCCAGTCCAGTCAGTGACTCCAGTCCAGTCCAATCCAGTCAGTGGCTCTAGTCCAGTCCAATCCAGTCAGTGGCTCTAGTCCAGTCCAGTCAGTGACTCCAGTCCAGCCCAGCCAGTGGCTCCTGTCCAATCCAGTCAGTGGCTCCAGTCCAGTCCAGTCAGTGGCTCCAGTCCAGCCCAGTCAGTGACTCCAGTCCAGCCCAGTCAGTGACTCCAGTCCAATCCACTCAGTGGCTCCAGTCCAGCCCAGTCAGTGACTCCAGTCCAATCCAGTCAGTGGCTCCAGTCCAGTCCAGTCAGTGGCTCCTGTCCAGTCCAGTCAGAGACTCCAGTCCAGTCAGTGACTCCAGTCCAGCCCAGTCAGTGACTCCAGTCCAGTCCAGTCAGTGGCTCCAGTCCAGCCCAGTCAGTGACTCCAGTCCAGTCCAGTCAGTGGCTCCAGTCCAGCCCAGTCAGTGACTCCAGTCCAATCCAGTCAGTGACTCCAGTCCAGTCCAGTCAGTGGCTCCAGTCCAGCCCAGTCAGTGACTCCAGTCCAGTCCACTCTGTGGCTCCAGTCCAGTCCACTCTGTGGCTCCACTCCAGTCCAATCCAGTAAGTGGCTCCAGTCCAGTCCAGTCAGTGACTCCAGTCCAGTTCAATCCAGTCAGTGGCTCCAGTCCTGTCCAGTCTGTGGCTCCACTCCACTCCAGTCCAGTCAGTGACTCCAGTCCAGTCCAATCCAGTCAGTGGCTCCAGTCCAGTCCAGTCAGTGACTCCAGTCCAGTCCAATCCAGTCAGTGGCTGCAGTCCAGTCCAGTCAGTGGCTCCATTCCAGTCCAATCCAGTAAGTGGCTAGAGTCCAGTCCAGTCAGTGACTCCAGTCCAGTCCAGTCTGTGGCTCCACTCCAGTCCAGTCTGTGGCTCCACTCCAGTCCAATCCAGTAAGTGGCTCCAGTCCAGTCCAGTCAGTGACTCCAGTCCAGTCCAATCCAGTCAGTGGCTCCAGTCCAGTCCAGTCAGTGACTCCAGTTCAGTCCATTCAGTGACTCCACTCCAGTCCAATCCAGTCAGTGACTCCAGTCCAGTCCAATCCAGTCTGCGGCTCCACTCCAGTCCAGTCCAGTCAGTGGCTCCAGTCGAGTCCAGTCAGTGACTCCAGTCCAGTCCAGTCAGTGGCTCCAGTCCAGTCCAGTCAGTGACTCCAGTTCAGTCCATTCAGTGACTCCACTCCAGTCCAATCCAGTCAGTGACTCCAGTCCAGTCCAGTCAGTGACTCCAGTCCAGTCCAGTCAGTGGCTCCAATCCAGTCCAGTCAGTGGCTCCAGTCCAGTCCAGTCAGTGACTCCAGTCCAGCCCAGTCAGTGACTCCAGTCCAGCCCAGTCAGTGGCTCCAGTCCAGTCCAATCCAGTCAGTGGCTCCAGTCCAGCCCAGTCAGTGACTCCAGTCCAGTCCAGTCATTGACTCCAGTCCAGTCCAATCCAGTCAGTGGCTCCAGTCCAGCCCAGTCAGTGACTCCAGTCCAGTCCAGTCAGTGACTCCAGTCCAGTCCAATCCAGTCAGTGGCTCTAGTCCAGTCCAATCCAGTCAGTGGCTCTAGTCCAGTCCAGTCAGTGACTCCAGTCCAGCCCAGCCAGTGGCTCCTGTCCAATCCAGTCAGTGGCTCCAGTCCAGTCCAGTCAGTGGCTCCAGTCCAGTCCAGTCAGTGGCTCCAGTCCAGTCCAATCCAGTCAGTGGCTCCAGTCCAGTCCAGTCAACGACTCCACTCCAGTCCAGTCAGTGACTCCAGTCCAGTCCAATCCAGTCAGTGGCTCCAGTCCTGTCCAGTCAGTGACTCCAGTCCAGTCCAGTCAGTGACTCCAGTCCAGTCCAATCCAGTCAGTGGCTCCAGTCCAGTCCAGTCAGTGACTCCAGTCCAGTCCTGTCAGTGACTCCAGTCCAGTCCAGTCAGTGACTCCAGTCCAGTCCAGTCAGTGACTCCAGTCCAGTCCAATCCAGTCAGTGACTCCTGTCCACTCCAATCCAGTCAGTGGCTCCACTCCAGTCCAGTCAGTGACTCCAGACAAGCCCAGTCAGTGACTCCAGTCCAGTCCAGTCAGTGACTCCAGTCCAGTCCAGCCCAGTCAGTGACTCCAGTCCAATCCAGTCAGTGGCTCCAGTCCAGTCCAGTCCAGTCAGTGGCTCCAGTCCAGCCCAGTCAGTGACTCCAGTCCAGTCCAGTCAGTGGCTCCAGTCCAGTCCAGTCAGTGGCTCCAGTCCAGTCCAGTCAGTGACTCCTGTTCAGCCCAGTCAGTGACTCCAGTCCAGCCCAGTCAGTGACTCCAGTCCAGTCCAACCCAGTCAGTGGCTCCAGTCCAGTCCAGTCAGTGGCTCCAGTCCAGTCCAGTCAGTGACTCCAGTCCAGCCCAGTCAGTGACTCCAGTCCAATCCAGTCAGTGGCTCCAGTCCAGTCCAGTCAGTGGCTCCCGTCCAGCCCAGTCAGTGACTCCAGTCCAGTCCAGCCCAGTCAGTGGCTCCAGTTCAGTCCAGTCAGTGGCTCCAGTCCAGTCCAATCCAGTCAGTGGCTCCAGTCCAGCCCAGTCAGTGACTCCAGTCCAGTCCAGTCATTGACTCCAGTCCAGTCCAATCCAGTCAGTGGCTCCAGTCCAGCCCAGTCAGTGACTCTAGTCCAGTCCAGTCAGTGACTCCAGTCCAGTCCAATCCAGTCAGTGGCTCTAGTCCAGTCCAATCCAGTCAGTGGCTCTAGTCCAGTCCAGTCAGTGACTCCAGTCCAGCCCAGCCAGTGGCTCCTGTCCAATCCAGTCAGTGGCTCCAGTCCAGTCCAGTCAGTGGCTCCAGTCCAGCCCAGTCAGTGACTCCAGTCCAGCCCAGTCAGTGACTCCAGTCCAATCCACTCAGTGGCTCCAGTCCAGCCCAGTCAGTGACTCCAGTCCAATCCAGTCAGTGGCTCCAGTCCAGTCCAGTCAGTGGCTCCTGTCCAGTCCAGTCAGAGACTCCAGTCCAGTCAGTGACTCCAGTCCAGCCCAGTCAGTGACTCCAGTCCAGTCCAGTCAGTGGCTCCAGTCCAGCCCAGTCAGTGACTCCAGTCCAGTCCAGTCAGTGGCTCCAGTCCAGCCCAGTCAGTGACTCCAGTCCAATCCAGTCAGTGACTCCAGTCCAGTCCAGTCAGTGGCTCCAGTCCAGCCCAGTCAGTGACTCCAGTCCAGTCCACTCTGTGGCTCCAGTCCAGTCCACTCTGTGGCTCCACTCCAGTCCAATCCAGTAAGTGGCTCCAGTCCAGTCCAGTCAGTGACTCCAGTCCAGTCCAATCCAGTCAGTGGCTCCAGTCCTGTCCAGTCTGTGGCTCCACTCCACTCCAGTCCAGTCAGTGACTCCAGTCCAGTCCAATCCAGTCAGTGGCTCCAGTCCAGTCCAGTCAGTGACTCCAGTCCAGTCCAATCCAGTCAGTGGCTGCAGTCCAGTCCAGTCAGTGGCTCCATTCCAGTCCAATCCAGTAAGTGGCTCCAGTCCAGTCCAGTCAGTGACTCCAGTCCAGTCCAGTCTGTGGCTCCACTCCAGTCCAGTCTGTGGCTCCACTCCAGTCCAATCCAGTAAGTGGCTCCAGTCCAGTCCAGTCAGTGACTCCAGTCCAGTCCAATCCAGTCAGTGGCTCCAGTCCAGTCCAGTCAGTGACTCCAGTTCCGTCCATTCAGTGACTCCACTCCAGTCCAATCCAGTCAGTGACTCCAGTCCAGTCCAATCCAGTCTGTGGCTCCACTCCAGTCCAGTCCAGTCAGTGGCTCCAGTCGAGTCCAGTCAGTGACTCCAGTCCAGTCCAGTCAGTGGCTCCAGTCCAGTCCAGTCAGTGACTCCAGTTCAGTCCATTCAGTGACTCCACTCCAGTCCAATCCAGTCAGTGACTCCAGTCCAGTCCAGTCAGTGACTCCAGTCCAGTCCAGTCAGTGGCTCCAATCCAGTCCAGTCAGTGGCTCCAGTCCAGTCCAGTCAGTGACTCCAGTCCAGCCCAGTCAGTGACTCCAGTCCAGCCCAGTCAGTGGCTCCAGTCCAGTCCAATCCAGTCAGTGGCTCCAGTCCAGCCCAGTCAGTGACTCCAGTCCAGTCCAGTCATTGACTCCAGTCCAGTCCAATCCAGTCAGTGGCTCCAGTCCAGCCCAGTCAGTGACTCCAGTCCAGTCCAGTCAGTGACTCCAGTCCAGTCCAATCCAGTCAGTGGCTCTAGTCCAGTCCAATCCAGTCAGTGGCTCTAGTCCAGTCCAGTCAGTGACTCCAGTCCAGCCCAGCCAGTGGCTCCTGTCCAATCCAGTCAGTGGCTCCAGTCCAGTCCAGTCAGTGGCTCCAGTCCAGCCCAGTCAGTGACTCCAGTCCAGCCCAGTCAGTGACTCCAGTCCAATCCACTCAGTGGCTCCAGTCCAGCCCAGTCAGTGACTCCAGTCCAATCCAGTCAGTGGCTCCAGTCCAGTCCAGTCAGTGGCTCCTGTCCAGTCCAGTCAGAGACTCCAGTCCAGTCAGTGACTCCAGTCCAGCCCAGTCAGTGGCTCCAGTCCAGTCCAGTCAGTGACTCCAGTCCAGCCCAGTCAGTGACTCCAGACCAGCCCAGTCAGTGGCTCCAGTCCAGTCCAGTCAGTGACTCCAGTCCAGTCAGTGACTCCAGTCCAGCCCAGTCAGTGACTCCAGTCCAGTCAGTGACTCCAGTCCAGCCCAGTCAGTGACTCCAGTCCAGGCCAGTCAGTGACTCCAGTCCAGTCAGTGACTCCAGTCCAGTCAGTGACTCCAGTCCAGCCCAGTCAGTGACTCCAGTCCAGTCCAGTCAGTGACTCCAGTCCAGTCAGTGGCTCCAGTCCAGTCCAGTCAGTGACTCCAGTCCAGCCCAGTCAGTGACTCCAGTCCAGCCCAGTCAGTGACTCCAGTCCAGCCCAGTCAGTGACTCCACTCCAGTCCTGTCCAGTGTGTGACTCCAGTCCAGTCCAGTCAGTGGCTCCAGTCCAATCCAGTCATTGACTCCACTCCAGACCAGTCAGTGTGTGACTCCACTCCAGTCCAGTCCAGTCTGTGGCTCCAGTCCAGTCCTGTCCAGTCTGTGGCTCCACTCCAGTCCTGTCCAGTCCAGTCAGTGACTCCACTCCAGTCCAGTCATTGACTCCACTCCAGACCAGTCAGTGTGTGACTCCACTCCAGTCCAGTCCAGTCTGTGGCTCCAGTCCAGTCCTGTCCAGTCTGTGGCTCCACTCCAGTCCTGTCCAGTCTGTGGCTCTACTCCAGTCCTGTCCAGTCCAGTCAGTGACTCCAGTCCAGTCCTGTCCAGTCAGTGGCTCCATTGCAGTCCAGTCAGTGACTCCAGTCCAGTCCAATCCAGTCAGTGGCTCCAGTCCAGTCCAGTTAGTGACTCCAGTCCAATCCAGTCAGTGGCTCCACTCCAGTCCAATCCAGTCAGTGGCTTCAGTTCTGTCCAGTCAGTGACTCCAGTCCAATCCAGTCAGTGGCTCCAGTCCAGTCCAGTCAGTGACTCCAGTTCAATCCATTCAGTGACTCCAGTCCAGTCCAGTCAGTGGCTCCAGTCCAGTCAGTGACTCCAGTCCAGTCCAATCCAGTCAGTGACTCCACTCCAGTCCAGT
Source organism: Heterodontus francisci (assembly GCF_036365525.1). Classification (NCBI taxonomy): domain Eukaryota; kingdom Metazoa; phylum Chordata; class Chondrichthyes; order Heterodontiformes; family Heterodontidae; genus Heterodontus; species Heterodontus francisci. The sequence continues at coordinate 14,168,182 of NC_090395.1, forward strand.
CCAGTGTGTGACTCCAGTCCAGTCCAGTCAGTGACTCCACTCCAGTCCAGTCCAGTGTGTGACTCCAGTCCAGTCCAGTCAGTGACTCCACTCCAGTCCAGTCCAGTGAGTGACTCCAGTCCAGTCCAGTCAGTGACTCCACTCCAGTCCAGTCCAGTGTGTGACTCCAGTCCAGTCCAGTCAGTGACTCCAGTCCAGTCCAGTCAGTGACTCCACTCCAGTCCAGTCCAGTGTGTGACTCCAGTCCAGTCCAGTCAATGACTCCAGTCCAGCCCAGTCAGTGGCTCCAGTCAGTGAATCCACTCCAGTCCAGCCCAGTCAGTGGCTCCAGTCCAGTCCAGTCAGTGACTCGACTCCAGTCCAGTCAGTGACTCCACTCCAGTCCAGTCAGTGACTCCACTCCAGTCCAGTCAGTGACTCCAGTCCAGCCCAGTCAGTGACTCCAGTCCAGCCCAGTCAGTGACTCCCGTCCAGCCCAGTCAGTGACTCCCGTCCAGCCCAGTCAGTGACTCCAGTCCAGCCCAGTCAGTGACTCCAGTCCAGCCCAGTCAGTGACTCCAGTCCAGTCCAGTCAGTGGCTCCAGTCCAGTCCAATCCAGTCAGTGGCTCCAGTCCAGTCCAGTCAATGACTCCACTCCAGTCCAGTCAGTGACTCCAGTCCAGTCCAATCCAGTCAGTGGCTCCAGTCCAGTCCAGTCAGTGACTCCAGTCCAGTCCAGTCAGTGACTCCAGTCCAGTCCAATCCAGTCAGTGGCTCCAGTCCAGTCCAGTCAGTGACTCCAGTCCAGTCCTGTCAGTGACTCCAGTCCAGTCCAGTCAGTGACTCCAGTCCAGTCCAATCCAGTCAGTGGCTCCAGTCCAGTCCAGTCAGTGACTCCAGTTCAGTCCATTCAGTGACTCCACTCCAGTCCAATCCAGTCAGTGACTCCAGTCCAGTCCAATCCAGTCTGTGGCTCCACTCCAGTCCAGTCCAGTCAGTGGCTCCAGTCCAGTCCAGTCAGTGACTCCAGTCCAGTCCAGTCAGTGGCTCCAGTCCAGTCCAGTCAGTGACTCCAGTTCAGTCCATTCAGTGACTCCACTCCAGTCCAATCCAGTCAGTGACTCCAGTCCAGTCCAGTCAGTGACTCCAGTCCAGTCCAGTCAGTGGCTCCAGTCCAGTCCAATCAGTGGCTCCAGTCCAGTCCAGTCAGTGACTCCAGTCCAGCCCAGTCAGTGACTCCAGTCCAGCCCAGTCAGTGGCTCCAGTCCAGTCCAGTCAGTGACTCCAGTCCAGCCCAGTCAGTGACTCCAGTCCAGCCCAGTCAGTGGCTCCAGTCCAGTCCAGTCAGTGACTCCAGTCCAGTCCAGCCCAGTCAGTGACTCCAGTCCAATCCAGTCAGTGGCTCCAGTCCAGTCCAGTCCAGTCAGTGGCTCCAGTCCAGCCCAGTCAGTGACTCCAGTCCAGTCCAGTCAGTGGCTCCAGTCCAGTCCAGTGAGTGGCTCCAGTCCAGTCCAGTCAGTGACTCCTGTCCAGCCCAGTCAGTGACTCCAGTCCAGCCCAGTCAATGACTCCAGTCCAGTCCAACCCAGTCAGTGGCTCCAGTCCAGTCCAGTCAGTGGCTCCAGTCCAGTCCAGTCAGTGACTCCAGTCCAGCCCAGTCAGTGACTCCAGTCCAATCCAGTCAGTGGCTCCAGTCCAGTCCAGTCAGTGGCTCCAGTCCAGCCCAGTCAGTGACTCCAGTCCAGTCCAGCCCAGTCAGTGACTCCAGTCCAGTCCAATCCAGTCAGTGGCTCCAGTTCAGTCCAGTCAGTGGCTCCAGTCCAGTCCAATCCAGTCAGTGGCTCCAGTCCAGCCCAGTCAGTGACTCCAGTCCAGTCCAGTCATTGACTCCAGTCCAGTCCAATCCAGTCAGTGGCTCCAGTCCAGCCCAGTCAGTGACTCCAGTCCAGTCCAGTCAGTGACTCCAGTCCAGTCCAATCCAGTCAGTGGCTCTAGTCCAGTCCAATCCAGTCAGTGGCTCTAGTCCAGTCCAGTCAGTGACTCCAGTCCAGCCCAGTCAGTGGCTCCTGTCCAATCCAGTCAGTGGCTCCAGTCCAGTCCAGTCAGTGGCTCCAGTCCAGCCCAGTCAGTGACTCCAGTCCAGCCCAGTCAGTGACTCCAGTCCAATCCACTCAGTGGCTCCAGTCCAGCCCAGTCAGTGACTCCAGTCCAATCCAGTCAGTGGCTCCAGTCCAGTCCAGTCAGTGGCTCCTGTCCAGTCCAGTCAGAGACTCCAGTCCAGTCAGTGACTCCAGTCCAGCCCAGTCAGTGGCTCCAGTCCAGCCCAGTCAGTGACTCCAGTCCAGTCCAGTCAGTGGCTCCAGTCCAGCCCAGTCAGTGACTCCAGTCCAATCCAGTCAGTGACTCCAGTCCAGTCCAGTCAGTGGCTCCAGTCCAGCCCAGTCAGTGACTCCAGTCCAGTCCACTCTGTGGCTCCAGTCCAGTCCACTCTGTGGCTCCACTCCAGTCCAATCCAGTAAGTGGCTCCAGTCCAGCCCAGTCAGTGACTCCCGTCCAGCCCAGTCAGTGACTCCCGTCCAGCCCAGTCAGTGACTCCAGTCCAGCCCAGTCAGTGACTCCAGTCCAGCCCAGTCAGTGACTCCAGTCCAGTCCAGTCAGTGGCTCCAGTCCAGTCCAATCCAGTCAGTGGCTCCAGTCCAGTCCAGTCAATGACTCCACTCCAGTCCAGTCAGTGACTCCAGTCCAGTCCAATCCAGTCAGTGGCTCCAGTCCAGTCCAGTCAGTGACTCCAGTCCAGTCCAGTCAGTGACTCCAGTCCAGTCCAATCCAGTCAGTGGCTCCAGTCCAGTCCAGTCAGTGACTCCAGTCCAGTCCTGTCAGTGACTCCAGTCCAGTCCAGTCAGTGACTCCAGTCCAGTCCAATCCAGTCAGTGGCTCCAGTCCAGTCCAGTCAGTGACTCCAGTTCAGTCCATTCAGTGACTCCACTCCAGTCCAATCCAGTCAGTGACTCCAGTCCAGTCCAATCCAGTCTGTGGCTCCACTCCAGTCCAGTCCAGTCAGTGGCTCCAGTCCAGTCCAGTCAGTGACTCCAGTCCAGTCCAGTCAGTGGCTCCAGTCCAGTCCAGTCAGTGACTCCAGTTCAGTCCATTCAGTGACTCCACTCCAGTCCAATCCAGTCAGTGACTCCAGTCCAGTCCAGTCAGTGACTCCAGTCCAGTCCAGTCAGTGGCTCCAGTCCAGTCCAATCAGTGGCTCCAGTCCAGTCCAGTCAGTGACTCCAGTCCAGCCCAGTCAGTGACTCCAGTCCAGCCCAGTCAGTGGCTCCAGTCCAGTCCAGTCAGTGACTCCAGTCCAGCCCAGTCAGTGACTCCAGTCCAGCCCAGTCAGTGGCTCCAGTCCAGTCCAGTCAGTGACTCCAGTCCAGTCCAGCCCAGTCAGTGACTCCAGTCCAATCCAGTCAGTGGCTCCAGTCCAGTCCAGTCCAGTCAGTGGCTCCAGTCCAGCCCAGTCAGTGACTCCAGTCCAGTCCAGTCAGTGGCTCCAGTCCAGTCCAGTGAGTGGCTCCAGTCCAGTCCAGTCAGTGACTCCTGTCCAGCCCAGTCAGTGACTCCAGTCCAGCCCAGTCAATGACTCCAGTCCAGTCCAACCCAGTCAGTGGCTCCAGTCCAGTCCAGTCAGTGGCTCCAGTCCAGTCCAGTCAGTGACTCCAGTCCAGCCCAGTCAGTGACTCCAGTCCAATCCAGTCAGTGGCTCCAGTCCAGTCCAGTCAGTGGCTCCAGTCCAGCCCAGTCAGTGACTCCAGTCCAGTCCAGCCCAGTCAGTGACTCCAGTCCAGTCCAATCCAGTCAGTGGCTCCAGTTCAGTCCAGTCAGTGGCTCCAGTCCAGTCCAATCCAGTCAGTGGCTCCAGTCCAGCCCAGTCAGTGACTCCAGTCCAGTCCAGTCATTGACTCCAGTCCAGTCCAATCCAGTCAGTGGCTCCAGTCCAGCCCAGTCAGTGACTCCAGTCCAGTCCAGTCAGTGACTCCAGTCCAGTCCAATCCAGTCAGTGGCTCTAGTCCAGTCCAATCCAGTCAGTGGCTCTAGTCCAGTCCAGTCAGTGACTCCAGTCCAGCCCAGTCAGTGGCTCCTGTCCAATCCAGTCAGTGGCTCCAGTCCAGTCCAGTCAGTGGCTCCAGTCCAGCCCAGTCAGTGACTCCAGTCCAGCCCAGTCAGTGACTCCAGTCCAATCCACTCAGTGGCTCCAGTCCAGCCCAGTCAGTGACTCCAGTCCAATCCAGTCAGTGGCTCCAGTCCAGTCCAGTCAGTGGCTCCTGTCCAGTCCAGTCAGAGACTCCAGTCCAGTCAGTGACTCCAGTCCAGCCCAGTCAGTGGCTCCAGTCCAGCCCAGTCAGTGACTCCAGTCCAGTCCAGTCAGTGGCTCCAGTCCAGCCCAGTCAGTGACTCCAGTCCAATCCAGTCAGTGACTCCAGTCCAGTCCAGTCAGTGGCTCCAGTCCAGCCCAGTCAGTGACTCCAGTCCAGTCCACTCTGTGGCTCCAGTCCAGTCCACTCTGTGGCTCCACTCCAGTCCAATCCAGTAAGTGGCTCCAGTCCAGTCCAGTCAGTGACTCCAGTCCAGTCCAATCCAGTCAGTGGCTCCAGTCCTGTCCAGTCTGTGGCTCCACTCCACTCCAGTCCAGTCAGTGACTCCAGTCCAGTCCAATCCAGTCAGTGGCTCCAGTCCAGTCCAGTCAGTGACTCCAGTCCAGTCCAATCCAGTCAGTGGCTTCAATCCAGTCCAGTCAGTGGCTCCATTCCAGTCCAATCCAGTAAGTGGCTCCAGTCCAGTCCAGTCAGTGACTCCAGTCCAGTCCAGTCTGTGGCTCTACTCCAGTCCAGTCGGTGGCTCCACTCCAGTCCAATCCAGTAAGTGGCTCCAGTCCAGTCCAGTCAGTGACTCCAGTCCAGTCCAATCCAGTCAGTGGCTCCAGTCCAGTCCAGTCAGTGACTCCAGTTCAGTCCATTCAGTGACTCCACTCCAGTCCAATCCAGTCAGTGACTCCAGTCCAGTCCAATCCAGTCTGTGGCTCCACTCCAGTCCAGTCCAGTCAGTGGCTCCAGTCGAGTCCAGTCAGTGACTCCAGTCCAGTCCAGTCAGTGGCTCCAGTCCAGTCCAGTCAGTGACTCCAGTTCAGTCCATTCAGTGACTCCACTCCAGTCCAATCCAGTCAGTGACTCCAGTCCAGTCCAGTCAGTGACTCCAGTCCAGTCCAGTCAGTGGCTCCAGTCCAGTCCAGTCAGTGACTCCAGTCCAGCCCAGTCAGTGACTCCAGTCCAGCCCAGTCAGTGGCTCCAGTCCAGTCCAGTCAGTGACTCCAGTCCAGCCCAGTCAGTGACTCCAGTCCAGTCCAGTCAGTGGCTCCACTCCAGTCCAGTCAGTGGCTCCAGTCCAGTCCAGTCAGTGACTCCAGTCCAGCCCAGTCAGTGACTCCAGTCCAGCCCAGTCAGTGACTCCAGTCCAGCCCAGTCAGTGACTCCACTCCAGACCTGTCCAGTGTGTGACTCCAGTCCAGTCCAGTCAGTGGCTCCAGTCCAGTCCAGTCATTGACTCCACTCCAGACCAATCAGTGTGTGACTCCACTCCAGTCCAGTCCAGTCTGTGGCTCCAGTCCAGTACTGTCCAGTCTGTGGCTCCACTCCAGTCTAGTCCAGTCCAGTCAGTGACTCCACTCCAGTCCAGTCATTGACTCCACTCCAGACCAGTCAGTGAGTGACTCCACTCCAGTCCTGTCCAGTCTGTGGCTCCACTCCAGTCCTGTCCAGTCTGTGGCTCCAATCCAGTCCTGTCCAGTCCAGTCAGTGACTCCAGTCCAGTCCAGTCCAGTCAGTGGCTCCAGTCCTGCCCAGTCAGTGACTCCAGTCCAGTCCACTCTGTGGCTCCAGTCCAGTTCACTCTGTGGCTCCACTCCAGTCCAATCCAGTAAGTGGCTCCAGTCCAGTCCAGTCAGTGACTCCAGTCCAGTCCAATCCAGTCAGTGGCTCCAGTCCTGTCCAGTCTGTGGCTCCACTCCACTCCAGTCCAGTCAGTGACTCCAGTCCAGTCCAATCCAGTCAGTGGCTCCAGTCCAGTCCAGTCAGTGACTCCAGTCCAGTCCAATCCAGTCAGTGGCTGCAGTCCAGTCCAGTCAGTGGCTCCATTCCAGTCCAATCCAGTAAGTGGCTCCAGTCCAGTCCAGTCAGTGACTCCAGTCCAGTCCAGTCTGTGGCTCCACTCCAGTCCAGTCTGTGGCTCCACTCCAGTCCAATCCAGTAAGTGGCTCCAGTCCAGTCCAGTCAGTGACTCCAGTCCAGTCCAATCCAGTCAGTGGCTCCAGTCCAGTCCAGTCAGTGACTCCAGTTCAGTCCATTCAGTGACTCCACTCCAGTACAATCCAGTCAGTGACTCCAGTCCAGTCCAATCCAGTCTGTGGCTCCACTCCAGTCCAGTCCAGTCAGTGGCTCCAGTCGAGTCCAGTCAGTGACTCCAGTCCAGTCTAGTCAGTGGCTCCAGTCCAGTCCAGTCAGTGACTCCAGTTCAGTCCATTCAGTGACTCCACTCCAGTCCAATCCAGTCAGTGACTCCAAGCCAGTCCAGTCAGTGGCTCCAGTCCAGTCCAGTCAGTGGCTCCAGTCCAGTCCAGTCAGTGACTCCAGTCCAGCCCAGTCAGTGACTCCAGTCCAGCCCAGTCAGTGGCTCCAGTCCAGTCCAGTCAGTGACTCCAGTCCAGCCCAGTCAGTGACTCCAGTCCAGCCCAGTCAGTGGCTCCAGTCCAGTCCAGTCAGTGACTCCAGTCCAGTCCAGCCCAGTCAGTGACTCCAGTCCAATCCAGTCAGTGGCTCCAGTCCAGTCCAGTCCAGTCAGTGGCTCCAGTCCAGCCCAGTCAGTGACTCCAGTCCAGTCCAGTCAGTGGCTCCAGTCCAGTCCAGTCAGTGGCTCCAGTCCAGTCCAGTCAGTGACTCCTGTCCAGCCCAGTCAGTGACTCCAGTCCAGCCCAGTCAGTGACTCCAGTCCAGTCCAACCCAGTCAGTGGCTCCAGTCCAGTCCAGTCAGTGGCTCCAGTCCAGTCCAGTCAGTGACTCCAGTCCAGCCCAGTCAGTGACTCCAGTCCAATCCAGTCAGTGGCTCCAGTCCAGTCCAGTCAGTGGCTCCAGTCCAGCCCAGTCAGTGACTCCAGTCCAGTCCAGCCCAGTCAGTGACTCCAGTCCAGTCCAATCCAGTCAGTGGCTCCAGTTCAGTCCAGTCAGTGGCTCCAGTCCAGTCCAATCCAGTCAGTGGCTCCAGTCCAGCCCAGTCAGTGACTCCAGTCCAGTCCAGTCATTGACTCCAGTCCAGTCCAATCCAGTCAGTGGCTCCAGTCCAGCCCAGTCAGTGACTCCAGTCCAGTCTAGTCAGTGACTCCAGTCCAGTCCAATCCAGTCAGTGGCTCTAGTCCAGTCCAATCCAGTCAGTGGCTCTAGTCCAGTCCAGTCAGTGACTCCAGTCCAGCCCAGTCAGTGGCTCCTGTCCAATCCAGTCAGTGGCTCCAGTCCAGTCCAGTCAGTGGCTCCAGTCCAGCCCAGTCAGTGGCTCCAGTCCAGCCCAGTCAGTGACTCCAGCCAGTCCACTCTGTGGCTCCAGTCCAGTCCACTCTGTGGCTCCACTCCAGTCCAATCCAGTAAGTGGCTCCAGTCCAGTCCAGTCAGTGACTCCAGTCCAGTCAGTGACTCCAGTCCAGTCCAATCCAGTCAGTGGCTCCAGTCCTGTCCAGTCTGTGGCTCCACTCCACTCCAGTCCAGTCAGTGACTCCAGTCCAGTCCAATCCAGTCAGTGGCTCCAGTCCAGTCCAGTCAGTGACTCCAGTCCAGTCCAATCCAGTCAGTGGCTTCAATCCAGTCCAGTCAGTGGCTCCATTCCAGTCCAATCCAGTAAGTGGCTCCAGTCCAGTCCAGTCAGTGACTCCAGTCCAGTCCAGTCTGTGGCTCCACTCCAGTCCAGTCTGTGGCTCCACTCCAGTCCAATCCAGTAAGTGGCTCCAGTCCAGTCCAGTCAGTGACTCCAGTCCAGTCCAATCCAGTCAGTGGCTCCAGTCCAGTCCAGTCAGTGACTCCAGTTCAGTCCATTCAGTGACTCCACTCCAGTCCAATCCAGTCAGTGACTCCAGTCCAGTCCAATCCAGTCTGTGGCTCCACTCCAGTCCAGTCCAGTCAGTGGCTCCAGTCGAGTCCAGTCAGTGACTCCAGTCCAGTCCAGTCAGTGGCTCCAGTCCAGTCCAGTCAGTGACTCCAGTTCAGTCCATTCAGTGACTCCACTCCAGTCCAATCCAGTCAGTGACTCCAGTCCAGTCCAGTCAGTGACTCCAGTCCAGTCCAGTCAGTGGCTCCAGTCCAGTCCAGTCAGTGACTCCAGTCCAGCCCAGTCAGTGACTCCAGTCCAGCCCAGTCAGTGGCTCCAGTCCAGTCCAGTCAGTGACTCCAGTCAAGCCCAGTCAGTGACTCCAGTCCAGCCCAGTCAGTGGCTCCAGTCCAGTCCAGTCAGTGACTCCAGTCCAGTCAGTGACTCGAGTCCAGCCCAGTCAGTGACTCCAGTCCAGTCCAGTCAGTGACTCCAGTCCAGTCAGTGGCTCCAGTCCAGTCCAGTCAGTGGCTCCAGTCCAGTCCAGTCAGTGACTCCAGTCCAGCCCAGTCAGTGACTCCAGTCCAGCCCAGTCAGTGACTCCAGTCCAGCCCAGTCAGTGACTCCACTCCAGTCCTGTCCAGTGTGTGACTCCAGTCCAGTCCAGTCAGTGGCTCCAGTCCAGTCCAGTCATTGACTCCACTCCAGACCAGTCAGTGTGTGACTCCACTCCAGTCCAGTCCAGTCTGTGGCTCCAGTCCAGTACTGTCCAGTCTGTGGCTCCACTCCAGTCCTGTCCAGTCCAGTCAGTGACTCCACTCCAGTCCAGTCATTGACTCCACTCCAGACCAGTCAGTGTGTGACTCCACTCCAGTCCTGTCCAGTCTGTGGCTCCACTCCAGTCCTGTCCAGTCTGTGGCTCCAATCCAGTCCTGTCCAGTCCAGTCAGTGACTCCAGTCCAGTCCTGTCCAGTCAGTGGCTCCATTCCAGTCCAGTCAGTGACTCCAGTCCAGTCCAATCCAGTCAGTGGCTCTAGTCCAGTCCAGTCAGTGACTCCAGTCCAATCCAGTCAGTGGCTCCACTCCAGTCCAATCCAGTCAGTGGCTTCAGTCCAGTCCAGTCAGTGACTCCAGTCCAATCCAGTCAGTGGCTCCAGTCCAGTCCAGTCAGTGACTCCAGTTCAGTCCATTCAGTGACTCCAGTCCAGTCCAGTCAGTGGCTCCAGTCCAGTCAGTGACTCCAGTCCAGTCCAATCCAGTCAGTGACTCCAGTCCAGTCCAATCCAGTCAGTGGCTCCAGTCCAGTCCAGTCGATGGTTCCAGTCAAGTCCAGTCCAGTCCAGTCGGTGGTTCCAGTCCAGTCCGTGGCTCCAGTCGAGTCAGGTCTGTGATTCCAGTCCAGTCCAGTCTGTGGCTCCAGTCCAGTCAGGTCTGTGGCTCCAGTCCAGTCCAGTCCTGTCCAGTCAGTGGCTCTACTCTACTATGATGCTGCCTGGACTGGAGGGCATGTCTTAAGAAGAAAGGTTGAGGGAGCTAGGGCTTTTCTCATTGGAGCGAAGAAGGATGAGAGGTGACTTGATAGAGGTGTACAAGATGATGAGAGGCATAGAGTGGACAGCCAGAGACTTTTTCCCAGGGCGGAAAGGGCTATCACCAGGGGGCATAATTTTAAGGTGATTGGAGGAAGGTTTCAGGGAGATGTCAGAGGTAGGTTCTTTACACAGAGAGTGGTGGGTGTGTGGAATGCACTACCAGCGGTGGTAGTAGAAGCAGATAGATTAGGGATATTTAAGCGACTCTTGGATAGGTACTTGGATGATAGTAGAATGAAGGGTATGTAGGTAGTTTGATCTTTGAGTAGGTTAAAGGTTCGGCACAACATCATGGGCCGAAGGGCCTGTACTGTGCTGTACTGTTCTATGTTCTATGTTCCAGTCCAATCAGTGACACCAGTCCAGCCCAGTCAGTGGCTCCAGTCCAGTCCAGTCAGTGACTCCAGTCCAGCCCAGACAGTGGCTCCAGTCCAGTCCAGTCAGTGACTCCAGTCCAGCCCAGTCAGTGACTCCAGTCCAGCCCAGTCAGTGGCTCCAATCCAGTCCAGTCAGTGACTCCAGTCCAGCCCAGTCAGTGGCTCCAGTCCAGTCCAGTCAGTGACTCCAGTCCAGCCCAGTCAGTGACTCCACTCCAGTTCCGTCCAGTGTGTGACTCCAGTCCAGCCCAGTCAGTGGCTCTAGTCCAGTCCAGTCATTGACTCCACTCCAGACCAGTCAGTGTGTGACTCCACTCCAGTCCAGTCCAGTCCGTGGCTCCAGTCGAGTCAGGTCTGTGACTCCAGTCCAGTCCAGTCTGTGGCTCCAGTCCAGTCCAGTCCTGTCCAGTCAGTGGCTCTACTCTACTATGATGCTGCCTGGACTGGAGGGCATGTCTTATGAAGAAAGGTTGAGGGAGCTAGGGCTTTTCTCATTGGAGCGAAGAAGGATGAGAGGTGACTTGATACAGGTGTACAAGATGATGAGAGGCATAGAGTGGACAGCCAGAGACTTTTTCCCAGGGCGGAAAGGGCTATCACCAGGGGGCATAATTTTAAGGTGATTGGAGCAAGGTTTCAGGGAGATGTCAGAGGTAGGTTCTTTACACAGAGAGTGGTGGGTGCATGGAATGCACTACCAGCGGTGGTAGTAGAAGCAGATAGATTAGGGATATTTAAGCGACTCTTGGTTAGGTACATGGATGATAGTAGAATGAAGGGTAGGTAGGCAGTTTGATCTTTGAGTAGGTTAAAGGTTCGGCACAACATCATGGGCCGAAGGGCCTGTACTGTGCTGTACTGTTCTATGTTCTATGTTCCAGTCCAGTCAGTGGCTCCAGTCCAGTCCAGTCCGTGACTCCAGTCCAGTACAGGTTGTGATTCCAGTCCAGTCCAGGCCAGTGCAGTCAGTGACTCCAGTCCAGCCCAGTCAGTGGCTCCAGTCCAGCCCAGTCAGTGGCTCCAGTCCAGTCCAGTCCAGTCAGTGACTCCACTCCAGTCCAGTCCAGTGTGTGACTCTAGTCCAGTCCAGTCCAGTCAGTGGCTCCAGTCCAGTCCAGTCAGTGACTCCAGTCCAGCCCAGTCAGTGACTCCAGTCCAGTCCAGTCCAGTGTGTGACTCCAGTCAGTGACTCCAGTCCAGTCCAGTCAGTGGCTCCAGTCCAGCCCAGTCAGTGGCTCCAGTCCAGCCCAGTCAGTGGCTCCAGTCCAGTCCAGTCAGTGACTCCAGTCCAGCCCAGTCAGTGACTCCAGTCCAGCCCAGTCAGTGGCTCCAGTCCAGTCCAGTCAGTGACTCCAGTCCAGCCCAGTCAGTGACTCCAGTCCAGCCCAGTCAGTGACTCCACTCCAGTCCTGTCCAGTGTGTGACTCCAGTCCAGCCCAGTCAGTGACTCCAGTCCAGCCCAGTCAGTGACTCCAGTCCAGCCCAGTCAGTGACTCCACTCCAGTCCTGTCCAGTGTGTGACTCCAGTCCAGCCCAGTCAGTGGCTCCAGTCCGGTCCAGTCCAGTCAGTGACTCCACTCCAGACCAGTCAGTGTGTGACTCCACTCCAGTCCAGTCCAGTCAGTGACTCCACTCCAGACCAGTCAGTGTGTGACTCCACTCCAGTCCAGTCCAGTCAGTGACTCCAGTCCAGCCCAGTCAGTGGCTCCAGTCCAGTCCAGTCAGTGTCTCCACTCCAGACCAGTCAGTGTGTGACTCCACTCCAGTCCAGTCCAGTCAGTGAATCCAGCCCAGTCAAGTCCGTGACTCCAGTCCAGTCCAGTCTGTGATTCCAGTCCAGTGTGTGACACCAGTCCAGCCCAGTCAGTGACTCCACTCCAGTCCAGTCCAGTGTGTGACTCCTGTCCAGCCCGGTCAGTGCCTCCAGCCCAGCCCAGTCAGTGACTCCAGTCCAGCCCAGTCAGTGACTCCAGTCCAGTCCAGTCAGTGGCTCCACTCCAGTCCAATCCAGTCAGTGGCTCCAGTCCAGTCCAGTCAGTGACTCCAGTCCAGTCTAGTCAGTGGCTCCAGTCAAGTCCAATCCAGTCAGTGGCTCCACTCCAGTCCAATCCAGTCCGTGGCTCCAGTCCAGTCCAGTCAGTGACTCCAGTCCAGTCCAGTCAGTGACTCCAGTTCAGTCTATTCAGTGACTCCAGTCCAGTCCAATCCAGTCAGTGGCTCCAGTCCTGTCCAGTCCGTGACTCCAGTTCAGTCCATTCAGTGACTCCAGTCCAGTCCAGTCAGTGACTCCAGTTCAGTCCATTCAGTGACTCCAGTCCAGTCCAGTCAGTGACTCCAGTCCAGCCCAGTCAGTGACTCCAGTCTAGTCCAGTCCAGTGTGTGACTCGAGTCCAGCCCAGTCAGTGGCTCCAGTCCAGTCCAGTCAGTGACTCCAGTCAGTGACTCCAGTCCAGTCCAGTCAGTGGCTCCAGTCCAGCCCAGTCAGTGGCTCCAGTCCAGCCCAGTCAGTGGCTCCAGTCCAGTCCAGTCAGTGACTCCAGTCCAGCCCAGTCAGTGACTCCAGTCCAGCCCAGTCAGTGGCTCCAGTCCAGTCCAGTCAGTGACTCCAGTCCAGCCCAGTCAGTGACTCCAGTCCAGCCCAGTCAGTGACTCCACTCCAGTCCTGTCCAGTGTGTGACTCCAGTCCAGCCCAGTCAGTGACTCCAGTCCAGCCCAGTCAGTGACTCCAGTCCAGTCCAGTCAGTGACTCCAGTCCAGCCCAGTCAGTGACTCCACTCCAGTCCTGTCCAGTGTGTGACTCCAGTCCAGCCCAGTCAGTGGCTCCAGTCCGGTCCAGTCCAGTCAGTGACTCCACTCCAGACCAGTCAGTGTGTGACTCCACTCCAGTCCAGTCCAGTCAGTGACTCCACTCCAGACCAGTCAGTGTGTGACTCCACTCCAGTCCAGTCTAGTCAGTGACTCCAGTCCAGCCCAGTCAGTGGCTCCAGTCCAGTCCAGTCAGTGTCTCCACTCCAGACCAGTCAGTGTGTGACTCCGCTCCAGTCCAGTCCAGTCAGTGAATTCAGTCCAGTCAGGTCCGTGACTCCAGTCCAGTCCAGTCTGTGATTCCAGTCCAGTGTGTGACACCAGTCCAGCCCAGTCAGTGACTCCACTCCAGTCCAGTCCAGTGTGTGACTCCTGTCCAGCCCGGTCAGTGCCTCCAGCCCAGCCCAGTCAGTGACTCCAGTCCAGCCCAGTCAGTGACTCCAGTCCAGTCCAGTCAGTGGCTCCACTCCAGTCCAATCCAGTCAGTGGCTCCAGTCCAGTCCAGTCAGTGACTCCAGTCCAGTCTAGTCAGTGGCTCCAGTCAAGTCCAATCCAGTCAGTGGCTCCACTCCAGTCCAATCCAGTCAGTGGCTCCAGTCCAGTCCAGTCAGTGACTCCAGTCCAGTCCAGTCAGTGACTCCAGTTCAGTCTATTCAGTGACTCCAGTCCAGTCCAATCCAGTCAGTGGCTCCAGTCCTGTCCAGTCCGTGACTCCAGTTCAGTCCATTCAGTGACTCCAGTCCAGTCCAGTCAGTGACTCCAGTTCAGTCCATTCAGTGACTCCAGTCCAGTCCAATCCAGTCAGTAGCTCCCATCCAGTCCAGTCAGTGACTCCAGTCCAGCCCAGTCAGTGACTCCAGTCCAGTCCGTGGCTCCACTACAGCCCAGTGCCGTCCTTGGCTCCACTCCAGCCCAGTGCAGTCCTTGGCTCCACTCCAGCCCAGTCCAGTCCGTGGCTCCACTCCAGCCCAGTCCAGTCCGTGGCTCCACTCCAGCCCAGTCCAGTCCGTGGCTCCACTCCAGCCCAGTCCAGTCCGTGGCTCCACTCCAGCCCAGTCCAGTCCGTGGCTCCACTCCAGCCCAGTCCAGTCCGTGGCTCCACTCCAGCCCAGTCCAGTCCAGGGCTCCACTCCAGTCCAGTCAGGTCCAGTCCGTGGCTTCACTCCAGTCTTGTCCGTGCCTCCACTCCACTCCAGTGTAGTCCAGTCCGTGGCTTCACTCCAGTGCTGTCCAGTCCGTGGCTTCACTCCAGCCCAGTCCAGTCCGTGGCTCCAGTCGAGTCCAGTCCGTGGCTGCAATCCAGACCTGTCTGTGGCTCCAATCAAGTTCAGTTCATTCAGGCCCCATCCAGACTGTGGCTCCAGTCCTGTCCAGTCCAGACTGTGGCTCCGGTCCTGTCCAGTCCAGACTGTGGCTCCAACGCAGTCCAGTTCACTCAGATCCAGTCCAGATCGTGGCTCCAGTTCAGTCCAAATCCAGTCCGTGGCTCCAATTCAGTTAGGTCAAGTCCAGTCCAATCGAGTCCAGTCCACGGCTTCACTCCGGTCCAGTCCTGTCCGTGGCTCCAGTCCAGTCTAGTTGTCAGCTCCAGTCCAGTCTGTGGCTCCACTCCACTCGAGTACAGTCCATGGCTTCACTCCACTCCAGTCCAGTCAAGTCCACTCCTTGATCTAGTCCAGTCCGTGGCTTCACTCCTGCCCAGCTCAGCCCAGTCCGTGGCTTCACTCCAGCACCGTCCTGTCTAGTCCAGCTCACTCCAGTGTAGTCAGAGGCTCCAGTCCAGTTAATGGTCCCAGTCCAGTCAAGTCTGTGGCTCCAGTCCAGTCTGGTCTCTGGCTCTAGTCCAGTCCAGTCCAGTTACATTCAGTCCAGTCTGTGGCTTCAGTCAAATCGAGTCCAGTGTGTGGCTCCCGCCCATTGCAGAATGTGGCTCCAGTCCAGTCCAATCCATACTGTGGATCATGTCCAGCAAAGTCCGTGGCTCCAATCAAGTCCAGTCCAGTCTGGCTCCAGACTATTCCAGCCCAGTCTGTGGCTCCAGTCCAGTCAAGTCTTGGACTCAAGTCCAGTCAAGTCCGTGGCTCCACTGTAGTCGGGTCCAGTCCGTGGCATCACTCCACTCCAGCCCAGTCCAGTCCAGTCTGTGGCTCCACTCCAGTCCAGTGACGTCTGTGGCTCCACGCCAGTGAAGTCCAGTCCGTGGCTTCACTCCAGTCCAGTCCGTGGCTCCAGTCCAGTCCTGTCCATGGCTCCACTCCAGTCCAGTCCAGTCCGTGGCTCCACTCCAGTCAAGTACAGTCCGTGTCTCCACTCCAGTCAAGTCCGTGTCTCCACTCCAGTCCAGTCCGTGGCTTCACTCCAGCACAGTCCAGTCCGTGGCTCCAGTCCAGAGCAGTCCAGTCCAGTCCGTGGCTCCACTCCAGTGTAATCCAGTCCGTGGCTTCACTCCAGCCCCATCTAGTCCAGTCCATAACTTCACTCCAGTGTAGTCCGTGACTCCAGTCCAGTCCAGTCTGTGGCTGCAGTCCAGTCCAGTCTCTGGCGCCAATCCAGTCCAGTCACAGGCTCCAGTCCAGTCACAGGCTCTAGTCCAGTCCAGTCTCTGGCTCCAGTCCAGTCTCTGGCTCCAGTCCAGTCCAGACCAGTCTCCTGCTCCAGTCCAGTCCGTGGCTCCAGTCCAGTCCTGTCCATGGCTCCACTCCAGTCCAGTCCGTGGCTCCACTCCAGTCCAGTCCGTGGCTCCACTCCAGTTCAGTACAGTCCGTGTCTCCACTCTAGTCCAGTCCGTGGCTCCACTCCAGTCAAGTCCGTGTCTCCACTCCAGTCCAGTCCGTGGCTTCACTCCAGCACAGTCCAGTCCGTGGCTCCAGTCCAGAGCAGTCCAGTCCAGTCCGTGGCTCCACTCCAGTGTAATCCAGTCCGTGGCTTCACTCCAGCCCCATCTAGTCCAGTCCATAGCTTCACTCCAGTGTAGTCCGTGACTCCAGTCCAGTCCAGTCTGTGGCTGCAGTCCAGTCCAGTCTCTGGCGCCAATCCAGTCCAGTCACAGGCTCCAGTCCAGTCACAGGCTCTAGTCCAGTCCAGTCTCTGGCTCCAGTCCAGTCTCTGGCTCCAGTCCAGTCCAGACCAGTCTCCTGCTCCAGTCCAGTCCGTGGCTCCAGTCCAGTCCTGTCCATGGCTCCACTCCAGTCCAGTCCGTGGCTCCACTCCAGTCCAGTCCGTGGCTCCACTCCAGTTCAGTACAGTCCGTGTCTCCACTCTAGTCCAGTCCGTGGCTCCACTCCAGCGCAGTCCAGTTCAATCTGTGGCTTCACTCCAGCCCAGTCCAGTCCATGGCTCCAGTCCAGTCCAGCCCGTGGCTCCACTCCAATTGAATCCAGTCCGTGGCTTACTCCAGTGTAGTCCGTGGCTCCAGTCCAGTCCAGTCGGTGGCTCCAATCCAGTCAATTGTCCAAGTCCAGTCAAGTCTGTGTCTCCAGTCCAGTCAAGTCTCTGGCTCCAGTCCAGTCAAGTCCTATCAAGTCCAGTCTGTGGCTCCAGCCCAGTCTGGTCTCTGGCTCCAGTCCAGTCCAGTCACAGGCTCCAGTCCAGTCTGTGGCTCCCATCCAATTTAGTGCAGTCCAGTCTCTGGCTCCAGTCCAGTCTCTGGCTCCAGTCCAGTCCTGTCCAGTCTCTGGCTCCAGTCCAGTCCAGTCCGTGCCTCCACTCCACTCCACTCCAGTGTAGTCCAGTCCGTGGCTTCACTCCAGTTTAGTCCAGTCCGTGGCTTCACTCCAGCCCAGTCCAGTCCATGGCTCCAGTCTAGTCCAGTCCGTGGCTGCAATCCAGTCCTGTCTGTGGCTCCAATCCAGTTCAGTTCATTCAGGCCCTGTCCAGTCTGTGGCTCCGGTCCTGTCCAGTCCAGACTGTGGCTCCAACTCAGTCCAGTTCACTCAGGTCCAGTCCAGATCGTGGCTCCAGTTCATTCCAAATCCAGTCCGTGGCTCCAGTTCAGTTAGCTCTAGTCCAGTCCAATCTAGTCCAGTCCATGGCATCACTCCACTCCAGCCCAGTCCAGTCCATGGCTCCAGTCCAGTCCAGCCCTTGGCTCCACTCCAATGTAATCCATTCCGTGGCTTCACTCCAGCCCAGCTGAGTCCAGTCCGTGGCTTACTCCAGTGTAGTCCGTGGCTCCAGTCCAGTCCAGTCGGTGGCTCCAATCCAGTCAATTGTCCAAGTCCAGTCAAGTCTGTGTCTCCAGTCCAGTCAAGTCTCTGGCTCCAGTCCAGTCAAGTCCTATCAAGTCCAGTCTGTGGCTCCAGCCCAGTCCAGTCCGGTCTCTGGCTCCAGTCCAGTCCAGTCTCAGGCTCCACTCCAGTCCAGTCTCTGGCTCCCATCCAATTTAGTCCAGTCCAGTCTCTGGCTCCAGTCCAGTCCAGTCCAGTCTCTGGCTCCAGTCCAGTCCAGTCCGTGCCTCCACTCCACTCCACTCCAGTGTAGTCCAGTCCGTGGCTTCACTCCAGTGCAGTCCAGTCCGTGGCTTCACTCCAGCCCAGTCCAGTCCATGGCTCCAGTCTAGTCCAGTCCGTGGCTGCAATCCAGTCCTGTCTGTGGCTCCAATCCAGTTCAGTTCATTCAGGCCCCGTCCAGTCTGTGGCTCCGGTCCTGTCCAGTCCAGACTGTGGCTCCAACTCAGTCCAGTTCACTCAGGTCCAGTCCAGATCGTGGCTCCAGATCATTCCAAATCCAGTCTGTGGCTCCAGTTCAGTTAGCTCTAGTCCAGTCCAATCTAGTCCAGTCCAGGGCTTCACTCCAGTCCAGTCCAGTCCGTGGCTCCAGTCCAGTCTAGTTGTCAGCTCCAGGCCAGTCTGTGGCTCCACTCGAGTACAGTCCATGGCTCCACTCCACTCCAGTCCAGTCAAGTCCAATCTGTGACTCCAGTCAAGCCCACTCCTTGATCTAGTCCTGTCCGTGGCTTCACTCCAGCTCAGCTCAGACCAGTCCGTGGCTTCACTCCAGCACCGTCCAGTCCAGTTCACTCCAGTTAATGGTCCCAGTCCAGTCAAGTCTGTGGCTCCAGTTAAGACTGTGGCTCCATCCAGTCCAATCCATACTGTGGATCATGTCCAGCAAAGTCCGTGGCTCCAATCAAGTCCAGTCCAGTCTGGCTCCAGACTATTCCAGCCCAGTCTGTGTCTCCAGTCCAGTCAAGTCTGTGTCTCCAGTCCAGTCAAGTCTGTGACTCAAGTCCAGTCAAGTCCGTGGCTCCACTGTAGTCGAGTCCAGTCCATGGCATCACTCCACTCCAGCCCAGTCCAGTCCATGGCTCCAGTCCAGTCCAGCCCTTGGCTCCACTCCAATGTAATCCATTCCGTGACTTCACTCCAGCCCAGCTGAGTCCAGTCCGTGGCTTACTCCAGTGTAGTCCATGGCTCCAGTCCAGTCCAGTCGGTGGCTCCAATCCAGTCAATTGTCCAAGTCCAGTCAAGTCTGTGTCTCCAGTCCAGTCAAGTCTGTGACTCCAATCCAGTCCCGTCTGTGGCTCCAGCCCAGTCCAGCCCAGTCTCTGGCTCCAGTCCAGTCCGGTCTCTGGCTCCAGTCCAGTCCAGTCACAGGCTCCAATCCAGTCCAGTCTCTGGCTCCCATCCAATTTAGTCCAGTCCAGTCTCTGGCTCCAGTCCAGTCTCTGGCTCCAGTCCAGTCTCTGGCTCCAGTCCAGTCCAGCCCAGTCTCTGGCTCCAGTCCAGTCTCTGGCTCCAGTCCAGTCCATTCCGTGGCTCCACGCCAGCCCAGTCCTGTCCGTGCCTCCACTCCACTCCGCTCCAGTGCAGTCCAGTCCAGTCCGTGGCTTCACTCCAGCCCAGTCCAGTCCATGGCTCCAGTCTAGTCCAGTCCGTGGCTGCAATCCAGTCCTGTCTGTGGCTCCAATCCAGTTCAGTTCATTCAGGCCCCGTCCAGTCTGTGGCTCCAGTCCTGTCCAGTCCAGACTGTGGTTCCGGTCCTGTCCAGTCCAGACTGTGGCTCCAACCCAGTCCAGTTCACTCAGGTCCAGTCCAGATCGTGGCTCCAGTTCAGTCCAAATCCAGTCCGTGGCTCCAGTTCAGTTAGCTCTAGTCCAGTCCAATCTAGTCCAGTCCAGGGCTTCACTCCAGTCCAGTCCGTGGCTCCAGTCCAGTCTAGTTGTCAGCTCCAGGCCAGTCTGTGGCTCCACTCGAGTACAGTCCATGGCTCCACTCCACTCCAGTCCAGTCCAGTCCAATCTGTGACTCCAGTCATGCCCACCCCTTGATCTAGTCCAGTCCGTGGCTTCACTCCAGCTCAGCTCAGACCAGTCCGTGGCTTCACTCCAGCACCGTCCAGTCCAGTCCAGTCCAGTTCACTCCAGTTAATGGTCCCAGTCCAGTCAAGTCTGTGGCTCAAGTCCAGTTAAGTCTGTGGCTGCATCCAGTCCAATCCATACTGTGGATCATGTCCAGCAAAGTCCGTGGCTCTACTCCAGTCCAGTGAAGTCCGTGGCTTCACTGCAGTCCAGTACGTGCTTCCAGGCCAGTCCAGCCCGTGTCTCCACTCCAGTCCAGTCCGTGGCTCCATTCCAGTCCAGTCCAGTCCGTGTCTCCACTCCAGTCCAGTCCGTGGCTCCATTCCAGTCCAGTCCAGTCCGTGGCTCCACTCCAGTGTAATCCAGTCCGTGGCTTCACTCCAGCCCCATCTAGTCCAGTCCATGGCTTCACTCCAGTGTAGTCCGTGGCTCCAGTCCAATCAATGGTCCAAGTCCAGTCAAGTCTGTGTCTCCAGTCCAGTCCAGTCTCTGGCTCCAATCCAGTCAAGTCCCATCCAGTCCAGTCTGTGGCTCGAGTCCAGTCCAATCTCTGGCTCCAGTCCAGTCCCGTCTCTGGCTCCACTCCAGCCAAGTCTAGTCCAGTCCGTGGCTCCACTCCAGTCCAGTTAAGTCCGTGGCTCCACGCCATTCCAGTCCGTGACTCCAGTCCAGTCCGTGACTCCACTCCAGTCCAGTCCGTGACTCCAGTCCAGTCCAGTCCCTGGCTCCACACCAGTCCAGTCCAGTCTCTGGCTGCACTCCAGTCCAGTCCAGTCTCTGGCTCCACACCAGTCCAGTCCAGTCCCTGGCTCCACACCAGTCTCTGGTTCCAGTCCAGTCCAGACCAGTTTCTGGCTTCAGTCCAGTCCAGTCCAGTCTCTGGCTCCAATCCAGTCCAGTCCGTGACTCCGCTCCACTCCAGTCCAGTCCGTGGCTCCACTCCAGTCCAGTCCCTGGCTCCACTCCAGTCCAGTCCCTGGCTCCACTCCAGTCCAGCCCCTGGTTCCACTCCAGTCCAGCCCCTGGTTCCACTCCAGTCCAGTCCCTGGCTCCACTCCAGTCCAGTCCCTGGCTCCAGTCCTGTCCAGTCCCTGGCTCCAGTCCTGTCCAGTCCCTGGCTCCAGTCCAGTCCAGTCCCTGGCTCCACTCCAGTCCAGTCCGTGGCTCCAGTCCTGTCCAGTCCCTGGCTCCAGTCCCTGGCTCCAGTCCTGTCCAGTCCCTGGCTCCAGTCCTGTCCAGTCCCTGGCTCCAGTCCAGTCCAGTCCCTGGCTCCACTCCAGTCCAGTCCGTGGTACCAGTCCAGTCCAGTCCCTGGCTCCACTCCAGTCCAGTCCGTTGTTCCAGTCCAGTCCAGTCCCTGGCTCCGCTCCAGTCCAGTCCGTGACTCCACTCCACTCCAGTCCAGGGCTCCGCTCCACTCCAGTCCAGTCCGTGGCTCCGGTCCACTCCAGTCCAGTGGCTCCACTCCACTCCAGTCCAGTCCAGTGGCTCCACTCCACTCCAGTCCAGTGGCTCCGCTCCACTGCAGTCCAGTCCGTGGCTCCGCTCCAGTCCAAACTAGTCCGTGGCTCCGCTCCACTCCAGTCCAGTCCGTGGCTCCGCTCCAGTCCAGTCCAGTCCGTGGCTCCGCTCCAGTCCAGTCCAGTCCGTGGCTCCGCTCCAGTCCAGTCCAGTCCGTGGCTCCGCTCCACTCCAGTCCAGTCCGTGGCTCCACTCCACTGCAGTCCAGTCCAGCCCGTGGCTCCGCTCCACTCCAGTCCAGTCCAGTCCGTGGCTCCGCTCCACTGCAATCCAGTCCAGTCTGTGCCTCTGCTCCACTCAAGTCCAGTCCGTGGCTCCGCTCCACTCCAGTCCAGTCCAATCTCTGGCTCCAGTCCAGTCTCTGGCTCCAGTCCAGGTCCGGTCCCTGGCTCCAGTCCAGTCTCTGGCTCCAGTCCAGTCCAGTCTCTGCTCTGGCTCCAGTCCAGTCTCTGGCTCAAGTCCAGTCCAGTCCAGTCTCTGGCTCCAGTCCAGTCTCTGGCTCTAGTCTAGTCCAGTCTCTGGCTCCAGTCCAGTCTCTGGCTCTAGTCTAGTCCAGTCCCTGGCTCCAGTCCAGTCTCTGGCTCTAGTCTAGTCCAGTCTCTGGCTCCAGTCCAGTCTCTGGCTCTAGTCTAGTCCAGTCTCTGGCTCCAGTCCAGTCTCTGGCTCTAGTCTAGTCCAGTCTCTCGTTCCAGTCCAGTCCAGTCCAGTCTCTGGTTCCAGTCCAGTCCAGACCAGTCTCTGGTTCCAGTCCAGTCCAGTCCAGTCTCTGGCTCCAGTCCAGTCCAGTCCAGTCTCTGGCTCCAGTCCAGTCCAGTCTGTGGCTTCAGTCCAGTCCAGTCCAGTCCAGTTTCTGGCTCCAGTGCTGTCAAGTCCAGTCCAGCCTGTGGCTCCAATCCAGTCCCGTCTATCGCTCCTTTCGGGTCTGTGGCTCCATTCCAGTCTAGTCAAACCACATAAGTCTGTAGCTCGTCCAGTCCAGTCTGTGGCTCCAGTCCAATCAAGTCCAGTCCAGTCTGTGGCTCCAGTCCAATCAAGTCCAATCCAGTCCCTGGCTCCAGTCCAGTCCGTGTCTCCACTCCAGTACAGTCCCTGGCTCCATTCCAGTCCAGTCCGTGGCTCCGCTCCAGACCAGTCCAGTGCGTGGTTCCACTCCACTCCAGTCCAGTCCGTGTCTCCGCTCCACTCCACTCCACTCCACTCCAGTCCGTTCGTCCTCTCCACTCCACTCCAGTCCAGTCCAGTCCGTGGCTCCGTTCCACTCCAGTCCAGTCCAGTCCGTGGCTACACTCCACTCCACTCCAGTCCAGTCCAGTCCGTGGCTCCGCACCAGTCCAGTCCAGTCCGTGGCTCCACTTTACTCCAGTCCGTGGCTCCGTTCCAGTCCAGTCCGTGGCTCCGTTCCAGTCCAGTCCGTGGCTCCGCTCCAGTCCAGTCCGTGGCTCCGCTCCAGTCCAGTCCGTGGCTCCGCTCCAGTCCAGTCCGAGGCTCCGCTTCAGTCCAGTCCGTGGCTCCGCTCCAGTCCAGTCCGTGGCTCCGCTCCAGTCCAGTCCGTGGCTCCGCTCCAGTCCAGTCCGTGGCTCCGTTCCAGTCCAGTCCGTGGCTCCGTTCCAGTCCAGTCCGTGGCTCCGCTCCAGTCCAGTCCGTGGTTCCGCTCCAGTCCAGCCCAGTCCGTGGCTCCGCTCCAGTCCAGTTCAGTCCGTGGCTCCGCTCCAGTCGAGTCCGTGACTCCGCTGAGGTCCAGTCCGTGGCTCCGCTAAAGTCCAGTCCAGTCCGTGACTCCGCTTAAGTCCAGTCTGTGGCTCCGCTCCAGTCCAGCCCAGTCCGTGGCTCCGCTCCACTCCAGTCCAGTCCGTGGCTCCGCTCCACTCCAAACCAGTCCAGTCTCTGGCTCCAGTCCAGGTCCGGTCCCTGGCTCCAGTCCAGTCTCTGGCTCCAGTCCAGTCCAGTCTCTGCTCTGGCTCCAGTCCAGTCTCTGGCTCAAATCCAGTCCAGTCTCTGGCTCCAGTCCAGTCTCTGGCTCTAGTCTAGTCCAGTCTCTGGCTCCAGTCCAGTCTCTGGCTCTAGTCTAGTCCAGTCTCTGGCTCCAGTCCAGTCTAGTCCAGTCTCTCGTTCCAGTCCAGTCCAGTCTCTGGTTCCAGTCCAGTCCAGACCAGTCTCTGGTTCCAGTCCAGTCCAGACCAGTTTCTGGCTTCAGTCCAGTCCAGTCCAGTCTCTGGCTCCGCTCCAGTCCAGTCCAGTCCGTGGCTCCATTTCAGACCAGTCCGTGGCTCCGTTCCAGTCCAGTCCGTGGCTCCGCTCCAGTCCAGTCCGTGGTTCCGCTCCAGTCCAGCCCAGTCCGTGGCTCCGCTCCAGTCCAGTCCGTGACTCCGCTGAAGTCCAGTCCGTGGCTCCGCTAAAGTCCAGTCCAGTCCGTGACTCCGCTTAAGTCCAGTCTGTGGCTCCGCTTAAGTCCAGTCTGTGGCTCCGCTCCAGTCCAGCCCAGTCCGCGGCTCCGCTCCACTCCAGCCCAGTCCAGTCTCTGGCTCCAGTCCAGGTCCGGTCCCTGGCTCCAGTCCAGTCTCTGGCTCTAGTCCAGTCCAGTCTCTGCTCTGGCTCCAGTCCAGTCTCTGGCTCAAGTCCAGTCCGGTCTCTGGCTCCAGTCCAGTCTCTGGCTCTAGTCTAGTCCAGTCTCTGGCTCCAGTCCAGTCTCTGGCTCTAGTCTAGTCCAGTCCAGTCTCTGGTTCCAGTCCAGTCCAGTCCAGTCTCTGGTTCCAGTCCAGTCCAGACCAGTCTCTGGTTCCAGTCCAGTCCAGACCAGTTTCTGGCTTCAGTCCAGTCCAGTCCAGTCTCTGGCTCCAGTCCAGTCCAGTCCAGTCTCTGGCTCCAGTCCAGTCCAGTCCAGTCTCTGGCTCTAGTCCAGTCCAGCCTGTGGCTCCAGTCCAGTCCCGTCTATCGCTCCTTTCGGGTCTGTAGCTCGTCCAGTCCAGTCTGTGGTTTCAGTTCAGTCCAGTTCAGTCCAGTCTGTGGCTCCAGTCCAATCAAGTCCAGTTCAGTCTGTGGCTCCAGTCCAAGCCAGTCCCTGGCTCCAGTCCAGTCCGTGTCTCCACTCCAGTACAGTACCTGGCTCCAATCCAGTCCAGTCCGTGGCTCCAGTCAGGTCCAGTGCTGTCAAGTCCAGTCCAGCCTGTTGCTCCAATCCAGACCCGTCTATCGCTCCTGTCGGGTCTGTGGCTCCGCTCCAGACCAGTCCAGTCCATGGCTCCGCGCCAGACCAGTCCAGTCCGTGGCTCCGCGCCAGACCAGTCCAGTCCGTGGCTCCGCTCCACTCCAGTCCAGTCCCTGGCTCCGCTCCAGTCCAGTCCAGTCCCTGGCTCCATTTCAGACCAGTCCGTGGCTCCGCTCCAGTCCAGTCCGTGGTTCCGCTCCAGTCCAGTCCGTGGTTCCGCTCCAGTCCAGCCCAGTCTGTGGCTCCGCTCCAGTCCAGTCCGTGACTCCGCTGAAGTCCAGTCCGTGGCTCCGCTAAAGTCCAGTCCAGTCCGTGACTCCGCTTAAGTCCAGTCTGTGGCTCCGCTTAAGTCCAGTCTGTGGCTCCGCTCCAGTCCAGCCCAGTCCGTGGCTCCGCTCCACTCCAGTCCAGTCCAGTCTCTGGCTCCAGTCCAGGTCCGGTCCCTGGCTCCAGTCCAGTCTCTGGCTCTAGTCCAGTCCAGTCTCTGCTCTGGCTCCAGTCCAGTCTCTGGCTCAAGTCCAGTCCGGTCTCTGGCTCCAGTCCAGTCTCTGGCTCTAGTCTAGTCCAGTCTCTGGCTCCAGTCCAGTCTCTGGCTCTAGTCTAGTCCAGTCTCTCGTTCCAGTCCAGTCCAGTCCAGTCTCTGGTTCCAGTCCAGTCCAGACCAGTCTCTGGTTCCAGTCCAGTCCAGTCCAGTCTCTGGCTCCAGTCCAGTCCAGTCCAGTCTCTGGCTCCAGTCCAGTCCAGTCTGTGGCTTCAGTCCAGTCCAGTCCAGTCCAGTTTCTGGCTCCAGTGCTGTCAAGTCCAGTCCAGCCTGTGGCTCCAATCCAGTCCCGTCTATCGCTCCTTTCGGGTCTGTGGCTCCATTCCAGTCTAGTCAAACCACACAAGTCTGTAGCTCGTCCAGTCCAGTCTGTGGCTCCAGTCCAATCAAGTCCAGTCCAGTCTGTGGCTCCAGTCCAATCAAGTCCAATCCAGTCCCTGGCTCCAGTCCAGTCCGTGTCTCCACTCCAGTACAGTCCCTGGCTCCATTCCAGTCCAGTCCGTGACTCCACTCCACTCCAATCCAGTCCGTGGCTCCAGTCAGGTCCAGTGCTGTCAAGTCCAGTCCAGCCTGTTGCTCCAATCCAGACCTGTCTATCGCTCCTGTCGGGTCTGTGGCTCCGCTCCAGACCAGTCCAGTCCGTGGCTCCGCTCCAGACCAGTCCAGTGCGTGGTTCCACTCCACTCCAGTCCAGTCCGTGTCTCCGCTCCACTCCACTCCACTCCACTCCAGTCCGTTCGTCCTCTCCACTCCACTCCAGTCCAGTCCAGTCCGTGGCTCCGTTCCACTCCAGTCCAGTCCAGTCCGTGGCTACACTCCACTCCACTCCAGTCCAGTCCAGTCCGTGGCTCCGCACCAGTCCAGTCCAGTCCGTGGCTCCACTTTACTCCAGTCCGTGGCTCCGTTCCAGTCCAGTCCGTGGCTCCGTTCCAGTCCAGTCCGTGGCTCCGTTCCAGTCCAGTCCGTGGCTCCGCTCCAGTCCAGTCCGTGGCTCCGCTCCAGTCCAGTCCGAGGCTCCGCTCCAGTCCAGTCCGTGGCTCCGCTCCAGTCCAGTCCGTGGCTCCGCTCCAGTCCAGTCCGTGGCTCCGTTCCAGTCCAGTCCGTGGCTCCGTTCCAGTCCAGTCCGTGGCTCCGTTCCAGTCCAGTCCGTGGCTCCGCTCCAGTCCAGTCCGTGGTTCCGCTCCAGTCCAGCCCAGTCCGTGGCTCCGCTCCAGTCCAGTTCAGTCCGTGGCTCCGCTCCAGTCGAGTCCGTGACTCCGCTGAGGTCCAGTCCGTGGCTCCGCTAAAGTCCAGTCCAGTCCGTGACTCCGCTTAAGTCCAGTCTGTGGCTCCGCTCCAGTCCAGCCCAGTCCGTGGCTCCGCTCCACTCCAGTCCAGTCCGTGGCTCCGCTCCACTCCAAACCAGTCCAGTCTCTGGCTCCAGTCCAGGTCCGGTCCCTGGCTCCAGTCCAGTCTCTGGCTCCAGTCCAGTCCAGTCTCTGCTCCGGCTCCAGTCCAGTCTCTGGCTCAAATCCAGTCCAGTCTCTGGCTCCAGTCCAGTCTCTGGCTCTAGTCTAGTCCAGTCTCTGGCTCCAGTCCAGTCTCTGGCTCTAGTCTAGTCCAGTCTCTGGCTCCAGTCCAGTCTAGTCCAGTCTCTCGTTCCAGTCCAGTCCAGTCCAGTCTCTGGTTCCAGTCCAGTCCAGACCAGTCTCTGGTTCCAGTCCAGTCCAGACCAGTTTCTGGCTTCAGTCCAGTCCAGTCCAGTCTCTGGCTCCGCTCCAGTCCAGTCCAGTCCGTGGCTCCATTTCAGACCAGTCCGTGGCTCCGTTCCAGTCCAGTCCGTGGCTCCGCTCCAGTCAAGTCCGTGGTTCCGCTCCAGTCCAGCCCAGTCCGTGGCTCCGCTCCAGTCCAGTCCGTGACTCCGCTGAACTCCAGTCCGTGGCTCCGCTAAAGTCCAGTCCAGTCCGTGACTCCGCTTAAGTCCAGTCTGTGGCTCCGCTTAAGTCCAGTCTGTGGCTCCGCTCCAGTCCAGCCCAGTCCGCGGCTCCGCTCCACTCCAGCCCAGTCCAGTCTCTGGCTCCAGTCCAGGTCCGGTCCCTGGCTCCAGTCCAGTCTCTGGCTCTAGTCCAGTCCAGTCTCTGCTCTGGCTCCAGTCCAGTCTCTGGCTCAAGTCCAGTCCGGTCTCTGGCTCCAGTCCAGTCTCTGGCTCTAGTCTAGTCCAGTCTCTGGCTCCAGTCCAGTCTCTGGCTCTAGTCTAGTCCAGTCCAGTCTCTGGTTCCAGTCCAGTCCAGTCCAGTCTCTGGTTCCAGTCCAGTCCAGACCAGTCTCTGGTTCCAGTCCAGTCCAGACCAGTTTCTGGCTTCAGTCCAGTCCAGTCCAGTCTCTGGCTCCAGTCCAGTCCAGTCCAGTCTCTGGCTCCAGTCCAGTCCAGTCCAGTCTCTGGCTCTAGTCCAGTCCAGCCTGTGGCTCCAGTCCAGTCCCGTCTATCGCTCCTTTCGGGTCTGTAGCTCGTCCAGTCCAGTCTGTGGTTTCAGTTCAGTCCAGTTCAGTCCAGTCTGTGGCTCCAGTCCAATCAAGTCCAGTTCAGTCTGTGGCTCCAGTCCAAGCCAGTCCCTGGCTCCAGTCCAGTCCGTGTCTCCACTCCAGTACAGTACCTGGCTCCATTCCAGTCCAGTCCGTGCCTCCACTCCACTCCAATCCAGTCCAGTCCGTGGCTCCAGTCAGGTCCAGTGCTGTCAAGTCCAGTCCAGCCTGTTGCTCCAATCCAGACCCGTCTATCGCTCCTGTCGGGTCTGTGGCTCCGCTCCAGACCAGTCCAGTCCGTGGCTCCGCGCCAGACCAGTCCAGTCCGTGGCTCCGCGCCAGACCAGTCCAGTCCGTGGCTCCGCTCCACTCCAGTCCAGTCCCTGGCTCCGCTCCAGTCCAGTCCAGTCCCTGGCTCCATTTCAGACCAGTCCGTGGCTCCGCTCCAGTCCAGTCCGTGGTTCCGCTCCAGTCCAGTCCGTGGTTCCGCTCCAGTCCAGCCCAGTCTGTGGCTCCGCTCCAGTCCAGTCCGTGACTCCGCTGAAGTCCAGTCCGTGGCTCCGCTAAAGTCCAGTCCAGTCCGTGACTCCGCTTAAGTCCAGTCTGTGGCTCCGCTTAAGTCCAGTCTGTGGCTCCGCTCCAGTCCAGCCCAGTCCGTGGCTCCGCTCCACTCCAGTCCAGTCCAGTCTCTGGCTCCAGTCCAGATCCGGTCCCTGGCTCCAGTCCAGTCTCTGGCTCTAGTCCAGTCCAGTCTCTGCTCTGGCTCCAGTCCAGTCTCTGGCTCAAGTCCAGTCCGGTCTCTGGCTCCAATCCAGTCTCTGGCTCTAGTCTAGTTCAGTCTCTGGCTCCAGTCCAGTCTCTGGCTCTAGTCTAGTCCAGTCCAGTCTCTGGTTCCAGTCCAGTCCAGACCAGTCTCTGGTTCCAGTCCAGTCCAGACCAGTCTCTGGTTCCAGTCCAGTCCAGACCAGTTTCTGGCTTCAGTCCAGTCCAGTCCAGTCTCTGGCTCCAGTCCAGTCCAGTCCAGTCTCTGGCTCTAGTCCAGTCCAGTCTGTGGCTCCAGTCCAGTCCCGTCTATCGCTCCTTTCGGGTCTGTAGCTCGTCCAGTCCAGTCTGTGGTTTCAGTTCAGTCCAGTTCAGTCCAGTCTGTGGCTCCAGTCCAATCAGGTCCAGTTCAGTCTGTGGCTCCAGTCCAAGCCAGTCCCTGGCTCCAGTCCAGTCCGTGTCTCCACTCCAGTACAGTCCCTGGCTCCATTCCAGTCCAGTCCGTGACTCCACTCCACTCCAATCCAGTCCAGTCCGTGGCTCCAGTCAGGTCCAGTGCTGTCAAGTCCAGTCCAGCCTGTTGCTCCAATCCAGACCCGTCTATCGCTCCTGTCGGGTCTGTGGCTCCGCTCCAGACCAGTCCAGTCCGTGGCTCCGCTCCAGACCAGTCCAGTCCGTGGCTCCGCTCCACTCCAGTCCAGTCCCTGGCTCCGCTCCAGTCCAGTCCAGTCCCTGGCTGCGCTCCAGTCCAGTCCAGTCCCTGGCTCCATTCCAGTCCAGTCCGTGGCTCCACTCCACTCCAATCCAGTCCAGTCCGTGGCTCCAGTCAGGTCCAGTGCTGTCAAGTCCAGTCCAGCCTGTTGCTCCAATCCAGACCCGTCTATCGCTCCTGTCGGGTCTGTGGCTCCGCTCCAGACCAGTCCAGTCCGTGGCTCCGCGCCAGACCAGTCCAGTCCGTGGCTCCGCGCCAGACCAGTCCAGTCCGTGGCTCCGCTCCACTCCAGTCCAGTCCCTGGCTCCGCTCCAGTCCAGTCCAGTCCCTGGCTCCATTTCAGACCAGTCCGTGGCTCCGTTCCAGTCCAGTCCGTGGCTCCGCTCTAGTCCAGTCCGTGGTTCCGCTCCAGTCCAGTCCGTGGTTCCGCTCCAGTCCAGTCCGTGGTTCCGCTCCAGTCCAGCCCAGTCCGTGGCTCCGCTCCAGTCCAGTCCGTGACTCCGCTGAAGTCCAGTCCGTGGCTCCGCTCCAGTCCAGCCCAGTCCGTGGCTCCGCTCCACTCTAGTCCAGTCCAGTCTCTGGCTCCAGTCCAGGTCCGGTCCCTGGCTCCAGTCCAGTCTCTGGCTCTAGTCCAGTCCAGTCTCTGCTCTGGCTCCAGTCCAGTCTCTGGCTCAAGTCCAGTCCGGTCTCTGGCTCCAGTCCAGTCTCTGGCTCTAGTCTAGTCCAGTCTCTGGCTCCAGTCCAGTCTCTGGCTCTAGTCTAGTCCAGTCTCTGGCTCCAGTCCAGTCTCTGGCTCTAGTCTAGTCCAGTCTCTCGTTCCAGTCCAGTCCAGTCCAGTCTCTGGTTCCAGTCCAGTCCAGACCAGTCTCTGGTTCCAGTCCAGTCCAGTCCAGTCTCTGGCTCCAGTCCAGTCCAGTCCAGTCTCTGGCTCCAGTCCAGTCCAGTCTGTGGCTTCAGTCCAGTCCAGTCCAGTCCAGTTTCTGGCTCCAGTGCTGTCAAGTCCAGTCCAGCCTGTGGCTCCAATCCAGTCCCGTCTATCGCTCCTTTCGGGTCTGTGGCTCCATTCCAGTCTAGTCAAACCACACAAGTCTGTAGCTCGTCCAGTCCAGTCTGTGGCTCCAGTCCAATCAAGTCCAGTCCAGTCTGTGGCTCCAGTCCAATCAAGTCCAATCCAGTCCCTGGCTCCAGTCCAGTCCGTGTCTCCACTCCAGTACAGTCCCTGGCTCCATTCCAGTCCAGTCCGTGACTCCACTCCACTCCAATCCAGTCCGTGGCTCCAGTCAGGTCCAGTGCTGTCAAGTCCAGTCCAGCCTGTTGCTCCAATCCAGACCTGTCTATCGCTCCTGTCGGGTCTGTGGCTCCGCTCCAGACCAGTCCAGTCCGTGGCTCCGCTCCAGACCAGTCCAGTGCGTGGTTCCACTCCACTCCAGTCCAGTCCGTGTCTCCGCTCCACTCCACTCCACTCCACTCCAGTCCGTTCGTCCTCTCCACTCCACTCCAGTCCAGTCCAGTCCGTGGCTCCGTTCCACTCCAGTCCAGTCCAGTCCGTGGCTACACTCCACTCCACTCCAGTCCAGTCCAGTCCGTGGCTCCGCACCAGTCCAGTCCAGTCCGTGGCTCCACTTTACTCCAGTCCGTGGCTCCGTTCCAGTCCAGTCCGTGGCTCCGTTCCAGTCCAGTCCGTGGCTCCGTTCCAGTCCAGTCCGTGGCTCCGTTCCAGTCCAGTCCGTGGCTCCGCTCCAGTCCAGTCCGTGGTTCCGCTCCAGTCCAGCCCAGTCCGTGGCTCCGCTCCAGTCCAGTTCAGTCCGTGGCTCCGCTCCAGTCGAGTCCGTGACTCCGCTGAGGTCCAGTCCGTGGCTCCGCTAAAGTCCAGTTCAGTCCGTGACTCCGCTTAAGTCCAGTCTGTGGCTCCGCTCCAGTCCAGCCCAGTCCGTGGCTCCGCTCCACTCCAGTCCAGTCCGTGGCTCCGCTCCACTCCAAACCAGTCCAGTCTCTGGCTCCAGTCCAGGTCCGGTCCCTGGCTCCAGTCCAGTCTCTGGCTCCAGTCCAGTCCAGTCTCTGCTCTGGCTCCAGTCCAGTCTCTGGCTCAAATCCAGTCCAGTCTCTGGCTCCAGTCCAGTCTCTGGCTCTAGTCTAGTCCAGTCTCTGGCTCCAGTCCAGTCTCTGGCTCTAGTCTAGTCCAGTCTCTGGCTCCAGTCCAGTCTAGTCCAGTCTCTCGTTCCAGTCCAGTCCAGTCCAGTCTCTGGTTCCAGTCCAGTCCAGACCAGTCTCTGGTTCCAGTCCAGTCCAGACCAGTTTCTGGCTTCAGTCCAGTCCAGTCCAGTCTCTGGCTCCGCTCCAGTTCAGTCCAGTCCGTGGCTCCATTTCAGACCAGTCCGTGGCTCCGTTCCAGTCCAGTCCGTGGCTCCGCTCCAGTCCAGTCCGTGGTTCCGCTCCAGTCCAGCCCAGTCCGTGGCTCCGCTCCAGTCCAGTCCGTGACTCCGCTGAAGTCCAGTCCGTGGCTCCGCTAAAGTCCAGTCCAGTCCGTGACTCCGCTTAAGTCCAGTCTGTGGCTCCGCTTAAGTCCAGTCTGTGGCTCCGCTCCAGTCCAGCCCAGTCCGCGGCTCCGCTCCACTCCAGCCCAGTCCAGTCTCTGGCTCCAGTCCAGGTCCGGTCCCTGGCTCCAGTCCAGTCTCTGGCTCTAGTCCAGTCCAGTCTCTGCTCTGGCTCCAGTCCAGTCTCTGGCTCAAGTCCAGTCCGGTCTCTGGCTCCAGTCCAGTCTCTGGCTCTAGTCTAGTCCAGTCTCTGGCTCCAGTCCAGTCTCTGGCTCTAGTCTAGTCCAGTCCAGTCTCTGGTTCCAGTCCAGTCCAGTCCAGTCTCTGGTTCCAGTCCAGTCCAGACCAGTCTCTGGTTCCAGTCCAGTCCAGACCAGTTTCTGGCTTCAGTCCAGTCCAGTCCAGTCTCTGGCTCCAGTCCAGTCCAGTCCAGTCTCTGGCTCCAGTCCAGTCCAGTCCAGTCTCTGGCTCTAGTCCAGTCCAGCCTGTGGCTCCAGTCCAGTCCCGTCTATCGCTCCTTTCGGGTCTGTAGCTCGTCCAGTCCAGTCTGTGGTTTCAGTTCAGTCCAGTTCAGTCCAGTCTGTGGCTCCAGTCCAATCAAGTCCAGTCCAGTCTGTGGCTCCAGTCCAATCAAGTCCAATCCAGTCCCTGGCTCCAGTCCAGTCCGTGTCTCCACTCCAGTACAGTCCCTGGCTCCATTCCAGTCCAGTCCGTGACTCCACTCCACTCCAATCCAGTCCGTGGCTCCAGTCAGGTCCAGTGCTGTCAAGTCCAGTCCAGCCTGTTGCTCCAATCCAGACCTGTCTATCGCTCCTGTCGGGTCTGTGGCTCCGCTCCAGACCAGTCCAGTCCGTGGCTCCGCTCCAGACCAGTCCAGTGCGTGGTTCCACTCCACTCCAGTCCAGTCCGTGTCTCCGCTCCACTCCACTCCACTCCACTCCAGTCCGTTCGTCCTCTCCACTCCACTCCAGTCCAGTCCAGTCCGTGGCTCCGTTCCACTCCAGTCCAGTCCAGTCCGTGGCTACACTCCACTCCACTCCAGTCCAGTCCAGTCCGTGGCTCCGCACCAGTCCAGTCCAGTCCGTGGCTCCACTTTACTCCAGTCCGTGGCTCCGTTCCAGTCCAGTCCGTGGCTCCGTTCCAGTCCAGTCCGTGGCTCCGTTCCAGTCCAGTCCGTGGCTCCGCTCCAGTCCAGTCCGTGGCTCCGCTCCAGTCCAGTCCGTGGCTCCGCTCCAGTCCAGTCCGAGGCTCCGCTCCAGTCCAGTCCGTGGCTCCGCTCCAGTCCAGTCCGTGGCTCCGCTCCAGTCCAGTCCGTGGCTCCGCTCCAGTCCAGTCCGTGGCTCCGTTCCAGTCCAGTCCGTGGCTCCGTTCCAGTCCAGTCCGTGGCTCCGTTCCAGTCCAGTCCGTGGCTCCGCTCCAGTCCAGTCCGTGGTTCCGCTCCAGTCCAGCCCAGTCCGTGGCTCCGCTCCAGTCCAGTTCAGTCCGTGGCTCCGCTCCAGTCGAGTCCGTGACTCCGCTGAGGTCCAGTCCGTGGCTCCGCTAAAGTCCAGTCCAGTCCGTGACTCCGCTTAAGTCCAGTCTGTGGCTCCGCTCCAGTCCAGCCCAGTCCGTGGCTCCGCTCCACTCCAGTCCAGTCCGTGGCTCCGCTCCACTCCAGTCCAGTCCGTGGCTCCGCTCCACTCCAAACCAGTCCAGTCTCTGGCTCCAGTCCAGGTCCGGTCCCTGGCTCCAGTCCAGTCTCTGGCTCCAGTCCAGTCCAGTCTCTTCTCTGGCTCCAGTCCAGTCTCTGGCTCAAATCCAGTCCAGTCTCTGGCTCCAGTCCAGTCTCTGGCTCTAGTCTAGTCCAGTCTCTGGCTCCAGTCCAGTCTCTGGCTCTAGTCTAGTCCAGTCTCTGGCTCCAGTCCAGTCTAGTCCAGTCTCTCGTTCCAGTCCAGTCCAGTCCAGTCTCTGGTTCCAGTCCAGTCCAGACCAGTCTCTGGTTCCAGTCCAGTCCAGACCAGTTTCTGGCTTCAGTCCAGTCCAGTCCAGTCTCTGGCTCCGCTCCAGTCCAGTCCAGTCCGTGGCTCCATTTCAGACCAGTCCGTGGCTCCGTTCCAGTCCAGTCCGTGGCTCCGCTCCAGTCCAGTCCGTGGTTCCGCTCCAGTCCAGCCCAGTCCGTGGCTCCGCTCCAGTCCAGTCCGTGACTCCGCTGAAGTCCAGTCCGTGGCTCCGCTAAAGTCCAGTCCAGTCCGTGACTCCGCTTAAGTCCAGTCTGTGGCTCCGCTTAAGTCCAGTCTGTGGCTCCGCTCCAGTCCAGCCCAGTCCGCGGCTCCGCTCCACTCCAGCCCAGTCCAGTCTCTGGCTCCAGTCCAGGTCCGGTCCCTGGCTCCAGTCCAGTCTCTGGCTCTAGTCCAGTCCAGTCTCTGCTCTGGCTCCAGTCCAGTCTCTGGCTCAAGTCCAGTCCGGTCTCTGGCTCCAGTCCAGTCTCTGGCTCTAGTCTAGTCCAGTCTCTGGCTCCAGTCCAGTCTCTGGCTCTAGTCTAGTCCAGTCCAGTCTCTGGTTCCAGTCCAGTCCAGTCCAGTCTCTGGTTCCAGTCCAGTCCAGACCAGTCTCTGGTTCCAGTCCAGTCCAGACCAGTTTCTGGCTTCAGTCCAGTCCAGTCCAGTCTCTGGCTCCAGTCCAGTCCAGTCCAGTCTCTGGCTCCAGTCCAGTCCAGTCCAGTCTCTGGCTCTAGTCCAGTCCAGCCTGTGGCTCCAGTCCAGTCCCGTCTATCGCTCCTTTCGGGTCTGTAGCTCGTCCAGTCCAGTCTGTGGTTTCAGTTCAGTCCAGTTCAGTCCAGTCTGTGGCTCCAGTCCAATCAAGTCCAGTTCAGTCTGTGGCTCCAGTCCAAGCCAGTCCCTGGCTCCAGTCCAGTCCGTGTCTCCACTCCAGTACAGTACCTGGCTCCATTCCAGTCCAGTCCGTGCCTCCACTCCACTCCAATCCAGTCCAGTCCGTGGCTCCAGTCAGGTCCAGTGCTGTCAAGTCCAGTCCAGCCTGTTGCTCCAATCCAGACCCGTCTATCGCTCCTGTCGGGTCTGTGGCTCCGCTCCAGACCAGTCCAGTCCGTGGCTCCGCGCCAGACCAGTCCAGTCCGTGGCTCCGCGCCAGACCAGTCCAGTCCGTGGCTCCGCTCCACTCCAGTCCAGTCCCTGGCTCCGCTCCAGTCCAGTCCAGTCCCTGGCTCCATTTCAGACCAGTCCGTGGCTCCGCTCCAGTCCAGTCCGTGGTTCCGCTCCAGTCCAGTCCGTGGTTCCGCTCCAGTCCAGCCCAGTCTGTGGCTCCGCTCCAGTCCAGTCCGTGACTCCGCTGAAGTCCAGTCCGTGGCTCCGCTAAAGTCCAGTCCAGTCCGCGACTCCGCTTAAGTCCAGTCTGTGGCTCCGCTTAAGTCCAGTCTGTGGCTCCGCTCCAGTCCAGCCCAGTCCGTGGCTCCGCTCCACTCCAGTCCAGTCCAGTCTCTGGCTCCAGTCCAGGTCCGGTCCCTGGCTCCAGTCCAGTCTCTGGCTCTAGTCCAGTCCAGTCTCTGCTCTGGCTCCAGTCCAGTCTCTGGCTCAAGTCCAGTCTGGTCTCTGGCTCCAGTCCAGTCTCTGGCTCTAGTCTAGTTCAGTCTCTGGCTCCAGTCCAGTCTCTGGCTCTAGTCTAGTCCAGTCCAGTCTCTGGTTCCAGTCCAGTCCAGACCAGTCTCTGGTTCCAGTCCAGTCCAGACCAGTCTCTGGTTCCAGTCCAGTCCAGACCAGTTTCTGGCTTCAGTCCAGTCCAGTCCAGTCTCTGGCTCCAGTCCAGTCCAGTCCAGTCTCTGGCTCTAGTCCAGTCCAGTCTGTGGCTCCAGTCCAGTCCCGTCTATCGCTCCTTTCGGGTCTGTAGCTCGTCCAGTCCAGTCTGTGGTTTCAGTTCAGTCCAGTTCAGTCCAGTCTGTGGCTCCAGTCCAATCAAGTCCAGTTCAGTCTGTGGCTCCAGTCCAAGCCAGTCCCTGGCTCCAGTCCAGTCCGTGTCTCCACTCCAGTACAGTCCCTGGCTCCATTCCAGTCCAGTCCGTGACTCCACTCCACTCCAATCCAGTCCAGTCCGTGGCTCCAGTCAGGTCCAGTGCTGTCAAGTCCAGTCCAGCCTGTTGCTCCAATCCAGACCCGTCTATCGCTCCTGTCGGGTCTGTGGCTCCGCTCCAGACCAGTCCAGTCCGTGGCTCCGCTCCAGACCAGTCCAGTCCGTGGCTCCGCTCCACTCCAGTCCAGTCCCTGGCTCCGCTCCAGTCCAGTCCAGTCCCTGGCTGCGCTCCAGTCCAGTCCAGTCCCTGGCTCCATTCCAGTCCAGTCCGTGGCTCCACTCCACTCCAATCCAGTCCAGTCCGTGGCTCCAGTCAGGTCCAGTGCTGTCAAGTCCAGTCCAGCCTGTTGCTCCAATCCAGACCCGTCTATCGCTCCTGTCGGGTCTGTGGCTCCGCTCCAGACCAGTCCAGTCCGTGGCTCCGCGCCAGACCAGTCCAGTCCGTGGCTCCGCGCCAGACCAGTCCAGTCCGTGGCTCCGCTCCACTCCAGTCCAGTCCCTGGCTCCGCTCCAGTCCAGTCCAGTCCCTGGCTCCATTTCAGACCAGTCCGTGGCTCCGTTCCAGTCCAGTCCGTGGCTCCGCTCCACTCCAGTCCAGTCCCTGGCTCCGCTCCAGTCCAGTCCAGTCCCTGGCTCCATTTCAGACCAGTCCGTGGCTCCGTTCCAGTCCAGTCCGTGGCTCCGCTCTAGTCCAGTCCGTGGTTCCGCTCCAGTCCAGTCCGTGGTTCCGCTCCAGTCCAGTCCGTGGTTCCGCTCCAGTCCAGCCCAGTCCGTGGCTCCGCTCCAGTCCAGTCCGTGACTCCGCTGAAGTCCAGTCCGTGGCTCCGCTCCAGTCCAGCCCAGTCCGTGGCTCCGCTCCACTCCAGTCCAGTCCAGTCTCTGGCTCCAGTCCAGGTCCGGTCCCTGGCTCCAGTCCAGTCTCTGGCTCCAGTCCAGTCCAGTCTCTGCTCTGGCTCCAGTCCAGTCTCTGGCTCAAGTCCAGTCCGGTCTCTGGCTCCAGTCCAGTCTCTGGCTCTAGTCTAGTTCAGTCTCTGGCTCCAGTCCAGTCTCTGGCTCTAGTCTAGTCCAGTCCAGTCTCTGGTTCCAGTCCAGTCCAGTCCAGTCTCTGGTTCCAGTCCAGTCCAGACCAGTCTCTGGTTCCAGTCCAGTCCAGACCAGTTTCTGGCTTCAGTCCAGTCCAGTCCAGTCTCTGGCTCCAGTCCAGTCCAGTCCAGTCTCTGGCTCCAGTCCAGTCCAGTCCAGTCTCTGGCTCTAGTCCAGTCCAGTCTGTAGCTCGTCCAGTCCAGTCTGTGGTTTCAGTTCAGTCCAGTTCAGTCCAGTCTGTGGCTCCAGTCCAATCAAGTCCAGTTCAGTCTGTGGCTCCAGTCCAAGCCAGTCCCTGGCTCCAGTCCAGTCCGTGTCTCCACTCCAGTACAGTCCCTGGCTCCATTCCAGTCCAGTCCGTGGCTCCACTCCACTCCAATCCAGTCCAGTCCGTGGCTCCAGTCAGGTCCAGTGCTGTCAAGTCCAGTCCAGCCTGTTGCTCCAATCCAGACCCGTCTATCGCTCCTGTCGGGTCTGTGGCTCCGCTCCAGACCAGTCCAGTCCGTGGCTCCGCTCCAGACCAGTCCAGTCCGTGGCTCCGCTCCACTCCAGTCCAGTCCCTGGCTCCGCTCCAGTCCAGTCCAGTCCCTGGCTCCGCTCCAGTCCAGTCCAGTCCGTGGCTCCATTTCAGACCAGTCCGTGGCTCCATTTCAGACCAGTCAGTGGCTCCGCTCCAGTCCAGCCCAGTCCATGGCTCCGCTCCAGTCCAGTCCATGGCTCCGCTCCAGTCCAGCCCAGTCCTGGGCTCCGCTTAAGTCCAGTCCGTGGCTCTGCTCTTGTCCAGTCCATGGCTCCGCTCCAGTCCAGCCCATGGCTCCGCTCAAGTCCAGTCCGTGGCTCCACTCCAGTCCAGCCCAGTCCATGACTCCGCTCCAGTCCAGTCCGTGGCTCCGCTCCAGTCCAGTCCAGTCCGTGGCTCCACTTTACTCCAGTCCGTGGCTCCGTTCCAGTCCAGTCCGTGGCTCCGTTCCAGTCCAGTCCGTGGCTCCGCTCCAGTCCAGTCCGTGGCTCCGCTCCAGTCCAGTCCGTGGCTCCGCTCCAGTCCAGTCCGTGGCTCCGTTCCAGTCCAGTCCGTGGCTCCGCTGCAGTCCAGTCCGTGGTTCCGCTCCAGTCCAGCCCAGTCCGTGGCTCCGCTCCAGTCCAGTCCGTGGCTCCGCTCAAGTCCAGTCCGTGACTCCGCTGAAGTCCAGTCCGTGGCTCCGCTAAAGTCCAGTCCAGTCCGTGACTCCGCTTAAGTCCAGTCTGTGGCTCCGCTCCAGTCCAGCCCAGTCCGTGGCTCCGCTCCACTCCAGTCCAGTCCGTGGCTCCGCTCCACTCCAGTCCAGTCCGTGGCTCCGCTCCACTCCAAACCAGTCCAGTCTCTGGCTCCAGTCCAGGTCCGGTCCCTGGCTCCAGTCCAGTCTCTGGCTCCAGTCCAGTCCAGTCTCTGCTCTGGCTCCAGTCCAGTCTCTGGCTCAAGTCCAGTCCAGTCTCTGGCTCCAGTCCAGTCTCTGGCTCTAATCTAGTCCTGTCTCTGGCTCCAGTCCAGTCTCTGGCTCTAGTCTAGTCCAGTCTCTGGCTCCAGTCCAGTCTAGTCCAGTCTCTGGTTCCAGTCCAGTCCAGTCCAGTCTCTGGTTCCAGTCCAGTCCAGACCAGTTTCTGGCTTCAGTCCAGTCCAGTCCAGTCTCTGGCTCCAGTCCAGTCCAGTCCAGTCTCTGGCTCCAGTCCAGTCCAGTCCAGTCTCTGGCTCCAGTCCAGTCCAGTCCAGTCTCTGGCTCTAGTCCAGTCCAGTCTGTGGCTCCAGTCCAGTCCCGTCTATCGCTCCTTTCGGGTCTGTGGCTCCATTCCAGTCTAGTCAAACCACACAAGTCTGTAGCTCGTCCAGTCCAGTCTGTGGTTTCAGTTCAGTCCAGTTCAGTCCAGTCTGTGGCTCCAGTCCAATCAAGTCTAGTTCAGTCTGTGGCTCCAGTCCAAGCCAGTCCCTGGCTCCAGTCCAGTCCGTGTCTCCACTCCAGTACAGTCCCTGGCTCCATTCCATCCAGTCCGTAGCTCCACTCCACTCCAATCCAGTCCAGTCCGTGGCTCCAGTCAGGTCCAGTGCTGTCAAGTCCAGTCCAGCCTGTTGCTCCAATCCAGACCCGTCTATCGCTCCTGTCGGGTCTGTGGCTCCGCTCCAGACCAGTCCAGTCCGTGGCTCCGCGCCAGACCAGTCCAGTCCGTGGCTCCGCGCCAGACCAGTCCAGTCCGTGGCTCCGCTCCACTCCAGTCCAGTCCCTGGCTCCGCTCCAGTCCAGTCCAGTCCCTGGCTCCGCTCCAGTCCAGTCCAGTCCGTGGCTCCATTTAAGACCAGTCCGTGGCTCCGTTCCAGTCCAGTCCGTGGCTCCGCTCCAGTCCAGTCCGTGGTTCCGCTCCAGTCCAGCCCAGTCCGTGGCTCCGCTCCAGTCCAGTCCGTGACTCCGCTGAAGTCCAGTCCGTGGCTCCGCTAAAGTCCAGTCCAGTCCGTGACTCCGCTTAAGTCCAGTCTGTGGCTCCGCTTAAGTCCAGTCTGTGGCTCCGCTCCAGTCCAGCCCAGTCCGTGGCTCCGCTCCACTCCAGTCCAGTCCAGTCTCTGGCTCCAGTCCAGGTCCGGTCCCTGGCTCCAGTCCAGTCTCTGGCTCCAGTCCAGTCCAGTCTCTGCTCTGGCTCCAGTCCAGTCTCTGGCTCAAGTCCAGTCCAGTCTTTGGCTCCAGTCCAGTCTCTGGCTCTAGTCTAGTCCAGTCTCTGGCTCCAGTCCAGTCTCTGGCTCTAGTCTAGTCCAGTCCAGTCTCTGGTTCCAGTCCAGTCCAGTCCAGTCTCTGGTTCCAGTCCAGTCCAGACCAGTCTCTGGTTCCAGTCCAGTCCAGACCAGTTTCTGGCTTCAGTCCAGTCCAGTCCAGTCTCTGGCTCCAGTCCAGTCCAGTCCAGTCTCTGGCTCCAGTACAGTCCAGTCCAGTCTCTGGCTCTAGTCCAGTCCAGTCTGTGGCTCCAGTCCAGTCCCGTCTATCGCTCCTTTCGGGTCTGTAGCTCGTCCAGTCCAGTCTGTGGTTTCAGTTCAGTCCAGTTCAGTCCAGTCTGTGGCTCCAGTCCAATCAAGTCCAGTTCAGTCTGTGGCTCCAGTCCAAGCCAGTCCCTGGCTCCAGTCCAGTCCGTGTCTCCACTCCAGTACAGTCCCTGGCTCCATTCCAGTCCAGTCCGTGGCTCCAATCCACTCCAATCCAGTCCAGTCCGTGGCTCCAGTCAGGTCCAGTGCTGTCAAGTCCAGTCCAGCCTGTTGCTCCAATCCAGACCCGTCTATCGCTCCTGTCGGGTCTGTGGCTCCGCTCCAGACCAGTCCAGTCCGTGGCTCCGCTCCAGACCAGTCCAGTCCGTGGCTCCGCTCCACTCCAGTCCAGTCCCTGGCTCCGCTCCAGTCCAGTCCAGTCCCTGGCTCCGCTCTAGTCCAGTCCAGTCCGTGGCTCCATTTCAGACCAGTCCGTGGCTCCATTTCAGACCAGACCGTGGCTCCGCTCCAGTCCAGCCCAGTCCGTGGCTCCGCTCCAGTCCAGTCCATGGCTCCGCTCCAGTCCAGCCCAGTCCTTGGCTCCGCTTAAGTCCAGTCCGTGGCTCTGCTCCAGTCCAGTCCATGGCTCCGCTCCAGTCCAGCCCGTGGCTCCGCTCAAGTCCAGTCCGTGGCTCCACTCCAGTCCAGTCCGTGGCTCCACTCCACTCCAATCCAGTCCAGTCTGTGGCTCCAGTCAGGTCCAGTGCTGTCAAGTCCAGTCCAGCCTGTTGCTCCAATCCAGACCCGTCTATCGCTCCTGTCGGGTCTGTGGCTCCGCTCCAGACCAGTCCAGTCCGTGGCTCCGCTCCAGACCAGTCCAGTCCGTGGCTCCGCTCCACTCCAGTCCAGTCCCTGGCTCCGCTCCAGTCCAGTCCAGTCCCTGGCTCCGCTCCAGTCCAGTCCAGTCCGTGGCTCCATTTCAGACCAGTCCGTGGCTCCATTTCAGACCAGTCCGTGGCTCCGCTCCAGTCCAGCCCAGTCCGTGGCTCCGCTCCAGTCCAGTCCATGGCTCCGCTCCAGTCCAGCCCAGTCCTTGGCTCCGCTTAAGTCCAGTCCGTGGCTCTGCTCTAGTCCAGTCCATGGCTCCGCTCCAGTCCAGCCCGTGGCTCCGCTCAAGTCCAGTCCGTGGCTCCACTCCAGTCCAGCCCAGTCCATGACTCCGCTCCAGTCCAGTCCGTGGCTCCGCTCCAGTCCAGTCCAGTCCGTGGCTCCACTTTACTCCAGTCCGTGGCTCCGTTCCAGTCCAGTCCGTGGCTCCGTTCCAGTCCAGTCCGTGGCTCCGCTCCAGTCCAGTCCGTGGCTCCGCTCCAGTCCAGTCCGTGGCTCCGCTCCAGTCCAGTCCGTGGCTCCGCTCCAGTCCAGTCCGTGACTCCGTTCCAGTCCAGTCCGTCGCTCCGTTCCAGTCCAGTCCGTGGCTCCGCTCCAGTCCAGTCCGTGGTTCCGCTCCAGTCCAGCCCAGTCCGTGGCTCCGCTCCAGTCCAGTCCAGTCCGTGGCTCCGCTCAAGTCCAGTCCGTGACTCCGCTGAAGTCCAGTCCGTGGCTCCGCTAAATTCCAGTCCAGTCCGTGACTCCGCTTAAGTCCAGTCTGTGGCTCCGCTCCAATCCAGCCCAGTCCGTGGCTCCGCTCCACTCCAGTCCAGACCGTGGCTCCGCTCCACTCCAGTCCAGTCCGTGGCTCCGCTCCACTCCAGTCCAGTCCGTGGCTCTGCTCCACTCCAAACCAGTCCAGTCTCTGGCTCCAGTCCAGGTCCGGTCCCTGGCTCCAGTCCAGTCTCTGGCTCCAGTCCAGTCCAGTCTCTGCTCTGGCTCCAGTCCAGTCTCTGGCTCAAGTCCAGTCCAGTCTCTGGCTCCAGTCCAGTCTCTGGCTCTAGTCTAGTCCAGTCCCTGGCTCCAGTCCAGTCCAGTCCAGTCTCTGGTTCCAGTCCAGTCCAGTCCAGTCTCTGGTTCCAGTCCAGTCCAGATCAGTTTCTGGCTTCAGTCCAGTCCAGTCCAGTCTCTGGCTTCAGTCCAGTCCAGTCCAGTCTCTGGCTCCATTCCAGTCCAGTCCAGTCTCTGGCTCCAGTCCAGTCCAGTCCAGTCTCTGGCTCCAGTCCAGTCCAGTCCAGTCTCTGGCTCTAGTCCAGTCTCTGGCTCTAGTCCAGTCCAGTCTGTGGCTCCAGTCCAGTCCCGTCTATCGCTCCTTTCGGGTCTGTGGCTCCATTCCAGTCTAGTCAAACCACACAAGTCTGTAGCTCGTCCAGTCCAGTCTGTGGTTTCAGTTCAGTCCAGTTCAGTCCAGTCTGTGGCTCCAGTCCAATCAAGTCCAGTTCAGTCTGTGGCTCCAGTCCAAGCCAGTCCCTGGCTCCAGTCCAGTCCGTGTCTCCACTCCAGTACAGTCCCTGGCTCCATTCCAGTCCAGTCCGTGGCTCCACTCCACTCCAATCCAGTCCAGTCCGTGGCTCCAGTCAGGTCCAGTGCTGTCAAGTCCAGTCCAGCCTGTTGCTCCAATCCAGACCCGTCTATCGCTCCTGTCGGGTCTGTGGCTCCGCTCCAGACCAGTCCAGTCCGTGGCTCCGCGCCAGACCAGTCCAGTCCGTGGCTCCGCTCCACTCCAGTCCAGTCCCTGGCTCCGCTCCAGTCCAGTCCAGTCCCTGGCTCCGCTCCAGTCCAGTCCAGTCCGTGGCTCCATTTCAGACCAGTCCGTGGCTCCGTTCCAGTCCAGTCCGTGGCTCCGCTCTAGTCCAGTCCGTGGTTCCGCTCCAGTCCAGCCCAGTCCGTGGCTCCGCTCCAGTCCAGTCCGTGACTCCGCTGAAGTCCAGTCCGTGGCTCCGCTAAAGTCCAGTCCAGTCCGTGACTCCGCTTAAGTCCAGTCTGTGGCTCCGCTTAAGTCCAGTCTGTGGCTCTGCTCCAGTCCAGCCCAGTCCGTGGCTCCGCTCCACTCCAGTCCAGTCCAGTCTCTGGCTCTAGTCCAGGTCCGGTCCCTGGCTCCAGTCCAGTCTCTGGCTCCAGTCCAGTCCAGTCTCTGCTCTGGCTCCAGTCCAGTCTCTGGCTCAAGTCCAGTCCGGTCTCTGGCTCCAGTCCAGTCTCTGGCTCTAGTCTAGTCCAGTCCAGTCTCTGGTTCCAGTCCAGTCCAGTCCAGTCTCTGGTTCCAGTCCAGTCTCTGGCTCTAGTCTAGTCCAGTCCAGTCTCTGGTTCCAGTCCAGTCCAGTCCAGTCTCTGGTTCCAGTCCAGTCCAGACCAGTCTCTGGTTCCAGTCCAGTCCAGACCAGTTTCTGGCTTCAGTCCAGTCCAGTCCAGTCTCTGGCTCCAGTCCAGTCCAGTCCAGTCTCTGGCTCCAGTCCAGTCCAGTCCAGTCTCTGGCTCCAGTCCAGTCCAGTCCAGTCTCTGGCTCCAGTCCAGTCCAGTCCAGTCTCTGGCTCTAGTCCAGTCCAGTCTGTGGCTCCAGTCCAGTCCCGTCTATCGCTCCTTTCGGGTCTGTGGCTCCATTCCAGTCTAGTCAAACCACACAAGTCTGTAGCTCGTCCAGTCCAGTCTGTGGTTTCAGTTCAGTCCAGTTCAGTCCAGTCTGTGGCTCCAGTCCAATCAAGTCCAGTTCAGTCTGTGGCTCCAGTCCAAGCCAGTCCCTGGCTCCAGTCCAGTCCGTGTCTCCACTCCAGTACAGTCCCTGGCTCCATTCCAGTCCAGTCCGTGGCTCCACTCCACTCCAATCCAGTCCAGTCCGTGGCTCCAGTCAGGTCCAGTGCTGTCAAGCCCAGTCCAGCCTGTTGCTCCAATCCAGACCCGTCTATC
Organism: Heterodontus francisci; assembly: GCF_036365525.1. Classification (NCBI taxonomy): domain Eukaryota; kingdom Metazoa; phylum Chordata; class Chondrichthyes; order Heterodontiformes; family Heterodontidae; genus Heterodontus; species Heterodontus francisci. The sequence continues at coordinate 14,211,073 of NC_090395.1, forward strand.
GCTCCTGTCGGGTCTGTGGCTCCGCTCCAGACCAGTCCAGTCCGTGGCTCCGCTCCAGACCAGTCCAGTCCGTGGCTCCGCTCCACTCCAGTCCAGTCCCTGGCTCCGCTCCAGTCCAGTCCAGTCCCTGGCTCCGCTCCAGTCCAGTCCAGTCCGTGGCTCCATTTCAGACCAGTCCGTGGCTCCATTTCAGACCAGTCCGTGGCTCCGCTCCAGTCCAGCCCAGTCCGTGGCTCCATTTCATACCAGTCCGTGGCTCTGCTCCAGTCCAGCCCAGTCCGTGGCTCCGCTCCAGTCCAGTCCATGGCTCCGCTCCAGTCCAGCCCAGTCCTTGGCTCCGCTTAAGTCCAGTCCGTGGCTCTGCTCCAGTCCAGTCCATGGCTCCGCTCCAGTCCAGCCCATGGCTCCGCTCAAGTCCAGTCCGTGGCTCCACTCCAGTCCAGCCCAGTCCATGACTCCGCTCCAGTCCAGTCCGTGGCTCCGCTCCAGTCCAGTCCAGTCCGTGGCTCCACTTTACTCCAGTCCGTGGCTCCGTTCCAGTCCAGTCCGTGGCTCCGCTCCAGTCCAGTCCGTGGCTCCGCTCCAGTCCAGTCCGTGGCTCCGCTCCAGTCCAGTCCGTGGCTCCGTTCCAGTCCAGTCCGTGGCTCCGTTCCAGTCCAGTCCGTGGCTCCGTTCCAGTCCAGTCCGTGGTTCCGCTCCAGTCCAGCCCAGTCCGTGGCTCCGCTCCAGTCCAGTCCAGTCCGTGGCTCCGCTCCAGTCCAGTCCGTGACTCCGCTGAAGTCCAGTCCGTGGCTCCGCTAAAGTCCAGTCCAGTCCGTGACTCCGCTTAAGTCCAGTCTGTGGCTCCGCTCCAGTCCAGCCCAGTCCGTGGCTCCGCTCTACTCCAGTCCAGTCCGTGGCTCCGCTCCACTCCAAACCAGTCCAGTCTCTGGCTCCAGTCCAGGTCCGGTCCCTGGCTCCAGTCCAGTCTCTGGCTCCAGTCCAGTCCAGTCTCTGCTCTGGCTCCAGTCCAGTCTCTGGCTCAAGTCCAGTCCAGTCTCTGGCTCCAGTCCAGTCTCTGGCTCTAGTCTAGTCCAGTCTCTGGCTCCAGTCCAGTCTCTGGCTCTAGTCTAGTCCAGTCTCTGGCTCCAGTCCAGTCTAGTCCAGTCTCTGGTTCCAGTCCAGTCCAGTCCAGTCTCTGGTTCCAGTCCAGTCCAGACCAGTCTCTGGTTCCAGTCCAGTCCAGACCAGTTTCTGGCTTCAGTCCAGTCCAGACCAGTTTCTGGCTTCAGTCCAGTCCAGTCCAGTCTCTGGCTCCAGTCCAGTCCAGTCCAGTCTCTGGCTCCAGTCCAGTCCAGTCCAGTCTCTGGCTCCAGTCCAGTCCAGTCCAGTCTCTGGCTCTAGTCCAGTCCAGTCTGTGGCTCCAGTCCAGTCCCGTCTATCGCTCCTTTCGGGTCTGTGGCTCCATTCCAGTCTAGTCAAACCACACAAGTCTGTAGCTCGTCCAGTCCAGTCTGTGGTTTCAGTTCAGTCCAGTTCAGTCCAGTCTGTGGCTCCAGTCCAATCAAGTCCAGTTCAGTCTGTGGCTCCAGTCCAAGCCAGTCCCTGGCTCCAGTCCAGTCCGTGTCTCCACTCCAGTACAGTCCCTGGCTCCATTCCAGTCCAGTCCGTGGCTCCACTCCACTCCAATCCAGTCCAGTCCGTGGCTCCAGTCAGGTCCAGTGCTGTCAAGCCCAGTCCAGCCTGTTGCTCCAATCCAGACCCGTCTATCGCTCCTGTCGGGTCTGTGGCTCCGCTCCAGACCAGTCCAGTCCGTGGCTCCGCTCCAGACCAGTCCAGTCCGTGGCTCCGCTCCACTCCAGTCCAGTCCCTGGCTCCGCTCCAGTCCAGTCCAGTCCCTGGCTCCGCTCCAGTCCAGTCCAGTCCGTGGCTCCATTTCAGACCAGTCCGTGGCTCCATTTCAGACCAGTCCGTGGCTCCGCTCCAGTCCAGCCCAGTCCGTGGCTCCATTTCATACCAGTCCGTGGCTCTGCTCCAGTCCAGCCCAGTCCGTGGCTCCGCTCCAGTCCAGTCCATGGCTCCGCTCCAGTCCAGCCCAGTCCTTGGCTCCGCTTAAGTCCAGTCCGTGGCTCTGCTCCAGTCCAGTCCATGGCTCCGCTCCAGTCCAGCCCATGGCTCCGCTCAAGTCCAGTCCGTGGCTCCACTCCAGTCCAGCCCAGTCCATGACTCCGCTCCAGTCCAGTCCGTGGCTCCGCTCCAGTCCAGTCCAGTCCGTGGCTCCACTTTACTCCAGTCCGTGGCTCCGTTCCAGTCCAGTCCGTGGCTCCGCTCCAGTCCAGTCCGTGGCTCCGCTCCAGTCCAGTCCGTGGCTCCGTTCCAGTCCAGTCCGTGGCTCCGTTCCAGTCCAGTCCGTGGCTCCGTTCCAGTCCAGTCCGTGGTTCCGCTCCAGTCCAGCCCAGTCCGTGGCTCCGCTCCAGTCCAGTCCAGTCCGTGGCTCCGCTCCAGTCCAGTCCGTGACTCCGCTGAAGTCCAGTCCGTGGCTCCGCTAAAGTCCAGTCCAGTCCGTGACTCCGCTTAAGTCCAGTCTGTGGCTCCGCTCCAGTCCAGCCCAGTCCGTGGCTCCGCTCTACTCCAGTCCAGTCCGTGGCTCCGCTCCACTCCAAACCAGTCCAGTCTCTGGCTCCAGTCCAGGTCCGGTCCCTGGCTCCAGTCCAGTCTCTGGCTCCAGTCCAGTCCAGTCTCTGCTCTGGCTCCAGTCCAGTCTCTGGCTCAAGTCCAGTCCAGTCTCTGGCTCCAGTCCAGTCTCTGGCTCTAGTCTAGTCCAGTCTCTGGCTCCAGTCCAGTCTCTGGCTCTAGTCTAGTCCAGTCTCTGGCTCCAGTCCAGTCTAGTCCAGTCTCTGGTTCCAGTCCAGTCCAGTCCAGTCTCTGGTTCCAGTCCAGTCCAGACCAGTCTCTGGTTCCAGTCCAGTCCAGACCAGTTTCTGGCTTCAGTCCAGTCCAGTCCAGTCTCTGGCTGCAGTCCAGTCCAGTCCAGTCTCTGGCTTCAGTCCAGTCCAGTCCAGTCCCTGGCTCCGCTCCAGTCCAGTCCAGTCCGTAGCTCCATTTCAGACCAGTCCGTGGCTCCATTTCAGACCAGTCCGTGGCTCCGCTCCAGTCCAGCCCAGTCCATGGCTCCATTTCAGACCAGTCCGTGGCTCCGCTCCAGTCCAGCCCAGTCCATGGCTCCGCTCCAGTCTAGTCCGTGGCTCCGCTTAAGTCCAGTCCGTGGCTCTGCTCCAGTCCAGTCCGTGGCTCCGCTCAAGTCCAGTCCGTGGCTCCGCTCAAGTCCAGTCCGTGGCTCCACTCCAGTCCAGCCCAGTCCATGACTCCGCTCCAGTCCAGTCCGTGGCTCCGCTCCAGTCCAGTCCGTGGCTCCGCTCCAGTCCAGTCCGTGGCTCCGCTCCAGTCCAGTCCGTGGCTCCGCTCCAGTCCAGTCCGTGGTTCCGCTCCAGTCCAGTCCGTAGCTCCGCTCCAGTCCAGCCCAGTCCTTGGCTCCGCTCCAGTCCAGTCGGTGACTCCGCTTAAGTCCAGTCCGTGGTTCTGCTCCAGTCCAGTCCAGTCCAGTCCGTGGCTCCGCCCCAGTCTGCGGCTCTGCTCCAGTCCAGTCCAGTCCGTTGCTCCGCTCCAGTGCAGTCCCTGGCTCCAGTCCAGTCCGTGGCTCCGCTCCAGTCCAGTCCAGTCCGTGGCTCCGCCCCAGTCCGTGGCTCTGCTCTGGTCCATTCCAGTCCAGTTTAGTCCGCGGCTCCGCTCCAATCCAGTACTGGCCGTGACTCCGCTCCAGTGCAGTCCCTGGCTCCAGTCCAGTCCAGTCCGTGGCTCCGCTCCAGTCCAGCCCAGTCCGTGGCTCCGCTCCAGTGCAGTCCCTGGCTCCGCTCCAGTGCAGTCCAGTCTGTGACTCCGCTTAAGTCCAGTCCGTGGCTCCGCTCAAGTCCAGTCCAGTCCGTGACTCCACTTAATCCATTCCATGGCTTCGCTCCACTGCAGTCCAGTGCGTGGTTCCGCTCCACTCCAGTCCAGTCCGTGACTCCACTTAATCCATTCCATGGCTTCGCTCCACTGCAGTCCAGTGCGTGGTTCCGCTTCACTCCACTCCAGTCCGTTCGTCCGCTCCAGTCCAGTCCAGTCCAGTCCGTGGCTCCGCTCCACTCCACTCCAGTCCAGTCCGTGACTCCGCTCCACTCCAGTCCAGTCCCTGGCTCCGCTCCAGTCCAGTCCAGTCCGTGGCTCCACTTTACTCCAGTCCGTGGCTCCGCTCCAGTCCAGTCCGTGGCTCCGCTCCAGTCCAGTCCGTGGCTCCACTCCAGTCCAGTCCGTGGCTCCGCTCCAGTCCAGTCCGTGGCTCCGCTCCAGTCCAGTCCGTGGCTCCGCTCCAGTCCAGTCCGTGGCTCCGCTCCAGTCCAGTCCAGCCCAGTCCGTGGCTCCGCTCCAGTCCAGTCCGTGGCTCCGCTCCAGTCCAGCCCAGTCCGTGGCTCCGCTCCAGTCCAGTCCGTGGCTCCACTCCAGTCCAGCCCAGTCCGTGGCTCCACTCCAGTCCAGCTTAGTCCGTGACTCCGCTTACGTCCAGTCCGTGGCTCCGCTCCAGTCCAGCCCAGTCAGTGGCTCTGCTCCAGTCCAGTCCGTGGCTCCACTCCAGTCCAGTCCGTGTCTCCGCTCCAGTCCAGCCCAGTCCGTGGCTCCGCTCCAGTCCAGTCCGTGGCTCCGCTCCAGTCCAGTCCAGTCCATGGCTCCGCTCCAGTCCAGCCCAGTCTACTCCAGTCCAGCCCAGTCTAGTCCAGTCCAGCCCAGTCTAGTCCAGTCCGTAGCTTCGCTCCAGTCCAGTCCAGTCCGTGGCTCCACTCCAGCTTAGTCCAGTCCGTGGCTTCGCTCCAGTCCAGTCCAGTCCGTGGCTCCGCTCCAGTCCAGTCCAGTCCGTGGCTTCGCTCCAGTCCACTTCAGTCCATTCCGTGGCTCCGCTCCAGTCCAGTCCAGTCCGTGGCTCAACTTTAGTCCGGTCCGTGGCTCCGTTCCAGTCCAGTCCGTGGCTCCGCTCCAGTGCACTCCAGTCCGTGGCTTCACTCCAGTCCAGTCCGTGGCTCCACTCCAGTCCAGTCCAGTCCGTGGCTCCACTCCAGTCCAGTCCAGTCCGTGGCTCCGCTGCAGTCCAGTCCAGTCCGTGGTTCCGCTCCAGTTCAGTCCAGTCTCTGGCTCCAGTCCAGTCTCTGGCTCCAGTCCAGTCTCTGGCTCCAGTCCAGTCTCTGGCTTCAGTCCAGTCTCTGGCTTCAGTCCAGTCTCTGGCTTCAGTCCAGTCCAGTCTCTGGCTCCAGTCCAGTCCAGTCTCTGGCTCCAGTCCAGTCCAGTCTCTGGCTCCAGTCCAGTCCAGTCTCTGGCTCTAGTCTAGTCCAGTCTCTGGCTCCAGTCCAGTCCAGTCCAGTCTCTGGTTCCAGTCTAGTCCAGTCTCTGGTTCCAGTCTAGTCCAGACCAGTCTCTGGTTCCAGTCCAGTCCAGACCAGTCTCTGGTTCCAGTCCAGTCCAGTCCAGTCTCTGGCTCCAATCCAGTCCAGTCTGTGGCATCAGTCCAGTCCAGTCCAGACCAGTTTCTGGCTCCAGTGCTGTCAAGTCCAGTCCAGCCTGTGGCTCCAATCCAGTCCCGTCTATCGCTCCTTTCGGGTCTGTGGCTCCGCTCCAGTCTAGTCAAACCACACAAGTCTGTAGCTCGTCCAGTCCAGTCTGTGGTTTCAGTCCAATCAAGTCCAGTCCAGTCTGTGGCTCCAGTCCAATCAAGTCCAGTTCAGTCCCTGGCTCCAGTCCAAGCCAGTACCTGGCTCCAGTCCAGTCCATGGCTCCACTCCAGTCCAGTCCGTGACTCCGCTCCACTCCAGTCCAGTCTGTGACTCCGCTCCACTCCAGTCCTGTCCATGGCTCCACTCCAGTCCAGTCCGTGACTCCGCTCCACTCCAGTCCAGTCCGTGACTCCGCTCCACTCCAGTCCAGTCCAGTCCGTGACTCCGCTCCACTCCAGTCCAGTCCGTGACTCCGCTCCACTGCAGTCCTGTCCGTGGCTCTAGTCAGATCCAGTGCAGTCCAATCCAGTCCAGTCTGTGGCTCCAGTGCTGTCAAGTCCAGTCCAGCCTGATGCTCCAATCCAGTCCCGTCTATCGCTCCTGTCGGGTCTGTGTCTCCGCTCCAGACCAGTCCAGACAAGTCCGTGGCTCCACTCCACTCCAGTCCAGACAAGTCCGTGACTCCGCTCCAGTCTAGTCCAGTCCGTTCGTCCGCTCCACTCCAGTCCAGTCCAGTCCGTGGCTCCGCTCCAGTCCAGTCCGTGACTCCGCTCCAGTCCAGTCCAGTCCGTTCGTCCGCTCCACTCCAGTCCAGTCCAGTCCAGTCCCTGGCTCCGCTCCACTCCAGTCCAGTCCGTGACTCCGCTCCACTCCAGTCCAGTCCGTGGCTCCGCTCCACTCCAGTCCAGTCCGTGTCTCCGCTCCACTCCAGTCCAGTCCCTGGCTCCGCTCCACTCCAGTCCAGTCCGTGGCTCCGCTCCACTCCAGTCCAGTCCGTGGCTCCGCTCCACTCCAGTCCAGTCCGTGACTCAGCTCCACTCCAGTCCAGTCCGTGACTCCGCTCCACTCCAGTCCAGTCCGTGACTCCGCTCCACTCCAGTCCAGTCCGTGACTCCGCTCCACTCCAGTCCAGTCCGTGACTCCGCTCCACTCCAGTCCAGTCCGTGACTCCGCTCCACTCCAGTCCAGTCCGTGACTCCGCTCCACTCCAGTCCAGTCCGTGACTCCGCTCCACTCCAGTCCAGTCCGTGACTCCGCTCCACTCCAGTCCAGTCCGTGGCTCCGCTCCAGTCCAGTCCGTGGCTCCACTCCAGTCCAGTCCGTGGCTCCGCTCCAGTCCAGTCCGTGGCTCCGCTCCAGTTCAGTCCAGTCCGTGGCTCAACTTAGTCCAGTCCGTGGCTCCGCTCCAGTGCACTCCAGTCCGTGGCTTCGCTCCAGTCCAGTCCGTGGCTCCACTCCTGTCCAGTCCAGTCCGTGGCTCCGCTCCAGTTCAGTCCAGTCCAGTCCGTGGCTCCGCTCCGGTCCAGTCCAGTCCCTGGCTCCGCTCCGGTCCAGTCCAGTCCCTGGCTCCGCTCCGGTCCAGTCCAGTCCAGTCCCTGGCTCCGCTCCGGTCCAGTCCAGTCCAGTCCCTGGCTCCGCTCCGGTCCAGTCCAGTCCAGTCCCTGGCTCCGCTCCGGTCCAGTCCAGTCCAGTCCCTGGCTCCGCTCCGGTCCAGTCCAGTCCCTGGCTCCGCTCCGGTCCAGTCCAGTCCCTGGCTCCGTTCCGGTCCAGTCCAGTCCCTGGCTCCGCTCAAGTCCAGTCTAGTCCGTGGCTCCACTCAAGTCCAGTCCAGTGTAGTCCAGTCTGTGGCTCCGCTCCTGTCCAGTCCAGTCCCTGGCTCCGCTCCAGTGCAGTCCAGTCCAGTCCCTGGCTCCACTCAAGTCCAGTCCAGTGTCGTCCAGTCCAGTGTAGTCCAGTCCGTGGCTCCACTCCACTCCACTCCACTCCAGTCCACTCCAGTCCAGTTCAGTCCTGTCCGCGGCTCAGCTCAGATTTTTAATTTTTATTTATTTTTAATTTTTATTTAGAGATACAGCACTGAAACAGGCCCTTCGGCCCACCGTGTCTGTGCCGACCATCAACCACCCATTTTATACTAATCCTACATTAATTCCATATTCCCTACCACATCCTCACAATTCTCCTACCACCTACCTACACCAGGGGCAATTTACAATGGCCAATTTACCTATCAACCTGCAAGTCTTTGGCTGTGGGAGGAAACCGGAGCACCCGGAGGAAACCCACGCAGACACAGGGAGAACTTGCAAACTCCACACAGGCAGTACCCAGAATCGAACCCGGGTCGCTGGAGCTGTGAGGCTTCGGTGCTAACCACTGCACCGCCCATTTACTCTTAATATACTTATAGAATCTTTTAGAATTTGTCCTTTATCTTATCTGCCAGGGAAATCTCATAAGAATTTGTTAAGTGTGTCCAGGATAGTTTTCTGAAGCAGTATGTGGATGGCCCTACTAGAGAAGGGGCTACACTCGACCTCCTCTTAGGAAATGAGGATGGGCAGGTGGTTGATGTGTCAGTGGGGGAGCACTTTGGGACCAGTGACCATAACTCTATCAGCTTCAAGATTTTTTGATTTTTGATTTAGAGATACAGCACTGAAACAGGCCCTTCGGCCCACCGAGTCTGTGCCGACCATTAACCACCCATTTATACTAATCCTACACTAATTCCACATTCCTACCACATCCTCACCTGTCCCTATATTCCCCTACCACCTACCTATACTAGGGGCAATTTATAATGGCCAATTTACCTATCAACCTGTAAGTCTTTTGGCTGTGGGAGGAAACCGGAGCACCCGGAGGAAACCCACGCAGACACAGATAGTTATGGAAAAGGATAGGACTGGTCCTCAGGTTGAAGTCCTAAATTGGGGGAAGGCTAATTTCGATGGCATCAGACAGGAACTCTCAAAAGTTGAATGGGAGAGGCTGTTTACAGGTATAGGGACATCTGGCAAGTGGGAGGCTTTTAAAAGTGGGATAGGAAAAGTTCAGGGCCGGCATGTTCCTGTTAGATGGAAGGGCAAGGCTGGTAAGTTTGACGCCAGTCAAGTCCAGTCCAGTCCGTGACACCAGTCAAGTCCAGTTTCGTCCGTGGCGCAAGTCAAGTCCCGTCCAGTCCGTGGCGCCAGTCAAGTCCAGTCCAGTCCAGTCCGTGGCGCAAGTCAACTCCCGTCCAGTCTGTGGCACCAGTCAAGTCCAGTCCAGTCCGTGGCGCCAGTCTCAAGTCCAGTCAAGTCCAGTCCAGTCCGTGGCGCCAGTCCAGTCCAGTCCAGTCCGTGGCGCCAGTCTCAAGTCCAGTCAAGTCCAGTCCAGTCCGTGGCGCCAGTCAAGTCCGGGGCTCCAGAGCCGACCAATCGCGTGTCGAGAGGAACAATATCAAAGTGTGACATCACAGGAAAACTTGTTGTTGATTGGTTGGGGAGTATTTACTCATCGATCTTCATCAGGTTTGAGTAGCAGTAAGGATTAGTAAGAGTAAAGGTTATTAGATTTCTCTTAACTCAGGAATTTAAATCAGGGCAAGTAGAATATTTATTGAAATAAGAATCTAAACAGGAATAGAGACATTAATTAAAATGTAATCTATAAAATAATTAATTCATTGAACACTACAAAGGTGACAGGGCAGGTGATGTGTGGCAGCTGCAGAATGTGTGAACTCGTGGATACCTGTATGATTCAAGTCATCTGCAGTAAGTGTCTATGGCTGCGGATACTTCGGCTCAGAGTCATTGAGCTGGAGGTCCAGCTGTAGACTCTGCAACACATCAGGGAGGGGGAAAGTTGTCTGGACACTTTGTACCAGGAGGCAGTCACACCCCTTTTTTTTTCTTTTTTTTTAGAGATACAGCACTGAAACAGGCCCTTCGGCCCACCGAGTCTGTGCCGACCAACAACCACCCATTTATACTAACCCTACAGTAATCCTATATTCCCTATCACCTCCCTACACTAGGGGCAATTTACAATGGCCAATTTACCTATCAACCTGCAAGTCTTTGGCTGTGGGAGGAAACCGGAGCACCCGGCGAAAACCCACGCAGACACAGGGAGAACTTACAAACTCCACCCCTTAGGATAGGGTCTTCTGATTTGGTCAGTGGTCAGGGACAGGAGGGTGTGTGTGTGACTGAGGCAGGAAAGGAGATTCAGAAGGTAGAAGTAGAGGAGCCTCATCCCTTGCAATTGTCCAACAGGTTTGATGTTCTTGCAGCTTGTATGGATGAGAGTGAGGGCTGCAGGGTGGATGAGTAAACTGACCATGATACCATGGTATAGAAAGCCAGTCAAGTGGGGAAGTTCATAGGAATGTAGTGGTAGTAGGGCACAGCATAGTCAGGGGGATAGACATAGTTCTCCGCAGCCGAGAGTGAGAGTCCAGACGGCTGTGTTGCCTGCCCGATGCCAGAGTTCGGGACATCCGCTCTGGGCTGGAGAGCAACTTGCAGTGGGAGGGAGAGGATTCCGTTGTCGTGGTCCTAGTGGGTCAGATAGGATGAGTAAAGAGGTTCTGCTTAGAGAGTAATGAGCAGCTAGGGGCTAAATTAAAAAGCAGAACCTCAAAGGTAATAGTCTCTGGATTATAACCTGAGCCACAAGCAAATTGGAGTAGGGTAAATAAGATTAGAGAGTTAAATGCGTGGCTCAAAGTTTGGTGTGGGAGAAAAGCGTTTTGATTCATGGGGCACTGGCACCAGTACTAGGGAAAGTGGGAGCTGTACTGTTCGGACAGTCTTCACATGAAACGTGCTGGGACCAGTGTTCTGGCAAGTCGTATAAATAAGGCAGTGGAGAGGGCTTTGAATTAAATAGTGGGGGTGAGGGATCAAGTGAGGGAAGATGTGATAATTTTGAGAGGACAAGGGAAGAGGGCAATGTAGCAAGAAGGGAATTGATCATCTGAGTTGCAAAAAGTAATAAAAAGAAAGCAGTAAAAAGGCACTCTATCTGAATGCACATAGCATTCGAAACAAGGTAGATGAATTGACAGCACAAATAGAAGTAAACAGGTATAATCTGATTTCCATTACGGAAACATGGCTGCAGGGTGACCAAGGCTGGGAACTGAATGTCCAAGGGTATTTGAAATTTAAGGATAGGCAAAAAGGAAAAAGGTGGGGTAGTACTTTTAATAAAGGATGAGATCAGTACATTCGTGAGAGAGGATCTTAGATCAGAAGATCAAGATGTAGAATCAGTTTGGGTGGAGCTAAGGAACAGCAAGGGGCAGTAGATATTGGTAGGAGTTGTCTATAGGCCACCAAACAATAGTGGTAATGTGAGCCATGGTATAAATCAGGAAATTAGAGGTGCATGTGACAAGGGTAATACAGTAATCATGGGGGACTTCAATCTATATATAGACTGGGTAAATCTAATTAGCACTAATGCTGTGGAGGCTGAATTCCTGGAATGTATACAAGATGGTTTTCTAGAACAGTAGATTGAGGAACCAACTAGAGAATGGGCTATTTTAGATCTAGTAATATACAAGAGAAAATGTAATTATCTTGTTGTAAAGGAGCCCCGAGGGAAGAGTGACCATAATGTCATAGAATTTTACATTAAACTTGAAAGTGATGTAGTTCAATCTGAGCCAAGGGTCTTAAATCTAAACAAATGAAACTATGAAGGTATGAGGGGCAAATTGGCTATGGTAGATTGAGAAACTATATTAAAATATATGATGGTAGATAGGCAATGGCTAGCATTTAAAGAATTAACACATGGTTAACAAGTTTACATTCCTTTAATGCACAAAAACCCAGCAGGAAAGGTGATACAACCGTGGCCAACAAGAGAAGTTAAAGATTGTATTAAATTAAAGGAAGAGGCTTATAAAGTTGCCAAAAAAAAGTAGCAAGCCTGAGGATTGGGAGCATTTTAGAATTCAGCAAAGCAGGACCAAGAAACTGAAAAAGAAATGTAAAATAGAATATGAAAATAAACTAGTGCGAAACATAACTAACAGCTTCTGTAGGTATGTAAGAAGGAAAAGATTAGCAAAGACCCACAACAAGCAGAGACAGGAGAATTTATAATGGGGAATAAGGAAATGGCAGAGAAACTAAACAAATACTTTCAGTCTTCACGGTGGAAGATAAAAAGACCTCCCAGGAATGATAGAGAACCAAGGGGCTAGCAGGAATGAGGAACTGGAAGAAATTAGTATTTATAAAAAAAAAGTAGTACTGGAGAATTAATGGGACTGAAAGTTGATAAATCCCCTGATGATCTACATCCCAGAGTGTTGAAAGAGGTGGCTGTCGAGATAGTGGATGCATTGGTGATTATCTTCCAAAATTCTATAGATTCTGGAATGGTTCCTGCAGATTGGAAGGTAGCAAATGTAACCATGCTATTTAAGAAAGGAGGGAGAGACAAAACGGGAAATACAGACCTGTTAGCCTGACATCAGTAGTAAGGAAAATCTAGAATCTATTATAAAGGATGTGATAACTGGACACTTAGAAAATAATGGTAGGATTGGGCAGAGTCAACATGGATTTATGAAAGGGAAATCATAGAACATAGAACAGTACAGCACAGTACAGGCCCTTCGGCCCACGATGTTGTGCAGAACCTTTAACCTACTCTAGGATCAAACTACCTACATACCCTTCATACTACTATCATCCATGTACCTATCCAAGAGTCGCTTAAATGTCCCTAATGTATCTGCTTCTACCACCACCGCTGGCAGTGCATTCCACGCACCCATCACTCTGTGTGTAAAGAACCTACCTCTGACATCTCCCCTAAACCTTCCTCCAATCACCTTAAAATTATGCCCCCTGGTGATAGCCCTTTCCACCCTGGGAAAAAGTCTCTGGCTAACCACTCTATCTATGCCTCTCATCAGCTTGTACACCTCTATCAAGTCACCTCTCATCCTTCTACGCTCCAATGAGAAAAGCCCTAGCTCCCTCAACCTTTCTTCGTAAGACATGCCCTCCAGTCCAGGCAGCATCTTGGTAAATCTCCTCTGCACCCTCTCTAAAGCTTCCACATCCTTCCTATAATAAGGCGACCAGAAGTGAACACAATATTCCAAGTGTGGTCTAACCAGAGCTTTATAGAGCTGCAGCATAACCTCGCGGCTCTTAAACTCAATCCCCCTGTTAATAAAAGCCAACACACCATATGCTTTCTTAACAACCCTATCAACTTGGGTGGCAACTTTGAGCGATCTATGGACATGGACCCCAAGATCCCTCTGTTCCTCCACACGACCAAGAATCCTGTCTTTAATCCTGTATTCTGCATTCAAATTCGACCTTCCAAAATGAATCACTTCACACTTGTCCAGGTTGAACTCCATCTGCCACTTCTCAGCCCAGCTCTGCATCCTGTCAATGTCCCGTTGCAACCTACAACAGCCACACTATCCACAACTCCGGCAACCTTCGTGTCATCACAAACTTACTAACCCAGCCTTCCACTTCCTCATCCAAGTCATTTATAAAAATCACAAAGAGCAGAGGTCCCAGAACAGATCCCTGCGGAACACCACTGGTCACCGAGCTCCATGCTGAATACTTTCCATCTACTACCACCCTCTGTCTTCTATGGGCCAGCCAATTCTGTATCCAGACAGCCATCTTTCCCTGTATCCCATGCCTCCTTACTTTCTGAATGAGCCTACCATGGGGAACCTTATCAAACGTCTTGCTAAAATCCATATACACCACATCCACTGCTCTTCCTTCATCAATGTGTTTTGTCACATCTTCAAAGAATTCAATAAGGCTTGTGAGGCATGACCTGCCCCTCACAAAGCTATGCTGACTGTCTCTAATCAAACTATGCTTTTCCAAATAATCATAAATCCTGTCTCTCAGAATCCTCTCCAATAATTTGCCCACATAAGACTGACTGGTCTATAATTCCCAGGGTTATCCCTATTCCCTTTCTTGAACAAAGGAATAACATTTGCCACCCTCCAATCATCTGGTACTACTCCAGTGGACAGTGAGGACGCAAAGATCATCGCCAAAGGCGCGGCAATCTCTTCCCTCGCTTCCCGTAATATCCTTGGGTATATCCTGTCTGGCCCCGGGGACTTATCTGCCCTCATGTCTTTCAAAATTTGCAGCACATCCTCCCTCTTAACATCAACCTGTTCGAGCATATCAGCCTGTTCCATGCTGTCCTCACAAACGACCAGGTCCCTCTCACTAGTGAATACTGAAGCAAAGTATTCATTTAGGACCTCCCCTACCTCCTCCGACTCCAGGCACAAGTTCCCTCCACTATCCCTGATCGGCCCTACCCTCACTCTGGCCATCCTCTTGTTCCTCACATAAGTGTAGAACGCCTTGGGATTTTCCTTAATCCTACCCGCCAAGACTTTTTCATGTCCCCTTCTAGCTCTCCTAAGTCCATTCTTCAGTTCCTTCCTGGCCATCTTGTAACCCTCTAGAGCCCTGTCTGATCCTTGCTTCCTCAACCTTAAGTAAGCTTCCTTCTTCCTCTTGACTAGCTGTTCCACATCTCTTGTCATCCAAGGTTCCTTCACCCTACCATCCCTTCCTTGCCTCATCGGGACAAACCTATCCAGCAGTCACAGCAAGTGCTCCCTAAACAACCTCCACATTTCTGTCGTGCATTTCCCTGAGAACATCTGTTCCCAATTTATGCTCCCCAGTTCCTGCCTAATGGCATTGTAATTTCCCCTCCCCCAATTAAATATTTTCCCATCCCGTCTGCTCCTGTCCCTCTCCATGACTATAGTAAAGGTCAGGGAGTTGTGATCACCATCACCGAAATGCTCTCCCACCGAGAGATCTGCCACCTGGCCTGGTTCGTTGCCAAGCACCAAGTCCAACATAACCTCCCCTCTAGCCGGCCTATCTACATATTGAGTCAGGAAACCTTCCTGGACACCTGACAAAAACTGCTCCATCCAAACTATTTGCACTAAGAATGTTGAACAAACTTGTTGGAGTTTTTTGAGGATGTAACCAGCAGAATAGATAAGAGGGAACCAGTGGATGTGGTGCATTTGGATTTTCAGAATGCTTTCGATAAGGTCCCACACAGGAGGTTAGTAAGCAAAATTGGGGATTGGGAGTAATATACTGGCATGGATTGAGAATTGGTTAATGGACAGAAAACAGGGTAGGAATAAACAGGTCATTCTCAGGTTGTCAGGCTGTGACTAGTGGGGTACCGCAAGGATCAGTGCTTAGGCCTCAGCTGTTCACAATCTAGATCAGTGATTTGAATGTGAGGACCAAGTGTAATATTTCCAAGTTTGCTGATGACACAAAACTGAGTTGTGAGGAGGATGCAAAAAGCTTCGACAGGCTGAATGAGTGACAGGAACATGGCATAATGTGGAAAAATGTGAAATTATCCACTTTGGTAGGAAAAACAGAAATGTAGATTATTTCTTAAATGGTGAGAGATTGGGACGTGTAGATGTCCAAAAGGACCTGGGTGTCCTTGTTCATAAGTCACTGAAAGCTAACATGCAGCTGCAGCAAGCAATTAGGAAGCAAATAGTATGTTGGCCTTTATTGCAAGAGGATTTGAATACAGGAGTAAAGATGTCTTGCTGCAATTGTATAAAGCCTTCGTGAGACCACAGCTGGAGTATTGTGTACAGTTCAAGTCTCCTTACCTAAGGAAGGATATACTTGTCATAGAAGGAGTGCAATGAAGGTTCACCAGAATGATCCCTGGGATGGCCGGATTGTGCTATGAGGAGAAATTGAGGAGACTGGGCCTATATTCTCGAGAGTTTAGAAGAATGAGAGGTGATCTCATTGAAACATAGAAAATTCTTACAGGGCTCGACAGGGTGGATACAGGAAGGATATTTTCCCTGGCTGGGGGAGTCTAGAACCAGGGGACACAGTCTCACTATAAGGGGTAGGCCATTTAGGACTGAGATGAGGAGGAATTTCTTCACTCAGAGGGTGGTGAATCTGTGGAATTCTCTGCCCCAGAGGGCTGTGGAGACTCAGTCATTGAGTATGTTCAGGACAGAGATCGATAGATTTCTACATATTTAAAATATCAAGGAACACGGGGATAGTACGGGAAAATGGTCTGAGGTAGGTCAGCCATGATCTTGTTGAATGGTGGAGCAGAATCGAGGGGCCGAATGGCCTACTCCTGCTTCTATTTCCTTTGTTCCTGTGACTCGCTGTTTTCTGTCCTTAAGCCAATGTTTTATCCAGGCTATCCATCCCTCCACTTCCATGAGCCTTAATTTTGTTACCCAGCCTTGTACTTTGTCAAAGGCTTTCTTAATAGCCAGATAGACAACATCCATTGCTTTCCCTTCATTAACTTCCTCTGTTACTTCATCAAAACATTCAATTAGATTAGTCATGTATGATCTGCCTTTTATAAATCCGTGTTGGCTCTCCTTAATTAACTGAAACCTCTGTTGTCTGTTGGTTTTCTTCCCTGATTATTGTTTCTAAAACCTACCCACCACTGATGTTAAATGACTGGCCTATAGTTACTAAGACTGCCCTTATACACTTTCTTGAATAAGGGTTTCACATTTGCCACTCTCCAATCCTCTGGCACCTCCCTCATATCCAGGAAAGATTATGACAAGCCCTTCCGCTATCTCTATCCCCACTTCCTTTAGCAACCTGGGATGCAAGCCATCTGGACCAGGTGACTTATCCACTCTAAGCATAGCCAGCCTTTCCACCAGTTTTCACCCCACCATTACCTCTACCATCTCCAATTCCAGCGATATTTTGACAGCATCCACTTCCTTCGTAAACACCGATATAAAGTACTCATTAAGTATTCCAGCTCTGCCCTGCACCTCTAAGCATATATCACTGTTTTTGTCCTTAAGGAACCCATCCCGCCTCTTACTACCTGCTTACTATTTGCATGAGCCTTACGTCAGTGGTAGGAAAGCTATGAGAGAGGATTATTCGGGACAGGATTTACTCCCATTTGGAAACAAATGAACTTATTAGCGAGAGACAGCATGGTTTTGTGAAGGGGAGGTCGTGTCTTACTAATTTGATTGAGTTTTTTGAGGAAGTGACGAAGATGATTGATGAGAGAAGGGCGGTGGATGTTGTCTATATGGACTTTAGTAAAGCCTTTGACAAGGTCCCGCATGGCAGACTGGTACAAAAGGTGAAGTCACACGGGATCAGAGGTGAGCTGGCAAGATGGATACAGAACTGGCTCGGTCATAGAAGACAGAGGGTATCAGTGGATGGGTCTTTTTCTGAATGGAGGGATGTGACTAGTGGTGTTCCGCAGGGATCAGTGTTGGGACCTTTGCTGTTTGTAGTATATATAAATGATTTGGAGGAAAATGTAGCTGGTCTGATTAGTAGGTTTGCGGACGACACAAAGGTTGGTGGAGTTGCGGATAGTGATGAGGATTGTCAGAGGATACAGCAGGATATAGATCGGTTGGAGACTTGGGCGGAGAAATGGCAGATGGAGTTTAATCCGGACAAATGTGAGGTAATGCATTTTAGAAGGTCTAATGCAGGTGGGAGGTATACAGTAAATGGCAGAACCCTTAGGAGTATTGACAGGCAGAGAGATCTGGGCGCGCAGGTCCACAGGTCACTGAAAGTGGCAACGCAGGTGGATAAGGTAGTCAAGAAGGCATACGGCATGCTTGCCTTCATCGGTCGGGGCATAGAGTATAAAAATTGGCAAGTCATGTTGCAGCTGTACAGAACCTTAGTTCGGCCACACTTAGAATATTGCGTGCAATTCTGGTCGCCACACTACCAGAAGGACGTGGAGGCTTTGGAGAGGGTACAGAGGAGGTTTACCAGGATGTTGCCTGGCCTGGAGGGCATTAGCTATGAGGAGAGGTTGGAAAAACACCGGATTGTTTTCACTGGAACGACGGAGGTGGAGGGGCGACATGATAGAGGTTTACAAAGTTATGAGCGGCATGGACAGAGTGGATAGTCAGAAGCTTTTTCCCAGGGTGGAAGAGTCAGTAACTAGGGGACATAGGTTTAAGGTGCGAGGGGAAAAGTTTAGAGGGGATGTGCGAGGCAAGTTTTTTACACAGAGGGTGGTGAGTGACTGGAACTTGCTGTCGGGGGAGGTGGTGGAAGCAGATACGATAGCAACGTTTAAGAGACATCTTGACAAATACATGAATAGGATTGGAATAGAGGGATATGGGCCCCGGAAGTGCAGAAAGTGTTAGTTTAGGCAGGCATCAAGATTGGCGCAGGCTTGGAGGGCCGAATGGCCTGTTCCTGTGCTGTCCTGTTCTTTGTTCTTATGACAGTGGAGGTTTCTTGAGTTTCCTTTTATATTAATTCCCATTCTACTCTCATTGTCTCTCTTTGCCAGTCTTATTTCCCTCTTCACTCCCCACCCCCCCCCCTCAACTTATTGTATTTGGCCTGGTTCTCACTTGAAAAATTCACCCGACATGCATCATACACCCTCTTTTTTTTGTTTCATCATCTTCTCCATATCCATCAGCCAAGGAGCCCCTGGTTTTGCCCTTGTTGGAATGTTCCTAGCCTGTACCTGAAACATCTCCTCCTTAACGATTAGCTGTTGCATTATAAGATTGAGGGGTGATTTGATAAAGGTGTACAAGATTATGACAAGTTTAGATAAAATAGGCAAAGAAAAACAGTTCCCATTAGCTGATGGTACAAGGACTGGGCGACACAAATTTAAAGTTTTGGACAAGAGATGTAGGAGGAAGTGAGGAAGCACTTTTTTTTTTACACAGTGGGTGGTAATGACCTGGAACACTCTGCCTGCAAGGATGGTGGAAGAAAGATGATGAATGACTTCAAAAAGAAATTGGATGGGCACTTGAGGGAAATAAACTTGCAGAGCTTCAGGGATAAAGCTGGGGAATGGGACTGATTGGATTACTCTGCAGAGAGCCAGCGTGGACTCGATGGGCTGAAAGGCCTCCTTCAATGCTGTAATGACAACCCTGATGCCAGTGTCCCATGAAATGGAACCCCACTTTCCCACACCACACCTTCAGCCATGTATTCACTTTCCTAATCTACTTATCCCTCTGCCAATGTGCACATGGCTCAGGTAATAATCCGGAGAATATCACCCTTGAGGTGCACTTCTTTAATTTAGCTCCGGCTTCCCAGTATTCTCCAAACAGGAGATCTTGTCTACTCCTCCCTATGTTGTTGGTCCCAACATGGACCACAACGACTGCACCCTCCCCTTCCCTCTCCAAAATCTTTTCAGGCAGGCAACATACTCTCGATCCTGTTTACAAAGGATGCTGTCTGTCCCATTAATTATTGAACCTTTGCAACTATCACTTTAAGTTGTCCCTCCTCCACCTCCACCCTTTGGACAGCTTCCTGCTGATTGCTGCCTGCTGCCAAGAAGCCTTTTCCTGATGCCCAAACTGCTGTCCGGGAGCTGAACAGAAGCCTGCAGGCAGAATGGCAGAAGGAAGACTCCTGGTGGTCCCATGGTTCAACGATGCCTCCCTCCAGACTCTCTTCCAGACTGTAAGGGTGAGGTGGGAGGACCTCTTCCCCAGTGATGGGAGGAGGAGACCAGCCTGACTGACCATGCAAGCCTGGACAGAGATAGCAGAGGTGGTCAGCAGCCGTGGGGTCACCCCCAGGACCTGGATGCAGTGCTGAAAGTGGGTCAATGACCTGACCTGGTCTGCTAAGGTGAGTACTGCATACACTTTACACCCTTGCATATGGCAGAGTGAGACAGTGTGTTTGGGGGAGAGAGAGTGACCAGACAGTCATGGGCAATGGGGTAAGGCAATGGGAAATGCTGCCTCAGGCATGGCTGCATCTCAGAGGTGCTCAACTGCCAGTGCATTCCCCTGCATTGTCCTTGAGAATGGCTGCATGCAGGAGGCAGTCGTGTGCCCCCATCATAGGCCACTGGACTACCACTGGCACTGTTGCTGTGTCTGTCCCAGTCGATAGAATAACAGTGCACCTCTTTGCATTTCCAGGGGAAGACAGTACACAAGAGAAAGGAGTGGGCCAAGACCGCTGGTGGTGGTGTGCCTTATCTGCACATTCTGAGCCTAATGGAAGAGGAGGCCATGGAACTGGTAGGGTAGCAAGGCAGCCATTCCAGAGTGGATAGCAAGACAGGGGCACCCACCCAAGGGAGTGAGTGTGGATGTCCTGGGGCAGAAGGGTGTATGTGGCACAAACAAGCAATGGTGCTGATGTGTCCACCACAGGATACATGGAGCTGCACAGTATGGGTGGTTAGAATGTCACAACGGGAAACCCAAAACCCTTCAATCTATCTGTTCACTCAGACCAGGCTCATCAACAAGAACAAAGAGCTGGAGGGACTGGGGGAAAGCGGCCGCCTCGGAGGAGGAGGAAGGAGCCTCAGAGGGTGCATCATCACATAATTTCCCCACCCTCCATCAGCGCAGATACTATCACATCGGTAGGTATCTAGTTGCAGTTAGATTCAGGCACACAACTTGGTGAACACAGCACAGACGCGCCTGGGCAACTGATGGAGGCTGTGACAGCCAAGGCCACTGATACGTGGAGGACTGTAGGAGGCCAGGCCCATGATGATCCCCAGGCTGATGACGTGCCTCTGGAGTCATCGGCAACATGGGAGATGCTGCAGCTGCAGAGAGAGGGAAGACAACATCTGGCACAGATGACAGAGGCTATGTACACCCAAGGGCAATGATGGAGGAGTCCATCCAGGCCTTGGGTGCGGAGAACGTCATGGATAGCACGTTTAGTGAGGTGGTCACACCGCAGGTGATGGCTGCACAGGCAGAAAAGGGATGGGTGACCAACAGGGGGAGTAGTTGGTGCAGGCAGGTAGTGCAGGAGTCCCCTGGCCATCCCCCTCTCAAACAGATATACCGCTTTGGATACTGTTGGGGGGGGAAATAACCTCCCAGGGGAAAGCAGCAACAGCCAAGTTCGTGGCACCACGGATGGCTCTGCTGCACAGCAGGGTAGGAAAAAGACTGGGAGAGCCAGAGTGATAGGAGATTCAATTGTAAGAGGGGTGGGAGAAAACAGACAGGTGTTTCTGTGGCAGTAAATGAGACCCCAGGATGGTAGGTTGCTTCCCTGGTGCTAGGGTCAAGGATGTTTCGAAGTGGCTGCAGGACACTCTGAAGGGAAAGGGTGAACAGCCAATGGTCGTGGTACATGTCGGTACCAATGACATAGGTAGAAAAAGGGATGAGGTCCTGCAAGATGATGTTGGCCAGGGGCTGTAAGAAACACAGAATCAGTTACAAACTGCTGGGATTGTTTGACCTGTAGTAACCTGGAGCTCGGACACTGGCCTGTGCTGGTAAAAACCAGTTTGAACTAATTACTTTATGAGACAAGACAAAGGATCGATCACAGGAAAAGGGCCTTATTTGGACACGGTGTGATACCGGGGTCTTTGGGCCTGGGCCAATTAAGAGATGTGAACGAGGTGAGCAAGCTTAAGCCAACCAGAAAGACACAGCTCAGATTTGGAGAGATAAGCAACAGGATAAGAATGGAGCTTTTTGGACATAGAGCCAGTGAAAACTCCGGAGATCAACCATCGAGGAAGCGGAAGACCCTGCGTGAGCAACGCGGCGACGACGTAGAAGAGAGAGAGAATGGAACGCCTGGCCAGCGCTAAGTCTCCCTTTTTCGGGTAATATCCTTAAGTATTCTGTGACTAGGTCAGGGAAAGGTCAGAGGAACCTAGTGGGTGTGCTTATGAATTCTAGCTAGTTTTGTTATTAACTGTATAACTCAGTTGGAGTTGTATGCTTTTGTCTAAGTGTATAAGCCTTATTCTTACATTGTACAACAATATGAATAAAGTAAATTGATAGTTAAAGAAAGGACTGAGGTTCCTCCTCTTTGTACTAAGCCAGTAACTGTAGCTGTGGATTAAGCTGGAGGGTGGCTCTCTTGAAATCCGATATCCCGAACACCCAGCCTGAGCCTGAATTAAGAGGACTTCAATCCCACGTGACGGCCAGGATCAACTGGGTGCAGGGAATAAAGGGGACAAGGGGGGAGTTGACTCCGTGCCACGGTTTACATAATTGGCATCCCTGGGTGGGCTCGAGGATAAATCTCTCCGTTGAATCAGCAGGAGACTCGAGCCGAACCGAATCGGCAAAGTACAAAGAGAACAGGAACTTAGGGGTTAATTTGTAGCTACTAACATAAGATGACGAGTAAAAGGGAATCTCCAAGCCTTGGAGACTCAGATTGTTTTGATTGGAAAGGACTCCTCCAAAAATACGTAATAGCGAAGTGGCCACAATACAGAGAATATGCCGGTCACACTAGCGACAAGGGAAAACCTGTAGGAGAAGCCCTTTGGAAGATTGCACAAGCAAAGATGTCAGCTAGGAAATTTAAAAAGATACAGAAGTCAGTCGCTATTGGCTGTTTCCTTGAGGAATGGATAGAATGCCAACAGCAGGCTATAAATGAGCAGAACAGACTGGAGGAAGAGAATAAAAAACTCCGTGAGGAGGCAGCCCGCCTTAATGAAAAAGTAACTAATTTGCAGGGACAGAGAAGTGAGGATTTGATGCATATGAACCAATATCAGTTACAGTGTGAGAAACTAGTTACGGAAAAAAGTAGGTGAGAGAGAGAAGCCCAAGCAGCTAAAGCTGAGGTGGAAGAATGGA
Source organism: Heterodontus francisci (assembly GCF_036365525.1). Lineage (NCBI taxonomy): Eukaryota > Metazoa > Chordata > Chondrichthyes > Heterodontiformes > Heterodontidae > Heterodontus > Heterodontus francisci. The sequence goes on from NC_090395.1 coordinate 14,233,318, forward strand.
AGCAACAATGTAGTGATTTAAAAACTGACATGAATGTGATTCAGAGAGCAGCTCAGGAAAAGAGAAGTAATTCAGGTGATCACACAAAGTGTCAAAAATACATAGCGAGACTGCAAGAGCAGTTAGCCATGTAGAGAGGGATAATCTGTGATTTTACACCCGAAGGAAGTGAGGAGAACGGTGAAGGGGGCATAGATTGGAATGAGTTAGCAGACGAAGCGGCTAGATACGGCTATGAAGATGGAGACCCTCTACTCGAGGATCCTCCGCCAGCATATGAGCCAGAGCCAATGGAGCCATCGTCCCCCATGGCCCCCCTTGTGACCACTAGGACAGCGATAGGGGCAGATGGCCAGGTGACAGCTGGCCCACGTATGACATATTCCACTCCAATGGGGGTACAGCAATTGAGGGATATTGTGAAAGATATTGGGACGTGCGCACCCGGGGATGATCCTAGGGAGCTGTTCAAAGCAGTCAGTCAACAGAGGAATACACGGCTTAGATGATGCTGAAGAAAGAAAATTAATTATAATGTGCCTACACCCACACATACACTCCGCCCTACCGGAGGAGCAAAAACTCGGTAGAGGCACAAATGAGGATTCAAAAGAACAAGTATTAAATGTCATGGCCGCTAACAGAGGGGACCCAGTGGAGGCGCTAACGAAATGCTATCAAAGAACAGGTGAACACCCTGTCACATTTGCGGCTCGCATCTGGACGGTGTTTCAAGGGGTATATGGCGCGAACCTAGATAGAGCCAATCCAACGCCAGAGATTAGAAACCGATGGCTGAGAACGCTGGTGTCGCATGGCACTGAGGAGTCAAGAAGGGCACTAGATCAATTTGATCCCTCTGATGACACGCACACAGAGGCTTGGGTACTCAGGAGGATGGTTAGAGCATGGGAGAAGGAAACAACAAAATTCTCCAAGGCCCCGGGGGAAAGGTGATGCATGTAAAAGATCAGACAATAACCTGGAAAAATGAAGGGAGGGGAACTGCACAAGGGGCACCCCACCCAGCCTTTCAGACAGGAGGAAGGGGTAGAGGCATCGGGAGAGGATCTGTCCTAGGAACAGGGAGAATTCCGGGCAGGCTGACCCACTGCTATAACTGTGGCCAGGAGGGACATTTCAAAAGAGAATGCCCAAACCTGAGGCGAGAAAATGCAGGTCGGGGAGGAGGCCAGAACAAACGCCAGAGCCTACCCGTGGAACGACCGAATAGGTCAAATCCTCAATGTGATATATTAGAGATAGCACCGTCTTCGGGGTTGTACCCTGAACTACAATGACGGTCGCAGGCCTCTCCATTATGGGTGTGTGACACGCGGTGGGATAACACAGGCAGACCCCTAGTGAATGGTAGGGTTGGAGGCCGCCCTGTCACGTTCCTTTGGGACACTGGAGGATCCCGAACCATTGTAAAACACCAATGTTAGTCAAGTAGATTGGGAAATTCAAAGTAAATTTGTTTTACATGGACATTCACAAGTGGAATATGTGAGCGTACCGTTGGAAGTCAGTGTGGGGGACGTAGCAATAGAGCACTCAGTGGTTCTCATTGAGTTACCCAGAGAACAAGAACATATATTAGAGTGTGATTATATAGTTAAAGTGGGACTCTGTTTTGACCCTGTTAATTGCGCGATTTGGCAAATGCCCTTGGGCAGGGGTAGTATAGATCACACATCCGTCCCGGTGGGGGAATACCAGGATAGGATATGCACGTTCGGGGAATTGTGGACAAGACCTGAAGAAATGAATAGCAATAGTGAAGTTATCACACGGAATTCAGTAGTATTTGCTCGACATAAACATGATTGTGGGAAAATGACCAGGAGTGTGTGTATACAGGGTCCAGACCCCAAACTACAAAAGCAGTACCGGACGGTAGCTGGCGACTAACGATAGACTATCGAGAATTAAATAAGGTAACCCCGTTAACGGCCCCTACCGTAGCAACTAGCCCAGAGACGGTAGTTAAACAAAATGAGGACGCACAGTGGTTCACGGTTTTCGACATAAGTCACGGTTTTTGGTCTATTCCACTGGAGAAAGAATGCCAATATAAATTTGCGTTTACCTTTCAAGGACAACAATTACATGGACCGCCCTGCCACAGGGATTTCATAATTTCCCGTCTATATTTCACCAACGTCTGAGGGAAGGGTTAAAATGGTTCTCAAAGCCTGAATGTCTGGTGCAGTATGTAGATGACTTACTGCTACAAACTGAAACGGAACAGGAACATTAACAGTTATTAAGTGAATTACTACAATTTTTACATGAATTGGGACTAAAAGTAAACCCTAAAAAAGCGCAGGTTATGAAACAGAAGGTTACTTACTTGGGAATGATCTTGACACCGAGAAGGAGAGAAATTGACTAACGAAGGGCAGTAGCAGTTGCCGGGACTCCCTGTCCCGAGGGATGTAAAAGGGTTGAGATCCTTCCTGGGTTTGGTGGGATATTGCAGGGACCACATTGACGGATTCGCTACAAAAGCGGCCCCATTAATGGAACTATTGAAAAAGAATGTGGCGTGGGAGTGGAAAACTGAACACACACAGGCCATTTCAGATTTAAAGCAGGGACTAGCTGCTGCGCCTGCTCTGGAAACCCCAAATCCAACTGAGCCGTTTTCATTGGAGGTAGTTACCACAGACACCGCCCTCTCAGCAGTTCTGTTACAGGAGACACACGGGAAATTGAGACCAGTAGCGTATGCCTCGCGTATGCTTTCACGGTAGGGCAGGGGTATATGACGTGCGAGAAACATTTGTTAGCAGTTTTTTGGGCAGTACAGTATTTTACTTACATAGTGGGACTGAATCCACTTACAATATTGACAGAACATACCCCTGTACAGTTACTATTAGACGGTAGGATCAAAGACAGGTCAGTAAGTCAGAACCAAATTGCTAGGTGGACACTGTTGTTGCAGGGAAGAAACATAAGCGTGAAAGGGGTAAAAACTACCACTATGTTGGCAGACAACCTGGTGTATCAAGGAGAGAAACAGGAGTGTCAAGTCATGATAGCAAATGATCCCAAGGGACCATTTTTATCAAAACAAAAAGGAGGGGTTAGGAGTGGATTGGAGAAAGCAACAGGGACAGAAAGTAAAGATGAAAAGGAACAAGAACCCAACTTAAAAAATTCTGTGGATGGTTTCTCATCAGTACAGGATGGCGAGAGGAAAACTGGGTGCGGGATATATGTAGAAGACGAACACGGTCAGGAAAAGTTTAGCGCAGCCTTAAAATTGCCTAAAACAATGAGCGCGCAGGCGGCAGAATGAGCAGCCATCGCATATGTAGTTGGCCACCCGGAATACCTCCCACCCGGATCGGATATATATTCTGATAGCATGTATGTATGTATAGCCTCATGGAACACTTGCCCTTATGGGAGGCGAGGGGTTTTGTCTCAGCGGATGGGAAGCCCCTTCCATCGGCCCCATTATTAAGATACATCTTTGAAGGAGCACAGGGGAAAGGATATGGGATCACGAAGGTAAAAGCTCATTCAAAACTTACTCCAGAAGGGAACAGGAAAGCGGATGAGCTAGCCAAACAAGGTGCTGTTAGTGGGCAGGAATGGCAGCCACCGATTGAGGACATTGGGGAACAGAAAGGAAAACAGGTTAAGGTAATGGATTTAACAGAGGAGCAGAAGAAAGATGGAGAATTGAAAAAAACTGATAGAAGGAGTAGAGTCAGATACATACAAAGAGTACAAGGGGATATATATTCAGGATGGAGTGGTTTTATGTGAAGGAGGATTCGTTGTGCCAGAGGGGGGACGAAACCAAATAATCTGGTACCATGACTGGTACCATGACTTATGGGGACATAAAGGGACAGAGAATACCCTGGAAAGGATAAAGGAGGTGTGCTGGTGGCCTGGAATGAAAGGTGACGTGGAACACTATGTCAAGAATTGTTTGATTTGTGCACAACACAACCCCGATAGAAATGTCAAGGGGCCCTCCGACATACTAGACCGGTAGAAGGGCCTTGGACTATGTAGGACCCTTACCCCCCACTCCAGGAGGGTTTAAATACTTTCTAGTAATAGTAGATACGTTTACCAAATGGGTGGAAGCATTCCCAACCAGAACAAATACAACCAAAATTACCACGAAAATTCTGTTAGAAAGGGTATTCACTCGGTGGGGTTTACCCCGAAGCACAGAATCAGATCAGGGAACACATTTTACAGCCCAAGTAATGCAAAATGTAATGACCCTCTTTGGGATTAAACAGAAATTCCACATACCCTATAGACCACAGTCTAGTGGAATTGTGGAAAGGATGAATCGGACATTGAAAAACATGGTAGCTAAAATGGTACAGCAGCACAAGGCAACCTGGCAGGTTGTTCTGCCCTATGTGTTGATGGTAATCAGGAATACCGCAGCTTCATCAACAGGTTATACTCCCTATAAACTCATGACAGGAAGGGACATGAGAGGAATGGAGGGGTTGGTAAGTTTGGACTTGTCCGAACCCGAGGTGGACAGTATTATATCAGAAAAATGGGTACAACAATTAGTAGAAACAGTGAGGGAAGCAAATTACGTGGCAGCTCACCAACAGGGAAAGAAGAGACAGCAAAGTAAGGCTTATTTCGATGCGAAAGCCAGCCCGATAGAGTTGAGCCCCAGACAAAGGGTAATGATCAGAATATATGAGCCCACCTCATTCTTTAGTCCGAAGTTCAGCGGTCCCTATGAGATAGTAGATAAAGCTAGTCCATCTGTATACAAAGTATTGACGGCACCAGATAAATGTGGCTGGTATCACATTAATCAGTTAAAGTTAGTAGGAGAAAAACAAGATAATCACAGTTGGCATGTGATGCTTGATGCTACCGATGTTTCGACTGAAGGTCAGGCAGATCAAGAGCAGGATCAACTGCGGATCCAAGTGGAAGCGTTTGAAAGACAACCTGATGTTGTTCATCCGCATACAGAGAGAAATCGAGGGATAAAACGAAAGAAAAATAAACAGGGAAAGTAAGTGGGCTAGGAGAAATGGACGGTTAGAATCAGTAACAAATTGGGAACAAGATATAGACAGTCTGGCTCAGTGTATGGAGAGACTGGACTTAAAATGAGATAAGAAAGAAACTGTAAATAACAGCAGAAATTACACTTGTATATTACAGGTCCAGCCCACAATTAAGAGGGAGATACATTGCATTGCAATTGGATTGACCATATTTGGGACGATAGGTGAACCCGCATTGGAGCTATCGCGACGAATCAATGCGGGAAGACTATCCCGTGGCCAGAAACAACTTTGTTCGGCAGATCAAGATAGTTCGAACCAACAAAGGACAGTGAGAGGATTTAAATTTATATTATACGCGACTGGATGGGTTGGAATGCGCGGGAAAAACATTGGGTATACTGGAGGGAACGGGAGTTTGACCTTAACTAACAGAGTGTTAGGTACCTGTGATGAGGATAGAGGAAGATATTATGTTGGGGCACTGTTTCATATTCCCCGACATGGGAGTAATTTGACCTACCCATTAAAGAGAGTCCATAACGTGGGCAAGTACCAGGAGGGTATTTGGATATCTTTAAGTAACCCACAATTCCATGCTATTGTAATGGATGGTGTTGAGAAAGGGGTCGATTTGTCAAAATGTCATCAAGGGGGGGGATCACTGGGCCTGTCCGGAAGAGACAATGAGACAGAAACTTACAAATTGCGGGCTCAGCACCAATGAAAATTGTTCATTGTCCATTCTGCCTGTTAATAACCAGACCTTTTTACAATATGCCCTTGTGGGGCAAACGTATTACATAGCCACGGCTGCTATGAATTACAACAAGGGATGAAAACAGTGCCCTCTGGAGGGACACAATGTAGCCATTCACAATGTAACCTCGGACTTGGTTGTTGGTGGACAAGTCCTGCCTAAGCCAATAACGAGGATAGTGATAAAGGAAAATCTTACAGTCCAACGTACTGATACAGATCAAGAGGTACGGGAATATATTGCCACCGAATTACCACCCATCCCACACCTGACAGCGGAAGAGGCAAAAGAGATAATTCATCAATGGAATAAACACACTAAAACAATTAGAACTCATGCCGACAAGGCAAATGAACTGTTGCGGGACCCAGGGTTTTGGAGTAAGTTTTGGAATTGGGGATCGAATGTTCAAATACATCCATGGGTCAGAATTGTATCACATATTGCTGTCATAGTGATTCTATTTGCGTTAATAATTGTTGTGTTCAATGTATATCAGCTTAGAAGGTGGAAAAATGAACTTTTGCGAAGATTGGATGACGGGACGAAAATGAAACAGAAGGAACGGTTATCAATATAAACAAAAACTGAAAAAAACAACTGTATATACTAAGTTTTATAACGTATCTTTTTATGTGTAACAGTATTGCACACCCATTGGGGGACAATGATGTTCTCAGGAATGGTTCACGGAGAAGGGAAACTTGATGATCCCAAGATAAGTATCTTTGGATCATGAGGGGGGAGATGTTGGCCAGGGGCTGTAAGAAACACAGAATCAGTTACAAACTGCTGGAATTGTTTGACCTGTAGTAACCTGGAGCTCGGACACTGGCCTGTGCTGGTAAAAACCAGTTTGAACTAATTACTTTATGAGACAAGACAAAGGATCAATCATAGGAAAAGGGCCTTATTTGGACATGGTGTGGTACCGGGGTCTTTGGGCCTGGGCCAATTAAGAGAAGCTGTGAACGAGGTGAGCAAGCTTAAGCCAACAGTAAAGAGACAGCTCAGATTTGGAGAGATAAGCAACAGGATAAGAATGGAGCTTTTTGGGCATAGAGCCAGTGAAAACTCCGGAGATCAACCATCAAGGAAGCGAAAGACCCTGCGTGAGCGACATGGCGACGACCTAGGAGAGAGAACGGAACGCCTGGCCAGCATTAACTCTCCCTTTTTCAGGTAATATCCTTAAGTATTCTGTGACTAGGTCAGGGAAAGGTCAGAGGAACCTAGTGGGTGTGCTTATGAATTCTAGCTAGTTTTGTTATTAACTGTATAACTCAGTTGGAGTTGTATGCTTTTGTCTAAGTGGATAGGCCTTATTCTTACATTGTACAACAATGTGAATAAATTAAATTGATAGTTAAAGAAAGGACTGAGTTTCCTCCTCTTTGTACTAAGCTATTAACTGTAGCTGTGGATTAAGCTGGAGGGTGGCTCTCTTGAAATCCGATATCCCAAACACCCAGCCTGAGCCTGAATTAAGAGGACTTCAGTCCCACGTGACGGCCAGGATCAACTGGGTGCAGGGAATAAAGGGACAAGGGGGAGTTGACTCCGCGCCACAGTTTACAATGAATTTAAGGAATTAGGAACTAAATTAAAAAGCAGGACCTCAAAGGTAGTAATCTCAGGATTACTTCCTGTGCCACATGTTAGTGAGTATAGGAACAGGAGAATAGACCAGTTGAATGTGTGGCTGGAGAAATGGTGCAGGAGGGAGGGATTTAGATTCCAGGGACATTGGGACTGATTCTGGGGAAGTTAGGACCTGCACAAGCGGAGCGTGTTACACTCAGGCAGGATCGGAACCAATGTCCTCGCCGAGGCGTTTGCTAGTGCTGTTGAGGAGGATTTAAACGAGATTGGCAGGAGGATGGGTGATTAGATTAGATTAGAGATACAGCACTGAAACAGGCCCTTCGGCCCACCGAGTCTGTGCCGAACATCAACCACCCATTTATACTAATCCTACACTAATCCCATATTCCTACCAAACATCCCCACCTATTCCTACCAAACATCCCCACCTATTCCTATATTTCCCTACCACCTACCTATACTAGTGACAATTTATAATGGCCAATTTACCTATCAACCTGCAAGTCTTTTGGCTTGTGGGAGGAAACCGGAGCACCCGGAGAAAACCCACGCAGACACAGGGAGAACTTGCAAACTCCACACAGGCAGTACCCGGAATCGAACCCGGGTCCCTGGAGCTGTGAGGCTGCGGTGCTAACCACTGCGCCACTGTGCCGCCCTAAAAATCAAGGGCAAGAAACAAATGGGGCCATAGTGCGAAACATGCTAAGATGACGAACAATGTTAAAAAGACAAGCCTAAAGGCATTGTGTCTCAATGCGCGGAGTATTTGCAATAAGGTAAGCGAATTAACTGCGCAAATAGATGTAAATGGATCCGATATAGTTGCGATTACGGAGACAGGGCTTCAGGGTGACCAAGGATGGGAACTGAACATCCAAGGGTTTTCAAAATATAGGAAGGACAGGCAAAAAGGGAAAGGAGGTGGAGTAGTGTTAGTAAAAGAGGAAATCAATACAATAGTGAGGAGGGATATTAGCTCAGAGAATCCTGATGTGGAATCTGTATGGGTGGAGCTAAGAAACACCAAGGGGCAGAAAACATTGGTGGGGGTTGTATATAGACCCCCAAACAGCAGTGGTGATGTAGAGGATGGCATTAAACAGGAAATTAGAGATGCACGCATTAAGGGTGTAACTATAATTATGGGTGACGTTAATCGACATATAGATTGGGCAAACCAAATTAGCAATAATACTGTAGAGGAGGAATTCCTGGAGTGTGTACTTGATGGTTTTTTGGACCAATACGTTCAGGGGCCAACTAGAGAACAGGCCATCATCGACTGGGTATTGTGTAATAAGAAAGGATTAGTTAACAATCTTGTTGTGTGGGAACCCTTGGGGACGAGCGACCATAACGATAAAATTGGAACATGATAGCAGTGGTTAGCACCGCAGCCTCACAGCTCCAGTGACCCGGGTTCAATTCTGGGTACTGCCTGTGCGGAGTTTGCAAGTTCTCCCTGTGACCGCATGGGTTTTCGCCGGGTGCTCCGGTTTCTTCCCACAGCCAAAGACTTGCAGGTGATAGGTAAATTGGCCATTGTAAATTGCCCCGAGTGTAGGTAGGTGGTAGGGAAAATGGGATTACTGTAGGGTTAGTATAAATGGGTGGTTCTTGGTCGGCACAGACTCGGTGGGCCGAAGGGCCTGTTTCAGTGCTGTGTCTCTAATAAAAAATAAATTCTTCATTAAGATGGGGAGTGAGAGAGTTGATTCCGAGACTAGGGTCCTGAATCTAAATAAAGAAAACTACGAAGGTATGAGGAGCGAGTTGGCTATGGTAGATTGAGGAACATTACTTGAAGGGTTGACAGTGGATAGGCAATGGCAATGGCATTTAAAGAACAAAGAACAGTACAGCACAGGAACAGGCCATTCGGCCCTCCAAGCCTGCACCGATCTTGATGCCTGCCTAAACTAAAACCTTCTGCACTTCCGGGGTCCGTATCCCTCTATTCCCATCTGATTCATGTATCTGTCAAGATGTCTCTTAAACGTCGCTATCGTATCTGCTTCCATCACCTCCCCTGGCAGCAAGTTCCAGTCACTCACCACCCTCTGTGTAAAAAAAAAAAACTTGCCTCGCACATCCCCTCTAAACTTTGCCCCTCGCACCTTAAACCTATGTCCCCTAGTTACTGACTCTTCCACCCTGGGAAAAAGCTTCTGACTATCCACTCTGTCCATGCCGCTCATAACTTTGTAAACCTCTATCATGTCGCCCCTCCACCTCCGTCATTCCAGTGAAAACAATCCGAGTTTTTCCAACCTCTCCTCATAGCTAATGCCCTCCAGACCAGGCAACATCCTGGTAAACCTCCTCTGTCCCCTCTCCAAAGCCTTCACGTCCTTCTGGTAGTGTGGCGACCAGAATTGCACGCAATATTCGAAGTGTGGCCTAACTAAGGTTCTGTACAGCTGCAACATGACTTGCCAATTTTTATACTCTATGCCCCGACTGATGAAGGCAAGCATGCTGTATGCCTTCTTGACTACCTTATCCACCTGCGTTGCCACTTTCAGTGACCTGTGGACCTCTACGCCCAGATCTCTCTGCCTGTCAATACTCCTAAGGGTTCTGCCATTTACTGTATACCTCCCGCCTGCATTAGACTTTCCAAAATGCATTACCTCACATTTGTCCGGATTAAACTCCATCTGCCATTTCTCCGCCCAAGTCTCTGACCGATCTATATCCTGCTGTATCCTCTGACAATCCTCATCATTATCCGCAACTCCACCAACCTTTGTGTCGTCCGCAAACTTACTAATCAGACCAGCTACATTTTCCTCCAAATCGTTTATATATACTACAAACAGCAAAGGTCCCAGCACTGATCCCTGCGGAACACCACTAGTCACCTCCCTCCATTCAGAAAAACATCCATCCACTGATACCCTCTGTCTTCTTTGACCAAGCCAGTTCTGTATCCATCTTGCCAGCTCACCTCTGATCCTGTGTGACTTCACCTTTTGTACCAGTCTGCCATGAGGGACCTTGTCAAAGGCTTTACTGAGGTCCATGTAGATAACATCCACTGCCCTTCCTTCATCAATCATCTTCGTCACTTCCTCAAAAAACTCAATCAAATTAGTAAGACACGACCTCCCCTTCACAAAACCATGCTGCCTCTCGCTAATAAGTTTGTTTGTTTTACAAATGGGAGTAAATCCTATCCCGAATAATCCTCTCTAATAGTGTAATAATCCTCTAAGAGCGCATGGATGAATTACAATAGTTGTTCATTGCTGTCTGGCAATGGAAAACCAGAGGATGTGGTGTATTTGGACTTTCAGAAGGCTTTCGATAAGGTCCCACATAAGAGATTAGTGTGTAAAATTAAAGCACATGGGATTGTGGGTAAGGTACTGACATGGATAGAGAACTAGTTGGCAGACAGGAAACAAAGAGTAGGAATAAATGGGTCTTTTTCCGAGTGGCAGGCAGTGACTAGTGGGGTACCACAGGGATCAGTGCTGGGACCCCAGCTATTCACAATATATATTAATGATATAGATGAGGGAATTAAATGTAATATATCCAAGTTTACAGACGACACAAAGCTGGGTGGGAGTGTGAGCTGTGAGGAGGATGCAGAGAAGCTCCAGTGTTTTTTGGACAGGTTGAGTGAGTGGGCAAATGCATGGCAGATTCAGTATAAAGTGGAAAAATGTGAGCTTATCCACTTCGGTGGTAAAAACAGAAAGGCAGATTATCTGAACGGCAACAGATTGGGAAAGGGGGAGGTGCATCGAGACCTGGGTGTCCTTGTGCACCAGTGGCTGAAAGTAAGCATGCAGGTGCAGCAGGCAGTTAAGAAGTCAAATGGTATGTTGGCCTTCATAGCGAGAGGATTTGAGAATGGGAGCAAGGATGTCTTGCTGCAATTGTACAAGGCCCTGATGAGACCACATCTGGAGTATTGTGTGCAGTTTGGTATCCTTATCTGAGGAAGAATGTTTTTGCTATGGAGGGAGTGCAGTGAAGGTTCACCAGACTGATCCCTGGGATGGCAGGACTGATGTATGAAGAGAGATTGGGTCAATTAGGCTTGTATTCGCTAGAGTTTAGAAGAATGAGAGGGGATCTCATAGAAACCTACAAAATTCTAACAGGACTGGACAGACTAGATGCAGGAAGGATGTTCCTGATGGCGGGGAGTCCAGGACCAGGGGTCACAGTCTAAGGATATGGGGTAAGCCATTTAGGACTGAGATGAGGAGAGATTTCTTCACCCAGAGAGTGGGGAACCTGTGGAATTCTCTACCACAGAAAGCAGTTGAGGCCAAATCATTAAATATATTTAAGAAAGAGATATAGTTCTTAGGGCTAATGGGATCAAGGGATACAGGGAGAAAGCGGGAACAGGTTACTGAGTTTGGATGATCAGCCATTATCGTATTGAATGGCGGAGGAGGCTCGAAGGGCCGAATGGCCTACTCCTGCTCCCATTTTTCGATGTTTCTATGTGTGGCTTCCTCCATCGAGAGATTAGCCACTTTCATGGACAGCCTACTCCAGCAGACCATTCCGTGACTGTCAGAGATGCGTGCAGACATCTATCCCCTCGACTTGTCCATGAGCTCAATGCAGCAAAAGCAAGACGAGAGGGAGATGAGGCTCCTGGACTATCCACCAACTCCTCGTCCCGACAGTAAAATGCACAAAGAACATCACAACAGTCTGATGTCTTCCGTCTCTATTTTGTGTACCCACCGGGAGCTGGACCTCCTAGGGGCCCCAAGGATGCTGATGTCCTGCTGTTGGTGCCTGGACCTCCCTCCTCAACAGGGGCCTTGAAACCAGGGTGAATGATGTTCATGACAGATTGGCTCTCCCTGAGTGAAAGATCTTCACATCAAAACTTGTCATCTCCAATGAAGTGGCACAGCGCCGATGCCACCCTGGTGTAGCTCCCCCTGCAGTGCTGGCACCTTTACTCCCACACCAGGCAGTGTTTCCCAATGCACTCCCTCCTTCACCCTCGCTGCCAAGCGACACTGCCTCACCCAATGGCTTCCCAGTGAAGAGAGGTTTTGTACAATTGCAGCAAGACTTGTTTACTCCTGCCTCCTTGTCACCTCCTTTAACCAGGCAAGGCTCGGAACCCCGTGGTTCCCACGTGCCACTTGTTAAATCCAACCAACTGAATAAAGTTGCTGTCAATTACCTTAAATACCTGAACTGCCCTCCTGTCACGTCGCCTGCTAACAGTAAAATGTGCAAGGAAGATCTCAACACTACGACCGATGTCTTCTATTCATGTTTTCTATCCCCCCAAAGCCTCTGTTCCCAACTGTAATAGTCCCTCAAAATTCATCCCAGTAAATCTCTCAGTACAGAGACTGGCAATAGTCACATAACTCACACAGTGCACAGACTGGCAATAGTCACATAACTCACACAGTGCACAGACTGGCAATAGTCACATAACTCACAGCACAGAGACTGGCAATAGTCACATAACTCACACAGTGCACAGACTGGCAATAGTCACATAACTCACACAGTGCACAGACTGGCAATAGTCACATAACTCACACAGTGCACAGACTGGCAATAGTCACATAACTCACACAGTGCACAGACTGGCAATAGTCACATAACTCACACAGTGCACAGACTGGCAATAGTCACATAACTCACACAGTGCACAGACTGGCAATAGTCACATAACTCACACAGTGCACAGACTGGCAATAGTCACATAACTCACAGCACAGAGACTGGCAATAGTCACAGTAACTCACACAGTGCACAGACTGGCAATATTCACAGTAACTCACACAGTACAGAGACTGGCAATAGTCACAGTAACTCACACAGTACAGAGACTGGCAATAGTCACAGTAACTCACACAGTACAGAGACTGGCAATGGTCACAGTAACTCACACAGTACAGAGACTGGCAATATTCACAGTAACTCACACAGTACAGAGACTAGCAATAGTCACAGTAACTCACACAGTACAGAGACTGGCAATATTCACAGTAACTCACACAGTAGAGTGACTGGCAATAGTCACAGTAACTCACACAGTACAGAGACTAGCAATAGTCACAGTAACTCACACAGTACAGAGACTAGCAATAGTCACAGTAACTCACACAGTACAGAGACTGGCAATATTCACAGTAACTCACACAGTACAGAGACTGGCAATAGTCACAGTAACTCACACAGTACAGAGACTAGCAATAGTCGCAGTAACTCACACAGTACAGAGACTGGGAATAGTCGCAGTAACTCACACAGTACTGTCTTGCAGGCCCCCGCCTGCCAAGCATGAGGCATATTAATTTTGCCACATAGACATTAAAGTTCAAACTGTTGTTGAAGTGAAGAAAGAACTTGCTTAAAAAATTGCCAGATCTTGTCTGGAAAGACATTTGCATATTCACAGAGAGTTTTTTGAAGGGCAAAGCAGCCATTTCCTGACACATTTAACCCACAATGGACTTTTGATCACCAGACGTTGAAGGTGGGGGAGATCGCATTGCAGGTTGACTGCTAAGATAGTCGATTACACAAATGAACATGGTCAAACCTGCTAGTCACATGCTAACCTGCTGGGAAACTAGTTTTTAGAACTTGTAGAAACAGTTTGGGCAGAAGGTTCTTTTGCTCCTGGACCGAGAAGATCTCTCCTGTCTGCTCCCATCTCTTTCTCACAGGCCTCTGAATCCACTGAAAACACATGAATCCCAAGAGAGAAAAGTCTCCTACAGGGAACAAGGTTTAAGAATAATACCGGGCTCCAACGAAAAGCAAGATCTACCAACAATCAAGGTCTCTACAGTGATCTCAAAAAACCATAACAACTACTCTTCAGATATTGCCTCAAACTTTTCCACTTTATTTTTCTTCTGCTTTTTTCTGTCTCTATTTGCATGTGTTTATCGCATATGCATTGCTAGATTGGGGTGTGGCGTGTATCCATAGGCGTTGTCTGAATTAGAATTTATGTTTAGGTTCAATAAGTTTCAACTTTTCTTCTTTAAACCTAAGAAAACCTGTTTGTGTTGATTTCTTTGCCTTATAATTGGAAAGCAGTGAACAAGGATTCACCAAGGGAGAGCTAAAAACACGGTGTGTTTAAAATTAAAGCCTATTACACTACGACCAGGTGAAAGCTGAGAGAGACCTCTAGACCCCTTTCTCACCTGGTCATAACAGAAATTTGGGTGCTCGCATCGGGGTTTGACCTACAGACAAACGAGAGAAATTGGAAGTGGGAAGCCAAATTGTTCCCAGTCAAAAAAGAGCACGATTTTAATACAGGTTTTCTTGTGGTTGTGTGTAATTGAATACTAACATGTCTGCAACTGAAGCTAGTAGCTCTCCAAGCCAGGGTGAAGTAACTTGGGATAAGTTAAAAACACTGTCTATGGAGGAGTTGAGGAAAATGGCTGAGCAGTGTGGGATCACTGTGTGTGGCAAGGCTAGGAAGTCTGAACTCCTAAGGCTAGTGGCCAACCATTTTTCCCTTGAATCTGAAGAAGCAGAAACAGGGTTAGAAGCAGACCCAGACAGGGTATTGTTAGAAAAGATACAATTGGAACAGAGGAAACTTGAATTAGAAGACAGGGAAAGAGAAAGAAAGGGAGAAAAAGAGAGCCTTCCAGAAGGAACGTGAAGAAAATGAAAGACAGGAGAAGGAACGAGAGAGAGAGAAAGAATATTCCAGAAAGAATGTGAAGAAAGCGAGCTGAAGCGGCTTCATTTAACTAGGGGACGCCAGAGTAACACCAGTGAAAGCATGGCCAATATGGAGAAGCAAATTCAGGGCTGGGTACAGGGTTGTTTAAACTCGCTCGACTAATTCCAAGATTCAATGAGGAGGGTGTAGAAGCATTTTTTGTGTCCTTTGAGAAACTAGCAAGGCAACTAAAATGGCCAGCTGAGACCTGGCCTCTCTTACTGCAAAGCAAGCTAACTGGAAAAGCCCACGAGGTTTATTCCCTGTTGTCAAATGAGAGTTCATTAAATTATGAATTGACAAAAAATGCTTTCCTCAGGGCATATGAATTAGTACCAGAAGCCTATCGCCAAAAGTTTAGAACCTTTAGAAGCAAGCTACTCAAACTTATCTGGAGTTTGAAAGAAGTAAGCAGCTGGCTTTTGACCAGTGGCTGAGGGCTCTTAAAGTACAGCTCAGCTATGAGAATCTCAGAGAAGTAATTCTGTTAGAAAAATTTAAACACTCTCTCCCACTCTCCATAAAGACCCATGTAGAGGAGTAATGGGTTCAGAGAGCCCGGCAAGCAGCCATGCTGGCCAATGAGTTTGCTTTAATTTATAAGTCGGTTTCCCAGGGGACAACTTTTCCCAATCACCCCCACAAATCCGAAAGGGACAAAGGGTGGGAAGGTGATTGGAGCCCAGGCAGTCCTGGGAGAGAAAAGAAAGCAGGAGACACAGGGGGTCCTCCTCCAGCCATAAAGGAAGGAGCGGTGAACAGGAGTGAGACCTGGAGACCTGTGTGCTTCCATTGTAATAAAGCAAGGCATTTAAAAGCTGACTGTTGGAAATGAAAGGGAAAACCTGTAGGGTTAATCAGGGCACACCTGCTCATTGAAGACAGGACCCTGATGGAAAGCACAGCAGAACAAGCTATGGCTTTAACTGCAGTAAGAGTGAGACCCAGGAAGCTTACAGCTGCAGGTACAGGAAAATTTAATAGGATTCCTGAAGGTTATCAAGGTTTTGTGTCTGAAGGGAAAGAAACCCCATATCCCTCGAGTGGGGCAAGCAAGCCCAGAGTGATTCCCAGAGACACAGGGGCCAATTTTTGCGAGGAAAAGGCCTGACCTTTGCCCCAGAGAGTGCAGTGAACACCAGAATGGTGGTGAATGGTATTGGAGGGCAGTGTATGCCTGTACCTATACACCGGGTGCACCTGGAGTGCGACCTAGTTTCAGGACAGGTGACTGTAGGGATTGTCTCTGGTTTGCCTGTGGACAGGGTTGACCTGCTCCTAGGTAATGACCTGGAGGGGGTGAAGGTGGTAGCCCCCTCAAGTAGTGAAAGAAAGAGAGACAGGGCAGTGGCAGGAGACGGACCCTGCAGTTTCCCTGAATGTGTAGTGGATCAGGCCATGATCAAACCAGCTCCCCCAGAAGAGACTGCATTGGCACTGCAGGTAAATGACCAGGTCTGTCTGAGACTTGCTTTGAAAAGTTAGAAGGCCCAGGGAATGAATTAAACGGATTTTCCCCAGCTGAGGCTCAGCGAGTAAACCCAGTATTGAGAGAGTTAGCACAGGCTGCCCAGTCTGAAAGTGAAGCAGAGGGACTCCCTGATTGCTACTATTTAAACAATGAGGTAAACATAGAAGCATAGAAAATAGGAGCAGGAGTAGGCCATTCGGCCCTTCGAGCCTGCTCCACCATTCATTATGATCATGGCTGATCATCCAACTCAGTAACCTGTTCCCGCTTTCGTCCCATATCCTTTGATCCCTTTAAACCCAAGAGCGACATCTAACTCCTTCTTGAAAACATTCAATGTTTTGGCCTCAACTGCTTTCTGTGGTAGTGAATTCCAGAGGCTCACCACTCTCTGGGTGAAGAAATTTCTCCTCATCTCAGTCCTGAAAGGTTTACCCCGTATCTTTAGACTATGACCCCTGGTTCTGGACTCCCCCACCATCGGGAACATCCTTCCTGCATCTACCCTGTCAAGTCCTATTAGAATTTTATAGGTTTCTATGAGATCCCCCCTCACTCTTCTGAACTCCTGCGAATATAAGCCCAACCGACTCAATCTCTCCTCATACGTCAGTCCCGCCATCCCAGGAATCAGTCTGGTAAACCTTCTCTGCACTCCCTCTATAGCAAGAACATCCTTCCTCAGATAAGGAAACCAAAACTGCACACAATATTCCAGGTGTGGCCTCACCAAGGCCCTGTATAATTGCAGCAAGACATCCCTGCTTCTGTACTTGAATCCTCTCGCTATGAAGGCCAACATACCATTTGCCTTTTTTACCGCCTCTTGCACCTGCATGCTTACCTTCAGCGACTGGTGGACGAGAACACCCAGGTCTCGCTGCATATCCCCCTCTCTCAGTTTATAGCCATTCAGATAATAATCTGCCTTCCTGTTTTTACTACCAAAGTGGATAACCTCACATTTATCCACATTATACTGCACCTGCCATGCATTAGCCCACTCACCCAACTTGTCCAAATCACCCTGAATCCTCTCTGCATCCTCCTCACAACTCACCCTCCCACCCAGTTTTGTCTCATCTGCAAATTTGGAGAAATTACATTTAGTTCCCTCACCTAAATCATTAATATATATCGTGAATAGCTGGGGTCCTAGCACCGACCCCTGCGGTACCCCACATGTCACTGCCTGCCATTCGGAAAAAGACCCATTTATCCCTACTCTTTGCTTCCTGTCTGGCAACCAATTTTCTATCCATTGCAATACACTACCCCTAATCCCATCCGCTTTAATTTTACATGTCTCTGTCATCCCGACTATATCATACCCGTGTACATCTATTTGCGCGATTAATTCATCCACTTTATTGCGAATACTCCGCGCGTTAAGGCACAAAGCCTTAAGGCTTGTCTTTTTAACATTGCTTGGCCCCTTCCCACTATTTTTCACTGTGGCCCTGTTTGATTCTGGCCCTTGATTTCTCTGCCTATCACTTTTCTTATTTCCCTTACTTGTCTTTTGTTCTTGTCTTTGATCCCACCTCCTCTGACTCCTTGCAAAGGTTCCCATCCCCCTGCCATTTTAAATTAAACCCTCCCCAGCCACTCTAGCAAATACTCCCCCAGAACATCAGTCCCCGTCCAGTTTGTTCTGGTTCCACCTCCCCCAGAACCGGTCCCAATGTCCCAGGAATCTAAAACCCTCCCCCTTACACTAGCACGTGGCACTGGCAGTAATCCTGAGATCACTACCTTTGAGGTCCTACTTTTCAACTTACTACCTAACTCCCTATATTCTGCTTTTAGGACCTCATCCTGTTTTTTAAACCTACATCGTTTGTACCAATGTGTACCACGACCATTGGCTGTTCACCCTCCCCCTTCAGAATGCCCTGTAACCACTCTGTATCCTTGACCCCAGCACTAGGGGGGGCAACATACCATCCTGGAGTCTCATTTGCGGCCACAGAAACGTCTATTCCCCTTACAATTGAATCCCCTATAACTATTGCATTCCCACACCTTTTACTCCTCCCCTGTGCAGCAGAGACAACCGTGGTGCAACAAATTGGGCTGTTGCTGCTTTCCCCTGAGAGGCCATTCCCCCAACAATATCCAAAGCAGTATAGCTGTTTTGCAGGGGAATCGTCACAGGAGATTCCTGCACTGCCTGCCTCGACCTCTTGCTCTGCCTGTTGGTCACCCATTCCCCTCCTGCCTGTGGGGTCTGAGCCTGCAGTGTGACCACCTCTCTATACGTGCTATCCACGATACTCTCTGCCTCCCGGATGCTCCACTGTGTCCTCAGCTGCCGCTCCAGCTCCGAAACCTGGGCTTCCAGGAGCTGCAGCTGGACACACTTCCCGCACACATGCTGGAATTGTTCCCGGCTTCCCACATAGAACACGAGGAGCACACCACGGCTTTGAGCTCTCCTGCCATGACTTAACCCTTTAAATTAAACCTTTTGGAAGATTTTAATATCAAATATTATCAATTACTCTAGGGCCCTTCTTCCCTGGCCCTCGTTACTACAGAACTCCCTAAAAACCACTACTTACTATATTTGAAAATAAACTGTAAACCTTTCTTACCTTAGATACTGACCCAGCTATTTAGAGCTATTCCCTAACAGCAGTGACTCACCAGCCAGTCACCTTGCAGCTTTCCTGTGACATCAATGTTGGCTTTTTCCTTCCTTTTTTCAAAACTCCGGCGTGCTTGAAGAGGTGCGACTGCTCTCCGCTCCTGAAGGTACTGATGAGGAAATGGAGTTCTCCTCACAGACCTGAGGGCAAGGAGTGGACAGTAGTTCACCAGTTAGTGCTGCCGCAGATGTACCAGAGAGAAATATTAGGAAGGGCCCACGGGACTACAGTGGCTGTACATGCCGGTATATGAAAGACCAAAGCCCGTATAAGACGGCAGTTTGACTGGCCAAAACTCCACAAAGATGTGGTGGAGTACTGCAGGAGTTGTTACAAATGCCAGGTTGAGGGGAAACCCCAACCTACAGTGAAACCTGCAGCCCTAAGTCCTGTACTGGTGTTAGGAGGACCCTCCAGCAGAGGGCTGGTGAACTGTAAGGGACCCCTGCCGAGAACGTAAAGGGACAGGCAGGCACAAGACTGGCAAAGGTTTAGAAAAAGGGGAAAAAGTGACCAAGAGGGCAGGTTAAAGGAAGTCCAGAAGGAATCCCGGATGAAAACCCTGAATGTCTGGTCAACCAACCCCGATCCACCTACATAAATGCAGACACTCGAAGGACCCGACCAGAGTTGCTAACAGCATTTACAGGAACCTACAGAGACAAAGAAAGACCTCTAGGGGGCAGGGAAACAGTGAGGGTGATACCTCACCTAGTCAACGTGCCACATGGGAGTGCAGTAGAGTCTGCATAAATACCTGCAGGCAGGAGTGTCCCAGAAGACAAAGGGGAGATCAGCAAAGAATCCTCCCCCACAATCAGAAAAAAAGCGAACCACCCATCCCCTGAAGTCAAAAGCCTTTGCATTATTTAGCAAAGCACTGAAAGAGTCTGTTCAGGACAGACCCACCCACTACAGAGTCTCGGAAAGAAAAATTACCTCAGCGGCAACAAAGACCCTAGGCAGCCATGGAAATGGGCAAACGGAAGTGAAACTTCCCCAAAACAGAACCACATGTTTACTGGGATACCAAAATGGGGGCAATTAAAGCAGCATTGGCAACAAGAGAAGACAGGCTGTAATAAGTTTTAGGATTTATGAATGAATGGGAATGAATGAGAGAAATGAATGGGAATGAATGAGAGAAATGCATGGTTTTTTCTATATCTTGCATTTTTTTCTCAACCCTTTTAATGAAATGCGCTTTTCTCAAATCATATTTCATTACGCTGGGTGAGGTGGTGTCATGCTGGCCCCCACCTGCCAAGCATGAAGCATATTAATTGCGCCACAGACATTAAATTTCAAACTGTTGTTGAAGTGAAGAAAGGACTGGCTTTAAAAAATTGCCAGATCTTGGCTGGAAAGACATTTGCAAATTAACAGACAGTGTTTGGAAGGACAAAGCAGCCATTCCCTGACACATTCAACCCATAATGATCACCAGACGTTGAAGGTGGGGGAGCTTGCATTCCAGGTTGACTGCTAAGATGGCCGAATACACAAATAGACATGGTCAAACAGCTAGTTACATGACTAACCTGCTGGGAAACCTGAGTTTGTTGAATTTCTACAAATAGATTGGGCAGAAAGCTGTTTACTCCTGGACTGAAGATCTCTGTCCTGTCTGCTCCCATCTCTTTCTCACAAGCCTCTGAATCCACTGAAGACATATGAACCCCAAGAGGGAAAAGTCTCCTACAGCGAACAAGGTTTAAGAATAATACTGGATCCCAACAAAAAGCAAGATCTACCTACATTTAAAGGTCTCTACAGTGAGCTCGATGAACCATAACAAAAACTCTTCAGATATTGCCTCAAACTTTTCCACTTCATTTTTCTTCTGCTCTTTTTTGTCTCTATTTGCATGTGTGTATCATATATGCATGCCAGCGTGGGCGCATCATGTATCCGTAAACATTAACCGAATTAAAATTTTATAAATTTCAACTTTTCTTCTTTAAACCTAAGAAAGCCTGTTTGTGCTGATTTCTTTGCATTATAATTGGAAAGCGGTGAACGAGGATTCGCCAAGGGGGAGCTAAAAACATGGTTTAAAAATTAAACCCTGTTATGGTAAGACCAAGTGAAGGCTGAGAGGGAACCGTAGACAGCTTTCTCATCTGGTCATAACAGTACAGAGACTAGCAATAGTCACAGTAATTTACACAGTACAGAGACTGGCAATAGTCACAGTAACTCACACAGTACAGAGACTGGCAATAGTCACAGTAACTTACACAGTACAGAGACTAGCAATAGTCACAGTAACTCACACAGTACAGAGACTGGCAATAGTCACAGTAACTCACACAGTACAGAGACTAGCAATAGTCACAGTAACTCACACAGTACAGAGACTGGCAATAGTCACAGTAACTTACACAGTACAGAGACTGGCAATAGTCACAGTAACTTACACAGTACAGAGACTGGCAATAGTCACAGTAACTCACACAGTACAGAGACTGGCAATAGTCACAGTAACTTACACAGTACAGAGACTGGCAATAGTCACAGTAACTTACACAGTACAGAGACTGGCAATAGTCACAGTAACTTACACAGTACAGAGACTGGCAATAGTCACAGTAACTCACACAGTACAGAGACTGGCAATAGTCACAGTAACTTACACAGTACAGAGACTGGCAATAGTCACAGTAACTTACACAGTACAGAGACTGGCAATATTCACAGTAACTCACACAGTACAGAGACTGGCAATAGTCACAGTAACTCACACAGTACAGAGACTGGCAATAGTCACAGTAACTCACACAGTACAGAGACTGGCAATAGTCACAGTAACTTACACAGTACAGAGACTGGCAATAGTCACAGTAACTTACACAGTACAGAGACTGGCAATAGTCACAGTAACTTACACAGTACAGAGACTGGCAATAGTCACAGTAACTTACACAGTACAGAGACTGGCAATAGTCACAGTACAGAGACTAGCAATAGTCACAGTAACTCACAGTACAGAGACTAGCAATAGTCACAGTAACTCACACAGTACAGAGACTAGCAATAGTCACAGTAATTCCCAATCACTGCAGATACCAACAAATACAGCAAGAATGCACACTCTGAACAGCGAGCCTCAGAACAGTCACTGTAACTTGCAGTCAGTACAGAGGTTGGTACAGTAAGTCCCAGTCGCTGTGGACTCGGACGAAGACAAGACTAAATTGGAAAGAGTAGGGCAGTGGGATTAGTTTTGCATTGATACAAAGTTACGGGGAGAGAGTGAGAACGTGTGATTAGTTTTGTTAGTCCAGGGCTAGGGGGACAGAGTGCAGCAGTGCGATTAGTTTGGAATTACACAGGGAATTTATTTAGGATAGATACATGACTATGGAGTGTGAATGGGACAGTAGGGTAAATTTAGGATTGATACAGGGCTATTGAGAGACAGCAGGACAGTGCTATTATTTTGGGATTGACACAGGACTCTGAGGAGATAGCAGAGCAGTGGAATTAGTTTGGGATTATTAGAGGGCTATGATATAAAAGTGGGGCAGTGGGATTAGTTTGGTATTGACACAGGGCTACGGGGAGAGAGTGGTGCAGTGGGATTAGTTTGGTATTGACACAGGGCTATGGAGAGAACATGGGACAGCGGGATTAGTGGGGACCAAACTGGACAGGTTACACCTGGGCAGGACCGGGACTGATGTCCTGGGGGAGTAT
The DNA here is from genome assembly GCF_036365525.1 of Heterodontus francisci. Lineage (NCBI taxonomy): Eukaryota > Metazoa > Chordata > Chondrichthyes > Heterodontiformes > Heterodontidae > Heterodontus > Heterodontus francisci. The sequence continues at coordinate 14,256,236 of NC_090395.1, forward strand.
TTGCTAGAGTGGCTGGGGAGGGTTTAAACTAAAATGGAAGGGGGATGGGGAACCTTTGCAAGGAGTCAGAGGAGGAGGGAATCAAAGACAAGAACAAAAGACAGTAAGGGGAATAAGAAAAGTGATAGGCAGAGAAATCAAGGGCCAGAATCAAACAGGCCACAGTGAAAAATAGTGGGAAGGGGACAAGTAATGTTAAAAACACAAGCCTTAGGCTTTGTGCCTTAATGCGCGGAGCATTTGCAATAAAGTGGATGAATTAATCGTGCAAATAGATGTAAACGGGTATGATATAGTCGGGATTACAGAGACATGGCTGCAAGGTGACCAGGGATGGGAAATGAACATCCAGGAGTATTCAGTATTTAGGAAGGACAGACAAAAAGCAAAAGGCAGTGGAGTTACATTGCTGGTTAAAGAGGAAATTAACGCAATCGTGAAGAAAGATATTAGCTCTGATGATGTGGAATCTGTATGGGTAGAGCTGAGAAACACTAAGGGGCAAAAAACGTTAGTGAGGGTTGTATATAGACCCCCAAACTGTAGTGGTGATGTTGGGAATGGCATTAAACAGGAAATTAGAGATGCATGCGATAAAGGAACATCTGTAATTATGGGTAAATTTAATCTGAATATAGATTGGGCAAATCAAATTAGTCACAATACCGTAGAGAAGGAATTCATGGAGTGTATACGGGATGGTTTTCTGGACCAATACGTTGAGGAACCAACTGGAGAACAGGCCATCCTAGACTGAGTATTGTGTAATGAGAGGAATAATTGACAATCTAGTGGTGTGAGACTCCTTGGGGATGAGCGACCATAATATGACAGAAGTCTTCATCAAGATGGAGAGTGACATAGTTGATTGTGAGACTAGGGTCCTGAATCTTAGTAAAGGAAACTACGAAGGTATAAGGCGCGAGTTGGCCATGACGGATTGGGAAACGTTATTGAAAGGGATGACAGTGGAAAGGCAATTGCAAACATTTAAAGAGCACATGGATGAACTGCAACAATTGTTTATACCTGTCTGCCGCTAAAGTAAAATGGGAAAGGTAGCCAAACCATGGCTTACAAGGGAAATTAGAGATAGCATTAGATCCAAGGAAGAAGCATATACATTCGCCAGAAGAAACAACAGACCTGAGGATTGGGAGCAGTTTAGAATTCAGCAAAGGAGGACCAAGGGATTGATTAAGAAGGGAAAAATAGAGTACGAGAGCAAGCTTGCAGACAACATAAAAACTGACTGTAAAAGTTTCTATAGGTGTGTGAAGAGAAAAAGACTGGTGAAGACAAATGTAGGTCCCTTACATTCAGAAACAGGGGAATTTATTATGGGGAACAAAGAAATGGCTGACCAACTAAATGCATACTTTGGTTCTGTCTTCACAAAGGAGGACACAAATATCATACCAGAAATGTTGGGGAACACAGGGTTTAGTGAGAGACAGGAACTGAAGGAAATCAGTATTAGTAGAGAAATGGTGTTGGGGAAATTGATGGGATTGAAGGCCGATAAATCCCCAGGGCCTGATGGTCTGCATCCCAGAGTACTTAAGGAAATGGCCCTAGAAATAGTGGATGCATTGGTGGTCATCGTCCAAGATTCTATAGACTCTGGAACAGTTCCTACAGATTGGAGGGTAGCTAATGTAATCCCACTACTTAAAAAGGGAGGTAGAGAGAAAGCAGGGAATTATAGACCAGTCAGTCTGATGTTGGTAGTGGGGAAAATTCTAAAGTTCATTATCAAAGATTTTATAGCAGAGCAGTTGGAGAACAGTGGTAGAATCGGGCAGAGTCAGCATGGATTTACGAAAGGGAAATCATGCTTGACAAATCTACTAGAATTCTTCGAGGATGTAACTAGTAGAGTTGATGAGGAGGAGCCAGTGGATGTGGTTTATTTGCACTTTCAGAAGGCTTTTGACAAAGTCCCACATAAGAGATTAGCCTGTAAAATTAAAGCGCATGGGACTGGGGGTAGTGTATTGCGATGGATAGAAAATTGGTTGGCAGACAGGAAACAAAGAGTAGGGATAAATGGGTCTTTTTCTAAATAGCAGGCAGTGACATGTGGGGTACCACAGGGATTGGTGCTAAGACCCCAGCTATTCACAATATACATTAATGATTTAGATGAGGGAACTAATTGTAATATCGCCAAATTTGCAGATGACACAAAACTGGGTGGGAGGGTGAGTTTTGAGGAGGATGCAGAGAGGCTTCAGGGTGATTTGGACGAGTTGAGTAAGTGGGCAAATGCCTGGCAGATGCAGTATTTATTTTATTTTTATTTATTTAGAGATACAGCACTGAAACAGGCCCTTCGGCCCACCGAGTCTGTGCCGACCATCAACCACCCATTTATACTAATCCTACACTAATCCCATATTCATAACACATCCCCACCTGTATAATGTGGATAAATGTGAGGTTATCCACTTTGGTAGCAAAAACAGGCAGGCAGATTATCTGAATGGCTATATACTGAGAGAAGGGAATACACGACAAGACCTGGGTGTTCTCGTACACCATAGAGTCAAACAGCATAGAAACAGGCCCTTCGGCCCACCGCATCCATGCTGACCATAATGCCTATCTATACTAATCCCAACTGCCTGCATTAATTCCATATCCCTCTATGCCTTGCTCATTCAAGTACCTGTCCAGATGCCTCTTAAATGTCGCTACTGTTCCTGCCTCCACCACCTCCTCAGGCAGCTCATTCCAGATATCCACTATTCTTTGTGTGAAAAATTTACCCCTTTGATCCCCTTTAAACCTCCTCCCTCTCACCTTAAATCTATGCCCTCTAGTTTTAGTCACCCGGACCATGGGAAACAGAATCTGGCTATCTACCCAATCTATGCCTCTCATAATTTTATATACCTCTATCATGTCCCCTCTCAACCTCCTTCGCTCCAGGGAAAACAGACCCAGCTTATCCAATCTCTCTTTATAACTCAAGCTCTCCAAACCAGGCAACATCCTTGTGAATCTTTTCTGCACCCTCTCTAGCTTAATCACATCTTTCCTGTAGTGCGGCGACCAGAACTGCACACAGTACTCCAAATGCGGCCTAACCAACGTCATGTACAACTGTAACATGACATCCCAACTCTTGTACTCAATGCCTCGGCCGATGAAGGCAAGCATGCCATCTGCCTTCTTCACCACCCTGTCTACCTGTGTTGCCACTTTCAGGGAACTATGTACTTGCACCTCAAGGCCTCTCTGCTCAACAACACTCCCCAGGGCCCTGCCATTCACTGTATATGTCCTGCCCTGGTTGAACTTCCCAAAATGAGGATCAATCCAGTTAGTCCCCCTCCCCCGCTCTTTTCCCATTTCCCTGCATTATTTTTCTTTCAAGTATCCAACTTCCTTTTCAAGGCTACTATTGAATCTGTTTTTATTTGCATTCCAGATCCAAAACACTCATTGTGTAAAAGCGTTTTTCCTCATGTCACTTCTCTTTCTTTTGCCAATCACCTTAAATCTGTGTCCTTTGGTTATCGCCCCTTCAGCCATTGGAAACAGTTTCTCTTTATTTACTCAATCTAAACACTTCACGATTTCTATCAAATCTCATTCTACTCTTCACTGCTCCAAGAACAACCTCCACTCCGTGGGATGAGTTTGGGATTTTTTTTTATTCATTCATGGGATGTGGGCGTCATTGGCCAGGCCAGCATTTATTGCCCATCCCTAATTGTCCTTGAGAAGGTGGTGGTGAGCTGCCTTCTTGAATCGCTGCAGTCCATGTGAGGTAGGTACACCCACAGTGCTGTTAGGAAGGGAGTTCCAGGATTTTGCCCCAGTGACAGTGAAGGAACGGCGATATAGTTCCAAGTCAGGATGGTGTGTGACTTGGAGAGGAACTTGCAGGTGGTGGTGTTCCCATGCATCTGCTGCTCTTGTCCTTCGAGGTGGTAGAGGTCACGGGTTTGGAAGGTGCTGTCTAAGGAGCCTTGGTGCATTGCTGCAGTGCATCTTTTAGATGGTACACACTGCTGCCACTATGCGCCGGTGGTGGAGGGAGTGAATGTTTGTGGATGGTGTGCCAATCAAGCGGGGACATAGGTTTAAGGTGCGAGGGGCAAAGTTTAGAGGAGATGTGCGAGGCAAGTTTTTTTACACAGAGGGTGGTGAGTGCTTGGAACTTGCTGCCTGGGGAGGTGGTGGAAGCAGGTACGATAGCGACGTTTAAGAGGCATCTTGACAAATACATGAATAGGATGGGAATAGAGGAATACGGACCCCGGAAGTGCAGAAGGTTTTAGTTTAGGCAGGCATCAAGATCGGCGCAGGCTTGGAGGGCCGAATGGCCTATTACTGTGCTGTACTGTTCTTTGTTCTTTGCTCTTATTGTTATACTATCTGTAAAATGTTGGGAACTGGCTGGCTGGGAACTGGTTGTTGTGTGTAAGTGTTCCAGTGGGGGGTCTCATTCACGGCTGCAGTGGGGAGTCTTGTTATATGTAACACAATAACCAGTTCAACCAGGTCCTACAGCATAAGCTTGGTGTTGAATTAAACCAGACTGATTCCAGCCTTTTCGAAGTTTGAAAGAGTGATTCTTTCCAACATCTGGGAACCAGAAACAACATAAAGATGAAACATGGTGGCAGTCTGTGAGTAAACATTTTTAAAAGCATCAGATTGAGAAAAGTGACACAAATTAGTGCCAGAGAGAGAGAGAGACTAAGTGACTCGTGTGAAAACATTTTAAAAAAACGAACTGTCAGTGGGGACAGGAATGAATGCACTGCTACATCCCATCATGAATTGGGAAGCTGATGATGTCGTAGAGGCATTTGAGAAGTTTAAACAAAAGTGCAATTTGGCATTCGGTAATTTCCTAAAAGGCGCTTGTACAGAGGAGAGGGTCAGCTATATCCTTCTGTGGGCTGGAGATAAAGGATTAAATTTATTTAACAGCTGGGACCTAAGCAAAGAGGACAGCAGAAACCCAGACAAAATTTTTGAAAGATTCAGCACCATCTCCAGCCAAAATCAAATCATAGGATATACCGATATAGGTTTCAAGGCCTCAGACTGGAACACTTGGGCATGGCGACTGGTTCCTAGCTCGTTGGTTCCTAGCACTTTACAGATAGTATAACAATATATACATATAGAACACGTATCAACAAAGATTTATTTGGGCAATAATAGTTGGGAATTTCAACTACCCCATTATCAACTGGGATACAAACAGTGTGAAGGGCACAGAGGGAACAAAATTCTTGAACTGCATTCAAGAGAACGTTTTTAGCCAGCATGTAACAAGCCCAACGAGAAGGGGCGCAATTTCAGATTTAGTCTTTGGTAATAGAGCATGGCTACCTGACCCGAACCCGACGGGACCCGACGACATGTCTCGGGTTCGGGTCGGGTTGTACTGCCGGGTTGGACACACGCTATCACCACCTCTGGTAAGTGGCTCCAATGGTTATGTACTTTTTGGACTCGAAAGGTTGTTTAGTTATAGTTTTTTTAAGCTTATGCAGATAAGTAACAAAGTGAAAAACGGAAGGTAGGTCAACTGATGGTCGGGTTGGGCACGGAAAAAAATGGAAGGACTCGGGCCAGGTCGGGCTTGGGTCAGATGTGGTTCTGTCGGGCTCGGGTTGGGTTTCATTTGCAGACCGGAGCCGGCCTTTATTTGGTAATAAATAATAATAATAAATAATAACGACCAGAAGGACGTGGAGGCTTTGGAGAGGGTATCGAAGAGGTTTACCAGGATGTTGCCTGGTCTGGAGGGTATTAGCTATGAGGAGAGGTTGGATAAACTCAGATTGTTTTCACTGGAACGACGGAGGTGGTGGGGCGACATGATAGAGGTTTATAAAGTTATGAGCGGCATGGACAGAGTGGATAGTCAGAAGCTTTTTCCCAGGGTGGAAGAGTCAGTTACTAGGGGACATAGGTTTAAGGTGCGAGGGGCAAAGTTTAGAGGAGATGTGCGAGGCAAGTTCTTTACACAGAGGGTGGTGAGTGCCTGGAACTTGCTGCCGGGGGAGGTGGTGGAAGCAGGTACGATAGCGATGTTTAAGAGGCATCTTGACAAATACATGAATAGGATGGGAATAGAGGGATACGGGCCCCGGAAGTGCAGAAGGTTTTAGTTTAGACAGGCATCAAGATCGGCGTAGGCTTGGAGGACCGAATGGCCTGTTCCTGTGTTGTACTATTCTTTGTTCTTTTTTGTAATGAAGCTGGGCAAGTAGAGGAAGTAACAGTGGGTGACCATTTTGGAGATATTGACCATAATACAGTAAGTTTTAGCATAATCATGGAAAAGTATAAAGATAAAACAGGAGTAAGAGTTCGATATTGGGGGAAAGCAAATTTTACAAAACTGAGAGGTGACCAGGTGAAAGTGGACTGGATACAGCTACTTGAAGGAAAATCAGTGACAAACCAGTGGGAGACATTCAAATGTGAGATTCTACAGGCACAATCTAGATATATCCCCACAAATATAAAGGGTGGTACTGCCCACTGGTTATCTAGAAACTTACAGGGTAAGTTAAATCAGAAAAAGAAAGCTTATGACTTTCACAAAAAACTTAATACTTTAGAAAGCTTGGAGGAGTATAGAACGTGCAGGGGTGAAGTAAAAGAAGGAAATTAGGAAAGCAAAGAGAGGACATGAAAATGATTGACAGGTACATTCAAGGAAAACCCAAAGATGTTTTAGCAGTACATTAATAGGTTAATTGGCCATTATAAATTGCCCCTAGTATAGGTAGATGGTAGGGGAGTATAGGGACAGGTGGGGATGTGGTAGGAATATGGGATTAGTGTAGGATTAGTATAAAATGGGTGGTTGATGGTCGGCACAGACTCGGTGGGCCGAAGGGTCTGTTTCAGTGCTGTATCTCTGAACTAAACTAAACCTGGTGAAGCTACAACCCAGGACTACTTGCATGCCAAACTGCATAAGCAGCATGCAATAGACAGAGCGAAGCGATCCCATAACCAACAGATCAGATCTAAGATCTGCAGTCCTGCCACATCCAGCCGTGAATGGTGGTGGACAATTAAACAACTAACTGGAGGCGGTGGCTCCACAAATATCTCCATCCTCAATGATGGGGGAGCCCAGCACATCAGTGTGAAAGATAAGGCAGAAGCACTTGCAACAATCTTCTGCCAGAAGTGCCGAGTTGATCATCCATCTCGGCCTCCTCCTGAATTCCCCAACATTACAGATGCCAGACTTCAGCCAATTTGATTCACTCCACGTGATATCAAGAATCAACTGAAGGCACTGGATACTGCAAAGGCTATGGGCCCTGAAAATATTCCAGCAATAGTACTGAAGACCTGTGCTCCAGAACTTGCTGCACCCCTAGCCAAGCTGTTCCAGTATAGCTACAACACTGGCATCTACCCGGCAATGTGGAAAATTGCCCAGGTATGTCCTGTACACAAAAAACAGGACAGGTCCAACCCGGCCAATTACCACCCCATCAGTCTATTCTCCTCTTCTTTCTTCTTCTTCTTTGGCCTCCTTGTCTCGGGAGAAAATGGGTAAGCACCTGGAGGTGGTCAGTGGTTTGTGGAGCAGCGCCCGGAGTGGCTATAAAGGCCAATACTAGAGTGACAGACTCTTCCACAGGTGCTGCAGAAAAAATTGGTTGTCAGGGCTGTTACACAGTTGGCTCTCCCCTTGCACCTCTGTCTTTTTTCCTGCCAACTGCTAAGTCTCTTCGACTCGCCACACTTTAGCCCCGCCTTTATGGCTGTCCGCCAGCTCTGGCGATCGCTGGCAACTGACTCCCACAACTTGTGATCAATGTTACAGGACTTCATGTCGCGTTTGCAGACGTCTTTAAAGCAGAGACATGGACGGCCGGTAGGTCTGGTACCAGTGGTGAGCTCGTTGTACAATGTGTCCTTGGGGATCCTGCCATCTTCCATGCGGCTCACATGGCCAAGCCATCTCAAGCGCCGCTGACTCAGTAGTGTGTATAAGCTGGGGATGTTGGCTGCCTCGAGGACTACTGTGTTGGAGATGCGGTCCTGCCACCTGATGCCAAGGATTCTCCGGAGGCAGCGAAGATGGAATGAATTGAAAAGTCGCTCTTGCTGACATACGTTGTCCAGGCCTCGCTGCCGTAGAGCAAGGTACTGATACACAGGCTTGATACACTCGGACTTCTGTGTTCCGTGTCAGTGTGCGATTTTCCCACACTCTCGTGGCCAGTCTGGACATAGCAGTGGAAGCCTTTCCCATGCGCTTGTTGATTTCTGCATCTCGAGACAGGTTACTGGTGACAGTTGAGCCTCGGTAGGTGATCTCTTGAACCACTTCCAGAGCGTGGTCGCCAATATTGATGGATGGAGCATTTCTGACGTCCTGTCCCATGATGTTCGTTTCCTTGAGGCTAATGGTTAGGCCAAATTCGTTGCAGGCAGCCGCAATCCTGTCGATGAGTCTCTGCGGACACTCTTCAGTGTGAGATGTTAATGCAGCACCGTCAGCAAAGAGGAGTTCCCTGATGAGGACTTTCCGTACTTTTGTCTTCGCTCTTAGACAGGCAAGGTTGAACAACCTGCCACCTGATCTTGTGTGGAGGAAAAATCCTTCTTCTGAAGACTTGAACGCATGTGAGAGCAGCAGGGAGAAGAAAATCCCAAACAGTGTGGGTGTGAGAACACAGCCCTGTTTCACGCCACTCAGGATAGGAAAGGGGTCTGATGAGGCGCCGCTATGCTGAATTGTGCCTTTCATATTGTCATGGAATGAGGTGATGATACTTAGTAGCTTTGGTGGACATCCGATCTTTTCTAGTAGTCTGAAGAGACCACGTCTGCTGACGAGGTCAAAGGCTTGGGTGAGATCAATGAAAGCAACGTAGAGGGGCATCTGTTGTTCACGGCATTTCTCCTGTAGCTGGCAAAGGGAGATCGAATGGTCGATCTCTCTGCTCGAAAGCCACACTGTGCCTCAGGGTAGACTCAATCATCAGTAAAGTGATGGAAGGTGTCATCAACATTGATGCAGGGCTATGAGGAGAGTGGGTGATTCTCCAGTTCATCCACATTAACTGACTGTAATGCTTCATCCCTGGAAGCATTCTAATAAATCTCTTCTGTATCCTCTCCAAAGCCTTCACATCCCGCTAAAGTGTGGTGCCCAGAATTGGATACAATACTCCAGTCCGAACTTCTATTTTATATACATTTTGAATAAATTCCTGGTTTTTGTACTTTATATCTCTATTTATAAAGCCCAGAATCCCTTATGCTACATTAACTATTGTTAACCTATCCTGTCACCTTCAAAGATTTGTGCACAAACACCCCCTTTAAAATTGTCCCATTTACCAGGTATGACTCATTCTTCCAAAACATATATCAATTCACTGTATTCTCCATTAAGTTTCATCTGGCATGTGCCCACCCATTCCATCAGCCTGTCTTTGTCCACTTGAGGTTTGTGCCCTCTTCAGGTTTTGAAATTGTGCCTGTATCCCTATGTCCAAGTCATTAAAATATATCAAAAACAGCAGTGGTCCAAGTTCCTTGGGGAACTCCACTATATACCTTCTTCTGTCAGAAACAACCATTCACCACAAATCTCCATTTTCTATCCCTTACCAATTTTGTATCCATGCTACAACCATCCCTTTTATCTATGTGCTTCAATTTGGCTGACAAGCCTAATGTGGTTATCAAACACCTTTTGAAGTCCATAAACACATCAACTGCACTTCCTTCATCAACCGTCACTTCAAAAATATTCAATCAAGTTAGTCAAACACAATTTCCCTTCACCAGTGGCAGCACAGTGGCGCAGTGGTTAGCACTGCAGCCTCACAGCTCCAGGGACCCGGGTTCAATTCTGGGTACTGCCTGTGTGGAGTTTGCAAGTTCTCCCTGTGTCTGTGTGGGTTTTCTCCGGGTGCTCTGGTTTCCTCCCACAAGCCAAAAGACTTACATGTTGGTAGGTAAATTGGTCATTCTCAATTGCCCCTAGTATAGGTAGGTGGTAGGGAAATATAGGGACAGGTGGGGATGTGGTAAGAATATAGGATTAGTATAAATGGGTGGTTGATGGTCGGCACAGACTGAGTGGGCCGAAGGGCCTGTTTCAGTGCTGTATCTTTAAACTAAACTAAAATAATCCATACTGGCTCTCCTTTATTAAGCCACACTTGACCAAATGACTGTTTATTTTCTCCCAAATTTATACTTTCTAAAAGCTTTCCCACCACCAAGGTTAAACTGACTGGCCTGTAGTTGCTGGGATTATCCTTACACCCTTTTTGAACAATATTTGCAGTTCTCCCTGTATCTAAGGAGGATTGGAAGATTATGGCCTGTGCCTCTGCAATTTCCAGCCTTACTTTCCTGATCAACCTTGGATGCATCTCATCAAGACTGGGCAACCTACAATCATAAAATCATAGAATCACAGAAGGAGACCATTCACCCATCGTGCCTCTGCTGGTTCCTAGAAAGTGCAGTCGTGCGTAGTCCCACGTTCCGCTTTTTGTCCATAACCCTGTAAATTCCTCATCCTCAAGAATCTGTCCAGCTCTCTTTAAAATTATCCATGGAATCAACTTCCACCACCTTCTCAGGTCAAGTTTTAACTAATAACTCCTGTTTATCCATTTTCATCTCAAAGAACAAAGAACAAAGAAAATTGCAGCACAGGAACAGGCCCTTCGGCCCTCCAAGCCTACGCCGATCCAGATCCTCTATCTAAACCTGTCGCCTATTTTCGAAGGGTCTGTATCTCTTTACTTCCTGCCCATTCATGTATCTGTCCAGATACATCTGAAAAGACGCTATCGTGCCCGCGTCTACCAGCTCCGCTGGCAACACGTTCCAGGCACCCACCACCCTCTGCCTAAAGACCTTTCCACGCATATCCCCCCTAAACTTTTCCCCTCTCACTTTGAACTCATGACCCCTAGTAATTGAATCCCCCACTCTGGGAAAAAGCTTCTTGCAATCCACCCTGTCTACACCTCTCATGCTTTTGTACACCTCAATCAGGTCCCCCCTCAACCTCTGTCTTTCTAATGAAAATAATCCTAATCTACTCAACCTCTCTTCATAGCTAGCGCCCCCCATTCCAGGCAACATCCTGGTGAACCTCCTCTGCACGCTCTCCAAAGCATCTACATCCTTTTGGTAATGTGGCGACCAGAACTGCACGCAGTATTCCAAATGTGGCCGAACCAAAGTCTTATACAACTGTAACATGACCTGCCAACCCTTGTACTCAATACCCAGTCCGATGAAGGAAAGCATGCCGTATGCCTTCTTGACCATTTTATTTACCTGCGTTGCCACCTTCAGGGAACAATGGACCTGAACACCCAAATCTCTCTGTACATCAATTTTTCCCAGGACTTTTCCATTTACTGTATAGTTCACTCTTGAATTGGATCTTCCAAAATGCATCACCTCGCATTTGCCCTGATTGAACTCCATCTGCCATTTCTCTGCCCAACTCTCCAATCTCTCTATATTCTGCTGTATTCTCTGACAGTCCCCTTCACTATCTGCTACTCCACCAATCTTAGTGTCGTCTGCAAACTTGCTAATCAGACCACGTATACTTTCCTCCAAATCATTTATGTATATCACAAACAACAGTGGTCCCAGCACGGATCCCTGTGGAACACCACTGGTCACACGTCTCCATTTTGAGAAACTCCCTTCCACTGCTACTCTGTCTCCTGTTGCCCAGCCAGTTCTTTATCCATCTAGCTAGTACACCCTGGACCCCATGCGACTTCACTTTCTCCATCAGCCTACCATGGGGAACCTTATCAAACGCCTTACTGAAGTCCATGTATATGACATCTACAGCCCTTCCCTCATCAATCAACTTTGTCACTTCCTCAAAGAATTCTATTAAGTTGGTAAGACATGACCTTCCCTGCACAAAACCATGTTGCCTATCACTGATAAGCCCATTTTCTTCCAAATGGGAATAGATCCTATCCCTCAGTATCTTCTCCAGCAGCTTCCCTACCACTGACATCAGGCTCACCGGTCTATAATTACCTGGATTATCCGTGCTACCCTTCTTAAACAAGGGGACAACATTAGCAATTCTCCAGTCCTCCGGGACCTCACCCGTGTTTAAGGATGCTGCAAAGATATCTGTTAAGGCCCCAGCTATTTCCTCTCTCGCTTCCCTCAGTAACCTGGGATAGATCCCATCCGGACCTGGGGACTTGTCCACCTTAATGCCTTTTAGAATACCCAACACTTCCTCCCTCCTTATGCCGACTTGACGTAGAGTAATCAAACATCTATCCCTAACCTCAACATCCGTCATGTCCCTCTCCTCGGTGAATACCGATGCAAAGTACTCGTTTAGAATCTCACCCATTTTCTCTGACTCCACGCATAACTTTCCTCCTTTGTCCTTGAGTGGGCCAATCCTTTCTCTAGTTACCCTCTTGCTCCTTATATATGAAGAAAAGGCTTTGGGATTTTCCTTAACCCTGTTTGCTAAAGATATTTCATGACCCCTTTTAGCCCTCTTAATTCCTCGTTTCAGATTGATCCTACATTCCCGATATTCTTTCAAAGCTTCGTCTTTCTTCAGCCTCCTAGACCTTATATATGCTTCCTTTTTCCTCTTAGCTAGTCTCACAATTTCACCTGTCATCCATGGTTCTCTAATCTTGCCATTTCTATCCCTCATTTTCACAGGAACATGTCTCTCCTGCACACTAATCAACCTCTCTTTAAAAGCCTCCCACATATCAAATGTGGATTTACCTTCAAACAGCTGCTCCCAATCTACATTCCCCAGCTCCTACCGAATTTTGGTATAGTTGGCCTTCCCCCAATTTAGCACTCTTCCTTTAGGACCACTCTCGTCTTTGTCCATGAGTATTCTAAAACTTACGGAATTGTGATCACTTGTGATCACAGCTCTAGAAAACCCTCCTGGATGCTCCTTACAAATTCTGCTCCATCTAGACCTCTAACACTAAGTGAATCCTAGTCAATGTTGGGAAAATTAAAATCTCCTATCACCACCACCCTGTTGCTCCTACATCTTTCCATAATCTGTTTACATATTTGTACCTCTATCTCACGCTCGCTGTTGGGAGGCCTGTAGTCCAGCCCCAACATTGTTACCGCACCCTTCCTATTTCTGAGTTCTGCCCATATTGCCTCACTGCTCGAGTCCTCCATAGTGCCCTCCTTCAGCACAGCTGTGATATCCTTTGACCAGTAATGCAACTCCTCCACCCCTTTTACCTCCCTCTCTATCCCGCCTGAAGCATCGCTATCCTGGGATATTTAGTTGCCAATCATTCCCTTCCCTCAACCAAGTCTCAGTAATAGCAATAACATCATACTCCCAGGTACTAATCCAGGCCCTAAGTTCATCTGCCTTACCTACTACACTTCTTGCATTAAAACAAATGCACCTCAGACCACCAGTCCCTTTGCTTTCATCATCTGCTCCCTGTCTACTCTTTCCCTTAGTCACGCTGACTTCATTATCTAGTTCCTTACAGGCTTTAGTTACTACCTCCTTACTGTCCACTGACCTCCTCATTTGGTTCCCATCCCCCTGCCACATTAGTTTAAACCCTCCCCAACAGCGTTAGCAAAAGCACCCCCAAGGACATTGGTTCCAGTCCGGCCCAGGTGTAGACCATCCAATTTGTAATAGTCCCACCTCCCCCAGAACCGGTCCCAATGTCCCAAAAATCTGAACCCCTCCCTCCTGCACCATCTCTCAAGCCACGCATTCATCCTGACTATTCTTTCATTTCTACTCTATCACGTGGCACTGGTAGCAATCCGGAGATTACTACCTCTGAGGTCCTACTTTTTAACTTGGCTCCTAACTCCCTAAATTCTGCTTGTAGGACCTCATCCCGTTGTTTTACCTATATCATTGGTGCCTATGTGCACAACGACAACTGGTTGTTCACCCTCCCCTTTCAGAATGTTCTGCAGCCGATCTGAGACATCCCTGACCCGTGCACCTGGGAGGCAACATACCATTCGGGAGTCTCGTTTTCGACCACAGAACCACCTATCTACTCCCCTTACAATCGAATCCCCTATGACTATAGCCCTTCCACTCTTTCTCCCGCCCTTCCGAACAGCAGAGCCAGCCACGGTGCCATGATCCTGGCTACTGCTGCCTTCCCCTGGTGAGCCATCTCCCTCAACAGTATCCAAAACGGTATACCTGTTTTGGAGGGAGATGACCGCAGGGGACACCTGCGCTGCCTTCCTGCTCTTTCTCTGCCTTTTGGTCACCCATTCCCTTTCTCCCTTAGCAATCCTAATCTGCGGTGTGACCAATTCGCTAAACGTGCTATCCATGACCTCCTCAGCATCGCGGATGCTCCCAAGTGAGTCTATCCGCAGCTCCAGAGCCGTCATGCGGTCTAACAAGAGCTGCAGCTGGACACACTTCCAGCACGTGAAGGAGTCAGGGACATCAGAACAGGAACAGGCCATTCGGCCCTCCAAGCCTTGATGCCTGCCAAAACTAAAACCTTCTGCACTTCCGGGGTCCGTATCCCTCTATTCCCATCTTATTCATGTATTTGTCAAGATGCCTCTTAAATGTCGCTATCGTACCTGTTTCCACCACCTCCCCCGGCAGCAAGCTCCAGGCACTCACCACCCTCTGTGTAAAGAACTTGCCTCGCACATCCCCTCTAAACTTTGCCCCTCGCACCTTAAACCTATGTCCCCTAGTAACTGACTCTTCCACCCTGGGAAAAAGCTTCTGACTATCCACTCTGTCCATGTCGCTCACAACTTTGTAAACCTCTATCATGTCGCCCCTCCACCTCCATCGTTCCAGTGAAAATAATCCGAGTTTATCCAACCTCTCCTCATAGCTAATACCCTCCAGACCAGGCAACATCCTGGTAAACCTCTTCTGTACCCTCTCCAAAGCCTCCACGTCCTTCTGGTAGTGTGTCTTATCCAGTATCCTGGCAACCTCCTTGATTACTATTGATTTAGCAATCCTTGGTAACCACCACTCTAATGTACTTTTATTTATTTTTATTTAGAGATACAGCACTGAAACAGGCCCTTCGGCCCACCGATTCTGTGCCGACCATCAGCCACCCATTTATACTAATCCTACATTAATCCCATATTCCTACCACATCCCCACCTATACGAGGGGCAATTTATAATGGCCAATTTACCTATCAACCCGCAAATCTTTGGCTGTGGGAGGAAACCGGAGCACCCAGCGAAAACCCACGCGGTCACAGGGAGAACTTGCAAACTCCGCACAGGCAGTAAACAGAATTGAACCCGGGTCGCTGGAGCTGTGAGGCTGCGGTGCTAACCACTGCGCCACGGTTTCATAAAATACTGTCTGATCTGCTAAGTACTCCTACAATTTTCTGTTTTTATTTCAGGTTTCCAGCATCTGCAGTATTTTGTTTTTCTACATGTGTAACAGTGGAGTGTATATATAGATAGACACAGAGAGAGGGAGAAAGAGGAAAGGGTACGCTCAGTTTCCACGTGTGCGCTGACGACAACCAGTTCCACCTCACTACCACCTTTCTCTCGACTCCTCCACTATTGCTAAGTTATCCAACTGCTTATCCAACATCTAGTACTGGATGAGCAGAAATTTCCTTCAATTAAATATTGGAAAGACTGAAGCCAATGTTTTCAGACCCTGCTCCAAACTCCATTCCCTAGCTTTTAACTCCGTCCCTCTCCCAGCAACTGTCTGAGGCTGAAGCAGTTTGTTAGAAATCTGTCTCACATTTGACCCCAGCTCAGCTTCTGACCTCAGTTGTGCCATCACTAACACCGCCTATTTCCACCTCCATAACATCGCCCAACTTGCCACAGCTCTCCCCCCACCACCACACACCCCCCCCCTGCCCCTTCCACCTCATCTCATCTGCTGTTGAAACCCTCATCTACGTCTTTGTTACTTCTTAGATCTTAGACCAGAGCGGCGACGGACCTGGGAGGAGGCGAATCCGGAGCAGGACCTGGAGAAATAAAGAGCGGGGCTCGAGGCCCTCACCTACCTCAGACCAGAGCAGCGGCAGTCGGCAGCTCTCTCACTGTGTCAGCGTGCACTAGGTTTCAAAACAGGGAAAAAACTACCAGTGATATCACGGGAAATCTGTAAGCTGATTGGTTCGGTAAGTAACAGCTGTTATTACCTGTAAATAGCTTTTAACAAGGGAAAAAAGTTTTTTTTTTAAAAACCCTCAAATAGCCACCTTGTAAGTGATAAGGTTAGTATTACTAAGGTTTTTTAATGAGTGTAATTTATTAATAATTACTAATTAGAATAGTGCTATTTGGACAGAGTCAGGCTGTGAATTGTGTGTGAGGGATTTTACTTGTCTTTCTTTTCCTTTCTGCCTTTTCAGCCTCCACCATAAAGGGGAAGAAGCTGATTGGTAAGTAACTGGTAAGTTATTCCACTTATTACATTTGCAATAGTAAGTTTGTAAAGCGAAGTAATGTCAGGGCAGTTTGGCCGAGTGGAATGTGCCTCCTGTGGTATGTGGGAAGTCGTCCTTGTGTCCTTGATGAACACATCTGCAGCAAGTGTCACCGGCTGCAGAAGCTTGAGCTCCGGGTTTCAGAACGCGAGCGGTGGCTGGAGTCACTGTGGCACATCTGTGAGGCAGAGAACTACGTGGATAGCACGTTTCAGGAGGTAGTCACCCCGGAGCTTAAGAGAGCAGGCAGAGAGGGACTGGGTGGCTGCCAGACATACAAGAAGGTCGAGGCAGGTAGTGCAGGAGTCCCCGGAGAGCGTCCCACTTTCTAACCGGTATTCAGTTCTGAGTACCGATGGGAGAAAGCGTTCCTCAGGAGAGTGCAGCAAGAGTCATGACCAGAGCACCATGGGTGGCTCAGCTGTGCAACGAGGGAGGAGAAATGATAGGAAATAGTGATAGAGGATTCTAGGGTTAGGGGAACAAATAGGCGTTGCTGTGGTCGCAGACGTGATTCCAGGATAGTATGTTGCCTTCCTGGTGCAAGGGTCATGGATATCACCAAGTGGCTACAGAGCATTCTGGAGGGGGAGGGTGCACAGCCAGAGGTTGTGGTCCATATTGGCACCAACGATATAGGAAGAAAGAGGGATGAGGTCCTGCAGGCTGCGTTTAGGGAGTTAGGAATGAGATTAGCAAGCAGGACCTCAAAGGTAGTAATCTCCAGATTATTCCCAAGGCCACATGTTAGTGAGTAAAGAAATAAGAAAATACACTGATGAATGCGTGGCTGGAGAGATGGTGCAGGAGGGAGGGCTTCTTATTTCTGGAGCATTGGGACCGGTTCTGGGGAAGGTGGGAATTATACAAGCCGGACATTCTGCACCTGAACAGGACTGGGACAAATATCCTTGCAGGAAGATTTGCTAGTGCTGTTGGGGATGATTTAAACTAGCTTGGCAGGGGGATGGGAACCTGAGCGCAGTCTTAGATAAGACAATTTCAGGGCAGGGAACAGGAGGCAGAAAGTTAGCGAGTGACTCTGAAAGTCAGAAGAAGCAAAGGTTAAAAAGTGTGCAGCACAGGAATTTGGCAGTGTTAAAGGGTATTTATTTAAATGCAAGGAGGATAGTAAATAAAGCCGATGAGCTGAGGGCACAGATAAACACATGACATCATGATATCATTGCTGTAACGGAAACCTGGCTTAGGGAGGGGCAAGAATGGCAGCTCAACATCCCTGGATATAGAGTTTTCAGGCAGGATAGAGAGGGAGATAAAAAAAGAAGGGGTGTAGCATTATTAGTTAAGGAATCAATAACAGCTTTGAGGAGGGATGATACGCTAAATGAATCAAATGAGGTCATTTGGGTTGAGCTCAGAAATAAAATAAAAAAAGGGGCAGCCACACCACTAGGAGTGTATTCTAGACCCCCAAATAGTGAGAGGGAGATAGAAGAACAAATATGTAAGCAAATTTCTGAGTGCAAAATCTATAGGGTAATAATAGTTGGGGATTTCAACTACCCCAAATCAACTGGGATACAAACAGTGTGAAGGGCACAGAGGGGACAAAATTCTTGAACTATTTTCAAGAGAACTTTTTTAGCCAGCACGTAACAAGTCCAATGAGAGGGGCACAATTCTAGATTTAGTCTTCGGTAATGAAGCTGGGCAAGTGGAGGAAGTAACAGTGTGTGACCATTTTAGAGATAGTGACCATAATACAGTTAGTTTAATATAATCATGGAAAAGGACAAAGATAAAACAGGAGTAAAAGTTCTAAATTGAAAGAAGGCCGATTTTAAGAAACTGAGAGGTGACCTGCTGAAAGTGGACTGGATACAGCTACTTGAAGGAAAATCAATGGCAAACCAGTGGGAGGCATTCAAAAGCGAGATACCTCAGACACAATATAGGCATGTCCCCATAAAGATAAAGGGTGGTACAGCCAAATCTAGAGGCCCCTGGTTATCTAGAAGCTTACAGGGTAAGTTAAAGCAGAAAAAGAAAGCTTATGATCACAAAAAACTGAATACTTTAGAAAGCCTAGAGGAGTTTAGAAAGTGCAGGGGTGAAGTAAAAAAGGAAATTAGAAAAGCAAAGAGAGGACATGAAAAATCATTGGCTGGTAAAATCAAGGAAAACCCAAAGATGTTTTATCAGTACATTAAGAGCAAGAGGATAACTAAGGAAAGGGTAGGGCCTATCAGAGATGTACAAGGAAACTTATGCTTGGATGCAGAAGATGTGGGCTGGGTTCTTAATGAGTTTTTTGGCTCTGTCTTCACAAAGGAGAGGGTTGATGTAGACTTTGTAGTTAACGAGAAGGAGTGTGAAATATTAAATATGATAAGCATAATGAGAGAGGAAGTATGAGAGGGTCTGACATCCTTGAGAGTGGATAAATCACCAGGGCCGGATAGATTGCATTCCAGATTGTTAAAGGAAGCCAGGGAGGAAATAGCAGATGTGCTGAGAATCATCTTCAAATCCTCACTAGATACAGGAGAGGTACCAGACAATTGGAGGTCTGCGAACGTTGTACCATTGTTTAAAAAGGGTGCAAAGGATAGGCAAAATAATTATAGGCCAGTCAGTCTGACCTTGGTGATGGGTAAATTGTTAGAATCTATTCTGAAGGACAGGATAAACTGCCACATAGAAAGGCACGGATTAATCAGGGATAGTCAGCATGGATTTGTTAAGTGAAGGTCATGTCTTACTAACTTAATTGAGTTTTTCAGGAAGTAACAAGGAGGATTGATGAGGGTAGTGCAGTGGATGTGGTCTACATGGATTTTCATAAGGCATTTGACAATGTCCCACATGGCAGACTGGTCAGTAAAATGAAAGCCCATGGAATACAGGGGAATATGGCAGGTTGGATCCAGAATTGGCTCAGGGCCAGGAAACAAAGGGTAGTAATTGACAGATGTTTTTGTGTTGGAAAGCTGTTTACAGTGGCATTCCACAGGGCTCAGTGTTGTGTCCCTTGCTGCTTGTGGTATATATTAATGATTTGGACTTAAATGTGGGAGGCATGATTGGGAAATTTGCTGATGACACAAAAATTGGCCGTGTAGTTAATAGTGAAGAGGATAGCCATAGACTCCAGAATGATATCAATGGTTTGGTTGAGTGGGCGGAAAAGTGGCAAATGGAATTCAATCCAGAAAAGTGTGAGGTAATGCATTTGGGGAGGGGCAAATAAAGTGAGGGAATACACAATAAACGGGAGGATATTGAGAGGGGTAGAAGAAGTGAGACCTTGGAGTGCATGTCCACAGGTCCCTGAAGGTGGCAGGACAGGTAGATAGAGTGGTGAAGAAGGCATATGGAATGCTTTCCTTTATTGGCCTAGGTATAGAATTCAAAAGCAAGGATGTAATGCTGGTACTGTATAAAACACTGGTTAGGTCACAGCTGGAGTATTGTGTACAATTCTGGTCACCACATTACAGGAAGGACATAATTGCTCTGGAGAGAGTACAGAGGAGATTTACAAGAATTTTGCCAGGGCTTGAAAGTTGCAGCTATCAGGAAAGATTGAATAGGCTAGGGTTGTTTTCCTTAGAACAGAGGAGACTCAGGGATGACTTAATTAAGGTGTACAAAATTATGAGGGACCTAGATAGAGTAGTCAGGAAGGACCTGTTTCCCCTAGCAAAGAGGTCAATTACCAGGGGGCACAGATTTAAAGTGACTGCTGGAAGGATTAGAGGGGACATGAGGAAAAACATTTTCACCCAGAAACCCTCCAAGATATCTGTGCTCCTCTAATTCTGGCCTCTTCTGCATCCCTGATTTTACTCGCTCCATCATTGGTGACTATGCCTTCAGTTGTCTAGGCCCCAAGCTCTGGAATTCCCTCCCTACACCTCTCCACCTCTCTTTCCACCTTCAAGATAGTCCTTAAAACCTTTGATCAAGTTTATGGTCAGTGGCCTGAATACTTCTTTATGTCGTTCAATGTTAAAGTTTGTTTTAAAATGTTCCTGTGAAGCACCTTGACACGTTTTATGAGATTAAAGACGCTGAATGAACGGACAGAGAGTAAAGGTAAGAGTGTAAATGACTAGAGAAAGAGAGATGCAGTAAATTGATGCAGAGAGAAGAATAGAGGGTAAATGGATAAAGAAAGATTGAAGGAACGGCCGTAAATGGATAGAAAGTGTAGCGCAGAGTAAATAAATAAATCAAATGAGCGGGAATGGTAGAGTGGAAATGAAGAGAGACAAGAAGAGCAAAGAGAGAGGGAGAGACTGATCGGATATGATTTGAGATAGAGAGTGAGAGCGTAAGTTTGGGGTTAAATGGATGGACAGGATAAAGAAGGGTTGGAGTTAAATGGATCCCAGGCAATAACCATCTCCAACAAGAGAAAATCCAACCATCTCTATAGACATTCAACATATTATTATCGCTGAATACCCCACCATCAACATCCTAGGGGTTACCATTGACCAGAAACTGAACTGGACCAGCCACATAAAAGTTGAAGCTCGAAGAACAGATCAGAGGCTGGTAATTCCTGTCTCCCTAATGCCTGTCCACCATTCACAAGGCACAAGTCAGGAGTGTAATGGAATAGTCTCCACTTGCCTGGATGGGTGCAGCTCTAACAACACTCAAGAAGCCTGAGACCATCTAGGACAAGGCAGCTCGCTTGATCGACACCTCATCCACTACCTTCAACATTTACTCCCTCCACCATCATCGCACAGTGGCAGCAGTGTGTACCATCTACAAGACGCACTGCAGCAATTCATCAAGGCTCCTTCGACAGCACCTTCCAAACCTGCGACCTCTACCAACTAGAAGGACAAGGGCAGTAGATGCATGGGAACACCAGGACCTGCACGTTCCATTGAAACATAGAAAATAGGAGGAGCAAGCCATTCGGCCCTGCTCAGCTATTCAAAAAAGATCATGGCCGATTGTCTAATTCAGTACCTGTTCCCACTTTTTCCCCATATCCCTTGATCCGTTTGGCATTAAGAAATATATCTATCTACCTCCTTAAATATATTTAATTATTTGGCCTCCACTGCCTTCTGCGGTAGAGAATTCCACAGGTTCACCACCCTCTGAGTGAAGAAATTTCTCCTCATCTCGGTTCTAAATGGCATACCCCGTATCCTGAGACTGTGACCCCTGGTCCTGGACTCCCCAGCCATCGGGAACATCCTCCCTGCATCTAGTCTGTCCAGTCCTGTTAGAATTTTATAGGTTTCTATGAGATCCCCTCTCATTCTTCTCAACTCTGGTGAATATAGGCCTAGTCGACCCAATCTCACCTCATACCTCAATCCTGCCATCCCAGGAAATCAGCCTAGTAAATCTTCTTTGAACTCCCTCCATAGCAAGAACATCCTTCCTCAGATAAGGAGACCAAAACTGCACACAATACTCCAGATGTGGGCTCACCAAGGCCCTGTATAACTGCAGTAAGACATCCTTGCTCCTGTACTCAAATCCTCTTGCAATGAAGGCCAACATACCATTCTCTTTCCTAACTGCTTGCTGCACCTGAATGCTTGCTTTCAGCGACTGGTGTACAAGGACACTCAGGTCTCGTTGCAGCTCCCCCTTTCCCAATCTATCACCATTCAGATAATAATCTGCCTTTCTGTTTTTACAACCAAAGTGGATAACCTCACATTTATCCGTGTTATACTGCATCCGCCATGCATTTGCCCACTCACCCAACTTGTCCAAGTCACATTGGAGCCTCTTTGCATCCTCCTCACAGCTCACATTCCCCCCCAACTTTGTCTCGTCTGCAAACTTGGAAATGTTACATTTGGTTCCCTCACCCAAGTCATTAATAAATATTGTGACTAGCTGGGGCCCAAGCACTGATCCCTGCAATACCCCACTAGTCACTGCCTGCCACGCGGAAAAAGACCCATTTATTCCTACTCTCTGCTTCCTGTCTGTCAGCCAATTCTCAATCCATGCCAGTATATTATCCCCAATCCCATGTGCTTTAGTTTTGCACACTAACCCCTTACGTGGGACCTTATCAAAAGCCTTCTGAAAATCCAAATACATCACATCCACTGGTTCTCCCTTATCTATTCTACTGGTTACATCCTCAAAAAACTCCAGTATTGTTAAGCATGATTTCCCTTTCGTAAACCCATGCTGACTTTGTCCAATCCTGTTTATGCTTTCCAGGTGTTCTGCTATCACATCCTTTATCATAGACTCCTGCATTTTCCCCACTGCTAATTTAAGGCTAACTGGTCTGTAATTCCTTGTTTTTCCTCTCCCTCCTTTTTAAAATAAATTTACCCTCCAAGTCACACACCATCCTGACTTGGAAATATATCACTGTTCCTTCATTGTCAGTGGGTCAAAATCCTGGAACTCCCTTCCTAACAGTACTGTTGGTGTAGCAAGGACAGCAGCAGTTCAAGAAGGCAGCTCACCACCACCTTCCCAAGGCCAATTAGTGATGGGCAACAACATTCACATCCCATGAATAAAAAAAAGGAGAGAGTGAGAAAGTTCGGGGTTAAATAGTGATCCTTATATTGGTGGGATGGAGTTCGAGGTGTGTGCACAGTGTTAGACACTCACTTCCTTGATTCAGCCACAAAGTGTGAGGTAATGGACAATCAGTGTCATCTGTGGAAATCTGGGCAGCACTCCTGCACTTTGCTGCTCTAAGTGAAAACAAGTCTTTTAATATCACTGTTAGCAGTTATGCTGGTCCCAGTGCCCACAGCTCTCCTTCCTATTCCTGTAATAATACAGCTTGAGGCTAGAATTGGAAATCAGCCACCAATGGGATTGTTATATTAGCAGCAGGATGAGTGGGCTCAGTTAAGACTACTGACACACTGACAGAGGTTCAACCATGCATTGAGGCCAGCTCAGTGTGAGCCTGAACTGAAGGCTCCTGGAGGAGCAGTGAAAGCAGCAAAGGGTAATGAAAATGAGGTGGAGGGTAGAGGTTTGCTCAGGCATGCAGCAAACAAGCTAAATACAGCTTCACAAATTCAGAACATCTGGCAAACACATTCTGTGGCACTGGGCATTTAAAATTAGGCACATCACCAGGATGTGCGAGTAAACAGCATCCCCACAGACATGGCGTAGAACTCTAGTGGAAAGTACATAGTGAAACAGAGGGGCCTGGGCTGTCCCAGCTTCCAGCTATACTGATACTCTCAGAATGTTTCACTCTGAGTGGGACGTTAAGGTCCCAGGACAGGGAGGTGTCTGTCTGTGTGCATCTATGTGTGTGCATCTGTGTATCTCCAGGATAGGGGTGTGTGTGTGTGTGTGTGTATGGGGGTTGGGGGAATGTGTGGATGTATGTAGGCCCAGGCCACAGGGACAGATGAGTTGGACGGCAGCGGCAGGGGGGGGCGGGGGTGCAGATTTAGGCCCAGGACAGCAAACCAGTCAATACCATCATTCCTCTATGAGGTTCACACTCCGTAACACAGGAAGTTTCAAGACTCTGAAACAGAAATGCAGCAAAAGGAGAATTTGAGATATGGGTTCGAAGGAAGGGTTCGTCTCTCAGAGAGAAGAGTTCAATAGAAGGGTAGGGGTGCTAGAGGGAGGGGTCAATAGAATGGTTACGATGCTCAAGAGAGGCCTTTGATTGGTGGGTTAGAGTCTTGGGGCACGGTTCAATAAGGTTAAAGGCATTTACGGAAGGGGATCTATGGAAGGTTTAAAGTCATGAAGGGAGGGGCTCGATGGTTGTGTTACAGCCCTAGAGACTGCGGCTCCTATGGAAGGGTTCAAATCCAAGTGGGAGGAGATTGATGGAAATGTTAGGCTGCTAGAGGAGAGCTTTATTGGAAGTGAGACAGTCCAAACAGAGCAAGTTCGATTGCAGGGATAAGGTCCTCGATAGCAGGGAATGATGGAAGCGTTAGAGGGCTAGGGGGAGAACATCGGAACATAAGAAATAGGAGCAGGAGTAGACCATTTAGCCCCTTGAGCCTGCTCCACCATTCAATATGATCACGGCTGATTTTCTGCCCCAACTCCACTTTCCCGCCCATTCGCCATCTGCCTTGATTCCCTGAGACACCAAAAATCAGTCTACGTCAGCCTTAAATATATTCAACAATGGAGCATTCACAAACTCTGGGATAGAGAATTCCAAAGATTCACAACTCTCTGACTGAAGTAATTTCTCCTCATCTCAGTCCTGAATGATTGACCATTTATCCTGACACTGTGCCTCAGTGTCTAGATTCCCCAGCCAGGGAAACAACCTCTGTGTCTACCCTGTCAAGCCCCTTCAGAATCTTGTATGTTTCAATGAGATCACTTCCCATTCTTCTAAACTCCAGAGAGTATAGGCCCAGTTTACTCAGCCTTTCATCACAGGACAACCCTGTCATCCAAAGAACCAATCTAGAAGGGATTGATGGAAAAGTTAGACGGTCAGGGTTCAGGTTCGATGGAAGCATGAGGAACTTGGGAGGTGTTCAACGGAAGGGTCAGAGTATGCCCTGGACAGCTGTTTAGAAGAGTTGGCACTCTAGAGGGAGGGAGGGCCTTCGATGGGAGGATCAGAGTCCTAGAGGAAGGGATTCAATTGAAGGGTTAGGGTCCCAGAGGATGGGGTTTGACAGAAGTGTTAAAGTGCTAGAGAAAGGGACTCATCCATGGAAGTGTAAGGGTGCTACACTGAGGGATTCATTGGAAGGGTTAGGGTCCTGGACAGAGGTGTTCAGTGGATGGGTTAGTGTCCCAGAGGGAGGGTTAGGGTTATGGCTGGGGTTAGGGTTAGAGTTATGGTCATGGTTAGGATTAGCAGTTAGGGTTAGGGAAGGGTATTCAGGCAGCATGGTGGGGGAGAGGGTGGAATCCTCCCCTCTTCTGTTACATACCTATTTCTGATTTTCATAAGGGGTTAGAGTTTGATGGTTGCAATGCCCTTTCCTCAGCAGTATTATTCTCAATCCACAAGTGTACCAGTGCATTTCTGTATTTCTTTATGCTGATCAGAGACTAAAATTGAAAGCTTTTGATATTCTGACACCTCCACTCTGACTTAGTGGTAGTCATCAAGAAAACCCCAACCATTGCCTATTTGATCGGCATCCAGGATGTGGCTGGCAAGGCCACATTTATTGCCCCTCCCAGGTAACTCAGAGTGTAGCAATGAGACACTACAACAAAGAGTTTTCTTACACACCACAGATGGCACCAAGTGTCAGTTATATAGGCTGAGACTGGAGTCACCTATAGGCCAGACCAGATAAAGATGGCAAATCCCCTGAACAACATTA
The DNA here is from genome assembly GCF_036365525.1 of Heterodontus francisci. NCBI lineage: Eukaryota > Metazoa > Chordata > Chondrichthyes > Heterodontiformes > Heterodontidae > Heterodontus > Heterodontus francisci. The sequence goes on from NC_090395.1 coordinate 14,281,986, forward strand.
GCAAACGACTCGGGTTTTTACAAGAATCCAGCAAAATTTTATGGTCACTGTCCACTATCAGCCACAAACAAGCAGATTATTAATTTAACTCCACACCTTCTCACACTTGGAGAGAAACTCCTGAACCTACCCCCACCGTGCCTCTGCACCCCCTCCCTCCTCCCCGCCACCTCTTGTCCCTGTCCCAGCACCAAAACTATTCCACGCCACTACAGCCAGTTAGCTCCAGCTCACTGTTAGCTTCCCGCCCGTGGGACACTGTCTCAGATGCTGGCCCCAGCTGGAGTTCCTCACTCCCTTTCCCATCCTGAGACCACTTTTCCAGGGGAAGGATCTCAGGACATCTGGACTCAGACCTGAACACAGTTTGTACTAAAGGTACTGCACACAATGAAAACAGTACAAAGTTTTAGACAGCCATTCTAGGTCAAAGTACTTACTTCACTCTCTCCCAGTTCTTTCTCTCTATCTCTGTTTGCGTCTTTCTCTGTCTCCCACAACTCTCTCTCTTCATTTCATTTTTTATCTCAATCCATTCTCTTTTCCCTCTCTCTCTATCCATTACCCTCTCTCTTCATTCTCGTCTGTTTCACTATCCATTCCTCTCTCCCTCTCTATCCATTCCTCTCTTTCTCTATCCATTTCCCCATGTCTGTTTTTCTATCTATTCCTCTCTCACTAGCTGTTCCTCTCTCTCTATCCATTCTTCCCTCTCTCGATTGGCTCTCCTCTCCCTATCTGTTTCTCTCTAACCATTCCTCTCTGTCTATCCATTTCCCTGTCTCTCTCGCTCTGTCTATCCATTCCCTTGTTTTTCTCTGTCTGTCTATCCATTCCCCAATGTCTCTGTTTCTCTATCCATTCCCCTCTCCCTTTCTGTCCATTCCCTGGTCTCTCTCTCTTTCAATCTATATCAATGTCTTGGATGAAGGAACCAAATGTATGGTTGCTAAATTTGTTGATGACACAAAGGTAGGTAGGAAAGCTGTCAACCGGACATAAAAAGTCTATAAAGGGATTTAGATAGATTAAGTGAGTGGACAAAAAATTGGCAAATGGAATATAATGTGGGAAAATGGAACTTGTTCAATTTGACAGGAAGAATAGAAAAGCAGAATGTTATTTAAATGGAGAGAGACTGCAGAACTTGGTGGTGCAGAGGGATCTGGGTGTCCTGGCACAGGAATCACAAAAAGTTGGTATGCAGGTGCAGCAAAACAAACCTTCCAAACCCGCGACCTCTACCAACTAGAAGGACAAGAGCAGCAGATGCGTGGGAACACCACCACCTGCAATTTCCTCTCCAAATCACACACCATCCTGACTTGGAACTATATCGCCGTTCCTTCACTGCCGCTGGGTCAAAATCCTGGAACTCCCTTCCTAACAACATTGTGGGTGTACCTACCTCACTTGGACTGCAGCGGTTCAAGAAGGCAGCTCACCACCACCTTCTCAAGGGCAATTAGGGATGGGCAATTAGGACTGGACAATAAATGCTGGCCTAGCCAGTGATGCACTCATCCCCATAAATGAATTTTTAAAAATGATTAGAAGTGAGAGTGACTGCCCTTGACAATGAAGGCAGCATTTGACCGAGTATGGCATCAAGGAGCCCTTGCAAAACTGGGGTCAAAAGGAATCAGGGGGAAAACTCTGTCCTGTCGGAGTCATACCTAATGCAAAGGAAGATGGTTGCGGTCGTCATCTCAGTCTCAGGCCATCACTGCTGCAGGTCCTCAGGGTAGTGTCCTAGGCCCAACCATATTCAGCTGCTTCATCAATGGCCTTCCCTCAATCATAAAGTCAGAAGTGGGGATGTTCACTGATGATTGCACAATGTTCAGCACCATTCATGACTCCTCAGATACTGAAGCAGCCCATGTCCAGATGCAGCAAGACCTGAACAATATCCAGGCTTGGGTTGATAAGTGGCAAGTAACATACCCACTACACAAGCACCAGGCAATGGCCATCTCAAACAAGAGAGAATCTAACCATCTCCCCTTGACGTTCAATGGCATTACCATCGCTAAATCCCCCATTATCAACATCCTGGGGATTACCATTGAACATAAACTGAACAGGACCAGCCACATAAATACTGTGGCTACAAAAGCTGGTCAGAGGCTGCGAATTCTGTGGCAAATAACTCACCTCCTGTTTCCCCAGTGCCTTTCCACCATTTACAGGGCACAAGTCCGGAGAGTGATGGAATACTCTCCACATGCCTGGATGGCAACCAACAACACTCAGGAAGCTTATCATCCAGAACAAGGCAGCCCACTTGACTGGCACCCCATCCACTTCCTCTATGCCATAATTTTTTTGATCATATTATTGCCCATCAGAAGGTGGTGGTGAGCTGCCTTCTTGAACCGCTGCAGTCCACGTGGGGTAGGTACACCCACAGTGCTGTTAGGAAGGGAGTTCCAGGATTTTGACCCAGCGACAGTGAAGGAACAGCGATATAGTTCCAAGTCAGGATGGTGTGTGACTTGGAGGGGAACTTGCAGGTGGTGGTGTTCCCATGCATTTGCTGCCCTCGTCCTTCTAGGTGATAGAGGTCACGCGTTTGGAAGGTGCTGTCAAAGGAGGCTTGGCGAGTTGCTGCAGTGAATCTTTACATGGTACACACTGCTGCCACTGTGCATCAGTGATGGAGGTTTTTTTTTTCCCATTTGTTTCATGGCATGGGGGCATTACTGGCAAGGCCAGCATTTGTTGCCCATCCCAAATTTCCCTTGAGAATGAATGTATAAGGTGATGGATGGGGCACCAATCAAGCAGACTGCTTTGGCCTGGATGGTGTCGAGCTTCTTGAATGTTGTTAGAGCTGCATCCATCCAGGCAAGTGGAGAGTATTCTATCACACTCCTGACTTGTGTCAGGTAGATGGTGGACAGGCTTTGGTGATTCAGGAGGTGAGTTACTCACCACAGGATTTCCAACCTCTGACCTGCTCTTGTAGCCACAGTATTTATATGGCTACTCCAGTTCAGTTTCTGGTCAATGGTAGCCACCAGGGTGTTGATGGTGTGGGATTCAGCAATGGTAATACTGTTGCTAGGACCACTGCTTTTTTGACATATATAAATGACTTGGATTTTGGAATACAGAGTCAAATTTCAAAATTTGATACTAAACTTGGAAGTGTGGCAAACAATCAACTGCAACAGGAGATAGATAGGCTCACAGAATGGGCAGACAAGTGGCAGATGGAATTTAATGCAGAAAAGAGAGAGATGATGTATTCTGGCAGAAGGGATAGGATGAGGCAATGTGGCCTAAACAGCATGTTCTAAAGAGTGTGCAGGGACAGAGGGATCTGGATGTTCATGTGCATAAGCAGGGAAGTTATGCTGAACCTTTACAAAGCTCTGGTTAGGCCACAACTAGAGCCCAGTTCTGGTCACCACATTTTGTGAACAATGTGAGGGCCATTGAGAGGGTGCAGAGGAGATTTACCAGAATGGTTCCAGGGATGAGGGGCTTAATTTTATGGGCCCCACTGAGACAGGTTTGGAGTCAGTGGGGTCAGGGGTAGGGTGGGGTGGGGAGGGGAGGGGGAGTCGCCCATAGGATTGTGACAGAAGGTGGGGGCAGAGAGCCCATCAGCTCCCCGTCACAACATAATTTTGCCAGGGGCAAGATAGGCTAACGGCAGCCTTAGCACCCAGAGGTATATTGAGGCCTTTAAGTGGCCTATTAGCAGTCTCTTCCTACTGCCTCTGGAGAAAACCTCCACCACACAGGGAGGTCATCCAGTAAAACAAGGCAACTTCCCTAATGGCTTGCAGGGGGCGGCCTGCTCCGTGGCCACAGAGCACCCCCACCAAGAAAACCTGCAACTCACTGAACCCTCCCACCCCTACTTACCGGGGGCTGTCGGCCTGACCCCAGCAACCCCACTGTTAAGCAGGCAGATGTCCAGTCACCAAAATAAGGACCAATGACAGTCTCTGATCCACAACTGTTTTATCGTTTCGTTTCGCCTCGCCTCGCCTCGCCTCCCAGCATTTTAAATATTGTCACCGCCTCACTTACCTGAGGTCTGGGTTTCCAGCACCGGGCCTGGGTTCAAGGCCTTTGCATTACCGGCAGTAGCCATCGCTCCCAGTGGCACTGGCGATACTGTGAGCTGACAGCCTGTGATTGGCTGGCATCTTTTGGAGGTGAAATCCCCATCTCTAAAGGGACGGGGAACGGCCTGGCACTACAGTATCGCTCTGAGGTGGCTCCAGCAGGCTGAGGCAGGATTCCCCACGACATTTTGGCCCTGCACTGGGAGCTCCGCCGTGGGCACAAGATCCAGCCTGAGAGATTTTAGCTTCAAGGTTGGGTTGGAGAAGCTGGGGTTGTTCTCCTTGGAGCAAAGGAGATTGAGGGGAAATTTGGTAGAGGTGTACAAGATTATGACAGGCTTAGATTGAGGTAGACAAAGAAAAGCTGTTCCCGTTAACTAATGGTACAAAGACTAGGGGACACCGATTTAAGGTTTTGGGCAAGAGATGCGGGGGAAACATGAGGAAGAACATTTTTATGCAGCAAGTGGTAATGACCTGGAACTTGCTGCCTACGAGGGTGGTGGAAACAGAGACAATCAATGATTTCAAAAGGAAATTGGATGGGCACTTGAGATAAACTTGCAAGGCTCCAGGAGAGGGGGAAATGGGACTGTTTAGATTTCTCTACAGAGAGCTGGCATGGACTGATGGGCCGAATGGCTTTCTTCTATGATGTAATGACTCTATCGGCTGGATTTAATGGGCCCTCTGGAGATGGGCTAGGAGGCGGGGTGGGGGCCATAGAATTGTGATGGGATTGGGGGGGACCGAAGGGCCCGTCGCACTGCAATTTAGTCAGGGGTGGGATAGGCCGAAGACGGCCTTCCGCCCAGAGGCCAATTGAAGCCCTTAAGTGACTGATGCCCCAGCGACCCCGCGTCACTTAACTTGGATCCGGGTATCCAGCACTGGGCCTGACTCTGAGGTCTCTGCAGTATCGGCAGTGGCCACCGCTCCCAGTGGCGTTGCTGATACTGTGGAGCTGCCGGCCTTCTGAATGGCTGACAGCTCTTGGAGGCGGGATCCCCATCTTTAAAGGGACTGAGATCCCAGCGCCCGGGCTGCTAAGTACCTGGACGCTGTTAAATAGAGCCGGGGGTGGGAATGAGCTGCGAACGACCACGGGGGGGGGGGGGGGGGGGGGGGTGGTGGGGGTGTTCCCACCGCCTTTTCAGCCCGGAACCAGCTCCACTAAGTTCAGCCCTATGACTCTATGAATGTCAAGATGAAGCTCGATCCAAGTGATCGTGGCAGCAAATAAAAACCTGAACAAAGAGTTTCCACTTTGGGTGCGTTTGGTGCACTGAGCATAAACTGCATTCGTTTTAAGAACTATGTTTTTTGCTGGGGTTCTCACTCAACCTCATTTGCATATCGCCAAACAAAAAATCTGCCAAGCAATCAGCCAGCATTCTAAAATGTTTTTTTTTTTAATTGTATTAATAAACATTCTTTGATATATTTAAAAGTGGTAACTCAGTGCTGTTTTATTATTTAACTGAAATTTGATTTGTGAAAATCTTTTTGATCAGTGTCTAGTCCACCACCTGTGAGTAACCCAATTTTAAATAACAGAAAGTAATTAAAAAAGCTGTACAGAACCACATGAGTTACACTGGGGTACAGCGATCAGTATCTTAGTAAATTAAAAAGATTAAAAGTTTTTAAAAGGTGTCCCTGCACCCCAAAAAAGCTTGGTTTTTGGAGACTCCTTGAAGGCCTGTACACAGGTAAGTTAAAAGAGGTTAATGTGTAGATGGTGCAGGGAGGACCTCAGATCCCTGGGGCATTGGCACCAGTTCCACAGCAGGAGGGACATTCAAGTTTACACTTCAAAAGAACTGGGACCAATATCCTCTTGAGAATAACTAGCATACTGTGGGGAGGGTCTAAGTTAACCTGTCAGCGTGAGGGCCACCAGTATGAAGCATGAGGAAGGAAAAACAAGGTGCACAAAGGCACCAGACAGAGGAATAATGCAAGGCTGACTATGATGGGTTTGGAGTACATGTGCATAAATGCCCAGAACATGGGGAGTAAGGTTGGTGAGCAGCAGACACATGGGACTATAATGTGGTGGCAATATTGGAGATTTGGCTCAAACAAGAGGGGGAATGGGAACTTAATATTCCTGGCTGCAATGTATTCAGGAAAAATAGGGAAGAAAAAAAGGAGGGGGTGACAGTATTGACTGAATATCCCATTACAGTCTTGGTGAGGGATGATGTAGTTGAGGGTTCAAAAACAGAATCTATTTGGTTAGAATTGAGGAAGAATAGAGGTGGTTACACCAGTGTCTATCAAATAGTGGAAAAAAGCTCAAGGAGTAAACTGACAGGCAATTTATAAAAAGATACAAGAACTATAGAGAAGTGGGAGACTTCAGTTCTCCTAATATAGACCAGAGTAAAGAGGGGGAGAAACTCCTGTAACGTTACAGGAGAACTTACTTCATTGTGTTTCCAACCCAATGAGGAAGGGGGCAATACTAGGACTAGTTCTGGGGAATGAAGTGGGGCAAGTGGAGCACATTTCATTGGGAGATCATTTGGAAATAGTCATCACAATTCATTTGATTTAGAGTCGTTATAGAAAAGGACAAGGTTCAATCAAATGTGAAAAGATCGACTGGATTTGGGTTAATTTCAGTGAGTTGAAAAGGGATCTGGCCCAGGTGGATTGGAATCAAAGATTGGCCGGTAAAAGAAGAAATGAGCAATGGAAGGGTGTTCAAAGTGGAGATACTTCTAGCACGGAGTAGACATGTTCCCACAAGGGGGAAAGGAAGGATATCCAAAACTAAAGCTTTCTCGATGAATAATGATATAGAGATTAAAATGAAACAAGAAAAGGAGCCTCATGATACTTGTCAGGTTCAGTAGAGAACCAAGCAAAATACAAAAGGTATTGGGGAAATCTGAAAAAGGATAATGTCGGGGCAGAGAGTTAATGAGAATAGACTAGTCGGTAATATAAAGGGAACCCAACAGTTACTTTATAAATAAACAGTTAGTAAAAGGGTAGTCAAAGGAAGGGTGGGGTCGATTAGAGACTTAAGGAGGATGCTCTTGTGGAATGAAGCCATAGTTGAGGTACTTACTAATTGAGTACTTTGCATCTGTTTTCACTGAAGGACAGGATGCTGCCAATTTCATAGCAAAGGAGGAGGTGGTAGTTATATAGGATAGGATAAAAATAGATAAATAGGAGCCACTCGCTCAGCTGATGAGTCAGTACTCCTCCATGTTGAACACCACTTGCAGGAAGCACTGAGGGTGGCAAGTGCACAGAATGTACTCTGGGTGGGGGACTTCAATGTCCATCACCAAGAGTGGCTCGGTAGCACCACTACTGACCGAGCTGGCCGAGTCCTAAAGGACATAGCTGCTAGACTGGGTACGCGGCAGGTAATGAGGGAGCCAAGAAGAAGGATAAATCTACTTGACCTCATCCTCACGAATCTATCTGTCATAGATCCATCTGTCCATGACAATATTGGTAGGAGTGACCACCACACAATCCTTGTGAAAACAAAGTCCCAACTTCAAATTGAGGATGCCGACCATCGTGTTGTGTGCCACTACCACTGTGCTAAATGAGATAGATTTCGAATACAGCTAGCAACTCAAGACTGAGCACTCATGAGGCACTGTGGGCCATCAGCAGCAGCAGAATTGTATTCAACCACAAACTGTAACCTCATGCCCTGGCATATCCCCCACTCTACCATTACTATCAAGCCAGTCTGTGTCCATATGCAGCAAGACCTGGACAACATCCAGGCTTGGGCTGATAAGTGACAAGTAACATTTGTGCCTTACAAGTACCATCATTTACAATGACCATCTCCAACAAGAGATAATCTAACCATCTCCCCTTGACATTCAACATGATTACCATTGCTGATTCCCCCACTATCAACATCCTGGGGTTACCATTGAACTGAACCAGCCATATAAACACTGTGACTACAAGAGCAGGTCAGAGGTTGGGAATTCGGTGGTGAGTAACTCACCTCCTGACTCTCCAAATCCTGTCCACCATCTACAGGGTACAAGTCAGGAGTGTGATGGAATACTCTCCACTTGCCTGGATGGGTGCAGTTCCAACAACACTCAAGAAGTTAGACATCATCCAGGACAAAACAGCCCGCCTGATTGGCACCTCATCCACCACCTTCAACATTCACTCCCTTCACCACCGACGCACAGTGGCAGCAGTGTGTACCATCTAAAAGATGCACTGCAGCAACTCACCAAGGCTCCTTCAACAGCACCTTCCAAACCTGAGACCTCTACCACCTAGAAGGTCAAGGGCAGTAGATGCATGGGAACACCACCACCTGCAGGTACCCCTCCAAGTCACACACCATCCTGACTTGGAACTATATCGCCGTTCCTTCACTGTCACTGGGTCAAAATCCTGGAACTCCCTTCCTAACAGCACTGTGGGTGTACCTACCTCACATGGACTGCAGCAGTTCAAGAATGCAGATCACCACCACCTTCTCAAGGGCAATTAGGGATGGGCAATAAATGCTGCCCTGGCCAGCAACACCCACATCCCATGAATGAATTAAAAAACTTAAAAGATTGGTAGCTCTCAAAGTAGAAAAGTGACTCGGTCCAGCTACACTTCTGAGGGAAGTAAGAATGGAGATTGTGAAGATTCTACCATGATGTTCCAATCCTGCTTCGATATGGGAGTGGTGCCAGAGGACTGGAGGATTGTAAATGTTACAGCTCTGCTCAGAAAAGTAGGAGAGGGATAAATGCAGCAACTGCAGGCCAGTCAGCCTAATGTCAGTATTGGGGAAACTTTAAGAGGCATTAATCAGGGCAAAATGAATTAGCATTTGGAAAACTGTGTTAATAAATGACAGCCAGCATGGATTTGTTAAAGACAAACCGTGTTTGACTAACTCGATTGAACTCTTTGATGAAATAATGGATGTTGATGAGGGAGGGCAGTTAATATTGTGTATATGGACTTTCAAAAGGCGTTTGACAAAGTACTATACAATAGATTTGTTGGCAAAAATTAAACCCATGGGAATAAAGAATCAGCAGCAATATGGATAGTAAATTCGCTAAGAGACAGAGAGTAGAGAGTAGTAATGAAGAGGTGTTCAGATTGGAGAGAAATGTGCAGTGGTGTGTTAAACATTGATGAGGATAGTAACAGACGTCAGGAGAAAATAAAAGAGCAAAATAGTATGGATGTTGGAAATGTGAAATGAAAGCAGAGAATGCTGGAAATACTCATCAGGGCTGTGCTCTGTTTATATTTCAGCAGGACTTAGACAGGCTGGTGAAATGAACAGATACATGGCAGATTAAATTTAATGCAGAGAATGTGGAATGAAACATTCTTGATGGTAGAATGAGGAGAGGCAATATGAACTAAATGTACAATTTTAAGGAGCTGCAGGAACAGGGAGGTCTGTGAGTACATGTAAATAAAGCTTTGAAAACAATAGGACAAGTTGAGAAGGATATTCAAACACTGATGGGATCCTTGTTTTATTAGTAAGATGAAAGTACAAAAGAAAGGAAGTTATCTATAAAACACTGGTTAGACCTCTGCTCTCCATTTGTGTCCATTTCTAGGCACCCAGGAAGGATGTGAAGACCTTGGAGAGGCTGCAGAGGAGATTTACTGGAATGATACCAGGATGAGGGACTTCAGTTACATGGAGATAATGGAGAAACTGGGGTTGTTCTCCTTAGAGCAGAGAAGATTAAGAGGAGTTTTGATAGAGGTGTTCCAAATCAGGAAGAGTTTTAAGAGAGTAAATAAGGAGAATCTGTTTTCAGTAGCAAGACGGTTTGGTAACCATATACACTAGCATGGACATGTTGGGCCGAATGGTCTGTTTTTACCGCTGTAAATACTACTATGTAAGCAGGGAACAGATTTAAGGTAAGAGGAAACATGAGGGAAAAATAATGTAGAGAGTGGGTGGTTCTGAACTGGGGTGTGCTGCCTGAAAGGGCGGTGGAAGCAGATTCAGTAATAACTTTCAAAGAGAACTAGATAAAGAGTTCAAAAGGAAGTACCTGCCGAAAGAGCAGGGGGGTGGGTCTAATTGGATAGCTCTTACAGAGAGTTGGCACAGGCACGAGGGGCCGAATGGCCTCCCCCTGTGCTTCATCATTCTAGTATTCATTCCCCTATCCCTGTCTCTCTCTCTCTCTCCGTTCCCCTCTGTCCATTTCTCTTTCCGCTCCTCTATTCATTCTCTCTCTATCCCTTTCTCTTTCTCTCTCCCTCCGTTCCCCTCTCCGCTCTCACTCGGTCACTCACCCAGAAGAAGAGGTTGAATGTGAACACCAGGTACTTCATGCACTTCATTCCACCCGAGATGCTCCCCATGGTGAGCACGGAACAGCGAGTGAGCGCTGCCCCACTCGGCAGTAACTTAGTGGAACAGAGCGGAGTCCGCCCAGAGAGGAGGAGCGCTCAGAGAGGGAGGAACAGAGGGACAGGGGAGAGAGAGAGAGTGAGGGAGGGGGAGGAGGAGAGAGAGAGGGAAAGGGGCAGGTCAGGGAGAGAGAAGGAGATGGATGGAGCGGTGGAGGGAGAAAGCAGGTTGACGGAGTGGTAGAGGGAGATGGAGATACCGGGAAAGCAGAGGGAGGGAAGCTGGGGGAAAAGTAAGGAAACATCTTGTGAACAGTGATCACAATATGATCGATTTAGGTTGAAAGATGAAAGATCCCACACTAACCAAATTTTTTCAGTTAAGTAAGGCTGGCATGGGAGGAATGAGACAGAGGCAGAGCAGGTTAAACTGGGCTGAACAGGTAAAACTACACGAAAAAGTGGGAGGTATTGAAAGAAATATTGAATACAAGGCCAATACATACCCTAATGAGTAAAAGCTCCCCTTGTACAGTTCAGGCACTGTGGTAAATAGATGAGGAAAGGCTCAATACAGAACTAAAAGAAGGAACTGATATAAATGCCAAACAAAATAGAAATCCAGAGGACTGGGGGAAACAACAAGACTGAAAGAAAATATTATGAGCTGCAAAATAGAATGATAGAATAATACAGCACAGAAGGCCTTAAGCCTGGCTCAGGTATAAAATTAATAACCGACCCAGGCCCGACCGAATCCTTTCATTTTTTTAAATGCCCAACCCAACCCAAACCCGACACACATTTGGTCGGGTAGCCAGTGATCGACTACAGGTGCCAGTTGTTGATGTACCCATGTTCAATTAACATCATAAAGTTTAAAAAAAAAACAACAAACACTGATTTCAGATTTCAAACAGGCGAAGGTGCCCCAACCCTGAGCACTCGCAGGAAAAAACTTATCCACTTCAGGAAATCATGCAATGTAATAAACATGCTTCCGAACTGTATCAAGTTCCGATGTCATTAACAAACAAAAATCTCCGTGGAGAATTCAGGTTACGAAGTTTAATCTCCCTATTTCCAGATAATTTTAAATCCTTGGGACAAGTACAGATTAAGTAAGAGCTCAGTTGATGTTTCTGTACTTACTGCAGTTACTGGTATCTTTCCCGGGCTGGTCAGTTTCCCCCGGACTTGATAGATTTCAGAGTGTAAGGGGTTGGGTTAATTTCACTCGGGTGCTTTATGTCGGAACTTGAAGCTGTTTCTTTCCCCTCCTTTCCCCCCCCCCCCCCCCCCCCACTCTTCTCATCTCTGATTTCTGTTTGTCCTGATCTCTGTCCACGTCCGGCCCGGCCCGAGCCAAGCCCGAATTTTGGACCTGGAAGAGAGACTCGTCGTCGGGTCCTGTCAGATTCGGGTCAGGTAGTCATGCTCTACTTTGGCCCATCATTTTGCTGCTAGTTCTTTGAAGAGAGCTATCTAATTAATCCCACTCCCAGTTCTACCTCCCCATAGTCTGCAATTTGTTCTCCTTCGAGTACTTATCCAATTCCCTTTTGAAAATTACTATTGAATCTACTTTCACCTCCTGGTCAGGCAGTGCATTCCAGATCATTTTCGTTTGTCTCTTTTACCTTGTTCACCTTCATTGCTTTCTATTTCCCTCCTGGTGTTTGATAAAGTTTCTACCAAAGCTCACTTTCACAGCTACATCTCCTTCCTCAGTGACTGTCTCCAGCTCTGACTTTTTCTACATGGATTCCAACTGCAGTTTCACCCATCATGCTTTGAATCCACCCAGGACTACAGGTATCTCCGAGAAATACAACATCCCTCGGTCTGCTACTCTCGCTGCATCCTGAGATCTACACTCAGTGCTATGCGCCGCCACATGTACACACTGGACCTCTCTCTCCAGCAGCACCGCCTCACCTTATCTCAAAGCTGTTCTACTCTGCAGTTTCATTTCATCTTTTGTCTCATCCGACGCATTGACAAAAAACTTTTTTTCTTCCTTTCAGGTGTCAAGGAACGCAAGCTCCAGCAGCTGATGGGGACGAATGCTCCTCCAGATCCTCCTTCCCCTTCATTTCCCTCTGACCCCACCCCTTCTGATCTGACCCCTTGCCGTGTATTCACTATACCCTCGGACCTTCCCCTCTCTGATGCTGAACGTTCTGTACTCAGCAAAGGTCTCAGTTTCATCCCCTTACGCCCCCACCTTAATGAATTTCGCGCTCGGCATGACGTTGAACTCTTCTTCCGTCTCCTCCGCCTCCGGGCTCACTTCTTTGACCAGGAGTCCTCCTCCCAACCAGCAGACCCATTCACCCGCCTCCAGCATTCTCCCTCTACCTGGACCCCTCCCCCTGGCCATTTACCCGCTCTTGATCTCTTCATTGAAAACTGTCGGCAAGACATTGGTCATCTCAATTTCTCTGCCCCCCTCACTCACTCTAACCTGTCCCACTCTGAACTTGCTGCACTCCATTCTCTCAGGTCTAACCCCGACATGGTCATCAAACCTGCAGACAAGGGTGGTGCTGTTGTTGTATGGCGTACCGACCTCTACCTTGCAGAAGCTCAGCGCCAACTCTCAGACACTTCTTCCTACCTCCCTCTGGACCATGACCCCACCACCGAACATCAAGCCACCGTCCGAAGGACTGTCACTGACCTCATCTCCTCTGGAGATCTTCCCCCTACAGCTTCCAACCTCATAGTCCCGCAACCCCGGACAGCCCACTTCTACCTCCTTCCCAAAATCCACAAACGGGACTGTCCCGGCAGACCCATTGTGTCAGCCTGCTCCTGCCCCACTGAACCTATTTCTTCCAATCTTGACTCTATCTTTTCTCCGCTGGTCCAGTCTCTTCCCACCTACATCCGTGACTCTTCTGACGCCCTACGTCATTTTGACAATTTCCAGTTTCCTGGTCCCAACCGCCTCCTCTTCACTATGGACGTCCAATCGCTCTACACCTCCATCCCCCATCAGGATGGTTTGAGGGTTCTCCGCTTCTTCCTGGAACAGAGGCCCAACCAGTCCCCATCCACCACCACCCTCCTCCGCCTGGCTGAACTTGTTCTCACATTGAACAACTTCTCCTTCAACTCCACGCACTTCCTTCAAGTAAAAGGTGTCGCTATGGGTACCTGCATGGGTCCTAGTTATGCCTGTCTTTTTGTGGGATATGTCGAGCATTCTTTGTTCCAGTCCTACTCAGGCCCCCTCCCCCAACTCTTTTTCCGGTACATTGATGACTGTATCGGTGCCGTTTCCTGCTCCCGCCCTGAACTGGAAAACTTTATCAACTTTGCTTCCAATTTCCACCCTTCTCTCACCTTTACATGGTCCATCTCTGACACTTCCCTTCCCTTCCTCGACTTCTCTGTCTCCATCTCTGGGGATAGGTTGTCTACTAATATCCATTATAAGCCCACCGACTCCCACACCTACCTCGACTACACTTCATCACACCCTGCCTCCTGTAAGGACTCCATTCCATTCTCCCAGTTTCTCCGTCTTCAATGCATCTGCTCTGATGATGCTACCTTCCATGACGGTGCTTCTGGTATGACCTCCTTTTTCCTCAACCGAGGATTCCCCCCCACTGTTGTTGACAAGGCCCTCAACCGTGTCCGGCCCATTTCCCGTACCTCTGCCCTCAACCCTTCCCCTCCCTCCCAGAACCGTGACAGGGTTCCCCTTGTCCTCACTTTCCACCCCATCATCCTCCATATCCAAAGGATCATCCTCCGCCATTTCCGCCACCTCCAGCGTGATGCCACTACCAAACGCATCTTCCCCTCCCTTCCCCTGTCAGCATTCCGAAGGGATCGTTCCCTGCGCGACACCCTGGTCCACTCCTCCATTACCCCCACCACCTCGTCCCCATCCCATGGCACCTTCCCCTGCAATCGCAGGAGGTGTAATACCTGCCCATTTACCTCCTCTCTCCTCACTATCCCAGGCCCCAAACACTCCTTTCAGGTGAAGCAGCGATTTACTTGTACTTCTTTCAATGTAGTATACTGTATTCGCTGCTCACAGTGTGGTCTCCTCTACATTGGGGAGATCAAGCCCAGACTGGGTGGCCGTTTTGCGGAACACCTCCGCTCAGTCCGCAAGCAGGACCCTGAGCTTCCGGTTGCTTGCCATTTCAACACACCCCCAGCTCTCATGCTCACATCTCTGTCCTGGGATTGCTGCAGTGTTCCAGTGAACATCAACGCAAGCTTGAGGAACAGCATCTCATTTACCGATTAGGCACACTACAGCCTGCCGGACTGAACATTGAGTTCAATAATTTCAGAGCATGACAGCCCCCCATTTTACTTTCATTTTTAGTTATTTTTTCATTTTTCTTCTTTTTTTCTTTTTTTATAACCTTTTTTTTGCATTTATTTCATTTCATCTTAGTTTGTTCAGTTTGCTTACCCACTGTTTTTTTTCATGTTTGCACTTGCTGCTGTTCAATATTCAGTCCGTTAACACCTATTCTGTACTAATGCTTTGTCTTTCAACACACCATTAACATATTGTTTGCCTTTGTTCCATGACCTTTTGGTCAGCTATGTGGCCTTGTCCAAGCTACACCTTCTCCTTTGTTATCTCTTGCCCCACCCCAACCTCACTTGCTTATAACCTGTGACATTTTTTATATTTGTCAGTTCCGAAGAAGGATCACTGACCTGAAATGTTAACTCTGCTTTCCACAGATGCTGCCAGACCTGCTGAGTGGTTCCAGCATTTCTTGTTTTTATTTCAGCTTTCCAGCATCCGCAGTATTTTGCTTTTATTCCAGATCATAACTTGGTGTAAAAAAAATACTCCTGATGTCACCTCTGGTTCATTTGCCAATTGCCTTAAATCTGTGCTGTCTGGTTACAGACCCTCCAGACACTGGAAACAGTTTCTCCTTATTTATCCCTCATGATTTTGGACATCTCAATTAAATCTGTTCTTCACCTTCTCCTCTCTGAGGAGAACAACCCCAGTGCCTCAAATCTATCCACATAAACTCGCTACCACAGGGAGTGGTCGAAATGAATCGTATAGATACATTTAAGGGGAGGCTAGACAAGCACACGTGGGAGAAGGGAATAGAGGATTACACTGATAGATTTAAATGAGGAAAGATAGGAGGAGGCTCGAGTGGAGAATAAATACTGGCATGGACTGCTTGGGTCGAATGGCCTGTTCCTGTGACATATATCCTATGTAAGTCCCTCATCTCTGGAAGCCTTTTAGTAAATCTCTTCTGCACCCTTAAAACCTATCCTTTCGGAAGTGTGGTGCCCAGAATTCAACACAATACTCCAGGTCAGGCCTAGTCAGTGTTTTCGAATGGTTTCTCATAGCGTTCATGTTTTTATACACTATGCCACTATTTCTGGAGCCCAGGATGCCATACACTTTATTAAACACTTTCTCAACCTGCTCTGCCACCTTCAATGATTTGTGCACATATACTCCCAGCTCCCTCTGTCCCTGCACCCACTATAAAATTGCTATTACATTTTACTTTGGCTCTCCTCAATCTTTCTATCAAAATGCATCACTTCACACTTTTCTGGCCATTCGACCCAACCAGTCCATGCCAGTGTTTATTCTCCACTCGAGCCTCCTCCTATCTTTCCTCATTTAAATCTATCAGTGTAATCCTCTATTCCCTTCTCCCACGTGTGCTTGTCTAGCCTCCCCTTAAATGTATCTATACGATTCATTTCGACCACTCCCTGTGGTAGTGAGTTCCACATTCTCACCACTCTTTAAGTAAAGAAGTTTCTTCTGAATTGCCTATTGGATTTCTTGGTGACATAAGAACATACAAACTAGGAGCAGGAGTAGACCTCTCAAGCCTGCTCCACCATTCAACAAGATCATGGCTGATCTGATTGTAACTTCAACTCCACATTCCCGCCTACCCCCAATAACCTTTCACCCCCTTGCTTATCAAGAACCTATCTACCTCTGCCATCAAAATGTTCAACAACTCTGCTTCCACTGCCTTCTGAGGAAGAGAGTTCCAAAGACTCACGACCCTCTGAGAGGAAAAATTCTCCTCATCTCTGTCTGAAATGGGCAACTCCTTATTTTTAAACAGTGACCCCTAGTTCTAGATTCTCTCACAAGGGGAAACATCCTTTCCACATCAAGACCCCTCAGAATCAATCAAGTTACCTCTTACTCTTCTAAACTCCAGCAGGTACAAATCTAGCCTGTCCAATCTATCCTCATAAAACAACCCACCCATTCCAGCTATTAGTCTAGTAAACTTTCTCTTTTTTTTATTTTTTTGTAGTATATATGAATGATTTGGAGGTAAATGTAGCTGGTCTGATTAGTAGGTTTGAGGACGAAAAAAAAGATTGATGGAGTTGCGGATAGTGATGAGGATTGTCAGAGGATACAGCAGGATATAGATCGGTTGGAGACTTGGGCAGAGAAATGGCAGATGGAGTTTAATCCGGACAAGTGTGAGGTAATGCATTTTGGAAGGTCTAATACAGGTGGGAAGTATACAGTAAATGGCAGAACCCTTAGGAGTATTGACAGGCAGAGAGATCTGGGCGTACAGGTCCACAGGTCACTGAAAGTGGCAACACAGGTGGATAAGGCAGTCAAGAAGGCATACGGCATGCTTGCCTTCATTGGTCGAGGCACAGAGTATAAAAATTGGCAAGTCATGCTGCAGCTGTACAGAACCTTAGTTAGGCCATACTTGGAAAAATTCCGTGCAATTCTGGTCACCACACTACCAGAAGGATGTGGAGGCTTTGGAGAGGGTATCGAAGAGGTTTACCAGGATGTTGCCTGGTCTGGAAGGTATTAGCTATGAGGAGAGGTTGGATAAACTCAGATTGTTTTCACTGGAACGACGGAAGTGGAGGGGCGACATGATAGAGGTTTACGAAGTTATGAGTGGCATGGACAGAGTGGATAGTCAGAAGCTTTTTCCCAGGGTGGAAGAGTCAGTTACTAGGGGACATAGGTTTAAGGTGCGAGGGGCAAAGTTTAGAGGGGATGTGCGAGGCAAGTCTTTTACACAGAGGGTGGTGAGTGCCTGGAACTTGCTGCCAGGGGAGATGGTGGAAGCAGGTACGATAGCAACGTTTAAGAGGCCTCTTGACAAATACATGAATAGGATGGGAATAGAGGGATACAGTCCCCGGAAGTGCAGAAGGTTTTAGTTTAGACTGGCATCTAGATCGGCGCTGGCTTGGAGGGTCGAATGGCCTGTCCTGTGCTGTACTGTTCTTTGTTCTTTGTTCTTTATTCATGGGATGTGGGCGTCGCAGGCCAGGCCAGCATTTATTGCCCATCCCTAATTGCCCTTGAGAAGGTGGTGGTGAGTTGCCTGCTTGAACCGCTGCAGTCCATGTGGGGTAGGTATTCTATTCTATAGCCCAATTTATTCTCTAGCCCTTACTTTATTCTTTCCTATGCTCTCCTTCCCTGTTTTGTTTACGTTTTGGCTGCTTATGCTTCTTGTAGATTGCTCCCACCACCTTACCAGTTTAAAGCCTTTGCACCCTCCCTATTTACCCTTTCCGCTAGGACACGGGTACCATCCTGGTTCAAGTGCAGCCCATCCCATCGGTACAGCTCCTTCCTGTCCCAGAACTGATGCCAGTGTCCCATGAAAAGGAATCCCTCTTTCCCACATCAGCCCTTTAGCCACGTGTTAATTCTCCTGATCTGTCTGCTTCTATGTCAATCTGCACGAGGCTCAGGCAATAACCCAGCAAATTATTACCCCTGTGGTCTTGCTTTTTAATTTACAGCCTAACTCCTGAGACTCTTTCAGCAGGACCTCCTCCCTGTTCGTTTCAACCCGGCTCACGACAACTGGATTTTCCCCTCCTTTTCCAAGTTTCTCTCCAGCTGTTGTGAGCTATCCCTTACCCTGGCACTGGGTAGGCATCACAGCTTCCGGTGAAAAGAGTACTGATCCGAATACTGATCCCTGGGGAACACCACTTTATATTTCCCTCCAGCCTCAGAAGCATCCGTTCACCACTACTCTCCACTTTCTGTCACTTAGCTAAATTTGTACGCACACTGCCCTGCACCTTTAATCCCATGGCCTTTATCAAGCGCCTTTTGAAAGTTCATATACACAATATCAACTGCACGACCCTCATTAATGTATCAAAGAACTCGATCAAGTTCATCAAACGCAATCAGGTTAGTCAAACATAATTTGCCTTTAGCAAATGTTGGTTGCCATTTATTAACCCACATTTTTCCAAGTGTCATTTCATTTTCTCCTGTATTATTGTCTCTATAATTCCTTCACTGTCACTGGGTCAAAATCCTGAAACTCTCTTCCTAACAGCATTGTGGGTGTACCTACCCAACATCGACTGCAGCGGTTCAAGAAGGTGCTCACCGCCATTGCAAACAAAAGTAGTGCCAGAGGACTGGAGGGTCACTTCGTGTTATACCTCTGTTCAAGAAAGGGGAGTGGGATAAGCCAGGAAACGAATGGCCAGTCAACCTAACATTGGTAGTGGAGAAGTTATTAGAAACTATTATCAGGGACAAAATAAACTTTCATTTGGAAAGGCTTGGGTTACTGAAGGAGAGCTAGCAGGATTTGTTGAAGGAAACTCATGGCTGACTTATTGATCAAATTTCTTGATGAGGTAACAGAGAAGGCTGATCAAGGTGTTGTAGTAGATGTTGTATATCTGGACTTTCGGAAGACAAGGGTAATAAATGCTAGCCTTGCCAGCGATGTTCATATCCCATGAGTGAATAAAAAAAATTCCTACCACTGACGTTAGTCTGGCTGACCTGTAACGTCTGGGTTTATCCATCTCCCTTTTTGAACAGGATTGTAACATTTACAATCCTCCAGTCCTCTGGCCTTACTCTCACAGATAAGATAGATTGGAAGATTGTGGCTAGAATCCTCGCAATTTTCACCCTTACTTCCCTCCGTAACCTAGGATGCATCTGATCCAAACTGGAATAAAATAAAGTTGCAAGTAACATAAAGGCTAATAGTTAAAATATATACTTACATTGAGTAAGAAAGCCAGAAAAACTTGCATTTATACAGTGTCATTCATACCTTCAGTGTGTCTCAATGTGCTTTACATCCAATGACATACTTTTGAAGCATAGTCACTATCGTAAGGTTTGAAATACGGCAGCCAATTTTCACACAGTAAGCTCCCACAAACAGTAATGAGATAATGGTCAGATAATCTGTTTTTCAGTGTTAGTTGCAGGACAAATATTGGCCAGGACATCAAGGACAACTCTCCTGCTCTTGTTCCAATAGTGCTGAGGGATCTTTTACATCCACCTTCGAGGGCAGAGGGCTGAGAGTTAGTCATAATCTTTCAAAGCTCTTTTGATTTGGAATTGCACTGTTAGATTCAAAAATTGCTAATGTCACTCCATTATTTAAGAAGCTTGGAAGAGAGAAAGCAAGTAACTACAGGCCTATCAGTTTAATATCAGTTGTGGGTAAGCATTTATGGGAAGTTAATACAGGGGGCCGAATGGCCTACTCCTGCTCCTATTTTCTATGTTTCTGTGGGAACAGGTTACTGAGTTGGATGATCAGCCATGATCATAGTGAATGGCGGAGCAGGCTCGAAGGGCCGAATGGCCTACTCCTGCTCCTATTTTCTATGTTTCTATGAGGGATTATGAGAAATGATTGGCGGACAACATTAAATTGAACCCTAAAACATTTTATAAACATATGGGGGGGGGGGGGGGGTGGGAGGTAAATTGGTTCCCTCCAAAAACAGGCACCGGGATGGTGATGCATTATTAACTTGCACTCACTCAGGCAAAATGTAAGTGGTTCGCTAGGGACAAAGTTGGGCCCATTAAGGACCCAAGCGGAAATTTTACTGTCGAGGCAGAGGACATGGCAAAAGTATTAAATAAGTAAAGAGGAGAGGGATAAATGAGGAAACCACTGGCCAGTTAACCTAACATCAGTGGTGGGGAAGTTATTGGAAAATATTATTAAGGACAAAATAAACTTTCATTTGGAAAGGCTTGGGTTACTGAAGGAGAGCCAGCAGGGATTTGTTAAAGGAAAATCAAGGCTGACTAACCTGATCAAATTCCTTGATGAGGTAACAGAGAAGGCCGATCAAGGTAGTATAGTAGATGTTGTATATCTGGACTTTTGGAAGACATTCGACTAAGTGTCATACCGGAGGCTTGTTAAAAGATGAGAGCCAATGGAGTTAAAGGGAAATAGTGGTATGGATATGGAATTGGCTCAGTGATAGGGAGCAAAGAGTAGCAATGGATGGATGTTTTTCAGTCTGGGAGGTGGTTTACAGTTGTATTCTCAAAGGGTCAGTTTTGGGTGCATTATAGAGTCATAGGGTCATTTATGACATCGAAGGAGGCCATTCAGCCCATCAAGTTCATGCCAGCTTTCCACAGAGCTATGTAGTCAGTCCCATTCCCCTGGCTCAATCTCCGTAGCCCTGCAAGTCTATTTCTTGCAGGTGGCCATCCAACTTCCTCCTGAAGTCATTGTCTCTGCTTCCACCACCCTTGTGGGCGGCGAGTTCCAGGTCATTACCGCCCACGGCGTAAAAAGGTGCTTCCTCATATTCCCCCTGCAGCATTTGCCCAAAACTTTCAATGTGTGTCCCCTAGTCCTTGTACCATTTGTCACTCTTTTCAATTTTTATAAACTACCTAGACTTGTATGTAGGGAGCAGCATTATGAAGTTTGCAGGTGATACGAAACTTGACAAAGTAGCAGGTAGCGATGAGATTGTTACAGATTCCAGGATGACATAGTCAGGATGGTGAAATGTTGCTCACTTCCAGAAGGCATTTGATAAGGTTCCACAAAAGGGATTATCAGTAAAAATGAGAGCACTTAGAATTTGAGATAACCTTAAAACTTGGGTTGGGAATCGGTTCATGTTATATGTTGGTTTGCTACACTGCCACCTTACTTAGTCTAGCAGATTGAGCTACTTTAGACTGGGTTAGTTAGAACATTGATATTTATTATATTAGAACTATATACATCTTCACACGAGTCTGTGTGACTCCACCAAAAGCCTCACTGCATCCAGCTCTGAGTCTGTCTCTCACATGATCTCTTACATCATCATGGTAGGAGGTATTCTTTACACACTCTCAAAATTAACCCTAACTGTGGAGGAGCAAAGAGATTTGAATGACAAATCATGGACAGATACAAAAAGTAATCAAAAGGCTGATGGGATGTTTGACTTTATCTCAAAGGGACTGGAATACAAAGTGGTAGCAGTGAAGCTTCAGTTATCCAATCCTTGGTCAGGCCTCATCTGCAGTACTCTGTTCCGTCCTGGGCACCACAACCTTGGAGATGGTGCAGTGCAGATTCACCAGCGTGTTCCCAGGGCTAAAAGGGTTCAATTATGAGGAGAGGACAGGTTGCATTGAGTTGGCTAATATTCCTTTGAGTATAGATGATTAAGGAGTGATCTGATCGAGGTGTTTAAAATATTAAAAGAATTTGCTAGAGTGGAGAGAGAGAAACTATTCCCTTTGATAGAAAAGTCCAGAAAAAGGGGCAGAGCCTTAACATCAGAGCTCGAGTATTCAGGAGTGAAATCAGAAAGCACGTTTAAACACACTGAGTCCAAGAAATTGCCAATTATCGGCCATGCAAGGCAGTGGATGCTGGGAACTATTTTAGCTTTTAAGACTGTGGATTGGTAGATTTTTGTTGGGTAAGTAGTGAGGGATATGGAACAAAGGAATGTGAATGGAGTTAGGACACACATCAGCCGTGATCTAACTGAATGGCAGAGCAGGTTCGAGGGGCTGAATGGCCTCCTCCTGTTCCTAATGTCCCCATCCCCCACCCTGCCCTCCAGCCTCTGTTGTACATTCACTTTTGTTGCTTTGCTGAATGATTGTGTTCTCTGGTGTAGACAATGGTGCAGCTGTTAGATTGCATATCACCCTGAGAGGGTTGTGAAAGGTACACTCCTATCAATCAGTGTTTCTCAACTTCCTGTAACAAGACCACAGCTGTTGAGTAATGGACCCATTGAACATCAACAAGTATCAACACTGAGAGCTCAGATCATTACCAACAAGTCCTGCCACCTCAAACAGTGTCAGCACCAACAACAAGAGACAAGGAAACCAGCACTCTGATGCAGGCTGAGTGGGTGGGTGTAGGGGAACGGCCTTAGTTGGGGAAGCAACATATTAAACACTAAAATAAAAGCAAAATACTGCGGATGCTGGAAATCTGAAACAAAAACAAGAAATGCTGGATTCACTCAGCAGGTCTGGCAGCATCTGTGGAAAGAGAAGCAGAGTTAACGTTTCGGGTCAGTGACCCTTCTTCGGAACTGACAAATATTAGAAAAGTCACAGATTATAAACAAGTGAGGTTGGGGTTGGGCAAGAGATAACAAAGGAGAAGGTGCAGATTGGACCAGGCCACAAAGCTGACCAAAAGGTCACGGAGCAAAGGCAAACAATATGTTAATGGTGTGTTGAAAGACAAAGCATTAGTACAGATTAGGTGTGAATATACTGAATATTGAACATCAGCAAGTGCAAACCTGAAGAAAAACAACCTGAAAAAAACAGTGGGTAAGCAAACTGAACAAACTAAGATGAAATGAAATAAATGCAAAAAAAGATTGTAAAAAATGTAAAAAGGAATGCATAAAAAAGGAAGAAAAAATTACTAAAAATGACTAAAAATGAAAGTAAAGTGGGGGGCTGTCATGCTCTGAAATTATTGAACTCAATGTTCAGTCCGGCAGGCTGTAGTGTGCCTAATCGGTAGATGAGATGCTGTTCCTCGAGCTTGCGTTGATGTTCACTGGAACACTGCAGCAATCCCAGGACAGAGATGTGAGCATGAGAGCAGGGGGGAGTGTTGAAATGGCAAGCAACCGGAAGCTCAGGGTCCTGCTTGCGGACTGAGCGGAGATGTTCCGCAAAGCGGTCACCCAGTCTGCGCTTGGTCTCCCCAATGTAGAGGAGACCACACTGTGAGCAGCGAATACAGTATACTACATTGAAAGAAGTACAAGTAAATCGCTGCTTCACCTGAAAGGAGTGTTTGGGGCCTGGGATAGTGAGGAGAGAGGAGGTAAATGGGCTGGTATTACACCTCCTGCGATTGCAAGGGAAGGTGCCCTGGGATGGGGACGAGGTGGTGGGGGTAATGGAGGAGTGGACCAGGGTGTCGCGGAGGGAACGATCCCTTCGGAATGCTGACAGGGGAAGGGAGGGGAAGATGCGACTGGTAGTGGCATCACGCTGGAGGTGGCGAAAATGGCGGAGGATGATCCTTTGGATATGGAGGCTGGTGGGATGAAAAGTGAGGACAAGGGGAACCCTGTCACGGTTCTGGGAGGGAGGGGAAGGGGTGAGGGTAGAGGTGCGGGGAATGGGTCGGACACGGTTGAGGGCCCTGTCAACCACAGTGGGGGGAAATCTTCGGTTGAGGAAAAAGGAGGTGACACTCTAAACACTCTAATCAGGCAATTTAAGCAGTTTAAACAGAAGATGCCACATATTAAAGATTTTAAAGGGCAGCATCATACATTAGCCAGTTTAAAGATCCAGACACATACATTGTGGTTAAAGTGGCAGTATCACCCATTAAGGGGTTGTTTTCCACTCCAGCTTGTAATGATTTTAAAGGGTTAATCCTGCACTTTAAGGTGTTTGAAGGTGCTGACGCACATAAAGGGCTGGATTTTGTGCTGGAAGCAGGGCTCCTGCTGACAGGCCAAACAGGCAGAGGGAACCCCACCTCTGCCTTTTTGTGCCTCTCCAGAAGGCTCCTCTTTAATGGGACAGGGATCCTGTCTTCAAGAGCTGCTGGCCAATCAGAAGGCCGGCAGCACAGCAGTAACAGCAGCTCCACTGGGAGCGGGTGGCCACTGCCGGTACTGCAAAGGCCTCGGACCCAGGCCCAGCGCTGGAAACCTGGACCATAGGTAGGTGAGGCGGGGTCGCCAGGGCCAGTCCGGAAGGCCCCGATGACAGGGGGTGGGGGATGGTCTTGCAGTTCAGGAGGATGGGTGGTCCCTGGAGGAAAGTTGTTCCCGATGGGGGTCCTCCATGGTAAAGGCCTGCTCAGGTATGAAATTGAAACCCGACCCGACCACATCCAACCCAAACCCGACCCGAGCCCAAGTCCTTTGATTTTTTTCCAGGCCCTACCCGACCCAACCCAACTACCGTAATAAAGTTAATTATATCAAACAGGTTACTGTGCTCTACCTTGTCCAAATGTTGTGATCCTCCATTCCTGCAGCACGTTTCCCGCATTGACATCCCAGCTGAATGTTCAAATTTTGAAGATTACTTCCCTCCCTGAGCAAGGCAGCACTGTGTCCACGTCCAGTCCAACCCGACCCAAGCCCAAATGCTGTGGAGCCGGAAGAGAGACCCGACCCAACCCAAACCCGACACCTGGTCGGGTCTGGTCGGGTAGCCATGCTTTACTCCATGGGCCACAAGTTGCCCACGATGACGAAGACCCCCGGCCCCCTCAAGCACACAGGGAAAGCACCTTATTTTACAAGGTATCTGCCCTGCAGGGCGAAGGACCCCCCACCCCCACCCCACCAGATGCCAGCGGCAGCGGGAAGAGGACCTGAATTGGCCATTAATAAGCCACTTAAAGGCCCCACTTGGCCTCTGGCTGGGAAGGCCGTTGTCAGCCTATCCCACTCCCCGGGAAGATCACTGGGTGAGAGGGGGGGTGAAGGGCCCTCTTCCCCCACCACCCATCACGATATTCCATGCCCCCCACACACCACCCCACCCCAGCCTCCGACCACGCCGCAGGGGGACTCACAAAATCCCAGCCTATGAGTTTAAAGTGGCAGTACCACACAGTTTAGATTCATATAGAGTCATAACAGCACAGAATAAGGCCATTCGGCCCATCAAGTCCATGCTGTATAAAGGTGTGTTCTCACTCTTAGAAGATTTTTAACAAGTAGTGACAAGCATTAAGACAGTTAATGGGTCGATGCCAAACAATGAGAAGCTGAAATGGGGAATTTTGCATATTAATGTGCTTAAAGGGGCAGTACCACCCACACAGATGTTTAATGGGGTGGGCTTATCTATTAAAGATTTTAATGTGTCGGTGCCTCACATTAAGATGCTTAAAAAGGTGGTCTCAAACAATATAAGGAAATTGAAGGAGTGGTGTCACACATAATGGAGAGTAAAGGGCAGCACCTTAAGGAGTTGTTAAAGGGGCAGTTTAAAGAGGTAGTACCAAATAATAAGGATGCTTCAGCCTTGTCTTTCGCACTGATGTGCTGGGCTCCTCCCTCATTGAGGATGGGGATATTTGTGGAGCCTCCTCCTCCGCCTGCTAGTTGTTTAATTGTCCACCACCATTCACGACTGGATGTGGCAGGACTGCAGACCTTTGATCTGATCCGTTGGTTGTGGGATCGCTTAGCTCTACCACGTGCTGCTTCTGCTGTTTAGCATGCATGTAGTCCTGTGTTGTAGCTTCACCAGGTTGGCACCTCATTATTAGGTATGCCTGGTGCTGCTCCTCTCATGCTCTCCTACACTTCTCATTGGCAGATCTGTCCTTCAGGACTCAGCCAATTCTGTCAGTGGTGATGCTACCGAGACACTCTTGGTGATGGACATTTAAGTCCCCCACCTGGAGTACATTATGTGCACTTGTTACCCTGAGAGTTTCTTCCAAGTGGTGTTCAATGTGGAGAAGCACTGATTCATCAGCCAAAGGGGGCGGTAGGTGGTAATCAGCAGGAGGCTCCCTTCTCCATGATTAACCTGATGCCATGAGACTTCATGGGGTCCGGAGTCAATGTCGAGGAGTCCCAGGGCAATTCCCTCCCTACTGTATACCACTGTGCCACCACCTCTGGAACGGGACATACCCGGGGATGGTGATGGTGGTGTCTGGGACATTGTCTGTAAGGTATGATTCTATGAGTATGACTTTGTCAGGCTGTTGCTTGACTAGTCTGTGGGACAGCTCTCCCAACTTTGGCACAAGCCCCCAGATGTTAGTGATGAGGACTTTGCAGGGTCGACTGGGCTGGATATCCCATTGTCGTTTCAGTGCCTAGGTCGATGCCAAGTGATCTGTCCAGATTTATTCTTATTCAACTTTTCTGTAGTGGTTTGATACAATTTGCTAGGTCACTTAAGAGGGCAGTTAAGAGTCACCCAGTATTGATGAGTTAATCGTAACAGTGCAACACATTAAGGGGTTTAAAGGGTTGGCCTCACATATTTATTTATTTTTATTTAGAGATACAGCACTGAAACAGGCCCTTCGGCCTACCGAGTCTGTGCCGACCAACAACCACCCATTTATACTAACCCTACACTACCCCACATTTTCTACCACATCCCCACCATTCTCCTACCACCTACCTACACTAGGGGCAATTTACAATGGCCAATTTACCGATCAACCTGCAAGTCTTTTGGCTATGGGAGGAAACCGGAGCACCCGGCGGAAACCCCCGCGGTCACAGGGAGAACTTGCAAACTCCACACAGGCAGTACCCAGAATCGAACCTGGGTCACTGGAGCTGTGAGGCTGCGGTGCTAACCACTGTGCCACTGTGCCGCCCACATGTTAAGGATTTTTACAGGGTAATGCCCCACATAAAGGAGTTTAAAGGGAAGATACTAAACATTAAGAAGGGAATAGAGGGTTTTTGTTTAGTACATGGATGGACAGCTGAGACCTGTTGCTTGCAATTCCTGTGCTGTGCGGGAACTTCAGGTCACCTCATGTGCCTTGGGCGACCACGTGTGTAGGACGTGTCTCCAGCTGCTTCAGCTCAAGCTCAGGATTTCCAAGCTTGAGGGGTTGCTGGAGTCACTGTAGAGCATCAGGGAGCAGGAGAGTTTCCTGAATCATACATTCCTGGAGATGGTCATCCAACAGGCAGTGAGAGTTTAGGATTGTAGATGGGTAGCCATTCGAAAGAGTAGGAAGAGGCAGGAAGTGTAGGAATCTTTGGGGTATGTGCCACTCTCAAACCAGTACTCAGCATTGGAGACTGCTGAAAGTGATGACACCCTGAAGGAGTGCAATCCCAACCATGGCATCAATGGGCAGGGACAATACAGGAGGGAGCAGTAACGTGTAGAAATGCAGTTGTTTTAGGAGATTCCATAGTTAGGGGGACAGACAGGCATTTCTGTAACTGTTATCATGAATCCCGCTCTGGTGCCAAGGTTAAGGACATCATGAAGAGGGTACAGGATATTCTGCAGGGCGAAGGGAGTGAGCCAGAAGTTCTGGTATACTTGATACCAACGGCATAGCAAGGGCAGGCATCGAGGTCCTATGGTCAGATTTTCAGGAGCTAGGGAAGAAATTAAAGAGTAGGATCTGGAGGGTAGTAATCTCTGGATTACTCCCAGTGCCATGTGCTAGCAAGAGTAGAAATAGGAAGATAGGGTGAATCAAGCTGTGGTTTAAGTCATGGTGTGGGAGGGAGGGCTTCAGATTCTTGAGGCACGGGGACCAGTTCTGGGGCAGGAGATCTATCCAAAAGGAACAGGTTGCACCTCAATAGGACAAGGACCAATGTCCTCACGGGGAGGTTCACTACTGTGATTGGGGCGGGTTTAAACTAAATGGGAAGGGAGATGGGCACCAACATATAGAAGTAGAAAGGAGAGATAAAGTGTGTAAGTTGAGTGAGTTAGACAGGACTATCAGGGTGCACAGAATACTGGGAGAGGTAGATAGCACTAGAGTAGGGAATAGTAAGTTAGTAGGTGGGGGCAGAGTAAGGGAGAAAGTAATAAAGTCTAAATCAGGTTTGAAGGAAACCGCAACTGCCAAATGGAAACATATTAATTTTGTCATATGGGACACTACTTGAACCTTTTTTTTTACTGGACATTGCACATAACTTGTTTTAAAAAACCAAGAGCTGAACAGCTGAAGACATGGTTGCACATTTGCATTCTGATAGACAGTTGAATATAGAGACAATGGGAATGCTCCCTGATTCAATTAGCCAGATGAGTTTTGTCAATAGTGATGATCAAAAGACATTGAGGGCCATTGACTTTGTAAGAGACAGCACTCTGAAGTCAAGCAACCCTCTGAGAAGTTGCTATTTCAAAGAACAAAGAACAGTACCGCATAGGAACAGGCCATTCGGCCCTCCAAGCCTGCGCCAATCTTGATGCCTGTCTAAACTAAAACCTTCTGCACTTCCTGGGTCTGTATCCCTCTATTCCCATCCTATTCATGTATTTGTCAAGATGCAGAGATAGTTATATGATTTACTGGCCAGCCAGACTGGGGACTGTTCGAATTGTGCCTCACAGAAAGGTAACAGACTGCAAGTTGAGAACCAAGGAGAAAGGTCTCCCTCGCGCTGTATCTCTCTCAAGCAAAGTCCCAGGGACTCATTGTAGCAGCTGAAGCCTCAAGATAGAGCACCTCTTCAGTCTTCTGGTACCAGAGAAGCAATTTTGAAAGTGTGCACTGGGCCCCAGCGAGAACACCAAGACCTCAATTTCAACCAAGGACCTTACATCAAAACTGAAAGACAGTAACTGAATTATTTGTTGCCAACCCGACTTAACCCCACCCCCCCGAATTCTTTCTTCCCCTCTGTATCTATTTGTGTGTGTGTTTATCTTGTATGCATGCTAGTGTGTTTGTGTTGCGTATTTGAGTAATTTTAACCGAGTTAGAGTGATAAGGCTAATAAACTTGCATCTTTCTTGTTTAAACCTAAGAAAACCAGTCTGATTGGTTCATTTGCAATTACAATTAGAGTGCAGTGAGCAAAGGACTCACTGAGGGGTTAAGCTAAAATCACTGTGTTTTAAAAGTTAAACCCTGTTAACAGCCAAACCAGGAAAGGGGCAAGAGGGGACCCTGAGATCCCCGTCCTCACCCGGTCGTAACACGGGGTTAATGTGCATGTATGTGAATACACAGAGTGTGGTTAATAAGACTGGTGAGGTATAGGCGCAGATTGTCATGTGGAAATATGATGTTGTGGCTAGAACAGAGACCTGGCTCAAAGCAGGGCAGAACTGGGTGTTAAATATTCCCGGATACAAGGTGTTCAGGAAAGAAGGAAAGGAAGAAAAGGGGGAGGAGTGGCAGCATTGATTAATGAGAGCATTACAGTGCTGGAGAGAAAGGATATCCTAGAGGGGTCAAGAACAGAATCTATTTGGCTAGAGCTCAGGAACAAAAAAGGTGCAGTTACATTCCTCAGTGTTCTCTATAGGCCACCAGCTAGTGCGAAGGATGTAGAGGAACAAACTTGCAAGGAAATTACAGAGAGGTGCAAGAATTATAGGGTGGTTATAATAAGAGTTCCTAGAATGTGTTCAGGAAAATTTTCTACAACAGTATGCTTCCAGTCCAATGAGAAAGGAGGCACTACTAGACCTGGTTCTTGGGAATGAGCTGGGCCGAGAGTTCCCTGGATGACAAAAGAGATAGAGATGAAGATGAAGAAGAAAAAGTACTTGTGACAGACGTCAGGTAGATAATACAATGGAGAGCCTGGCTGAATATAGAAGGTTCAGAGAGGAAGTGAAAAGCAAATAAGAGAAGCAAAGAGAGTATGAAAATAGACTGGCAGCTAACATAAAAGTAAAATTGTAGTAGGGCCGATTAGGGGCCAAAAGGAAGATTTACACATGGAGGCGGGGGAATAGCTGAGGTATTAAAGTAATACTCTGCATCTATCTTTACCAAGGAAGAAGATGTTACCCAGGCCACAGTGAACGAGGAGGTAATTAATAAGGAGGAGGTATTAGATAGGCTGCCTATGCTTAAAGTTGATAAAGCACCAGGACCGGATGAGATGCATCCAAAGATACTGAGGGAAGTGAGAGTGGAAATTGCAAAGGCACTGGCCATAATTTTCCAGTCTTCCTTAGAGCTAGGGACGGTGCCAGAAGACTGGGGAATTGCTAACATTACACCCTTGTTCAAAAAAGAATAAAAAGGTTAAAGATAAGCCCCACAACTACAGGCCAGTCAGTTTAACCTCAATGGTGGGGAAGCTTCTAGAAACAGTAATTTGGGACCAAATTAATAGTCACATGGACAAATGCGAATTAATTAAGAAAAGGCAGCATGGATTTGTTAAGGGAAAACTTGTGTTTAATTAACTTGCTGGAGTTTTTTGCATGGGTAACTGAGAGGGCTGATGAAGGCAATGCAGTTGATGTGTTGTACATGAACTTTAAAAAGGCATTTGATACAGTGCCACACAACAGACTTGTGAGCAAAATTATATTCCATGGAATAAAAGGGACAGTAGCAACATGGATACGAAATTGTCTGAGTGACAGGAAACAGAGAGTAGTGATTAATGGATGTTTTTCAGGCTGGAGGAATGTTTGTGGTGGAGTTACTCAGGGCTCGGCGTTGTGACCCTTACTGTTCCTGATATATATTAATGACCTAGACCTTGGTGTACATGGCATAATTTCAAAGTTTGCAGATGATACAAAACTTGGAAGCATTGAGAACTGTGGGAGGATAATGTAGAACTTCAAAAGGACATAGACAAGTTGGTGGAATGGGCAGACAGGTGGCAGATGAAATTCAATGTGGAGAAATGTGAAGTGAATAATTTTGGCAGGAAGAACACGGACAGACAATATAAGATAAAGGGAACAATTCTAACAGGGGTGCAGGAGCAGAGGGACCTGGGTGTGTATGTACATAAGTCGTTGAAGGTGTCAGGACAGGTTGAGAGTGTGGTTAATAAAGTATACAGTATCCTGGGCTTTATTAACAGGGGCATAGAGAACAAAAGCAAGGAGGTTATGTTGAACTTGTATAAGACACTAGTTCAGCCTCAACTGGAGTATTGTATCCAGTTCAGAATCACAGAATCACAGAATAATAAAGTGCAGAAGAGGCCCTTCAGCCCATCGAGTCTGCACCGATGCATTAAACACACCTGACCTGTCTACCTAATCCCATTTGCCAGCACTTGGCCCATAGCCTTGAATGTTATGACGTGCCAAGTGCTCATCCAGGTACATTTGAAAGGATGTGAGGTAACTCGCCTCTACCACCCTCCCAGGCAATGCATTGCAGACCGTCAGCACCCTCTGGTAAAAAGGTTCTTCCTCAAATCCCCCTTAAACCTCCTGCCCCTCACCTTAAACTTGTGTCCCCTCGTAACTGACCCTTCAACTAAGGGGAACAGCTGCTCCCTATCCACCCTGTCCATGCCCCTCATAATCTTGTACACCTCGATCAGGTCACCCCTCAGTCTTCTCTGCTCCAGCGAAAACAACCCAAGCCTATCCAACCTCTCTTCATAGCTTAAATGTTCCATCCCAGGCAAAATCCTGATGAATCGCCTCTGCACCCCCTCCAATGCAATCACATCCTTCTGATAATGTGGCAACCAGAATTGCACACAGTACTCCAGATGTGGCCTTACCAAAGTTCTGTACAACTCCAACATGACCTCCCTGCTTTTGTAATCTATGCCTTGATTGATAAAGGCAAGTGTCCCATATGCCTTTTTCACCACCCTATTAACCTGCCCTTCTGCCTTCAGAGATCTATGGACAAACACGCCAAGGTCCCTTTGTTCCTCGGAACTTCCCAGTGTCAGGCCATTCATTGAATACTTCCGTGTCACATTACCCCTTCCAAAGTGTATCACCTCACACTTTTCAGCGTTAAATTCCATCTGCCACTTTTCTGCCCATTTGACCATCCCGTCTATATCTTCCTGTAACACAAGACACTCAACCTCACTGTTAACCACTCGGCCAATCTTTGTGTCATCCGCAAACTTACTGATCCTTCCCCCCACATAGTTATCTATGTCAATAAAAGCAAAATACTGCGGATGCTGGAAATCTGAAATAAAAACAAGAAATGCTGGAACCACTCAGCAGGTCTGGCAGCATCTGTGAAAAGAGAAGCAGAGTTAACGTTTCGGGTCAGTGACCCTTCTTCGTTTATATAAATGACAAACAATAGGGGACCCAGCACAGATCCCTGTGGTCGCCACTGGACACTGGCTTCCAGTCATTAAAACTGCCATCTGTCATCACTCTCTGTCTCCTACAGCTAAGCCAATTTTGAATCCACCTTATCAAGTTACCTTGTATCCCATGTGCATTTGCTTTCTTGATAAGTCTCCCATGTGGGACCTTGTCAAAGGCTTTGCTGAAATCCATGTAAACTACATCAACTGCACTACCCTCATCTACACACATGGTCACATGCTCAAAAAATTCAATCAAATTTGTTAGGCATGACCTCCCTCTGCCAAAGCCATGCTGACTATTCCTAATCAAATTTTGCCTCTCCAAGTGGAGGTAGATTCTCTCCTTCAGAATTTTCTCCAATAGTTTCCCTACCACTGACGTGAGACTCACTGGTCTGTAGTTCCCTGGCTTATCTCTGCAACCTTTCTTAAATAGTGGGACCACATTAACTGTTCTCCAGTCCTCTGGCACCTCCCCTGTGGCCAGGGAAGAATTAAAAATTAGGGTCAGAGCCCCTGCAATCTCCACCCTCGCCTCCCACAGCATCCTGGGACCCAAATCGTCTGGACCTGGAGATTTGTCCACTTTTAAGCTTGCCAAAACCTCCAATACCTTGTCACTCCCTATGACAATTTGCTTAAGAACCTCACAGTCTCTCTCTCTGAGTTCCATATCTACATCCTCTTTCTCTTGGGTGAAGACAAATGTGAAGTATTTGTTCAACACCCAACCAATGTCCTCTGGCTCCACCCACAGATTTCCCCCTTGGTCCCTAATGGGTCCTACGCTTTCCCTGGTTATCCTCTTCCCATTGATATACTTATCGAATATCTTGGGATTTTCCCTACTTTTACCAGCCAGAGCTTTCTCATATCCCCTTTGCTCTCTTAATTGCTTTCTTAAGCTCCATCCTACACTTTCTGTACTCCACTCATGCTTCCATTGATTTGCTCTCCTTGTATTTGCTAAAAGCCTCTCTTTTCCTTCTCATCGTACCCTGAATGTTTCTGGTCATTCAAGGTTCTCTGGGCTTGTTGCTCCTACCTGTTACCCTAGAGGGAACATGTTGCATCATACTCTAGGAAAGACGTGAGGGCATTGGAGAAAGTACAGAAAAGATTCACAAGAATGGTTCCAAGGATGAGGAACTTCATTTATAAAGATAGATTGGAGAAATTGGGACTGTTTTGCTTGGTGAAGAGAAGGCTGAGAGGAGATTTGATAGAGGAATTCAAAATCATGAGGGATCTGGACAGAGTAGATTGAGAGAAACTGCTCCCACTCGTGAAAGGATAAAGAATGAGAGGGCACAGATTTAAGGTAATTGGCAAAAGAAGCAATGGTGAGGAAAAACATTTTCATGCAGTGAGTGGTTAGGGTCTGGAATGCACTGCATGTGGTGGAGACAGGTTCAATCATAGAATCAGAGAATCGTTACACCACACAATAAGACCATTCGACCCATCATGTCTGTACCGGCCCTCCTAAGGAGCAATTCACGTATTGCCACACCCCTGCCCTCTCCCCACATCCTGCACATTTCTCCTCTTCAGATATTTAGAATATTTACAAAACGTAGAAAAATGTACAGTACAAAAGCAGGCCATTCTGCCCATCATGTCTGCTTCTATAAAAAAGAACAACCAGTCTAATCCCATTTTCCAGCACTTGGTCTATATCCCTGGTGCTTGCAGGACTTCAGGTGCATATCCAGACACCTTTTAAATTAGTTGAGGGTTTCTGCCTCCACTACCCTTTCAGGCACGTAGTTTCAGACCCTGACCACTGTGGGTGAAAAAATGTTTCCTCATCTCCCCACTGATCCTTCTAATCGAAGCATTCAAAAGGGAATGAGATAGTTACTTGAAAAGGAAGAATGTGCAGGGTTATGGGGAGTTGGTGGGTTTCTGTCAAGATGCAGAGCCACACAATGAATTTAAAGGGGAATAAAGGGGAATTTATAGGGACGATTCCACACATTTAAGAGTTGGAACACAACAAGGACTTTAAAACATAATTACTGTACTTTAAAACGTTTAAAGTGGAAGTGCTACACATGAAGGAGTTTAAAGGGGCAGTTCAACCCATTAAAATGTTTAAAGGGGCAATACCACATATTGAGGAATTTAAAGATGCAGAACCACACAATGAGTTTAAAGGGACAGTGTCATACATTAAAGAGTTTAACAGGGTGGTTTGACACATTAAACAGTTTAAGGGGCAGTACCAAACAATAAGGAATGTAAAGGACACAAAAAGCGAAAATGCTGGAAATCTCAGCAGGTCTGGCCACATGAGTACAGTCATCACCACTTGCACTGTAGGGAACCCAGTGATTGTGCAAAAGACTGCAGATCTTGCTGACTGGCTGTCCTCATCTACTGGTAAGTAGATGAAATCATTGGCACGTCGAAAAAGGGCATTGGTCACGTCTTTGATGTACCTGTGGGCCACAGACTGTGAGATGTTACATATGTCACCTGTGCATCCCTGGATGGAGCTGCTGGAGAAAAACTTGTTGCCAGTGAGCTGAAACATCAAGGTAATGAACAGCTCCCTTATAACTAACTTCAAACTGCAGCCAAGTAGAAGACATACCCACTGTCATTTGCCTCCTCCCACTCTCCTGGCAATCCTTCAGTGTCCACGTGGTTTCCATTATCGTTCGAAAAAATGGTGCGTGTGAAATTCAGGCCAAGTCTCCTCATTTTCCAACCTCCTCCTGCAACCTTCCAGCTTGAACCACCTAGTGTTACCATCACCCTTCCCTCCGTTACCATTGAGCCTCCCCCCATTACCAAGCACAGTGTAATCATCAATTTATTCATGCCATCCCTCTCCCCTGTTCCTACTCCTGTTGCTATCAACATGCCGACTCTTACCATTGACCCTCCTCACATCAAACTGACCATTGTTGTTGAGTCCCGTTCCCCTCCATATGAAGTTATTGATTTCCCACACATTAGTCTTAACCTTTTTCTCCCATACAGAATCCATTTGCCCCCATTGACTGTGATCGTTCCCTCTGCTAGCCAGTATCCTCAGTTTGCCCCACAGCTCCCCGACGTTGACAGCACTCATCCTCCCTTTAGGCCCTTGCCAAATATATTTACACTGTATTGATCTAATCCACCCACTACTCCTGCAGCCGACAACCTGCAGCGTCAGCATCAACTATTCAACACCCTGGACACACCACTCCACCCTGCCCTGCTCCTCCATACACCCGATCAGCCCCACCCTTCCCCCCACTCCACCCAGCCCTGCTCCTCCTTGCACCCGATCAGCCCCACCCTTCCCCCCACTCTACCCACCTCTGCTCCTCCATGCACCCGATCAGTCCCACCCTTCCCCCCACTCCACCCTCCTCTGCTCCTCCATGCACCCGATCAGCCCCACCCTTCCCCCCACTCCACCCTGCCCTGCTCCTCCATGCACCCGATCAGTCCCACCCTTCCCCCCACTCTACCCACCTCTGCTCCTCCATGCACCCGATCAGCCCCACCCTTCCCCCCACTCCACCCTGCCCTGCTCCTCCATGCACCCGATCAGTCCCACCCTTCCCCCCACTCCACCCTGCCCTGCTCCTCCATGCACCCGATCAGTCCCACCCTTCCCCCCACTCCACCCTCCTCTGCTCCTCCATGCACCCGATCAGCCCCACCCTTCCCCCCACTCCACCCTCCTCTGCTCCTCCATGCACCGGATCAGCCTCACCCTTCCCCCCACTCCACCCTGCCCTGCTCCTCCATGCACCCGATCAGCCCCACCCTTCCCCCCGCTCCACCCTCCTCTGCTCCTCCATGCACCCGATCAGCCCCACCCTTCCCCCCGCTCCACCCTGCCCTGCTCCTCCATGCACCCGATCAGCCCCACCCTTCCCCCCACTCCACCCTCCTCTGCTCCTCCATGCACCCGATCAGCCCCACCCTTCCCCCCACTCCACCCACCTCTGCTCCTCCATGCACCCGATCAGCCCCACCCTTCCCCCCACTCCACCCTCCTCTGCTCCTCCATGCACCCAATCATTCCCACCCTTCCCCCCACTCCACCCTCCTCTGCTCTTCCATGCACCCGATCAGCCCCACCCTTACCCCCACTCCACCCTGCCCTGCTCCTCCATGCACTCAATCAGCCCCACCCTTCCCCCCACTCCACCCTCCTCTGCTCTTCCATGCTCCCGATCAGCCCCACCCTTCCCCCCACTCCACCCTGCCCTGCTCCTCCATGCACCCGATCAGTCCCACCCTTACCCCCACTCCACCCTGCCCTGCTCTTCCATGCTCCTGATCAGCCGCACCCTTCCCCCCACTCCACCCTCCTCTGCTCCTCCATGCACCCGATCAGTCCCACCCTTACCCCCACTCCACCCTGCCCTGCTCTTCCATGCTCCTGATCAGCCGCACCCTTCCCCCCACTCCACCCTCCTCTGCTCTTCCTTGCACCCGATCAGTCCCACCCTTCCCTCCCCGAGTAGCCTGCCTCTTCCATGTAGCCCCCCCCACCCACCGCATGCCTTTGCCACCATCCCCTGAGAAGATTCACCCTTACTGGTGCCGGGCCTGGATGGAAACATCCATTCCAATGCTGGTATTAGTTTTGCAGATGAGTTATAGAGAGAACAACACCGACCTGAGACTCAGCTGTACAAATCCAACTGTTGCACACCACGGTAAACCAAGTGGAACAGGAATAACACTTGCCGTTCACTTAATCTGGCAGGTCGGACTAAATTGTAACTATGCAGAGGGTAATGTGTATTCACAGCATGTAAATGAATGCAAAGCCACAAACCACCACCGCACTGGGGGGAGGAGCCCCAGAATGCCACAAACCCACCGACGACTTAATTTCTCTAAAATATCCCGCCAAAAATTTTAAAAACCCACCTCCCACCTAATTACATCACCCCGCACTCCACCAAACCCCCTCTTGCACAGCCCAGAACACTCCAGACAAGTTCCTCACTCATGAGATGTCAGTATTGCTGGGTTTTTTTGTGTCTTCCACTGTGAAGACAGACACAAAGGGAGGAATTTTATGCTCGCAGCGGGGGTCTCAATGTCAGGGGAAAGCGACGCTGAGATTACCGTGTCCCTTCTTCTGTGGAAGGCCCACTGAATTTAATGTCAATTAAGCACTTAACCTGTCAGCAGTGGGCTTTCCATCGGATTTAGAACCCTGGCCTTGCAGAGCTGCTGGCCAATCAGAGGCTGGCAGCTGCAGCGCCACCGCGGAGGCAGTGGCTGTTGCTGTAGCTGCAACCGCCAGACACCGAGCAGTGGCGTTGGAACCGGGTTTAAGGTAGGTTGGGGCAGCTGTGGTCTGGGGGTGGGGGTTGCAGGGGAGGGGAGTGGTCAGCAGCAAGCGCGGGCAGGGTGGCCCTCAGCAAGCACCCCACTTCCCGAAGCCAGTTCCCTCGTTCAGGCATGAGGGTCCCCCGCCCCCCTGGAGCTGGGAAGCAGCCCACACAGGTTTCCGTGCCATACTTCCCATGTGTCGGGACACCCCCTGCATAGGTAATTGCAGCTGTGGCGGGAAGAGGCTCTTAATTGGTGGTTAATTACCCAGTTAAGGGCCTCACAGGAAGGCCTGTGAATGGCCTTCCCCCTCCCACAGACTAAATTTTGGTCTGCCCATGCCACCGTCCTCACTGATTTTATGCTTTCTTCAACTCCATATCTGCTGCAGGGGAGAGCATAAAATTCCACCCAAAATCTTTAACTTCACTGCCATTTCCTGTGTCTCAGCCTTTAAGGGACCCATAGGATAACAGGAAATAGCAGCAGGGGTAGGCCATTCAGCCCTTCGAGACTGCTCCACCATTCAACTAGATCATGGCTGATCTTCTACCTCCAAATTTCCAATGATTCACCACCCTCTGAGTGAAGAAATTCCTCCTCATCTCAGTCCTAAATGGCCTGCCCCTTATAGTGAGACTGTGTCCCCTGGTTCTAGACTCCCTAGCCGGGGGATACGTCCTTCCTGCATCTACCCTGTTGAGCCCTGTAAGAATTTTGTATGTTTCAATGAGATCATATCTCATTCTTCTAAACTCTCGAAAATATTTATTTATTTAGAGATACAGCACTGAAACAGGCCCTTCAGCCCACCGAGTCTGTGCCGACCAACAACCACCCATTTATACTAATCCTTCATTAATCCCATATTCCCTACCACTCTCCTACCTACACTTGGGGCAATTTACAATGGCCAATTTACCTATCAACCTGCAAGTCTTTGGCAGTGGGAGGAAACCATGGCAGCCGGCAGAAACCCACACGGTCACAGGGAAAAAACTCCACACAGACAGTACCCAGAACTGAAACCGGGTTACTGGAGCTGTGAGGCTGAGGTGCTAACCATTGCGCCACTGTTCCTTCCCCAGGAAAGGGGACCAAAACTGTACATAATACTCCCACATTAATTTTTGCTAATCTCTTCCTTTAAACATACTTGTAGAAACTGGCGGAATCTGTTTTTATATTTTTAGCTAGTTTACTTTCATATTCTATAAATTTTTTGTCATCCTTTGGTGGGATCTATAACTCTGCCAATCGTCAGAATTACTAATATTGGCAATAGTATCAGGCTCTTTTAACCTTACACAATCCTTAACTTCTAATTAGCCACAGATGAATTTCTTTTCCCCTGGACTCTGCATCTCTCAATGGATTGTAGAATGATGAAATATTTCTTTAAATCTTCACCATTGTTTTACCATCATTCCTTGTAATTTAATTTCCCGATCTACTTTAGCCAACTTGGCCCTCACACCAATGCAGTTGACTTTATTCAGACTCTCATTTGCAACTTGATGTTGCAACTTTCCAATTCAGTTTTGAATTGATTTAATTTAGAGATACAGCACTGAAACAGGCCCTTCGGCCCACCGAGTCTGTGCCGACCTCTAACCACCCATTTATACTAATCCTACACTCAACCCATATTCCTACCACATCCTCACCTGTCCCTATATTTCCCTACCACCTACCTATACCAGGGGCAATTTATAATGGCCAATTCACCTATCAACCTGCAAGTCTTTTGGTTGTGGGAGGAAACCGGAGCACCTGGAGGAAACCCACGCAGACACAGGGAGAACTTGCAAACTCCACACAGGCAGTACCCAGAATTGAACCCGGGTCGCTGGAGCTGTGAGGCTGCGGTGCTAACCACTGCACCACTGTGGGGGCAATGCATACACAAGGCCCAATTACCACATAAAGGAACTTGAAGGGGTAGAGCTACACAATAAGGAATTTGACGAGTACTAACCAGACATTAAGAAATGGAAGGATTGACATTACAAATGAAGGATTATATTGGATCAGTGTCACATAGAGAGCTAAATAATCAACGCACATGAACCTTTCAAAACTGTTTAATAAATTAAAGGTATGTTGTCAGCTATAAATATCACATGCAGTTTGTATAAGTTAAGGAAATAATTTACACTGAGGTAGGGTGGAGTCGGGTGCTGCTGTGTCATGGGTTCCATGTTTTCCTGGTAAGAACACAGACACAGGCGGTCCTGATCCTAATGAAGTTCCACCTGACGTGATTGTTGTCCAGCACCAGTGCATGGACATGGCTGTCAGTGGTGTCGCAGTGAGACTTCCAGTGCCGGCTATCAATGCCCCGACATCCATGGCTGGTGGGTTTTCTCTTCCTGCAGGTGGTCTCGTAAAACATCTGTCGAACCAGTGTCCCATTTATGTAGAAGTGAGACACCACTTCCACCTCTTGGCCCCGAATGTCCAGAGCCTCTTTCTTGTCCAGGACCCAGTGGTGCTCCTTGTCGCAGACTGAGAATTGGCCCCGGTGGTGCATTCCCTTGTCATGACGCTTCAGGCGAGGGCTTCGCTTGAAGGATGGCTGCCATGCGCTGGTATCATCGGCTGAAAGTCCACCAAGGTATTGACTGTGGAACCGAACTCGAGACGATTGGAAAGGTCGGCTTCGGAACAAGTCAGGTTCAACAGTGAAAGGCTGGAGATCATTCATTCTCACACTCACCCTTCCTGCCAGACGGTGAGTACCTGGGACACTGCAAGGGGGTGTCCCATGCCCACAGCCCCCTGGGGTGGAGTGCAGCACCAATGCGGCATTATTAATCCTTGGTGATGCCCGAATGGCACTGAGGTAAATAATGAGAAAACAGCAAAAGATGGACATCACTCATTCACCTGAGAATGGAAAGGAACTCATGTCAGACACTCAAAGAATGTGAAACCCAATCCCTGGAACTGTGTGCACACTACACCCACCCCCCCCCCCCCCCCCCCCACCCCCCTCCATGTGTACGCTGCCCCTACTGTGTGTATACTGGCCCCACTGTGTGTACACTCCCTCCCACTGTGTGTACAGTGCTCCCACTGTGTGTACACTGCCCCTACTGTGTGTACACTGCCCCTACTGTGTGTATACTGGCCCCACTGTGTGTCCACTGCTCCCACTGTGTGTACTCTGCCCCTACTGTGTGTATACTGGCCCCACTGTGTGTACACTGCTCCCACTGTGTGTACACTGCCCCTACTGTGTATACTGGCCCCACTGTGTGTACACTGCTCCCACTGTGTGTACACTGCCCCTACTGTGTGTATACCGGCCCCACTGTGTGTACACTGCTCCCACTGTGTGTACACTGCTCCCACTGTGTGTACACTGCCCCTTATGTGTGTACACTAGCCCCACTGTGTGTACACTCCCTCCCACTGTGTGTACACTCCCTTCCATTGTGTGTACACTGCTCCCACTGTGTGTATACTGCCACCACTGTGTGTACACTGGCCCCTCTGTGTGTACACTGCCCCCACTGTACGTACACTGCCCCCACTGTACGTACACCTCCTCCCTCTACTGTGTGTACACTCCGTTCCATTGCATGTACACTTCCTCCTACAGTGTGACCTGTTCCCTCCCACTGGGCTAGATTTTACCGGCCCCCCGAAGTTGGGGGTCTTGGCAGAGTGGCGTGGAAAATGGTTCCGGGAGAGGTCCGTCACGGGCCTCGACTCCGGGAAGACCCCACCCTATATTGCCGGTGGCAGCGAGACCTCGTGGTGGCACACTGCCGCTCGGTGGTTGCATCACAATTTGAATATGGTAATGTATTTAAACTATTGAATTAAATACTTACCTGCTCTCGATGTCAGTCCAGATTCTATATTGGTGGTGGTGGCCAGCACTCCCGTTCTTTCGGATCTCCGTTCGGAGATCCAAGGTGGAACACTGATTGGGAAGGGTGAGCAGGTAAGTTGTCAGGGTGGGGTGGGGGGGGAAGTGGGGTTAAGGGAGTGGTGGGAAGGGGTAAAGTTCATAGTTCATTAACTTTGGCGGGAGTAAAGGTCGGGAGCACAAGGTAAATTTTTTTGGGGGGGGATGTAATATATTTGATGGTAAATGGGGGGGGGTGGGAGAGGGAAGGGATAACTTAATTTAATTTTTAACAGTCATGTATCTTTAAAAATGTAAATTACATTGCGGCTCTGAAAGCTCTTTAAAACTGGCCTTGGCACCTGTGTAATGGTGCCTGACGCTATTGCTGGGGATGGACCACCCGCCTCCTCCAACATCATCAGGGCGGGGGTGAGGTCTGCCCCGGCCCTGTAAATGAGCCGCCAGCTTTAATATCGCAGCGGCTCCGTGGAGTAAACCCCGAGCGTGCGTGCTGCCACCTTTGAGGCTCGTCACCAGGATTGGTGAGATGCTGGTAAAGTTTAGCCCACTGTGTCTCCACTTCCCCCATTGGGTTGAATTTTATGCTGCTGTTGAAGGAGGAATTGTTAATGTGAGGGCTGGAGAATCACCACAGAACCTGGCGCGGCAACACGCTTCTCCAATTTTGTTGGAGGTGGGGATGTACCGTGATGGCACTGACACTGCAACACGACGGCATCATCATTGAAATGTTTTACATCGTGATTTAAATGCATTTCAATGTCATTCACTGCGATCCAATGAAGGTTTCTCAATTTTGTGTCTGGTTTGGTGAATTTGAAGAGCTGACGCCACTGAGGCAAAAGTCCTCCGTGCCTCAAGAGGGAAGGTAACATCAGAGGTAATGGGTTACAGTGGACATTGTTACAATGCTGAATCGGCAAGGGGTCTGTGTGTGAATGGGGGGGGGGGGCTCTGTGAGGGGTTTGTGTGAATGGGGGGGGGCTCTGTGAGGGGTTTATGTGAATGGGGGGGGGCTCTGTGAGGGGTTTGGGTGAAGGGGGGCTCTGTGAGGGGTTTGTGTGAATGGGGGGGGCTCTGTGAGGGGTTTGTGTGAATGGGGGGGCTCTGTGAGGGGTTTGTGTGAATGGGGGGGCTCTGTGAGGGGTTTGTGTGAATGGGGGGGGCTCTGTGAGGGGTTTGTGTGAATGGGGGGGGCTCTGTGAGGGGTTTGTGTGAATGGGGGGGCTCTGTGAGGGGTTTGTGTGAATGGGGGGGGGGCTCTGTGAGTGGTTTGTGTGAATGGAGGGGGCTCTGTGAGGGGTCTGTGTGTGAATGGGGGGGCTCTGTGAGGGGTTTGTGTGAATGGGGGGGCTCTGTGAGGGGTTTGTGTGAATGGGGGGGGCTCTGTGAGGGGTTTGTGTGAATGGGGGGGGCTCTGTGAGGGGTTTGTGTGAATGGGGGGGGCTCTGTGAGGGGTTTGTGTGAATGGGGGGGCTCTGTGAGGGGTTTGTGTGAATGGGGGGGGCTCTGTGAGTGGTTTGTGTGAATGGAGGGGGCTCTGTGAGGGGTCTGTGTGTGAATGGGGGGGCTCCGTGAGGGGTTTGTGTGAATGGGGGGGGGGCTCTGTGAGGGGGTTTGTGTGAATGGGGGGGGGCTCTGTGAGGGGTTTGTGTGTGAAGGGGGGGCTCTGTGAGGGGTTTGTGTGAATGGGGGGGGCTCTGTGAGGGGTTTGTGTGAATGGGGGGGCTCTGTGAGGGGTTTGTGTGAATGGGGGGGGCTCTGTGAGTGGTTTGTGTGAATGGAGGGGGCTCTGTGAGGGGTCTGTGTGTGAATGGGGGGGCTCTGTGAGGGGTTTGTGTGAATGGGGGGGGGCTCTGTGAGGGGGTTTGTGTGAATGGGGGGGGGCTCTGTGAGGGGTTTGTGTGTGAAGGGGGGGCTCTGTGAGGGGTTTGTGTGAATGGGGGGGGGCTCTGTGAGGGGGTTTGTGTGAATGGAGGGGGCTCTGTGAGGGGTCTGTGTGTGAATGGGGGGGCTCCGTGAGGGGTTTGTGTGAATGGGGGGGGGGCTCTGTGAGGGGGTTTGTGTGAATGGGGGGGGGCTCTGTGAGGGGTTTGTGTGTGAAGGGGGGGCTCTGTGAGGGGTTTGTGTGAATGGGGGGGGCTCTGTGAGGGGTTTGTGTGAATGGGGGGGCTCTGTGAGGGGTTTGTGTGAATGGGGGGGCTCTGTGAGTGGTTTGTGTGAATGGAGGGGGCTCTGTGAGGGGTCTGTGTGTGAATGGGGGGGCTCTGTGAGGGGTTTGTGTGAATGGGGGGGGGCTCTGTGAGGGGGTTTGTGTGAATGGGGGGGGGCTCTGTGAGGGGTTTGTGTGTGAAGGGGGGGCTCTGTGAGGGGTTTGTGTGAATGGGGGGGGGCTCTGTGAGGGGGTTTGTGTGAATGGGGGGGGGCTCTGTGAGGGGTTTGTGTGAATGGGGGGGGGCTCTGTGAGGGGTTTGTGTGAATGGGGGGGGCTCTGTGAGGGGTTTGTGTGAATGGGGGGGCTCTGTGAGGGGTTTGTGTGAATGGGGGGGGCTCTGTGAGGGGTCTGTGTGTGAATGGGGGGGGGCTCTGTGAGGGGTTTGTGGGTACGGAGAGAGTAAGTGCAGGGATGGCAGGTTTTTAAAGATGGTTCCAGCACCTGCTCCAACATCAGGTGATGATGTGAAAGGCGTTTCCATTGCTGCCCCCGCCACGTGATTGGGGGGGGGGGGGGGGAAACGGCTGCTGCCATTTTGTAAAATAACAATCCGCATAATTGTGGATGGTGCAGCCGCTGATTAGATTAGATTAGATTAGAGATACAGCACTGAAACAGGCCCTTCGGCCCACCGAGTCTGTGCCGACCATCAACCACCCATTTATACTAAT
The DNA here is from genome assembly GCF_036365525.1 of Heterodontus francisci. Classification (NCBI taxonomy): domain Eukaryota; kingdom Metazoa; phylum Chordata; class Chondrichthyes; order Heterodontiformes; family Heterodontidae; genus Heterodontus; species Heterodontus francisci. The sequence goes on from NC_090395.1 coordinate 14,326,497, forward strand.
CCTACACTAATCCCATATTCCTACCAAACATCCCCACCTGCCCCTGTATTTCCCTACCACCTACCTATACTAGTGACAATTTATAATGGCCAATTTACCTACCAACCTGCAAGTCTTTTGGCTTGTGGGAGGAAACCGGAGCACCCGGAGAAAACCCACGCAGACACAGGGAGAACTTGCAAACTCCACACAGGCAGTACCCAGAATCGAACCCGGGTCCCTGGAGCTGTGAGGCTGCGGTGCTAACCACTGCGCCACTGTGCCGCCCTGGACCTGCTGGACCTCTGCCATTTTTCACACTCGCCACCACTCCCAGTGGTCGGATCATAAAATCCAGCCCACTGTGTGTCCCTCTCCCACCCCCCCCAATAACAATTAAATTCATTACTTGCCCTCTCCCCCACACCACCAAAGCACTCACCTTGTCCACCTGACCTTCCCCACCCACCAAAGTGAATAAACTTTAACCTAAAACCAGCGGCAGGAAGATCGCAGCCGGACTGAACGCTTCAGCTTAAGTATGATTAATGCATTCATTTTAATTTATCTGAATATGTAAATGGGGGCTCCGTCGCCGAGCTGCCGGGGTTAGCCACGAGGCCTCATTGCCTCCAGCATTATTGGACCGGGCCCTCCTGGCATCAGGGTGCGTGGCGGCCCTCTCCCGGAGGTATTTTCCGCGCCCCCCCCCCCTCCGCCACGAACCCTGGTGTCGGAGGTCTGTAAAATTCAGTCCACTGTGTGTACACTTCCCTCACTGTGCGACATTCCCCCCTTTATATACACTGCCCCCACTTGTGTGCACTCATGTACGCTCTGAACAGCAACAACAACTTTTATTTATATAGCACCTTTAACAAAATAAAACGTCCCAAGGCACTTCACAGGAGCATTATAAACAAAGTTTGACACAGAGTCACAAAAGGAGATATTAGGTCAGATGACCAAAATCTTGGTCAAAGAGGTAGGTTTTAAGGAGTGTCTTAAAGGAGGAAAGCGAGGTGGAGAGGCGGAGAGCTGTAGGGAGGGTATTCCAGAGCTTGTGGAGTGATTAAAATCAGAGATGGACAGGAGGCCAGAATTAGAGGAGCGCAGATATCTGGGGGGTTGGAGGAGATTACAGAGATAGGGAGGGCCAATGTCATGGAGGGATTTAAAAACAAGAATGAGAATTTTTAAATTGAGGCATTGCTTGACCAGGAGCCAATGTAGGTCAGCAAGCACAGGGGTGATACGTGAATGAGACATGGTGCGAATCAAGACATGGGCAGCAGAGTTTTGAATGACCTCAAGTTGATCATGGGTAGAATGTGGGAGACCAGCCAGGAGCGTGTTGGAATAGTCAAGTCTAGAGGTAACAAAAGCATGGATGAGGGTTTCAGCAGCAGATGAACTGAGGCAGGAGAGGAGTCGGGTGATGCTTTGGAGGTGGAAATAGGCGGTCTTATTGATGGCAAAGGTGGGTTGTTGGAAGCTCATCTCTGGGACTGAAAACAATAGCTTTGAACTTCCCAAGAATAATTGGGAGAAATTTCTGCTCATCCAGTACTGGATGACAAAAATCTGATATTGCTATTGTGGTTGTTGGGGGGCCAATTATCTCAGTCCCAGGACATCACTGCAGGAGTTCCTCAGGGTAGTGCCCTAGGCCCAACCATCTTCAGCTGCTTCATCAATGACCTTCCTTCAATCATAAGATCAGAAGTGGGAATGTTCACTCATGATTGCACAATGTTCAGTATCATTTGCAACACCTCAGATACTGAAGCAAACTATGCCCACATGCAGCTGGACAACATCCAGGCTTGGGCTGATAAATGTGTCAGGCAATGATCATCTTCAACAAGAAAGAATCAAACCATCACCCCTTGATGTTCAATCACTGAATCCCGAACTATCAACATCCTGGGGGTTACCATTGACAAGAAAGTGAATGGACCAGCCACATAAATAGTGTGGCTACAAGAGCAGGTCAGAGGCTGGGAATTCTGTGGCAAGTAGCTCACTTCCTGACTCCCCAATGCCTGTCCACCATCTACAAGGCACAAATCAGGAGTGTGATGGAATACTCTCCACTTCCTGGATGGGTGCAGCTCCAACAACAGTCAGGAAGCTTGACACCATCCAGGACAAAGCAACCCGCTTGATTGGCACACCATTTACCACCTTAAACACTCAATCCCTCCACCACCCATGTACAGTGGCAGCAGTGTGTACCATTCACAAGATGCACTGCAGCAACTCACCAAAGCTGCTTCGACAGCACCTTCCAAACCTGCAACCTCTACCACCTCGAAGGACAAGGGCAGCAGATACATGGGAACACCACCACCTGCAAGTTCCCCTCCAAGCCACACACCATCCTGACTTGGAAAAATATTGCTGTTTCTCTGTGCGTCCCCTTCCCCAACCCACTCTATGTCTCCCCCTGGCTCTTTGTCTCCCCCTCGGTCTGTGTCATCTCCTCGCCACCCACTTCTCCCCGTTCCACTCTCTGTTACCTGGACATGAGTTGGTGGTGGAGGATATAGTAAACAATAGGCAGCATGGATTTTTAAAATTATGTTTTACTGACCTTATTAAATTGTTTGAAGGTTATCAAATAGGATAGATGATGCCAATACAGTGGATGTTGTATACATTGACTTTCAGAAGGCCTTCGATTAACGTGCCTTACTGGAGACCCATGGCAAAGGTCAGGTTGCAAAATGAGTTGAAAGATGGCTGTAAAACAGAAAGAGAGTGCAGGAGTTAAGTGAAGTTTTGGAACTGGTGGGATGTGGTGCCCTGCTGGGATCTCTGCTTGGACCAAGTATCTCAGGAAGAGCACTTGGGGAAGAGTGATCATCATATCATAAGGTTTAGATTAGTTATGGAGAAGAGCAAGGAATAATCTAAAATAGAACGTCTAAATTGGAAGAGGGCGAACTTCTAAATTGGAAGAGGGCGAACTTCTAAATTGGAAGAGGGCTAACTTCAATGGGATGAGAGAGGATCTAACCAGAGGAATGGATCCAAAGTCTGACAGGAAAAACTGTAACAGAACAATGGGTGATCTTTATGGAAGAGATGCTTCAGGTACAGGATAGGTACATTCAAACAAGGGCGAGAAGTAGGGGAATCAAAGCTAGGGCTTCTTGGATGACAAGGGATAGAGAATATTATGAAACAAAACAAGAGGATGTACAATGCATGTCAGGTGACTTCTTCAAGTGAGAACCAGGCCAAATACAATAAGTTGAGAGAAGAAATGAAGAGGGAAACACAGCAAACAGAGAATATGAGAATAGAATGGCAGTTAACACAAAAGGGAACCCAAACATCTTCTATCGGCATTTAAATAGTAAGTGGGTACGACAAGGCGGAGTGGGCCCTATAAGAGACTAAGAAGGTGATATATGCTTACAGGCACAGGGCAAGTTTGGAATACTTAATGAGTATTTTGTATCAGTGTTAACTAGGGAAATGGAGGCTGACAAAATATCAGTAGAAGTATTGGATGGTGTGAAAATTGATGTGGAGGATGTACTGGAAAGGCTGGCTATGCTTAGAGTGGATAAGTCACCTGGTCTGGATGGCTTACATCCCAGGTTGCAAAGGGAAGTGGGGGTGGAGACAGCGGAAGGGCTTGGCATAATTTTCCAATCTTCCCTCGATGGGGAAGGTGCCAGAAAATTGGAGAGTGGCAAAAGTACAAGAAAGGGTGTAAGGACAGTCCTAGCAACTACAGGCCAGTTAGTTTAACATCAGTGGTGGTAAAATTTTAGAAACAATAATCAGGGGAAAAAATCAACATACAATTGGAAAGGTTTGGGTTAATTAAGGAGAGTCAGCATGGATTTGTAAAAGGCAGACCATGCTTGACTAATCTATTTGATTTTTTTGATGAAAGGAATGCTGTGGATGCTGTCTTTATGAATTTTATGGAAGTGTTTGACAAAGTACCACATAAAAAACTGGTTACCAATATTGAGGCTCATGGAATGGGAGGGTCAGTGTCAGCTTGGATAGAAAATTGGCTTCAGGACAAAAAACAGCAAGTCATGGTAAATGGTTGTTATTCAGACTGGAGGATGGTAGACAGTGGTGTTCCTCAAGGGTCAGTGCTGGACCACTGCTTTTTTAACATAAATAAATGACTTGAATCTTGGAATACAGAGTAAAATTTCAAAATTGGCTGAGGTCGCCAAACTTGGAGGTGTGGGGAAGAGTGAGGATGATATCGATCAGCTACAAGAGGACATAGATAGGCTAACATAGGCTATTACAAGAGGATTTGAGTACAGGAGTTCTGAAATCTTGCTTCAATTGTATAGAACCTTGGTACTGTGAGCAGTTTTGGTCCCCTTACCGTAGGAAGGATATTATTGCCATAGAGGGAGTGCAACGAAGGTTCACCAGACTTGTTCCCGGGAAGGTGGGACTGTCATATGAAGAGAGATTGGGGAAACTGGGCCTGTATTCTCTAGAGTTTTGAAGAATGAGAGGTGATCTCATTGAAACCTACAAAATACTTAAAGGGATAGACAGGGTAGATTCAGCTAAGATGTTTCCCCTGCTTGGGGAGTCTAAAACCAGGGAACACCATTTCAAAATAAGGGGGAAGCCACTTAGGACAGAGATGAGGAGAAATTTCTTTATTCAGAGGGTTGTGAATCTTTGGAATTCTCTACCCCAGAGGGCTGTGGAAGCTCAGTCATTGATAATGCTTAAAGCAGAGATTGACAGATTTCTAAATACAAATGACACAAGGGATATGAGGATAGCGTGGGGAAAAAGGCATTGACCACATTGAAGGGTGGGGCAGCCTCGATGGGCTGAATGGTCTACTACTGTTTCTATGTTCCTAGCAGAATGGGCAGAGAAGTGGCAGATGGAATTTAATACAGAGATGTGCAAGATGATGCATTTGGCAGAGGGGGATAGTGGCAGGCAATATGGACTAAATGGCACAGTTTTATCGAGCGTACATGGACAGAGGGACCTGAGGGTTCATGTACATAAATCTTGGAATGTGGCAGGACATATTGAGAGGGTGGTTAGCAAAGCATATGGGATCTTTGGCTTCAAAAATAGAGGTATTGAATACAAAAGCTGAACAAAGAACAAAGAACAGTATAGCACAGGAACAGGCCATTCGGCCCTCCAAGCCTGCGTCGATCAGGATGCCTGTCTAAACTAAAACCTTCTGCACTTCCCGTCCCATTCATGTATTTGTCAAGATGCCTCTTAAACGTCACTATGGTATCTGCTTCCATCACCTCCCCCGGCATTAAGTTCCATGCACTCACCATCCTCTGTGTAAAAAGCTTGCCTCGCACATCCCCTCTAAACTTTGCCCCTCTCACCTTAAACCTATGTCCCCTAGTAACTGACTCTTCCACCCTGGGAAAAAGCTTCTGACTATCCACTCTGTCCATGCCACTCATAACTTTGTAAACCTCTATCATGTCGCCCCTCCACCTCCGTCGTTCCAGTGAAAACAATCCGAGTTTATCCAACCTCTCCTCATAGTTAATGCCCTCCAGACCAGGCAACATCCTGGTAAACCTCTTCTGTACCCTCTCCAAAGCCTCCACGTCCTTCTGGTAGTGTGGTGACCAGAATTGCACGCAATATTCTAAGTGTGGCCTAACTAAGGTTCTATACAGCTGCAGCATGACTTGCCAATTTTTATACTCTGTGCCCCGACCAATGAAGGCAAGCATGCCGTATGCCTTCTTGACTACCTTATCCACCTGCGTTGCCACTTTCAGTGACCTGTGGACCTGTACGCTCAGATCTCTCTGCCTGTCAATACTCCTAAGGGTTCTGCCATTTACTGTATACTTCACACCTGTATTAGACCTTCCAAAATGCATTACCTCACATTTGTCCAGATTAAAGTCCATCTGCCATTTCTCCGTCCAAGTCTCCAACCGATCTATGTCCTGCTGTATCCTCTGACAATTCTCATCACTATCCGCAACTCCACCAACCTTTGTGTCGCCCGCAAACTTACTAATCAGACCAGCTACATTTTCTTCCAAATCATTTATATATACTACAAACAGCAAAGGTCCCAGCACTGATCCCTGCGGAACACCACTAGTCACATCCCTCCATTCAGAAAAGCACCCTTCCACTGCTACCCTCTGTCTTCTATGACTGAGCCAGTTCTGTATCCATCTTGCCAGCTCACCTCTGATCCCGTGTGACTTCACGTTTTGCACCAGTCTGCCATGAGGGACCTTGTCAAAGGCTTTACTGAAGTCCATGTAGACAACATCCACTGCCCTTCCTTTCATCAATCATCTTCATCACTTCCTCAAAAAACTCAATCAAGTTAGTAAGACATGACCTCCCCTTCACGAAACCATGCTGCCTCTCGCTAATAAATCCATTTGTTTCCAAATGGGAGTAAATCCTGTCACAAAGAATCCTCCATAAGAACCTTTATAAAGCTCTGGTTAGGCCACAACGAGAGTATTGTATCCAGTTCTGGTCACCACACTATAGGAAGGATGTGAGGGCCCTTGAGAGGGTGTGGAGGAGATTTACCAGAATGGTTCCATACATAAATAATTTTAGCTACAAGGTTCAGTTGGAGAAGCTGGGGTTTTTCTCCTTGGAGCAAAGGAGATTGAGGGGAGATTTGATCAAGGTGTACAAGATTATGACAGCTTTAGATAAGGTAGACAAATAAAAATTGTTCCCATTAACTGATGGCACAAGGACTAGAGGGACATAGGTTTAGGTTTTGGGCAAGCAATTCAGGGGGAATGAGAGGAAGAACTTTTTAATGCAGTGAGTGGTAATGACCTGGAACTCGCTGCCTATGAGGATGGTGTAAGTGGAGATGATCAATGATTTCACAAAGAAATTGGATGAGCACTTGCGGGAAATAAATTTGCAAGTCTGTGGGGACAGAGCCAGGAAATCCTGACTGGATTGCTCTACAGAGAGCCAGCATGGACTTGATGTGCTGAATGGCCTCCGTCTATGCCATAATGACTCCATAACTCTACAGGATGCATTTTATTCTGTATTTGGGGGTCCTGGTGGTAGACCAGAAGACAGAGTGGGGGGAAACCCCATCTCTGTCCTCCAGTTGACCCCCAAAGCCATTCCATGGTGGGCAGACAATTAACTGTCCACCGTTGGAGACGCCATTCCTTTAAGGGACAAACTCCGGCCTGCAGTGCTGCCAGCCAGTTGGAAGATCAGCAGCTGTGCAGTACCGGCAGTGCCACTGGGAGCTGTGGCCCCTGCTGGTACTGCAGGAGGCCCTGCAGAGGAGAAGAGCCTGGAGACCCCGGGGGAGGTGAGTGGGTTGGGGTTTTCAGGCCATTCAGACAGGCCCCGGCAATGGTAGGGAGGGTGCTGGTGGTTGCTGAGGGTGAGGGGTAGTTTTCTCGGGGGGTGTGGTCAGCGCTCGTCATGGTGGGGGGGGGCCTCTGGGGGCCCAGGATTTCTGCCAAAGGAGAGATCCCCCAACCCCAGCGAGGAGGCTGCCAGGATTCATCTGGCAGTGTCTCCCTGCAGGGGCAGGCTCCACTGCCTTCCACTAACGTGAGGTGGAAGCAGGAAGGGGCCCTTAAGTGGCTATCAATTGGCCATTTAATTAAGAGCCTCAATTGTCTTGCGGGGGAAAGGCAGTCCTTGGCCTTCGCCACCCTGGATAAAATGGCAAGGGCCCTGGGGAACGTTGGGAATGGCGCCCCTTGCCATTTTGATCACCGTCTCCCCTCACCCCCAACCACTGCCAGCCTCCATTCCCACCACCAAGGGCAACACAAAACTCTGCCCTGCATGTTGCTGTTCCCTTTGTATGAACTACCCCAGAGCAGTCACTATTGATAAGGATTTACTGCTGAGGGTTGTGTGATAGAACAGTGCAGCTTCAACAACCGGTCTCAGTTACACCTCGATTAGAATTCATTGTGTTAAAATCCATTTGGGGAAGTTGGGTGATGGTGAAATGTTGAATATATTGATTCCACATGATGGCAGTGTGGCTCAACGAGAGCCTGTTTTTCTTCTCACTCTTTCTCTCTCTCTCTCTTGTCTCCCTTTGTTACTTTCTGTCTGTTTGTCTCTGTCTGTCTCTGTCTCCCACTTTATGGGCTGGATTTTGCCGATTGACTTGAGAATCCGATGCTGGAGTCATTTCCAGGTCATGTGCTGTTGAAGGCAGTGAGTAGGGTGATGGCTGGGGTGTGAGGAAGGGTCCCTCCATGGTTCTGACAGTGAGACCTCTGTAGGTATGTTGCGCGATATGGCCAATGATAGGTAGGGCTGCAGGGGAGCTGGTAGCAGGTGGGAATTACTGCCCTCAGTGAACTTGAGGGCACCATCTTTAAAGGCCAGTCTGCAGCTTTCAGACTGGCTGTACACAGGGAAGGCTGCAGAGAGGGTGCTGTCGAAGGCAATGAGCAGGGTGATGACTGGAGTGTGAGAAAGGGCCCTGGAGGTGCCGCTACATCCAGTGCAGGAGAGGAGAGAGGTACTGTTCCCAGAGGATGGGAGGAGCAGGCGAGTCAGCCTCACGATGAATGGCACTGTGTGCTTATAGAGTCATAGAGTCATACAGCACAGAAACAGGCCCTTCGGCCCATCGTGTCCATGCCGGCCATCAAGCACCTAACTATTCCAATCCCATTTTCCAGCACTTGGCCCGTAGCCTTGTATGCTCTGGTGTTTCAAGTGCTCATCTAAATACTTCTTAAATGTTGTGAGGGTTCCTGCCTCTATCACCCCTTCAGGCAGTGCGTTCCAGATTCCAACCACCCTCTGGGTGAAAAAGGTTTTCCTCAAATCCCCTCTAAATTTCCTGCCCTTTAACTTAAATCTATGCTCCCTGGTTATTGACCCCTCCGCTAAGGGAAAAAGTTTCTTCCTATCTACGCTATCTATGCCCCTCATAATTTTATATACCTCAATCAGGTGCCCCCTCAGCCTTCTCTGCTCTAAGGAAAACAACCCTAGCCTATCCAGTCTCTCTTCATAGCTGAAATTCTCCAGCCCAGGCAACATCCTGGTGAATCTCCTCTGTACGCTCTCCAGTGCAATCACATCCTTCCTATAGTGTGGTGCCCAGAACTGTACTCAGTACTCCAGCTGTGGCCTAACTAGCATTTTATACAGCTCCATCATAACCTCCCAGCTCTTATATTCTATGCCTCGGCTAATAAAGGCAAGTATCCCGTATGCCTTCCTGACCACCTTATCTACCTGTGCTGCTGCCTTCAGTGATCTATGGACAATTACACTAAGGTCCCACTGACCCTCTGTACTTCCTAGGGTCCTACCAGCCATTGTATACTCCCTTGCTTTGTTAGTCCTCCCAAAATGCATCACCTCACACTTCTCAGAATTAAATTCCATTTGCCACTGCTCTGCCCATCTTACCAGCCCATTTATGTCGTCCTGTAATCTAAGGCTTTCCTCCTCACTATTTACGACACCACCAGTTTACATGTCAACTGCGAACTTACTGATCATACCTCTTATATTCACGTCTAAATCATTAATGTACACTACAAACAGCAAAAGTCCCAGCACCGATCCCTGTGGTACACCACTGGTCACAGGCTTCCACTCGCAGAAACAACCCTTGACCATCACCCTTTGTCTCCTGTCACTAAGCCAATTTTGAATCCAATTTTCCAAATTGCCCTGAATCCCATGGGCCCTTACCTTCTTAACCAATCTCCCATGCGGGACCTTATCAAAAGCCTTACTGAAGTCCATGTAGACTACATCAACTGCTTTATCCTCATCGACACATCTAGTCACCGCCTTGAAAAATTCAATCACGTTTGTTAAACATGATCTCCCCCTGACAAAGCCATGCTGACTATCCCTGATTAATCGCTGCCTCTCCAAGTGGAGAATAATCCAGTCCCTCAGAATTTTTTCCAACATTTTCCCAACCACTGATGTTAGACTCACCAGGCTGTAATTACCTGGTTTATCCCTACTACCCTTCTTGAATAATGGTACCACGTTCGCAGTCCTCCAGTCCTCCTGTGGCCAGAGAGGATTTGAAAATTTGTGTCAGAGCCACTGCCTCACATAACAGCCTGGGATACATCTCATCTGGGCCTGGGGATTTATCGATTTTTAAGCCCGCCAAAACAGCTAATACTTCCTGCCTTTCAATGCTAATATGTTCAAGTATATCACAACCCCTCTCCCTGATTGTGCTCCTACATCGTCCTTCTCCATAGTGAACACAGATGAAATCATTTAAAACCTCACCTTTGTCCACCAGCTCCACACACAGATTGCCACTTTGCTCCCTAATGGGGCCCTACTCTTTCCTTGTTATCCTCTGGCGCTTAATATACTTCTAAAATGCCTTGAGATTTTCCTTAATCTTGCCCGCCAGTTGATTTATTGATTTATTTATAATATTTATTTATTTACATATAATATATATATAAATTTATTTATAATCCCTTGCTTGATTTATTCAGCTCAATATCTGTCTTATTTCAATGTCTTGTATGATTCTTATCCCCCAGGGGGCCATGACCAGATGTAGGGGGTTGGAGGTGGAGCCCATGAAAGGGGCGTCGTTGACTAACGGGCAAGGATGGATGATGGATGTGGGATGAGCTCCTCATGGGGCTTGTGACATTGTCATGGCCTGGCACTACAGGCCACCAGGGCATCCACATGGAGGCAGTTAGCTCTGGTCCAGTGGCAGAATGGGGAGTCTCAGATGAATCTCGTGTGGATGAGGGAGTCGTGGGTTTCCCTTGTAGCATGCAATTGGTTGCAGCCTTCAGCACCTCCTGTGTATGGCCATTGTCTGCCAGCTGTATCTCCGCTTCCCCATTATCCTCCTTGACGTGCTTGGGAATCACCCAGCACCAGCCCAACTCCTCTCTGTCATGCCAGGTTGTGCAGAGCTCAGCAGACCACCACAATATGGGAAATCCTTGCAGGGCCGTGTTGGAGGCTCCCCCAGAATAGTGTAAACACCTGAAGCACAATTTCAGAAGGGCAATGGCCTGCTCAATGGTCACCCTTCCATAGTCATGTGAGCAGCCGTGTCCTCAGTGATTACTCCGAGCAGCCGTGTCCTCAGTGGTTACTCCTTGTCACCACAAAGGCATTCCAGTGCAGTGAACAATTGAGGCACCTGGGACTGTCTCAGAATGAAGGAGTCATGGCAGCTTCCCGGGAACTTAGCACACACTTGCAGGATCCTTTTGCACTGGTCGCACATGATCTGCACATTGAGGGAGTGGAACCCTTTCCTATTGATGGCCACATGTGTGCGGTCGACCAGCCCCTGGACCTGAGGTAGAAACATAGAAACATAGAAAATAGGAGCAGGAGTAGGCCATTCGGCCCTTCGAGCCTGCTCCGCCATTCATTATGATCATGGCTGATCATCCAACTCATTAACCTGTTCCCGCTTTCTCCCCATGTCCTTTGATCCCTTTAAACCCATGAGCTATATCTAACTCCTTCTTGAAAATATACAATGTTTTGGCCTCAACTGCTTTCTGTGGTAGTGAATTCCACAGGCTCACCACTCTCTGGGTGAAGACATTTCGCTTCATCTCAGTCCTGAAAGGTTTATCCTGTATCCTTAGACAATGACCCCTGGTTCTGGACTCCCCCACCATCGGGAACATCCTTCCCGCATCTACCCTGTCAAGTCCTGTTAGAATTTTATAGGTTTCTATGAGATCCCCCCTCACTCTTCTGAACTCCAGCGAATATAATCCTAACTGACTCAATCTCTCCTCATACGTCAGTCCCACCATCCCAGGAATCAGTCTGGTAAACCTTCGCTGCACTCCCCCTATAGCAAGAACATCCTTCCTCAGATAAGGAGACCAAAACTGCACACAATATTCCAGGTGTGGCCTCACCCAGGCCCTGTATAATTGCAGCAAGACATCCCTGCTCCTGTACTCGAATCCTCTCGCTATGAAGGCCAACATACCATTTGCCTTTTTTACCACCTGTTGCACCTGCATGCTTACCTTCAGTGACTGGTGTACGAGAACACCCAGGTCTTGCTGCATCTCTTGCTGCAATCCCCTCTCTCAGTTTATAGCCGTTCAGATAATCCGCCTTCCTGTTTTTGCTATCAAAGTGGTTAACCTCACATTTATCCACATTATACTGCATCTGCCATGCATTTGCCCACTCACTCAACTTGTCCAAATCACCCTGAAGCCTCTCTGCATCCTCCTCACAACTCACCCTCCCACCTAGTTTTGTGTTATCTGCAAATTTGGAGAGATTACATTTAGTTCTCTCATCTAAATCATTAATATATATTGTGAATAGCTGGGGTCTTAGCACCGATCCCTGTGGTACCCCACATGTCACTGCCTGCTATTTAGAAAAAGACCCATTTATCCCTACTCTTTGTTTCCTGTCTGCCAACCAATTTTCTATCCATCGCAATACACTACCCCCAGTCCCATGCGCTTTAATTTTACAGGCTAATCTCTTATGTGGGACTTTGTCAAAAGCCTTCTGAAAGTGCAAATAAACCACATCCACTGGCTCCTCCTCATCAACTCTACTGGTTACATCCTCGAAGAATTCTAGTAGATTTGTCAAGCATGATTTCCCTTTTGTAAATCCATGCTGCTTCTGCCTGATTCTACCACTGTTCTCTAAGTGCTCTGCTATAAAATCGTTGATAATGGACTCTAGAATTTTCCCCACTACCGACGTCAGGCTGACTCCTCTATAATTCCCTGCTTTCTCTCTACCTCCCTTTTTAAATAGTGGGATTACATTAGCTACCCTCCAATCTGTAGGAACTGTTCCAGAGTCTATAGAATCTTGGACGATGACCACCAATGCATCCACTATTTCTAGGGCCATTTCCTTAAGTACTCTGGTATGCAGACCATCAGGCCCTGGGGATTTATCGGCCTTCAATCCCATCAATTTTCCCAACACCATTTCTCTACTAATACTGATTTCCTTCAGTTTCTCCCTCTCACTAAACCTTGTGTTGCCCAACATTTCTGTTATGATATTTGTGTCCTCCTTTGTGAAAACAGAACCAAAGTATGCATTTAGTTGGTCAGCCATTTCTTTGTTCCCCATAATAAATTCCCCTGTTTCTGACTGTCAGGAACCTACATTTGTCTTCACCAATCTTTTTCTCTTCACATACCAATAGAAACTTTTACTGTCAATTTTTATGTTCTCCGCAAGCTTGCTCCCGTACTCTAATTTCCCCTTCTTAATCAATCCCTTGGTCCTCCTTTGCTGAATTCTAAACTGCTCCCAATCCTCGGGTCTGTTGTTTTTTCTGGCAAATTTATATGCCTCTTCCTTGGATCTAATACTATCTGTACTTTCCCTTGTAAGCCATGGGTTGGCTACCTTTCCCATTTTACTTTTGCGCCAGACAGGGATAAACAACTTTTGCGACAGACAGGGTAATCCTGCCAAGGCTCTGAAGCCAATGGTCTTCTAGGCCTTAGTGCATTAGTTGCTCCCCTGCCCTAGCAAACAAGGTATCCGTCACCTGCCTTATGCAATGATGGGCTGCAGATTGCAAAATCCTACAAATGTACCCATTCGATCCCTGGAATGACCATGTAGCGAAAAAGTTGAGCACCATGGTCACCTTCACCGCCACCACATTCCAGTGGCCTTCAGCTCCTCGTCCAGCATACCACATAGGTCAGCGACAACCTGTCTTGATAAATACAGTGTTCAGAGACACTGCTTCTTCAACAGGTCCATGAAGCTGAGCCATTCTGTAGATCCTGTACGCTGAGTGGTGCCTTCATTGAGCATCCGACTGCCTTGTTGCCCCTATGCACCCTCCACGTGTGCGTGCCAGTACAGCAATATGCTGCTGGTAGCTCTCTGCCCACTGCTGCCAGTTCTCGTGTGGCTGCTGAATTTCCCTTCTCTCACGCTCCTCCTGACTGGAGGCAGTGATCTCTGAGTGTTGGGTACCCACCCATCTCCATTTGCAGCCTTCAACCCTCAAAAGGTGTCACCCCCTTGCCTTGCCTGGGACTGCTGCAGGGGTTCTGGGCAAAAACTTCCAGTTACTGGCCTCCTCAGCAGTCCTTCCACATACTGGCAGCCCTGAGCCTTCCTGCTCGGAATCTCGGCACAACTTAATGCCTGTCAGTTACAAGCAACAATCACCTCCCACTGTACCTTCACCTCATTACAGCTGGCAACCCATGCGTCTTCTATAAAATTCAAATTGCTGTGCAAAATCATTGTTAATGACCCCCTTAACAGCCTCAATTGGATGCCCATCACTGGCCAGTAGGTTCCGATCCCACTCCCTGATCACCCCTGGGAAATTTGCCTGACAGCAAGAAGACATCAAGGAGCAGTCACGAATTGGTCTCCCACTATTTTCCCGATTCCCCCCCACCCTGCCTCCAACTCCATCTCCACAGGGCTGAGAAGATTTAGCTCAGTGTATCTATTTCTGTCTCTCTCTCTCTCTGTCACTGTCACTTTCTCTCTCTCTCTGACTCCTCAGTCTGTCTATCTCGCGTTCAATGTAAGTAGCGTGAATCCCAGCTCGACGGAGTACTGCTTCGACAGAGTTCTTAAGTCAGGGAATTTGGTGAGGGAGGGAATTTGGCACCGTGAGGGAGGAGATCCTGCTCTGGTCTTTTGCAAGACAAGGAAGGGTCTGAATGACGGAGCAGGAGACAGTGAGACCTGGTGAGTAGCTGATAAGTGTTTCTAGATAATAGTTTGAAAGTAAAGGCATGGTAGGGTACATCAGCCCCGTGGAATGCACATCCTGTGCCATGTGGGAAATCCTGGATGACCAGGAAGTGTCACCAGCTACAGCAGCTTGAGCACCAGCTTTCAGAGCTTGAGCTGCAGCTAGAGTCACTACGGAGCTTCCGCAAGGCTGAGAACCTTGTGGATAGCACATTTCTGGAAGTGGTAACCCACCATCTTAAAAATGTGCAGGCAGAGAGGGAATGGGTGACTGCCAGAAGGAAAAGGAGGACCAGGCAGGCAGGGTAGAGATCTCCTGAGTGCATCTTGCTGTTCAATCGGTCACTGGTGAGTACGATGGTTCCTCTGGGAGTGCGAGCAGAGCAAGTCCACAGCCCGATGGATGACTGAGCTGCACGTGTGGATGGGAAGAAGACTGGAAGAGCAATAATGGTAGAGGATTCGTTAATGAGGGGTACCGGCAGATACTTTTGTGGCTGCAGACGTGACTCCACGATGGTATGTTGCCTCCCTGGTGCCAGGGTCAAAGATATCACTGAGCGGCGACAGGACATTCTGAGGGGGAAGGGTGAACAGCCAGAGTCCGTGGTCCATATCGGCACAAGTGACATAGGCAGAAAGAGGTATGAGGTCCTGCAGGCAGAGTCTAGGGAGTGAGGAGAGAGATTGAAAAGCAGCAGCTCAAAGATAGTAATCCCTGAATTATTCCCGATGCCACATGCTAGTGACTACAGAAAAAGAAAGATAAAGCTGGTGAATACGTGGCTGGAGAGATGATGCATGGGGGAGAGCTTTAGATTCCTGAGGCTTTGGGACTGCTTCTGGGGGAGGTGGGACCTGTGCAGGCTGGACAGTTTGCATCTCAACAGGGTTGGGACCAATATCCTCACAGGAGGTTTTGCTAGTGCTGTTGGGGAGGGTTTAAACTAGTTTGGCAGGGGGATGGGACCCTGAGAGATTCAGAAGAGAGAGAAGAAAAGTTAAAAATGGAAGGCTGAAACTTAGTAAGCGTGTTTGGAAAGCAGAGGAAACAAAGGCTCGAAAATCGACAACAAGGAAGTTTGGCAGTGCTCAATGATATACACTTCAATGCAAGAAATCTAGGGAATAAGGCAAATGAGCTGAGAGCACAGATTGATGCATGGGAGTATGATATAGCTATTACTGAGACATGGCTGAAAGGAGGGCAGGAATGGCAGCTCAACATTCCTGGTTGTAGGGTTTTCAGACAAAACAGAGAGGGGGATAAAAAAGGAGGTTAGGCTGACTGGCCTGTAACTACTCAGTCTCTCCCTTTCTCCCTTCTTAAGCAATGGTACAACATTACCAGTCCTCCAGTTTAATATCTTTGAAAGTGAATAAATCCCCAGCCCGGATGAAATGTATCCGCCACTGTTAAGGGAAGCAAGAGAAAAAAAAGCAGAGACTTTGACCATCATTTTCCAATCCTCTCTAGCTACAGGCATGGTGACAGAGGGAGAAAGGGATGTCAGCCTAACTTCAGTTGTAGGAATATTATTGGAAAAAGTTCCGAGGGGACTGGATAAACTTTCATTTAGAAAGACACGGATTAATCAAGTGCAGGCAGCACGGATTTGTTCAGGGAAGGTCGTGTCTGACTAATGTGATTGAATTTTTTGAGGAAGTAACAAGGAGGGTCAATGAGAGTAGCACATTTGATGTAGTTTATATGGATTTTAGTAAGGCTTTTCACAAGGTCCCACATGGCAGACTAGTCACAAAAGGAAAAGCCCATGGGTAATAAGGCAAAGTGGCAAGTTAGATCCAAAACTTGTTCAGCACCAAGAAGAAAAATATAACAGTCGATGGGTGTTTACTGGAAGACTGTTTTCAGTGGGGTTCCGCAGGGCTCAGTACTTGGTCCCTTGCTTTTTGTGGTATATATCAAAGACTTGGACTTGAATGTAGGCGGTGTGATTAAGTTTGCAGGCAATACAAAAATTGGCTGTGTGGTTGGTAATAAAGAAAACTGTAGACTGCAGGAAGCTATAGAAACATGGAAACATAGAAAATAGGAGCTGCAGTAGGCCATTCGGCCCTTCGGGCCTGCTCCGCCATTCAAAAAAGATCATGGCTGATCGTCTAATTCAGTACCCTGTTCCTGCTTTTTCCCCATATCCCTTGATCCCTTTGGCATTAAGAAATATATCTATCTCCTTCTTGAATATATTTAATGATTTGGCCTCCACTGCCTTTTGTGGTTGAGAATTTCACAGGTTCACCACCCTCTGAGTGAAGAAATCTCTCCTCATTTCAGTTCTAAATGGCATACCCCGTATCCTGAGACTGTGACCCTGAATTCTGAACACCCGAGCCATCGGGAACATCCTCCCGACATCTAGCCTGTCTAGTCCTGTTAGAATTCTGTAGGTTTCTATGAGATCCCCTCTCATTCTTCTCAACTCTAGTGAATATAGGCCTAGTCGACCCAATCTCACCTCAAATGTCAATCCTGCCATCCCAGGAATCAGCCCAGTAAATCTTCTTTGCACTCCCTCCATTGCAAGAACATTCTTCCTCAGATAAGGAGACCAAAACTGCACACAATACTCCAGATGTGGGCTCACCAAGGCCCAGTATAATTGCAGTAAGACATCCTTGCTCCTGTACTCAAATCCCCTTGCATTGAAGGCCAACATACCATTCGCCTTCCTAATTGCTTGCTGCACCTGAATGCTTGCTTTCAGCGACTGGTGTACAAGGACACCCAGGTCTCGTTTCACCTCCCCCTTTCCCAATCTATCACCATTCAGATAATAATCTGCCTTTCTGTTTTCACAACCAAAGTGGATAACCTCACATTTATCCGTGTTATACTGCATCCGCCATGCATTTGCCCACTCACCCAGCTTGTCCAAATCACATTGGAGCCTCTTTGCATCCTCCTCACAGCTCACATTCCCCCCCAGACTTGTGTTGTCTGCAGACTTGGAGATGTTATATTTAGCTCCCTCACCCAAGTCATTAAGGTATATTATGAATAGCTGGGGCCCAAGCACTGATCCCTGTGGTACCCCATTAGTCACTGCCTGCCACCCGGGAAAAGACCCATTTATTCCTACTCTCTGTTTCCTGTCTGTCAACCAATTCTCAATCCATGCCAGTATATTACCCCCAATCCTATGTGCTTTAATTTTGCACACTAACCTCTTATGTGGGACCTTATCAAAAGCCTTCTGAAAATCCAATTACACCACATCAACTGGTTCTCCCTTATCCTCAAAAAACTCCAGTAGATTTGTTAAGCGCGATTTCCCTTTCGTAAACCCATGCTGACTTTGTCCAATCCCGTTTATACTTTCCAGGTGTTCTGCTATCACATCCTTTATAATAGACTCTAGCATTTTCCCCACGACTGATGTAAGGCTAACTGGTCTGTAATTCCCTGTTTTTTGTCTCCCTCCTTTTTTAAATAGTGGGATTACATTTGCCACCGTCCAATCTGTAGAATTTTGGAAAATGAGCACCAATGCATCCACTATTTCCAGGGCCACTTCCTTAAGTACTCTGGGATGTAGATTATCAGGCCCTGGGGCTTTGTCAGCCTTTAACCCCATTAATTTCCCTAGCTCTATTTTTTTACTAATACTGATTTCCTTCAGTTCCTCCCTTTCATTAGACCCTTGGTTCCCTAACATTTCTGGGCGGTTATTTGTGTCCTCCTTTGTGAAGACAGAACCAAAGCATATGTTTAATTGTTTTGCCATTTCTTTGTTCCCCATTATAATTTCCCCTGTTTCTGACTGTAAGGGACGTAATCTTTTTCTCTTCACATATTTATAGAAGCTTTTGCAGTCAGTTTTTATGTTCCCTGCAAGTTTAGTCTCGTACTCTATTCTCCCCTGCTTAATCAACCTCTTTGTCCTTCTTTGCTGAATTCTAAACTACTCCCAATCCTCAGACTTGCTGCTTTTTCTGGCAATTTGATATGCCTCCGCTTTGGATCTAATACTATCCCTAATTTCTTTTGTAAGCCACAGTTGAACCACCTTTCCAGTTTTATTTTTGTGCAAGACAGGAATTCATGCACATGTTCTTTAAATATTATCCATTGCCTATCCACCATCAACCCTTTAAGTAAAGTTCCCCAATCTACCATAGCCAACTCATGCCTCATGCCTCATACCTTTTTAGTTTCCTTTATTTAGATTCAGGACCCTAGTGTCGGATTCAACTACTTCACTCTCCATCTTAATGAAGAATTCTATCATGTTATGGTCGCTCCTCCCCAAGGGACCCCGCACAACAAGATTGTTAATTAATCCTATCTCATTACACAATATCCAGTCTAGGATAGCCTGTTCTCTAATATAATATTAGTGTCGGAATTAGTGTAGGATTAGTATAAATGGGTGGTTGATGGTCGGCACAGACTCGGTGGGCCGAAGGGCCTGTTTCAGTGCTGTATCTCTAAATAATATAATATATAAAAGCAAAATACTGCAGATGCTGGAAATCTGAAATAAAAACAAGAAATGCTGGAAATACTCAGCAGGTCAGGCAGCATCTGTGGAGGGTGAAACAGTTAACGTTTCAGGTCAGAGACCCTTCTTCAGAACTGACAAATATTAGAAATGTAAAAGGTTTTAAGCAAGTAAAATGGGGAGTGGGGCAAGAGATAACAAAGGAGAAGGTGTTGATAGGTCAGGGTCATAGAGAATAACTGACCAGAAGATCATGGAACAAAAGCAAATGGTATGTTAGTTAGTTAGTTAGAGATACAGCACTGAAACAGGCCCTTCGGCCCACCGAGTCTGTGCCGATCATCAACCACCCATTTATACTAATCCTACACTAATTCCATATTCCTACCACATCCCCACCTGTCCCTATAGTTCCCTACCACCTACCTATACTAGGGGCAATTTATAATGGCCAATTTACCTATCAACCTGCAAGTCTTTGGCATGTGGGAGGAAACCGGAGCACCCGGAGGAAACCCACGCAGACACAGGGAAAACTTGCAAACTCCACACAGGCAGTACCCAGAATTGAACCCGGGTCGCTGGAGCTGTGAGGCTGCGGTGCTAACCACTGCGCCACTGTGCCGCCCCATGTTAATGGTGTGTTGAAAGACAAAGCGTTAGTAAAGAGCCTGTTCTCTAGTTGGTTCCTCAGCACATTGGTCTAAAAAACCATCACGTACACACTCCAGGAAATCCTCCTCTGCAGTATTATTGCTAATTTGGTTTGACCAATCTATATGTAGATTAAAGTCACCCTTGATTACAGTTGTATCCTTATTGCATGCGTCTCTAATTTCCTGTTTAATGCCATCCTTTACATCTCCACTACTGTTTGGGGGCCTATAGACAACCCCCACCAACGTTTTCTGCCCCTTGGTGTTTCTTAGCTCCACCCATACAGATTCCACATCATGATTTTCTGAGCCAATATCCTTCCTCATTATTGTATTGATTTCCTCCTTTACTAACAACACTACTCCACCTCCTTTCCCTTTTTGCCTGTCCTTCCTACATATTGAACACTCCTGGATGTTCAATTCCCATCCTTGGTCACCCTGCAGCCATGTCTCTGTAATCACAACTATATCATAACCGTTTATATCTATTTGCAGGTTAATTCATCTACCTTATTGCGAATGCTCCACGCATTAAGACACAATGCCTTTAGACATGTCTTTTTAACATTGTCAGTCATCTTAGCTTTATTTTGCACTATGGCCCCATTTGTTTCTCGCCCTTGTTTTCTCTTCCTTCCACTTTTGCTTCTTACCTTTCTGTCTTTCATTTCTATCTTTATTTCCCCCTCCTCTGTCTCCCTGCTCAGATTCCCATCCCCTTCCATTCTAGTTGAAACCCTCCCTGACAAAACTAGCAAACATCACCCCGAGGAAATTGGTCCCGCTCCTGCCCAGATGCAACCCATCCAGCTTGTACCGGTCTCACCTTCCCCGGAATCGGTCCCAATGTCACAGGAATCTGAATCCCTCCCCCCTACACCATTTCTCCAGCCACGTATTCTTCTGATATATCCTGCTATTTCTGCTCTCGCTAGCACATGGCACAGGTAGTAATCATGAGATTATTACCTTTGAGGTCCTACTTTTTAATTTATAGGAAGTCCTAACTCCCTATATTCAGCTTGTAGGACCTCATCCCTTTTTTTGCCTATGTTGTTGGTATCGATATGTACCACAACAACTGGCTGCTCGCCCTCTCCCCTCAGAATGCCCTGCAGCCGCTCAGAGACATCCTTGACCCTTGCACCAGGGAGGCAACCTACCATCCTGGAGTCTCTTTTGCGGCCGCAGAAACGCCTGCCTGTTCCCCTTACGATTGAATCCCCTATCACTACAGCCCTTCCACTCTTCTTCCTCCCCTCCTGTGCAGCAGAGCCACCCATAGTACCATTAACTTGTCTCTTGCTGCTTTCCCCTGAGTCATCTCCCCCAACAATATCCAAACAGTATATCTGTTAGAGAGGGGAATGGCCAGAGGGGACTCCTGCACTACCTGCCTTTCTCTACTCTGCCTGGTGGTCACCCATTCCCTTTCTGCCTTTGCAACATTTGCCTGCGTTGTGATTACCTCGCTAAAGGTGCTATCCACGACGATCTCAGCATCACGGATGCTCCACAGTGAATCCACCTGCAGCTCCAGCTCCATAATGTGGGTAGCCAGTAGCTGCAGATGGATACACTTCCTGCACACATGGTCGTCAGGGACACTAGAAGCGTCCGTGAATTCTCACATAGCGCAGGAGGAGCAGATCACGGGGCTGAGCTCTCCTGCCATGACTTACCTTTAGATTACTTAGTTACTCCCTTTAATTAAAAAATGCTATTTATACTAGGGGCCTTGTTCTACTCCAAACATTACCACTACAATCATAAATCTCCTCTGTTCCCCCTCTCGTGCAATCACTTCTTTCCTATAGTATGGTGAAGCTAATGGACTGCAGTAGTATAAATTGTAGAAAAAGTAGAAAAACTCACCTGAACCTACTTACCAATCAGCTGTTTCCCTGAGCCCTGCTTCCCTTCGTCAGTAAAATCCCTCACACACAATTCACATTCTCACTCTGTCCAAACATGACTATTCTAATTGGCAATTATTAATATATTACATTAATTAAAACAAAACCGGAGTAGTACTAACCTTATCACTTACAATGTAGCTATTTGAGGGTTTCAAAAAAGAACATTTTCCCCCCCGATTTTTAAGCTATTTACAGGTAATAACAGCTGTTACTTACCAGCCAATCAGCTCTCAGATCTCCCGTGATGTCGCTTGTAGTTTTTTTCCTCTTTTGAAACTCAGCGCACGCCGAAACAGTGAGAGAGCCGCCGACTACCGCTGCTCTGGTCCAAGGTGGGTAAGGGCCTCGAACCCCGCTCTTTATTTCCTCAGGTTCGGATCCACCTTCTCCCAGGTCCGCTGCCAACTGTGCTGCTCTGCTCTATCAATGGAATAGTCAGGTGGATGGAAGAGTGGCAAATGGATTTTAATCTGGAGAAGTGTGAGGTAATGCATTTGGGGAAAGTTAACAAGGCGGCAAGGGAATACACAATAAATGGTAGAATACTGAGCAGTGTAGAGGAACAGAGCGACCTTGGAGTGCGTGTCCACAGATTCCTGTCAGTGGCTGGACAGATGGATAAGGTGATCAAAAAGGCATACAGGATACTTGCCTCTATTAGCTGAGACATAGAATATAAGAGCTGGGAGGTTATGCTGGATCTGTATAGTTAGGCACAGCTGGAGTACTGTGGGCAGTTCTGGTCACCACACTATTGGAAAGATGTCATTTCATGAAAGAGGGTACAGAAGAGATTTACGAGGATGTTGCCTGGACTGGAGAATTTTAGTTCTGCGGAATGATTGGATAGGCTGGGGTGTTCTCTTTGGAGCAGAGGAGGCTGAGGGGAGATTTAATTGAAGTGTATAAAATTATGAGGGGTCTAGATAGAGTGGATAGGAAGGACTTATTCCTCTTGGGTGAGGGGTCCTTAACCAGGGGACGTAGATTTAGGGAAATCGGTAGGAGGTTTAGAGGGGATATTGGGGGATATTTTTTTCACCAAGTGGGTGGTGGGATCTGGAACTCACTGTGTGAAATGGTGATAGAGGCAGAAACACTCATAACATTTTAAAAGTACTTGGATATGCACTTGAAGTGCCGTAAGCTACAAGGTTACAGACCAAGATCTAGAAAGGGGGATTAGGTGGATGGCTACTTGTCGGCTGGCGTGGACTTGATGGGCTAAATGGCCTACTTCTGGATTCTGTGATGTGTCTGTCTCTTCCTGTCTATGTCTCCATCTCTGTGTCTCTGTCACTCCATCTCTCTCTCACTCTATCTGTCTGTCTGTCTCAGTCTGTCTCCCTCTCTATGTGTGGAATCTTGCTGCCTTTAAAGATTTTCTGCATTTGGGGCCAAAAGTGGGTCCCGACTCCACTGGTGATGCCTGGCTGCCCGCCTGTGTGATCTTATCAGAGGTGGCCAATTAAGAGGCTGCATCTAGGAGCACTGCCCAGCGAAGGACAATGGGTGGGACAGGAACTCAGCTGATCCAGTGGGAGAGCTCGCAGTGACATCCAGCCAGCAGTCTCACTGGGAGAGGTGGGCGTTGCTGCGGCAGGCAGGAGAACACAAGATTGCCTCAAGATCTCTGAAGACCTGCAAATATTTAGAATTATTTGTGGATGCAGTTGCCAGGCCATCATTGCAGAGATGGACCTCCTCAACAGGATGGCCTGCAGCTGTGACCTTGTGGCAGAGGCAGCTCCAGGGGAGTTAAATAAAGGAGGCCTCGTTGGATCTTGTTCTGGTACCGGGAGGCCTCATTGGATCTTGGCCTGGTACCGGGAGGACTCGCAGGACCTTGACCTGGTATCGGGAGGACACGCAGGACCTTGGCCTGGTACCGGGAGGACACGTAGGACCTTGGTCTGGTACCGGGAGGACTCGCAGGACCTTGGCCTGGTACCGGGAGGCCTCGCAGGACCTTGGCCTGGTACTGGGAGGACACACAGGACCTTGGCCTGGTACCGGGAGGCCTCGTTGGATCTTGATCTTGTACCGGGAGGACTCGCAGGAACTTGGCCTGGTACCGGGAGGACACGCAGGACCTTGGCCTGGTATCGGGAGGACTCGCAGGACCTTGGCCTGGTACCGGGAGGCCTCGTTGGACCTTGATCTTGTACCAGGAGGACTCACAGGACCTTGGCCTGGTACCGGGAGGACTCGCAGGACCTTGGCCTGGTACCGGGAGGACACGCAGGACCTTGGTCTGGTACCGGGAGGACTCGCAGGACCTTGGCCTGGTACCGGGAGGCCTCGTTGGATCTTGATCTTGTACCGGGAGGACTCGCAGGACCTTGGCCTGGTACTGGGAGGACACGCAGGACCTTGGCCTGGTACCGGGAGGACACGCAGGACCTTGGTCTGGTACCGGGAGGCCTTGTTGGACCTTGATCTTGTACCGGGAGGACTCGCAAGACCTTGGCCTGGTACCGGGAGGCCTGTTGGACCTTGCTCTTGTACCAGGAGGACTCGCAGGACCTTGGCCTGGTACCGGGAGGCCTCGTTGGACCTTGGCCTGGTACCAGGAGGCCTCGTTGGACCTTGGCCTGGTACCGGGAGGCCTTGTTGGACCTTGGCCTGTACCAGGAGGCCTCGTTGGACCTTGGCCTGTACCAGGAGGCCCCGCTGGATCCTGGCCTGGTACCGGGAGGCTGCCACCAGAGACCTGCCGGACTTCACCCACAGCCTGGGGCTTGTCCTTTGCTGATAAGATCCCATGACATCCCCAATCTACCCCATGTGGCCAGCTAATTAGCACTAATTAGTTAATTACCACTGCTGGGCGAATAACCACTTCCATTGGTCACCGGCAAATTCAGAACTCCCCCTACCTCCCCACCCAGCACCAAACCCATCACCGCGGGGGGTATGTGCCTATGTCCATCTCTCACTCTCTATCTCTCCATGTAACCATCTGTCTCTGTGTCTCTCTTTTTCTCTCTCTGTCGCTCTGTCTGTCTTCTCCCTCTGTCTCTTCTTCCTCCCTTTATCCCTCTTTGTCAGTTTATCTGTCTGTTCGTTTTCTCTGTCTCTTTCTCCCTCTGTCCATGTCTCTCTCCTCCCTCTCTCTCTGTCATTGTCTGTCTCACTCTGTCTGTAGGTCTCCCTTTCTCTGTCTGTCTCTCTCTGTCTCTGTCAGTCTGTCACTGCTTCTTCTCACATTCTGTTTCTTTGTCTCAGTCTTTCTCTCATCGGGCTGGATTTTCCGACACGTGACAGGATCCTGATGTTGGGCCCGCCTGTCATGTCAGCGTGACCCCCGGCACAACCTTCTGGGAGGCAGCCTCGTAATTGACAGGCAGGCTCCTGATGCTGCAGGTACTATTAGAGGGCCCACAGTGATGTCAGGCTGGCAACTCCACCAGGAAAGGTGGGCACTGCTAAAGCTAGCAGGCAGTCGCGGGGGCACTTCAATATCAAGGTGCCCTCGGCTTCCTGTGTAGGAGTGATTAATTAAAGCGGCCTGAAACCGGTAGAGCCATCTGGTTGGAGGGGGAACCCCTTCGCTGGACTATTCACAGATGGTGCTGTGGCTTTTCATCCCCACGGCCTAGCCTTTTGAGCATAGAGCCTCCAGCACTGACAGCCCCCTGACTTGCTGCAGGGAGGCCACCTTGATCGAGCTGGCAGCCTCCACACACGGCAGGCAGGGCTGCTCGGACGTCGGGAAATATCACAGCTGGCCTCCAGGGAGCAGGCAGCAGACCGTGTTCCCACCCCACCCTGGGAAAGAGCCCTGGAGACGGGAATGTGTCAGGGAGCCACCCCAACACGGTTCCCCATTATTTTCCTGGCCTCCCATCTGCCTCCAACTCCATCTCCACCGGGTTGGGAAAATCCAGCCCATTCTGTCTGTTTCTCTGTCTGTCTACCTCCCAATTTATGTGTCTCTCTGTCTGTATCTTTCTCTCTATGTTTGTCTGACTCTCTCCCGTTGACTCGATCTCTCTCTCTCACACTAGGTGTCTCTCTCTGTGTCTCTGTCTCTCTTTCTCTGTCTCTTTGTCCCTATCTCTCTGTCTGTCTCTCTTTTACTACCATTCTCTGTTTTGCTGCATCTCTCCCTCCATCTGCCTCAGTATATCTCCCTTTCTTTGTGTCTTGTCTCTCTTTCTCTATCTATCCATTTCTCTGCCTGTCTCTCCTGGCTCTCTCTTTGTCTCTTTGACTTTGTTTGTCTGTCTGTCTTCTCTTTCTCCCTCACACTCCCTATCTCTGTCTGTCTTCTCCATCTGTCTCTCACTCTATCTCTCTATCCCTCTAATTTTCTTCCTGTCTCCTTCCATCTCCTTTATCTTCCTGTCTCACTCTCTTTCTTTGTCTCTTTCTACGTCTAACTATCTACTTCTCTCTCTTTTCTTTCTCTGGAAGTATATCTCTGTTTGTCTCTCTCTCTCTGCTTGTCCCTCTGTCTGTCTCTTTCTCTATCGTTCTCCGTCTCTCTTCTCTCTCTCTGCTTGTCTCTATCAGCCTCCATCTCTCTCTGTCTGTCTCTCTGTCTCTCCATCTCTCTTCATTTATGTCTCTTCTCTCTATCTGTCTCTCTTTTCTTTTGTCTCTGTCTTTCTTCTCTCTCTGTCTATTTCTCCATCTCTCTGTCCCTCTGTCTCTCGCTTCTGTCTTACTTTACCTGTCTGTCTCCCTGAAGCCAGTCTCTCTCTCCTCTTCTCTCAGTCTCTGCCTATCTCGTTCTGTCTCTCTCTCTCTCTCCTCTGTTCACCTTCTCTCTCTCTCTCTCCCCTTCTTTTCCCCCTTGTCCCCCTGTCTCCTCATTCCACGTCTCCCCATTGACCCCCATCTCCCCCTTTGTCACTCATCTCGCCCTTGACAACCCTCCACAGCCTCGTGCCCCATCTCTCCATTGTACCACCTTCATGCCCCTTTTACATCTTAGCACCCACCTTGTTGGTATGTGTTCCTCACTCTCGCTCTGTGTGGGGCCTTGCTCTCTCTCTGTTTCTCTCCCTGTCAGTTGTTCACAGGCAGCTTGTTCACGTGCTCAGTCTACAAGTGCTGATTGCGTGCCGGAGATATTTTAAACAGTTTAAAAATGTAAGTCTCTTTCAAATAAACAACTCCAGCCACGGATTCTTTCTTTGATTTGTTTTGCAGTTGTGACGGTGGCCTCTAACAGGCCCACCCAGGTCCCACCCCCTCAGTGTCTCCATCATCCCCTGAAGCACTTCCCGGGGACCGACTGTCAGGGCATGGAGGGGCTGTCAGGATGGGATGCACACAGGAGCAGTGGCCTATCTGGACCATGGTGCTGTGGGCCTGGCCCAGCTCTCAGGCAGGGTGGAGTCAGCTCATACGCCTGTTTCCATGACGCTGATGCAGTTACTGGAAGTGCTGCTTTGTTCCCAATGTGAATCTCACCCTCCAGCAAGATTCAGGAGCCAGAGCAACAAGTTTTGAGAATAAATTATTCACTGGGACTACACTCAGCAGAACATAAAACAAATAAGAAAGTCTCACCCTGCCTGAGCAAGAACCTGGGCAGGCCCCTCAGTGGGCCTCAGCCTGGCAACCCACATGAAATCCAGCCCCAGTCCCAGGCCTGACCCAGGCCCTGCCCGAGGCCAAAACCAAATGACTGAGGTGAAATCTGAGTTTTGCCGCAGGGCAGAGTGACCAAACATCCAGGATTGTCCTGGACTTTCCAGGAATTGAAGCTCAATCACCTGGAAACTGTTATGAACAAACACATGAGAAAAATCACAGGTCAATTCTTGTGGATGTTCCGTTTTTTTATAGTTGATCCTTTATAAGAATATCAGTAACGGGGAAAAGTCTGTTTGACTGACAATTGGTTAAAGAACAGTATACTCCTATTGGCTGAGGATGGTGGTGCAGAGAGAGGACAGACATGTCAGCAAACAAATGGTGGGGGAGAAAGGGGCAAAGCCATTACCAATGGGAGTTCATATGATTAGACCTCCCAGATGATGCGTTATTATATAATAGGTAGCATGTGATAACCAGCAACGTATGATGTGTTATATAATATATACGGCATTACACCCAATATTGCATGATTTATTACATAATATTTACAGTGTTACATCCAGTAATGGTGTGTAATTATATAATATATAGTGTTACCCCCCAGTAACACATGGTGTGTTATTATATAATATATACAGTGTTACATCCTGTAATAAATGGTGTGTTTGTTCGTGGGAGTCAGTTGCCAGCGATCGCCAGAGCTGGTGGACATCCATAAAGGCGGGGCTAAAGCATGGCGAGTCGAAGAGACTTAGCTGTTGGCAGGGAAAAAGACAGAGGCACAAGGAAAGAGCCAACTGTGTAATAGCCCCAACAACCAATTTTATCTGCAGCAACTGTGGAAGAGTCTGTCACTCTAGAATTGGCCTTTATAGCCACTCCAGGTGCTGCTCCACAAACCACTGACCACCTCCACGCGCTTACCCATTGTCTCTGGAGACAAGGAGGTCAAAGAAGATGCCTAGTAATGAATGGTGTGTTATTATATAATATATAGTGTTGCACACATTAACACATGGTGTGTTATTATATAATATATACAGTGTTAGAAAGAAACATAGAAAATAGGAGCAGGAGTAGGCCATTCGGCCCTTCGAGCCTGCACCGCCATTCAATACGATCATGGCTGATCGTCCAAACTCAGTACCCGCTTTCTCCCCGTATCCCTTGATCCCTTTAGCCCTAAGAACTATATCTAACTCTTTCTCGAATATATTTGATGATTTGACCTCAACTGCTTTCTGTGATAGAGAATTCCACAGGTTCACCACTCTCTGGGTGAAGAAATCTCTCCTCATCTCAGTCCTATATGGCTTACCCCTTATCCTTAGACTGCGACCCCTGGTCCTGGACTCCTTCGCCATCAGGAACATCCTTCCTGCATCTAGTCTGTCCAGGCCTGTTAGAATTTTGTAGGTTTCTATGAGATCCCCTCTCATTCTTCTAAACTCTAGCGAGTACAAGCCTAATCGACCCAATCTCTCTTCATATGTCAGTCCTGCCATCCCAGGAATCAGTCTGGTGAACCTTCGCTGCACTCCCTCCATAGCAAAAACATCCTTCCTCAGCCAAGGTGACCAAAACTTCACACAATACTCCAGATGTGATCTCACCAAGGCCTTGCTGTATAATTGCAGCAAGACATCCTTGCTCCTGTACTCGAATCCTCTCACTATGAAGGGCAACCTACCATTTGCCTTCTTAACTGCCTGCTGCACCTGCATACTTACTTTCAGCGACTGATGTACCCAGTAATGAATGGTATATTATTGTATAATATATACAGAAGATTATACCCAGCAACACACGGGTTGTTATTGTATAATAGATACAATTTTATAGCCAGTAATACTCAGCATGTTATTACACCCAGTAACACAAGTTGTGTCATTATACAACATAAAATCAAAGAATGGTTACAGCACAGAAAGAGGCCATTTGGCCCATTGCTTCCGTGTTGGCTCTCTGCCAAAGTAACTCACCTAGTCCCATTCACCTGCCCTTTCAATAGCCTTGCAATTTTTTCTGTTCAAATAATTGTCCATTTCTCTTTTGAAAGCCCCATTCAAATCTGCATCCATCACACACTCAGGCGGTGCATTCCAGATCCTAACCATTCGCTGCATGAAAAGGTTTTTCCTCATGTCATTGTTGCTTCTTTTGCCAGTCACCTTACATCGATGTCCTCAGGTTCTGGATCCTTCTCCCAATGGGAACCGTTTATCTCGATCTACTCTTCCCAGACCCCTCATGATTTTGAAAAACTCTGTCAAATCTCTTCTCTAAGGAGAACAGTCCCATCTTCTCCAATCTATCCACGCAACTGAAATTCTTCATCCCTGGACTCATTCTCCTGAATCTTTTCTGCACCCTCTCTAATACCTTCAGATCCTTCCTAACATGTGGTGCTCAGAACAAGACACAATACTACAGTTGAGGCCAAATCAGTGTCTTATACAAGTTTATCACAACTTCCTTGCATTTGTACTCCATGGGTGGAATTTTATGCTCTCTCTCGTGGGTTTGGAGGCAGAGAGAGCATAAAATCGAGCAGGATGGTGATGGTGGGGGGGTGGGGGGTGGTTCCTGTGAACGACGTTCCCGCCCTGCCGCTTATTGAGGCCCTTAACTGGGTAATTAACCCCCAATTAAAGGCCTCTTCCCAACGCAGCTGCAATTACCCATGCATCAGGCGACCTGCTGCCACACGGGATACACGGCATGAGAAACCGTGCGGGCTGCTTCTTGTCCCGGGGGGAGATCCCTCATTCAAAAGCACTTAGTGCCTGAACGAGGGGCCTGGCATCGGGAAGGGGTTGCTCACTGATGGCCACCCGCATGCCCTTGCTTCCGACTCTCCCTCCCCTCTCCCCCCTCTTCCATGTCCCTACCCTGCAGGACCCCTCCCACCCTTACCTACCTTAGGCATGGTTCCAATGTCGCTCTTTGGTGTCTGGTCGTTGCAGCTACAGCATTTGTCACCACCTCCACTGTGGTGCTGCAGCTGCCGGCCTCTAACTGGCCAGCAGATCTGCAAGGCTGCCACTGGTGATGGGGTCCCAAATCCTATGGAAGGCCCACTACTATCCAGTTAAGGGCCTGATTAGCACCAAATTGGCCTTCCATAGAAGAGGGGGAATGGGGATCTGCGTTGGTTTCCCCCGATGTGCACAGTGTGTTATTACATAATATATACAGTGTTATACACCATAAAGTATGGTGCATTATTATATAATACATAGTGTTACACTCATTAACATATGGTGTCTTATATAATATATACAGTGTTACACCTGCTAACGCATGGTGTCTTATAATATAATATATAGTGTTACACACAGTTACATATGGTGTGTTATATATAATATATACAGTCCTACATCCAGTAACGCACGGTGTGTTATATAATTTATATAGTGTTACACCCGCTAACACACTTATTATATAACATGTACAGTTTTACACACAGTAAAGCACGGTGCATTATCATACAGTGTATACAGTGCTTCCCCCAGTAATTTACGGTGCTTTATTCTATAATTTATGCAGTGTCACACCTATTAATGCACAGTGCATTATGATATAACATGTACAGGGCTGTTACACCCAATAATGCATGGTGTGTTATATAATGTCCAATGTGTTACACTCAGTAAACGCAAGGTGTTGTTATAGAATATATATGATGTTACACCAGGGTGCAAGGTTGTAACACCTAAAGGACGATAGGTTTCGTTCTCTCAGACTCACAGATTGTAAACAGGGAGCCACGGGCTCCAAAATGCAGATTTGAGTTGCAATAAATGAAGGCCCAGGTGGTTTTGCTATGGTCAGACTTATGGGGGGGAATTTTATCCTGGTGGCAGGGGTCTTGACCTCCAGAGGAACCGATGCCACCTCTTCTCCAGAAAACCTGCCAATCAGGCACTTAAATGGACAGTGGCAGGCCTTCCAGTGGATCAAGGACCCTGGCGCTGGAAGTCCTGCCCTTGCAGAGCTGCCAGCCAATCGGAAGCCGCTGGCTGCTGCTGCTGCAGCTGCATCTATTCGAGGCCGAGGTGCGCCGCTGGAACCAGGCCTCAGGTAGGTCAGGGTGGGAGGGGTCTCGCGGTGTGGGGATCGCGGGGGAGGGGGAGACCCAATGCCAGGTTCCTCGTTCAAGTACTGTGTCTTTTAATGAGGTTAATTGTGGCTGCAGCCAGAAGAGGCCCTTAATTGGGGGTTAATTGCCCAGAATCCCCCCCCCCGCCTCTAAACCCACCATGGAGGAGAGTATAAAATTCCCCCCATGGTATCTGAGAACTGTCCCGCCCATTGTTATTGCTGGACCTCACCACACCTGGCCCCCTCCACCCCCCGCATCCCCCCCACCACTGCGCACAGCTGCTGTTACTGCTGGACACTCCCCTCCCCAAGGTGGCTAGTGTGTGAGGCATCAGCACATCCTATCAGATACATAGTTGCATCTCAGCAACAAGCTGCTTTCTTTCACAGCTCAGCCCCATTTCGCCCCCTGAGAGTGGATGTGAAGAGGGGCCATTTGGGAGACCCCATCAGGGGAAGATGGGCTGCTACTAGCATTAGTGTCCTGATGTTCTAACTGTGTCCCTCTTTCGGCTTGCAGGAGAACCGGGCCCATAACACCAGGGAGAGTCATAGAGTCATAGAGTTATACAGCACAGAAACAGGCCCTTCGGCCCATTGTGTCTGAGCCGGCCATCAAGCACCTAACTTAAGGGGAGGCGGTGGCATAGTGGTATTGTCACTGGACTAGTAACCCAGAGACCCAGAGTATTGCTCTGAGGACATTGGTTCAAATCCCACCACAGCAGAAGGTGGAATTTGAATTCAATTAATAATAAATCTGGAATTAAAAGCTAGTCTAATGATGGCCATGAAACCATTGTCGATTGTTGTAAAAACCCATCTGGTTCACTAATGTCCTTAAGGGAAGGAAATCTGCTGTCCTTACCTGGTCTGGCCTACATGTGACTCCAGACCCACAGCAATGTTGACTCTTACATGCCCTCTGAAATGGCCTAGCAAGCCACTCAGTTGTAGTACCACCTTCTCAAGGGCAATTAGGGATGGGAAATAAATGCTGGCCTGGCCAGCAACGTCCACATCCCATGAACGAGTAAAAAAAAAACTATCCTAATCCCATTTTCCAGCACTTGGCCCGTAGCCTTGTATGCTATGGTGTTTCAAGTGCTCATCTAAATACTTCTTAAATGTTGTGAGGGTTCCTGCCTCTACCACTTCTTCAGGCAGTGCATTCCAGATTCCAACCACCCTCTGGGTGAAATTTTATTTCCTCAAATCCCCTCTAAACCTCCTGCACCTGACCGTAAATCTATGCCGCCTGGTCACTGACCCCTCCGCTAAGGGAAAAAGTTTCTTCCTATCTATGCCCCTTATAATTTTATATACCTCAATCAGATCCCCCCTCAGCCTTCTCTGCTCTAAGGAAAACAACCCTAGCCTTTTCAGTCTCTCTTCTTAGCTGAAATGCTCCAGCCCAGGCAACATCCTGGTGAATCTCCTCTGCACCTTCTCTGGTGCAATCACATCCTTCCTATAGTGTGGTGACCAGACCTGTACACAGTACTCCAGCTGTGGCCTAACTAATGTTTTATATAGCTCTAACATAACCTCCCTGCTCTTATATTCTATGCCTCGGCTAATAAAGGCAAGCAAACCTGTGCTGCTGCCTTCAGTGATCCATGGGCAAGTACACAAAGGTCCCTCTGACCCTCTGTACTTCCTAGGGTCCTACCATCCATTGTATATTCCCTTGCTTTGTTAGTCCTCCCAAAATGCATCACCTCACACTTCTCAGAATTAAATTCCATTTGCCACTGCTCTGCCCATCTTACCAGCCCATCTATATCGTCCTGTAATCTAAGGCTTTCCTCCTCACTATTTACGACACCACCAATTTTCATGTCATCCGCAAACTTGCTGATCATACCTCCTATATTCACGTCTAAATCATTAATGTACACTATAAACAGCAAGGGTCCCAGCAGCGATCCGTGTGGTACACCACCGGTCACAGGCTTCCACTCGCAAAAACAACCCTCGACCATCACCCTCTGCCTCCTGCCACGAAGCCAATTTTGGATCCAATTTGCCAAATTGCCCTGTATCCCATGGGCTCTTAGCTTCTTAACCAATCTCCCACGCAGGACCTTGTCAAAAGCCTTACTGAAGTCCATGTAGACTACATCGACTGCTTTACCCTCATCTACACATCTCGTCACCACCTCGAAAAATTCAATCAAGTTAGTTAGACACGATCTCCCCCTGACAAAGCCATGCAGGCTATCCCTGATTAATCCCTGCCTCTCCAAGTGGAGATTAACCCTGTCCCTCAGAATATTTTCCAATAGTTTCCCAACCACTGATGTTAGACTCACCGGCCTGTAATTACCTGGTTTATCCCTGCTACCCTTCTTAAATAATGGTACCACATTTGCTGTCCTCTGATACTTCTCCTATGGCCAGAGAGGATTTGAAAATTTGTGTCAGAGCCCCTGCTATCTCCTCCCTTGCCTCACATAACAGAATGCGAGGACTGGTAGAGTGATTCCTGATCTGCGTGCTCTGGCCAGTAGAGGAGGAGACTGTGGAGCTAGCGGGGGCCCAGAGTGGCCGAGCAATCGCAGACGGTGAGACAGGAGTGTCCGCACAAGAGACAAGGAGACATTGTGTTCATGTGTTCTCCACCACACGTCTGGAGATCCACATCACATATGGTTGGCAGGAGAAGATCTGAACAACCAAACCGACAAATGTTTGTGTTCTGTCATACAGGTCATGGCACATTGGAGGCAAGCTCCAACACTGGGGCTGGGGGCCTGTTACCGACCTCTGTGGAGGAGGAGCAGCAGTCAGAGGATGCACCATCTCATTATTTGCCTGCACCCTCCACCAGCGCGGATACATTCACCTCGGCGGGTATGTTAAGGCTTAGATTCAGGGTCACAAGCTGTTGAGAGCACCAAACATGCACGCCCAAGCAGCTGGCTGAGGCTGAGATAGGCAAGATCACTGACAGTCAGAGCACTGTGGGTGGCCAGGCCCATGCTGAGCCTCCGGCTGATGGCAAGCCTCTGGTGTCGACTGTTGTGTTTGTTATGCTGCCACCTTAGTTAGTCTAGTTTAGAGAGATTCTTTAGTCTGGAGTAATTAGAGCATTAACCTTTATTACATTATAATTATGTACATCATCACACTACCATCATCACATCACTCAGTACCTTGCTCTATGGCAGCGAGGCCTGGACAACGTATGTCAGCCAAGAGCGACGTCTCAATTCATTCCATCTTCGCTGCCTCCGGAGAATCCTTGGCATCAGGTGGCAGGACCGTACTGCCAACACAGAAGTCCTCGAGGCGACCAACATCCCCAGCATATACACCCTACTGAGCCAGCGGCGCCTGAGATGGCTTGGCCATGTGATCTGCATGGAAGATGGCAGGATCCCCAAAGACACATTGTACAGCGAGCTCGTCACTGGTATCAGACCCATCGGCCGTCCATGGATCCGCTTTAAAGACGTCTGCAAATGCGACATGAAGTCCTGTGACATTGATCACAAGTCGTGGGAGTCAGTTGCCAGCGTTCGCCAGAGCTGGCGGGCAGCCATAAAGGCGGGGCTAAAGCGTGGCGAGTCGAAGAGACTTAGCAGTTGGCAGGAAAAAGGACAGAAGCGCAAGGGGAGAGCCAACTGTGTAACAGCCCCGACAACCAATTTTATCTGCAGCACCTGTGGAAGAGTCTGTCACTCTAGAATTGGCACTCCAGGTGCTACTGCACAAACCACTGACCACCTCCAAGCGCTTACCCATTGTTTCTCGAGACAAGGAGGCCAAAGAAGAAGTAGTTCTGTAGGTCAGAAGTGCTGATTGGAATTCTTGATTTTTCAGTAACACTGCTTTAATATTTCTGACTGCTCGCTCATCTTCTCCATTAGATTGTCAATACCTCGGGGAATTTGTTATATGCACAAATCCAATGATTTCTAGAAAGTTTTTGAAGTAATCATTTGCAAATTGTGATCCATTATCAGATACTATCTGATCAGGTATACCATATGTTTCAAAGATTTGTTGTAACACTCGAATGACTGCTTCAGTTATTGTTGTGTATATACATTTAACCTCGATCCACCTCGAAAAGTAATCTACTACAATTAGATAGGATTTTCCATTAAAAATGAATAGATCCATCACCAAACAACCCATGGTCTGGTTGGGAATTGAATCGAAATAAGAGGTTCTCTCTGATCTTGTTTGTGAATTGCACACATGTGACAATTTGAAATCATTTCTTCAATATCCTTCTATATTCGTGGCCACCACACAGACCCCTGAGCCCGTGCTCTACATTTGGTTATGTTCCTATGACCCTGGTGTCTTTTCTCCAAGTTATCTACCCGGAGTGACTCTGGAATCACCAGTCTCTCGTCATATACCAGCAAATCATCCACTCTGGTAAAGTGTCTTCTGTGTTCAAAGAAGATTTTCATCCTCTTACTGCTGGGATTCTATTGCGGCCAACCTTGCTCGTAATATTCTGATGAAGGGTCACTGACCTGAAACGTTAACTCTGCTTCTCTCTTCACAAATGCTGCCAGACCTGCTGGGTATTTTCAGCATTTCTTGTTTTTATTTCAGATTTCCAGCATCTGCAGTATTTTGCTTTTATTTGCTTGCAATATTGGTGGACATAGATATGTTTTTCATCTTGCATCTGCTGACGAATTTGTTGGACCGAAGTTGGAAGTGGAAATTTGCTAATGGCTCTCGTCTTTTTTGGGTCCGCTGACAATGTGTCCTAAAAAATGAATGGACATTTTTGAAAACTTGCACTTCTCATTGAGTGTTAGACCTTCGTCCTGCAGACAATTCAAAACGACTCTAACTCTTAGGTTATCTTCTCCAACAGACTCTCCATGAACGAAGATGTCGTCCA
Source organism: Heterodontus francisci (assembly GCF_036365525.1). NCBI lineage: Eukaryota > Metazoa > Chordata > Chondrichthyes > Heterodontiformes > Heterodontidae > Heterodontus > Heterodontus francisci. The sequence goes on from NC_090395.1 coordinate 14,362,756, forward strand.
TATGACATATTACAGCTTCAAGGTCCTTCTGACAACTTCAGTAGGTTCTTTGTACAGTATTTTCTGTTATAATTATTGGCTTGTTTCTTCAGTAAGACTTTTCTCTGTCTTGAACTCTCTGATAATCCTGGATTTGTAGCCTTGGTAGTAATTTGCGTCCTTAGTTTTCTTCCCATTAACATTTTGGATGGTGCTAATCCACATAACAATGGAGTAGTTCTGTAGGTCCGAAGTGCTAATTGGAATTCTTGATTTCTCTGTAACGGTGTTTCAATAGTTCTGACTGCTCGCTCAGTTTCTCCATTAGATTGTGGATACCTAGGGGAAATTATATGCACAAATCCACTGATTTCCGCAAAGTGCTTGAAGTAATCGTTTGCAAATGGCTGCGTTTGCTGACAAATGCAACCACTAGGTGGCGCAGTACTTGCACATGCACAAATGCCGGCTCTTCAAATGGAATGTCAGAGTCTGCCATGTTCAGGCATTTATCACAGGAAACCTTACATTAAGTTGGATGAAAGCCCAGTAACATGCTACTATGTAGTTATAGGATACTAACTGTAATCCTCAGATCCATTTAACATTCCAGTAATCCTATTAAATACAAAAGGAATTTTATGATTGAATTTCCATTGGAAGATAGTGAATTGGCACCCTGATAGATGGAAAAGAAAATCGGGCAGAGTATAATATGTGTTGCTAATTCATTATTGTGATTTGTTTATATGACTGACCTGGACTGATTTCACCCGAACGCAGTTACTAGCTCCCGCCCCACTGGCTGCTCTACCCCCTCAACAACTCGCTTTCTCCCCCTCCTCCCTACCGGCGGCACCCCGCTCTCTGGCCACTCACTCTCCACACCCACCCCCCCACTGCCCCACCTGCTAGTTCTGGCCACGCCACTTGCTCCCACATTTCATCAGTCACCAGGCGCTGTCTGTAGAAGCAGAAGGGCCGCAAGGAGTGACGGGGCGACGTAGGAGTGAGTGGCTGAGAGGAGGGAAGCGGTGCGGCCTGTTGCGAGCAGCTGGGGTGGCGGGGAGCGAGCGGCCAGCGAGCAGGGTGGTGCGAAGCGAGGAACAACCAGCCAGGGGGGAGCAGCGAGGTCTGGAGCGAGCGGCTGAGGTGAGGAAGCGTCGAGGCCTGGAGTGAGTTGCCAAGGGGGGAGAGCTACAGCCCCAAAGTCTCCCATTCAGCCGCTTCCTCCAGCCGAGGGTGGGGGGGGGAGGCTAGATACCCGATCGCACATGCGCGAAGATGGACTTGGTGTGGAAATGCGATGACTTTGGCGCTGCGAAATGACAACATCCCGTGCATGTGCCACTAACTCCTGGCAAGATGTCAGCGGGCCGGTGCATTGTCAGGAATCACCGTGTTTGCAAATTGTGGTCCATTATCGGACACTATCTGGTCATGAACACCAAGTGGTGAAAAGATTTCTTGTAAAACTCTGATGACTGCTTTAGTTGTTGTTGTATACATCCGTTTAACCTCGATCCATCTTGGGAAGTAATCGACTACAATTATATAGGATTTTCCGTTAAAGAAGAATAGATTCACTGCCAAATGTTCCCACAGTCTAGTTGGGAATTGGGTTGAAATTAGAGGTTCTGTCTGATCCTGTCTGTGAACTGTACATATGAGACAATTTGAAACCATTTCTTCGATATCCTTCTATATTCTTGGTCACCACACGGCTGCCAGAGCCCGTGCTCTACATTTAATTATGCCCATATAACCCTGGTATATTTTGTCCAAGATATCTACACAGAGTGACTCTGGAATCACTAGTCTCTCATCATACACCAGCAAATCATTTACTATGGTAAATTGTCTTCTGTGTTCAAAGAAAATTTTCATCCTCTTACTACTGGGATTCTGTTATGGCCAACCTTGCTCGTAATATTGGTGGACATCGATGCATTCTTCATCTTGCATCTGCACCTGACAAATTTGTTGGAGTCTAATTGAACTTGCTGCCATTGTGATACAGTGACCTGCGAATATGACTCAATTTCATTCATAAAGTTATCATCCTGTTGAGTAGGCTGATCAACCGTAGCTCAAGACAATGCATCTGCTGTTGTTTGTTGCTTGCCCTGTACATATACTATTTTACAGGTGAACTGCAAGAGCCTCAATCAGTGGAGTCCTAGCAAGTTCCTCTTCGTTAAGTAAGGAAACTATGGGTTTGTGGTCTGTCTCTATGATAACCTTTAAGCTAATAATATAGTCTGAAAACTTCTCACAAACCCAGATGACTGGGAGAGCTTCTTTCTCTTTCATGGCATACCTCATCTCTGTATCATATCGTGCTCATGGCACATCTTCAATTTCCATCGGGCTGTTCTTGGAAAAGGACTGCCTTATCCCTGTGGACAAAGCATCAGCTGCAGTTGTAGTTGCAAGTCAAGACATCTGGTGAAATCAGCATCTCCTTGACCCTTTGGAATGCTTGTTTCTGATGTGCATCCCAGCACGATGCTTGAGCTTTCCTTAACAGTTGTAAAGGTTCGGTAACTTGGGCTAAATTAGGTCGGAAGTTTGACAACTGATTGACCATGCCAAGAAACCATTGGAGATCGTGGACAGAAGTAGGAAGTAGAAATTCGCTAATGTCTGTTGTCTTTTGCGGGTCTGCCATTATGCTGCCAGTACTGACAATGTGTCCTCAAAAATGAATGGACGTTTTTGAAAACTCACACTTCTCATTGAGTGTTAGGCCTTTGTCCGGCAGATGATTCAAAACTGCTCTAACCCTTAGGTTATCTTCTCCAATAGACTCTCCATGAACTAAAATGTCACCCATATGGTATATTACACCTTCAAGATCCTGTAGAATATTCAACATACTTCTCTGGAATATTTCCAGTGCTGATGTCATACTGAATTAAAACAAAATCTTCCAAAGGGAGTAATGAAAGTCATCAATAACCTTGACTTCTTATCCAATGGAACTTGCCATGTAAAGTTTCATGAACACGGTACTTTTAGATGACTTTGCCAATTTTGACCACTGAGGACATCAGATGGACTTCTCATGCCACAGCCTTATTCAGTTGAGTTAAGTTTATCCAAATGTGAAGATCCCTGTTAGGTTTAGGAACTGGAACCACTCCCGAGCATCACTCTATAGGTTCAATAACAGGAGAAATAACTTCCATCCTGGTCACGTCTTCTATTTGATGTTGGACTTGCTTCATTCGTGGGTGTGGAATCTTCCTAGGTATGAAAAGACCAACTGGTTTAGTATCTTTTCGCAATGTAATACTATATTCGGTCTTCAGTCTGCCTAGACCAATAAACAATTTCAGGAATTCCTCTTGGAAGTGACTCCTGGATTCTTGTTGCTTAACATCTTCCACTTTCTTTATCAGATAAAGAGAGAGAATTCCTGATTCTTTAGAACATACAGTGTTTCTAATATTTGCTTTCCCTTGTACTGGAGTGTTGCCTGTACCTTCCCCTTTACTTCGAGTTCAACCCTTCCTGGGCCATATAACTGAGTTTCTGTTGGTTACAGAAAGTGTGTGGAAAGCCATGGCTCATTGTCTGATAAGACAGTTACACTCACTCTGGTGCCGAGTTTAAAATTAGCGATATGCCGGTTGACATATATTTCTGCAGACCAAAATGCCTGATTAGGGTCATTGATCTCACCAAGGAAGTGTTTTGGTTGCTCTTATGAAGAAGATTGTTTAACTTCATTGATCACTCTATTCTTGAATGCTTTTTCTTTTGACCTTGTGGGAGTACAGATTTTAGTTTGGCACATTTTACCAAAATGCCCTATTTTCTTTCAGTGGAAGAATTCTGCTTTGTTTGCAGGATGCTGTTTGCACCTTTGCGTACTTTTGGTGCCACATTACTGACAGGTTTTAATGGCATCTTTCGCTTTCACTGCCCCACCCGCCAGTATACCTGTTTTTCTGGTGCCATGCTATGGTGTCTTCCATAGCCCTCTGGTTAAGGAACTGTACAGTTGCTGGAGGTTTCCTGAACAAAGGTATTTTTTTCACATCTCAGGATTGCTCTGTTGTTCTTCCAGACTTCAGCTTGCCTCACCACTGAATAGTTTTGTCCAGGGTGAGATCTTCTCTACACTGCAACAAATCTGATAGGGATTCATCAGCAATATCTACTACAATGCGGTCTCTTATTAATTCAGCTTTAAGGTCTCCATATTCACAGATTTTTTATTCTCTTTAAGGGTTGCTCACCAGATCCTCGAACTTTGATTTGCTCTCCGACTTGAAGCCTGTGATTGCTGGACTGGATTTCTATCGCCAATTCCCCGATTCTCTGTGTCTAGAGCTCTGGAGCTTTAATACAACCTCTTCTCGAGTCCTGCAGTTTTGGCGCTTTTTTCAGGTTAGCCCTCTTTAAATTGCTTCAAATTCCTCTCTGGGGTAGCATGGTAAGCACCCCCATTGTTCTGGATCTCACTGCAGATTACAATACTGTAGTAATAATATAAAAGCAAAATACTGCGGATGCTGGAAATCTGAAATAAAAACAAGAAATGCTGGAAATACTCAGCAGGTCTGGCAACATCTGTGGAAAGAGAAGCAGAGTTAACGTTTCGGGTCAGTGACCCTTCTTCAGAACTGGCAAATATTAGAAATGTAAAAGGTTATAAGCAAGTAAAGCAGGGGTGGGGCAAGAGATAACAAAGGAGAAGGTGTAGATAGGACAAGGTCACAGAATAGCTGACTAGAAGGTTGTGGAGCAAAGGCTACAATACTGTAGGTTTGTTTGGAACTCTGCCACCTTAATTAGTCGAGCTTAGAGTGATTCTTTATTCTGGAGTAATTATTACATTATAACTATGTACAGTTTCACACCAGTCTGTGTGACTCCTCCGAAGCCATGCTGCATCTATCTTCAAGTCTTTCCCATGTGATCTTTGACATCATCATGGTAGGAGGTATTATTTACACTCTTTCAAGATTAACCCTTTCAGACCCTTATACTACATTGACAGCACAAAGCATGCTGGAGTTGCAGAGAGAGGTAAGACAACATCTGGCGGAGCTGCCAGAGGCCATTGCGCAGCCATGAGTGGACGGTGGGGGAGTCCATCCATGCCATGAGTGCTGCCATGTCTCAGTTGTGTGAGTGCATGGCTTCTCCACCAAGAGGTTGGCAACCTTGATGTGCGCAGACCTGCACACCATCACCTTGGACATGAGTTGGACACAGCAGTGGCCAGGTGAGCGAAGGACGAGGCCCCTGGGCTCTTCTCCAGGTCCTCGTCTTTCTCTGGTCAGCAGGGAGGTGCAATTGAGCCTTGAAAGGGAGGAGGAGCGGCTGACCTCCCCTCAGGGCACTCTGAGTGTGGACGGCGGCTCCTCAGCCCCTCCACCAGTGAGCCCAGCTCCAGTAGCCACCACAACTGAGGAGGCTCCTGCACTTGTACAGGAAGCCTTCAGGCAGCTGGCGCACTCCAGGCCTCAGGCAGCACAACACAGGCCAACGGACAGCCTGATCAGAAGCCTGCCTCCAGCTCAGCTGCCAGTGCAAGGGTCACACTGCATTGGAACAGTTGACAGCGTATAAAGAAGAGCATCTAGATGCACCTGGAGCTTCAGGTGTGTATTAATTCTGGCCTTTGTATTGGTGGCTACAATTGTGGTAATAAGTAGACGTCCGAATCATTGCTGTAAATGGCTCATGCTTTCGTTGCTCACTTGTGCGATGCGAGGTTCACCCTTGCTCCCTCAATGGGCAGCCAGTGTAGGCACAGGCTGTGTTTGGCCAGCATCTCAGATGTGTCAGAGTGCATGGTGATCTGGGCGCTGGGCACTGGAGAGCGATAAGGAGGAGGCGACAGGCGGAATAGAGTGAGGGGAGTTTTTATTGAGCTCACTTTGACGGGCCATCATGGTGGCAGGAAGTAGGTAAGTATGCAAAACAACAAAGAATGACTAAAAGATTGATAAGGAAGGTAAAATTAGAGGACGAGAGAAAGCTAGCTGGAAATATAAAGACAGATAGTAAGAGTTTCTATAGATATTTAAAAAAGAAAAGAGTTAACAAAGTGAGTGTTGGTCCTATAGAAAGTGAGTCTGGGAATTAATAATGGATAATAAGGAGATGGCAGATGAATTGAACAGATATTTTGCATCTGTCTTCACTACTGAGGATACAAGTAACATCCCAGTATTAGCTGTAAGTCAGGAAATGGAAGGGAGGGAGGAACTCAAGAAAATTACAATCACCAGGGAAGTGGTACTGAACAAATTGTTGGAGTTGTGGGCTGACAAGTCCCCGGGTTCTGATGGACTTCATCCTAGGGTGTTAAAAGAAGTGGCTAGTGAGTTGGCTGATGCGTTAGTTTTAATTTTCCAAAATTTCCGAGATTCGGAGAAGGTTCCATGAGATTGGAAAATAGCGAAAATAACTCCTTTATTCAAAAAGGGAGGGAGACAGAAAGCAGGAAACTACAGGCCAGTTAGTTTAACATGTGACTTAGGGAAAATGTTAGAAGCTATTTTAAAGATGTTATAGCAGGGCATTTAGAAAAATTCAAGGTAATCAGGCAAAGTCAATGTGGTTTTGTGAAAGAAATCATGCTTAACTAATTTATTGGAGTTCTTTGAGGGAGTTACATGTGCTGTGGATAAAGGGGGACTGGTGGATGTATTATACTTAGATTTCCAGAAGGCATTTGATAAGGTGCCACATCAAAGGTTATTGCAGAAAATAAAAGTTCATGGTGTAGAGGGTAACCAGTTAGCATGGATAGAGGATTGGCTAGCTAATAGGAAACAGAAAGTAGGCATAAATGGGTAATTTTCTCATTGGCAAGATGTAACGAGTGGTGTGCCACAGGGATCTGTGCTGGGGCCTCAACCTTTTAAAATTTATAGAAATGACTTAGAAGAAGGGACCGAAGGTATGGTTGCTAAATTTGCTGATGACATAAAGATAAGTAGGAAAGGAACTTGTGAAGCGGACATAAGGGGGCTACAAAGGGATATAGATAGGTTAAGTGAGTGGGCAATGATCTGGCAAAAGGAGTATAATGTGGGAAAGTGTCAAATTGTCCACTTTGGCAGCAAGAATAAAAAAGAGGCATTTTATCAAAATGGTGAGAGATTGCAGAGCTCTGACATGAAGAGGGATCTGGGTGTCCGAGTGCATGAATCGCAAAATGTATGTTAGTATACAGGCACAGCCTGTAATTTGGAAAGCTAATAGAATGTTATTGTTTATTGCGAGGGGAATTGAATACAAAAGTAGGGAGGTTATGCCTTAGCTACAGAGGGCATTGGTGAGATCACATCTGGAATACTGTAAATGCGTTGGATGCAGCACAGAGAAGACTAATACCTGGAATGGGTGGGCAGTCTTCCTGCAGGACAATCACGATATGCGAAACCCTCGCTGGGCCATACCGCAGGACCACCACTAAACACGAGTCCCTCACTGGGCCATACTGCAGGACCACCACAATACACGAGACTCTCACTGGGCCATACGGCAGGACCACCACAATACACGAGACCCTCGCTGGGCCATACGGCAGGACCACCACAATACACGAGACCCTCGCTGGGCCATACGGCAGGACCACCACAATACACGAGACCCTCGCTGGGCCATACGGCAGGACCACCACAATACACGAGACCCTCGCTGGGCCATACGGCAGGACCACCACAATACACGAGACCCTCGCTGGGCCATACCGCAGGACTACCACAATACACGAGACTCTCACTGGGCCATACTGCAGGACGACCACAATACACGAGTCCCTCACTGGGCCATACTTCAGGACCACCACAATACACGAGACCCTCGCTATGCCATACTGCAGGACTACCATAATACACAAGACCCTCGCTGGGCCATACTGCAGGACCACCACAATACACGAGACCCTCACTGAGCCATACTGCAGGACTACCACAATACACGAGACCCTCACTGGGCCATACTGCAGGACCACCACAATACACGAGACCCTCACTGGGCCATACTGCAGGACTACCACAATACACGAGACCCTCACTGGGCCATACTTCAGGACCACCACAATACACGAGACCCTCGCTATGCCATACTGCAGGACTACCATAATACACGAGACCCTCGCTGGGCCATACTGCAGGACCACCACAATACACGAGACCCTCACTGGGCCATACTGCAGGACTACCACAATACACGAGACCCACACTGGGCCATACTGCAGGGCCATCACAATACACGAGACCCTCGCTATGCCATACTGCAGGACTACCATAATACACGAGACCCTCGCTGGGCCATACTGCAGGACCACCACAATACACGAGACCCTCACTGGGCCATACTGCAGGACTACCACAATACACGAGACCCTCACTGGGCCATACTGCAGGACCACCACAATACACGAGACCCTCACTGGGCCATACTGCAGGACCACCACAATACACGAGACCCTCACTGGGCCATACTGCAGGACCAACACAATACACGAGACCCTCGCTGGGCCATACTGCAGGACCACCACAATACACGAGACCCTCGCTGGGCCATACTGCAGGACTACCACAATACACGAGACCCTCACTGGGCCATACTGCAGGACCATCACAATACACGAGACCCTCATTGGGCCATACTGCAGGGCCACCACGATACACGAGATCCTCACTGGGCCATACTGCAGGACTACCACAATACACGAGACCCTCACTGGGCCATACTGCAGGACTACCACAATACACGAGACCCTCACTGGGCCATACTGCAGGACCATCACAATACACGAGACCCTCATTGGGCCATACTGCAGGGCCACCACGATACACGAGATCCTCACTGGGCCATACTGCAGGACCACCACAATACACGAGACCCTCGCTGGGCCATACTGCAGGACCGCCACAATACACAGACCCTCACTGAGCCATTCTGCAGGACCACCACTATACAAAGACCTTTGCTGGGCCATACTGCAGGAATACAACGTACACAAGACCCTCGCTGGGCCATACTGCAGGACCACCACAATACATTAGACCCTCACTGGGCCATACTGCAGGAATACAACGTACACACGACCCTCGCTGGGCCATACTGCAGGACCACCACAATACACGAGACCCTCACTGGGCCATACTGCAGGACCATCACAATACACGAGACTCTCACTGGGCCATACTGCAGGACCATCACAATACACAGACCCTCACTGAGCCATTCTGCAGGACCACCACAATACATTAGACCCTCACTGTGCCATACTGCAGGACCACAAAGTACACAAGACCCTCGCTGTGCCATACTGCAGGACCACCACGATAAGTGAGACCCTCGCTGGGCCATACTGCAGGACCATAACGTACATGAGACCCTCGCTGGGCCATACTGCAGAACCACCACGATACACGAGACTCTCACCGGGCCATACTGCAGGACCATCACAATACACGAGACCCTCACTGCGTCGTACTGCAGGGCCACCACGATACACAAGACTCTCACTGGGCCATTGTGCAGGAACATCACAATACACGAGACCCTCATTGGGCCATACTTCAGGACCAGCATGATACACGAGACTCTCACTGGGCCAAACTGCAGGACAATCACAATACACGAGACCCTCACTGGGCCATACTGCAGGACCACCACAATACACGAGACCCTCGCTGGGCCATACTGCAGGACCATCACAATACACGAGACCCTCACTGGGCCATACTGCAGGACCACCACAATACACGAGACCCTTGCTGAGCCATACTGCAGGACCACCACAAAACATGAGACTCTCGCTGGGCCATACTGCAGGGCCATCACAATACACGAAACGCTAACTGGGCCATAATGCAGTACCACCACAATACATGAGACCCTCACTGGGCCATACTGCAGGACCACCGCAATACACAAAACCCTCACTGGGCCATACTGCAGGACCATCACAATACACAAGACCCTCGCTGGGCCATACTGCAGGACCACCACAATACACAAAACCCTCACTGGGCCATACTGCAGGACCACCACAATACACAAAACCCTCACTGGGCCATACTGCAGGACCATCACGATACACAAGACCCTCGCTGGGCCATATTGCAGGACCATCACAATACACGAGACCCTCACTGGGCCATACTGCAGGACCAACACAATACACGAGACCCTCACTGGGCCATACTGCAGGACCACCACAATACACGAGACCCTCACTGGGCCATACTGCAGGACCAACACAATACACGAGACCCTCGCTGGGCCATACTGCAGGACCACCACAATACACGAGACCCTCGCTGGGCCATACTGCAGGGCCACCACAATACATGAGACTCTCGCTGGGCCATACTGCAGGGCCATCACAATACACGAAACGCTAACTGGGCCATATTGCAGGACCATCACAATACACGAGACCCTCGCTGGGCCATACTGCAGGACCACCACAATACACAAAACCCTCACTGGGCCATACTGCAGGACCACCACAATACACAAAACCCTCACTGGGCCATACTGCAGGACCATCACGATACACAAGACCCTCGCTGGGCCATATTGCAGGACCATCACAATACACGAGACCCTCACTGGGCCATACTGCAGGACCAACACAATACACGAGACCCTCACTGGGCCATACTGCAGGACCACCACAATACACGAGACCCTCACTGGGCCATACTGCAGGACCAACACAATACACGAGACCCTCGCTGGGCCATACTGCAGGACCACCACAATACACGAGACCCTCGCTGGGCCATACTGCAGGGCCGCCACGATACACGAGACTCTCACTGGGCCATACTGCAGGACCACCACAATACACGAGACCCTCATTGGGCCATACTGCAGGGCCACCACAATACACAAGATCCTCACTGGGCCATACTGCAGGACCACCACAATACACGAGACCCTCGCTGGGCCATACTGCAGGACCGCCACAATACACAGACCCTCACTGAGCCATACTGCAGGACCATCACAATGCACAAGACCCTCGCTGGGCCATATTGCAGGACCATGAAAATACACGGGACCCTCGCTGGGCCATACTGCAGGGCCATCACGATACACGAGACTCTCGCTGTGCCATACTGCAGGACCACCAAAATACATGAGACCCTCACTGGGCCATACTGCAGGACCACCAAAATGCACGAGACCCTCCCTGGGTCATAATGCAGGACCACCTAAATACACAAGACCATCACCGGGCCATACTGCAGGGCCACCACGATACACGAGATTCTCACTGGGCCATACTGCAGGACCACCACAATACACGAGACCCTTGCTGAGCCATACTGCAGGACCACCACAATACACGAGACTCTCGCTGGGCCATACTGCAGGACCTTCACAATGCACGAGACCCTAACTGGGCCATACTGCAGGACCTTCACAATACACGAGACCCTAACTGGACCAAACTGCAGGGCCATCACAATGCACGAGACCCTCGCTGGGCCATATTGTAGGACCACCACAATACACGAGACCCTCGTTGGGCCATACTGCAAGACCACCACAATACAAAAGACCCTCGCCGGGCCATACTGCAGGACCATCACAATACACGAGACCCTCGTTGGGCCATACTGCAGGACCACCACAATACAAAAGACCCTCGCCGGGCCATACTGCAGGACCACCACAATACATGAGACCCTCACTGGGCCATACTGCAGGACCACCATGATACGTGAGAGCCTCGCTGGGCCATACTGCAGGACCACCACAATACATGAGACCCTCACTGGGCCATACTGCAGGACCACCATGATAAGTGAGACCCTCGCTGGGCCATACTGCAATACCACAATGTACATGAGACCCTCGCTGGGCCACACTGCAGAACCACCACGATACACGAGACTCTCACTGGGCTATACTGCAGGACCACCACATTTCACGAGACCATCGCTGAGCCATACTGCAGGACCACCACAATACACGAGACCCTCGCCGGGCCATACTGCAGGACCATCACAATACATGAGACCCTCGTTGGGCCATACTGCAGGACCACCACAATACAAAAGACCCTTGCCGGGCCATACTGCAGGACCACCACAATAAATGAGACCCTCACTGGGCCATACTGCAGGACCACCACAATACAAAAGACCCTTGCTGGGCCATACTGCAGGACCACCACAATAAATGAGACCCTCACTGGGCCATACTGCAGGACCACCATGATACATGAGACCCTCGCTGGGCAATACTGCAGGACCACCGCAATACACGAGACCCTCGCTGGGCCATACTGCAGGACCACCACAATACATTAGACCCTCATTCTATATCTGTGCAATATTTCCCTTGTTTCTATATCAGTGCAGTATTTCCCTTGTTTATTTATCTGTGCAGTATTTCCCTTGATTCTGTATCTCCGCAATATATAATGGATTTGTATATCGGTGCAGTATTTACTCTTTCTATATCTGTGCAGTACTTCTTTTGTTTCCATGTCTGTGCAATATTTCCCTTGTTTCAATATCTGTACAGTATTTCCCTTGTTTCTATTTCCGTGCAGTATTTCCCTTGTGTCTATATCTATATAGTATTTCCCTTGTTTCTATATCTGTGCAGTATTTCCCTTGTTTCTCTATCTGTGCAGTATTTCCCTTGTTTCTATATCTGTGTGGTATTTTCCTTGATTCTGTATCTCAGCAATATTTAACGGATTTGTATATTGGTGCAGTATTTACTCTTTCTATATCTGTGCAGTACTTCTCTTGTTTCTATGTCTGTGCAATATTTCCCTTGTTTCAATATCTGTGTGGTATTTCCCTTGTTTCTATATCTGTGTGGTATTTCCCTTGTTTCTGCATCTGTGTGGTATTTCCCTTGTTTCTATATCTATGCGGTATTTCTCTTGTTTCTAAATATGTGCAGTATTTCCCTTGTTTCTATATCTGTGCAGCATTTCTCTTGTTTCTATATCTGTGCAAAAATTTCCCTTGTTTCTATATCTGTGCAGTATTTCCCTTGTTTCTATTTCTGTGCAAAATTGCCCTTGTTTCTATAACTGTGCGGTATTTCCTTTGTTTCTGTATCTGTGCAGTATATCGCCTGTTTCTATATCTGTGCAGTATTTCTCTTGTTTCTATATCTGTGCGGTATTTACCTTGTTTCTATATCAATGCAGTATTTCCCTTGTTTCTATATATGTGCGGTATTTCCCTTGTTTCTATATCTGTGCAGTATTTACCTTGTTTCTATATCAATGCATTTTTCGCCTTGTTTCTGTATCTGTGCGGTATTTCCATTGTTTGTATATCTATGCAGTATTTCCCTTGTTTCTATATCTGTGCGGTATTTACCTTGTTTCTATATCTGTGCGGTATTTACCTTGTTTCTATATCAATGCAGTATTTCACTTGTTTCTATATCTGTGCGGTATTTACCTTGTTTCCATATCTGTGCGGTATTTACCTTGTTTCTATATCAATGCAGTATTTCCCTTGTTTCTATATCTGTGCGGTATTTACCTTGTTTCTATATCAATGCAGTATTTCTCTTGTTCCTATATCTGTGCAGTATTTCCATTGTTTCCATATCTGTGCAGTATTTCCCTTGTATCTATATCTGTGCAGTATTTCTCTTGTTTCTATATCTGTGCAGTATTTACCTTGGTTCTATATCAATGCAGTATTTCCCTTGTTTCTATATCTGTGCAGAATTTCCCTTGTTTCTATATCTGTGCAGTATTTCTCTTGTTTCTATATCTGTGCAGTATTTCCCTTGTTTCTATATCTGTGCGGTATTTCTCTTGTTTCTATATCTGTGCAGTATTTCCCTTTTTTCTATATCTGTGCAGTATTTCTCTTGTTTCTACATCTGTGCAGTATTTATCTTGTTTCTATATCTGTGCAATATTTCCCTTGTTTCTATATCTATGCAGTATTTCCCTTGTTTCTGTATCTATGCAGTATTTCCCTTGTTTCTATATCTAAGCAGTATTTCCCTTGTTTCTATATCTGTGCAGTATTTCTCTTGTTTCTATATCTGTGCAGTATTTCCATTGTTTCTATATCTATGCAGTATTTACCTTGTTTCTATATCTATGCAGTATTTCCCTTGTTTCTATATCTATGCAGTATTTCCCTTTTTTCTATATCTATGCAGTATTTCCCTTGTTTCTATATCTATGCAGTATTTCCCTTGGTTCTATATCTATGCAGTATTTCCCTTGTTTCTATATCTATGCAGTATTTACCTTGTTTCTATATCTGTGCAGTATTTACCTTGTTTCTATATCTATGCAGTATTTCCCTTGTTTCTATATCTATGCAGTATTTCCCTTGTTTCTATATCTATGCAGTATTTACCTTGGTTCTATATCTATGCAGTATTTCCCTTGTATCTATATCTATGCAGTATTTACCTTGTTTCTATATCTGTGCAGTATTTACCTTGTTTCTATATCTATGTAGTATTTCCCTTGTTTCTATATCTATGCAGTATTTCCCTTGTTTCTATATCTATGCAGTATTTACCTTGTTTCTATATCTATGTAGTATTTCCCTTGTTTCTATATCTATGCAGTATTTCCCTTGTTTCTATATCTGTGCAGTATTTCCCTTGTTTCTATATCTGTGCAGTATTTCCCTTGTTTCCATATCTATGCAGTATTTACCTTGTTTCTATATCGGTGCAGTATTTACCTTGTTTCTATATCTATGCAGTATTTCCCTTGTTTCTATATCTGTGCAGTATTTCCCTTGTTTCTATATCTATGCAGTATTTCCCTTGTTTCTATATCTATGCAGTATTTACCTTGGTTCTATATCTATGCAGTATTTACCTTGTTTCTATATCTGTGCAGTATTTACCTTGTTTCTGTATCTGTGCAGTATTTACCTTGTTTCTATATCTATGCAGTATTTCCCTTGTTTCTATATCGATGCAGTATTTACCTTGTTTCTATATCTGTGCAGTATTTACCTTGTTTCTATATCTATGCAGTATTTCCCTTGTTTCTATATCTATGCAGTGTTTCCCTTGTTTCTACATCTATGCAGTATTTCCCTTGTTTCTATATCTATGCAGTGTTTCCCTTGTTTCTACATCTATGCAGTATTTCCCTTGTTTCTTTATCTATGCAGTATTTCCCTTGTTTCTATATCTATGCAGTATTTCCCTTGTTTCTGTATCTATGCAGTATTTCCCTTGTTTCTATATCTATGCAGTATTTACCTTGTTTCTATATCTATGCAGTATTTCCCTTGTTTCTATATCTATGCAGTATTTCCCTTGTTTCTCTTTCTGTGCAGTATTTCCCTTGTTTCTATATCTATGCGGTATTTCTCTTGTTTCAATACCTGTGCGGTATTTCAATTGTTTCTATATCTGTTCAGTATTTCCCTTGTTTCTATATCTGTGCAGCATTTCCCTTTTTTCTATATTGATGCAGTATTTACCTTGTTTCTATATCTGTGCAGTATTTACCTTGTTTCTTTATCTATGCAGTATTTCCCTTGTTTCTATATCGATGCAGTATTTCCCTTGTTTCTATATCTATGCAGTATTTACCTTGTTTCTATACCTATGCAGTATTTCCCTTGTTTCTAAATCTGTGCAGTATTTACCTTGTTTCTATATCTGTGCAGTATTTCCCTTGTTTCTATATCTGTGCAGTATTTCCCTTGTTTCTATACCTGTGCAGTATTTACCTTGTTTCTATATCTATGCAGTATTTCCCTTGTTTCGATATTTATGCAGTATTTCCCTTGTTTCTATATCTATGCAGTATTTCCCTGGTTTCTATATCTATGCAGTATTTCCCTTGTTTGTATATTTATGCATTATTTCCCTTGTTTCTATATCTATGCAGAATTTCCCTTGTTTCAATATCTGTGTGGTATTTCCCTTGTTTCTATATCTGTGTGGTATTTCCCTTGTTTCTGCATCTGTGTGGTATTTCCCTTGTTTCTATATCTATGCGGTATTTCTCTTGTTTCTAAATATGTGCAGTATTTCCCTTGTTTCTATATCTGTGCAGCATTTCTCTTGTTTCTATATCTGTGCAAAAATTTCCCTTGTTTCTATATCTGTGCAGTATTTCCCTTGTTTCTATTTCTGTGCAAAATTGCCCTTGTTTCTATAACTGTGCGGTATTTCCTTTGTTTCTGTATCTGTGCAGTATATCGCCTGTTTCTATATCTGTGCAGTATTTCTCTTGTTTCTATATCTGTGCGGTATTTACCTTGTTTCTATATCAATGCAGTATTTCCCTTGTTTCTATATATGTGCGGTATTTCCCTTGTTTCTATATCTGTGCAGTATTTACCTTGTTTCTATATCAATGCATTTTTCGCCTTGTTTCTGTATCTGTGCGGTATTTCCATTGTTTGTATATCTATGCAGTATTTCCCTTGTTTCTATATCTGTGCGGTATTTACCTTGTTTCCATATCTGTGCGGTATTTACCTTGTTTCTATATCAATGCAGTATTTCCCTTGTTTCTATATCTGTGCGGTATTTACCTTGTTTCTATATCAATGCAGTATTTCTCTTGTTCCTATATCTGTGCAGTATTTCCATTGTTTCCATATCTGTGCAGTATTTCCCTTGTATCTATATCTGTGCAGTATTTCTCTTGTTTCTATATCTGTGCAGTATTTACCTTGGTTCTATATCAATGCAGTATTTCCCTTGTTTCTATATCTGTGCAGTATTTCCCTTGTTTCTATATCTGTGCAGTATTTCTCTTGTTTCTATATCTGTGCAGTATTTCCCTTGTTTCTATATCTGTGCGGTATTTCTCTTGTTTCTATATCTGTGCAGTATTTCCCTTTTTTCTATATCTGTGCAGTATTTCTCTTGTTTCTACATCTGTGCAGTATTTATCTTGTTTCTATATCTGTGCAATATTTCCCTTGTTTCTATATCTATGCAGTATTTCCCTTGTTTCTGTATCTATGCAGTATTTCCCTTGTTTCTATATCTAAGCAGTATTTCCCTTGTTTCTATATCTGTGCAGTATTTCTCTTGTTTCTATATCTATGCAGTATTTCCATTGTTTCTATATCTATGCAGTATTTACCTTGTTTCTATATCTATGCAGTATTTCCCTTGTTTCTATATCTATGCAGTATTTCCCTTTTTTCTATATCTATGCAGTATTTCCCTTGTTTCTATATCTATGCAGTATTTCCCTTGGTTCTATATCTATGCAGTATTTCCCTTGTTTCTATATCTATGCAGTATTTACCTTGTTTCTATATCTGTGCAGTATTTACCTTGTTTCTATATCTATGCAGTATTTCCCTTGTTTCTATATCTATGCAGTATTTACCTTGGTTCTATATCTATGCAGTATTTCCCTTGTTTCTATATCTATGCAGTATTTACCTTGTTTCTATATCTGTGCAGTATTTACCTTGTTTCTATATCTATGTAGTATTTCCCTTGTTTCTATATCTATGCAGTATTTCCCTTGTTTCTATATCTATGCAGTATTTACCTTGGTTCTATATCTATGCAGTATTTCCCTTGTTTCCATATCTATGCAGTATTTACCTTGTTTCTATATCTGTGCAGTATTTACCTTGTTTCTATATCTATGCAGTATTTCCCTTGTTTCTATATCTATGCAGTATTTCCCTTGTTTCTATATCTATGCAGTATTTACCTTGGTTCTATATCTATGCAGTATTTCCCTTGTTTCTATATCTATGCAGTATTTACCTTGGTTCTATATCTATGCAGTATTTCCCTTGTTTCTATATCTGTGCAGTATTTACCTTGTTTCTATATCTGTGCAGTATTTACCTTGTTTCTATATCTATGCAGTATTTCCCTTGTTTCTATATCTATGCAGTATTTCCCTTGTTTCTATATCTATGCAGTATTTACCTTGGTTCTATATCTATGCAGTATTTCCCTTGTTTCTATATCTATGCAGTATTTACCTTGGTTCTATATCTATGCAGTATTTACCTTGTTTCTATATCTGTGCAGTATTTACCTTGTTTCTATATCTGTGCAGTATTTACCTTGTTTCTATATCTATGCAGTATTTACCTTGTTTCTATATCTGTGCAGTATTTACCTTGTTTCTATATCTGTGCAGTATTTACCTTGTTTCTATATCTGTGCAGTATTTACCTTGTTTCTATATCTATGCAGTATTTCCCTTGTTTCTATATCGATGCAGTATTTACCTTGTTTCTATATCTGTGCAGTATTTACCTTGTTTCTATATCTATGCAGTATTTCCCTTGTTTCTATATCTATGCAGTGTTTCCCTTGTTTCTACATCTATGCAGTATTTCCCTTGTTTCTATATCTATGCAGTATTTCCCTTGTTTCTGTATCTATGCAGTATTTCCCTTTTTTCTATATCTATGCAGTATTTACCTTGTTTCTATATCTATGCAGTATTTCCCTTGTTTCTATATCTATGCAGTATTTCCCTTGTTTCTCTTTCTGTGCAGTATTTCCCTTGTTTCTATATCTATGCGGTATTTCTCTTGTTTCAATACCTGTGCGGTATTTCAATTGTTTCTATATCTGTTCAGTATTTCCCTTGTTTCTATATCTGTGCAGCATTTCCCTTTTTTCTATATTGATGCAGTATTTACCTTGTTTCTATATCTGTGCAGTATTTACCTTGTTTCTTTATCTATGCAGTATTTCCCTTGTTTCTATATCGATGCAGTATTTCCCTTGTTTCTATATCTATGCAGTATTTACCTTGTTTCTATACCTATGCAGTATTTCCCTTGTTTCTAAATCTGTGCAGTATTTACCTTGTTTCTATATCTGTGCAGTATTTCCCTTGTTTCTATATCTGTGCAGTATTTCCCTTGTTTCTATACCTGTGCAGTATTTACCTTGTTTCTATACCTATGCAGCATTTCCCTTGTTTCGATATTTATGCAGTATTTCCCTAGTTTCTATATCTATGCAGTATTTCCCTGGTTTCCATATCTATGCAGTATTTCCCTTGTTTGTATATTTATACATTATTTCCCTTGTTTCTATATCTATGCAGAATTTCCCTTGTTTCTATATCTATGCAGTATTTCCCTTGTTTCTATATCTATGCAGTATTTCCCTTGTTTCTATATCTATGCAGTATTTCCCTTGTTTCTATATCTATGCTGTATTTCCCTTGTTTCTATATCTATGCAGTATTTCCATTGTTTCTATATCTGTGCAGTATTTACCTTGTTTCTATATCTATGCAGTATTTCCCTTGGTTCTATATCAATGCAGTATTTCCCTTGTTTCTATATCTGTGCAGTATTTCCCTTGTTTCTATATCTGTGCAGTATTTCTCTTGTTTCTATATCTGTGCAGTATTTCCCTTGTTTCTATATCTGTGCGGTATTTCTCTTGTTTCTATATCTGTGCAGTATTTCCCTTGTTTCTATATCTGTGCAGAATTTCTCTTGTTTCTACATCTGTGCAGTATTTATCTTGTTTCTATATCTGTGCAATATTTCCCTTGTTTCTATATCTATGCAGTATTTCCCTTGTTTCTATATCTATGCAGTATTTCCCTTGTTTCTATATCTAAGCAGTATTTCCCTTGTTTCTATATCTGTGCAGTATTTCTCTTGTTTCTATATCTATGCACTATTTCCATTGTTTCTATATCTATGCAGTATTTACCTTGTTTCTATATCTATGCAGTATTTCCCTTGTTTCTATATCTATGCAGTATTTCCCTTTTTTCTATATCTATGCAGTATTTCCCTTGTTTCTATATCTATGCAGTATTTCCCTTGGTTCTATATCTATGCAGTATTTCCCTTGTTTCTATATCTATGCAGTATTTACCTTGTTTCTATATCTGTGCAGTATTTACCTTGTTTCTATATCTATGCAGTATTTCCCTTGTTTCTATATCTATGCAGTATTTCCCTTGTTTCTATATCTATGCAGTATTTACCTTGGTTCTATATCTATGCAGTATTTCCCTTGTTTCTATATCTATGCAGTATTTACCTTGTTTCTATATCTGTGCAGTATTTACCTTGTTTCTATATCTATGTAGTATTTCCCTTGTTTCTATATCTATGCAGTATTTCCCTTGTTTCTATATCTATGCAGTATTTACCTTGGTTCTATATCTATGCAGTATTTCCCTTGTTTCCATATCTATGCAGTATTTACCTTGTTTCTATATCTGTGCAGTATTTACCTTGTTTCTATATCTATGCAGTATTTCCCTTGTTTCTATATCTATGCAGTATTTCCCTTGTTTCTATATCTATGCAGTATTTACCTTGGTTCTATATCTATGCAGTATTTCCCTTGTTTCTATATCTATGCAGTATTTACCTTGGTTCTATATCTATGCAGTATTTACCTTGTTTCTATATCTGTGCAGTATTTACCTTGTTTCTATATCTGTGCAGTATTTACCTTGTTTCTATATCTATGCAGTATTTCCCTTGTTTCTATATCGATGCAGTATTTACCTTGTTTCTATATCTGTGCAGTATTTACCTTGTTTCTATATCTATGCAGTATTTCCCTTGTTTCTATATCTATGCAGTGTTTCCCTTGTTTCTACATCTATGCAGTATTTCCCTTGTTTCTATATCTATGCAGTATTTCCCTTGTTTCTGTATCTATGCAGTATTTCCCTTTTTTCTATATCTATGCAGTATTTACCTTGTTTCTATATCTATGCAGTATTTCCCTTGTTTCTATATCTATGCAGTATTTCCCTTGTTTCTCTTTCTGTGCAGTATTTCCCTTGTTTCTGTATCTATGCAGTATTTCCCTTTTTTCTATATCTATGCAGTATTTACCTTGTTTCTATATCTATGCAGTATTTCCCTTGTTTCTATATCTATGCGGTATTTCTCTTGTTTCTATACCTGTGCGGTATTTCAATTGTTTCTATATCTGTTCAGTATTTCCCTTGTTTCTATATCTGTGCAGCATTTCCCTTTTTTCTATATTGATGCAGTATTTACCTTGTTTCTATATCTGTGCAGTATTTACCTTGTTTCTTTATCTATGCAGTATTTCCCTTGTTTCTATATCGATGCAGTATTTCCCTTGTTTCTATATCTATGCAGTATTTACCTTGTTTCTATACCTATGCAGTATTTCCCTTGTTTCTAAATCTGTGCAGTATTTACCTTGTTTCTATATCTGTGCAGTATTTCCCTTGTTTCTATATCTATGCAGTATTTCCCTTGTTTCTATACCTGTGCAGTATTTACCTTGTTTCTATATCTATGCAGTATTTCCCTTGTTTCGATATTTATGCAGTATTTCCCTTGTTTCTATATCTATGCAGTATTTCCCTGGTTTCTATATCTATGCAGTATTTCCCTTGTTTGTATATTTATGCATTATTTCCCTTGTTTCTATATCTATGCAGAATTTCCCTTGTTTCTATATCTATGCAGTATTTCCCTTGTTTCTATATCTATGCAGTATTTCCCTTGTTTCTATATCTATGCAGTATTTCCCTTGTTTCTATTTCTATGCTGTATTTCCCTTGTTTCTATATGTATGCAGTATTTCCCTTGTTTCTATATCGATGCAGTATTTCCCTTGTTTCTATATCTGTGCAGTATTTCTCTTGTTTCTACATCTGTGCAGTATTTATCTTGTTTCTATATCTGTGCAATATTTCCCTTGTTTCTATATCTATGCAGTATTTCCCTTGTTTCTATATCTATGCAGTATTTCCCTTGTTTCTATATCTAAGCAGTATTTCCCTTGTTTCTATATCTGTGCAGTATTTCTCTTGTTTCTATATCTATGCAGTATTTCCATTGTTTCTATATCTATGCAGTATTTACCTTGTTTCTATATCTATGCAGTATTTCCCTTGTTTCTATATCTATGCAGTATTTCCCTTTTTTCTATATCTATGCAGTATTTCCCTTGTTTCTATATCTATGCAGTATTTCCCTTGGTTCTATATCTATGCAGTATTTCACTTGTTTCTATATCTATGCAGTATTTACCTTGTTTCTATATCTGTGCAGTATTTACCTTGTTTCTATATCTATGCAGTATTTCCCTTGTTTCTATATCTATGCAGTATTTCCCTTGTTTCTATATCTATGCAGTATTTACATTGGTTCTATATCTATGCAGTATTTCCCTTGTTTCTATATCTATGCAGTATTTACCTTGTTTCTATATCTGTGCAGTATTTACCTTGTTTCTATATCTATGTAGTATTTCCCTTGTTTCTATATCTATGCAGTATTTCCCTTGTTTCTATATCTATGCAGTATTTACCTTGGTTCTATATCTATGCAGTATTTCCCTTGTTTCCATATCTATGCAGTATTTACCTTGTTTCTGTATCTGTGCAGTATTTACCTTGTTTCTATATCTATGCAGTATTTCCCTTGTTTCTATATCTATGCAGTATTTCCCTTGTTTCTATATCTATGCAGTATTTACCTTGGTTCTATATCTATGCAGTATTTCCCTTGTTTCTATATCTATGCAGTATTTACCTTGGTTCTATATCTATGCAGTATTTACCTTGTTTCTATATCTGTGCAGTATTTACCTTGTTTCTATATCTGTGCAGTATTTACCTTGTTTCTATATCTATGCAGTATTTCCCTTGTTTCTATATCGATGCAGTATTTACCTTGTTTCTATATCTGTGCAGTATTTACCTTGTTTCTATATCTATGCAGTATTTCCCTTGTTTCTATATCTATGCAGTGTTTCCCTTGTTTCTACATCTATGCAGTATTTCCCTTGTTTCTATATCTATGCAGTATTTCCCTTGTTTCTGTATCTATGCAGTATTTCCCTTTTTTCTATATCTATGCAGTATTTACCTTGTTTCTATATCTATGCAGTATTTCCCTTGTTTCTATATCTATGCAGTATTTCCCTTGTTTCTATATCTATGCGGTATTTCTCTTGTTTCAATACCTGTGCGGTATTTCAATTGTTTCTATATCTGTTCAGTATTTCCCTTGTTTCTATATCTGTGCAGCATTTCCCTTTTTTCTATATTGATGCAGTATTTACCTTGTTTCTATATCTGTGCAGTATTTACCTTGTTTCTTTATCTATGCAGTATTTCCCTTGTTTCTATATCGATGCAGTATTTCCCTTGTTTCTATATCTATGCAGTATTTACCTTGTTTCTATACCTATGCAGTATTTCCCTTGTTTCTAAATCTGTGCAGTATTTACCTTGTTTCTATATCTGTGCAGTATTTCCCTTGTTTCTATATCTGTGCAGTATTTCCCTTGTTTCTATACCTGTGCAGTATTTACCTTGTTTCTATATCTATGCAGTATTTCCCTTGTTTCGATATTTATGCAGTATTTCCCTTGTTTCTATATCTATGCAGTATTTCCCTGGTTTCTATATCTATGCAGTATTTCCCTTGTTTGTATATTTATGCATTATTTCCCTTGTTTCTATATCTATGCAGAATTTCCCTTGTTTCTATATCTATGCAGTATTTCCCTTGTTTCTATATCTATGCAGTATTTCCCTTGTTTCTATATCTATGCAGTATTTCCCTTGTTTCTATATCTATGCTGTATTTCCCTTGTTTCTATATGTATGCAGTATTTCCCTTGTTTCTATATCGATGCAGTATTTCCCTTGTTTCTATATCTGTGCAGTATTTACCTTGTTTCTATATCTGTGCAGTATTTCCCTTGTTTCTATATCTGTGCAGTATTTCCCTTGTTTCTATATCTATGCATTATTTACCTTGTTTCTATATCTATGCACTATTTCCCTTGTTTCTATATCTATGCAATATTTCCCTTGTTTCTATATCTGTGCAGTATTTCTCTTGTTTCTATACCTGTGCGGTATTTCAATTGTTTCTATATCTGTGCAGTATTTCCCTTGTTTCTATATCTGTGCAGTATTTCCCTTTTTTCTATATCGATGCAGCATTTCCCTTTTTTCTATACCTGTGCAGTATTTCCCTTGTTTCTGTATCTATGCAGTATTTACCTTGTTTCTATATCTGTGCAGTATTTACCTTGTTTCTATATCTATGCAGTATTTCCCTTGTTTCTATATCGATGCAGTATTTCCCTTGTTTCTATATCTCTGCAGTATTTACCTTGTTTCTATATCTTTGCAGTATTTCCCTTGTTTCTGTCTCTGTGCAGTATTTACCTTGTTTCTATATCTGTGCAGTATTTCCCTTGTTTCTATAACTGTGCAGTATTTCCCTTGTTTCTATATCTGTGCAGTATTTCCCTTGTTTCTATATCTATGCAGTATTTCCCTGATTTCGATATCTATGCAGTATTTCCCTTGTTTCTATATCTATGCAGTATTTCCCTAGTTTCTCTATCGATGCAGTATTTCCCTTGTTTCGAAATCTATGCAGTTTTTCCCTTGTTTCTATATCTATGCAGTATTTCCCTTGTTTCTATATCTATGCAGTTTTTCCCTTGTTTCTATATCTATGCAGTATTTCCCTTGTTTCTATATCTATGCAGTATTTCCCTAGTTTCTCTATCGATGCAGTATTTCCCTTGTTTCGAAATCTATGCAGTTTTTCCCTTGTTTCTATATCTGTGCAGTATTTACCTTGTTTCTATATCTATGCAGTATTTCCCTTGTTTCTATATCTATGCAGTATTTCCCTTGTTTCTATATCTATGCAGTATTTCCCTTGTTTCTATATCTATGCAGTATTTCCCTTGTTTCTATATCTATGCAGTATTTCCCTGGTTTCTATATCTATGCAGTATTTCCCTTGTTTCTATATCTATGCAGTATTTCCCTTGTTTCTATATCTGTGCAGTATTTGCATTGTTTCTATATCTATGCATTATTTACCTTGTTTCTATATCTATGCAGCATTTCCCTTCTTTCTATATCTCTGCAGTATTTCCCTGTTTCTATATCTATGCAGCATTTCCCTTGTTTCTATAGCTGTGCTGCATTTCTCTTGTTTCTATTTCTGAGCAGTATTTCTCTTGTTTCTATATCTGTGCAGTATTGCCCTTGTTACTATATCTGTGCAGTATTTCTCTAGTTTCTATATCTCTGCAGTATTTCCCTTGTTTCAATATCTGTGCGGTATTACTCTTGTTTCTATATCTGTGCAGTATTTCTGTTGTTTCTATATCTGTGCATTATTTGTCTTGTTTCTATTTCTGTGCAGTATTTTCCTCGTTTCTATATATATGCAGTATTTCCCTTGTTTCTATATCTATGCAGTATTTCCCTTGTTTCTATATCTATGCAGTATTTACCTTGTTTCTACATCTGTGCAGTATTTCACTTGTTTCTATATCTATGCAGTATTTACCTTGTTTCTATATCTGTGCAGTATTTCCCTTGTTTCTATATCTATGCAGTATTGACATTGTTTCTATATCGATGCAGTATTTACCTTGTTTCTATATCTATGCAGTATTTCCCTTGTTTCTATATCGATGCAGTATTTCCCTTGTTTCTATATCTATGCAGTATTTCCCTTGTTTCTATATCTATGCAGTATTTCCCTTGTTTCTATATCGGTGCAGTATTTACCTTGTTTCTATATCTATGCAGTATTTACCTTGTTTCTATATCTATGCAGTATTTCCCTTGTTTCTTTATGTATGCAGTATTTCCCTTGTTTCTATATCTATGCAGTATTTACCTTGTTTCTATATCTATGCAGTATTTACCTTGTTTCTATATCTATGCAGTATTTCCCTTGTTTCTATATCGATGCAGTATTTCCCTTGTTTCTATATCTATGCAGTATTTCCCTTGTTTCTATATCTATGCAGTATTTCCCTTGTTTCTATATCTGTGCGGTATTTACCTTGTTTCCATATCTGTGCGGTATTTACCTTGTTTCTATATCAATGCAGTATTTCCCTTGTTTCTCTATCTGTGCGGTATTTACCTTGTTTCTATATCAATGCAGTATTTCTCTTGTTCCTATATCTGTGCAGTATTTCCCTTGTTTCTATATCTGTGCAGTATTTCTCTTGTTTCTATATCTGTGCAGTATTTCCCTTGTTTCTATATCTGTGCGGTATTTCTCTTGTTTCTATATCTGTGCAGTATTTCCCTTGTTTCTATATCTGTGCAGTATTTCTCTTGTTTCTATATCTGTGCAGTATTTATCTTGTTTCTATATCTGTGCAGTATTTCCCTTGTTTCTATATCTATGCAGTATTTCTCTTGTTTCTATATCTGTGCAGTATTTATCTTGTTTCTATATCTGTGCAGTATTTCCCTTGTTTCTATATCTGTGCAGTATTTCTCTTGTTTCTATATCTGTGCAGTATTTATCTTGTTTCTATATCTATGCAGTATTTCTCTTGTTTCTATATCTGTGCAGTATTTATCTTGTTGCTATATCTGTGCAGTATTTCCCTTGTTTGTATATCTATGCAGTATTTCTCTTGTTTCTATATCTGTGCAGTATTTATCTTGTTTCTATATCTGTGCAGTATTTCCCTTGTTTCTATATCTATGCAGTATTTCTCTTGTTTCTATATCGGTGCAGTATTTCCCTTGTTTCTATATCTGTGCAGTATTTCCCTTGTTTCGATATCTGTGCAGTATTTATCTTGTTTCTATATCTATGCAGTATTTCCCTTGTTTCTATATCTATGCAGTATTTCCCTTGTTTCTATATCTATGCAGTATTTCCCTTTTTTCTATATCTAAGCAGTATTTCCCTTGTTTCTATATCTATGCAGTATTTACCTTGTTTCTATATCTGTGCTGTATTTCCCTTGTTTCTATATCTATGCGGTATTGACATTGTTTCTATATCTATGCAGTATTTCCCTTGTTTCCATATCTATGCAGTATTTACCATGTTTCTATATCTATGCAGTATTTACCTTGTTTCTATATCTATGCAGTATTTCCCTTGTTTCTATATCTGTGCAGTATTTACCTTGTTTCTATATCTGTGCAGTATTTCCCTTGTTTCTATATCGATGCAGTATTTCCCTTGTTTCTATATCTATGCAGTATTTCCCTTGTTTCTATATCTATGCAGTATTTCCCTTGTTTCTATATCGGTGCAGTATTTACCTTGTTTCTATATCGATGCAGTATTTACCTTGTTTCTATATCTATGCAGTATTTCCCTTGTTTCTATATCTATGCAGTATTTCCCTTGTTTCTTTATCTATGCAGTATTTCCCTTGTTTCTATATCTATGCAGTATTTCCCTTGTTTCTATATCTATGCAGTATTTCCCTTGTTTCTTTATCTATGCAGTATTTCCCTTGTTTCTACATCTATGCAGTATTTCCCTTGTTTCTATATCTATGCAGTATTTCCCTTGTTTCTGTATCGATGCAGTATTTCCCTTTTTTCGATATTGATGCAGTGTTTACCTTGTTTCTATATCTATGCAGTATTTACCTTGTTTCTATATCTGTGCAGTATTTACCTTGTTTCTATATCTATGCAGTATTTCCCTTGTTTCTATATCGATGCAGTATTTCCCTTGTTTCTATATCTATGCAGTATTTACCTTGTTTCTATATCTATGCAGTATTTCCCTTGTTTCTAAATCTGTGCAGTATTTCCCTTGTTTCTATATCTGTGCAGTATTTCCCTTGTTTCTATATCTGTGCAGTATTTACCTTGTTTCTATATCTATGCAGTATTTCCCTTGTTTCGATATTTATGCAGTATTTCCCTTGTTTCTATATCTATGCAGTATTTCCCTGGTTTCTATATCTATGCAGTATTTCCCTTGTTTGTATATTTATGCATTATTTCCCTTGTTTCTATATCTATGCAGTATTTCCCTTGTTTCTATATCTATGCAGTATTTCCCTTGTTTATATATATGTGCAGTATTTACCTTGTTTCTATATCGATGCAGTATTTCCCTTGTTTCTATATCTATGCAGTATTTACCTTGTTTCTATATCTATGCAGTATTTCCCTTGTTTCTAAATCTGTGCAGTATTTCCCTTGTTTCTATATCTGTGCAGTATTTACCTTGTTTCTATATCTGTGCAGTATTTCCCTTGTTTCTATATCTGTGCAGTATTTCCCTTGTTTCTCTATCTATGCAGTATTTACCTGGTTTCTGTATCTGTGCAGTATTTACCTTGTTTCTATATCTGTGCAGTATTTCCCTTGTTTCTATATCTGTGCAGTATTTACCTTGTTTCTATATCTGTGCAGTATTTCCCTTGTTTCTATATCTATGCAGTATTTACCTTGTTTCTATATCTATGCAGTATTTCCCTTGTTTCTAAATCTGTGCAGTATTTCCCTTGTTTCTATATCTGTGCAGTATTTACCTTGTTTCTATATCTGTGCAGTATTTCCCTTGTTTCTATATCTGTGCAGTATTTACCTTGTTTCTATATCTGTGCAGTATTTCCCTTGTTTCTATATCTGTGCAGTATTTCCCTTGTTTCTATATCTATGCAGTATTTACCTGGTTTCTGTATCTGTGCAGTATTTACCTTGTTTCTATATCTGTGCAGTATTTCCCTTGTTTCTATATCTGTGCAGTATTTCCCTTGTTTCTATATCTGTGCAGTATTTCCCTTGTTTCTATATCTATGCAGTATTTACCTGGTTTCGATATCTATGCAGTATTTCCCTTGTTTCTATATCTATGCAGTATTTCCCTAGTTTCTCTATCTATGCAGTATTTCCCTTGTTTCGATATCTATGCAGTTTTTCCCTTGTTTCTATATCTATGCAGTATTTCCCTTGTTTCTATATCTATGCAGTATTTCCCTTGTTTCTATATCTATGCAGTATTTCCCTTGTTTGTATATCTATGCAGTATTTCCCTTGTTTCTACATCTGTGCAGTATTTTCCTTGTTTCTATATCGATGCTGTATTTCCCTTGTTTCTTTCTCTATGCAGTATTTCCCTTGTTTCTATATCTGTGCAGTATTTACCTTGTTTCTATATCGATGCAGTATTTCCCTTGTTTCTATATCTATGCAGTATTTACCTTGTTTCTATATCTATGCAGTATTTCCCTTGTTTCTAAATCTGTGCAGTATTTCCCTTGTTTCTATATCTGTGCAGTATTTACCTTGTTTCTATATCGATGCAGTATTTCCCTTGTTTCTATATCTATGCAGTATTTACCTTGTTTCTATATCTATGCAGTATTTCCCTTGTTTCTATATCTGTGCAGTATTTACCTTGTTTCTATATCTATGCAGTATTTCCCTTGTTTCGATATTTATGCAGTATTTCCCTTGTTTCTATATCTATGCAGTATTTCCCTTGTTTCTATATCTATGCAGTATTTCCCTTGTTTGTATATTTATGCATTATTTCCCTTGTTTCTATATCTATGCAGTATTTCCCTTGTTTCTATATCTATGCAGTATTTCCCTTGTTTCTATATCTGTGCAGTATTACCCTTGTTTCTATATCTATGCAGTATTTCCCTTGTTTCTATATCTATGCTGTATTTCCCTTGTTTCTATATGTATGCAGTATTTCCCTTGTTTCTATATCGATGCAGTATTTCCCTTGTTTCTATATCTGTGCAGTATTTCCCTTGTTTCTATATCTGTGCAGTATTTCCCTTGTTTCTATATCTGTGCAGTATTTCCCTTGTTTCTATATCTATGCATTATTTACCTTGTTTCTACATCTATGCACTATTTCCCTTGTTTCTATATCTATGCAGTATTTCCCTTGTTTCTATATCTGTGCAGTATTTCTCTTGTTTCTATACCTGTGCGGTATTTCAATTGTTTCTATATCTATGCAGTATTTACCTTGTTTCTATATCTGTGCAGTATTTACCTTGTTTCTATATCTATGCAGTATTTCCCTTGTTTCTATATCTATGCAGTATTTCTCTTGTTTCTATATCAGTGCAGTATTTATCTTGTTTCTATATCTGTGCAGTATTTCCCTTGTTTCTATATCTATGCAGTATTTCCCTTGTTTCTATATGTATGCAGTATTTCCCTTGTTTCTATATCGATGCAGTATTTCCCTTGTTTCTATATCTGTGCAGTATTTACCTTGTTTCTATATCTGTGCAGTATTTCCCTTGTTTCTATATCTGTGCAGTATTTCCCTTGTTTCTATATCTATGCATTATTTACCTTGTTTCTATATCTATGCAGTATTTCCCTTGTTTCTATATCTATGCAGTATTTCCCTTTTTTCTATATCTAAGCAGTATTTCCCTTGTTTCTATATCTATGCAGTATTTACCTTGTTTCTATATCTGTGCTGTATTTCCCTTGTTTCTATATCTATGCGGTATTGACAATGTTTCTATATCTATGCAGTATTTCCCTTGTTTCCATATCTATGCAGTATTTACCATGTTTCTATATCTATGCAGTATTTACCTTGTTTCTATATCTATGCAGTATTTCCCTTGTTTCTATATCTGTGCAGTATTTACCTTGTTTCTATATCTGTGCAGTATTTCCCTTGTTTCTATATCGATGCAGTATTTCCCTTGTTTCTATATCTATGCAGTATTTCCCTTGTTTCTATATCTATGCAGTATTTCCCTTGTTTCTATATCGGTGCAGTATTTACCTTGTTTCTATATCGATGCAGTATTTACCTTGTTTCTATATCTATGCAGTATTTCCCTTGTTTCTATATCTATGCAGTATTTCCCTTGTTTCTTTATCTATGCAGTATTTCCCTTGTTTCTATATCTATGCAGTATTTCCCTTGTTTCTATATCTATGCAGTATTTCCCTTGTTTCTTTATCTATGCAGTATTTCCCTTGTTTCTACATCTATGCAGTATTTCCCTTGTTTCTATATCTATGCAGTATTTCCCTTGTTTCTGTATCGATGCAGTATTTCCCTTTTTTCGATATTGATGCAGTGTTTACCTTGTTTCTATATCTATGCAGTATTTACCTTGTTTCTATATCTGTGCAGTATTTACCTTGTTTCTATATCTATGCAGTATTTCCCTTGTTTCTATATCGATGCAGTATTTCCCTTGTTTCTATATCTATGCAGTATTTACCTTGTTTCTATATCTATGCAGTATTTCCCTTGTTTCTAAATCTGTGCAGTATTTCCCTTGTTTCTATATCTGTGCAGTATTTCCCTTGTTTCTATATCTGTGCAGTATTTACCTTGTTTCTATATCTATGCAGTATTTCCCTTGTTTCGATATTTATGCAGTATTTCCCTTGTTTCTATATCTATGCAGTATTTCCCTGGTTTCTATATCTATGCAGTATTTCCCTTGTTTGTATATTTATGCATTATTTCCCTTGTTTCTATATCTATGCAGTATTTCCCTTGTTTCTATATCTATGCAGTATTTCCCTTGTTTATATATCTGTGCAGTATTTACCTTGTTTCTATATCGATGCAGTATTTCCCTTGTTTCTATATCTATGCAGTATTTACCTTGTTTCTATATCTATGCAGTATTTCCCTTGTTTCTAAATCTGTGCAGTATTTCCCTTGTTTCTATATCTGTGCAGTATTTACCTTGTTTCTATATCTGTGCAGTATTTCCCTTGTTTCTATATCTGTGCAGTATTTCCCTTGTTTCTCTATCTATGCAGTATTTACCTGGTTTCTGTATCTGTGCAGTATTTACCTTGTTTCTATATCTGTGCAGTATTTCCCTTGTTTCTATATCTGTGCAGTATTTACCTTGTTTCTATATCTGTGCAGTATTTCCCTTGTTTCTATATCTATGCAGTATTTACCTTGTTTCTATATCTATGCAGTATTTCCCTTGTTTCTAAATCTGTGCAGTATTTCCCTTGTTTCTATATCTGTGCAGTATTTACCTTGTTTCTATATCTGTGCAGTATTTCCCTTGTTTCTATATCTGTGCAGTATTTACCTTGTTTCTATATCTGTGCAGTATTTCCCTTGTTTCTATATCTGTGCAGTATTTCCCTTGTTTCTATATCTATGCAGTATTTACCTGGTTTCTGTATCTGTGCAGTATTTACCTTGTTTCTATATCTGTGCAGTATTTCCCTTGTTTCTATATCTGTGCAGTATTTCCCTTGTTTCTATATCTGTGCAGTATTTCCCTTGTTTCTATATCTATGCAGTATTTACCTGGTTTCGATATCTATGCAGTATTTCCCTTGTTTCTATATCTATGCAGTATTTCCCTAGTTTCTCTATCTATGCAGTATTTCCCTTGTTTCGATATCTATGCAGTTTTTCCCTTGTTTCTATATCTATGCAGTATTTCCCTTGTTTCTATATCTATGCAGTATTTCCCTTGTTTCTATATCTATGCAGTATTTCCCTTGTTTGTATATCTATGCAGTATTTCCCTTGTTTCTACATCTGTGCAGTATTTTCCTTGTTTCTATATCGATGCTGTATTTCCCTTGTTTCTTTCTCTATGCAGTATTTCCCTTGTTTCTATATCTGTGCAGTATTTACCTTGTTTCTATATCGATGCAGTATTTCCCTTGTTTCTATATCTATGCAGTATTTACCTTGTTTCTATATCTATGCAGTATTTCCCTTGTTTCTAAATCTGTAGAGTATTTCCCTTGTTTCTATATCTGTGCAGTATTTACCTTGTTTCTATATCGATGCAGTATTTCCCTTGTTTCTATATCTATGCAGTATTTACCTTGTTTCTATATCAATGCAGTATTTCCCTTGTTTCTATATCTGTGCAGTATTTACCTTGTTTCTATATCTATGCAGTATTTCCCTTGTTTCGATATTTATGCAGTATTTCCCTTGTTTCTATATTTATGCAGTATTTCCCTTGTTTCTATATCTATGCAGTATTTCCCTTGTTTGTATATTTATGCATTATTTCCCTTGTTTCTATATCTATGCAGTATTTCCCTTGTTTCTATATCTATGCAGTATTTCCCTTGTTTCTATATCTGTGCAGTATTACCCTTGTTTCTATATCTATGCAGTATTTCCCTTGTTTCTATATCTATGCTGTATTTCCCTTGTTTCTATATGTATGCAGTATTTCCCTTGTTTCTATATCGATGCAGTATTTCCCTTGTTTCTATATCTGTGCAGTATTTCCCTTGTTTCTATATCTGTGCAGTATTTCCCTTGTTTCTATATCTGTGCAGTATTTCCCTTGTTTCTATATCTATGCATTATTTACCTTGTTTCTACATCTATGCACTATTTCCCTTGTTTCTATATCTATGCAGTATTTCCCTTGTTTCTATATCTGTGCAGTATTTCTCTTGTTTCTATACCTGTGCGGTATTTCAATTGTTTCTATATCTATGCAGTATTTACCTTGTTTCTATATCTGTGCAGTATTTACCTTGTTTCTATATCTATGCAGTATTTCCCTTGTTTCTATATCTATGCAGTATTTCTCTTGTTTCTATATCTGTGCAGTATTTATCTTGTTTCTATATCTGTGCAGTATTTCCCTTGTTTCTATATCTATGCAGTATTTCCCTTGTTTCTATATGTATGCAGTATTTCCCTTGTTTCTATATCGATGCAGTATTTCCCTTGTTTCTATATCTGTGCAGTATTTACCTTGTTTCTATATCTGTGCAGTATTTCCCTTGTTTCTATATCTGTGCAGTATTTCCCTTGTTTCTATATCTATGCATTATTTACCTTGTTTCTATATCTATGCACTATTTCCCTTGTTTCTATATCTATGCAATATTTCCCTTGTTTCTATATCTGTGCAGTATTTCTCTTGTTTCTATACCTGTGCGGTATTTCAATTGTTTCTATATCTGTGCAGTATTTCCCTTGTTTCTATATCTGTGCAGTATTTCCCTTTTTTCTATATCGATGCAGCATTTCCCTTGTTTCTATACCTGTGCAGTATTTCCCTTGTTTCTGTATCTATGCAGTATTTACCTTGTTTCTATATCTGTGCAGTATTTACCTTGTTTCTATATCTATGCAGTATTTCCCTTGTTTCTATATCGATGCAGTATTTCCCTTGTTTCTATATCTCTGCAGTATTTACCTTGTTTCTATATCTTTGCAGTATTTCCCTTGTTTCTGTCTCTGTGCAGTATTTACCTTGTTTCTATATCTGTGCAGTATTTCCCTTGTTTCTATAACTGTGCAGTATTTCCCTTGTTTCTATATCTGTGCAGTATTTCCCTTGTTTCTATATCTATGCAGTATTTCCCTGATTTCGATATCTATGCAGTATTTCCCTTGTTTCTATATCTATGCAGTATTTCCCTAGTTTCTCTATCGATGCAGTATTTCCCTTGTTTCGAAATCTATGCAGTTTTTCCCTTGTTTCTATATCTATGCAGTATTTCCCTTGTTTCTATATCTATGCAGTATTTCCCTAGTTTCTCTATCGATGCAGTATTTCCCTTGTTTCGAAATCTATGCAGTTTTTCCCTTGTTTCTATATCTGTGCAGTATTTACCTTGTTTCTATATCTATGCAGTATTTCCCTTGTTTCTATATCTATGCAGTATTTCCCTTGTTTCTATATCTATGCAGTATTTCCCTTGTTTCTATATCTATGCAGTATTTCCCTTGTTTCTATATCTATGCAGTATTTCCCTGGTTTCTATATCTATGCAGTATTTCCCTTGTTTCTATATCTATGCAGTATTTCCCTTGTTTCTATATCTGTGCAGTATTTGCATTGTTTCTATATCTATGCATTATTTACCTTGTTTCTATATCTATGCAGCATTTCCCTTCTTTCTATATCTCTGCAGTATTTCCCTGTTTCTATATCTATGCAGCATTTCCCTTGTTTCTATAGCTGTGCTGCATTTCTCTTGTTTCTATTTCTGAGCAGTATTTCTCTTGTTTCTATATCTGTGCAGTATTGCCCTTGTTACTATATCTGTGCAGTATTTCTCTAGTTTCTATATCTCTGCAGTATTTCCCTTGTTTCAATATCTGTGCGGTATTACTCTTGTTTCTATATCTGTGCAGTATTTCTGTTGTTTCTATATCTGTGCAGTATTTGTCTTGTTTCTATTTCTGTGCAGTATTTTCCTCGTTTCTATATATATGCAGTATTTCCCTTGTTTCTATATCTATGCAGTATTTCCCTTGTTTCTATATCTATGCAGTATTTACCTTGTTTCTACATCTGTGCAGTATTTCACTTGTTTCTTTTTCTATGCAGTATTTACCTTGTTTCTATATCTGTGCAGTATTTCCCTTGTTTCTATATCTATGCAGTATTGACATTGTTTCTATATCGATGCAGTATTTACCTTGTTTCGATATCTATGCAGTATTTCCCTTGTTTCTATATCGATGCAGTATTTCCCTTGTTTCTATATCTATGCAGTATTTCCCTTGTTTCTATATCTATGCAGTATTTCCCTTGTTTCTATATCGGTGCAGTATTTACCTTGTTTCTATATCTATGCAGTATTTACCTTGTTTCTATATCTATGCAGTATTTCCCTTGTTTCTTTATGTATGCAGTATTTCCCTTGTTTCTATATCTATGCAGTATTTCCCTTGTTTCTATATCGATGCAGTATTTCCCTTGTTTCTATATCTATGCAGTATTTCCCTTGTTTCTATATCTATGCAGTATTTACCTTGTTTCTATATCTATGCAGTATTTCCCTTGTTTCTATATCGATGCAGTATTTCCCTTGTTTCTATATCTATGCAGTATTTCCCTTGTTTCTATATCGATGCAGTATTTCCCTTGTTTCTATATCTATGCAGTATTTCCCTTGTTTCTATATCTATGCAGTATTTACCTTGTTTCTATATCTATGCAGTATTTCCCTTGTTTCTATATCGATGCAGTATTTCCCTTGTTTCTATATCTATGCAGTATTTCCCTTGTTTCTATATCTATGCAGTATTTCCCTTGTTTCTATATCTGTGCGGTATTTACCTTGTTTCCATATCTGTGCGGTATTTACCTTGTTTCTATATCAATGCAGTATTTCCCTTGTTTCTATATCTGTGCGGTATTTACCTTGTTTCTATATCAATGCAGTATTTCTCTTGTTCCTATATCTGTGCAGTATTTCCCTTGTTTCTATATCTGTGCAGTATTTCTCTTGTTTCTATATCTGTGCAGTATTTCCCTTGTTTCTATATCTGTGCGGTATTTCTCTTGTTTCTATATCTGTGCAGTATTTCCCTTGTTTCTATATCTGTGCAGTATTTCTCTTGTTTCTATATCTGTGCAGTATTTATCTTGTTTCTATATCTGTGCAGTATTTCCCTTGTTTCTATATCTATGCAGTATTTCTCTTGTTTCTATATCTGTGCAGTATTTATCTTGTTTCTATATCTGTGCAGTATTTCCCTTGTTTCTATATCTGTGCAGTATTTCTCTTGTTTCTATATCTGTGCAGTATTTATCTTGTTTCTATATCTATGCAGTATTTCTCTTGTTTCTATATCTGTGCAGTATTTATCTTGTTGCTATATCTGTGCAGTATTTCCCTTGTTTGTATATCTATGCAGTATTTCTCTTGTTTCTATATCTGTGCAGTATTTATCTTGTTTCTATATCTGTGCAGTATTTCCCTTGTTTCTATATCTATGCAGTATTTCTCTTGTTTCTATATCGGTGCAGTATTTCCCTTGTTTCTATATCTGTGCAGTATTTCCCTTGTTTCGATATCTGTGCAGTATTTATCTTGTTTCTATATCTATGCAGTATTTCCCTTGTTTCTATATCTATGCAGTATTTCCCTTGTTTCTATATCTATGCAGTATTTCCCTTTTTTCTATATCTAAGCAGTATTTCCCTTGTTTCTATATCTATGCAGTATTTACCTTGTTTCTATATCTGTGCTGTATTTCCCTTGTTTCTATATCTATGCAGTATTGACATTGTTTCTATATCTATGCAGTATTTCCCTTGTTTCCATATCTATGCAGTATTTACCATGTTTCTATATCTATGCAGTATTTACCTTGTTTCTATATCTATGCAGTATTTCCCTTGTTTCTATATCTGTGCAGTATTTACCTTGTTTCTATATCTGTGCAGTATTTCCCTTGTTTCTATATCGATGCAGTATTTCCCTTGTTTCTATATCTATGCAGTATTTCCCTTGTTTCTATATCTATGCAGTATTTCCCTTGTTTCTATATCGGTGCAGTATTTACCTTGTTTCTATATCGATGCAGTATTTACCTTGTTTCTATATCTATGCAGTATTTCCCTTGTTTCTATATCTATGCAGTATTTCCCTTGTTTCTTTATCTATGCAGTATTTCCCTTGTTTCTATATCTATGCAGTATTTCCCTTGTTTCTATATCTATGCAGTATTTCCCTTGTTTCTTTATCTATGCAGTATTTCCCTTGTTTCTACATCTATGCAGTATTTCCCTTGTTTCTATATCTATGCAGTATTTCCCTTGTTTCTGTATCGATGCAGTATTTCCCTTTTTTCGATATTGATGCAGTGTTTACCTTGTTTCTATATCTATGCAGTATTTACCTTGTTTCTATATCTGTGCAGTATTTACCTTGTTTCTATATCTATGCAGTATTTTCCTTGTTTCCATATCGATGCAGTATTTCCCTTGTTTCTATATCTATGCAGTATTTACCTTGTTTCTATATCTATGCAGTATTTCCCTGGTTTCTATATCTATGCAGTATTTCCCTTGTTTGTATATTTATGCATTATTTCCCTTGTTTCTATATCTATGCAGTATTTCCCTTGTTTCTATATCTATGCAGTATTTCCCTTGTTTATATATCTGTGCAGTATTTACCTTGTTTCTATATCGATGCAGTATTTCCCTTGTTTCTATATCTATGCAGTATTTACCTTGTTTCTATATCTATGCAGTATTTCCCTTGTTTCTAAATCTGTGCAGTATTTCCCTTGTTTCTATATCTGTGCAGTATTTACCTTGTTTCTATATCTGTGCAGTATTTCCCTTGTTTCTATATCTGTGCAGTATTTCCCTTGTTTCTATATCTATGCAGTATTTACCTGGTTTCTGTATCTGTGCAGTATTTACCTTGTTTCTATATCTGTGCAGTATTTCCCTTGTTTCTATATCTGTGCAGTATTTACCTTGTTTCTATATCTGTGCAGTATTTCCCTTGTTTCTATATCTATGCAGTATTTAACTTGTTTCTATATCTATGCAGTATTTCCCTTGTTTCTAAATCTGTGCAGTATTTCCCTTGTTTCTATATCTGTGCAGTATTTACCTTGTTTCTATATCTGTGCAGTATTTCCCTTGTTTCTATATCTGTGCAGTATTTACCTTGTTTCTATATCTGTGCAGTATTTCCCTTGTTTCTATATCTGTGCAGTATTTCCCTTGTTTCTATATCTATGCAGTATTTACCTGGTTTCTGTATCTGTGCAGTATTTACCTTGTTTCTATATCTGTGCAGTATTTCCCTTGTTTCTATATCTGTGCAGTATTTCCCTTGTTTCTATATCTGTGCAGTATTTCCCTTGTTTCTATATCTATGCAGTATTTACCTGGTTTCGATATCTATGCAGTATTTCCCTTGTTTCTATATCTATGCAGTATTTCCCTAGTTTCTCTATCTATGCAGTATTTCCCTTGTTTCGATATCTATGCAGTTTTTCCCTTGTTTCTATATCTATGCAGTATTTCCCTTGTTTCTATATCTATGCAGTATTTCCCTTGTTTCTATATCTATGCAGTATTTCCCTTGTTTGTATATCTATGCAGTATTTCCCTTGTTTCTACATCTGTGCAGTATTTTCCTTATTTCTATATCGATGCTGTATTTCCCTTGTTTCTTTCTCTATGCAGTATTTCCCTTGTTTCTATATCTGTGCAGTATTTACCTTGTTTCTATATCGATGCAGTATTTCCCTTGTTTCTATATCTATGCAGTATTTACCTTGTTTCTATATCTATGCAGTATTTCCCTTGTTTCTAAATCTGTGCAGTATTTCCCTTGTTTCTATATCTGTGCAGTATTTACCTTGTTTCTATATCGATGCAGTATTTCCCTTGTTTCTATATCTATGCAGTATTTACCTTGTTTCTATATCTATGCAGTATTTCCCTTGTTTCTATATCTGTGCAGTATTTACCTTGTTTCTATATCTATGCAGTATTTCCCTTGTTTCTATATCGGTGCAGTATTTACCTTGTTTCTATATCTATGCAGTATTTACCTTGTTTCTATATCTATGCAGTATTTCCCTTGTTTCTTTATGTATGCAGTATTTCCCTTGTTTCTATATCTATGCAGTATTTACCTTGTTTCTATATCTATGCAGTATTTACCTTGTTTCTATATCTATGCAGTATTTCCCTTGTTTCTATATCGATGCAGTATTTCCCTTGTTTCTATATCTATGCAGTATTTCCCTTGTTTCTATATCTATGCAGTATTTCCCTTGTTTCTATATCTGTGCGGTATTTACCTTGTTTCCATATCTGTGCGGTATTTACCTTGTTTCTATATCAATGCAGTATTTCCCTTGTTTCTATATCTGTGCGGTATTTACCTTGTTTCTATATCAATGCAGTATTTCTCTTGTTCCTATATCTGTGCAGTATTTCCCTTGTTTCTATATCTGTGCAGTATTTCTCTTGTTTCTATATCTGTGCAGTATTTCCCTTGTTTCTATATCTGTGCGGTATTTCTCTTGTTTCTATATCTGTGCAGTATTTCCCTTGTTTCTATATCTGTGCAGTATTTCTCTTGTTTCTATATCTGTGCAGTATTTATCTTGTTTCTATATCTGTGCAGTATTTCCCTTGTTTCTATATCTATGCAGTATTTCTCTTGTTTCTATATCTGTGCAGTATTTATCTTGTTTCTATATCTGTGCAGTATTTCCCTTGTTTCTATATCTGTGCAGTATTTCTCTTGTTTCTATATCTGTGCAGTATTTATCTTGTTTCTATATCTATGCAGTATTTCTCTTGTTTCTATATCTGTGCAGTATTTATCTTGTTGCTATATCTGTGCAGTATTTCCCTTGTTTGTATATCTATGCAGTATTTCTCTTGTTTCTATATCTGTGCAGTATTTATCTTGTTTCTATATCTGTGCAGTATTTCCCTTGTTTCTATATCTATGCAGTATTTCTCTTGTTTCTATATCGGTGCAGTATTTCCCTTGTTTCTATATCTGTGCAGTATTTCCCTTGTTTCGATATCTGTGCAGTATTTATCTTGTTTCTATATCTATGCAGTATTTCCCTTGTTTCTATATCTATGCAGTATTTCCCTTGTTTCTATATCTATGCAGTATTTCCCTTTTTTCTATATCTAAGCAGTATTTCCCTTGTTTCTATATCTATGCAGTATTTACCTTGTTTCTATATCTGTGCTGTATTTCCCTTGTTTCTATATCTATGCAGTATTGACATTGTTTCTATATCTATGCAGTATTTCCCTTGTTTCCATATCTATGCAGTATTTACCATGTTTCTATATCTATGCAGTATTTACCTTGTTTCTATATCTATGCAGTATTTCCCTTGTTTCTATATCTGTGCAGTATTTACCTTGTTTCTATATCTGTGCAGTATTTCCCTTGTTTCTATATCGATGCAGTATTTCCCTTGTTTCTATATCTATGCAGTATTTCCCTTGTTTCTATATCTATGCAGTATTTCCCTTGTTTCTATATCGGTGCAGTATTTACCTTGTTTCTATATCGATGCAGTATTTACCTTGTTTCTATATCTATGCAGTATTTCCCTTGTTTCTATATCTATGCAGTATTTCCCTTGTTTCTTTATCTATGCAGTATTTCCCTTGTTTCTATATCTATGCAGTATTTCCCTTGTTTCTATATCTATGCAGTATTTCCCTTGTTTCTTTATCTATGCAGTATTTCCCTTGTTTCTACATCTATGCAGTATTTCCCTTGTTTCTATATCTATGCAGTATTTCCCTTGTTTCTGTATCGATGCAGTATTTCCCTTTTTTCGATATTGATGCAGTGTTTACCTTGTTTCTATATCTATGCAGTATTTACCTTGTTTCTATATCTGTGCAGTATTTACCTTGTTTCTATATCTATGCAGTATTTTCCTTGTTTCCATATCTATGCAGTATTTCCCTTGTT
The DNA here is from genome assembly GCF_036365525.1 of Heterodontus francisci. Taxonomy (NCBI): domain Eukaryota; kingdom Metazoa; phylum Chordata; class Chondrichthyes; order Heterodontiformes; family Heterodontidae; genus Heterodontus; species Heterodontus francisci. The sequence goes on from NC_090395.1 coordinate 14,403,641, forward strand.
TCTATATCTATGCAGTATTTACCTTGTTTCTATATCTATGCAGTATTTCCCTGGTTTCTATATCTATGCAGTATTTCCCTTGTTTGTATATTAATGCATTATTTCCCTTGTTTCTATATCTATGCAGTATTTCCCTTGTTTCTATATCTGTGCGGTATTTACCTTGTTTCCATATCTGTGCGGTATTTACCTTGTTTCTATATCAATGCAGTATTTCCCTTGTTTCTATATCTGTGCGGTATTTACCTTGTTTCTATATCAATGCAGTATTTCTCTTGTTCCTATATCTGTGCAGTATTTCCCTTGTTTCTATATCTGTGCAGTATTTCTCTTGTTTCTATATCTGTGCAGTATTTCCCTTGTTTCTATATCTGTGCGGTATTTCTCTTGTTTCTATATCTGTGCAGTATTTCCCTTGTTTCTATATCTGTGCAGTATTTCTCTTGTTTCTATATCTGTGCAGTATTTATCTTGTTTCTATATCTGTGCAGTATTTCCCTTGTTTCTATATCTATGCAGTATTTCTCTTGTTTCTATATCTGTGCAGTATTTATCTTGTTTCTATATCTGTGCAGTATTTCCCTTGTTTCTATATCTGTGCAGTATTTCTCTTGTTTCTATATCTGTGCAGTATTTATCTTGTTTCTATATCTATGCAGTATTTCTCTTGTTTCTATATCTGTGCAGTATTTATCTTGTTGCTATATCTGTGCAGTATTTCCCTTGTTTGTATATCTATGCAGTATTTCTCTTGTTTCTATATCTGTGCAGTATTTATCTTGTTTCTATATCTGTGCAGTATTTCCCTTGTTTCTATATCTATGCAGTATTTCTCTTGTTTCTATATCGGTGCAGTATTTCCCTTGTTTCTATATCTGTGCAGTATTTCCCTTGTTTCGATATCTGTGCAGTATTTATCTTGTTTCTATATCTATGCAGTATTTCCCTTGTTTCTATATCTATGCAGTATTTCCCTTGTTTCTATATCTATGCAGTATTTCCCTTTTTTCTATATCTAAGCAGTATTTCCCTTGTTTCTATATCTATGCAGTATTTACCTTGTTTCTATATCTGTGCTGTATTTCCCTTGTTTCTATATCTATGCAGTATTGACATTGTTTCTATATCTATGCAGTATTTCCCTTGTTTCCATATCTATGCAGTATTTACCATGTTTCTATATCTATGCAGTATTTACCTTGTTTCTATATCTATGCAGTATTTCCCTTGTTTCTATATCTGTGCAGTATTTACCTTGTTTCTATATCTGTGCAGTATTTCCCTTGTTTCTATATCGATGCAGTATTTCCCTTGTTTCTATATCTATGCAGTATTTCCCTTGTTTCTATATCTATGCAGTATTTCCCTTGTTTCTATATCGGTGCAGTATTTACCTTGTTTCTATATCGATGCAGTATTTACCTTGTTTCTATATCTATGCAGTATTTCCCTTGTTTCTATATCTATGCAGTATTTCCCTTGTTTCTTTATCTATGCAGTATTTCCCTTGTTTCTATATCTATGCAGTATTTCCCTTGTTTCTATATCTATGCAGTATTTCCCTTGTTTCTTTATCTATGCAGTATTTCCCTTGTTTCTACATCTATGCAGTATTTCCCTTGTTTCTATATCTATGCAGTATTTCCCTTGTTTCTGTATCGATGCAGTATTTCCCTTTTTTCGATATTGATGCAGTGTTTACCTTGTTTCTATATCTATGCAGTATTTACCTTGTTTCTATATCTGTGCAGTATTTACCTTGTTTCTATATCTATGCAGTATTTTCCTTGTTTCCATATCTATGCAGTATTTCCCTTGTTTCTATATCTATGCAGTATTTACCTTGTTTCTATATCTATGCAGTATTTCCCTGGTTTCTATATCTATGCAGTATTTCCCTTGTTTGTATATTTATGCATTATTTCCCTTGTTTCTATATCTATGCAGTATTTCCCTTGTTTCTATATCTATGCAGTATTTCCCTTGTTTATATATCTGTGCAGTATTTACCTTGTTTCTATATCGATGCAGTATTTCCCTTGTTTCTATATCTATGCAGTATTTACCTTGTTTCTATATCTATGCAGTATTTCCCTTGTTTCTAAATCTGTGCAGTATTTCCCTTGTTTCTATATCTGTGCAGTATTTACCTTGTTTCTATATCTGTGCAGTATTTCCCTTGTTTCTATATCTGTGCAGTATTTCCCTTGTTTCTATATCTATGCAGTATTTACCTGGTTTCTGTATCTGTGCAGTATTTACCTTGTTTCTATATCTGTGCAGTATTTCCCTTGTTTCTATATCTGTGCAGTATTTACCTTGTTTCTATATCTGTGCAGTATTTCCCTTGTTTCTATATCTATGCAGTATTTAACTTGTTTCTATATCTATGCAGTATTTCCCTTGTTTCTAAATCTGTGCAGTATTTCCCTTGTTTCTATATCTGTGCAGTATTTACCTTGTTTCTATATCTGTGCAGTATTTCCCTTGTTTCTATATCTGTGCAGTATTTACCTTGTTTCTATATCTGTGCAGTATTTCCCTTGTTTCTATATCTGTGCAGTATTTCCCTTGTTTCTATATCTATGCAGTATTTACCTGGTTTCTGTATCTGTGCAGTATTTACCTTGTTTCTATATCTGTGCAGTATTTCCCTTGTTTCTATATCTGTGCAGTATTTCCCTTGTTTCTATATCTGTGCAGTATTTCCCTTGTTTCTATATCTATGCAGTATTTACCTGGTTTCGATATCTATGCAGTATTTCCCTTGTTTCTATATCTATGCAGTATTTCCCTAGTTTCTCTATCTATGCAGTATTTCCCTTGTTTCGATATCTATGCAGTTTTTCCCTTGTTTCTATATCTATGCAGTATTTCCCTTGTTTCTATATCTATGCAGTATTTCCCTTGTTTCTATATCTATGCAGTATTTCCCTTGTTTGTATATCTATGCAGTATTTCCCTTGTTTCTACATCTGTGCAGTATTTTCCTTATTTCTATATCGATGCTGTATTTCCCTTGTTTCTTTCTCTATGCAGTATTTCCCTTGTTTCTATATCTGTGCAGTATTTACCTTGTTTCTATATCGATGCAGTATTTCCCTTGTTTCTATATCTATGCAGTATTTACCTTGTTTCTATATCTATGCAGTATTTCCCTTGTTTCTAAATCTGTGCAGTATTTCCCTTGTTTCTATATCTGTGCAGTATTTACCTTGTTTCTATATCGATGCAGTATTTCCCTTGTTTCTATATCTATGCAGTATTTACCTTGTTTCTATATCTATGCAGTATTTCCCTTGTTTCTATATCTGTGCAGTATTTACCTTGTTTCTATATCTATGCAGTATTTCCCTTGTTTCGATATTTATGCAGTATTTCCCTTGTTTCTATATCTATGCAGTATTTCCCTTGTTTCTATATCTATGCAGTATTTCCCTTGTTTGTATATTTATGCATTATTTCCCTTGTTTCTATATCTATGCAGTATTTCCCTTGTTTCTATATCTATGCAGTATTTCCCTTGTTTCTATATCTGTGCAGTATTACCCTTGTTTCTATATCTATGCAGTATTTCCCTTGTTTCTATATCTATGCTGTATTTCCCTTGTTTCTATATGTATGCAGTATTTCCCTTGTTTCTATATCGATGCAGTATTTCCCTTGTTTCTATATCTGTGCAGTATTTCCCTTGTTTCTATATCTGTGCAGTATTTCCCTTGTTTCTATATCTGTGCAGTATTTCCCTTGTTTCTATATCTATGCATTATTTACCTTGTTTCTACATCTATGCACTATTTCCCTTGTTTCTATATCTATGCAGTATTTCCCTTGTTTCTATATCTGTGCAGTATTTCTCTTGTTTCTATACCTGTGCGGTATTTCAATTGTTTCTATATCTATGCAGTATTTACCTTGTTTCTATATCTGTGCAGTATTTACCTTGTTTCTATATCTATGCAGTATTTCCCTTGTTTCTATATCTATGCAGTATTTCTCTTGTTTCTATATCTGTGCAGTATTTATCTTGTTTCTATATCTGTGCAGTATTTCCCTTGTTTCTATATCTATGCAGTATTTCTCTTGTTTCTATATCTGTGCAGTATTTCCCTTGTTTCTATATCTGTGCAGTATTTCTCTTGTTTCGATATCTGTGCAGTATTTATCTTGTTTCTATATCTATGCAGTATTTCCCTTGTTTCTATATCTATGCAGTATTTCCCTTGTTTCTATATCTATGCAGTATTTCCCTTTTTTCTATATCTATGCAGTATTTCCCTTGTTTCTATATCTATGCAGTATTTCCCTTGTTTCTATATCTATGCAGTATTTCCCTTGTTTCTATATCTATGCAGTATTTCCCTTGTTTCTATATCTATGCAGTATTTCCCTTGTTTCTATATCTATGCAGTATTTCCCTTGTTTCTATATCTATGCAGTATTTCCCTTGTTTCTATATCTATGCAGTATTTCCCTTGTTTCTATATCTATGCAGTATTTCCCTTGTTTCTATATCTGTGCAGTATTTCCCTTGTTTCTATATCTATGCAGTATTTCTCTTGTTTCTATATCTGTGCAGTATTTATCTTGTTTCTATATCTGTGCAGTATTTCCCTTGTTTCTATATCTATGCAGTATTTCTTTTGTTTCTATATCTGTGCAGTATTTCCCTTGTTTCTATATCTGTGCAGTATTTCTCTTGTTTCGATATCTGTGCAGTATTTATCTTGTTTCTATATCTATGCAGTATTTCCCTTGTTTCTATATCTATGCAGTATTTCCCTTGTTTCTATATCTATGCAGTATTTCCCTTGTTTCTATATCTATGCAGTATTTCCCTTGTTTCTATATCTATGCAGTATTTACCTTGTTTCTATATCTGTGCAGTATTTCCCTTGTTTCTATATCTATGCAGTATTGACATTGTTTCTATATCTATGCAGTATTTCCCTTGTTTCCATATCTATGCAGTATTTACCATGTTTCTATATCTATGCAGTATTTACCTTGTTTCTATATCTATGCAGTATTTCCCTTGTTTCTATATCGATGCAGTATTTCCCTTGTTTCTATATCTATGCAGTATTTCCCTTGTTTCTATATCTATGCAGTATTTCCCTTGTTTCTATATCAGTGCAGTATTTACCTTGTTTCTATATCTATGCAGTATTTACCTTGTTTCTATATCTATGCAGTATATCCCTTGTTTCTATATCTTTGCAGTATTTCCCTTGTTTCTTTATCTATGCAGTATTTCCCTTGTTTCTATATCTATGCAGTATTTACCTTGTTTCTATATCTATGCAGTATTTACCTTGTTTCTATATCTATGCAGTATTTACCTTGTTTCTATATCTATGCAGTATTTCCCTTGTTTCTATATCTATGCAGTATTTCCCTTGTTTCTATATCTATGCAGTATTTCCCTTGTTTCTATATCTATGCAGTATTTCCCTTGTTTCTACATCTATGCAGTATTTCCCTTGTTTCTATATCTATGCAGTATTTCCCTTGTTTCTGTATCTATGCAGTATTTCCCTTTTTTCGATATTGATGCAGTGTTTACCTTGTTTCTATATCTATGCAGTATTTACCTTGTTTCTATATCTGTGCAGTATTTACCTTGTTTCTATATCGATGCAGTATTTCCCTTGTTTCTATATCTATGCAGTATTTACCTTGTTTCTATATCTATGCAGTATTTCCCTTGTTTCTAAATCTGTGCAGTATTTCCCTTGTTTCTATATCTGTGCAGTATTTACCTTGTTTCTATATCGATGCAGTATTTCCCTTGTTTCTATATCTATGCAGTATTTACCTTGTTTCTATATCTATGCAGTATTTCCCTTGTTTCTATATCTGTGCAGTATTTACCTTGTTTCTATATCTATGCAGTATTTCCCTTGTTTCGATATTTATGCAGTATTTCCCTTGTTTCTATATCTATGCAGTATTTCCCTTGTTTCTATATCTATGCAGTATTTCCCTTGTTTGTATATTTATGCATTATTTCCCTTGTTTCTATATCTATGCAGTATTTCCCTTGTTTCTATATCTATGCAGTATTTCCCTTGTTTCTATATCTGTGCAGTATTACCCTTGTTTCTATATCTATGCAGTATTTCCCTTGTTTCTATATCTATGCTGTATTTCCCTTGTTTCTATATGTATGCAGTATTTCCCTTGTTTCTATATCGATGCAGTATTTCCCTTGTTTCTATATCTGTGCAGTATTTCCCTTGTTTCTATATCTGTGCAGTATTTCCCTTGTTTCTATATCTGTGCAGTATTTCCCTTGTTTCTATATCTATGCATTATTTACCTTGTTTCTACATCTATGCACTATTTCCCTTGTTTCTATATCTATGCAGTATTTCCCTTGTTTCTATATCTGTGCAGTATTTCTCTTGTTTCTATACCTGTGCGGTATTTCAATTGTTTCTATATCTATGCAGTATTTACCTTGTTTCTATATCTGTGCAGTATTTACCTTGTTTCTATATCTATGCAGTATTTCCCTTGTTTCTATATCTATGCAGTATTTCTCTTGTTTCTATATCTGTGCAGTATTTATCTTGTTTCTATATCTGTGCAGTATTTCCCTTGTTTCTATATCTATGCAGTATTTCTCTTGTTTCTATATCTGTGCAGTATTTCCCTTGTTTCTATATCTGTGCAGTATTTCTCTTGTTTCGATATCTGTGCAGTATTTATCTTGTTTCTATATCTATGCAGTATTTCCCTTGTTTCTATATCTATGCAGTATTTCCCTTGTTTCTATATCTATGCAGTATTTCCCTTTTTTCTATATCTATGCAGTATTTCCCTTGTTTCTATATCTATGCAGTATTTCCCTTGTTTCTATATCTATGCAGTATTTCCCTTGTTTCTATATCTATGCAGTATTTCCCTTGTTTCTATATCTATGCAGTATTTCCCTTGTTTCTATATCTATGCAGTATTTCCCTTGTTTCTATATCTATGCAGTATTTCCCTTGTTTCTATATCTATGCAGTATTTCCCTTGTTTCTATATCTATGCAGTATTTCCCTTGTTTCTATATCTATGCAGTATTTCCCTTGTTTCTATATCTGTGCAGTATTTCCCTTGTTTCTATATCTATGCAGTATTTCTCTTGTTTCTATATCTGTGCAGTATTTATCTTGTTTCTATATCTGTGCAGTATTTCCCTTGTTTCTATATCTATGCAGTATTTCTTTTGTTTCTATATCTGTGCAGTATTTCCCTTGTTTCTATATCTGTGCAGTATTTCTCTTGTTTCGATATCTGTGCAGTATTTATCTTGTTTCTTTATCTATGCAGTATTTCCCTTGTTTCTATATCTATGCAGTATTTCCCTTGTTTCTATATCTATGCAGTATTTCCCTTGTTTCTATATCTATGCAGTATTTCCCTTGTTTCTATATCTATGCAGTATTTACCTTGTTTCTATATCTGTGCAGTATTTCCCTTGTTTCTATATCTATGCAGTATTGACATTGTTTCTATATCTATGCAGTATTTCCCTTGTTTCCATATCTATGCAGTATTTACCATGTTTCTATATCTATGCAGTATTTACCTTGTTTCTATATCTATGCAGTATTTCCCTTGTTTCTATATCGATGCAGTATTTCCCTTGTTTCTATATCTATGCAGTATTTCCCTTGTTTCTATATCTATGCAGTATTTCCCTTGTTTCTATATCAGTGCAGTATTTACCTTGTTTCTATATCTATGCAGTATTTACCTTGTTTCTATATCTATGCAGTATATCCCTTGTTTCTATATCTTTGCAGTATTTCCCTTGTTTCTTTATCTATGCAGTATTTCCCTTGTTTCTATATCTATGCAGTATTTACCTTGTTTCTATATCTATGCAGTATTTACCTTGTTTCTATATCTATGCAGTATTTACCTTGTTTCTATATCTATGCAGTATTTCCCTTGTTTCTATATCTATGCAGTATTTCCCTTGTTTCTATATCTATGCAGTATTTCCCTTGTTTCTATATCTATGCAGTATTTCCCTTGTTTCTACATCTATGCAGTATTTCCCTTGTTTCTATATCTATGCAGTATTTCCCTTGTTTCTGTATCTATGCAGTATTTCCCTTTTTTCGATATTGATGCAGTGTTTACCTTGTTTCTATATCTATGCAGTATTTACCTTGTTTCTATATCTGTGCAGTATTTCCCTTGTTTCTATATCTATGCAGTATTTCCCTTGTTTCTATATCGATGCAGTATTTCCCTTGTTTCTATATCTATGCAGTATTTACCTTGTTTCTATATCTATGCAGTATTTCCCTTGTTTCTAAATCTGTGCAGTATTTACCTTGTTTCTATATCTGTGCAGTATTTCCCTTGTTTGTATATCTGTGCAGTATTCCATTGTTTCTAGATCTATGCAGTATTTCCCTTTTTTCAATATCTAAGCAGTATTTCCCTTGTTTCTATATCTATGCAGTATTTACCTTGTTTCTATATCTGTGCAGTATTTCCCTTGTTTCTATATCTATGCAGTATTGACATTGTTTCTATATCTATGCAGTATTTCCCTTGTTTCCATATCTATGCAGTATTTACCATGTTTCTATATCTATGCAGTATTTACCTTGTTTCTATATCTATGCAGTATTTCCCTTGTTTCTATATCGATGCAGTATTTCCCTTGTTTCTATATCTATGCAGTATTTCCCTTGTTTCTATATCTATGCAGTATTTCCCTTGTTTCTATATCAGTGCAGTATTTACCTTGTTTCTATATCTATGCAGTATTTACCTTGTTTCTATATCTATGCAGTATTTCCCTTGTTTCTATATCTTTGCAGTATTTCCCTTGTTTCTTTATCTATGCAGTATTTCCCTTGTTTCTATATCTATGCAGTATTTACCTTGTTTCTATATCTATGCAGTATTTCCCTTGTTTCTATATCTATGCAGTATTTTCCTTGTTTCTACATCTATGCAGTATTTCCCTTGTTTCTATATCTATGCAGTATTTACCTTGTTTCTATATCTATGCAGTATTTACCTTGTTTCTATATCTGTGCAGTATTTACCTTGTTTCTATATCTATGCAGTATTTCCCTTGTTTCAATATCTATGCAGTATTTCCCTTGTTTCTATATCTATGCAGTATTTCCCTTGTTTCTATATCTATGCAGTATTTCCCTTGTTTCTATATCTATGCAGTATTTCCCTTGTTTCTGTATCTATGCAGTTATTCCCTTTTTTCGATATTGATGCAGTGTTTACCTTGTTTCTATATCTATGCAGTATTTCCCTTGTTTCTATATCTATGCAGTATTTCCCTTGTTTCTATATCTATGCAGTATTTCCCTTGTTTCTACATCTATGCAGTATTTCCCTTGTTTCTATATCTATGCAGTATTTCCCTTGTTTCTGTATCTATGCAGTATTTCCCTTTTTTCGATATTGATGCAGTGTTTACCTTGTTTCTATATCTATGCAGTATTTACCTTGTTTCTATATCTGTGCAGTATTTACCTTGTTTCTATATCTATGCAGTATTTCCCTTGTTTCTATATCGATGCAGTATTTCCCTTGTTTCTATATCTATGCAGTATTTACCTTGTTTCTATATCTGTGCAGTATTTCCCTTGTTTCTATATCTGTGCAGTATTTCCCTTGTTTCTATATCTGTGCAGTATTTACCTTGTTTCTATATCTATGCAGTATTTCCCTTGTTTCGATATTTATGCAGTATTTCCCTTGTTTCTATATCTATGCAGTATTTCCCTGGTTTCTATATCTATGCAGTATTTCCCTTGTTTGTATATTTATGCATTATTTCCCTTGTTTCTATATCTATGCAGTATTTCCCTTGTTTCTATATCTATGCAGTATTTCCCTTGTTTATATATCTGTGCAGTATTTCCCTTGTTTCTATATCTATGCAGTATTTCCCTTGTTTCTATATCTATGCAGTATTTCCCTTGTTTCTGTATCTGTGCAGTATTTACCTTGTTTCTATATCTATGCTGTATTTCCCTTGTTTCTATATCTATGCAGTATTTCCCTTGTTTCTGTATCTGTGCAGTATTTACCTTGTTTCTATATCTGTGCAGTATTTCCCTTGTTTCTATATCTGTGCAGTATTTCCCTTGTTTCTATATCTATGCAGTATTTACCTGGTTTCTGTATCTGTGCAGTATTTACCTTGTTTCTATATCTGTGCAGTATTTCCCTTGTTTCTATATCTGTGCAGTATTTCCCTTGTTTCTATATCTGTGCAGTATTTCCCTTGTTTCTATATCTATGCAGTATTTACCTGGTTTCGATATCTATGCAGTATTTCCCTTGTTTCTATATCTATGCAGTATTTCCCTAGTTTCTCTATCTATGCAGTATTTCCCTTGTTTCGATATCTATGCAGTTTTTCCCTTTTTTCTATATCTATGCAGTATTTCCCTTGTTTCTATATCTATGCAGTATTTCCCTTGTTTCTATATCTATGCAGTATTTCCCTTGTTTGTATATCTATGCAGTATTTCCCTTGTTTCTACATCTGTGCAGTATTTTCCTTGTTTCTATATCGATGCTGTATTTCCCTTGTTTCTATCTCTATGCAGTATTTCCCTTGTTTCTATATCTGTGCAGTATTTACCTTGTTTCTATATCGATGCAGTATTTCCCTTGTTTCTATATCTATGCAGTATTTACCTTGTTTCTATATCTATGCAGTATTTCCCTTGTTTCTAAATCTGTGCAGTATTTCCCTTGTTTCTATATCTGTGCAGTATTTCCCTTGTTTCTATATCTGTGCAGTATTTACCTTATTTCTATATCTATGCAGTATTTCCCTTGTTTCTATATCTATGCAGTATTTCCCTTGTTTCTATATCTATGCAGTATTTCCCTTGTTTGTATATTTATGCATTATTTCCCTTGTTTCTATATCTATGCAGTATTTCCCTTGTTTCTATATCTATGCAGTATTTCCCTTGTTTCTATATCTGTGCAGTATTACCCTTGTTTCTATATCTATGCAGTATTTCCCTTGTTTCTAAATCTATGCTGTATTTCCCTTGTTTCTATATGTATGCAGTATTTCCCTTGTTTCTATATCGATGCAGTATTTCCCTTGTTTCTATATCTGTGCAGTATTTACCTTGTTTCTATATCTGTGCAGTATTTCCCTTGTTTCTATATCTATGCATTATTTACCTTGTTTCTACATCTATGCACTATTTCCCTTGTTTCGATATCAATGCAGTATTTCCCTTGTTTCTATATCTGTGCAGTATTTCTCTTGTTTCTATACCTGTGCGGTATTTCAATTGTTTCTATATCTGTGCTGTATTTCCCTTGTTTCTATATCTGTGCAGTATTTCCCTTTTTTCTATATCAATGCAGTATTTACCTTGTTTCTATATCTATGCAGTATTTACCTTGTTTCTATATCTGTGCAGTATTTACCTTGTTTCTATATCTATGCAGTATTTCCCTTGTTTCTATATCTATGCAGTATTTAGCTTGTTTCTATATCTGTGCAGTATTTCCCTTGTTTCTATATCTGTGCAGTATTTCCCTTGTTTCTATATCTGTGCAGTATTTCCCTTGTTTCTATATCTATGCAGTACTTACCTTGTTTCTATATCTGTGCAGTATTTACCTTGTTTCTATATCTGTGCAGTATTTCCCTTGTTTCTATATCTGTGCAGTATTTACCTTGTTTCTATATCTGTGCAGATTTCCCTTGTTTCCATATCTGTGCAGTATTTCCCTTGTTTCTATATCTATGCAGTATTTACCTTGTTTCTATATCTGTGCAGTATTTCCCTTGTTTCTATATCTGTGCAGTATTTCCCTTGTTTCTATATCTGTGCAGTATTTCCCTTGTTTCTATCTCTATGCAGTATTTCCCTTGTTTCTGTATCTGTGCAGTATTTCACTTGTTTCTATATCTGTGCAGTATTTCCCTTGTTTCTATATCTGTGCAGTATTTCCCTTGTTTACAAATCTGTGCAGTATTTCCCTTGTTTCTATATCTATGCAGCATTTCCCTGGTTTCGATATCTATGCAGTATTTCCCTTGTTTCTATATCTATGCAGTATTTCCCTAGTTTCTCTATCTCTGCAGTATTTCCCTTGTTTCGATATCTATGCAGTTTTTGCCTTGTTTCTATATCTATGCAGTATTTCCCTTCTTTCTATATCTATGCAGTATTTCCCTTGTTTCTATATCTATGCAGTATTTCCCTTGTTTCTATATCTGTGCAGTATTTCCCTTGTTTACAAATCTGTGCAGTATTTCCCTTGTTTCTATATCTGTGCAGTATTTCCCTTGTTTACAAATCTGTGCAGTATTTCCCTTGTTTCTATATCTATGCAGCATTTCCCTGGTTTCGATATCTATGCAGTATTTCCCTTGTTTCTATATCTATGCAGTATTTCCCTAGTTTCTCTATCTCTGCAGTATTTCCCTTGTTTCGATATCTATGCAGTTTTTGCCTTGTTTCTATATCTATGCAGTATTTCCCTTCTTTCTATATCTATGCAGTATTTCCCTTGTTTCTATATCTGTGCAGTATTTCCCTTGTTTGTATATCTATGCAGTATTTCCCTTGTTTCTATATCTATGCTGTATTTCCCTTGTTTCTATCTCTATGCAGTATTTCCCTTGTTTCTATATCTGTGCAGTATTTACCTTGTTTCGATATCTATGCATTATTTCCCTTGTTTCTATATCGATGCAGTATTTCCCTTGTTTCTATATATATGCAGTATTTACCTTGTTTCTATATCTATGCAGTATTTCCCTTGTTTCTATATCTGTGCAGTATTTCCCTTGTTTCTCTATCCATGCAGTATTTACCTTGTTTCTATATCTATGCAGTATTTCCCTTGTTTCTATATCTGTGCAGTATTTCCCTTGTTTTTATATCTGTGCAGTATTTGCATTGTTTCTATATCTATGCATTATTTACCTTGTTTCTATATCTATGCAGTATTTCCCTTCTTTCTATATCTATGCAGTATTTCTCTTGTTTCTATATCTCTGCAGTATTTCCCTGTTTCTATATCTATGCAGTATTTCTCTTGTTTCGATATCTGTGCAGTATTTCCCTTGTATCTATATCTGTGCAGTATTTACCTTGTTTCTATATATGTGCAGTATTTCTCTTGTTTCTATATCGGTGCAGTATTTCTCTTGTTTCTATATCAATGCAGTATTTCCCTTGTTTCTATATCTGTGCAGTAATTCCCTTGTTTCAATATCTGTGCAGCATTTCCCTTGTTTCTATAGCTGTGCTGCATTTCTCTTGTTTCTATTTCTGTGCAGTATTTCACTTGTTTCTATATCTGTGCAGTATTGCCCTTGTTTCTATATCTGTGCAGTATTTCCCTTGTTACTATATCTGTGCAGTTTTTCTCTAGTTTCTATATCTGTGCAGTATTTCCCTTGTTTCAATATCTGTGCGGTATTACTCTTGTTTCTATATCTGTGCAGTATTTCCCTTGTTTCTATATCTGTGCATTATTTTCCTTGTTTCTATATCGATGCTGTATTTCCCTTGTTTCTATCTCTATGCAGTATTTCCCTTGTTTCTATATCTGTGCAGTATTTACCTTGTTTCTATATCGATGCAGTATTTCCCTTGTTTCTATATCTATGCAGTATTTACCTTGTTTCTATATCTATGCAGTATTTCCCTTGTTTCTAAATCTGTGCAGTATTTCCCTTGTTTCTATATCTGTGCAGTATTTCCCTTGTTTCTATATCTGTGCAGTATTTACCTTGTTTCTATATCTATGCAGTATTTCCCTTGTTTCGATATTTGTGCAGTATTTCCCTTGTTTCTATATCTATGCAGTATTTCCCTTGTTTGTATATTTATGCATTATTTCCCTTGTTTCTATATCTATGCAGTATTTCCCTTGTTTGTATATCTGTGCAGTATTTCCCTTGTTTCTCTATCCATGCAGTATTTACCTTGTTTCTATATCTATGCAGTATTTCCCTTGTTTCTATATCTGTGCAGTATTTCCCTTGTTTTTATATCTGTGCAGTATTTGCATTGTTTCTATATCTATGCATTATTTACCTTGTTTCTATATCTATGCAGTATTTCCCTTCTTTCTATATCTATGCAGTATTTCTCTTGTTTCTATATCTCTGCAGTATTTCCCTGTTTCTATATCTATGCAGTATTTCTCTTGTTTCGATATCTGTGCAGTATTTCCCTTGTATCTATATCTGTGCAGTATTTACCTTGTTTCTATATATGTGCAGTATTTCTCTTGTTTCTATATCGGTGCAGTATTTCTCTTGTTTCTATATCAATGCAGTATTTCCCTTGTTTCTATATCTGTGCAGTAATTCCCTTGTTTCAATATCTGTGCAGCATTTCCCTTGTTTCTATAGCTGTGCTGCATTTCTCTTGTTTCTATTTCTGTGCAGTATTTCACTTGTTTCTATATCTGTGCAGTATTGCCCTTGTTTCTATATCTGTGCAGTATTTCCCTTGTTACTATATCTGTGCAGTTTTTCTCTAGTTTCTAATCTGCGCAGTATTTCCCTTGTTTCAATATCTGTGCGGTATTACTCTTGTTTCTATATCTGTGCAGTATTTCTCTTGTTTCTATATCTGTGCAGTATTTGTCTTGTTTCTATATCTGTGCAGTATTTTCCTCGTTTCTATATATATGCAGTATTTCCCTTGTTTCTATATCTATGCAATATTGACATTGTTTCTATATCTATGCAGTATTTCCCTTGTTTCCATGTCTATGCAGTATTTACCATGTTTCTATATCCATGCAGTATTTACCTTGTTTCTATATCTATGCAGTATTTCCCTTGTTTCTATATCTATGCAGTATTTCCCTTGTTTCTATATCTATGCAGTATTTGCCTTGTTTCTATATCGGTGCAGTATTTACCTTGTTTCTATATCTATGCAGTATTTCCCTTGTTTCTATATCTATGCAGTATTTCCCTTGTTTCTATATCTATGCAGTATTTCCCTTGTTTCTTTATCTATGCAGTATTTCCCTTGTTTCTATATCTATGCAGTATTGACCTTGTTTCTTTATCTGTGCAGTGTTTCCCTTGTTTCTATATCAGTGCATTATTTACCTTGTTTTGATAACTCTGCAGTATTTCCCTTGTTTCTATATCTATGCAGTATTTCCCTTGTTTCTATGCCTATGCAGTATTTACCTTTTTTCTACATCTATTCAGTATTTACCTTGTTAATATTTCGAGGCAGTATTTACCTTGTTTCTACATCTGTGCAGTATTTACATTGTTTCTATATCTGTGCAGTATTTCTCTTTTTTCTATATCTTTGCAGTATTTCTCTTATTTCTATATCTGTGCAGTATTTCCATTGTTTCTATATCTGTGCAGCATTTCTCTTGTTTCTATATCTGTGCAGTATTTCTCTTGTTTCTATATCTGCGCAGCATTTCTCTTGTTTCTATAACTGTGCTGTATTTCTCTTGTTTCTATATCTGTGCAGTATTTCCCTTGTTTCTATATCTGTGCTGTATTTCCCTTGTTTCTATATCTGTGCAGTATTTCTCTTGCTTCTATATCGGTGCAGTATTTCTCTTGTTTCCATATCAATGCAGTATTTCCCTTGTTTCTATATCTGTGCAGTTTTTCCCTTGTTTCAATATCTGTGCAGCATTTCCCTTGTTTCTATAGCTGTGCAGCATTTTCCTTGTTTCTATATCTGTGCGGTATTTATCTTGTTTCTATATCTGTGCAGTATTCCTCTTGTTTCTGTATCTGAGCAGTATTTCTCTTGTTTCTATATCTGTGCAGTATTTCTCTTGTTTCTATATCTGTGCAGTATTTCCCTTGTTTCTATATCTGTGCAGTATTTACTGTTTCTATGTCTGTGAAGTATTTCCCTTGTTTCTATATCTGTGCAGTATTTCTCTTGTTTCTATATCTGTGCAGTATTTCTCTTGTTTCTATGTCTGTGAAGTATTTCCCTTGTTTCTATATCTGTGCAGTATTTCTCATGATTCTATATCTGTGCAGTATTTCCCTTGTTTCTATATCTGTGCAGTATTTACTGTTTCTATGTCTGTGAAGTATTTCCCTTGTTTCTATATCTGTGCAGTATTTCTCATGATTCTATATCTGTGCAGTATTTCCCTTGTTTCTATATCTGTGCGGTATTTACTGTTTCTATGTCTGTGAAGTATTTCCCTTGTTTCTATATCTGTGCAGTATTTACTGTTTCTGTGTTTGTGAAGTATTTCCCTTGTTTCTATATCTATGCAGTATTTCCCTTGTTTGTATATTTATGCATTATTTCCCTTGTTTCTTTATCTATGCAGTATTTCCCTTGTTTCTATATCTATGCAGTATTTCCCTTGTTTCTATATCTGTGCAGTATTACCCTTGTTTCTATATCTATGCAGTATTTCCCTTGTTTCTATATCTATGCTGTATTTCCCTTGTTTCTATATGTATGCAGTATTTCCCTTGTTTCTATATCGATGCAGTATTTCCCTTGTTTCTATATCTGTGCAGTATTTACCTTGTTTCTATATCTGTGCAGTATTTCCCTTGTTTCTATATCTGTGCAGTATTTCCCTTGTTTCTATATCTATGCATTATTTACCTTGTTTCTACATCTATGCACTATTTCCCTTGTTTCGATATCTATGCAGTATTTCCCTTGTTTGTATATTTATGCATTATTTCCCTTGTTTCTATATCTATGCAGTATTTCCCTTGTTTCTATATCTATGCAGTATTTCCCTTGTTTCTATATCTATGCAGTATTTCCCTTGTTTCGATATTTGTGCAGTATTTCCCTTGTTTCTATATCTATGCAGTATTTCCCTTGTTTGTATATTTATGCATTATTTCCCTTGTTTCTATATCTATGCAGTATTTCCCTTGTTTGTATATTTATGCATTATTTCCCTTGTTTCTATATCTATGCAGTATTTCCCTTGTTTCTATATCTATGCAGTATTTCCCTTGTTTCTATATCTGTGCAGTATTACCCTTGTTTCTATATCTATGCAGTATTTCCCTTGTTTCTAAATCTATGCTGTATTTCCCTTGTTTCTATATGTATGCAGTATTTCCCTTGTTTCTATATCGATGCAGTATTCCCCTTGTTTCTATATCTGTGCAGTATTTACCTTGTTTCTATATCTGTGCAGTATTTCCCTTGTTTCTGTATCTATGCATTATTTACCTTGTTTCTACATCTATGCACTATTTCCCTTGTTTCGATATCTATGCAGTATTTCCCTTGTTTCTATATCTGTGCAGTATTTCTCTTGTTTCTATACCTGTGCGGTATTTCAATTGTTTCTATATCTGTGCTGTATTTCCCTTGTTTCTATATCTGTGCAGTATTTCCCTTTTTTCTATATCTATGCAGTATTTACCTTGTTTCTATATCTGCGCAGTATTTACCTTGTTTCTATATCTATGCAGTATTTCCCTTGTTTCTATATCTATGCAGTATTTACCTTGTTTCTATATCTGTGCAGTATTTCCCTTGTTTCTATATCTGTGCAGTATTTCCCTTGTTTCTATATCTGTGCAGTATTTCCCTTGTTTTTATATCTGTGCAGTATTTGCATTGTTTCTATATCTATGCATTATTTACCTTGTTTCTATATCTATGCAGTATTATCCTTCTTTCTATATCTATGCAGTATTTCTCTTGTTTCTATATCTCTGCAGTATTTCCCTGTTTCTATATCTATGCAGTATTTCTCTTGTTTCGATATCTGTGCAGTATTTCCCTTGTATCTATATCTGTGCAGTATTTACCTTGTTTCTATATCTATGCAGTATTTCCCTTGGTTCTATATCAATGCAGTATTTCCCTTGTTTCTATATCTGTGCAGTATTTCCCTTGTTTCAATATCTGTGCGGTATTACTCTTGTTTCTATATCTGTGCAGTATTTCCCTTGTTTCTACATCTGTGCAGTATTTTCCTTGTTTCTATATCGATGCTGTATTTCCCTTGTTTCTATCTCTATGCAGTATTTCCCTTGTTTCTATATCTGTGCAGTATTTACCTTGTTTCTATATCGATGCAGTATTTCCCTTGTTTCTATATCTATGCAGTATTTACCTTGTTTCTATATCTATGCAGTATTTCCCTTGTTTCTAAATCTGTGCAGTATTTCCCTTGTTTCTATATCTGTGCAGTATTTCCCTTGTTTCTATATCTGTGCAGTATTTACCTTGTTTCTATATCTATGCAGTATTTCCCTTGTTTCGATATTTGTGCAGTATTTCCCTTGTTTCTATATCTATGCAGTATTTCCCTTGTTTGTATATTTATGCATTATTTCCCTTGTTTCTATATCTATGCAGTATTTCCCTTGTTTGTATATTTATGCATTATTTCCCTTGTTTCTATATCTATGCAGTATTTCCCTTGTTTCTATATCTATGCAGTATTACCCTTGTTTCTATATCTATGCAGTATTTCCCTTGTTTCTAAATCTATGCTGTATTTCCCTTGTTTCTATATGTATGCAGTATTTCCCTTGTTTCTATATCGATGCAGTATTTCCCTTGTTTCTATATCTGTGCAGTATTTACCTTGTTTCTATATCTGTGCAGTATTTCCCTTGTTTCTATATCTATGCATTATTTACCTTGTTTCTACATCTATGCACTATTTCCCTTGTTTCGATATCTATGCAGTATTTCCCTTGTTTCTATATCTGTGCAGTATTTCTCTTGTTTCTATACCTGTGCGGTATTTCAATTGTTTCTATATCTGTGCTGTATTTCCCTTGTTTCTATATCTGTGCAGTATTTCCCTTTTTTCTATATCAATGCAGTATTTACCTTGTTTCTATATCTATGCAGTATTTACCTTGTTTCTATATCTGCGCAGTATTTACCTTGTTTCTATATCTATGCAGTATTTCCCTTGTTTCTATATCTATGCAGTATTTACCTTGTTTCTATATCTGTGCAGTATTTCCCTTGTTTCTATATCTGTGCAGTATTTCCCTTGTTTCTATATCTGTGCAGTATTTCCCTTGTTTTTATATCTGTGCAGTATTTGCATTGTTTCTATATCTATGCATTATTTACCTTGTTTCTATATCTATGCAGTATTTCCCTTCTTTCTATATCTATGCAGTATTTCTCTTGTTTCTATATCTCTGCAGTATTTCCCTGTTTCTATATCTATGCAGTATTTCTCTTGTTTCGATATCTGTGCAGTATTTCCCTTGTATCTATATCTGTGCAGTATTTACCTTGTTTCTATATATGTGCAGTATTTCTCTTGTTTCTATATCGGTGCAGTATTTCTCTTGTTTCTATATCAATGCAGTATTTCCCTTGTTTCTATATCTGTGCAGTAATTCCCTTGTTTCAATATCTGTGCAGCATTTCCCTTGTTTCTATAGCTGTGCTGCATTTCTCTTGTTTCTATTTCTGTGCAGTATTTCACTTGTTTCTATATCTGTGCAGTATTGCCCTTGTTTCTATATCTGTGCAGTATTTCCCTTGTTACTATATCTGTGCAGTTTTTCTCTAGTTTCTAATCTGCGCAGTATTTCCCTTGTTTCAATATCTGTGCGGTATTACTCTTGTTTCTATATCTGTGCAGTATTTCTCTTGTTTCTATATCTGTGCAGTATTTGTCTTGTTTCTATATCTGTGCAGTATTTTCCTCGTTTCTATATATATGCAGTATTTCCCTTGTTTCTATATCTATGCAATATTGACATTGTTTCTATATCTATGCAGTATTTCCCTTGTTTCCATGTCTATGCAGTATTTACCATGTTTCTATATCCATGCAGTATTTACCTTGTTTCTATATCTATGCAGTATTTCCCTTGTTTCTATATCTATGCAGTATTTCCCTTGTTTCTATATCTATGCAGTATTTGCCTTGTTTCTATATCGGTGCAGTATTTACCTTGTTTCTATATCTATGCAGTATTTCCCTTGTTTCTATATCTATGCAGTATTTCCCTTGTTTCTATATCTATGCAGTATTTCCCTTGTTTCTTTATCTATGCAGTATTTCCCTTGTTTCTATATCTATGCAGTATTGACCTTGTTTCTTTATCTGTGCAGTGTTTCCCTTGTTTCTATATCAGTGCATTATTTACCTTGTTTTGATAACTCTGCAGTATTTCCCTTGTTTCTATATCTATGCAGTATTTCCCTTGTTTCTATGCCTATGCAGTATTTACCTTTTTTCTACATCTATTCAGTATTTACCTTGTTAATATTTCGAGGCAGTATTTACCTTGTTTCTACATCTGTGCAGTATTTCCATTGTTTCTATATCTGTGCAGCATTTCTCTTGTTTCTATATCTGTGCAGTATTTCTCTTGTTTCTATATCTGCGCAGCATTTCTCTTGTTTCTATAACTGTGCTGTATTTCTCTTGTTTCTATATCTGTGCAGTATTTCCCTTGTTTCTATATCTGTGCTGTATTTCCCTTGTTTCTATATCTGTGCAGTATTTCTCTTGCTTCTATATCGGTGCAGTATTTCTCTTGTTTCCATATCAATGCAGTATTTCCCTTGTTTCTATATCTGTGCAGTTTTTCCCTTGTTTCAATATCTGTGCAGCATTTCCCTTGTTTCTATAGCTGTGCAGCATTTTCCTTGTTTCTATATCTGTGCGGTATTTATCTTGTTTCTATATCTGTGCAGTATTCCTCTTGTTTCTGTATCTGAGCAGTATTTCTCTTGTTTCTATATCTGTGCAGTATTTCTCTTGTTTCTATATCTGTGCAGTATTTCCCTTGTTTCTATATCTGTGCAGTATTTACTGTTTCTATGTCTGTGAAGTATTTCCCTTGTTTCTATATCTGTGCAGTATTTCTCTTGTTTCTATATCTGTGCAGTATTTCTCTTGTTTCTATGTCTGTGAAGTATTTCCCTTGTTTCTATATCTGTGCAGTATTTCTCATGATTCTATATCTGTGCAGTATTTCCCTTGTTTCTATATCTGTGCAGTATTTACTGTTTCTATGTCTGTGAAGTATTTCCCTTGTTTCTATATCTGTGCAGTATTTCTCATGATTCTATATCTGTGCAGTATTTCCCTTGTTTCTATATCTGTGCGGTATTTACTGTTTCTATGTCTGTGAAGTATTTCCCTTGTTTCTATATCTGTGCAGTATTTACTGTTTCTGTGTTTGTGAAGTATTTCCCTTGTTTCTATATCTATGCAGTATTTCCCTTGTTTGTATATTTATGCATTATTTCCCTTGTTTCTTTATCTATGCAGTATTTCCCTTGTTTCTATATCTATGCAGTATTTCCCTTGTTTCTATATCTGTGCAGTATTACCCTTGTTTCTATATCTATGCAGGATTTCCCTTGTTTCTATATCTATGCTGTATTTCCCTTGTTTCTATATGTATGCAGTATTTCCCTTGTTTCTATATCGATGCAGTATTTCCCTTGTTTCTATATCTGTGCAGTATTTACCTTGTTTCTATATCTGTGCAGTATTTCCCTTGTTTCTATATCTGTGCAGTATTTCCCTTGTTTCTATATCTATGCATTATTTACCTTGTTTCTACATCTATGCACTATTTCCCTTGTTTCGATATCTATGCAGTATTTCCCTTGTTTCTATATCTGTGCAGTATTTCTCTTGTTTCTATACCTGTGCGGTATTTCAATTGTTTCTATATCTGTGCTGTATTTCCCTTGTTTCTATATCTGTGCAGTATTTCCCTTTTTTCTATATCAATGCAGTATTTACCTTGTTTCTATATCTATGCAGTATTTCCATTGTTTCTATATCTGTGCAGCATTTCTCTTGTTTCTATATCTGTGCAGTATTTCTCTTGTTTCTATATCTGCGCAGCATTTCTCTTGTTTCTATAACTGTGCTGTATTTCTCTTGTTTCTATATCTGTGCAGTATTTCCCTTGTTTCTATATCTGTGCTGTATTTCCCTTGTTTCTATATCTGTGCAGTATTTCTCTTGCTTCTATATCGGTGCAGTATTTCTCTTGTTTCCATATCAATGCAGTATTTCCCTTGTTTCTATATCTGTGCAGTTTTTCCCTTGTTTCAATATCTGTGCAGCATTTCCCTTGTTTCTATAGCTGTGCAGCATTTTCCTTGTTTCTATATCTGTGCGGTATTTATCTTGTTTCTATATCTGTGCAGTATTCCTCTTGTTTCTGTATCTGAGCAGTATTTCTCTTGTTTCTATATCTGTGCAGTATTTCTCTTGTTTCTATATCTGTGCAGTATTTCCCTTGTTTCTATATCTGTGCAGTATTTACTGTTTCTATGTCTGTGAAGTATTTCCCTTGTTTCTATATCTGTGCAGTATTTCTCTTGTTTCTATATCTGTGCAGTATTTCTCTTGTTTCTATGTCTGTGAAGTATTTCCCTTGTTTCTATATCTGTGCAGTATTTCTCATGATTCTATATCTGTGCAGTATTTCCCTTGTTTCTATATCTGTGCAGTATTTACTGTTTCTATGTCTGTGAAGTATTTCCCTTGTTTCTATATCTGTGCAGTATTTCTCATGATTCTATATCTGTGCAGTATTTCCCTTGTTTCTATATCTGTGCGGTATTTACTGTTTCTATGTCTGTGAAGTATTTCCCTTGTTTCTATATCTGTGCAGTATTTACTGTTTCTGTGTTTGTGAAGTATTTCCCTTGTTTCTATATCTATGCAGTATTTCCCTTGTTTGTATATTTATGCATTATTTCCCTTGTTTCTTTATCTATGCAGTATTTCCCTTGTTTCTATATCTATGCAGTATTTCCCTTGTTTCTATATCTGTGCAGTATTACCCTTGTTTCTATATCTATGCAGGATTTCCCTTGTTTCTATATCTATGCTGTATTTCCCTTGTTTCTATATGTATGCAGTATTTCCCTTGTTTCTATATCGATGCAGTATTTCCCTTGTTTCTATATCTGTGCAGTATTTACCTTGTTTCTATATCTGTGCAGTATTTCCCTTGTTTCTATATCTGTGCAGTATTTCCCTTGTTTCTATATCTATGCATTATTTACCTTGTTTCTACATCTATGCACTATTTCCCTTGTTTCGATATCTATGCAGTATTTCCCTTGTTTCTATATCTGTGCAGTATTTCTCTTGTTTCTATACCTGTGCGGTATTTCAATTGTTTCTATATCTGTGCTGTATTTCCCTTGTTTCTATATCTGTGCAGTATTTCCCTTTTTTCTATATCAATGCAGTATTTACCTTGTTTCTATATCTATGCAGTATTTACCTTGTTTCTATATCTGTGCAGTATTTACCTTGTTTCTATATCTGTGCAGTATTTACCTTGTTTCTATATCTATGCAGTATTTCCCTTGTTTCTATATCTATGCAGTATTTACCTTGTTTCTATATCTATGCAGTATTTCCCTTGTTTCTATATCTATGCAGTATTTCCCTTGTTTCTATATCTATGCAGTATTTCCCTTGTTTCTTTATCTATGCAGTATTTCCCTTGTTTCTATATCTATGCAGTATTTACCTTGTTTCTTTATCTGTGCAGTGTTTCCCTTGTTTCTATATCAGTGCATTATTTACCTTGTTTTGATAACTCTGCAGTATTTCCCTTGTTTCTATATCTATGCAGTATTTCCCTTGTTTCTATGCCTATGCAGTATTTACCTTTTTTCTACATCTATTCAGTATTTACCTTGTTAATATTTCGAGGCAGTATTTACCTTGTTTCTACATCTGTGCAGTATTTACATTGTTTCTATATCTGTGCAGTATTTCTCTTTTTTCTATATCTGTGCAGTATTTCTCTTATTTCTATATCTGTGCAGTATTTCCATTGTTTCTATATCTGTGCAGCATTTCTCTTGTTTCTATATCTGTGCAGTATTTCTCTTGTTTCTATATCTGCGCAGCATTTCTCTTGTTTCTATAACTGTGCTGTATTTCTCTTGTTTCTATATCTGTGCAGTATTTCCCTTGTTTCTATATCTGTGCTGCATTTCCCTTGTTTCTATATCTGTGCAGTATTTCTCTTGCTTCTATATCGGTGCAGTATTTCTCTTGTTTCCATATCAATGCAGTATTTCCCTTGTTTCTATATCTGTGCAGTTTTTCCCTTGTTTCAATATCTGTGCAGCATTTCCCTTGTTTCTATAGCTGTGCAGCATTTTCCTTGTTTCTATATCTGTGCGGTATTTATCTTGTTTCTATATCTGTGCAGTATTCCTCTTGTTTCTGTATCTGAGCAGTATTTCTCTTGTTTCTATATCTGTGCAGTATTTCTCTTGTTTCTATATCTGTGCAGTATTTCCCTTGTTTCTATATCTGTGCAGTATTTACTGTTTCTATGTCTGTGAAGTATTTCCCTTGTTTCTATATCTGTGCAGTATTTCTCTTGTTTCTATATCTGTGCAGTATTTCTCTTGTTTCTATGTCTGTGAAGTATTTCCCTTGTTTCTATATCTGTGCAGTATTTCTCATGATTCTATATCTGTGCAGTATTTCCCTTGTTTCTATATCTGTGCAGTATTTACTGTTTCTATGTCTGTGAAGTATTTCCCTTGTTTCTATATCTGTGCAGTATTTCTCATGATTCTATATCTGTGCAGTATTTCCCTTGTTTCTATATCTGTGCGGTATTTACTGTTTCTATGTCTGTGAAGTATTTCCCTTGTTTCTATATCTGTGCAGTATTTACTGTTTCTGTGTTTGTGAAGTATTTCCCTTGTTTCTATATCTATGCAGTATTTCCCTTGTTTGTATATTTATGCATTATTTCCCTTGTTTCTATATCTATGCAGTATTTCCCTTGTTTCTATATCTATGCAGTATTTCCCTTGTTTCTATATCTGTGCAGTATTACCCTTGTTTCTATATCTATGCAGTATTTCCCTTGTTTCTATATCTATGCTGTATTTCCCTTGTTTCTATATGTATGCAGTATTTCCCTTGTTTCTATATCGATGCAGTATTTCCCTTGTTTCTATATCTGTGCAGTATTTACCTTGTTTCTATATCTGTGCAGTATTTCCCTTGTTTCTATATCTGTGCAGTATTTCCCTTGTTTCTATATCTATGCATTATTTACCTTGTTTCTACATCTATGCACTATTTCCCTTGTTTCGATATCTATGCAGTATTTCCCTTGTTTCTATATCTGTGCAGTATTTCTCTTGTTTCTATACCTGTGCGGTATTTCAATTGTTTCTATATCTGTGCTGTATTTCCCTTGTTTCTATATCTGTGCAGTATTTCCCTTTTTTCTATATCAATGCAGTATTTACCTTGTTTCTATATCTGCGCAGTATTTACCTTGTTTCTATATCTATGCAGTATTTCCCTTGTTTCTATATCTATGCAGTATTTACCTTGTTTCTATATCTGTGCAGTATTTCCCTTGTTTCTATATCTGTGCAGTATTTCCCTTGTTTCTATATCTGAGCAGTATTTCCCTTGTTTTTATATCTGTGCAGTATTTGCATTGTTTCTATATCTATGCATTATTTACCTTGTTTCTATATCTATGCAGTATTTCCCTTCTTTCTATATCTGTGCAGTATTTCTCTTGTTTCTATATCTCTGCAGTATTTCCCTGTTTCTATATCTATGCAGTATTTCTCTTGTTTCGATATCTGTGCAGTATTTCCCTTGTATCTATATCTGTGCAGTATTTACCTTGTTTCTATATATGTGCAGTATTTCTCTTGTTTCTATATCGGTGCAGTATTTCTCTTGTTTCTATATCAATGCAGTATTTCCCTTGTTTCTATATCTGTGCAGTAATTCCCTTGTTTCAATATCTGTGCAGCATTTCCCTTGTTTCTATAGCTGTGCTGCATTTCTCTTGTTTCTATTTCTGTGCAGTATTTCACTTGTTTCTATATCTGTGCAGTATTGCCCTTGTTTCTATATCTATGCAGTATTTCCCTTGTTTCTATATCTATGCAGTATTTCCCTTGTTTCTATATCTATGCAGTATTTCCCTTGTTTCTTTATCTATGCAGTATTTCCCTTGTTTCTATATCTATGCAGTATTTACCTTGTTTCTTTATCTGTGCAGTGTTTCCCTTGTTTCTATATCAGTGCATTATTTACCTTGTTTTGATAACTCTGCAGTATTTCCCTTGTTTCTATATCTATGCAGTATTTCCCTTGTTTCTATGCCTATGCAGTATTTACCTTTTTTCTACATCTATTCAGTATTTACCTTGTTAATATTTCGAGGCAGTATTTACCTTGTTTCTACATCTGTGCAGTATTTACATTGTTTCTATATCTGTGCAGTATTTCTCTTTTTTCTATATCTGTGCAGTATTTCTCTTATTTCTATATCTGTGCAGTATTTCCATTGTTTCTATATCTGTGCAGCATTTCTCTTGTTTCTATATCTGTGCAGTATTTCTCTTGTTTCTATATCTGCGCAGCATTTCTCTTGTTTCTATAACTGTGCTGTATTTCTCTTGTTTCTATATCTGTGCAGTATTTCCCTTGTTTCTATATCTGTGCTGCATTTCCCTTGTTTCTATATCTGTGCAGTATTTCTCTTGCTTCTATATCGGTGCAGTATTTCTCTTGTTTCCATATCAATGCAGTATTTCCCTTGTTTCTATATCTGTGCAGTTTTTCCCTTGTTTCAATATCTGTGCAGCATTTCCCTTGTTTCTATAGCTGTGCAGCATTTTCCTTGTTTCTATATCTGTGCGGTATTTATCTTGTTTCTATATCTGTGCAGTATTCCTCTTGTTTCTGTATCTGAGCAGTATTTCTCTTGTTTCTATATCTGTGCAGTATTTCTCTTGTTTCTATATCTGTGCAGTATTTCCCTTGTTTCTATATCTGTGCAGTATTTACTGTTTCTATGTCTGTGAAGTATTTCCCTTGTTTCTATATCTGTGCAGTATTTCTCTTGTTTCTATATCTGTGCAGTATTTCTCTTGTTTCTATGTCTGTGAAGTATTTCCCTTGTTTCTATATCTGTGCAGTATTTCTCATGATTCTATATCTGTGCAGTATTTCCCTTGTTTCTATATCTGTGCAGTATTTACTGTTTCTATGTCTGTGAAGTATTTCCCTTGTTTCTATATCTGTGCAGTATTTCTCATGATTCTATATCTGTGCAGTATTTCCCTTGTTTCTATATCTGTGCGGTATTTACTGTTTCTATGTCTGTGAAGTATTTCCCTTGTTTCTATATCTGTGCAGTATTTACTGTTTCTGTGTTTGTGAAGTATTTCCCTTGTTTCTATATCTATGCAGTATTTCCCTTGTTTGTATATTTATGCATTATTTCCCTTGTTTCTATATCTATGCAGTATTTCCCTTGTTTCTATATCTATGCAGTATTTCCCTTGTTTCTATATCTGTGCAGTATTACCCTTGTTTCTATATCTATGCAGTATTTCCCTTGTTTCTATATCTATGCTGTATTTCCCTTGTTTCTATATGTATGCAGTATTTCCCTTGTTTCTATATCGATGCAGTATTTCCCTTGTTTCTATATCTGTGCAGTATTTACCTTGTTTCTATATCTGTGCAGTATTTCCCTTGTTTCTATATCTGTGCAGTATTTCCCTTGTTTCTATATCTATGCATTATTTACCTTGTTTCTACATCTATGCACTATTTCCCTTGTTTCGATATCTATGCAGTATTTCCCTTGTTTCTATATCTGTGCAGTATTTCTCTTGTTTCTATACCTGTGCGGTATTTCAATTGTTTCTATATCTGTGCTGTATTTCCCTTGTTTCTATATCTGTGCAGTATTTCCCTTTTTTCTATATCAATGCAGTATTTACCTTGTTTCTATATCTGCGCAGTATTTACCTTGTTTCTATATCTATGCAGTATTTCCCTTGTTTCTATATCTATGCAGTATTTACCTTGTTTCTATATCTGTGCAGTATTTCCCTTGTTTCTATATCTGTGCAGTATTTCCCTTGTTTCTATATCTGTGCAGTATTTCCCTTGTTTTTATATCTGTGCAGTATTTGCATTGTTTCTATATCTATGCATTATTTACCTTGTTTCTATATCTATGCAGTATTTCCCTTCTTTCTATATCTATGCAGTATTTCTCTTGTTTCTATGTCTCTGCAGTATTTCCCTGTTTCTATATCTATGCAGTATTTCTCTTGTTTCGATATCTGTGCAGTATTTCCCTTGTATCTATATCTGTGCAGTATTTACCTTGTTTCTATATATGTGCAGTATTTCTCTTGTTTCTATATCGGTGCAGTATTTCTCTTGTTTCTATATCAATGCAGTATTTCCCTTGTTTCTATATCTGTGCAGTAATTCCCTTGTTTCAATATCTGTGCAGCATTTCCCTTGTTTCTATAGCTGTGCTGCATTTCTCTTGTTTCTATTTCTGTGCAGTATTTCACTTGTTTCTATATCTGTGCAGTATTGCCCTTGTTTCTATATCTGTGCAGTATTTCCCTTGTTACTATATCTGTGCAGTTTTTCTCTAGTTTCTAATCTGCGCAGTATTTCCCTTGTTTCAATATCTGTGCGGTATTACTCTTGTTTCTATATCTGTGCAGTATTTCTCTTGTTTCTATATCTGTGCAGTATTTGTCTTGTTTCTATATCTGTGCAGTATTTTCCTCGTTTCTATATATATGCAGTATTTCCCTTGTTTCTATATCTATGCAATATTGACATTGTTTCTATATCTATGCAGTATTTCCCCTGTTTCCATGTCTATGCAGTATTTACCATGTTTCTATATCCATGCAGTATTTACCTTGTTTCTACATCTATGCAGTATTTCCCTTGTTTCTATATCTATGCAGTATTTCCCTTGTTTCTATATCTATGCAGTATTTGCCTTGTTTCTATATCTGTGCAGTATTACCCTTGTTTCTATATCTATGCAGTATTTCCCTTGTTTCTATATCTATGCTGTATTTCCCTTGTTTCTATATGTATGCAGTATTTCCCTTGTTTCTATATCGATGCAGTATTTCCCTTGTTTCTATATCTGTGCAGTATTTACCTTGTTTCTATATCTGTGCAGTATTTCCCTTGTTTCTATATCTGTGCAGTATTTCCGTTGTTTCTATATCTATGCATTATTTACCTTGTTTCTACATCTATGCACTATTTCCCTTGTTTCGATATCTATGCAGTATTTCCCTTGTTTCTATATCTGTGCAGTATTTCTCTTGTTTCTATACCTGTGCGGTATTTCAATTGTTTCTATATCTGTGCTGTATTTCCCTTGTTTCTATATCTGTGCAGTATTTCCCTTTTTTCTATATCAATGCAGTATTTACCTTGTTTCTATATCTGCGCAGTATTTACCTTGTTTCTATATCTATGCAGTATTTCCCTTGTTTCTATATCTATGCAGTATTTACCTTGTTTCTATATCTGTGCAGTATTTCCCTTGTTTCTATATCTGTGCAGTATTTCCCTTGTTTCTATATCTGTGCAGTATTTCCCTTGTTTTTATATCTGTGCAGTATTTGCATTGTTTCTATATCTATGCATTATTTACCTTGTTTCTATATCTATGCAGTATTTCCCTTCTTTCTATATCTATGCAGTATTTCTCTTGTTTCTATATCTCTGCAGTATTTCCCTGTTTCTATATCTATGCAGTATTTCTCTTGTTTCGATATCTGTGCAGTATTTCCCTTGTATCTATATCTGTGCAGTATTTACCTTGTTTCTATATATGTGCAGTATTTCTCTTGTTTCTATATCGGTGCAGTATTTCTCTTGTTTCTATATCAATGCAGTATTTCCCTTGTTTCTATATCTGTGCAGTAATTCCCTTGTTTCAATATCTGTGCAGCATTTCCCTTGTTTCTATAGCTGTGCTGCATTTCTCTTGTTTCTATTTCTGTGCAGTATTTCACTTGTTTCTATATCTGTGCAGTATTGCCCTTGTTTCTATATCTGTGCAGTATTTCCCTTGTTACTATATCTGTGCAGTTTTTCTCTAGTTTCTAATCTGAGCAGTATTTCCCTTGTTTCAATATCTGTGCGGTATTACTCTTGTTTCTATATCTGTGCAGTATTTCTCTTGTTTCTATATCTGTGCAGTATTTGTCTTGTTTCTATATCTGTGCAGTATTTTCCTCGTTTCTATATATATGCAGTATTTCCCTTGTTTCTATATCTATGCAATATTGACATTGTTTCTATATCTATGCAGTATTTCCCCTGTTTCCATGTCTATGCAGTATTTACCATGTTTCTATATCCATGCAGTATTTACCTTGTTTCTACATCTATGCAGTATTTCCCTTGTTTCTATATCTATGCAGTATTTCCCTTGTTTCTATATCTATGCAGTATTTGCCTTGTTTCTATATCGGTGCAGTATTTCCCTTGTTTCTATATCTATGCAGTATTTCCCTTGTTTCTTTATCTATGCAGTATTTCCCTTGTTTCTATATCTATGCAGTATTTACCTTGTTTCTTTATCTGTGCAGTGTTTCCCTTGTTTCTATATCAGTGCATTATTTACCTTGTTTTGATAACTCTGCAGTATTTCCCTTGTTTCTATATCTATGCAGTATTTCCCTTGTTTCTATGCCTATGCAGTATTTACCTTTTTTCTACATCTATTCAGTATTTACCTTGTTAATATTTCGAGGCAGTATTTACCTTATTTCTACATCTGTGCAGTATTTACATTGTTTCTATATCTGTGCAGTATTTCTCTTTTTTCTATATCTGTGCAGTATTTCTCTTATTTCTATATCTGTGCAGTATTTCCATTGTTTCTATATCTGTGCAGCATTTCTCTTGTTTCTATATCTGTGCAGTATTTCTCTTGTTTCTATATCTGCGCAGCATTTCTCTTGTTTCTATATCTGTGCAGTATTTGTCTTGTTTCTATATCTGTGCAGTATTTTCCTCGTTTCTATATATATGCAGTATTTCCCTTGTTTCTATATCTATGCAATATTGACATTGTTTCTATATCTATGCAGTATTTCCCCTGTTTCCATGTCTATGCAGTATTTACCATGTTTCTATATCTGTGCAGTATTTACCTTGTTTCTACATCTATGCAGTATTTCCCTTGTTTCTATATCTATGCAGTATTTCCCTTGTTTCTATATCTATGCAGTATTTGCCTTGTTTCTATATCTGTGCAGTATTACCCTTGTTTCTATATCTATGCAGTATTTCCCTTGTTTCTATATCTATGCTGTATTTCCCTTGTTTCTATATGTATGCAGTATTTCCCTTGTTTCTATATCGATGCAGTATTTCCCTTGTTTCTATATCTGTGCAGTATTTACCTTGTTTCTATATCTGTGCAGTATTTCCCTTGTTTCTATATCTGTGCAGTATTTCCCTTGTTTCTATATCTATGCATTATTTACCTTGTTTCTACATCTATGCACTATTTCCCTTGTTTCGATATCTATGCAGTATTTCCCTTGTTTCTATATCTGTGCAGTATTTCTCTTGTTTCTATACCTGTGCGGTATTTCAATTGTTTCTATATCTGTGCTGTATTTCCCTTGTTTCTATATCTGTGCAGTATTTCCCTTTTTTCTATATCAATGCAGTATTTACCTTGTTTCTATATCTGCGCAGTATTTACCTTGTTTCTATATCTATGCAGTATTTCCCTTGTTTCTATATCTATGCAGTATTTACCTTGTTTCTATATCTGTGCAGTATTTCCCTTGTTTCTATATCTGTGCAGTATTTCCCTTGTTTCTATATCTGTGCAGTATTTCCCTTGTTTTTATATCTGTGCAGTATTTGCATTGTTTCTATATCTATGCATTATTTACCTTGTTTCTATATCTATGCAGTATTTCCCTTCTTTCTATATCTATGCAGTATTTCTCTTGTTTCTATATCTCTGCAGTATTTCCCTGTTTCTATATCTATGCAGTATTTCTCTTGTTTCGATATCTGTGCAGTATTTCCCTTGTATCTATATCTGTGCAGTATTTACCTTGTTTCTATATATGTGCAGTATTTCTCTTGTTTCTATATCGGTGCAGTATTTCTCTTGTTTCTATATCAATGCAGTATTTCCCTTGTTTCTATATCTGTGCAGTAATTCCCTTGTTTCAATATCTGTGCAGCATTTCCCTTGTTTCTATAGCTGTGCTGCATTTCTCTTGTTTCTATTTCTGTGCAGTATTTCACTTGTTTCTATATCTGTGCAGTATTGCCCTTGTTTCTATATCTGTGCAGTATTTCCCTTGTTACTATATCTGTGCAGTTTTTCTCTAGTTTCTAATCTGAGCAGTATTTCCCTTGTTTCAATATCTGTGCGGTATTACTCTTGTTTCTATATCTGTGCAGTATTTCTCTTGTTTCTATATCTGTGCAGTATTTGTCTTGTTTCTATATCTGTGCAGTATTTTCCTCGTTTCTATATATATGCAGTATTTCCCTTGTTTCTATATCTATGCAATATTGACATTGTTTCTATATCTATGCAGTATTTCCCCTGTTTCCATGTCTATGCAGTATTTACCATGTTTCTATATCCATGCAGTATTTACCTTGTTTCTACATCTATGCAGTATTTCCCTTGTTTCTATATCTATGCAGTATTTCCCTTGTTTCTATATCTATGCAGTATTTGCCTTGTTTCTATATCGGTGCAGTATTTCCCTTGTTTCTATATCTATGCAGTATTTCCCTTGTTTCTTTATCTATGCAGTATTTCCCTTGTTTCTATATCTATGCAGTATTTACCTTGTTTCTTTATCTGTGCAGTGTTTCCCTTGTTTCTATATCAGTGCATTATTTACCTTGTTTTGATAACTCTGCAGTATTTCCCTTGTTTCTATATCTATGCAGTATTTCCCTTGTTTCTATGCCTATGCAGTATTTACCTTTTTTCTACATCTATTCAGTATTTACCTTGTTAATATTTCGAGGCAGTATTTACCTTATTTCTACATCTGTGCAGTATTTACATTGTTTCTATATCTGTGCAGTATTTCTCTTTTTTCTATATCTGTGCAGTATTTCTCTTATTTCTATATCTGTGCAGTATTTCCATTGTTTCTATATCTGTGCAGCATTTCTCTTGTTTCTATATCTGTGCAGTATTTCTCTTGTTTCTATATCTGCGCAGCATTTCTCTTGTTTCTATAACTGTGCTGTATTTCTCTTGTTTCTATATCTGTGCAGTATTTCCCTTGTTTCTATATCTGTGCTGTATTTCCCTTGTTTCTATATCTGTGCAGTATTTCTCTTGCTTCTATATCGGTGCAGTATTTCTCTTGTTTCCATATCAATGCAGTATTTCCCTTGTTTCTATATCTGTGCAGTTTTTCCCTTGTTTCAATATCTGTGCAGCATTTCCCTTGTTTCTATAGCTGTGCAGCATTTACTGTTTCTATGTCTGTGAAGTATTTCCCTTGTTTCTATATCTGTGCAGTATTTCTCTTGTTTCTATATCTGTGCAGTATTTCTCTTGTTTCTATGTCTGTGAAGTATTTCCCTTGTTTCTATATCTGTGCAGTATTTCTCATGATTCTATATCTGTGCAGTATTTCCCTTGTTTCTATATCTGTGCAGTATTTACTGTTTCTATGTCTGTGAAGTATTTCCCTTGTTTCTATATCTGTGCAGTATTTCTCATGATTCTATATCTGTGCAGTATTTCCCTTGTTTCTATATCTGTGCGGTATTTACTGTTTCTATGTCTGTGAAGTATTTCCCTTGTTTCTATATCTGTGCAGTATTTACTGTTTCTGTGTTTGTGAAGTATTTCCCTTGTTTCTATATCTATGCAGTATTTCCCTTGTTTGTATATTTATGCATTATTTCCCTTGTTTCTATATCTATGCAGTATTTCCCTTGTTTCTATATCTATGCAGTATTTCCCTTGTTTCTATATCTGTGCAGTATTACCCTTGTTTCTATATCTATGCAGTATTTCCCTTGTTTCTATATCTATGCTGTATTTCCCTTGTTTCTATATGTATGCAGTATTTCCCTTGTTTCGATATCGATGCAGTATTTCCCTTGTTTCTATATCTGTGCAGTATTTACCTTGTTTCCATATCTGTGCAGTATTTCCCTTGTTTCTATATCTGTGCAGTATTTCCCTTGTTTCTATATCTATGCATTATTTACCTTGTTTGTACATCTATGCACTATTTCCCTTGTTTCGATATCTATGCGGTATTTCCCTTGTTTCTATATCTGTGCAGTATTTCTCTTGTTTCTATACCTGTGCGGTATTTCAATTGTTTCTATATCTATGCAGTATTTACCTTGTTTCTATATCAATGCAGTATTTACCTTGTTTCTATATCTATGCAGTATTTACCTTGTTTCTATATCTGTGCAGTATTTACCTTGTTTCTATATCTGTGCAGTATTTACCTTGTTTCTATATCTATGCAGTATTTCCCTTGTTTCTATATCTATGCAGTATTTACCTTGTTTCTATATCTATGCAGTATTTCCCTTGTTCCTATATCTATGCAGTATTTCCCTTGTTTCTATATCTATGCAGTATTTCCCTTGTTTCTTTATCTATGCAGTATTTCCCTTGTTTCTATATCTATGCAGTATTTACCTTGTTTCTTTATCTGTGCAGTGTTTCCCTTGTTTCTATATCAGTGCATTATTTACCTTGTTTTGATAACTCTGCAGTATTTCCCTTGTTTCTATATCTATGCAGTATTTCCCTTGTTTCTATGCCTATGCAGTATTTACCTTTTTTCTACATCTATTCAGTATTTACCTTGTTAATATTTCGAGGCAGTATTTACCTTGTTTCTACATCTGTGCAGTATTTACATTGTTTCTATATCTGTGCAGTATTTCTCTTTTTTCTATATCTGTGCAGTATTTCTCTTATTTCTATATCTGTGCAGTATTTCCATTGTTTCTATATCTGTGCAGCATTTCTCTTGTTTCTATATCTGTGCAGTATTTCTCTTGTTTCTATATCTGCGCAGCATTTCTCTTGTTTCTATAACTGTGCTGTATTTCTCTTGTTTCTATATCTGTGCAGTATTTCCCTTGTTTCTATATCTGTGCTGTATTTCCCTTGTTTCTATATCTGTGCAGTATTTCTCTTGCTTCTATATCGGTGCAGTATTTCTCTTGTTTCCATATCAATGCAGTATTTCCCTTGTTTCTATATCTGTGCAGTTTTTCCCTTGTTTCAATATCTGTGCAGCATTTCCCTTGTTTCTATAGCTGTGCAGCATTTTCCTTGTTTCTATATCTGTGCGGTATTTATCTTGTTTCTATATCTGTGCAGTATTCCTCTTGTTTCTGTATCTGAGCAGTATTTCTCTTGTTTCTATATCTGTGCAGTATTTCTCTTGTTTCTATATCTGTGCAGTATTTCCCTTGTTTCTATATCTGTGCAGTATTTACTGTTTCTATGTCTGTGAAGTATTTCCCTTGTTTCTATATCTGTGCAGTATTTCTCTTGTTTCTATATCTGTGCAGTATTTCTCTTGTTTCTATGTCTGTGAAGTATTTCCCTTGTTTCTATATCTGTGCAGTATTTCTCATGATTCTATATCTGTGCATTATTTCCCTTGTTTCTATATCTGTGCAGTATTTACTGTTTCTATGTCTGTGAAGTATTTCCCTTGTTTCTATATCTGTGCAGTATTTCTCTTGTTTCTATATCTGTGCAGTATTTCTCTTGTTTCTATGTCTGTGAAGTATTTCCCTTGTTTCTATATCTGTGCAGTATTTCTCATGATTCCATATCTGTGCAGTATTTCTCTTGTTTCTATATCTGTGCAGTATTTCCCTTGTTTCTATATCTGTGCAGTATTTACTGTTTCTATGTCTGTGAAGTATTTCCCTTGTTTCTATATCTGTGCAGTATTTCTCTTGTTTCTATATCTGTGCAGTATTTCTCTTGTTTCTATGTCTGTGAAGTATTTCCCTTGTTTCTATATCTGTGCAGCATTTCCCTTGTTTCTATAGCTGTGCAGCATTTTCCTTGTTTCTATATCTGTGCGGTATTTATCTTGTTTCTATATCTGTGCAGTATTCCTCTTGTTTCTGTATCTGAGCAGTATTTCTCTTGTTTCTATATCTGTGCAGTATTTCTCTTGTTTCTATATCTGTGCAGTATTTCCCTTGTTTCTATATCTATGCATTATTTACCTTGTTTCTACATCTATGCACTATTTCCCTTGTTTCGATATCTATGCAGTATTTCCCTTGTTTCTATATCTGTGCAGTATTTCTCTTGTTTCTATACCTGTGCGGTATTTCAATTGTTTCTATATCTGTGCTGTATTTCCCTTGTTTCTATATCTGTGCAGTATTTCCCTTTTTTCTATATCAATGCAGTATTTACCTTGTTTCTATATCTATGCAGTATTTACCTTGTTTCTATATCTGTGCAGTATTTACCTTGTTTCTATATCTATGCAGTATTTCCCTTGTTTCTATATCTATGCAGTATTTACCTTGTTTCTATATCTGTGCAGTATTTCCCTTGTTTCTATATCTGTGCAGTATTTCCCTTGTTTCTATATCTGTGCAGTATTTCCCTTGTTTCTATATCTATGCAGTATTTACCTTGTTTCTATATCTGTGCAGTTTTTCTCTAGTTTCTATATCTGTGCAGTATTTCCCTTGTTTCAATATCTGTGCGGTATTACTCTTGTTTCTATATCTGTGCAGTATTTCTCTTGTTTCTATATCTGTGCAGTATTTGTCTTGTTTCTATATCTGTGCAGTATTTTCCTCGTTTCTATATATATGCAGTATTTCCCTTGTTTCTATATCTATGCAGTATTGACATTGTTTCTATATCTATGCAGTATTTCCCTTGTTTCCATATCTATGCAGTATTTACCATGTTTCTATATCCATGCAGTATTTACCTTGTTTCTATATCTATGCAGTATTTCCCTTGTTTCTATATCTATGCAGTATTTCCCTTGTTTCTATATCTATGCAGTATTTCCCTTGTTTCTATATCGGTGCAGTATTTACCTTGTTTCTATATCTATGCAGTATTTACCTTGTTTGTATATCTATGCAGTATTTCCCTTGTTTCTATATCTATGCAGTATTTCCCTTGTTTCTTTATCTATGCAGTATTTCCCTTGTTTCTATATCTATGCAGTATTTACCTTGTTTCTATATCTGTGCAGTGTTTCCCTTGTTTCTATATCAGTGCATTATTTACCTTGTTTTGATATCTCTGCAGTATTTCCCTTGTTTCTATATCTATGCAGTATTTCCCTTGTTTCTATGCTATGCAGTATTTACCTTTTTTCTATATCTATTCAGTATTTACCTTGTTTATATTTCGAGGCAGTATTTACCTTGTTTCTACATCTGTGCAGTATTTACATTGTTTCTATATCTGTGCAGTATTTCTCTTTTTTCTATATCTGTGCAGTATTTCTCTTATTTCTATATCTGTGCAGTATTTCCATTGTTTCTATATCTGTGCAGCATTTCTCTTGTTTCTATATCTGTGCAGTATTTCTCTTGTTTCTATATCTGCGCAGCATTTCTCTTGTTTCTATAACTGTGCTGTATTTCTCTTGTTTCTATATCTGTGCAGTATTTCCCTTGTATCTATATCTGTGCTGTATTTCCCTTGTTTCTATATCTGTGCAGTATTTCTCTTGCTTCTATATCGGTGCAGTATTTCTCTTGTTTCCATATCAATGCAGTATTTCCCTTGTTTCTATATCTGTGCAGTTTTTCCCTTGTTTCAATATCTGTGCAGCATTTCCCTTGTTTCTATCGCTGTGCAGCATTTTCCTTGTTTCTATATCTGTGCGGTATTTATCTTGTTTCTATATCTGTGCAGTATTCCTCTTGCTTCTGTATCTGAGCAGTATTTCTCTTGTTTCTATATCTGTGCAGTATTTCTCTTGTTTCTATATCTGTGCAGTATTTCCCTTGTTTCTATATCTGTGCAATATTTACTGTTTCTATGTCTGTGAAGTATTTCCCTTGTTTCTATTTCTGTGCAGTATTTCTCTTGTTTCTATATCTGTGCAGTATTTCTCTTGTTTCTATGTCTGTGAAGTATTTCCCTTGTTTCTATATCTGTGCAGTATTTCTCATGATTCTATATCTGTGCAGTATTTCCCTTGTTTCTATATCTGTGCAGTATTTACTGTTTCTATGTCTGTGAAGTATTTCCCTTGTTTCTACATCTGTGCAGTATTTTTCATGATTCTATATCTGTGCAGTATTTCCCTTGTTTCTATATCTGTGCGGTATTTACTGTTTCTATGTCTGTGAAGTTTTTCCCTTGTTTCTATATCTGTGCAGTATTTACTGTTTCTGTGTTTGTGAAGTATTTCCCTTGTTTCTATATCTGTGCAGTATTTCTCTTGTTTCTATATCGGTGCAGTATTTCTCTTGTTTCGATATCTATGCAGTATTTCCCTTGTTTCGATATCTGTGCAGTATTTCCCTTGTTTCTATATCTGTGCAGCATTTCTCTTGTTTCTATATCTGAGCAGTATTTCCCTTGTTTCTATATCTGTGCAGTATTTCTCTTGTTTCTTTATCTGTGCAGTATTTCTCTTGTTTCTATATCTGTGCAGTATTTCTCTTGTTTCTATATCTGTGCAGTATTTCTCTTGTTTCTATATCTGTGCAGTATTTCTCTTGTTTCTATATCTGTGCAGTATTTCCCTTGTATCTATATCTGTGCAGTATTTCCCTTGTTTCTATATCTATGCAATATTTCCCTTGTTTCTATATCTGTGCAGTATTTCCCTTGTTTCTATATCTGTGCAGCATTTCTCTTGTTCCTATATCTGTGCGGTATTTCTCTTGTTTCTATATCTGTGCGGTATTTCCCTTGTTTCTATATCTGTGCAGTATTTCTCTTGTTTCTATATCGTTGCAGTATGTCTCTTGTTTCTATATCTGTGCAGTATTTCCCTTGATTCTATATCTGTGCAGTATTTCCCTTGTTTCTAGATCTGTGCAGTATTTCTCTTGTTTCTATATCTGTTCACTATTTGCCTTGTTTCTATATCTGTGCAGCATTTCCCTTGTTTCTATATCGTTGCAGTATGTCTCTTGTTTCTATATCTGTGCAGTATTTCCCTTGATTCTATATCTGTGTAGTATTTCTCTTGTTTCTATATCTGTTCACTATTTGCCTTGTTTCTATATCTGTGCAGTATTTCCCTTGATTCTATATCTGTGCAGTATTTCCCTTGTTTCTATATCTATGCAGTATTTCCCTTGTTTCTTTATCTGTGCAGTATTTCCCTTGTTTCTATATCTATGCAGTATTTACCTTGTTTCTATATCTGTGCAGTGTTTCCCTTGTTTCTATATCAGTGCATTATTTACCTTGTTTCGATATCTATGCAGTATTTCCCTTGTTTCTATATCTATGCAGTATTTCCCTTGTTTCTATGTCTATGCAGTAATTACCTTTTTTCTATATCTATTCAGTGTTTACCTTGTTTATATTTCGAGGCAGTATTTACCTTGTTTCTACATCTGTGCAGTATTTACATTGTTTCTATATCTATGCAGTATGTCTCTTGTTTCTATATCTGTGCTGTATTTCCCTTGATTCTATATCTGTGCAGTATGTCCCTTGTTTCTATAACTGTGCATTATTTCTCTTGTTTCTATATCTGTGCAGTATTTGTCGTGTTTCTATATCTGTGCAGTATTTCCCTTGTTTCTATATCTGTGCAGTATTTATCTTGTTTCTATATCTGTGCAGTATTTCTCTTGTTTCTATATCTGTGCAGTATTTCTCTTTTTTCTATATCTGTGCAGTATTTCTCTTATTTCGATATCTGTGCAGTATTTCCATTGTTTGTATATCTGTGCAGCATTTCTCTTGTTTCTATATCTGCGAAGCATTTCTCTTGTTTCTATATCTGTGCTGTATTTCCATTGTTTCTATATCTGTGCAGTATTTCTCTTGCTTCTATATCGGTGCAGTATTTCTCTTGTTTCCATATCAATGCAGTATTTCCCTTGTTTCTATATCTGTGCAGCTTTTCCCTTGTTTCAATATCAGTGCAGCATTTCCCTTGTTTCTATAGCTGTGCAGCATTTTCCTTGTTTCTATATCTGTGCGGTATTTATCTTGTTTCTATATCTGTGCAGTATTTCTCTTGTTTCTGTATATGAGCAGTATTTCTCTTGTTTCTATATCTGTGCAGTATTTCCCTTGTTTCTATATCTGTGCAGTATTTACTGTTTCTATGTCTGTGAAGTATTTCCCTTGTTTCTATATCTGTGCAGTATTTCCCTTGTTTCTATATCTGTGCAGTATTTCTCTTGTTTCTATATCTGTGCAGTATTTACTGTTTCTATGTCTGTGCAGTATTTCTCTTGTTTCTATGTCTGTGAAGTATTTCCCTTGTTTCTATATCTGTGCAGTATTTACCGTTTCTATGTCTGTGAAGTATTTCCCTTGTTTCTATATCTGTGCAGTATTTCTCTTGTTTCTATGTCTGTGAAGTATTTCCCTTGTTTCTATATCTGT
The DNA here is from genome assembly GCF_036365525.1 of Heterodontus francisci. Lineage (NCBI taxonomy): Eukaryota > Metazoa > Chordata > Chondrichthyes > Heterodontiformes > Heterodontidae > Heterodontus > Heterodontus francisci. The sequence continues at coordinate 14,444,028 of NC_090395.1, forward strand.
GCAGTATTTCTCTTGTTTCTATATCTGTGCAGTATTTCCCTTGTTTCTATATCTGTGCAGTATTTCCCTTGTTTCTATATCTGTGCAGTATTTCCCTTGTTTCTATATCTGTGCGGTATTTACTGTTTCTATGTCTGTGAAGTATTTCCCTTGTTTCTATATCTGTGCAGTATTTCTCTTGTTTCTATATCTGTGCAGTATTTCCCTTGTTTCTATATCTGTGCAGTATTTACTGTTTCTATGTCTGTGAAGTATTTCCCTTGTTTCTATACCTGTGCCGTATTTCCCTTGTTTCTATATCTGTGCAGTATTTCCCTTGTTTCTATATCTGTGCAGTATTTCCCTTGTTTCTATACCTGTGCAGTATTTCCCTTGTTTCTATATCTGTGCAGTATTTCCCTTGTTTCTATACCTGTGCAGTATTTCCCTTGTTTCTATATCTGTGCAGTATTTCCCTTGTTTCTATACCTGTGCAGTATTTCCCTTGTTTCTATATCTGTGCAGTGTTTCCCTTGTTTCTATACCTGTGCAGTATTTCCCTTGTTTCTATATCTGTGCAGTATTTCACTTGTTTCTATACCTGTGTAGTATTTCCCTTGTTTCTATACCTGTGCAGTATATCCCTTGTTTCTATATCTGTGAAGTATTACCCTTGTTTCTATATCTATGCAGTATTTCCCTTGTTTCTATACCTGTGCAGTATTTCCCTTGTTTCTATCTCTGTGCAGTATTTCCCTTGTTTGTATATCTGTGCAGTATTCCATTGTTTCTAGATCTGCGCATTATTTCCCTTGTTTCTAGATCTGTGCAGTATTTCCCTTGTTTCGAGATATGTGCAGTATTTCCCTTGTTTCTATATCTGTGCAGTATTTCACCTGTTTCTAGATCTGTGCTGTATTTCCCTTGTTTCTATACCTGTGCAGTATTTCCCTTGTTTCTATATCTGTGAAGTATTTCCCTTGTTTCTATATCTGTGCAGTATTTCCCTTGTTTCTATATCTGTGTAGTATTTCCCTTGTTTCTATACCTGTGCAGTATTTCCCTTGTTTCCATACCTGTGCAGTATTTCCCTTGTTTCTATATCTGTGCAGTATTTCCCTCGTTTCTATATCTGTGCAGTATTTCCCTTGTTTCTATACCTGTGCCGTATTTCCCTTGTTTCTATAATTGTGCAGTATTTCCCTTGTTTCTATACCTGTGCAGTATTTCCCTTGTTTCTATATCTGTGCAGTATTTCCCTTGTTTCTAGATCTGTGCAGTATTTCCCTAGTTTCTAGCTCTGTGCAGTATTTCCCTTGTTTCTGGATCTGTGCAGTATTTCCGTTGTTTCTAGATATGTGCAGTATTTCCCTTGTTTCTAGATCTGTGCAGTAGTTCCCTTGTTTCGAGATCTGTGCAGTATTTCAATTGTTTCTATACCTGTGCAGTATTTCCATTGTGTCTATATCTGTGCAGTATTTCCCTTGTTTCTAGATCTGCGCAGTATTTCCCTTGTTTCCATACCTGTGCAGTATTTCCCATGTTTCTATACCTGTGCAGTATTTCCCTTGTTTCTATATCTGTGCAGTATTTCCCTTGTTTCTATTCCTGTGCAGTATTTCTCTTGTTTCTATATCTTTGCAATATTTCCCTTGTTTCCATATCTGTGCAGTATTTCCCTTGTTTCTAGATCTGTGCAGTATTTCCCTTGTTTCTACATCTATGCAGTATTTCCCTTGTTTCTATATCTATGCAGTATTTCCCTTGTTTCTATACCTGTGCAGTATTTCCCTTGTTTCTATATCTATGCAGTATTTCCGTTGTTTCTATATCTGTGCAGTATTTCCCTTGTTTCTATACCTGTGCAGTATTTCCCTTGTTTCTATATCTGTGCAGCATTACCCTTGTTTCTATATCTATGCAGTATTTCCCTTGTTTCTATACCTGTGCAGTATTTCCCTTGTTTCTATATCTGTGCAGTATTTCCCTTGTTTCTATATCTGTGCAGTATTTCCCTTGTTTCCATATCTGTGCAGTATTTCTATTGCTTCTATATCGGTGCAGTATTTCTCTTGTTTCAATATCTGTGCAGTATTTCCCTTGTTTCTATACCTGTGCAGTATTTCCCTTGTTTCTATACCATGCAGTATTTCCCATGTTTCTATGCCTGTGCAGTATTTCCCTTGTTTCTATATCTGTGCAGTATTTCCCTTGTTTCTATACGTGTGCAGTATTTCTCTTGTTTCTATATCAGTGCAATATTTCCCTTGTTTCTATATCTGTGCAGCATTTCCCTTGTTTCTATATCTGTGCAGTATTTCCATTGTTTCCATATCTGTGCAGTATTTCTCTTGCTTCTATCTCGGTGCAGTATTTCTCTTGTTTCAATATCTGTGCAGTATTTCCCTTGTTTCTATACCTGTGCAGTATTTCCCTTGTTTCTATACCATGCAGTATTTCCCATGTTTCTATACCTGTGCAGTATTTCCCTTGTTTCTATATCTGTGCAGTATTTCCCTTGTTTCTAGACCTGTGCAGTATTTCTCTTGTTTCTATATCAGTGCAATATTTCCCTTGTTTCTATATCTGTGCAGTATTTCCCTTGTTTCTATATCTGTGCAGTATTTCCCTTGTTTCTATATCTGTGCAGTATTTCCCTTGCTTCTAGTTCTGTGCAGTATTTCCCTTGTTTCTATACCTGTGCAGTATTTCCCTTGTTTCTATAACTATGCAGTATTTCCCTTGTTTCTAGATCTGTGCAGTATTTCCCTTGTTTCTGTACCTGTGCAGTATTTCCCTTGTTTCTATATCTGTGCAGTATTACCCTTGTTTCTATATCTATGCAGTATTTCCCTTGTTTCTATACCTGTGCAGTATTTCCCTTGTTTCTATATCTATGCAGTATTTCCCTTGTTTCTAGATCAGTGCAGTATTTCCCTTGTTTCTATATCTGTGCATTATTTCCCTTGTTTCTAGATCTGTACAGTATTTCCCTTGTTTCGAGATATGTGCAGTATTTCCCTTGTTTCTAGATCTGTGCAGTATTTCACCTGTTTCTAGATCTGTGCAGTATTTCCCTTGTTTCTTCATCTGTGCAGTATTTCCCTTGTTTCTATATCTGTGAAGTATTTCCCTTGTTTCTATATCTGTGCAGTATTTCCCTTGTTTCTATATCTGTGTAGTATTTCCCTTGTTTCTATACCTGTGCAGTATTTCCCTTGTTTCTATACATGTGCATTATTTCCCTTGTTTCTATACCTGTGCAGTATTTCCCTTGTTTCTATATCTGTGCAGTATTACTCTTGTTTCTATATCTCTGCATTATTTCCCTTGTTTCTATATCTGTGCAATATTTCCCTTGTTTCTAGATCTGTGCAGTATTTCCCTTGTTTCTAGATCTGTGCAGTATTTCCCTTGTTTCTAGAGCTGTGCAGTATTTCCCTTGTTTCTATATCTGTGCAGTATTTCCCTTGTTTCTAGATCTGTGCAGTATTTCCCTTGTTTCTGTATCCGTGCAGTATTTCCCTTGTTTCTATATCTGTGCAGTATTTCCCTTGTTTCCATATCTGTGCAGTATTTCCCTTGTTTTTAGATCTGTGCAGTATTTCGCTAGTTTCTATACCTGTGCAGTATTTCCCTTGTTTCTATACATTTGCAGTACTTCCCTTGTTTCTATACCTGTGCAGTATTTCCCTTGTTTCTATACCTGTGCAGTATTTCCCTTGTTTCTATATCTATGCAGTATTTCCGTTGTTTCTATATCTGTGCAGTATTTCCCTTGTTTCTATACCTGTGCAGTATTTCCCTTGTTTCTATATCTGTGCAGCATTACCCTTGTTTCTATATCTATGCAGTATTTCCCTTGTTTCTATACCTGTGCAGTATTTCCCTTGTTTCTATATCTGTGCAGTATTTCCCTTGTTTCTATATCTGTGCAGTATTTCCCTTGTTTCCATATCTGTGCAGTATTTCTATTGCTTCTATATCGGTGCAGTATTTCTCTTGTTTCAATATCTGTGCAGTATTTCCCTTGTTTCTATACCTGTGCAGTATTTCCCTTGTTTCTATACCATGCAGTATTTCCCATGTTTCTATGCCTGTGCAGTATTTCCCTTGTTTCTATATCTGTGCAGTATTTCCCTTGTTTCTATACGTGTGCAGTATTTCTCTTGTTTCTATATCAGTGCAATATTTCCCTTGTTTCTATATCTGTGCAGCATTTCCCTTGTTTCTATATCTGTGCAGTATTTCCATTGTTTCCATATCTGTGCAGTATTTCTCTTGCTTCTATCTCGGTGCAGTATTTCTCTTGTTTCAATATCTGTGCAGTATTTCCCTTGTTTCTATACCTGTGCAGTATTTCCCTTGTTTCTATACCATGCAGTATTTCCCATGTTTCTATACCTGTGCAGTATTTCCCTTGTTTCTATATCTGTGCAGTATTTCCCTTGTTTCTAGACCTGTGCAGTATTTCTCTTGTTTCTATATCAGTGCAATATTTCCCTTGTTTCTATATCTGTGCAGTATTTCCCTTGTTTCTATATCTGTGCAGTATTTCCCTTGTTTCTATATCTGTGCAGTATTTCCCTTGCTTCTAGTTCTGTGCAGTATTTCCCTTGTTTCTATACCTGTGCAGTATTTCCCTTGTTTCTATAACTATGCAGTATTTCCCTTGTTTCTAGATCTGTGCAGTATTTCCCTTGTTTCTGTACCTGTGCAGTATTTCCCTTGTTTCTATATCTGTGCAGTATTACCCTTGTTTCTATATCTATGCAGTATTTCCCTTGTTTCTATACCTGTGCAGTATTTCCCTTGTTTCTATATCTATGCAGTATTTCCCTTGTTTCTAGATCAGTGCAGTATTTCCCTTGTTTCTATATCTGTGCATTATTTCCCTTGTTTCTAGATCTGTACAGTATTTCCCTTGTTTCGAGATATGTGCAGTATTTCCCTTGTTTCTAGATCTGTGCAGTATTTCACCTGTTTCTAGATCTGTGCAGTATTTCCCTTGTTTCTTCATCTGTGCAGTATTTCCCTTGTTTCTATATCTGTGAAGTATTTCCCTTGTTTCTATATCTGTGCAGTATTTCCCTTGTTTCTATATCTGTGTAGTATTTCCCTTGTTTCTATACCTGTGCAGTATTTCCCTTGTTTCTATACATGTGCATTATTTCCCTTGTTTCTATACCTGTGCAGTATTTCCCTTGTTTCTATATCTGTGCAGTATTACTCTTGTTTCTATATCTCTGCATTATTTCCCTTGTTTCTATATCTGTGCAATATTTCCCTTGTTTCTAGATCTGTGCAGTATTTCCCTTGTTTCTAGATCTGTGCAGTATTTCCCTTGTTTCTAGATCTGTGCAGTATTTCCCTTGTTTCTATATCTGTGCAGTATTTCCCTTGTTTCTAGATCTGTGCAGTATTTCCCTTGTTTCTGTATCCGTGCAGTATTTCCCTTGTTTCTATATCTGTGCAGTATTTCCCTTGTTTCCATATCTGTGCAGTATTTCCCTTGTTTTTAGATCTGTGCAGTATTTCGCTAGTTTCTATACCTGTGCAGTATTTCCCTTGTTTCTATACATTTGCAGTACTTCCCTTGTTTCTATACCTGTGCAGTATTTCCCTTGTTTCTCTACCTGTGCAGTATTTCCCTTGTTTCTATATCTGTGCAGTATCTCCCTTGTTTCTATACCTGTGCAGTATTTCCCTTGTTTCTATGCCTGAGCAGTATTTCCTTTTCTATACCTGTGCAGTATTTCCCTTGTTTCTATATCTGTGCAGTATTTCCCTTGTTTCTATATCTGTGAAGTATTTCCCTTGTTTCTATATCTGTGCAGTATTTCCCTTGTTTATATATCTATGCAGTATTTCCCTTGTTTCTGTACCTGTGCAGTATTTCCCTTGGTTCTATATCTGTGCAGTATTTCCCTTGTTTCTATACCTGTGCAGTATTTCCCTTGTTTGTACACCTGTGCAGTATTTCCGTTGTTTCTATATGTGTGCAGTATTACCCTTGTTTCTATATCTGTGCAGTATTTCACTTGTTTCTATATCTGTGCAGTATTTCCCTTGTTCCTATACCTTTGCAGTATTTCACTTGTTTCTATACTTGTGCAGTATTTCCCTTGTTTCTATACCTGTGCAGTATTACCCTTGTTTCTATATCTATGCAGTATTTCCCTTGTTTCTATACCTGTGCAGTATTTCCCTTGTTTCTATCTCTGTGCAGTATTTCCCTTGTTTGTATATCTGTGCAGTATTCCATTGTTTCTAGATCTGCGCATTATTTCCCTTGTTTCTAGATCTGTGCAGTATTTCCCTTGTTTCGAGATATGTGCAGTATTTCCCTTGTTTCTATATCTGTGCAGTATTTCACCTGTTTCTAGATCTGTGCAGTATTTCCCTTGTTTCTGTACCTGTGCAGTATTTCCCTTGTTTCTATATCTGTGAAGTATTTCCCTTGTTTCTATATCTGTGCAGTATTTCCCTTGTTTCTATATCTGTGTAGTATTTCCCTTGTTTCTATACCTGTGCAGTATTTCCCTTGTTTCTATATCTGTGCAGTATTTCCCTTGTTTCTATACCTGTGCAGTATTTCCCTTGTTTCTATATCTGTGCAGCATTACCCTTGTTTCTATATCTATGCAGTATTTCCCTTGTTTCTATACCTGTGCAGTATTTCCCTTGTTTCTATATCTGTGCAGTATTTCCCTTGTTTCTATATCTGTGCAGTATTTCCCTTGTTTCCATATCTGTGCAGTATTTCTATTGCTTCTATATCGGTGCAGTATTTCTCTTGTTTCAATATCTGTGCAGTATTTCCCTTGTTTCTATACCTGTGCAGTATTTCCCTTGTTTCTATACCATGCAGTATTTCCCATGTTTCTATGCCTGTGCAGTATTTCCCTTGTTTCTATATCTGTGCAGTATTTCCCTTGTTTCTATACGTGTGCAGTATTTCTCTTGTTTCTATATCAGTGCAATATTTCCCTTGTTTCTATATCTGTGCAGCATTTCCCTTGTTTCTATATCTGTGCAGTATTTCCATTGTTTCCATATCTGTGCAGTATTTCTCTTGCTTCTATCTCGGTGCAGTATTTCTCTTGTTTCAATATCTGTGCAGTATTTCCCTTGTTTCTATACCTGTGCAGTATTTCCCTTGTTTCTATACCATGCAGTATTTCCCATGTTTCTATACCTGTGCAGTATTTCCCTTGTTTCTATATCTGTGCAGTATTTCCCTTGTTTCTAGACCTGTGCAGTATTTCTCTTGTTTCTATATCAGTGCAATATTTCCCTTGTTTCTATATCTGTGCAGTATTTCCCTTGTTTCTATATCTGTGCAGTATTTCCCTTGTTTCTATATCTGTGCAGTATTTCCCTTGCTTCTAGTTCTGTGCAGTATTTCCCTTGTTTCTATACCTGTGCAGTATTTCCCTTGTTTCTATAACTATGCAGTATTTCCCTTGTTTCTAGATCTGTGCAGTATTTCCCTTGTTTCTGTACCTGTGCAGTATTTCCCTTGTTTCTATATCTGTGCAGTATTACCCTTGTTTCTATATCTATGCAGTATTTCCCTTGTTTCTATACCTGTGCAGTATTTCCCTTGTTTCTATATCTATGCAGTATTTCCCTTGTTTCTAGATCAGTGCAGTATTTCCCTTGTTTCTATATCTGTGCATTATTTCCCTTGTTTCTAGATCTGTACAGTATTTCCCTTGTTTCGAGATATGTGCAGTATTTCCCTTGTTTCTAGATCTGTGCAGTATTTCACCTGTTTCTAGATCTGTGCAGTATTTCCCTTGTTTCTTCATCTGTGCAGTATTTCCCTTGTTTCTATATCTGTGAAGTATTTCCCTTGTTTCTATATCTGTGCAGTATTTCCCTTGTTTCTATATCTGTGTAGTATTTCCCTTGTTTCTATACCTGTGCAGTATTTCCCTTGTTTCTATACATGTGCATTATTTCCCTTGTTTCTATACCTGTGCAGTATTTCCCTTGTTTCTATATCTGTGCAGTATTACTCTTGTTTCTATATCTCTGCATTATTTCCCTTGTTTCTATATCTGTGCAATATTTCCCTTGTTTCTAGATCTGTGCAGTATTTCCCTTGTTTCTAGATCTGTGCAGTATTTCCCTTGTTTCTAGATCTGTGCAGTATTTCCCTTGTTTCTATATCTGTGCAGTATTTCCCTTGTTTCTAGATCTGTGCAGTATTTCCCTTGTTTCTGTATCCGTGCAGTATTTCCCTTGTTTCTATATCTGTGCAGTATTTCCCTTGTTTCCATATCTGTGCAGTATTTCCCTTGTTTTTAGATCTGTGCAGTATTTCGCTAGTTTCTATACCTGTGCAGTATTTCCCTTGTTTCTATACATTTGCAGTACTTCCCTTGTTTCTATACCTGTGCAGTATTTCCCTTGTTTCTCTACCTGTGCAGTATTTCCCTTGTTTCTATATCTGTGCAGTATCTCCCTTGTTTCTATACCTGTGCAGTATTTCCCTTGTTTCTATGCCTGAGCAGTATTTCCTTTTCTATACCTGTGCAGTATTTCCCTTGTTTCTATATCTGTGCAGTATTTCCCTTGTTTCTATATCTGTGAAGTATTTCCCTTGTTTCTATATCTGTGCAGTATTTCCCTTGTTTATATATCTATGCAGTATTTCCCTTGTTTCTGTACCTGTGCAGTATTTCCCTTGGTTCTATATCTGTGCAGTATTTCCCTTGTTTCTATACCTGTGCAGTATTTCCCTTGTTTGTACACCTGTGCAGTATTTCCGTTGTTTCTATATGTGTGCAGTATTACCCTTGTTTCTATATCTGTGCAGTATTTCACTTGTTTCTATATCTGTGCAGTATTTCCCTTGTTCCTATACCTTTGCAGTATTTCACTTGTTTCTATACTTGTGCAGTATTTCCCTTGTTTCTATACCTGTGCAGTATTACCCTTGTTTCTATATCTATGCAGTATTTCCCTTGTTTCTATACCTGTGCAGTATTTCCCTTGTTTCTATCTCTGTGCAGTATTTCCCTTGTTTGTATATCTGTGCAGTATTCCATTGTTTCTAGATCTGCGCATTATTTCCCTTGTTTCTAGATCTGTGCAGTATTTCCCTTGTTTCGAGATATGTGCAGTATTTCCCTTGTTTCTATATCTGTGCAGTATTTCACCTGTTTCTAGATCTGTGCAGTATTTCCCTTGTTTCTGTACCTGTGCAGTATTTCCCTTGTTTCTATATCTGTGAAGTATTTCCCTTGTTTCTATATCTGTGCAGTATTTCCCTTGTTTCTATATCTGTGTAGTATTTCCCTTGTTTCTATACCTGTGCAGTATTTCCCTTGTTTCTATACATGTGCAGTATTTCCCTTGTTTCTATATCTGTGCAGTATTTCCCTTGTTTCTATATCTGCGCAGTATTTCCCTTGTTCCCATACATGTGCAGTATTTCCCTTGTTTCTATATCTGTGCAGTATTTCCCTTGTTTCTATATCTGTGCAGTATTTCCCTTGTTTCTATATCTGCGCAGTATTTCCCTTGTTTCTATACCTGTGCAGTATTTCCCTTGTTTCTATATCTATGCCATATTTCCCTTGTTTCTAGATCTGTGCATTATTTCCCTTGTTTCTAGATCTGTGCAGTAGTTCCCTTGTTTCTATATCTGTGCAGTATTTCCCTTGTTTCTAGATATGTGCAGTATTTCCCTTGTTTCCATATCTGTGAAGTATTTCCCTTCTTTCTATATCTGTGCAGTATTTCCCTTGTTTCTATATCTGTGTAGTATTTCCCTTGTTTCTATACCTGTGCAGTATTTCCCTTGTTTCTATACATGTGCAGTATTTCCTTTGTTTCTATATCTGTGCAGTATTTGACTTGTTTCTATATCTGTGCAGTATTTCTCTTGTTTCTATATCTCTGCAGTATTTCCCTTGTTTCTATATTTGTGCAGTATTTCCCTTGTTTCGATATCTGTGCAGTATTTCCCTTGTTTCTATATCTGCGCAGTATTTCCCTTGTTTCTATACCTGTGCAGTATTTCCCTTGTTTCTATATCTATGCAGTATTTCCCTTGTTTCTAGATCTATGCAGTATTTCCCTTGTTTCTATATCTGTGCAGTATTTCCCTTGTTTCTAGATCTGTGCATTATTTCCCTTGTTTCTAGATCTGTACAGTATTTCCCTTGTTTCGAGATATGTGCAGTATTTCCCTTGTTTCCATATCTGTGAAGTATTTCCCTTCTTTCTATATCTGTGCAGTATTTCCCTTGTTTCTATATCTGTGTAGTATTTCCCTTGTTTCTATACCTGTGCAGTATTTCCCTTGTTTCTATAGATGTGCAGTATTTCCTTTGTTTCTATATCTGTGCAGTATTTGACTTGTTTCTATATCTGCGCAGTATTTCTCTTGTTTCTATATCTCTGCAGTATTTCCCTTGTTTCTATATTTGTGCAATATTTCCCTTGTTTCTATGTCTGTGCAGTATTTCCCTTGTTTCTAGATCTGTGCAGTATTTCCCTTGTTTCTATACCCGTGCAGTATTTCCCTAGTTTCTATATCTGTGCAGTATTTCCCTTGTTTCTATATCTGTGCAGTATTTCCCTTGTTTCTATATCAGTGCAGTATTTCCCTTGTTTCTATATCTGTGCAGTAAATCCCTTGTTTCTATTCCTGTGCAGTATTTCCCTTGTTTCTATATCTGTGCAGTATTTCCCTTGTTTCTATATCTGACAGTATTTCCCTTTTTTCTATATCTGTGCCGTATTTCCCTTGTTTCTATACCTGTGCAGTATTTCCCTTGTTTCCATACATGTGCAGTATTTCCCTTGTTCTATACCTGTGCAGTGCTTCCCTTGTTTCCATCATTGTGCAGTATTTCCCTTGTTTCTATACCTGTGCAGGTTTTCCCTTGTGTCTATATCTGTGCAGTATTTCCCTTGTTTCTATATCTGTGCAGTATTTCTCTTGTTTCTATATCTCTGCAGTATTTCCCTTGTTTCTATATCTGACAGTATTTCCCTTTTTTCTATATCTGTGCAGTATTTCCCTTGTTTCTATACCTGTGCAGTATTTCCCTTGTTTCCATACCTGTGCAGTATTTCCCTTGTTCTATACCTGTGCAGTGCTTCCCTTGTTTCTATAATTGTGCAGTATTTCCCTTGTTTCTATATCTGTGCAGTATTTCTCTTGTTTCTATATCTCTGCAGTATTTCCCTTGTTTCTATATCTGTGCAGTATTTCCCTTGTTTCTAGATCTGTGCAGTATTTCCCTTGTTTCTAGGTCTGTGCAGTATGTCCCTTGTTTCTAGATCTGTGCAGTATTTCCCTTGTTTCCATATCTATGCATTATTTCGCTTCTTTCTATACCTGTGCAGTATTTCCCTTGTTTCTATATCTGTGCAGTATTTCCCTTGTTTCTATACCTGTGCAGTATTTCCCTTGTTTCTATGCCTGAGCAGTATTTCCTTTTCTATACCTGTGCAGTATTTCTCTTGTTTCTATATCTGTGCAGTATTACCCTTGTTTCTATATCTGTGCAGTATTTCCCTTGTTTCTATACCTGTGCAGTATTTCCCTTGTTTCTATATCTGTGTAGTATTTCCCTTGTTTCTATACCTGTGCAGTATTTCCCTTGTTTCTATATCTGTGCAGTATTTCCCTTGTTTCTATACATCTGCAGCATTTTTGTTGTTTCTATATCTGTGCAGTATTTCCCTTGTTTCTATACCTGTGCAGTATTTCCCTTGTTTCTATATCTATGCAGTATTTCCCTTGTTTCTATATCTGTGCAGTATTTCCCTTGTTTCTATATCTGTGCAGTATTTCCCTTGTTTCTATATCTGTGCACTATTTCCCTTGTTTCTATATCTGTGCAGTATTTCCCTTGTTTCTATACCTGTGCAGTATTTCCCTTGTTTCTATATCTGTGCAGTATTTCCCTTGTTTCTTTACCTGTGCAGTATTTCTCTTGTTTCTATATCTGTGCAGTATTTCCCTTGTTTCTATATCTGTGCAGTATTTCCCTTGTTTCTATATCTGTGCAGTATTTCCCTTGTTTCTATACCTGTGCAGTATTTCCCTTGCTTCTATATCTATGCAGTATTTCCCTTGTTTCTAGATCAGTGCAGTATTTCCCTTGTTTCTATATCTGTGCATTATTTCCCTTGTTTCTAGATCTGTACAGTATTTCCCTTGTTTCGAGACCTGTGCAGTATTTCACCTGTTTCTAGATCTGTGCAGTATTTCCCTTGTTTCTTGATCTGTGCAGTATTTCCCTTGTTTCTATATCTGTGAAGTATTTCCCTTGTTTCTATATCTGTGCAGTATTTCCCTTGTTTCTATATCTGTGCAGTATTTCCCTTGTTTCTATACCTGTGCAGTATTTCCCTTGTTTCTATACATGTGCAGTATTTCCCTTGTTTCTATACCTGTGCAGTATTTCCCTTGTTTCTATATCTGTGCAGTATTACTCTTGTTTCTATATCTCTGCATTATTTCCCTTGTTTCTATATCTGTGCAATATTTCCCTTGTTTCTAGATCTGTGCAGTATTTCCCTTGTTTCTAGATCTGTGCAGTATTTCCCTTGTTTCTAGATCTGTGCAGTATTTCCCTTGTTTCTGGATCTGTGCAGTATTTCCCTTGTTTCTAGATCTGTGCAGTATTTCCCTTGTTTCTGTATCCGTGCAGTATTTCCCTTGTTTCTATATCTGTGCAGTATTTCCCTTGTTTCCATATCTGTGCAGTATTTCCCTTGTTTTTAGATCTGTGCAGTATTTCGCTAGTTTCTATACCTGTGCAGTATTTCCCTTGTTTCTATACCTTTGCAGTACTTCCCTTGTTTCTATATCTGTGCAGTATTTCCCTTGTTTCTCTACCTGTGCAGTATTTCCCTTGTTTCCATATCTGTGCAGTATCTCCCTTGTTTCTATACCTGTGCAGTATTTCCCTTGTTTCTATGCCTGAGCAGTATTTCCTTTTCTATACCTGTGCAGTATTTCCCTTGTTTCTATATCTGTGCAGTATTTCCCTTGTTTCTATATCTGTGCAGTATTTCCCTTGTTTCTATATCTGTGCAGTATTTCCCTTGTTTCTATATCTATGCAGTATTTCCCTTGTTTCTGTACCTGTGCAGTATTTCCCTTGGTTCTATATCTGTGCAGTATTTCCCTTGTTTCTATACCTGTGCAGTATTTCCCTTGTTTGTACACCTGTGCAGTATTTCCCTTGTTTCCATATGTGTGCAGTATTACCCTTGTTTCTATATCTGTGCTGTATTTCCCTTGTTTCTATATCTGTGCAGTATTTCACTTGTTTCTATATCTGTGCAGTTTTTCCCTTGTTCCTATACCTTTGCAGTATTTCACTTGTTTCTATACCTGTGCAGTATTTCCCTTGTTTCTATACCTGTGCAGTATTACCCTTGTTTCTATATCTATGCAGTATTTCCCTTGTTTCTATACCTGTGCAGTATTTCCCTTGTTTCTATCTCTGTGCAGTATTTCCCTTGTTTGTATATCTGTGCAGTATTCCATTGTTTCTAGATCTGCGCATTATTTCCCTTGTTTCTAGATCTGTGCAGTATTTCCCTTGTTTCTAGATCTGTGCAGTATTTCCCTTGTCTCGAGATATGTGCAGTATTTCCCTTGTTTCTATATCTGTGAAGTATTTCCCTTGTTTCTATATCTGTGCAGTATTTCCCTTGTTTCTATATCTGTGTAGTATTTCCCTTGTTTCTATACCTGTGCAGTATTTCCCTTGTTTCTATACATGTGCAGTATTTCCCTTGTTTCTATACCTGTGCAGTATTTCCCTTGTTTCTATATCTGCGCAGTATTTCCCTTTTTTCCATACATGTGCAGTATTTCCCTTGTTTCTATATCTGTGCAGTATTTCCCTTGTTTCTATATCTGTGCAGTATTTCCCTTGTTTCTATATCTGCGCAGTATTTCCCTTGTTTCTATACCTGTGCAGTATTTCCCTTGTTTCTATATCTATGCAGTATTTCCCTTGTTTCTAGATCTGTGCAGTATTTCCCTTGTTTCTATATCTGTGCAGTATTTCCCTTGTTTCTAGATCTGTGCATTATTTCCCTTGTTTCTAGATCTGTACAGTATTTCCCTTGTTTCGAGATATGTGCAGTCTTTCCCTTGTTTCTATATCTGTGCAGTATTTCACCTGTTTCTAGATCTGTGCAGTATTTCCCTTGTTTCTAGATCTCTGCAGTATTTCCCTTGTTTCCATATCTGTGAAGTATTTCCCTTCTTTCTATATCTGTGCAGTATTTCCCTTGTTTCTATATCTGTGTAGTATTTCCCTTGTTTCTATACCTGTGCAGTATTTCCCTTTTTTCTATACATGTGCAGTATTTCCTTTGTTTCTATATCTGTGCAGTATTTGACTTGTTTCTATATCTGTGCAGTATTTCTCTTGTTTCTATATCTCTGCAGTATTTCCCTTGTTTCTATGTTTGTGCAATATTTCCCTTGTTTCTATGTCTGTGCAATATTTCCCTTGTTTCTAGATCTGTGCAGTATTTCCCTTGTTTCTATACCCGTGCAGTATTTCCCTAGTTTCTATATCTGTGCAGTATTTCCCTTGTTTCTATATCTGTGCAGTATTTCCCTTGTTTCTAGATCTGTGCAGTATTTCCCTTGTTTTTAGATCTGTGCAGTATTTCCCTTGTTTCTATATCTGTGCAGTATTTCCCTTGTTTCTATATCTGTGCAGTATTTCCCTTGTTTCTATATCTGTGCAGTAAATCCCTTGTTTCTATTCCTGTGCAGCATTTCCCTTGTTTCTATATCTGTGCAGTATTTCCCTTGTTTCTATATCTGACAGTATTTCCCTTTTTTCTATATCTGTGCAGTATTTCCCTGGTTTCTATACCGGTGCAGTATTTCCCTTGTTTCCATACCTGTGCAGTATTTCCCTTGTTCTATACCTGTGCAGTGCTTCCCTTGTTTCTATAATTGTGCAGTATTTCCCTTGTTTCTATACCTGTGCAGTATTTCCCTTGTGTCTATATCTGTGCAGTATTTCCCTTGTTTCTATATCTGTGCAGTATTTCCCTTGTTTCTATATCTGACAGTATTTCCCTTTTTTCTATATCTGTGCAGTATTTCCCTGGTTTCTATACCGGTGCAGTATTTCCCTTATTTCCATACCTGTGCAGTATTTCCCTTGTTCTATACCTGTGCAGTGCTTCCCTTGTTTCCATAATTGTGCAGTATTTCCCTTGTTTCTATACCTGTGCAGTATTTCCCTTGTGTCTATATCTGTGCAGTATTTCCCTTGTTTCCAGATCTGTGCAGTATTTCCCTTGTTTCTATTTCTGTGCAGTATTTCTCTTGTTTCTATATCTCTGCAGTATTTCCCTTGTTTCTATATCTGTGCAGTATTTCCATTGTTTCAATATCTGTGCAGTATTTCCCTTGTTTCTAGATCTGTGCAGTATTTCCCTTGTTTCTATATCTGTGCAGTATTTCCCTTGTTTCTATATCTGTGCAGTATTTCCCTTGTTTCTAGATCTGTGCAGTATTTCCCTTGTTTCTAGGTCTGTGCAGTATGTCCCTTGTTTCTAGATCTGTGCAGAATTTCCCTTGTTTCCATATCTATGCAGTATTTCGCTTCTTTCTATACCTGTGCAGTATTTCCCTTGTTTCTATATCTGTGCAGTATTTCCCTTGTTTCTATACCTGTGCAGTATTTCCCTTGTTTCTATGCCTGAGCAGTATTTCCTTTTCTATACCTGTGAAGTATTTCTCTTGTTTCTATATCTGTGCAGTATTTCCCTTGTTTCTATATCTGTGCAGTATTTCCCTTGTTTCTATACCTGTGCAGTATTTCCCTTGTTTCTATATCTGTGTAGTATTTCCCTTGTTTCTATACCTGTGCAGTATTTCCCTTGTTTCTATATCTGTGCAGTATTTCCCTTGTTTCTATACATCTGCAGCATTTTTATTGTTTCTATATCTGTGCAGTATTTCCCTTGTTTCTATACCTGTGCAGTATTTCCCTTGTTTCTATATCTGTGCAGATATTCCCCTTGTTTCTATATCTGTGCAGTATTTCCCTTGTTTCTATATCTGTGCAGTATTTCCCTTGTTTCTATATCTGTGCACTATTTCCCTTGTTTCTATATCTGTGCAGTATTTCCCTTGTTTCTATACCTGTGCAGTATTTCCCTTGTTTCCATATCTGTGCAGTATTTCCCTTGTTTCTTTACCTGTGCAGTATTTCTCTTGTTTCTATATCTGTGCAGTATTTCCCTTGTTTCTATATCTGTGCAGTATTTCCCTTGTTTCTATATCTGTGCTGTATTTCCCTTGTTTCTATATCTGTGCAGTATTTACCTTGTTTCTATATCTGTGCAGTATTTCCCTTGTTTCTATATCTGACAGTATTTCCCTTGTTTCTATATCTGTGCAGTATTTCCCTTGTTTCTATACCTGTGCAGTATTTCCCTTGTTTCCACACCTGTGCAGTATTTCCCTTGTTCTATACCTGTGCAGTATTTCCCTTGTTTCTATAATTGTGCAGTATTTCCCTTGTTTCTATCCCTGTGCAGTATTTCCCTTGTTTCTATATCTGTGCAGTATTTCCCTTGTTTCTAGATCTGTGCAGTATTTCGCTTGTTTCTATACCTGTGCAGTATTTCCCTTGTGTCTATATCTCTGCAGTATTTCCCTTGTTTCTATATCTGTGCAGTATTTCCCTTGTTTCAATATCTGTGCAGTATTTCCCTTGTTTCTAGATCTGTGCAGTATTTCCCTTGTTTCTATATCTGTGCAGTATTTCCCTTGTTTCTATATCTGTGCAGTATTTCCCTTGTTTCTAGATCTGTGCAGTATTTCCCTTGTTTCTAGGTCTGTGCAGTATTTCCCTTGTCTCGAGATATGTGCAGTATTTCCCTTGTTTCTATATCTGTGAAGTATTTCCCTTGTTTCTATATCTGTGCAGTATTTCCCTTGTTTCTATATCTGTGTAGTATTTCCCTTGTTTCTATACCTGTGCAGTATTTCCCTTGTTTCTATACATGTGCAGTATTTCCCTTGTTTCTATACCTGTGCAGTATTTCCCTTGTTTCTATATCTGCGCAGTATTTCCCTTTTTTCCATACATGTGCAGTATTTCCCTTGTTTCTATATCTGTGCAGTATTTCCCTTGTTTCTATATCTGTGCAGTATTTCCCTTGTTTCTATATCTGCGCAGTATTTCCCTTGTTTCTATACCTGTGCAGTATTTCCCTTGTTTCTATATCTATGCAGTATTTCCCTTGTTTCTAGATCTGTGCAGTATTTCCCTTGTTTCTATATCTGTGCAGTATTTCCCTTGTTTCTAGATCTGTGCATTATTTCCCTTGTTTCTAGATCTGTACAGTATTTCCCTTGTTTCGAGATATGTGCAGTCTTTCCCTTGTTTCTATATCTGTGCAGTATTTCACCTGTTTCTAGATCTGTGCAGTATTTCCCTTGTTTCTAGATCTCTGCAGTATTTCCCTTGTTTCCATATCTGTGAAGTATTTCCCTTCTTTCTATATCTGTGCAGTATTTCCCTTGTTTCTATATCTGTGTAGTATTTCCCTTGTTTCTATACCTGTGCAGTATTTCCCTTGTTTCTATACATGTGCAGTATTTCCTTTGTTTCTATATCTGTGCAGTATTTGACTTGTTTCTATATCTGTGCAGTATTTCTCTTGTTTCTATATCTCTGCAGTATTTCCCTTGTTTCTATGTTTGTGCAATATTTCCCTTGTTTCTATGTCTGTGCAATATTTCCCTTGTTTCTAGATCTGTGCAGTATTTCCCTTGTTTCTATACCCGTGCAGTATTTCCCTAGTTTCTATATCTGTGCAGTATTTCCCTTGTTTCTATATCTGTGCAGTATTTCCCTTGTTTCTAGATCTGTGCAGTATTTCCCTTGTTTTTAGATCTGTGCAGTATTTCCCTTGTTTCTATATCTGTGCAGTATTTCCCTTGTTTCTATATCTGTGCAGTATTTCCCTTGTTTCTATATCTGTGCAGTAAATCCCTTGTTTCTATTCCTGTGCAGCATTTCCCTTGTTTCTATATCTGTGCAGTATTTCCCTTGTTTCTATATCTGACAGTATTTCCCTTTTTTCTATATCTGTGCAGTATTTCCCTGGTTTCTATACCGGTGCAGTATTTCCCTTGTTTCCATACCTGTGCAGTATTTCCCTTGTTCTATACCTGTGCAGTGCTTCCCTTGTTTCTATAATTGTGCAGTATTTCCCTTGTTTCTATACCTGTGCAGTATTTCCCTTGTGTCTATATCTGTGCAGTATTTCCCTTGTTTCTATATCTGTGCAGTATTTCCCTTGTTTCTATATCTGACAGTATTTCCCTTTTTTCTATATCTGTGCAGTATTTCCCTGGTTTCTATACCGGTGCAGTATTTCCCTTATTTCCATACCTGTGCAGTATTTCCCTTGTTCTATACCTGTGCAGTGCTTCCCTTGTTTCCATAATTGTGCAGTATTTCCCTTGTTTCTATACCTGTGCAGTATTTCCCTTGTGTCTATACCGGTGCAGTATTTCCCTTGTTTCCATACCTGTGCAGTATTTCCCTTGTTCTATACCTGTGCAGTGCTTCCCTTGTTTCTATAATTGTGCAGTATTTCCCTTGTTTCTATACCTGTGCAGTATTTCCCTTGTGTCTATATCTGTGCAGTATTTCCCTTGTTTCTATATCTGTGCAGTATTTCCCTTGTTTCTATATCTGACAGTATTTCCCTTTTTTCTATATCTGTGCAGTATTTCCCTGGTTTCTATACCGGTGCAGTATTTCCCTTATTTCCATACCTGTGCAGTATTTCCCTTGTTCTATACCTGTGCAGTGCTTCCCTTGTTTCCATAATTGTGCAGTATTTCCCTTGTTTCTATACCTGTGCAGTATTTCCCTTGTGTCTATATCTGTGCAGTATTTCCCTTGTTTCCAGATCTGTGCAGTATTTCCCTTGTTTCTATTTCTGTGCAGTATTTCTCTTGTTTCTATATCTCTGCAGTATTTCCCTTGTTTCTATATCTGTGCAGTATTTCCATTGTTTCAATATCTGTGCAGTATTTCCCTTGTTTCTAGATCTGTGCAGTATTTCCCTTGTTTCTATATCTGTGCAGTATTTCCCTTGTTTCTATATCTGTGCAGTATTTCCCTTGTTTCTAGATCTGTGCAGTATTTCCCTTGTTTCTAGGTCTGTGCAGTATGTCCCTTGTTTCTAGATCTGTGCAGAATTTCCCTTGTTTCCATATCTATGCAGTATTTCGCTTCTTTCTATACCTGTGCAGTATTTCCCTTGTTTCTATATCTGTGCAGTATTTCCCTTGTTTCTATACCTGTGCAGTATTTCCCTTGTTTCTATAATTGTGCAGTATTTCCCTTGTTTCTATCCCTGTGCAGTATTTCCCTTGTTTCTATATCTGTGCAGTATTTCCCTTGTTTCTAGATCTGTGCAGTATTTCGCTTGTTTCTCTACCTGTGCAGTATTTCTCTTGTTTCTATATCTCTGCAGTATTTCCCTTGTTTCAATATCTGTGCAGTATTTCCCTTGTTTCTAGATCTGTGCAGTATTTCCCTTGTTTCTATATCTGTGCAGTATTTCCCTTGTTTCTATATCTGTGCAGTATTTCCCTTGTTTCTATATCTGTGCACTATTTCCCTTGTTTCTATATCTGTGCAGTATTTCCCTTGTTTCTATACCTGTGCAGTATTTCCCTTGTTTCTATATCTGTGCAGTATTTCCCTTGTTTCTATATCTGTGCACTATTTCCCTTGTTTCTATATCTGTGCAGTATTTCCCTTGTTTCTATATCTGTGCAGTATTTCCCTTGTTTCTATATCTGTGCAGTAAATCCCTTGTTTCTATTCCTGTGCAGTATTTCCCTTGTTTCTATATCTGTGCAGTATTTCCCTTGTTTCTATATCTGACAGTATTTCCCTTTTTTCTATATCTGTGCAGTATTTCCCTTGTTTCTATACCTGTGCAGTATTTCCCTTGTTTCCATACCTGTGCAGTATTTCCCTTGTTCTATACCTGTGCAGTGCTTCCCTTGTTTCTATAATTGTGCAGTATTTCCCTTGTTTCTATACCTGTGCAGTATTTCCCTTGTGTCTATATCTGTGCAGTATTTCCCTTGTTTCCAGATCTGTGCAGTATTTCCCTTCTTTCTATATCTGTGCAGTATTTCTCTTGTTTCTATATCTCTGCAGTATTACCCTTGTTTCTATATCTGTGCAGTATTTCCCTTGTTTCAATATCTGTGCAGTATTTCCCTTGTTTCTAGATCTGTGCAGTATTTCCCTTGTTTCTATATCTGTGCAGTATTTCCCTTGTTTCTATATCTGTGCAGTATTTCCCTTGTTTCTAGATCTGTGCAGTATTTCCCTTGTTTCTAGGTCTGTGCAGTATGTCCCTTGTTTCTAGATCTGTGCAGTATTTCCCTTGTTTCCATATCTATGCAGTATTTCGCTTCTTTCTATACCTGTGCAGTATTTCCCTTTTTTCTATATCTGTGCAGTATTTCCCTTGTTTCTATACCTGTGCAGTATTTCCCTTGTTTCTATGCCTGAGCAGTATTTCCTTTTCTATACCTGTGCAGTATTTCTCTTGTTTCTATATCTGTGCAGTATTTCCCTTGTTTCTATATCTGTGCAGTATTTCCCTTGTTTCTATATCTGTGCAGTATTTCCCTTGTTTCTATATCTGTGCACTATTTCCCTTGTTTCTATATCTGTGCAGTATTTCCCTTGTTTCTATACCTGTGCAGTATTTCCCTTGTTTCTATATCTGTGCAGTATTTCCCTTGTTTCTTTACCTGTGCAGTATTTCCCTTGTTTCTATATCTGTGCAGTATTTCCCTTGTTTCTATATCTGTGCAGTATTTCCCTTGTTTCTATATCTGTGCAGTAAATCCCTTGTTTCTATTCCTGTGCAGTATTTCCCTTGTTTCTATATCTGTGCAGTATTTCCCTTGTTTCTATATCTGACAGTATTTCCCTTTTTTCTATATCTGTGCAGTATTTCCCTTGTTTCTATACCTGTGCAGTATTTCCCTTGTTTCCATACCTGTGCAGTATTTCCCTTGTTCTATACCTGTGCAGTGCTTCCCTTGTTTCTATAATTGTCCAGTATTTCCCTTGTTTCTATACCTGTGCAGTATTTCCCTTGTGTCTATATCTGTGCAGTATTTCCCTTGTTTCCAGATCTGTGCAGTATTTCCCTTCTTTCTATATCTGTGCAGTATTTCTCTTGTTTCTATATCTCTGCAGTATTACCCTTGTTTCTATATCTGTGCAGTATTTCCCTTGTTTCAATATCTGTGCAGTATTTCCCTTGTTTCTAGATCTGTGCAGTATTTCCCTTGTTTCTATATCTGTGCAGTATTTCCCTTGTTTCTATATCTGTGCAGTATTTCCCTTGTTTCTAGATCTGTGCAGTATTTCCCTTGTTTCTAGGTCTGTGCAGTATGTCCCTTGTTTCTAGATCTGTGCAGTATTTCCCTTGTTTCCATATCTATGCAGTATTTCGCTTCTTTCTATACCTGTGCAGTATTTCCCTTTTTTCGATATCTGTGCAGTATTTCCCTTGTTTCTATACCTGTGCAGTATTTCCCTTGTTTCTATGCCTGAGCAGTATTTCCTTTTCTATACCTGTGCAGTATTTCTCTTGTTTCTATATCTGTGCAGTATTTCCCTTGTTTCTATATCTGTGCAGTATTCCCCTTGTTTCTATACCTGTGCAGTATTTCCCTTGTTTCTATATCTGTGTAGTATTTCCCTTGTTTCTATACCTGTGCAGTATTTCCCTTGTTTCTATATCTGTGCAGTATTTCCCTTGTTTCTATACATCTGCAGCATTTTTATTGTTTCTATATCTGTGCAGTATTTCCCTTGTTTCTATACCTGTGCAGTATTTCCCTTGTTTCTATATCTGTGCAGTATTTCCCTTGTTTCTATATCTGTGCAGTATTTCCCTTGTTTCTTTATCTGTGCAGTATTTCCCTTGTTTCTATATCTGTGCAGTATTTCCCTTGTTTCTATACCTGTGCTGTATTTCCCTTGTTTGTACACCTGTGCAGTATTTCCCTTGTTTCTATATGTGTGCAGTATTACCCTTGTTTCTATATCTGTGCTGTATTTCCCTTGTTTCTATATCTGTGCAGTATTTCCCTTGTTTCTATATCTGTGCAGTATTTCGCTTGTTCCTATACCTTTGCAGTATTTCCCTTGTTTCTCTACCTGTGCAGTATTTCCTTTTCTATACCTGTGCAGTATTTCCCTTGTTTCTATATCTGTGCAGTATTTCCCTTGTTTCTATACCTGTGCAGTATTTCCCTTGTTTCTATATCTGTGCAGTATTTCCCTTGTTTCTATACCTGTGCATTATTTCCCTTGTTTCTATATCTGTGCAGTATTTCTCTTGTTTCTATATCTGACAGTATTTCCCTTGTTTCTATATCTGTGCAGTATTTCCCTTGTTTCTGTACATGTGCAGTATTTCCCTTGTTTCCATACCTGTGCAGTATTTCCCTTGTTCTATACCTGTGCAGTGTTTCCCTTGTTTCTATAATTGTGCAGTATTTCCCTTGTTTCTATACCTGTGCAGTATTTCCCTTGTTTCTATATCTGTGCAGTATTTCCCTTGTTTCTAGATCTGTGCAGTATTTCCCTTGTTTCTATATCAGTGCAGTATTTCCCTTGTTTCTAGATCTGTGCAGTATTTCCCTTGTTTCTAGGTCTGTGCAGTATTTCCCTTGTTTCTATATCTGTGCAGTATTTCCCTTGTTTCTATATCTGTGTAGTATTTCGCTTGTTTCTATACCTGTGCAGTATTTCCCTTGTTTCTATACCTGTGCAGTATTTCCCTTGTTTCTATATCTATGCATTATTTCCCTTGTTTCTATACCTGTGCAGTATTTCCCTTGTTTCTATATCTGTGCAGTATTTCCCTTGTTTCTATACCTGTGCAGTATTTCCCTTGTTTCTATGCCTGAGCAGTATTTCCTTTTATGTACCTGTGCAGTATTTGCCTTGTTTCTATATCTGTGCAGTATTTCCCTTGTTTCTATACCTGTGCAGTATTTCCCTTGTTTCTATATCTGTGCAGTATTTCCCTTGTTTCTATATCTGTGCAGTATTTCCCTTGTTTCTATACCTGTGCAGTATTTCCCTTGTTTCTATATCTGTGCAGTATTTCCCTTGTTTCTATACCTGTGCAGTATTTCCCTTGTTTCTATACCTGTGCAGTATTTCCCTTGTTTCTATATCTGTGCAGTATTTCCCTTGTTTCTATATCTGACAGTATTTCCCTTGTTTCTATACCTGTGCAGTATTTCTGTTGTTTCTATATCTCTGCAGTATTTCCCTTGTTTCTATATCTGTGCAGTATTTCCCTTGTTTCAATATCTGTGCAGTATTTCCCTTGTTTCTAGATCTGTGCAGTATTTCCCTTGTTTCTATATCTGTGCAGTATTTCCCTTGTTTCTATATCTGACAGTATTTCCCTTGTTTCTATATCTGTGCAGTATTTCCCTTGTTTCTATACATGTGCAGTATTTCCCTTGTTTCCATACCTGTGCAGTATTTCCCTTGTTCTATACCTGTGCAGTGTTTCCCTTGTTTCTATAATTGTGCAGTATTTCCCTTGTTTCTATACCTGTGCAGTATTTCCCTTGTTTCTATATCTGTGCAGTATTTCCCTTGTTTCTAGATCTGTGCAGTATTTCCCTTGTTTCTATATCAGTGCAGTATTTCCCTTGTTTCTAGATCTGTGCAGTATTTCCCTTGTTTCTAGGTCTGTGCAGTATTTCCCTTGTTTCTAGATCTGTGCAGTATTTCCCTTGTTTCTATATCTGTGTAGTATTTCGCTTGTTTCTATACCTGTGCAGTATTTCCCTTGTTTCTATACCTGTGCAGTATTTCCCTTGTTTCTATATCTGTGCATTATTTCCCTTGTTTCTATACCTGTGCAGTATTTCCCTTGTTTCTATATCTGTGCAGTATTTCCCTTGTTTCTATACCTGTGCAGTATTTCCCTTGTTTCTATGCATGAGCAGTATTTCTTTTTATGTACCTGTGCAGTATTTGCCTTGTTTCTATATCTGTGCAGTATTTCCCTTGTTTCTATACCTGTGCAGTATTTCCCTTGTTTCTATATCTGTGCAGTATTTCCCTTGTTTCTATATCTGTGCAGTATTTCCCTTGTTTCTATACCTGTGCAGTATTTCCCTTGTTTCTATATCTGTGCAGTATTTCCCTTGTTTCCATATCTGTGCATTATTTCCCTTGTTTCTATACCTGTGCAGTATTTCCCTTGTTTCTATATCTGTGCAGTATTTCCCTTGTTTCTATACCTGTGCAGTATTTCCCTTGTTTCTATGCCTGAGCAGTATTTCCTTTTATGTACCTGTGCAGTATTTGCCTTGTTTCTATATCTGTGCAGTATTTCCCTTGTTTCTAGATCTGTGCAGTATTTCCCTTGTTTCTATATCAGTGCAGTATTTCCCTTGTTTCTAGATCTGTGCAGTATTTCCCTTGTTTCTAGGTCTGTGCAGTATTTCCCTTGTTTCTAGATCTGTGCAGTATTTCCCTTGTTTCTATATCTGTGTAGTATTTCGCTTGTTTCTATACCTGTGCAGTATTTCCCTTGTTTCTATACCTGTGCAGTATTTCCCTTGTTTCTATATCTATGCATTATTTCCCTTGTTTCTATACCTGTGCAGTATTTCCCTTGTTTCTATATCTGTGCAGTATTTCCCTTGTTTCTATACCTGTGCAGTATTTCCCTTGTTTCTATGCCTGAGCAGTATTTCCTTTTATGTACCTGTGCAGTATTTGCCTTGTTTCTATATCTGTGCAGTATTTCCCTTGTTTCTATACCTGTGCAGTATTTCCCTTGTTTCTATATCTGTGCAGTATTTCCCTTGTTTCTATATCTGTGCAGTATTTCCCTTGTTTCTATACCTGTGCAGTATTTCCCTTGTTTCTATATCTGTGCAGTATTTCCCTTGTTTCTATACCTGTGCAGTATTTCCCTTGTTTCTATACCTGTGCAGTATTTCCCTTGTTTCTATATCTGTGCAGTATTTCCCTTGTTTCTATATCTGACAGTATTTCCCTTGTTTCTTTATCTGTGCAGTATTTCCCTTGTTTCTATACATGTGCAGTATTTCCCTTGTTTCCATACCTGTGCAGTATTTCCCTTGTTCTATACATGTGCAGTGTTTCCCTTGTTTCTATAATTGTGCAGTATTTCCCTTTTTTCTATACCTGTGCAGTATTTCCCTTGTTTCTATATCTGTGCAGTATTTCGCTTGTTTCCAGATCTGTGCAGTATTTCCCTTGTTTCTATATCTGTGCAGTATTTCTCTTGTTTCTATATCTGTGCAGTATTACCCTTGTTTCTATATCTGTGCAGTATTTCCCTTGTTTCAATATCTGTGCAGTATTTCCCTTGTTTCTTGATCTGTGCAGTATTTCCCTTGTTTCTATATCTGTGCAGTATTTCCCTTGTTTCTATATCTGTGCAGTATTTCCCTTGTTTCTAGATCTGTGCAGTATTTCCCTTGTTTCTAGGTCTGTGCAGTATTTCCCTTGTTTCTAGATCTGTGCAGTATTTCCCTTGTTTCTATATCTGTGTAGTATTTCGCTTGTTTCTATACCTGTGCAGTATTTCCCTTGTTTCTATACCTGTGCAGTATTTCCCTTGTATCTATATCTGTGCAGTATTTCCATTGTTTCTATATCTGACAGTATTTCCCTTGTTTCTATATCTGTGCAGTATTTCCCTTGTTTCTATACCTGTGCAGTATTTCCCTTGTTTCCATACCTGTGCAGTATTTCCCTTGTTCTATACCTGTGCAGTATTTCCCTTGTTTCTATATCAGTGCAGTATTTCCCTTGTTTCTATATCTGTGCAGTATTTCCCTTGCTTCTATATCTGTGCAGTATTTCCCTTGTTTCTATATCTGTGCAGTATTTCCCTTGTTTCTATATCTGTGCAGTATTTCCCTTGTTTCTATATCTATGCAGTATTTCCCTTGTTTCTGTACCTGTGCAGTATTTCCCTTGTTTCTATATCTGTGCAGTATTTCCCTTGTTTCTATAACTGTGCAGTATTTCCCTTGTTTGTACACCTGTGCAGTATTTCCCTTGTTTCTATATGTGTGCAGTATTACCCTTGTTTCTATATCTGTGCTGTATTTCCCTTGTTTCTATATCTGTGCAGTATTTCCCTTGTTTCTATATCTGTGCACTATTTCCCTTGTTCCTATTCCTTTGCAGTATTTCCCTTGTTTCTATACCTGTGCAGTATTTCCTTTTCTATACCTGTGCAGTATTTCCCTTGTTTCTATATCTGTGCAGTATTTCCCTTGTTTCTATACCTGTGCAGTATTTCCCTTGTTTCTATATCTGTGCATTATTTCCCTTGTTTCTATATCTGTGTAGTATTTCGCTTGTTTCTATACCTGTCCAGTATTTCCCTTGTTTCTATACCTGTGCAGTATTTCCCTTGTTTCTATATCTGTGCATTATTTCCCTTGTTTCTATACCTGTGCAGTATTTCCCTTGTTTCTATATCTGTGCAGTATTTCCCTTGTTTCTATACCTGTGCAGTATTTCCCTTGTTTCTATGCCTGAGCAGTATTTCCTTTTCTGTACCTGTGCAGTATTTGCCTTGTTTCTATATCTGTGCAGTATTTGCCTTGTTTCTATACCTGTGCAGTATTTCCCTTGTTTCTATATCTGTGCAGTATTTCCCTTGTTTCTATATCTGTGCAGTATTTCCCTTGTTTCTATACCTGTGCAGTATTTCCCTTGTTTCTATATCTGTGCAGTATTTCCCTTGTTTCTATACCTGTGCAGCATTTCCCTTGTTTCTATACCTGTGCAGTATTTCCCTTGTTTCTATATCTGTGCAGTATTTCCCTTGTTTCTATACCTCTGCAGCATTTTTATTGTTTCTATATCTGTGCAGTATTTCCCTTGTTTCTATACCTGTGCAGTATTTCTCTTGTTTCAATATCTGTGCAGTATTTCCCTTGTTTCTATATCTGTGCAGTATTTCCCTTGTTTCTATATCTGTGCAGTATTTCCCTTGTTTCTATATCTGTGCAGTATTTCCCTTGTTTCTATATCTGTGCAGTATTTCCCTTGTTTCTATACCTGTGCAGTATTTCTCTTGTTTCTATATCTGTGCAGTATTTCCCTTGTTTCTATATCTGTGCAGTATTTCCCTTGTTTCTATATCTGTGCTGTATTTCCCTTGTTTCTATATCTGTGCAGTATTTCCCTTGTTTCTATATCTGTGCAGTATTTCCCTTGTTCCTATACATTTGCAGTATTTCCCTTGTTTCTATACCTGTGCAGTATTTCCCTTGTTTCTATATCTATGCAGTATTTCCCTTGTTTCTAGATCTGTGCAGTATTTCCCTTGTTTCTATACCTGTGCAGTATTTCTCTTGTTTCTATATCTCTGCAGTATTTCCCTTGTTTCCATACCTGTGCAGTATTTCCCTTGTTTCTATATCAGTGCAGTATTTCCCTTGTTTCTCTATCTATGCAGTATTTCCCTTGTTTCTAGATCTGTGCAGTATTTCCCTTGTTTCTATACCTGTGCAGTATTTCTCTTGTTTCTATATCTCTGCAGTATTTCCCTTGTTTCTATATCTGTGCAGTATTTCCCTTGTTTCAATATCTGTGCAGTATTTCCCTTGTTTCTATACCTGTGCAGTATTTCCCTTGTTTCTATACCTGTGCAGTATTTCCCTTGTTTCTATACCTGTGCAGTATTTCCCTTGTTTCTATACCTGTGCAGTATTTCCCTTGTTTCTATATCTGTGCTGTATTTCCCTTGTTTCTATATCTGTGCAGTATTTCCCTTGTTTCTATATCTGTGCAGTATTTCCCTTGTTCCTATACATTTGCAGTATTTCCCTTGTTTCTATACCTGTGCAGTATTTCCCTTGTTTCTATATCTATGCAGTATTTCCCTTGTTTCTAGATCTGTGCAGTATTTCCCTTGTTTCTATACCTGTGCAGTATTTCTCTTGTTTCTATATCTCTGCAGTATTTCCCTTGTTTCCATACCTGTGCAGTATTTCCCTTGTTTCTATATCAGTGCAGTATTTCCCTTGTTTCTATATCTATGCAGTATTTCCCTTGTTTCTAGATCTGTGCAGTATTTCCCTTGTTTCTATACCTGTGCAGTATTTCTCTTGTTTCTATATCTCTGCAGTATTTCCCTTGTTTCTATATCTGTGCAGTATTTCCCTTGTTTCAATATCTGTGCAGTATTTCCCTTGTTTCTATACCTGTGCAGTATTTCCCTTGTTTCTATACCTGTGCAGTATTTCCCTTGTTTCTATATCTGTGCAGTATTTCCCTTTTTTCTATATCTGACAGTATTTCCCTTGTTTCTTTATCTGTGCATTATTTCCCTTGTTCTATACCTGTGCAGTGTTTCCCTTGTTTCTATAATTGTGCAGTATTTCCCTTGTTTCTATACCTGTGCAGTATTTCCCTTGTTTCTATATCTGTTCAGTATTTCCCTTGTTTCTATATCTGTGTAGTATTTCGCTTGTTTCTATACCTGTCCAGTATTTCCCTTGTTTCTATACCTGTGCAGTATTTCCCTTGTTTCTATATCTGTGCATTATTTCCCTTGTTTCTATACCTGTGCAGTATTTCCCTTGTTTCTATATCTGTGCAGTATTTCCCTTGTTTCTATACCTGTGCAGTATTTCCCTTGTTTCTATGCCTGAGCAGTATTTCCTTTTCTGTACCTGTGCAGTATTTGCCTTGTTTCTATATCTGTGCAGTATTTGCCTTGTTTCTATACCTGTGCAGTATTTCCCTTGTTTCTATATCTGTGCAGTATTTCCCTTGTTTCTATATCTGTGCAGTATTTCCCTTGTTTCTATACCTGTGCAGTATTTCCCTTGTTTCTATATCTGTGCAGTATTTCCCTTGTTTCTATACCTGTGCAGCATTTCCCTTGTTTCTATACCTGTGCAGTATTTCCCTTGTTTCTATATCTGTGCAGTATTTCCCTTGTTTCTATACCTCTGCAGCATTTTTATTGTTTCTATATCTGTGCAGTATTTCCCTTGTTTCTATACCTGTGCAGTATTTCTCTTGTTTCAATATCTGTGCAGTATTTCCCTTGTTTCTATATCTGTGCAGTATTTCCCTTGTTTCTATATCTGTGCAGTATTTCCCTTGTTTCTATATCTGTGCAGTATTTCCCTTGTTTCTATATCTGTGCAGTATTTCCCTTGTTTCTATACCTGTGCAGTATTTCTCTTGTTTCTATATCTGTGCAGTATTTCCCTTGTTTCTATATCTGTGCAGTATTTCCCTTGTTTCTATATCTGTGCTGTATTTCCCTTGTTTCTATATCTGTGCAGTATTTCCCTTGTTTCTATATCTGTGCAGTATTTCCCTTGTTCCTATACATTTGCAGTATTTCCCTTGTTTCTATACCTGTGCAGTATTTCC
The DNA here is from genome assembly GCF_036365525.1 of Heterodontus francisci. Taxonomy (NCBI): domain Eukaryota; kingdom Metazoa; phylum Chordata; class Chondrichthyes; order Heterodontiformes; family Heterodontidae; genus Heterodontus; species Heterodontus francisci. Next base: position 14,473,517 of record NC_090395.1, read on the forward strand.
CTTGTTTCTATATCTATGCAGTATTTCCCTTGTTTCTAGATCTGTGCAGTATTTCCCTTGTTTCTATACCTGTGCAGTATTTCTCTTGTTTCTATATCTCTGCAGTATTTCCCTTGTTTCCATACCTGTGCAGTATTTCCCTTGTTTCTATATCAGTGCAGTATTTCCCTTGTTTCTCTATCTATGCAGTATTTCCCTTGTTTCTAGATCTGTGCAGTATTTCCCTTGTTTCTATACCTGTGCAGTATTTCTCTTGTTTCTATATCTCTGCAGTATTTCCCTTGTTTCTATATCTGTGCAGTATTTCCCTTGTTTCAATATCTGTGCAGTATTTCCCTTGTTTCTATACCTGTGCAGTATTTCCCTTGTTTCTATACCTGTGCAGTATTTCCCTTGTTTCTATACCTGTGCAGTATTTCCCTTGTTTCTATACCTGTGCAGTATTTCCCTTGTTTCTATATCTGTGCTGTATTTCCCTTGTTTCTATATCTGTGCAGTATTTCCCTTGTTTCTATATCTGTGCAGTATTTCCCTTGTTCCTATACATTTGCAGTATTTCCCTTGTTTCTATACCTGTGCAGTATTTCCCTTGTTTCTATATCTATGCAGTATTTCCCTTGTTTCTAGATCTGTGCAGTATTTCCCTTGTTTCTATACCTGTGCAGTATTTCTCTTGTTTCTATATCTCTGCAGTATTTCCCTTGTTTCCATACCTGTGCAGTATTTCCCTTGTTTCTATATCAGTGCAGTATTTCCCTTGTTTCTATATCTATGCAGTATTTCCCTTGTTTCTAGATCTGTGCAGTATTTCCCTTGTTTCTATACCTGTGCAGTATTTCTCTTGTTTCTATATCTCTGCAGTATTTCCCTTGTTTCTATATCTGTGCAGTATTTCCCTTGTTTCAATATCTGTGCAGTATTTCCCTTGTTTCTATACCTGTGCAGTATTTCCCTTGTTTCTATACCTGTGCAGTATTTCCCTTGTTTCTATATCTGTGCAGTATTTCCCTTTTTTCTATATCTGACAGTATTTCCCTTGTTTCTTTATCTGTGCATTATTTCCCTTGTTCTATACCTGTGCAGTGTTTCCCTTGTTTCTATAATTGTGCAGTATTTCCCTTGTTTCTATACCTGTGCAGTATTTCCCTTGTTTCTATATCTGTTCAGTATTTCGCTTGTTTCCAGATCTGTGCAGTATTTCCCTTGTTTCTATATCTGTGCAGTATTTCTCTTGTTTCTATATCTGTGCAGTATTACCCTTGTTTCTATATCTGTGCAGTATTTCCCTTGTTTCAATATCTGTGCAGTATTTCCCTTGTTTCTTGATCTGTGCAGTATTTCCCTTGTTTCTATATCTGTGCAGTATTTCCCTTGTTTCTATATCTGTGCAGTATTTCCCTTGTTTCTAGATCTGTGCAGTATTTCCCTTGTTTCTAGGTCTGTGCAGTATTTCCCTTGTTTCTAGATCTGTGCAGTATTTCCCTTGTTTCTATATCTGTGTAGTATTTCGCTTGTTTCTATACCTGTGCAGTATTTCCCTTGTTTCTATACCTGTGCAGTATTTCCCTTGTTTCTATATCTATGCAGTATTTCCCTTGTTTCTATATCTGACAGTATTTCCCTTGTTTCTATATCTGTGCAGTATTTCCCTTGTTTCTATACCTGTGCAGTATTTCCCTTGTTTCCATACCTGTGCAGTATTTCCCTTGTTCTATACCTGTGCAGTATTTCCCTTGTTTCTATGTCAGTGCAGTATTTCCCTTGTTTCTATATCTGTGCAGTATTTCCCTTGTTTCTATATCTGTGCAGTATTTCCCTTGTTTCTATATCTATGCAGTATTTCCCTTGTTTCTAGATCTGTGCAGTATTTCCCTTGTTTCTATACCTGTGCAGTATTTCTCTTGTTTCTATATCTCTGCAGTATTTCCCTTGTTTCTATATCTGTGCAGTATTTCCCTTGTTTCAATATCTGTGCAGTATTTCCCTTGTTTCTAGATCTGTGCAGTATTTCCCTTGTTTCTATATCTGTGCAGTATTTCCCTTGTTTCTATATCTGTGCAGTATTTCCCTTGTTTCTATATCTGTGCAGTATTTCTCTTGTTTCTAGGTCTGTGCAGTATTTCCCTTGTTTCTCGATCTGTGCAGTATTTCCCTTGTTTCTATATCTATGCAGTATTTCGCTAGTTTCTATACCTGTGCAGTATTTCCCTTGTTTCTATACCTTTGCAGTACTTCCCTTGTTTCTATCTCTGTGCAGTATTTCCCTTGTTTCTCTACCTGTGCAGTATTTCCCTTGTTTCTATACCTGTGCAGTATTTCCCTTGTTTCTATACCTGTGCAGTATTTCCCTTGTTTCTATGCCTGAGCAGTATTTCCTTTTCTATACCTGTGCAGTATTTCCCTTGTTTCTATATCTGTGCAGTATTTCCCTTGTTTCTATATCTGTGCAGTATTTCCCTTGTTTCTATATCTGTGCAGTATTTCCCTTGTTTCTATATCTGTGCAGTATTTCCCTTGTTTCTATATCTGTGCAGTATTTCCCTTGTTTCTATATCTGTGCAGTATTTCTCTTGTTTCTAGGTCTGTGCAGTATTTCCCTTGTTTCTCGATCTGTGCAGTATTTCCCTTGTTTCTATATCTATGCAGTATTTCGCTAGTTTCTATACCTGTGCAGTATTTCCCTTGTTTCTATACCTTTGCAGTACTTCCCTTGTTTCTATCTCTGTGCAGTATTTCCCTTGTTTCTCTACCTGTGCAGTATTTCCCTTGTTTCTATACCTGTGCAGTATTTCCCTTGTTTCTATACCTGTGCAGTATTTCCCTTGTTTCTATGCCTGAGCAGTATTTCCTTTTCTATACCTGTGCAGTATTTCCCTTGTTTCTATATCTGTGCAGTATTTCCCTTGTTTCTATACCTGTGCAGTATTTCCCTTGTTTCTATACCTGTGCAGTATTTCCCTTGTTTCTATATCTGTGCAGTATTTCCCTTTTTTCTATATCTGACAGTATTTCCCTTGTTTCTTTATCTGTGCATTATTTCCCTTGTTCTATACCTGTGCAGTGTTTCCCTTGTTTCTATAATTGTGCAGTATTTCCCTTGTTTCTATACCTGTGCAGTATTTCCCTTGTTTCTATATCTGTTCAGTATTTCGCTTGTTTCCAGATCTGTGCAGTATTTCCCTTGTTTCTATATCTGTGCAGTATTTCTCTTGTTTCTATATCTGTGCAGTATTACCCTTGTTTCTATATCTGTGCAGTATTTCCCTTGTTTCAATATCTGTGCAGTATTTCCCTTGTTTCTTGATCTGTGCAGTATTTCCCTTGTTTCTATATCTGTGCAGTATTTCCCTTGTTTCTATATCTGTGCAGTATTTCCCTTGTTTCTAGATCTGTGCAGTATTTCCCTTGTTTCTAGGTCTGTGCAGTATTTCCCTTGTTTCTAGATCTGTGCAGTATTTCCCTTGTTTCTATATCTGTGTAGTATTTCGCTTGTTTCTATACCTGTGCAGTATTTCCCTTGTTTCTATACCTGTGCAGTATTTCCCTTGTTTCTATATCTATGCAGTATTTCCCTTGTTTCTATATCTGACAGTATTTCCCTTGTTTCTATATCTGTGCAGTATTTCCCTTGTTTCTATACCTGTGCAGTATTTCCCTTGTTTCCATACCTGTGCAGTATTTCCCTTGTTCTATACCTGTGCAGTATTTCCCTTGTTTCTATGTCAGTGCAGTATTTCCCTTGTTTCTATATCTGTGCAGTATTTCCCTTGTTTCTATATCTGTGCAGTATTTCCCTTGTTTCTATATCTATGCAGTATTTCCCTTGTTTCTAGATCTGTGCAGTATTTCCCTTGTTTCTATACCTGTGCAGTATTTCTCTTGTTTCTATATCTCTGCAGTATTTCCCTTGTTTCTATATCTGTGCAGTATTTCCCTTGTTTCAATATCTGTGCAGTATTTCCCTTGTTTCTAGATCTGTGCAGTATTTCCCTTGTTTCTATATCTGTGCAGTATTTCCCTTGTTTCTATATCTGTGCAGTATTTCCCTTGTTTCTATATCTGTGCAGTATTTCTCTTGTTTCTAGGTCTGTGCAGTATTTCCCTTGTTTCTCGATCTGTGCAGTATTTCCCTTGTTTCTATATCTATGCAGTATTTCGCTAGTTTCTATACCTGTGCAGTATTTCCCTTGTTTCTATACCTTTGCAGTACTTCCCTTGTTTCTATCTCTGTGCAGTATTTCCCTTGTTTCTCTACCTGTGCAGTATTTCCCTTGTTTCTATACCTGTGCAGTATTTCCCTTGTTTCTATACCTGTGCAGTATTTCCCTTGTTTCTATGCCTGAGCAGTATTTCCTTTTCTATACCTGTGCAGTATTTCCCTTGTTTCTATATCTGTGCAGTATTTCCCTTGTTTCTATATCTGTGCAGTATTTCCCTTGTTTCTATATCTGTGCAGTATTTCCCTTGTTTCTGTACCTGTGCAGTATTTCCCTTGTTTCTATATCTGTGCAGTATTTCCCTTGTTTCTATAACTGTGCAGTATTTCCCTTGTTTGTACACCTGTGCAGTATTTCCCTTGTTTCTATATGTGTGCAGTATTACCCTTGTTTCTATATCTGTGCTGTATTTCCCTTGTTTCTATATCTGTGCAGTATTTCCCTTGTTTCTATATCTGTGCAGTATTTCCCTTGTTCCTATACCTTTGCAGTATTTTCCTTGTTTCTATACCTGTGCAGTATTTCCTTTTCTATACCTGTGCAGTATTTCCCTTGTTTCTATATCTGTGCAGTATTTCCCTTGTTTCTATACCTGTGCAGTATTTCCCTTGTTTCTATATCTGTGCAGTATTTCCCTTGTTTCTATACCTGTGCAGTATTTCCCTTGTTTCTATATCTGTGCAGTATTTCCCTTGTTTCTATATCTGACAGTATTTCCCTTGTTTCTATATCTGTGCAGTATTTCCCTTGTTTCTATACATGTGCAGTATTTCCCTTGTTTCCATACCTGTGCAGTATTTCCCTTGTTCTATACCTGTGCAGTGTTTCCCTTGTTTCTATAATTGTGCAGTATTTCCCTTGTTTCTATACCTGTGCAGTATTTCCCTTGTTTCTATATCTGTGCAGTATTTCCCTTGTTTCCAGATCTGTGCAGTATTTCCCTTGTTTCTATATCTGTGCATTATTTCTCTTGTTTCTATATCTGTGCAGTATTACCCTTGTTTCTATATCTGTGCAGTATTTCCCTTGTTTCAATATCTGTGCAGTATTTCCATTGTTTCTAGATCTGTGCAGTATTTCCCTTGTTTCTATTTCTGTGCAGTATTTCCCTTGTTTCTATATCTGTGCAGTATTTCCCTTGTTTCTAGATCTGTGCAGTATTTCCCTTGTTTCTAGGTCTGTGCAGTATTTCCCTTGTTTCTAGATCTGTGCAGTATTTCCCTTGTTTCTATATCTGTGTTGTATTTCGCTTGTTTCTATACCTGTGCAGTATTTCCCTTGTTTCTATACCTGTGCAGTATTTCCCTTGTTTCTATATCTGTGCATTATTTCCCTTGTTTCTATACCTGTGCAGTATTTCCCTTGTTTCTATATCTGTGCAGTATTTCCCTTGTTTCTATACCTGTGCAGTATTTCCCTTGTTTCTATATCTGTGCAGTATTTCCCTTGTTTCTATACCTGTGCAGTATTTCCCTTGTTTCTATACCTCTGCAGTATTTCCCTTGTTTCTATATCTGTGCAGTATTTCCCTTGTTTCTACACCTCTGCAGCATTTTTATTGTTTCTATATCTGTGCAGTATTTCCCTTGTTTCTATACCTGTGCAGTATTTCTCTTGTTTCTATATCTGTGCAGTATTTCCCTTGTTTCTATATCTGTGCAGTATTTCCCTTGTTTCTATATCTGTGCAGTATTTCCCTTGTTTCTATATCTGTGCAGTATTTCCCTTGTTTCTATATCTGTGCAGTATTTCCCTTGTTTCTATACCTGTGCAGTATGTCTCTTGTTTCTATATCTGTGCAGTATTTCCCTTGTTTCTATATCTGTGCAGTATTTCCCTTGTTTCTATATCTGTGCTGTATTTCCCTTGTTTCTATATCTGTGCAGTATTTCCCTTGTTTCTATATCTGTGCAGTATTTCCCTTGTTCCTATACATTTGCAGTATTTCCCTTGTTTCTATACCTGTGCAGTATTTCCCTTGTTTCTATATCTATGCAGTATTTCCCTTGTTTCTAGATCTGTGCAGTATTTCCCTTGTTTCTATACCTGTGCAGTATTTCTCTTGTTTCTATATCTCTGCAGTATTTCCCTTGTTTCCATACCTGTGCAGTATTTCCCTTGTTCTATACGTGTGCAGTATTTCCCTTGTTTCTATATCAGTGCAGTATTTCCCTTGTTTCTATATCTGTGCAGTATTTCCCTTGTTTCTATACCTGTGCAGTATTTCCCTTGTTTCTATATCTATGCAGTATTTCCCTTGTTTCTAGATCTGTGCAGTATTTCCCTTGTTTCTATACCTGTGCAGTATTTCTCTTGTTTCTATATCTCTGCAGTATTTCCCTTGTTTCTATATCTGTGCAGTATTTCCCTTGATTCAATATCTGTGCAGTATTTCCCTTGTTTCTAGATCTGTGCAGTATTTCCCTTGTTTCTATATCTGTGCAGTATTTCCCTTGTTTCTATATCTGTGCAGTATTTCCCTTGTTTCTAGATCTGTGCAGTATTTCCCTTGTTTCTAGGTCTGTGCAGTATTGCCCTTGTTTCTCGATCTATGCAGTATTTCCCTTGTTTCTATATCTATGCAGTATTTCGCTAGTTTCTATACCTGTGCAGTATTTCCCTTGTTTCTATACCTTTGCAGTACTTCCCTTGTTTCTATATCTGTGCAGTATTTCCCTTGTTTCTCTACCTGTGCAGTATTTCCCTTGTTTCTATACCTGTGCAGTATTTCCCTTGTTTCTATACCTGTGCAGTATTTCCCTTGTTTCTATGCCTGAGCAGTATTTCCTTTTCTATACCTGTGCAGTATTTCCCTTGTTTCTATATCTGTGCAGTATTTCCCTTGTTTCTATATCTGTGCAGTATTTCCCTTGTTTCTATATCTGTGCAGTATTTCCCTTGTTTCTATATCTATGCAGTATTTCCCTTGTTTCTGTACCTTTGCAGTATTTCCCTTGTTTCTATATCTGTGCAGTATTTCCCTTGTTTCTATATCTGTGCAGTATTTCCCTTGTTTCTAGATCTGTGCAGTATTTCCCTTGTTTCTAGGTCTGTGCAGTATTTCCCTTGTTTCTAGATCTGTGCAGTATTTCCCTTGTTTCTATATCTGTGTTGTATTTCGCTTGTTTCTATACCTGTGCAGTATTTCCCTTGTTTCTATACCTGTGCAGTATTTCCCTTGTTTCTATATCTGTGCATTATTTCCCTTGTTTCTATACCTGTGCAGTATTTCCCTTGTTTCTATATCTGTGCAGTATTTCCCTTGTTTCTATACCTGTGCAGTATTTCCCTTGTTTCTATATCTGTGCAGTATTTCCCTTGTTTCTATACCTGTGCAGTATTTCCCTTGTTTCTATACCTCTGCAGTATTTCCCTTGTTTCTATATCTGTGCAGTATTTCCCTTGTTTCTACACCTCTGCAGCATTTTTATTGTTTCTATATCTGTGCAGTATTTCCCTTGTTTCTATACCTGTGCAGTATTTCTCTTGTTTCTATATCTGTGCAGTATTTCCCTTGTTTCTATATCTGTGCAGTATTTCCCTTGTTTCTATATCTGTGCAGTATTTCCCTTGTTTCTATATCTGTGCAGTATTTCCCTTGTTTCTATATCTGTGCAGTATTTCCCTTGTTTCTATACCTGTGCAGTATGTCTCTTGTTTCTATATCTGTGCAGTATTTCCCTTGTTTCTATATCTGTGCAGTATTTCCCTTGTTTCTATATCTGTGCTGTATTTCCCTTGTTTCTATATCTGTGCAGTATTTCCCTTGTTTCTATATCTGTGCAGTATTTCCCTTGTTCCTATACATTTGCAGTATTTCCCTTGTTTCTATACCTGTGCAGTATTTCCCTTGTTTCTATATCTATGCAGTATTTCCCTTGTTTCTAGATCTGTGCAGTATTTCCCTTGTTTCTATACCTGTGCAGTATTTCTCTTGTTTCTATATCTCTGCAGTATTTCCCTTGGTTCCATACCTGTGCAGTATTTCCCTTGTTCTATACGTGTGCAGTATTTCCCTTGTTTCTATATCAGTGCAGTATTTCCCTTGTTTCTATATCTGTGCAGTATTTCCCTTGTTTCTATACCTGTGCAGTATTTCCCTTGTTTCTATATCTATGCAGTATTTCCCTTGTTTCTAGATCTGTGCAGTATTTCCCTTGTTTCTATACCTGTGCAGTATTTCTCTTGTTTCTATATCTCTGCAGTATTTCCCTTGTTTCTATATCTGTGCAGTATTTCCCTTGTTTCAATATCTGTGCAGTATTTCCCTTGTTTCTAGATCTGTGCAGTATTTCCCTTGTTTCTATATCTGTGCAGTATTTCCCTTGTTTCTATATCTGTGCAGTATTTCCCTTGTTTCTAGATCTGTGCAGTATTTCCCTTGTTTCTAGGTCTGTGCAGTATTGCCCTTGTTTCTCGATCTATGCAGTATTTCCCTTGTTTCTATATCTATGCAGTATTTCGCTAGTTTCTATACCTGTGCAGTATTTCCCTTGTTTCTATACCTTTGCAGTACTTCCCTTGTTTCTATATCTGTGCAGTATTTCCCTTGTTTCTCTACCTGTGCAGTATTTCCCATGTTTCTATACCTGTGCAGTATTTCCCTTGTTTCTATACCTGTGCAGTATTTCCCTTGTTTCTATGCCTGAGCAGTATTTCCTTTTCTATACCTGTGCAGTATTTCCCTTGTTTCTATATCTGTGCAGTATTTCCCTTGTTTCTATATCTGTGCAGTATTTCCCTTGTTTCTATATCTGTGCAGTATTTCCCTTGTTTCTATATCTATGCAGTATTTCCCTTGTTTCTGTACCTTTGCAGTATTTCCCTTGTTTCTATATCTGTGCAGTATTTCCCTTGTTTCTATAACTGTGCAGTATTTCCCTTGTTTGTACACCTGTGCAGTATTTCCCTTGTTTCTATATGTGTGCAGTATTACCCTTGTTTCTATATCTGTGCTGTATTTCCCTTGTTTCTATATCTGTGCAGTATTTCCCTTGTTTCTATATCTGTGCAGTATTTCCCTTGTTCTTATACCTTTGCAGTATTTCCCTTGTTTCGATACCTGTGCAGTATTTCCTTTTCTATACCTGTGCAGTATTTCCCTTGTTTCTAGATCTGTGCAGTATTTCCCTTGTTCCTATACCTGTGCAGTATTTCCCTTGTTTCCTATATCTGTGCAGTATTTCCCTTGTTTCTATACCTGTGCAGTATTTCCCTTCTTTCTATATCTGTGCAGTATTTCCCTTGTTTCTATATCTGACAGTATTTCCCTTGTTTCTATATCTGACAGTATTTCCCTTGTTCTATACCTGTGCAGTGTTTCCCTTGTTTCTATAATTGTGCAGTATTTCCCTTGTTTCTATACCTGTGCAGTATTTCCCTTGTTTCTATATCTGTGCAGTATTTCCCTTGTTTCTATATCTGTGCGGTATTTCCCTTGTTTCTATATCTGTGCATTATTTCTCTTGTTTCTATATTTGTGCAGTATTACCCTTGTTTCTATATCTGTGCAGTATTTCCCTTGTTTCAATATCTGTGCAGTATTTCCCTTGTTTCTATATCTGTGCAGTATTTCCCTTGTTTCTATATCTGTGCAGTATTTCCCTTGTTTCTAGATCTGTGCAGTATTTCCCTTGTTTCTAGGTCTGTGCAGTATTTCCCTTGTTTCTAGATCTGTGCAGTATTTCCCTTGTTTCTATATCTGTGTAGTATTTCGCTTGTTTCTATACCTGTGCAGTATTTCCCTTGTTTCTATACCTGTGCAGTATTTCCCTTGTTTCTATATCTGTGCATTATTTCCCTTGTTTCTATACCTGTGCAGTATTTCCCTTGTTTCTATATCTGTGCAGTATTTCCCTTGTTTCTATACCTGTGCAGTATTTCCCTTGTTTCTATGCCTGAGCAGTATTTCCTTTTATGTACCTGTGCAGTATTTCCCTTGTTTCTATACCTGTGCAGTATTTCCCTTGTTTCTATATCTGTGCAGTATTTCCCTTGTTTCAATATCTGTGCAGTATTTCCCTTGTTTCTAGATCTGTGCAGTATTTCCCTTGTTTCTATTTCTGTGCAGTATTTCCCTTGTTTCTATATCTGTGCAGTATTTCCCTTGTTTCTAGATCTGTGCAGTATTTCCCTTGTTTCTAGGTCTGTGCAGTATTTCCCTTGTTTCTAGATCTGTGCAGTATTTCCCTTGTTTCTATATCTGTGTTGTATTTCGCTTGTTTCTATACCTGTGCAGTATTTCCCTTGTTTCTATACCTGTGCAGTATTTCCCTTGTTTCTATATCTGTGCATTATTTCCCTTGTTTCTATACCTGTGCAGTATTTCCCTTGTTTCTATATCTGTGCAGTATTTCCCTTGTTTCTATACCTGTGCAGTATTTCCCTTGTTTCTATATCTGTGCAGTATTTCCCTTGTTTCTATACCTGTGCAGTATTTCCCTTGTTTCTATACCTCTGCAGTATTTCCCTTGTTTCTATATCTGTGCAGTATTTCCCTTGTTTCTACACCTCTGCAGCATTTTTATTGTTTCTATATCTGTGCAGTATTTCCCTTGTTTCTATACCTGTGCAGTATTTCTCTTGTTTCTATATCTGTGCAGTATTTCCCTTGTTTCTATATCTGTGCAGTATTTCCCTTGTTTCTATATCTGTGCAGTATTTCCCTTGTTTCTATATCTGTGCAGTATTTCCCTTGTTTCTATATCTGTGCAGTATTTCCCTTGTTTCTATACCTGTGCAGTATTTCTCTTGTTTCTATATCTGTGCAGTATTTCCCTTGTTTCTATATCTGTGCAGTATTTCCCTTGTTTCTATATCTGTGCTGTATTTCCCTTGTTTCTATATCTGTGCAGTATTTCCCTTGTTTCTATATCTGTGCAGTATTTCCCTTGTTCCTATACATTTGCAGTATTTCCCTTGTTTCTATACCTGTGCAGTATTTCCCTTGTTTCTATATCTATGCAGTATTTCCCTTGTTTCTAGATCTGTGCAGTATTTCCCTTGTTTCTATACCTGTGCAGTATTTCTCTTGTTTCTATATCTCTGCAGTATTTCCCTTGTTTCCATACCTGTGCAGTATTTCCCTTGTTCTATACGTGTGCAGTATTTCCCTTGTTTCTATATCAGTGCAGTATTTCCCTTGTTTCTATATCTGTGCAGTATTTCCCTTGTTTCTATACCTGTGCAGTATTTCCCTTGTTTCTATATCTATGCAGTATTTCCCTTGTTTCTAGATCTGTGCAGTATTTCCCTTGTTTCTATACCTGTGCAGTATTTCTCTTGTTTCTATATCTCTGCAGTATTTCCCTTGTTTCTATATCTGTGCAGTATTTCCCTTGTTTCAATATCTGTGCAGTATTTCCCTTGTTTCTAGATCTGTGCAGTATTTCCCTTGTTTCTATATCTGTGCAGTATTTCCCTTGTTTCTATATCTGTGCAGTATTTCCCTTGTTTCTAGATCTGTGCAGTATTTCCCTTGTTTCTAGGTCTGTGCAGTATTGCCCTTGTTTCTCGATCTATGCAGTATTTCCCTTGTTTCTATATCTATGCAGTATTTCGCTAGTTTCTATACCTGTGCAGTATTTCCCTTGTTTCTATACCTTTGCAGTACTTCCCTTGTTTCTATATCTGTGCAGTATTTCCCTTGTTTCTCTACCTGTGCAGTATTTCCCTTGTTTCTATACCTGTGCAGTATTTCCCTTGTTTCTATACCTGTGCAGTATTTCCCTTGTTTCTATGCCTGAGCAGTATTTCCTTTTCTATACCTGTGCAGTATTTCCCTTGTTTCTATATCTGTGCAGTATTTCCCTTGTTTCTATATCTGTGCAGTATTTCCCTTGTTTCTATATCTGTGCAGTATTTCCCTTGTTTCTATATCTATGCAGTATTTCCCTTGTTTCTGTACCTTTGCAGTATTTCCCTTGTTTCTATATCTGTGCAGTATTTCCCTTGTTTCTATAACTGTGCAGTATTTCCCTTGTTTGTACACCTGTGCAGTATTTCCCTTGTTTCTATATGTGTGCAGTATTACCCTTGTTTCTATATCTGTGCTGTATTTCCCTTGTTTCTATATCTGTGCAGTATTTCCCTTGTTTCTATATCTGTGCAGTATTTCCCTTGTTCTTATACCTTTGCAGTATTTCCCTTGTTTCGATACCTGTGCAGTATTTCCTTTTCTATACCTGTGCAGTATTTCCCTTGTTTCTAGATCTGTGCAGTATTTCCCTTGTTCCTATACCTGTGCAGTATTTCCCTTGTTTCTATATCTGTGCAGTATTTCCCTTGTTTCTATACCTGTGCAGTATTTCCCTTGTTTCTATATCTGTGCAGTATTTCCCTTGTTTCTATATCTGACAGTATTTCCCTTGTTTCTATATCTGTGCAGTATTTCCCTTGTTTCTATACATGTGCAGTATTTCCCTTGTTTCCATACCTGTGCAGTATTTCCCTTGTTCTATACCTGTGCAGTGTTTCCCTTGTTTCTATAATTGTGCAGTATTTCCCTTGTTTCTATACCTGTGCAGTATTTCCCTTGTTTCTATATCTGTGCAGTATTTCCCTTGTTTCTATATCTGTGCGGTATTTCCCTTGTTTCTATATCTGTGCATTATTTCTCTTGTTTCTATATTTGTGCAGTATTACCCTTGTTTCTATATCTGTGCAGTATTTCCCTTGTTTCAATATCTGTGCAGTATTTCCCTTGTTTCTATATCTGTGCAGTATTTCCCTTGTTTCTATATCTGTGCAGTATTTCCCTTGTTTCTAGATCTGTGCAGTATTTCCCTTGTTTCTAGGTCTGTGCAGTATTTCCCTTGTTTCTAGATCTGTGCAGTATTTCCCTTGTTTCTATATCTGTGTAGTATTTCGCTTGTTTCTATACCTGTGCAGTATTTCCCTTGTTTCTATACCTGTGCAGTATTTCCCTTGTTTCTATATCTGTGCATTATTCCCCTTGTTTCTATACCTGTGCAGTATTTCCCTTGTTTCTATATCTGTGCAGTATTTCCCTTGTTTCTATACCTGTGCAGTATTTCCCTTGTTTCTATGCCTGAGCAGTATTTCCTTTTATGTACCTGTGCAGTATTTCCCTTGTTTCTATACCTGTGCAGTATTTCCCTTGTTTCTATATATGTGCAGTATTTCCCTTGTTTCTATATCTGTGCAGTATTTCCCTTGTTTCTATATCTGTGCTGTATTTCCCTTGTTTCTATATCTGTGCAGTATTTCCCTTGTTTCTATATCTGTGCAGTATTTCCCTTGTTCCTATACCTTTGCAGTATTTCCCTTGTTTCGATACCTGTGCAGTATTTCCTTTTCTATACCTGTGCAGTATTTCCCTTGTTTCTAGATCTGTGCAGTATTTCCCTTGTTTCTATACCTGTGCAGTATTTCCCTTGTTTCTATATCTGTGCACTATTTCCCTTGTTTCTATACCTGTGCAGTATTTCCCTTGTTTCTATATCTGTGCAGTATTTCCCTTGTTTCTATATCTGACAGTATTTCCCTTGTTTCTATATCTGTGCAGTATTTCCCTTGTTTCTATACATGTGCAGTATTTCCCTTGTTTCCATACCTGTGCAGTATTTCCCTTGTTCTATACCTGTGCAGTGTTTCCCTTGTTTCTATAATTGTGCAGTATTTCCCTTGTTTCTATACCTGTGCAGTATTTCCCTTGTTTCTATATCTGTGCAGTATTTCCCTTGTTTCTATATCTGTGCAGTATTTCCCTTGTTTCTATATCTGTGCATTATTTCTCTTGTTTCTATATTTGTGCAGTATTACCCTTGTTTCTATATCTGTGCAGTATTTCCCTTGTTTCAATATCTGTGCAGTATTTCCCTTGTTTCTATATCTGTGCAGTATTTCCCTTGTTTCTATATCTGTGCAGTATTTTCCTTGTTTCTAGATCTGTGCAGTATTTCCCTTGTTTCTAGGTCTGTGCAGTATTTCCCTTGTTTCTAGATCTGTGCAGTATTTCCCTTGTTTCTATATCTGTGTAGTATTTCGCTTGTTTCTATACCTGTGCAGTATTTCCCTTGTTTCTATATCTGTGCATTATTTCCCTTGTTTCTATACCTGTGCAGTATTTCCCTTGTTTCTATATCTGTGCAGTATTTCCCTTGTTTCTATACCTGTGCAGTATTTCCCTTGTTTCTATGCCTGAGCAGTATTTCCTTTTATGTACCTGTGCAGTATTTCCCTTGTTTCTATACCTGTGCAGTATTTCCCTTGTTTCTATCTATGTGCAGTATTTCCCTTGTTTCTATATCTGTGCAGTATTTCCCTTGTTTCTATACCTGTGCAGTATTTCCCTTGTTTCTATATCTGTGCAGTATTTCCCTTGTTTCTATACCTGTGCAGTATTTCCCTTGTTTCTATACCTGTGCAGTATTTCCCTTGTTTCTATATCTGTGCAGTATTTCCCTTGTTTCTATACCTCTGCACCATTTTTATTGTTTCTATATCTGTGCAGTATTTCCCTTGTTTCTATACCTGTGCAGTATTTCTCTTGTTTCTATATCTGTGCAGTATTTCCCTTGTTTCTATATCTGTGCAGTATTTCCCTTGTTTCTATATCTGTGCAGTATTTCCCTTGTTTCTATATCTGTGCAGTATTTCCCTTGTTTCTATACCTGTGCAGTATTTCTATTGTTTCTATATCTGTGCAGTATTTCCCTTGTTTCTATATCTGTGCAGTATTTCCCTTGTTTCTATATCTGTGCTGTATTTCCCTTGTTTCTATATCTGTGCAGTATTTCCCTTGTTTCTATATCTGTGCAGTATTTCCCTTGTTCCTATACATTTGCAGTATTTCCCTTGTTTCTATACCTGTGCAGTATTTCCTTTTCTATACCTGTGCAGTATTTCCCTTGTTTCTATATCTGTGCAGTATTTCCCTTGTTTCCATACCTGTGCAGTATTTCCCTTGTTTCTATATCTGTGCAGTAAATCCCTTGTTTCTATACCTGTGCAGTATTTCCCTTGTTTCTATATCTGTGCAGTATTTCCCTTGTTTCTATACCTGTGCAGTATTTCCCTTGTTTCCATACCTGTGCATTATTTCCCTTGTTCTATACCTGTGCAGTATTTCCCTTGTTTCTATAATTGTGCAGTATTTCCCTTGTTTCTATCCCTGTGCAGTATTTCCCTTGTTTCTATATCTGTGCAGTATTTCCCTTGTTTCTAGATCTGTGCAGTAATTCCCTTGTTTCTATATCTGTGCAGTATTTCTCTTGTTTCTATATCTCTGCAGTATTTCCCTTGTTTCCATATCTGTGCAGTATTTCCCTTGTTTCAATATCTGTGCAGTATTTCCCTTGTTTCTAGATCTGTGCAGTATTTCCCTTGTTTCTATACCTGTGCAGTATTTCCCTTGTTTCTATATCTGTGCAGTATTTCCCTTGTTTCTATACCTCTGCAGCATTTTTATTGTTTCTATATCTGTGCAGTATTTCCCTTGTTTCTATATCTGTGCAGTATTTCCCTTGTTTCTATATCTGTGCAGTATTTCCCTTGTTTCTATATCTGTGCAGTATTTCCCTTGTTTCTATATCTGTGCAGTATTTCCCTTGTTTCTATACCTGTGCAGTATTTCTCTTGTTTCTATATCTGTGCAGTATTTCCCTTGTTTCTATATCTGTGCAGTATTTCCCTTGTTTCTATATCTGTGCTGTATTTCCCTTGTTTCTATATCTGTGCAGTATTTCCCTTGTTTCTATATCTGTGCAGTATTTCCCTTGTTCCTATACATTTGCAGTATTTCCCTTGTTTCTATACCTGTGCAGTATTTCCCTTGTTTCTATATCTATGCAGTATTTCCCTTGTTTCTAGATCTGTGCAGTATTTCCCTTGTTTCTATACCTGTGCAGTATTTCTCTTGTTTCTATATCTCTGCAGTATTTCCCTTGTTTCCATACCTGTGCAGTATTTCCCTTGTTCTATACCTGTGCAGTATTTCCCTTGTTTCTATATCAGTGCAGTATTTCCCTTGTTTCTATATCTGTGCAGTATTTCCCTTGTTTCTATATCTGTGCAGTATTTCCCTTGTTTCTATATCTATGCAGTATTTCCCTTGTTTCTAGATCTGTGCAGTATTTCCCTTGTTTCTATACCTGTGCAGTATTTCTCTTGTTTCTATATCTCTGCAGTATTTCCCTTGTTTCTATATCTGTGCAGTATTTCCCTTGTTTCAATATCTGTGCAGTATTTCCCTTGTTTCTAGATCTGTGCAGTATTTCCCTTGTTTCTATATCTGTGCAGTATTTCCCTTGTTTCTATATCTGTGCAGTATTTCCCTTGTTTCTATATCTGTGCAGTATTTCCCTTGTTTCTATATCTGTGCAGTATTTCCCTTGTTTCTATATCTGTGCAGTATTTCCCTTGTTTCTATACCTGTGCAGTATTTCTCTTGTTTCTATATCTGTGCAGTATTTCCCTTGTTTCTATATCTGTGCAGTATTTCCCTTGTTTCTATATCTGTGCTGTATTTCCCTTGTTTCTATATCTGTGCAGTATTTCCCTTGTTTCTATATCTGTGCAGTATTTCCCTTGTTCCTATACATTTGCAGTATTTCCCTTGTTTCTATACCTGTGCAGTATTTCCCTTGTTTCTATATCTATGCAGTATTTCCCTTGTTTCTAGATCTGTGCAGTATTTCCCTTGTTTCGATACCTGTGCAGTATTTCTCTTGTTTCTATATCTCTGCAGTATTTCCCTTGTTTCGATACCTGTGCAGTATTTCCCTTGTTCTATACCTGTGCAGTGTTTCCCTTGTTTCTATATCAGTGCAGTATTTCCCTTGTTTCTATATCTGTGCAGTATTTCCCTTGTTTCTATATCTGTGCAGTATTTCCCTTGTTTCTATATCTATGCAGTATTTCCCTTGTTTCTAGATCTGTGCAGTATTTCCCTTGTTTCTATACCTGTGCAGTATTTCTCTTGTTTCTATATCTCTGCAGTATTTCCCTTGTTTCTATATCTGTGCAGTATTTCCCTTGTTTCAATATCTGTGCAGTATTTCCCTTGTTTCTAGATCTGTGCAGTATTTCCCTTGTTTCTATATCTGTGCAGTATTTCCCTTGTTTCTATATCTGTGCAGTATTTCCCTTGTTTCTAGATCTGTGCAGTATTTCCCTTGTTTCTAGGTCTGTGCAGTATTTCCCTTGTTTCTCGATCTATGCAGTATTTCCCTTGTTTCTATATCTATGCAGTATGTCGCTAGTTTCTATACCTGTGCAGTATTTCCCTTGTTTCTATACCTTTGCAGTACTTCCCTTGTTTCTATATCTGTGCAGTATTTCCCTTGTTTCTCTACCTGTGCAGTATTTCCCTTGTTTCTATACCTGTGCAGTATTTCCCTTGTTTCTATACCTGTGCAGTATTTCCCTTGTTTCTATGCCTGAGCAGTATTTCTTTTTCTATACCTGTGCAGTATTTCCCTTGTTTCTATATCTGTGCAGTTTTTCCCTTGTTTCTATATCTGTGCAGTATTTCCCTTGTTTCTATATCTGTGCAGTATTTCCCTTGTTTCTATATCTATGCAGTATTTCCCTTGTTTCTGTGGCTGTGCAGTATTTCCCTTGTTTCTATATCTGTGCAGTATTTCCCTTGTTTCTATAACTGTGCAGTATTTCCCTTGTTTGTACACCTGTGCAGTATTTCCCTTGTTTCTATATGTGTGCAGTATTACCCTTGTTTCTATATCTGTGCTGTATTTCCCTTGTTTCTATATCTGTGCAGTATTTCCCTTGTTTCTATATCTGTGCAGTATTTCCCTTGTTCCTATACCTTTGCAGTATTTCCCTTGTTTCGATACCTGTGCAGTATTTCCTTTTCTATACCTGTGCAGTCTTTCCCTTGTTTCTATATCTGTGCAGTATTTCCCTTGTTTCTATACCTGTGCAGTATTTCCCTTGTTTCTATATCTGTGCAGTATTTCCCTTGTTTCTATACCTGTGCAGTATTTCCCTTGTTTCTATATCTGTGCAGTATTTCCCTTGTTTCTATATCTGACAGTATTTCCCTTGTTTCTATATCTGTGCAGTATTTCCCTTGTTTCTATACATGTGCAGTATTTCCCTTGTTTCCATACCTGTGCAGTATTTCCCTTATTCTATACCTGTGCAGTGTTTCCCTTGTTTCTATAATTGTGCAGTATTTCCCTTGTTTCTATACCTGTGCAGTATTTCCCTTGTTTCTATATCTGTGCAGTATTTCCCTTGTTTCTATATCTGTGCAGTATTTCCCTTGTTTCTATATCAGTGCATTATTTCTCTTGTTTCTATATTTGTGCAGTATTACCCTTGTTTCTATATCTGTGCAGTATTTCCCTTGTTTCAATATCTGTGCAGTATTTCCCTTGTTTCTAGATCTGTGCAGTATTTCCCTTGTTTCTATATCTGTGCAGTATTTCCCTTGTTTCTATATCTGTGCAGTATTTCCCTTGTTTCTAGATCTGTGCAGTATTTCCCTTGTTTCTAGGTCTGTGCAGTATTTCCCTTGTTTCTAGATCTGTGCAGTATTTCCCTTGTTTCTATATCTGTGTAGTATTTCGCTTGTTTCTATACCTGTGCAGTATTTCCCTTGTTTCTATACCTGTGCAGTATTTCCCTTGTTTCTATATCTGTGCATTATTTCCCTTGTTTCTATACCTGTGCAGTATTTCCCTTGTTTCTATATCTGTGCAGTATTTCCCTTGTTTCTATACCTGTGCAGTATTTCCCTTGTTTCTATGCCTGAGCAGTATTTCCTTTTCTGTACCTGTGCAGTATTTGCCTTGTTTCTATATCTGTGCAGTATTTCCCTTGTTTCTATACCTGTGCAGTATTTCCCTTGTTTCTATATCTGTGCAGTATTTCCCTTGTTTCTATATCTGTGCAGTATTTCCCTTGTTTCTATACCTGTGCAGTATTTCCCTTGTTTCTATATCTGTGCAGTATTTCCCTTGTTTCTATACCTGTGCAGTATTTCCCTTGTTTCTATACATTTGCAGTATTTCCCTTGTTTCTATATCTGTGCAGTATTTCCCTTGTTTCTATACCTCTGCAGCATTTTTATTGTTTCTATATCTGTGCAGTATTTCCCTTGTTTCTATACCGGTGCAGTATTTCTCTTGTTTCTATATCTGTGCAGTATTTCCCTTGTTTCTATATCTGTGCAGTATTTCCCTTGTTTCTATATCTGTGCAGTATTTCCCTTGTTTCTATATCTGTGCAGTATTTCCCTTGTTTCTATATCTGTGCAGTATTTCCCTAGTTTCTATACCTGTGCAGTATTTCTCTTGTTTCTATATCTGTGCAGTATTTCCCTTGTTTCTATATCTGTGCAGTATTTCCCTTGTTTCTATATCTGTGCTGTATTTCCCTTGTTTCTATATCTGTGCAGTATTTCCCTTGTTTCTATATCTGTGCAGTATTTCCCTTGTTCCTATACATTTGCAGTATTTCCCTTGTTTCTATACCTGTGCAGTATTTCCTTTTCTATACCTGTGCAGTATTTCCCTTGTTTCTATATCTGTGCAGTATTTCCCTTGTTTCCATACCTGTGCAGTATTTCCCTTGTTTCTATATCTGTGCAGTAAATCCCTTGTTTCTATACCTGTGCAGTATTTCCCTTGTTTCTATATCTGTGCAGTATTTCCCTTGTTTCTATATCTGACAGTATTTCCCTTGTTTCTATATCTGTGCAGTATTTCCCTTGTTTCTATACCTGTGCAGTATTTCCCTTGTTTCCATACCTGTGCAGTATTTCCCTTGTTCTATACCTGTGCAGTATTTCCCTTGTTTCTATAATTGTGCAGTATTTCCCTTGTTTCTATCCCTGTGCAGTATTTCCCTTGTTTCTATATCTGTGCAGTATTTCCCTTGTTTCTAGATCTGTGCAGTATTTCCCTTGTTTCTATATCTGTGCAGTATTTCTCTTGTTTCTATATCTCTGCAGTATTTCCCTTGTTTCTATATCTGTGCAGTATTTCCCTTGTTTCAATATCTGTGCAGTATTTCCCTTGTTTCTAGATCTGTGCAGTATTTCCCTTGTTTCTATACCTGTGCAGTATTTCCCTTGTTTCTATATCTGTGCAGTATTTCCCTTGTTTCTATACCTCTGCAGCATTTTTATTGTTTCTATATCTGTGCAGTATTTCCCTTGTTTCTATACCTGTGCAGTATTTCTCTTGTTTCTATATCTGTGCAGTATTTCCCTTGTTTCTATATCTGTGCAGTATTTCCCTTGTTTCTAAATCTGTGCAGTATTTCCCTTGTTTCTATATCTGTGCAGTATTTCCCTTGTTTCTATATCTGTGCAGTATTTCCCTTGTTTCTATACCTGTGCAGTATTTCTCTTGTTTCTATATCTGTGCAGTATTTCCCTTGTTTCTATATCTGTGCAGTATTTCCCTTGTTTCTATATCTGACAGTATTTCCCTTGTTTCTATATCTGTGCAGTATTTCCCTTGTTTCTATACATGTGCAGTATTTCCCTTGTTTCCATACCTGTGCAGTATTTCCCTTGTTCTATACCTGTGCAGTGTTTCCCTTGTTTCTATAATTGTGCAGTATTTCCCTTGTTTCTATACCTGTGCAGTATTTCCCTTGTTTCTATATCTGTGCAGTATTTCCCTTGTTTCTATATCTGTGCAGTGTTTCCCTTGTTTCTATATCTGTGCATTATTTCTCTTGTTTCTATATTTGTGCAGTATTACCCTTGTTTCTATATCTGTGCAGTATTTCCCTTGTTTCAATATCTGTGCAGTATTTCCCTTGTTTCTAGATCTGTGCAGTATTTCCCTTGTTTCTATATCTGTGCAGTATTTCCCTTGTTTCTATATCTGTGCAGTATTTCCCTTGTTTCTAGATCTGTGCAGTATTTCCCTTGTTTCTAGGTCTGTGCAGTATTTCCCTTGTTTCTAGATCTGTGCAGTATTTCCCTTGTTTCTATATCTGTGTAGTATTTCGCTTGTTTCTATACCTGTGCAGTATTTCCCTTGTTTCTATACCTGTGCAGTATTTCCCTTGTTTCTATATCTGTGCATTATTTCCCTTGTTTCTATACCTGTGCAGTATTTCCCTTGTTTCTATATCTGTGCAGTATTTCCCTTGTTTCTATACCTGTGCAGTATTTCCCTTGTTTCTATGCCTGAGCAGTATTTCCTTTTCTGTACCTGTGCAGTATTTGCCTTGTTTCTATATCTGTGCAGTATTTCCCTTGTTTCTATACCTGTGCAGTATTTCCCTTGTTTCTATATCTGTGCAGTATTTCCCTTGTTTCTATATCTGTGCAGTATTTCCCTTGTTTCTATACCTGTGCAGTATTTCCCTTGTTTCTATATCTGTGCAGTATTTCCCTTGTTTCTATACCTGTGCAGTATTTCCCTTGTTTCTATACCTGTGCAGTATTTCCCTTGTTTCTATATCTGTGCAGTATTTCCCTTGTTTCTATACCTCTGCAGCATTTTTATTGTTTCTATATCTGTGCAGTATTTCCCTTGTTTCTATACCTGTGCAGTATTTCTCTTGTTTCTATATCTGTGCAGTATTTCCCTTGTTTCTATATCTGTGCAGTATTTCCCTTGTTTCTATATCTGTGCAGTATTTCCCTTGTTTCTATATCTGTGCAGTATTTCCCTTGTTTCTATATCTGTGCAGTATTTCCCTAGTTTCTATACCTGTGCAGTATTTCTCTTGTTTCTATATCTGTGCAGTATTTCCCTTGTTTCTATATCTGTGCAGTATTTCCCTTGTTTCTATATCTGTGCTGTATTTCCCTTGTTTCTATATCTGTGCAGTATTTCCCTTGTTTCTATATCTGTGCAGTATTTCCCTTGTTCCTATACATTTGCAGTATTTCCCTTGTTTCTATATCTGTGCAGTATTTCCTTTTCTATACCTGTGCAGTATTTCCCTTGTTTCTATATCTGTGCAGTATTTCCCTTGTTTCCATACCTGTGCAGTATTTCCCTTGTTTCTATATCTGTGCAGTAAATCCCTTGTTTCTATACCTGTGCAGTATTTCCCTTGTTTCTATATCTGTGCAGTATTTCCCTTGTTTCTATATCTGACAGTATTTCCCTTGTTTCTATATCTGTGCAGTATTTCCCTTGTTTCTATACCTGTGCAGTATTTCCCTTGTTTCCATACCTGTGCAGTATTTCCCTTGTTCTATACCTGTGCAGTATTTCCCTTGTTTCTATAATTGTGCAGTATTTCCCTTGTTTCTATCCCTGTGCAGTATTTCCCTTGTTTCTATATCTGTGCAGTATTTCCCTTGTTTCTAGATCTGTGCAGTATTTCCCTTGTTTCTATATCTGTGCAGTATTTCTCTTGTTTCTATATCTCTGCAGTATTTCCCTTGTTTCTATATCTGTGCAGTATTTCCCTTGTTTCAATATCTGTGCAGTATTTCCCTTGTTTCTAGATCTGTGCAGTACTTCCCTTGTTTCTATACCTGTGCAGTATTTCCCTTGTTTCTATATCTGTGCAGTATTTCCCTTGTTTCTATACCTCTGCAGCATTTTTATTGTTTCTATATCTGTGCAGTATTTCCCTTGTTTCTATACCTGTGCAGTATTTCTCTTGTTTCTATATCTGTGCAGTATTTCCCTTGTTTCTATATCTGTGCAGTATTTCCCTTGTTTCTAAATCTGTGCAGTATTTCCCTTGTTTCTATATCTGTGCAGTATTTCCCTTGTTTCTATATCTGTGCAGTATTTCCCTTGTTTCTATACCTGTGCAGTATTTCTCTTGTTTCTATATCTGTGCAGTATTTCCCTTGTTTCTATATCTGTGCAGTATTTCCCTTGTTTCTATATCTGTGCTGTATTTCCCTTGTTTCTATATCTGTGCAGTATTTCCCTTGTTTCTATATCTGTGCAGTATTTCCCTTGTTCCTATACATTTGCAGTATTTCCCTTGTTTCTATACCTGTGCAGTATTTCCCTTGTTTCTATATCTATGCAGTATTTCCCTTGTTTCTAGATCTGTGCAGTATTTCCCTTGTTTCTATACCTGTGCAGTATTTCTCTTGTTTCTATATCTCTGCAGTATTTCCCTTGTTTCCATACCTGTGCAGTATTTCCCTTGTTCTATACCTGTGCAGTATTTCCCTTGTTTCTATATCAGTGCAGTATTTCCCTTGTTTCTATATCTGTGCAGTATTTCCCTTGTTTCTATATCTGTGCAGTATTTCCCTTGTTTCTATATCTATGCAGTATTTCCCTTGCTTCTAGATCTGTGCAGTATTTCCCTTGTTTCTATACCTGTGCAGTATTTCTCTTGTTTCTATATCTCTGCAGTATTTCCCTTGTTTCTATATCTGTGCAGTATTTCCCTTGTTTCAATATCTGTGCAGTTATTCCCTTGTTTCTAGATCTGTGCAGTATTTCCCTTGTTTCTATATCTGTGCAGTATTTCCCTTGTTTCTATATCTGTGCAGTATTTCCCTTGTTTCTAGATCTGTGCAGTATTTCCCTTGTTTCTAGGTCTGTGCAGTATTTCCCTTGTTTCTCGATCTATGCAGTATTTCCCTTGTTTCTATATCTATGCAGTATTTCGCTAGTTTCTATACCTGTGCAGTATTTCCCTTGTTTCTATACCTTTGCAGTACTTCCCTTGTTTCTATATCTGTGCTGCATTTCCCTTGTTTCTCTACCTGTGCAGTATTTCCCTTGTTTCTATACCTGTGCAGTATTTCCCTTGTTTCTATACCTGTGCAGTATTTCCCTTGTTTCTATGCCTGAGCAGTATTTCCTTTTCTATACCTCTGCAGTATTTCCCTTGTTTCTATATCTGTGCAGTATTTCCCTTGTTTCTATATCTGTGCCGTATTTCCCTTGTTTCTATATCTGTGCAGTATTTCCCTTGTTTCTATATCTATGCAGTATTTCCCTTGTTTCTGTACCTGTGCACTATTTCCCTTGTTTCTATATCTGTGCAGTATTTCCCTTGTTTCTATAAATGTGCAGTATTTCCCTTGTTTGTACACCTGTGCAGTATTTCCATTGTTTCTATATGTGTGCAGTATTACCCTTGTTTCTATATCTGTGCTGTATTTCCCTTGTTTCTATATCTGTGCAGTATTTCCCTTGTTTCTATATCTGTGCAGTATTTCCCTTGTTCCTATACCTTTGCAGTATTTCCCTTGTTTCGATACCTGTGCAGTATTTCCTTTTCTATACCTGTGCAGTATTTCCCTTGTTTCTATATCTGTGCAGTATTTCCCTTGTTTCTATACCTGTGCAGTATTTCCCTTGTTTCTATATCTGTGCAGTATTTCCCTTGTTTCCATACCTGTGCAGTATTTCCCTTGTTTCTATATCTGTGCAGTAAATCTCTTGTTTCTATACCTGTGCAGTATTTCCCTTGTTTCTATATCTGTGCAGTATTTCCCTTGTTTCTATATCTGACAGTATTTCCCTTGTTTCTATATCTGTGCAGTATTTCCCTTGTTTCTATACCTGTGCAGTATTTCCCTTGTTTCCATACCTGTGCAGTATTTCCCTTGTTCTATACCTGTGCAGTATTTCCCTTGTTTCTATAATTGTGCAGTATTTCCCTTGTTTCTATCCCTGTGCAGTATTTCCCTTGTTTCTATATCTGTGCAGTATTTCCCTTGTTTCTAGATCTGTGCAGTATTTCCCTTGTTTCTATATCTGTGCAGTATTTCTCTTGTTTCTATATCTCTGCAGTATTTCCCTTGTTTCTATATCTGTGCAGTATTTCCCTTGTTTCAATATCTGTGCAGTATTTCCCTTGTTTCTAGATCTGTGCAGTATTTCCCTTGTTTCTATACCTGTGCAGTATTTCCCTTGTTTCTATATCTGTGCAGTATTTCCCTTGTTTCTATACCTCTGCAGCATTTTTATTGTTTCTATATCTGTGCAGTATTTCCCTTGTTTCTATACCTGTGCAGTATTTCTCTTGTTTCTATATCTGTGCAGTATTTCCCTTGTTTCTATATCTGTGCAGTATTTCCGTTGTTTCTAAATCTGTGCAGTATTTCCCTTGTTTCTATATCTGTGCAGTATTTCCCTTGTTTCTATATCTGTGCAGTATTTCCCTTGTTTCTATACCTGTGCAGTATTTCTCTTGTTTCTATATCTGTGCAGTATTTCCCTTGTTTCTATATCTGTGCAGTATTTCCCTTCTTTCTATATCTGTGCTGTATTTCCCTTGTTTCTATATCTGTGCAGTATTTCCCTTGTTTCTATATCTGTGCAGTATTTCCCTTGTTCCTATACATTTGCAGTATTTCCCTTGTTTCTATACCTGTGCAGTATTTCCCTTGTTTCTATATCTATGCAGTATTTCCCTTGTTTCTAGATCTGTGCAGTATTTCCCTTGTTTCTATACCTGTGCAGTATTTCTCTTGTTTCTATATCTCTGCAGTATTTCCCTTGTTTCCATACCTGTGCAGTATTTCCCTTGTTCTATACCTGTGCAGTATTTCCCTTGTTTCTATATCAGTGCAGTATTTCCCTTGTTTCTATATCTGTGCAGTATTTCCCTTGTTTCTATATCTGTGCAGTATTTCCCTTGTTTCTATATCTATGCAGTATTTCCCTTGCTTCTAGATCTGTGCAGTATTTCCCTTGTTTCTATACCTGTGCAGTATTTCTCTTGTTTCTATATCTCTGCAGTATTTCCCTTGTTTCTATATCTGTGCAGTATTTCCCTTGTTTCAATATCTGTGCAGTTATTCCCTTGTTTCTAGATCTGTGCAGTATTTCCCTTGTTTCTATATCTGTGCAGTATTTCCCTTGTTTCTATATCTGTGCAGTATTTCCCTTGTTTCTAGATCTGTGCAGTATTTCCCTTGTTTCTAGGTCTGTGCAGTATTTCCCTTGTTTCTCGATCTATGCAGTATTTCCCTTGTTTCTATATCTATGCAGTATTTCGCTGGTTTCTATACCTGTGCAGTATTTCCCTTGTTTCTATACCTTTGCAGTACTTCCCTTGTTTCTATATCTGTGCTGCATTTCCCTTGTTTCTCTACCTGTGCAGTATTTCCCTTGTTTCTATACCTGTGCAGTATTTCCCTTGTTTCTATACCTGTGCAGTATTTCCCTTGTTTCTATGCCTGAGCAGTATTTCCTTTTCTATACCTCTGCAGTATTTCCCTTGTTTCTATATCTGTGCAGTATTTCCCTTGTTTCTATATCTGTGCAGTATTTCCCTTGTTTCTATATCTGTGCAGTATTTCCCTTGTTTCTATATCTATGCAGTATTTCCCTTGTTTCTGTACCTGTGCAGTATTTCCCATGTTTCTATATCTGTGCAGTATTTCCCTTGTTTCTATAACTGTGCAGTATTTCCCTTGTTTGTACACCTGTGCAGTATTTCCCTTGTTTCTATATGTGTGCAGTATTACCCTTGTTTCTATATCTGTGCTGTATTTCCCTTGTTTCTATATCTGTGCAGTATTTCCCTTGTTTCTATATCTGTGCAGTATTTCCCTTGTTCCTATACCTTTGCAGTATTTCCCTTGTTTCGATACCTGTGCAGTATTTCCTTTTCTATACCTGTGCAGTATTTCCCTTGTTTCTATATCTGTGCAGTATTTCCCTTGTTTCTATACCTGTGCAGTATTTCCCTTGTTTCTATATCTGTGCAGTATTTCCCTTGTTTCTATACCTGTGCAGTATTTCCCTTGTTTCTATATCTGTGCAGTATTTCCCTTGTTTCTATATCTGACAGTATTTCCCTTGTTTCTAGACCTGTGCAGTATTTCCCTTGTTTCTATACATGTGCAGTATTTCCCTTGTTTCCATACCTGTGCAGTATTTCCCTTGTTCTATACCTGTGCAGTATTTCCCTTGTTTCTATATCTGTGCAGTATTTCCCTTGTTTCTATACCTCTGCAGCATTTTTATTGTTTCTATATCTGTGCAGTATTTCCCTTGTTTCTATACCTGTGCAGTATTTCTCTTGTTTCTATATCTGTGCAGTATTTCCATTGTTTCTATATCTGTGCAGTATTTCCCTTGTTTCTATATCTGTGCAGTATTTCCCTTGTTTCTATATCTGTGCAGTATTTCCCTTGTTTCTATATCTGTGCAGTATTTCCCTTGTTTCTATACCTGTGCAGTATTTCTCTTGTTTCTATATCTGTGCAGTATTTCCCTTGTTTCTATATCTGTGCAGTATTTCCCTTGTTTCTATATCTGTGCTGTATATCCCTTGTTTCTATATCTGTGCAGTATTTCCCTTGTTTCTATATCTGTGCAGTATTTCCCTTGTTCCTATACATTTGCAGTATTTCCCTTGTTTCTATACCTGTGCAGTATTTCCCTTGTTTCTATATCTATGCAGTATTTCCCTTGTTTCTAGATCTGTGCAGTATTTCCCTTGTTTCTCTACCTGTGCAGTATTTCTCTTGTTTCTATATCTCTGCAGTATTTCCCTTGTTTCCATACCTGTGCAGTATTTCCCTTGTTCTATACCTGTGCAGTATTTCCCTTGTTTCTATATCAGTGCAGTATTTCCCTTGTTTCTATATCTGTGCAGTATTTCCCTTGTTTCTATATCTGTGCAGTATTTCCCTTGTTTCTATATCTATGCAGTATTTCCCTTGCTTCTAGATCTGTGCAGTATTTCCCTTGTTTCTATACCTGTGCAGTATTTCTCTTGTTTCTATATCTCTGCAGTATTTCCCTTGTTTCTATATCTGTGCAGTATTTCCCTTGTTTCAATATCTGTGCAGTTTTTCCCTTTTTTCTAGATCTGTGCAGTATTTCCCTTGTTTCTATATCTGTGCAGTATTTCGCTTGTTTCTATATCTGTGCAGTATTTCCCTTGTTTCTAGATCTGTGCAGTATTTCCCTTGTTTCTAGGTCTGTGCAGTACTTCCCTTGTTTCTCGATCTATGCAGTATTTCCCTTGTTTCTATATCTATGCAGTATTTCGCTAGTTTCTATACCTGTGCAGTATTTCCCTTGTTTCTATACCTTTGCAGTACTTCCCTTGTTTCTATATCTGTGCTGCATTTCCCTTGTTTCTCTAGCTGTGCAGTATTTCCCTTGTTTCTATACCTGTGCAGTATTTCCCTTGTTTCTATACCTGTGCAGTATTTCCCTTGTTTCTATGCCTGAGCAGTATTTCCTTTTCTATACCTCTGCAGTATTTCCCTTGTTTCTATATCTGTGCAGTATTTCCCTTGTTTCTATATCTGTGCAGTATTTCCCTTGTTTCCATATCTGTGCAGTATTTCCCTTGTTTCTATATCTGTGCAGTATTTCCCTTGTTTCTGTACCTGTGCAGTATTTCCCTTGTTTCTATATCTGTGCAGTATTTCCCTTGTTTCTATAACTGTGCAGTATTTCCCTTGTTTGTACACCTGTGCAGTATTTCCCTTGTTTCTATATGTGTGCAGTATTACCCTTGTTTCTATATCTGTGCTGTATTTCCCTTGTTTCTATATCTGTGCAGTATTTCCCTTGTTTCTATATCTGTGCAGTATTTCCCTTGTTCCTATACCTTTGCAGTATTTCCCTTGTTTCGATACCTGTGCAGTATTTCCTTTTCTATACCTGTGCAGTATTTCCCTTGTTTCTATATCTGTGCAGTATTTCCCTTGTTTCTATACCTGTGCAGTATTTCCCTTGTTTCTATATCTGTGCAGTATTTCCCTTGTTTCTATACCTGTGCAGTATTTCCCTTGTTTCTATATCTGTGCAGTATTTCCCTTGTTTCTATATCTGACAGTATTTCCCTTGTTTCTATATCTGTGCAGTATTTCCCTTGTTTCTATACATGTGCAGTATTTCCCTTGTTTCCATACCTGTGCAGTATTTCCCTTGTTCTATACCTGTGCAGTATTTCCCTTGTTTCTATAATTGTGCAGTATTTCCCTTGTTTCTATACCTGTGCAGTATTTCCCTTGTTTCTATATCTGTGCAGTATTTCCCTTGTTTCTATATCTGTGCAGTATTTCCCCTGTTTCTATATCTGTGCATTATTTCTCTTGTTTCTATATCTGTGCAGTATTACCCTTGTTTCTATATCTGTGCAGTATTTCCCTTGTTTCAATATCTGTGCAGTATTTCCCTTGTTTCTAGATCTGTGCAGTATTTCCCTTGTTTCTATATCTGTGCAGTATTTCCCTTGTTTCTATATCTGTGCAGTATTTCCCTTGTTTCTAGATCTGTGCAGTATTTCCATTGTTTCTAGGTCTGTGCAGTATTTCCCTTGTTTCTAGATCTGTGCAGTATTTCCCTTGTTTCTATATCTGTGTAGTATTTCGCTTGTTTCTATACCTGTGCAGTATTTCCCTTCTTTCTATACCTGTGCAGTATTTCCCTTGTTTCTATATCTGTGCATTATTTCCCTTGTTTCTATACCTGTGCAGTATTTCCCTTGTTTCTATATCTGTGCAGTATTTCCCTTGTTTCTATACCTGTGCAGTATTTCCCTTGTTTCTGTGCCTGAGCAGTATTTCCTTTTCTGCACCTGTGCAGTATTTGCCTTGTTTCTATATCTGTGCAGTATTTCCCTTGTTTCTATACCTGTGCAGTATTTCCCTTGTTTCTATATCTGTGCAGTATTTCCCTTGTTTCTATATCTGTGCAGTATTTCCCTTGTTTCTATACCTGTGCAGTATTTCCCTTGTTTCTATATCTGTGCAGTATTTCCCTTGTTTCTGTACCTGTGCAGTATTTCCCTTGTTTCTATACCTGTGCAGTATTTCCCTTGTTTCTATATCTGTGCAGTATTTCCCTTGTTTCTATACCTCTGCAGCATTTTTATTGTTTCTATATCTGTGCAGTATTTCCCTTGTTTCTATACCTGTGCAGTATTTCTCTTGTTTCTATATCTGTGCAGTATTTCCCTTGTTTCTATATCTGTGTAGTATTTCCCTTGTTTCTATATCTGTGCAGTATTTCCCTTGTTTCTATATCTGTGCAGTATTTCCCTTGTTTCTATATCTGTGCAGTATTTCCCTTGTTTCTATACCTGTGCAGTATTTCTCTTGTTTCTATATCTGTGCAGTATTTCCCTTGTTTCTATATCTGTGCAGTATTTCCCTTGTTTCTATATCTGTGCTGTATTTCCCTTGTTTCTATATCTGTGCAGTATTTCCCTTGTTTCTATATCTGTGCAGTATTTCCCTTGTTCCTATACATTTGCAGTATTTCCCTTGTTTCTATACCTGTGCAGTATTTCCTTTTCTATACCTGTGCAGTATTTCCCTTGTTTCTATATCTGTGCAGTATTTCCCTTGTTTCCATACCTGTGCAGTATTTCCCTTGTTTCTATATCTGTGCAGTAGATCCCTTGTTTCTATACCTGTGCAGTATTTGCCTTGTTTCTATATCTGTGCAGTATTTCCCTTGTTTCTATATCTGACAGTATTTCCCTTGTTTCTATATCTGTGCAGTATTTCCCTTGTTTCTATACCTGTGCAATATTTCCCTTGTTTCCATACCTGTGCAGTATTTCCCTTGTTCTATACCTGTGCAGTATTTCCCTTGTTTCTATAATTGTGCAGTATTTCCCTTGTTTCTATCCCTGTGCAGTATTTCCCTTGTTTCTATATCTGTGCAGTATTTCCCTTGTTTCTAGATCTGTGCAGTATTTCCCTTGTTTCTATATCTGTGCAGTATTTCTCTTGTTTCTATATCTCTGCAGTATTTCCCTTGTTTCTATATCTGTGCAGTATTTCCCTTGTTTCAATATCTGTGCAGTATTTCCCTTGTTTCCAGATCTGTGCAGTATTTCCCTTGTTTCTATACCTGTGCAGTATTTCCCTTGTTTCTATATCTGTGCATTATTTCCCTTGTTTCTATACCTCTGCAGCATTTTTATTGTTTCTATATCTGTGCAGTATTTCCCTTGTTTCTATACCTGTGCAGTATTTCTCTTGTTTCTATATCTGTGCAGTATTTCCCTTGTTTCTATATCTGTGCAGTATTTCCCTTGTTTCTATATCTGTGCAGTATTTCCCTTGTTTCTATATCTGTGCAGTATTTCCCTTGTTTCTATATCTGTGCAGTATTTCCCTTGTTTCTATACCTGTGCAGTATTTCTCTTGTTTCTATATCTGTGCAGTATTTCCCTTGTTTCTATATCTGTGCAGTATTTCCCTTGTTTCTATATCTGTGCTGTATTTCCCTTGTTTCTATATCTGTGCAGTATTTCCCTTGTTTCTATATCTGTGCAGTATTTCCCTTGTTCCTATACATTTGCAGTATTTCCCTTGTTTCTATACCTGTGCAGTATTTCCCTTGTTTCTATATCTATGCAGTATTTCCCTTGTTTCTAGATCTGTGCAGTATTTCCCTTGTTTCTATACCTGTGCAGTATTTCTCTTGTTTCTATATCTCTGCAGTATTTCCCTTGTTTCCATACCTGTGCAGTATTTCCCTTGTTCTATACCTGTGCAGTATTTCCCTTGTTTCTATATCAGTGCAGTATTTCCCTTGTTTCTATATCTGTGCAGTATTTCCCTTGTTTCTATATCTGTGCCGTATTTCTCTTGTTTCTATATCTCTGCAGTATTTCCCTTGTTTCTATATCTGTGCAGTATTTCCCTTGTTTCAATATCTGTGCAGTATTTCCCTTGTTTCTAGATCTGTGCAGTATTTCCCTTGTTTCTATATCTGTGCAGTATTTCCCTTGTTTCTAAAACTGTGCAGTATTTCCCTTGTTTCTATATCTGTGCAGTATTTCCCTTGTTTCTATATCTGTGCAGTATTTCCCTTGTTTCTATATCTGTGCAGTATTTCCCTTGTTTCTATACCTGTGCAGTATTTCTCTTGTTTCTATATCTGTGCAGTATTTCCCTTGTTTCTATATCTGTGCAGTATTTCCCTTGTTTCTATATCTGTGCTGTATTTCCCTTGTTTCTATATCTGTGCAGTATTTCCCTTGTTTCTATATCTGTGCAGTATTTCCCTTGTTCCTATACATTTGCAGTATTTCCCTTGTTTCTATACCTGTGCAGTATTTCCCTTGTTTCTATATCTAT
This sequence comes from Heterodontus francisci, assembly GCF_036365525.1. Lineage (NCBI taxonomy): Eukaryota > Metazoa > Chordata > Chondrichthyes > Heterodontiformes > Heterodontidae > Heterodontus > Heterodontus francisci. The sequence goes on from NC_090395.1 coordinate 14,505,692, forward strand.
GCAGTATTTCCCTTGTTTCTAGATCTGTGCAGTATTTCCCTTGTTTCTATACCTGTGCAGTATTTCTCTTGTTTCTATATCTCTGCAGTATTTCCCTTGTTTCCATACCTGTGCAGTATTTCCCTTGTTCTATACCTGTGCAGTATTTCCCTTGTTTCTATATCAGTGCAGTATTTCCCTTGTTTCTATATCTGTGCAGTATTTCCCTTGTTTCTATATCTGTGCAGTATTTCCCTTGTTTCTATATCTATGCAGTATTTCCCTTGTTTCTAGATCTGTGCAGTATTTCCCTTGTTTCTATACCTGTGCAGTATTTCTCTTGTTTCTATATCTCTGCAGTATTTCCCTTGTTTCTATATCTGTGCAGTATTTCCCTTGTTTCAATATCTGTGCAGTATTTCCCTTGTTTCTAGATCTGTGCAGTATTTCCCTTGTTTCTATATCTGTGCAGTATTTCCCTTGTTTCTATATCTGTGCAGTATTTCCCTTGTTTCTAGATCTGTGCAGTATTTCCCTTGTTTCTAGGTCTGTGCAGTATTTCCCTTGTTTCTCGATCTATGCAGTATTTCCCTTGTTTCTATATCTATGCAGTATTTCGCTAGTTTCTATACCTGTGCAGTATTTCCCTTGTTTCTATACCTTTGCAGTACTTCCCTTGTTTCTATATCTGTGCAGTATTTCCCTTGTTTCTCTACCTGTGCAGTATTTCCCTTGTTTCTATACCTGTGCAGTATTTCCCTTGTTTCTATACCTGTGCAGTATTTCCCTTGTTTCTATGCCTGAGCAGTATTTCTTTTTCTATACCTGTGCAGTATTTCCCTTGTTTCTATATCTGTGCAGTTTTTCCCTTGTTTCTATATCTGTGCAGTATTTCCCTTGTTTCTATATCTGTGCAGTATTTCCCTTGTTTCTATATCTATGCAGTATTTCCCTTGTTTCTGTACCTGTGCAGTATTTCCCTTGTTTCTATATCTGTGCAGTATTTCCCTTGTTTCTATAACTGTGCAGTATTTCCCTTGTTTGTACACCTGTGCAGTATTTCCCTTGTTTCTATATGTGTGCAGTATTACCCTTGTTTCTATATCTGTGCTGTATTTCCCTTGTTTCTATATCTGTGCAGTATTTCCCTTGTTTCTATATCTGTGCAGTATTTCACTTGTTCCTATACCTTTGCAGTATTTCCCTTGTTTCGATACCTGTGCAGTATTTCCTTTTCTATACCTGTGCAGTATTTCCCTTGTTTCTATATCTGTGCAGTATTTCCCTTGTTTCTATACCTGTGCAGTATTTCCCTTGTTTCTATATCTGTGCAGTATTTCCCTTGTTTCTATACCTGTGCAGTATTTCCCTTGTTTCTATATCTGTGCAGTATTTCCCTTGTTTCTATATCTGACAGTATTTCCCTTGTTTCTATATCTGTGCAGTATTTCCCTTGTTTCTATACATGTGCAGTATTTCCCTTGTTTCCATACCTGTGCAGTATTTCCCTTGTTCTATACCTGTGCAGTGTTTCCCTTGTTTCTATTATTGTGCAGTATTTCCCTTGTTTCTATACCTGTGCAGTATTTCCCTTGTTTCTATATCTGTGCAGTATTTCCCTTGTTTCTATATCTGTGCAGTATTTCCCTTGTTTCTATATCTGTGCAGTATTTCCCTTGTTTCTATATCTGTGCATTATTTCTCTTGTTTCTATATTTGTGCAGTATTACCCTTGTTTCTATATCTGTGCAGTATTTCCCTTGTTTCAATATCTGTGCAGTATTTCCCTTGTTTCTAGATCTGTGCAGTATTTCCCTTGTTTCTATATCTGTGCAGTATTTCCCTTGTTTCTATATCTGTGCAGTATTTCCCTTGTTTCTAGATCTGTGCAGTATTTCCCTTGTTTCTAGGTCTGTGCAGTATTTCCCTTGTTTCTAGATCTGTGCAGTATTTCCCTTGTTTCTATATCTGTGTAGTATTTCGTTTGTTTCTATACCTGTGCAGTATTTCCCTTGTTTCTATACCTGTGCAGTATTTCCCTTGTTTCTATATCTGTGCATTATTTCCCTTGTTTCTATACCTGTGCAGTATTTCCCTTGTTTCTATATTTGTGCAGTATTTCCCTTGTTTCTATACCTGTGCAGTATTTCCCTTGTTTCTATGCCTGAGCAGTATTTCCTTTTCTGTACCTGTGCAGTATTTGCCTTGTTTCTATATCTGTGCAGTATTTCCCTTGTTTCTATACCTGTGCAGTATTTCCCTTGTTTCTATATCTGTGCAGTATTTCCCTTGTTTCTATATCTGTGCAGTATTTCCCTTGTTTCTATACCTGTGCAGTATTTCCCTTGTTTCTATATCTGTGCAGTATTTCCCTTGTTTCTATATCTGTGCAGTATTTCCCTTGTTTCTATACCTGTGCAGTATTTCCCTTGTTTCTATGCCTGAGCAGTATTTCTTTTTCTATACCTGTGCAGTATTTCCCTTGTTTCTATATCTGTGCAGTTTTTCCCTTGTTTCTATATCTGTGCAGTATTTCCCTTGTTTCTATATCTGTGCAGTATTTCCCTTGTTTCTATATCTATGCAGTATTTCCCTTGTTTCTGTACCTGTGCAGTATTTCCCTTGTTTCTATATCTGTGCAGTATTTCCCTTGTTTCTATAACTGTGCAGTATTTCCCTTGTTTGTACACCTGTGCAGTATTTCCCTTATTTCTATATGTGTGCAGTATTACCCTTGTTTCTATATCTGTGCTGTATTTCCCTTGTTTCTATATCTGTGCAGTATTTCCCTTGTTTCTATATCTGTGCAGTATTTCCCTTGTTCCTATACCTTTGCAGTATTTCCCTTGTTTCGATACCTGTGCAGTATTTCCTTTTCTATACCTGTGCAGTATTTCCCTTGTTTCTATATCTGTGCAGTATTTCCCTTGTTTCTATACCTGTGCAGTATTTCCCTTGTTTCTATATCTGTGCAGTATTTCCCTTGTTTCTATACCTGTGCAGTATTTCCCTTGTTTCTATATCTTTGCAGTATTTCCCTTGTTTCTATATCTGACAGTATTTCCCTTGTTTCTATATCTGTGCAGTATTTCCCTTGTTTCTATACATGTGCAGTATTTCCCTTGTTTCCATACCTGTGCAGTATTTCCCTTGTTCTATACCTGTGCAGTGTTTCCCTTGTTTCTATTATTGTGCAGTATTTCCCTTGTTTCTATACCTGTGCAGTATTTCCCTTGTTTCTATATCTGTGCAGTATTTCCCTTGTTTCTATATCTGTGCAGTATTTCCCTTGTTTCTATATCTGTGCAGTATTTCCCTTGTTTCTATATCTGTGCATTATTTCTCTTGTTTCTATATTTGTGCAGTATTACCCTTGTTTCTATATCTGTGCAGTATTTCCCTTGTTTCAATATCTGTGCAGTATTTCCCTTGTTTCTAGATCTGTGCAGTATTTCCCTTGTTTCTATATCTGTGCAGTATTTCCCTTGTTTCTATATCTGTGCAGTATTTCCCTTGTTTCTAGATCTGTGCAGTATTTCCCTTGTTTCTAGGTCTGTGCAGTATTTCCCTTGTTTCTAGATCTGTGCAGTATTTCCCTTGTTTCTATATCTGTGTAGTATTTCGCTTGCTTCTATACCTGTGCAGTATTTCCCTTGTTTCTATACCTGTGCAGTATTTCCCTTGTTTCTATATCTGTGCATTATTTCCCTTGTTTCTATACCTGTGCAGTATTTCCCTTGTTTCTATATTTGTGCAGTATTTCCCTTGTTTCTATACCTGTGCAGTATTTCCCTTGTTTCTATGCCTGAGCAGTATTTCCTTTTCTGTACCTGTGCAGTATTTGCCTTGTTTCTATATCTGTGCAGTATTTCCCTTGTCTCTATACCTGTGCAGTATTTCCCTTGTTTCTATATCTGTGCAGTATTTCCCTTGTTTCTATATCTGTGCAGTATTTCCCTTGTTTCTATACCTGTGCAGTATTTCCCTTGTTTCTATATCTGTGCAGTATTTCCCTTGTTTCTATACCTGTGCAGTATTTCCCTTGTTTCTATACCTGTGCAGTATTTCCCTTGTTTCTATATCTGTGCAGTATTTCCCTTGTTTCTATACCTCTGCAGCATTTTTATTGTTTCTATATCTGTGCAGTATTTCCCTTGTTTCTATACCTGTGCAGTATTTCTCTTGTTTCTATATCTGTGCAGTATTTCCCTTGTTTCTATATCTGTGCAGTATTTCCCTTGTTTCTATATCTGTGCAGTATTTCCCTTGTTTCTATATCTGTGCAGTATTTCCCTTGTTTCTATATCTGTGCAGTATTTCCCTTGTTTCTATACCTGTGCAGTATTTCTCTTGTTTCTATATCTGTGCAGTATTTCCCTTGTTTCTATAACTGTGCAGTATTTCCCTTGTTTCTATATCTTTGCTGTATTTCCCTTGTTTCTATATCTGTGCAGTATTACCCTTGTTTCTATATCTGTGCAGTATTTCCCTTGTTCCTATACATTTGCAGTATTTCCCTTGTTTCTATACCTGTGCAGTATTTCCTTTTCTATACCTGTGCAGTATTTCCCTTGTTTCTATATCTGTGCAGTATTTCCCTTGTTTCCATACCTGTGCAGTATTTCCCTTGTTTCTATATCTGTGCAGTAAATCCCTTGTTTCTATACCTGTGCAGTATTTCCCTTGTTTCTATATCTGTGCAGTATTTCCCTTGTTTCTATATCTGACAGTATTTCCCTTGTTTCTATATCTGTGCAGTATTTCCCTTGTTTCTATACCTGTGCAGTATTTCCCTTGTTTCCATACCTGTGCAGTATTTCCCTTGTTCTATACCTGTGCAGTATTTCCCTTGTTTCTATAATTGTGCAGTATTTCCCTTGTTTCTATCCCTGTGCAGTATTTCCCTTGTTTCTATATCTGTGCAGTATTTCCCTTGTTTCTAGATCTGTGCAGTATTTCCCTTGTTTCTATATCTGTGCAGTATTTCTCTTGTTTCTATATCTCTGCAGTATTTCCCTTGTTTCTATATCTGTGCAGTATTTCCCTTGTTTCAATATCTGTGCAGTATTTCCCTTGTTTCTAGATCTGTGCATTATTTCCCTTGTTTCTATACCTGTGCAGTATTTCCCTTGTTTCTATATCTGTGCAGTATTTCCCTTGTTTCTATACCTCTGCAGCATTTTTATTGTTTCTATATCTGTGCAGTATTTCCCTTGTTTCTATACCTGTGCAGTATTTCTCTTGTTTCTATATCTGTGCAGTATTTCCCTTGTTTCTATATCTGTGCAGTATTTCCCTTGTTTCTATATCTGTGCAGTATTTCCCTTGTTTCTATATCTGTGCAGTATTTCCCTTGTTTCTATATCTGTGCAGTATTTCCCTTGTTTCTATACCTGTGCAGTATTTCTCTTGTTTCTATATCTGTGCAGTATTTCCCTTGTTTCTATATCTGTGCAGTATTTCCCTTGTTTCTATATCTGTGCTGTATTTCCCTTGTTTCTATATCTGTGCAGTATTTCCCTTGTTTCTATATATGTGCAGTATTTCCCTTGTTCCTATACATTTGCAGTATTTCCCTTGTTTCTATACCTGTGCAGTATTTCCCTTGTTTCTATATCTATGCAGTATTTCCCTTGTTTCTAGATCTGTGCAGTATTTCCCTTGTTTCTATACATGTGCAGTATTTCTCTTGTTTCTATATCTCTGCAGTATTTCCCTTGTTTCCATACCTGTGCAGTATTTCCCTTGTTCTATACCTGTGCAGTATTTCCCTTGTTTCTATATCAGTGCAGTATTTCCCTTGTTTCTATATCTGTGCAGTATTTCCCTTGTTTCTATATCTGTGCAGTATTTCCCTTGTTTCTATATCTATGCAGTATTTCCCTTGCTTCTAGATCTGTGCAGTATTTCCCTTGTTTCTATACCTTTGCAGTATTTCTCTTGTTTCTATATCTCTGCAGTATTTCCCTTGTTTCTATATCTGTGCAGTATTTCCCTTGTTTCAATATCTGTGCAGTTTTTCCCTTGTTTCTAGATCTGTGCAGTATTTCCCTTGTTTCTATATCTGTGCAGTATTTCCCTTGTTTCTATATCTGTGCAGTATTTCCCTTGTTTCTAGATCTGTGCAGTATTTCCCTTGTTTCTAGGTCTGTGCAGTATTTCCCTTGTTTCTTGATCTATGCAGTATTTCCCTTGTTTCTATATCTATGCAGTATTTCGCTAGTTTCTATACCTGTGCAGTATTTCCCTTGTTTCTATACCTTTGCAGTACTTCCCTTGTTTCTATATCTGTGCTGTATTTCCCTTGTTTCTCTACCTGTGCAGTATTTCCCTTGTTTCTATACCTGTGCAGTATTTCCCTTGTTTCTATGCCTGTGCAGTATTTCCCTTGTTTCTATGCCTGAGCAGTATTTCCTTTTCTATACCTCTGCAGTATTTCCCTTGTTTCTATATCTGTGCAGTATTTCCCTTGTTTCTATATCTGTGCAGTATTTCCCTTGTTTCTATATCTGTGCAGTATTTCCCTTGTTTCTATATCTATGCAGTATTTCCCTTGTTTCTGCACCTGTGCAGTATTTCCCTTGTTTCTATATCTGTGCAGTATTTCCCTTGTTTCTATAACTGTGCAGTATTTCCCTTGTTTGTACACCTGTGCAGTATTTCCCTTGTTTCTATATGTGTGCAGTATTACCCTTGTTTCTATATCTGTGCTGTATTTCCCTTGTTTCTATATCTGTGCAGTATTTCCCTTGTTTCTATATCTGTGCAGTATTTCCCTTGTTCCTATACCTTTGCAGTATTTCCCTTGTTTCGATACCTGTGCAGTATTTCCTTTTCTATACCTGTGCAGTATTTCCCTTGTTTCTATATCTGTGCAGTATTTCCCTTGTTTCTATACCTGTGCAGTATTTCCCTTGTTTCTATATCTGTGCAGTATTTCCCTTGTTTCTATACCTGTGCAGTATTTCCCTTGTTTCTATATCTGTGCAGTATTTCCCTTGTTTCTATATCTGACAGTATTTCCCTTGTTTCTATATCTGTGCAGTATTTCCCTTGTTTCTATACATGTGCAGTATTTCCCTTGTTTCCATACCTGTGCAGTATTTCCCTTGTTCTATACCTGTGCAGTATTTCCCTTGTTTCTATAATTGTGCAGTATTTCCCTTGTTTCTATACCTGTGCAGTATTTCCCTTGTTTCTATATCTGTGCAGTATTTCCCTTGTTTCTATATCTGTGCAGTATTTCCCTTGTTTCTATATCTGTGCATTATTTCTCTTGTTTCTATATCTGTGCAGTATTACCCTTGTTTCTATATCTGTGCAGTATTTCCCTTGTTTCAATATCTGTGCAGTATTTCCCTTGTTTCTAGATCTGTGCAGTATTTCCCTTGTTTCTATATCTGTGCAGTATTTCCCTTGTTTCTATATCTGTGCAGTATTTCCCTTGTTTCTAGATCTGTGCAGTATTTCCATTGTTTCTAGGTCTGTGCAGTATTTCCCTTGTTTCTAGATCTGTGCAGTATTTCCCTTGTTTCTATATCTGTGTAGTATTTCGCTTGTTTCTATACCTGTGCAGTATTTCCCTTGTTTCTATACCTGTGCAGTATTTCCCTTGTTTCTATATCTGTGCATTATTTCCCTTGTTTCTATACCTGTGCAGTATTTCCCTTGTTTCTATATCTGTGCAGTATTTCCCTTGTTTCTATACCTGTGCAGTATTTCCCTTGTTTCTATGCCTGAGCAGTATTTCCTTTTCTGTACCTGTGCAGTATTTGCCTTGTTTCTATATCTGTGCAGTATTTCCCTTGTTTCTATACCTGTGCAGTATTTCCCTTGTTTCTATATCTGTGCAGTATTTCCCTTGTTTCTATATCTGTGCAGTATTTCCCTTGTTTCTATACCTGTGCAGTATTTCCCTTGTTTCTATATCTGTGCAGTATTTCCCTTGTTTCTATACCTGTGCAGTATTTCCCTTGTTTCTATACCTGTGCAGTATTTACCTTGTTTCTACATCTGTGCAGTATTTCACTTGTTTCTATACCTCTGCAGCATTTTTATTGTTTCTATATCTGTGCAGTATTTCCCTTGTTTCTATACCTGTGCAGTATTTCTCTTGTTTCTATATCTGTGCAGTATTTCCCTTGTTTCTATATCTGAGTAGTATTTCCCTTGTTTCTATATCTGTGCAGTATTTCCCTTGTTTCTATATCTGTGCAGTATTTCCCTTGTTTCTATATCTGTGCAGTATTTCCCTTGTTTCTATACCTGTGCAGTATTTCTCTTGTTTCTATATCTGTGCAGTATTTCCCTTGTTTCTATATCTGTGCAGTATTTCCCTTGTTTCTATATCTGTGCTGTATTTCCCTTGTTTCTATATCTGTGCAGTATTTCCCTTGTTTCTATATCTGTGCAGTCTTTCCCTTGTTCCTATACATTTGCAGTATTTCCCTTGTTTCTATACCTGTGCAGTATTTCCTTTTCTATACCTGTGCAGTATTTCCCTTGTTTCTATATCTGTGCAGTATTTCACTTGTTTCCATACCTGTGCAGTATTTCCCTTGTTTCTATATCTGTGAAGTAAATCCCTTGTTTCTATACCTGTGCAGTATTTCCCTTGTTTCTATATCTGTGCAGTATTTCCCTTGTTTCTATATCTGACAGTATTTCCCTTGTTTCTATATCTGTGCAGTATTTCCCTTGTTTCTATACCTGTGCAGTATTTCCCTTGTTTCCATACCTGTGCAGTATTTCCCTTGTTCTATACCTGTGCAGTATTTCCCTTGTTTCTATAATTGTGCAGTATTTCCCTTGTTTCTATCCCTGTGCAGTATTTCCCTTGTTTCTATATCTGTGCAGTATTTCCCTTGTTTCTAGATCTGTGCAGTATTTCCCTTGTTTCTATATCTCTGCAGTATTTCTCTTGTTTCTATATCTCTGCAGTATTTCCCTTGTTTCTATATCTGTGCAGTATTTCCCTTGTTTCAATATCTGTGCAGTATTTCCCTTGTTTCTAGATCTGTGCAGTATTTCCCTTGTTTCTATATCTGTGCAGTATTTCCCTTGTTTCTATATCTGTGCAGTATTTCCCTTGTTTCTAGATCTGTGCAGTATTTTCCTTGTTTCTAGGTCTGTGCAGTATTTCCCTTGTTTCTCGATCTGTGCAGTATTTCCCTTGTTTATATATCTATGCAGTATTTCGCATGTTTCTATACCTGTGCAGTATTTCCCTTGTTTCTGTACCTTTGCAGTATTTCCCTTGTTTCTATATCAGTGCAGTATTTCCCTTGTTTCTATACCTGTGCAGTATTTCCCTTGTTTCTATGCCTGAGCAGTATTTCCTTTTCTATACCTGTGCAGTATTTCCCTTGTTTCTATATCTGTGCAGTATTTCCCTTGTTTCTATACCTGTGCAGTATTTCCCTTGGTACTATATCTGTGCAGTATTTCCCTTGTTTCCATATCTGTGCAGTTTTTCCCTTGTTTCCATACCTGTGCAGTATTTCCCTTGTTTCTATATCTGTTCAGTATTTCCCTTGTTTCCATACCTGTGCAGTATTTCCCTTGTTTCTATATCTGTGAAGTAAATCCCTTGTTTCTATACCTTTGCAGTATTTCCCTTGTTTCTATATCTGTGCAGTATTTCCCTTGTTTCTATATCTGACAGTATTTCCCTTGTTTCTATATCTGTGCAGTATTTCCCTTGTTTCTATACCTGTGCAGTATTTCCCTTGTTTCCATACCTGTGCAGTATTTCCCTTGTTCTATACCTGTGCAGTATTTCCCTTGTTTCTATAATTGTGCAGTATTTCCCTTGTTTCTATCCCTGTGCAGTATTTCCCTTGTTTCTATATCTGTGCAGTATTTCCCTTGTTTCTAGATCTGTGCAGTATTTCCCATGTTTCTATATCTCTGCAGTATTTCTCTTGTTTCTATATCTCTGCAGTATTTCCCTTGTTTCTATATCTGTGCAGTATTTCCCTTGTTTCAATATCTGTGCAGTATTTCCCTTGTTTCTAGATCTGTGCAGAATTTCCCTTGTTTCTATATCTGTGCAGTATTTCCCTTGTTTCTATATCTGTGCAGTGTTTCCCTTGTTTCTAGATCTGTGCAGTATTTCCCTTGTTTCTAGGTCTGTGCAGTATTTCCCTTGTTTCTCGATCTGTGCAGTATTTCCCTTGTTTATATATCTATGCAGTATTTCGCATGTTTCTATACCTGTGCAGTATTTCCCTTGTTTCTGTACCTTTGCAGTATTTCCCTTGTTTCTATATCAGTGCAGTATTTCCCTTGTTTCTATACCTGTGCAGTATTTCCCTTGTTTCTATGCCTGAGCAGTATTTCCTTTTCTATACCTGTGCAGTATTTCCCTTGTTTCTATATCTGTGCAGTATTTCCCTTGTTTCTATACCTGTGCAGTATTTCCCTTGGTACTATATCTGTGCAGTATTTCCCTTGTTTCCATATCTGTGCAGTTTTTCCCTTGTTTCCATACCTGTGCAGTATTTCCCTTGTTTCTATATCTGTTCAGTATTTCCCTTGTTTCTATACCTGTGCAGTATTTTCCTTGTTTCTATATCTGTGCAGTATTTCCCTTGTTTCTATATCTGTTCAGTATTTCCCTTGTTTCTATATCTGTGCAGTATTTCCCTTGTTTCTATACCTGTGCAGTATTTCCCTTGTTTCTATACCTGTGCAGTATTTCCCTTGTTTCTATATCTGTGCAGTATTTCCCTTGTTTCTAGACCTGTGCAGTATTTTCCTTGTTTCTATATCTGTGCAGTATTTCCCTTGTTTCTATACCTCTGCAGCATTTTTATTGTTTCTATGTCTGTGGCAGTATTTCCCTTGTTTCTATACCTGTGCAGTATTTCTCTTGTTTCTATATCTGTGCAGTATTTCCCTTGTTTCTATACCTCTGCAGTATTTCCCTTGTTTCTATTTCTGTGCAGTATTTCCCTTGTTTCTATACCTGTGCAGTATTTCCCTTGTTTCTATACCTGTGCAGTATTTCCCTTGTTTCTATATCTGTGCAGTATTTCCCTTGTTTCTATACCTCTGCAGCATTTTTATTGTTTCTATATCTGTGCAGTATTTCCCTTGTTTCTATACCTGTGCAGTATTTCTCTTGTTTCTATATCTGTGCAGTATTTCCCTTGTTTCTTTATCTGTGCAGTATTTCCCTTGTTTCTATATCTGTGCAGTCTTTCCCTTGTTTCTATATCTGTGCAGTATTTCCCTTGTTTCTATATCTATGCAGCATTTCCCTTGTTTCTATACCTGTGCAGTATTTCCCTTGTTTCTATATCTGTGCAGTATTTCCCTTGTTTCTATACCTGTGCAGTATTTCTCTTGTTTCTTTATCTGTGCAGTATTTCCCTTGTTTCTATATCTGTGCAGTATTTCCCTTGTTTCTATATCTGTGCTGTATTTCACTTGTTTCTATATCTGTGCAGTATTTCCCTTGTTTCTATGTCTGTGCAGTATTTCCCTTGTTCCTATACCTTTGCAGTATTTCCCTTGTTTCTATACCTGTGCAGTATTTCCTTTTCTATACCTGTGCAGTATTTCCCTTGTTTCTATATCTGTGCAGTATTTCCCTTGTTTCCATACCTGTGCAGTATTTCCCTTGTTTCTATATCTATGCAGTATTTCCCTTGTTTCTATATCTGACAGTATTTCCCTTGTTTCTATATCTGTGCAGTATTTTCCTTGTTTCTATACCTGTGCAGTATTTCCCTTGTTTCCATACCTGTGCAGTATTTCCCTTGTTCTATACCTGTGCAGTATTTCCCTTGTTTCTATAATTGTGCAGTATTTCCCTTGTTTCTATCCCTGTGCAGTATTTCCCTTGTTTCTATATCTGTGCAGTATTTCCCTTGTTTCTAGATCTGTGCAGTATTTCCCTTGTTTCTATATCTGTGCAGTATTTCTCTTGTTTCTATATCTCTGCAGTATTTCCCTTGTTACTATATCTGTGCAGTATTTCCCTTGTTTCAATATCTGTGCAGTATTTCCCTTGTTTCTGGATCTGTGCAGTATTTCCCTTGTTTCTATATCTGTGCAGTATTTCCCTTGTTTCTATATCTGTGCAGTATTTCCCTTGTTTCTATATCTGTGCAGTATTTCCCTTGTTTCTCGATCTGTGCAGTATTTCCCTTGTATATATATATCTATGCAGTATTTCGCTTGTTTCTATACCTGTGCAGTATTTCCCTTGTTTCTATACTTTTGCAGTATTTCCCTTGTTTCTATATCTGTGCAGTATTTCCCTTGTTTCTATACCTGTGCAATATTTCCCTTGTTTCTATGCCTGAGCAGTATTTCCTTTTCTATACCTGTGCAGTATTTCCCTTGTTTCTATATCTGTGCAGTATTTCCCTTGTTTCTAGATCTGTGCAGTATTTCCCTTGTTTCTAGGTCTGTGCAGTATTTCCCTTGTTTCTCGATCTGTGCAGTATTTCCCTTGTTTATATATCTATGCAGTATTTCGCTTGTTTCTATACCTGTGCAGTATTTCCCTTGTTTCTATACTTTTGCATTATTTCCCTTGTTTCTATATCTGTGCAGTATTTCCCTTGTTTCTATGCCTGAGCAGTATTTCCTTTTCTATACCTGTGCAGTATTTCCCTTGTTTCTATATCTGTGCAGTATTTCCCTTGTTTCTATACCTGTTCAGTATTTCCCTTGTTTCTATATCTGTGCAGTATTTCCCTTGTTTCCATACCTGTGCAGTATTTCCCTTGTTTCATATCTGTTCAGTATTTCCCTTGTTTCTATATCTGTGCAGTATTTCCCTTGTTTCTATACCTGTGCAGTATTTCCCTTGTATCCATACCTGTGCAGTATTTCCCTTGTTTCTATATCTGTGCAGTATTTCTCTTGTTTCTATATCTGTGCAGAATTTCCCTTGTTTCTATATCTGTGCAGTATTTCCCTTCTTTCTATATCTGTGCCGTATTTCCCTTGTTTCTGGACCTGTGCAGTATTTCCCTTGTTTCTATATCTGTGCAGTATTTCCCTTGTTTCTATATCTGTGCAGTATTTCCCTTGTTTCCATATCTGTGCAGTTTTTCCCTTGTTTCTAGATCTGTGCAGTATTTCCCTTGTTTCTAGATCTGTGCAGCATTTCCCTTGTTTCTATATCTGTGCAGTATTTCCCTTGTTTCTATACCTGTGCAGTATATCCCTTGTTTCTATATCTGTGCAGTATTTCCCTTGTTTCGATTTCTGTGCAGTATTTCCCTTGTTTCTATATCTCTGCAGTATTTCCCTTGTTCCTATATCTGTGCAGTATTTCCCTTGTTTCAATATCTGTGCAGTATTTCCCTTGTTTCTAGATCTGTGCAGTATTTCCCTTGTTTCTATATCTGTGCAGTATGTCCCTTGTTTCTATATCTGTGCAGTATTTGCCTTGTTTCTAGATCTGTGCCGTATTTCCCTTGTTTCTAGGTCTGTGCAGTATTTCCCTTGTTTCTCGATCTGTGCAGTATTTCCCTTGTTTATATATCTATGCAGTATTTCGCTTGTTTCTGTACCTGTGCAGTATTTCCCTTGTTTCTATACCTGTGCAGTATTTCCCTTGTTTCTATATCTGTGCAGTATTTCCCTTGTTTCTATATCTGTGCAGTATTTCCCTTGTTTCTAGGTCTGTGCAGTATTTCCCTTGTTTCTCGATCTGTGCAGTATTTCCCTTGTTTATATATCTATGCAGTATTTCGCTTGTTTCTATACCTGTGCAGTATTTCCCTTGTTTCTATACTTTTGCAGTATTTCCCTTGTTTCTATATCTGTGCAGTATTTCCCTTGTTTCTATATCTGTGCAGTATTTCCCTTGTTTCTATACCTGTGCAATATTTCCCTTGTTTCTATGCCTGTGCAGTATTTCCTTTTCTATACCTGTGCAGTATTTCTCTTCTTTCTATATCTGTGCAGTATTTCCCTTGTTTCTAGATCTGTGCAGTATTTCCCTTGTTTCTAGGTCTGTGCAGTATTTCCCTTGTTTCTCGATCTCTGCAGTATTTCCCTTGTTTATATATCTATGCAGTATTTCGCTTGTTTCTATACCTGTGCAGTATTTCCCTTGTTTCTATACGTTTGCAGTATTTCCCTTGTTTCTATATCTGTGCAGTATTTCCCTTGTTTCTATGCCTGAGCAGTATTTCCTTTTCTATACCTGTGCAGTATTTCCCTTGTTTCTATATCTGTGCAGTATTTCCCTTGTTTCTATACCTGTGCAGTATTTCCCTTGTTTCTATATCTGTGCAGTATTTCCCTTGTTTCCATACCTGTGCAGTATTTCCCTTGTTTCTATATCTGTTCAGTATTTCCCTTGTTTCTATATCTGTGCAGTATTTCCCTTGTTTCTATACCTGTGCAGTATTTGCCTTGTATCTATACCTGTGCAGTATTTCCCTTGTTTCTATATCTGTGCAGTATTTCTCTTGTTTCTATATCTGTGCAGTATTTCCCTTGTTTCTATATCTGTGCAGTATTTCCCTTGTTTCTATATCTATGCAGTATTTCTCTTGTTTCTAGACCTGTGCAGTATTTCCCTTGTTTCTATATCTGTGCAGTATTTCCCTTCTTTCTATATCTGTGCAGAATTTCCCTTGTTTCTATATCTGTGCAGTTTTTCCCTTGTTTCTAGATCTGTGCAGTATTTCCCTTGTTTCTAGATCTGTGCAGCATTTCCCTTGTTTCTATATCTGTGCAGTATTTCCCTTGTTTCAATATCTCTGCAGTGATTCCCTTGTTTCTAGATCTGTGCAGTATTTCCCTTGTTTCTATATCTGTGCAGTATTTCCCTTGTTTCTATATCTGTGCAGTATTTCCCTTGTTTCTAGATCTGTGCCGTATTTCCCTTGTTTCTAGGTCAGTGCAGTATTTCCCTTGTTTCTCGATCTGTGCAGTATTTCACTTGTTTATATATCTATGCAGTATATCGCTTGTTTCGATACCTGTGCAGTATTTCCCTTGTTTCTATACCTTTGCAGTATTTTCCTTGTTTCTATATCTGTGCAGTATTTCCCTTGTTTCTATATCTGTGCAGTATTTCCCTTGTTTCTAGGTCTGTGCAGTATTTCCCTTGTTTCTCGATCTGTGCAGTATTTCCCTTGTTTATATATCTATGCAGTATTTCGCTTGTTTCTATACCTGTGAAGTATTTCCCTTGTTTCTATACCTTTGCAGTATTTCCCTTGTTTCTATATCTGTGCAGTATTTCCCTTGTTTCTATATCTGTGCAGTATTTCCCTTGTTTCTATATCTGTGCAGTATTTCCCTTGTTTCTATACCTGTGCAGTATTTCCCTTGTTTCTATATCTGTGCAGTATTTCCCTTGTTTCTATATCTGTGCAGTTTTTCCCTTGTTTCCATACCTGTGCAGTATTTCCCTTGTTTCTATATCTGTACAGTATTTCCCTTGTTTCTATATCTGTGCAGTATTTCCCTTGTTTCTATACCTCTGCAGCATTTTTATTGTTTCTATATCTGTGCAGTATTTCCCTTGTTTCTATACCTGTGCAGTATTTCTCTTGTTTCTATATCTGTGCAGTATTTCCCTTGTTTCTATATCTGTGCAGTATTTCCCTTGTTTCTATATCTGTGCAGTATTTCCCTTGCTTCTATATCTGTGCAGTATTTCCCTTGTTTCTATATCTATGCAGTATTTCCCTTGTTTCTATACCTGTGCAGTAATTCCCTTGTTTCTATATCTGTGCAGTATTTCCCTTGTTTCTATACCTGTGCAGTATTTCTCTTGTTTCTATATCTGTGCAGTATTTCCCTTGTTTCTATATCTGTGCAGTATTTCCCTTGTTTCTATATCTGTGCTGTATTTCCCTTGTTTCTATATCTGTGCAGTATTTGCCTTGTTTCTATATCTGTGCAGTATTTCCCTTGTTCCTATACCTTTGCAGTATTTCCCTTGTTTCTGTACCTGTGCAGTATTTCCTTTTCTATACCTGTGCAGTATTTCCCTTGTTTCTATATCTGTGCAGTATTTCCCTTGTTTCTATATCTGTGCAGTATTTCCCTTGTTTCCATACCTGTGCAGTATTTCCCTTGTTTCTATATCTGTGCAGTATTTCCCTTGTTTCTATATCTGTGCAGTATTTCCCTTGTTTTTATATCTGTGCAGTATTTCCCTTGTTTCCATACCTGTGCAGTATTTCCCTTGTTTCTATATCTGAGCAGTAAATCCCTTGTTTCTATACCTGTGCAGTATTTCCCTTGCTTCTATATCTATGCAGTATTTCCCTTGTTTCTATATCTGACAGTATTTCCCTTGTTTCTATATCTGTGCAGTATTTTCCTTGTTTCTATACCTGTGCAGTATTTCCCTTGTTTCCATACCTGTGCAGTATTTCCCTTGTTCTATACCTGTGCAGTATTTCCCTTGGTTCTATAATTGTGCAGTATTTCCCTTGTTTCTATCCCTGTGCAGTATTTCCCTTGTTTCTATATCTGTGCAGTATTTCACTTGTTACTATATCTGTGCAGTATTTCCCTTGTTTCAATATCTGTGCAGTATTTCCCTTGTTTCTGGATCTGTGCAGTATTCCCTTGTTTCTATATCTGTGCAGTATTTCCCTTGTTTCTATATCTGTGCAGTATTTTGCTGGTTTCTAGATCTGTGCAGTATTTCCCTTGTTTCTTGGTCTGTGCAGTATTTCCCTTGTTTCTCGATCTGTGCAGTATTTCCCCTGTTTATATGTCTATGCAGTATTTCGCTTGTTTCTATAACTGTGCAATATTTCCCTTGTTTCTATACTTTTGCAGTATTTCCCTTGTTTCTATATCTGTGCAGTATTTCCCTTGTTTCTATATCTGTGCAGTATTTCCCTTGTTTCTATACCTGTGCATTATTTCCCTTTTTTCTATGCCTGAGCAGTATTTCCTTTTCTATACCTGTGCAGTATTTCCCTTGTTTATATATCTGTGCAGTATTTCCCTTGTTTCTAGATCTGTGCCGTATTTCCCTTGTTTATATATCTATGCAGTATTTCGCTTGTTTCTATACCTGTGCAGTATTTCCCTTGTTTCTATACTTTTGCAGTATTTCCCTTGTTTCTATATCTGTGCAGTATTTCCCTTGTTTCTATATCTGTGCAGTATTTCCCTTGTTTCTATACCTGTGCAGTATTTCCCTTGTTTCTATGCCTGAGCAGTATTTCCTTTTCTATACCTGTGCAGTATTTCCCTTGTTTCTATATCTGTGCAGTATTTCCCTTGTTTCTATACCTGTGCAGTATTTCCCTTGTTTCTATATCTGTGCAGTATTTCTCTTGTTTCTATGTCTGTGCAGTATTTCCCTTGTTTCTATATCTGTGCAGTATTTCCCTTGTTTCTATATCTGTGCAGTATTTCCCTTGTTTCTAGACCTGTGCAGTATTTCCCTTGTTTCTATATCTGTGCAGTATTTCCCTTGTTTCTATATCTGTGCAGTATTTCCCTTGTTTCTATATCTGTGCAGTTTTTCCCTTGTTTCTAGATCTGTGCAGTACTTCCCTTTTTTCTAGATCTGTGCAGCATTTCCCTTGTTTCTATATCTGTGCAGTATTTCCCCTGTTTATATGTCTATGCAGTATTTCGCTTGTTTCTATAACTGTGCAATATTTCCCTTGTTTCTATACTTTTGCAGTATTTCCCTTGTATCTATATCTGTGCAGTATTTCCCTTGTTTCTATATCTGTGCAGTATTTCCCTTGTTTCTATACCTGTGCATTATTTCCCTTTTTTCTATGCCTGAGCAGTATTTCCTTTTCTATACCTGTGCAGTATTTCCCTTGTTTATATATCTGTGCAGTATTTCCCTTGTTTCTAGATCTGTGCCGTATTTCCCTTGTTTATATATCTATGCAGTATTTCGCTTGTTTCTATACCTGTGCAGTATTTCCCTTGTTTCTATACTTTTGCAGTATTTCCCTTGTTTCTATATCTGTGCAGTATTTCCCTTGTTTCTATATCTGTGCAGTATTTCCCTTGTTTCTATACCTGTGCAGTATTTCCCTTGTTTCTATGCCTGAGCAGTATTTCCTTTTCTATACCTGTGCAGTATTTCCCTTGTTTCTATATCTGTGCAGTATTCCCCTTGTTTCTATACCTGTGCAGTATTTCCCTTGTTTCTATATCTGTGCAGTATTTCTCTTGTTTCTATGTCTGTGCAGTATTTCCCTTGTTTCTATATCTGTGCAGTATTTCCCTTGTTTCTATATCTGTGCAGTATTTCCCTTGTTTCTAGACCTGTGCAGTATTTCCCTTGTTTCTATATCTGTGCAGTATTTCCCTTGTTTCTATATCTGTGCAGTATTTCCCTTGTTTCTATATCTGTGCAGTTTTTCCCTTGTTTCTAGATCTGTGCAGTACTTCCCTTTTTTCTAGATCTGTGCAGCATTTCCCTTGTTTCTATATCTGTGCAGTATTTCCCTTGTTTCTATATCTGCGCAGTATTTCCCTTGTTTCTATACCTGTGCAGTATTTCCCTTGTTTCTATATCTGTGCAGTATTTCCCTTGTTTCGATTTCTGTGCATTATTTCCCTTGTTTCTATATCTCTGCAGTATTTCCCTTGTTACTATATCTGTGCAGTATTTCCCTTGTTTCTATATCTGTGCAGTATTTCCCTTGTTTCTATATCTGTGCAGTATTTCCCTTGTTTCTAGATCTGTGCAGTATTTACCTTGTTTCTAGATCTGTGCAGTATTTCCCTTGTTTCTATATCTGTGCAGTATTTCCCTTGTTTATATATCTATGCAGTATTTCCCCTGTTTCTATATCTGTGCAGTATTTCCCTTGTTTCGATTTCTGTGCAGTATTTCCCTTGTTTCTAAATCTCTGCAGTATTTCCCTTGTTTCTATACCTGTGCAGTATTTCCCTTGTTTCTATATCTGTGCAGTATTTCCCTTGTTTCTAGGTCTGTGCAGTATTTCCCTTGTTTCTCGATCTGTGCAGTATTTCCCTTGTTTATATATCTATGCAGTATTTCGCTTGTTTCTATACCTGTGCAGTATTTCCCTTGTTTCTATATCTGTGCAGTATATCCCTTGTTTCTATACCTGTGCAGTATTTCCCTTGTTTCTATATCTGTGCAGTATATCCCTTGTTTCTATACCTGTGCAGTATTTCCCTTGTTTCTATATCTGTGCAGTATTTCTCTTGTTTCTATATCTGTGCAGTATTTCCCTTGTTTCTATATCTGTGCAGTATTTCCCTTGTTTCTATATCTGTGCAGTATTTCCCTTGTTTCTAGACCTGTGCAGTATTTCCCTTGTTTCTATATCTGTGCAGTATTTCCCTTGTTTCTATACCTGTGCAGTATTTCCCTTGTTTCTATATCTGTGCAGTATTTCCCTTGTTTCTATATCTGTGCAGTTTTTCCCTTGTTTCCATACCTGTGCAGTATTTCCCTTGTTTCTACATCTGTTCAGTATTTCC
The DNA here is from genome assembly GCF_036365525.1 of Heterodontus francisci. Lineage (NCBI taxonomy): Eukaryota > Metazoa > Chordata > Chondrichthyes > Heterodontiformes > Heterodontidae > Heterodontus > Heterodontus francisci. Next base: position 14,525,105 of record NC_090395.1, read on the forward strand.
CTTGTTTCTATATCTGTGCAGTATTTCCCTTGTTTCTATACCTGTGCAGTATTTCCCTTGTTTCGATACCTGTGCAGTATTTCCCTTGTTTCTATATCTGTGCAGTATTTCCCTTGTTTCTATACCTGTGCAGTATTTCCCTTGTTTCAATACCTGTGCAGTATTTCCCTTGTTTCTATATCTGTGCAGTATTTCCCTTGTTTCTATATCTGTGCAGTATTTCCCTTGTTTCTATATCTGTGCAGTATTTCCCTTGTTTCTAGGTCTGTGCAGTATTTCCCTTGTTTCTCGATCTGTGCAGTATTTCCCTTGTTTATATATCTATGCAGTATTTCGCTTGTTTCTATACCTGTGCAGTATTTCCCTTGTTTCTATACCTTTGCAGTATTTCCCTTGTTTCTATATCTGTGCAGTATTTCCCTTGTTTCTATATCTGTGCAGTATTTCCCTTGTTTCCATATCTGTGCAGTATTTCCCTTGTTTCTATACCTGTGCAGTATTTCCCTTGTTTCTATATCTGTGCAGTATTTCCCTTGTTTCTATATCTGTGCAGTTTTTCCCTTGTTTCCATACCTGTGCAGTATTTCCCTTGTTTCTATATCTGTTCAGTATTTCCCTTGTTTCCATATCTGTGCAATATTTCCCTTGTTTCTATACCTCTGCAGCATTTTTATTGTTTCTATATCTGTGCAGTATTTCCCTTGTTTCTATACCTGTGCAGTATTTCTCTTGTTTCTATATCTGTGCAGTATTTCCATTGTTTCTATATCTGTGCAGTATTTCCCTTGTTTCTATATCTGTGCAGTATTTCCCTTGTTTCTATATCTGTGCAGTATTTCCCTTGTTTCTATATCTATGCAGTATTTCCCTTGTTTCTATACCTGTGCAGTATTTCCCTTGTTTCTATATCTGTGCAGTATTTCCCTTGTTTCTATACCTGTGCAGTATTTCTCTTGTTTCTATATCTGTGCAGTATTTCCCTTGTTTCTATATCTGTGCAGTATTTCCCTTGTTTCTATATCTGTGCTGTATTTCCCTTGTTTCTATATCTGTGCAGTATTTCCCTTGTTTCTATATCTGTGCAGTATTTGCCTTGTTCCTATACCTTTGCAGTATTTCCCTTGTTTCTATATCTGTGCAGTATTTCCCTTGTTTCTATATCTGTGCAGTATTTCCCTTGTTTCCATACCTGTGCAGTATTTCCCTTGTTTCTGTATCTGTGCAGTAAATCCCTTGTTTCTATACCTGTGCAGTATTTCCCTTGTTTCTATATCTATGCAGTATTTCCCTTGTTTCTATATCTGACAGTATTTCCCTTGTTTCTATATCTGTGCAGTATTTTCCTTGTTTCTATATCTGTGCAGTATTTCCCTTGTTTCCATACCTGTGCAGTATTTCCCTTGTTCTATACCTGTGCACTATTTCCCTTGGTTCAATAATTGTGCAGTATTTCCCTTGTTACTATCCCTGTGCAGTATTTCCCTTGTTTCTATATCTGTGCAGTATTTCCCTTATTTCTAGATCTGTGCAGTATTTCCCTTGTTTCTATATCTGTGCAGTATTTCTCTTGTTTCTATATCTCTGCAGTATTTCCCTTGTTACTATATCTGTGCAGTATTTCCCTTGTTTCAATATCTGTGCAGTATTTCCCTTGTTTCTGGATCTGTGCAGTATTTCCCTTGTTTCTATATCTGTGCAGTATTTCCCTTGTTTCTATATCTGTGCAGTATTTCCCTTGTTTCTAGATCTGTGCAGTATTTCCCTTGTTTCTAGGTCTGTGCAGTATTTCCCTTGTTTCTCGATCTGTGCAGTATTTCCCCTGTTCATATATCTATGCAGTATTTCGCTTGTTTCTATACCTGTGCAGTATTTCCCTTGTTTCTATACTTTTGCAGTATTTCCCTTGTTTCTATATCTGTGCAGTATTTCCCTTGTTTCTATATCTGTGCAGTATTTCCCTTGTTTCTATACCTGTGCATTATTTCCCTTGTTTCTATGCCTGAGCAGTATTTCCTTTTATATACCTGTGCAGTATTTCCCTTGTTTCTATATCTGTGCAGTATTTCCCTTGTTTCTAGATCTGTGCCGTATTTCCCTTGTTTCTAGGTCTGTGCAGTATTTCCCTTGTTTCTCGATCTGTGCAGTATTTCCCTTGTTTATATATCTATGCAGTATTTCGCTTGTTTCTATACCTGTGCAGTATTTCCCTTGTTTCTATACTTTTGCAGTATTTCCCTTGTTTCTATATCTGTGCAGTATTTCCCTTGTTTCTATATCTGGCAGTATTTCCCTTGTTTCTATACCTGTGCAGTATTTCCCTTGTTTCTATGCCTGAGCAGTATTTCCTTTTCTATACCTGTGCAGTATTTCCCTTGTTTCTATATCTGTGCAGTATTTCCCTTGTTTCTATACCTGTGCAGTATTTCCCTTGTTTCTATATCTGTGCAGTATTTCCCTTGTTTCTATATCTGTGCAGTATTTCCCTTGTTTCTATACCTGTGCAGTATTTCCCTTGTTTCTATGCCTGAGCAGTATTTCCTTTTCTATACCTGTGCAGTATTTCCCTTGTTTCTATATCTGTGCAGTATTTCCCTTGTTTCTATACCTGTGCAGTATTTCCCTTGTTTCTATATCTGTGCAGTATTTCTCTTGTTTCTATGTCTGTGCAGTATTTCCCTTGTTTCTATATCTGTGCAGTATTTCCCTTGTTTCTATATCTGTGCAGTATTTCCCTTGTTTCTAGACCTGTGCAGTATTTCCCTTGTTTCTATATCTGTGCAGTATTTCCCTTGTTTCTATATCTGTGCAGTATTTCCCTTGTTTCTATATCTGTGCAGTTTTTCCCTTGTTTCTAGATCTGTGCAGTACTTCCCTTTTTTCTAGATCTGTGCAGCATTTCCCTTGTTTCTATATCTGTGCAGTATTTCCCCTGTTTATATGTCTATGCAGTATTTCGCTTGTTTCTATAACTGTGCAATATTTCCCTTGTTTCTATACTTTTGCAGTATTTCCCTTGTATCTATATCTGTGCAGTATTTCCCTTGTTTCTATATCTGTGCAGTATTTCCCTTGTTTCTATACCTGTGCATTATTTCCCTTTTTTCTATGCCTGAGCAGTATTTCCTTTTCTATACCTGTGCAGTATTTCCCTTGTTTATATATCTGTGCAGTATTTCCCTTGTTTCTCGATCTGTGCAGTATTTCCCTTGTTTATATATCTATGCAGTATTTCGCTTGTTTCTATACCTGTGCAGTATTTCCCTTGTTTCTATACTTTTGCAGTATTTCCCTTGTTTCTATATCTGTGCAGTATTTCCCTTGTTTCTATATCTGGCAGTATTTCCCTTGTTTCTATACCTGTGCAGTATTTCCCTTGTTTCTATGCCTGAGCAGTATTTCCTTTTCTATACCTGTGCAGTATTTCCCTTGTTTCTATATCTGTGCAGTATTTCCCTTGTTTCTATACCTGTGCAGTATTTCCCTTGTTTCTATATCTGTGCAGTATTTCCCTTGTTTCTATATCTGTGCAGTATTTCCCTTGTTTCTATACCTGTGCAGTATTTCCCTTGTTTCTATGCCTGAGCAGTATTTCCTTTTCTATACCTGTGCAGTATTTCCCTTGTTTCTATATCTGTGCAGTATTTCCCTTGTTTCTATACCTGTGCAGTATTTCCCTTGTTTCTATATCTGTGCAGTATTTCTCTTGTTTCTATGTCTGTGCAGTATTTCCCTTGTTTCTATATCTGTGCAGTATTTCCCTTGTTTCTATATCTGTGCAGTATTTCCCTTGTTTCTAGACCTGTGCAGTATTTCCCTTGTTTCTATATCTGTGCAGTATTTCCCTTGTTTCTATATCTGTGCAGTATTTCCCTTGTTTCTATATCTGTGCAGTTTTTCCCTTGTTTCTAGATCTGTGCAGTACTTCCCTTTTTTCTAGATCTGTGCAGCATTTCCCTTGTTTCTATATCTGTGCAGTATTTCCCCTGTTTATATGTCTATGCAGTATTTCGCTTGTTTCTATAACTGTGCAATATTTCCCTTGTTTCTATACTTTTGCAGTATTTCCCTTGTATCTATATCTGTGCAGTATTTCCCTTGTTTCTATATCTGTGCAGTATTTCCCTTGTTTCTATACCTGTGCATTATTTCCCTTTTTTCTATGCCTGAGCAGTATTTCCTTTTCTATACCTGTGCAGTATTTCCCTTGTTTATATATCTGTGCAGTATTTCCCTTGTTTCTAGATCTGTGCCGTATTTCCCTTGTTTATATATCTATGCAGTATTTCGCTTGTTTCTATACCTGTGCAGTATTTCCCTTGTTTCTATACTTTTGCAGTATTTCCCTTGTTTCTATATCTGTGCAGTATTTCCCTTGTTTCTATATCTGTGCAGTATTTCCCTTGTTTCTATACCTGTGCAGTATTTCCCTTGTTTCTATGCCTGAGCAGTATTTCCTTTTCTATACCTGTGCAGTATTTCCCTTGTTTCTATATCTGTGCAGTATTCCCCTTGTTTCTATACCTGTGCAGTATTTCCCTTGTTTCTATATCTGTGCAGTATTTCTCTTGTTTCTATGTCTGTGCAGTATTTCCCTTGTTTCTATATCTGTGCAGTATTTCCCTTGTTTCTATATCTGTGCAGTATTTCCCTTGTTTCTAGACCTGTGCAGTATTTCCCTTGTTTCTATATCTGTGCAGTATTTCCCTTGTTTCTATATCTGTGCAGTATTTCCCTTGTTTCTATATCTGTGCAGTTTTTCCCTTGTTTCTAGATCTGTGCAGTACTTCCCTTTTTTCTAGATCTGTGCAGCATTTCCCTTGTTTCTATATCTGTGCAGTATTTCCCTTGTTTCTATATCTGCGCAGTATTTCCCTTGTTTCTATACCTGTGCAGTATTTCCCTTGTTTCTATATCTGTGCAGTATTTCCCTTGTTTCGATTTCTGTGCATTATTTCCCTTGTTTCTATATCTCTGCAGTATTTCCCTTGTTACTATATCTGTGCAGTATTTCCCTTGTTTCTATATCTGTGCAGTATTTCCCTTGTTTCTATATCTGTGCAGTATTTCCCTTGTTTCTAGATCTGTGCAGTATTTACCTTGTTTCTAGATCTGTGCAGTATTTCCCTTGTTTCTATATCTGTGCAGTATTTCCCTTGTTTATATATCTATGCAGTATTTCCCCTGTTTCTATATCTGTGCAGTATTTCCCTTGTTTCGATTTCTGTGCAGTATTTCCCTTGTTTCTAAATCTCTGCAGTATTTCCCTTGTTTCTATACCTGTGCAGTATTTCCCTTGTTTCTATATCTGTGCAGTATTTCCCTTGTTTCTAGGTCTGTGCAGTATTTCCCTTGTTTCTCGATCTGTGCAGTATTTCCCTTGTTTATATATCTATGCAGTATTTCGCTTGTTTCTATACCTGTGCAGTATTTCCCTTGTTTCTATATCTGTGCAGTATATCCCTTGTTTCTATACCTGTGCAGTATTTCCCTTGTTTCTATATCTGTGCAGTATATCCCTTGTTTCTATACCTGTGCAGTATTTCCCTTGTTTCTATATCTGTGCAGTATTTCTCTTGTTTCTATATCTGTGCAGTATTTCCCTTGTTTCTATATCTGTGCAGTATTTCCCTTGTTTCTATATCTGTGCAGTATTTCCCTTGTTTCTAGACCTGTGCAGTATTTCCCTTGTTTCTATATCTGTGCAGTATTTCCCTTGTTTCTATACCTGTGCAGTATTTCCCTTGTTTCTATATCTGTGCAGTATTTCCCTTGTTTCTATATCTGTGCAGTTTTTCCCTTGTTTCCATACCTGTGCAGTATTTCCCTTGTTTCTACATCTGTTCAGTATTTCCCTTGTTTCTATATCTGTGCAGTATTTCCCTTGTTTCTATACCTGTGCAGTATTTCCCTTGTTTCGATACCTGTGCAGTATTTCCCTTGTTTCTATATCTGTGCAGTATTTCCCTTGTTTCTATACCTGTGCAGTATTTCCCTTGTTTCAATACCTGTGCAGTATTTCCCTTGTTTCTATATCTGTGCAGTATTTCCCTTGTTTCTATATCTGTGCAGTATTTCCCTTGTTTCTATATCTGTGCAGTATTTCCCTTGTTTCTAGGTCTGTGCAGTATTTCCCTTGTTTCTCGATCTGTGCAGTATTTCCCTTGTTTATATATCTATGCAGTATTTCGCTTGTTTCTATACCTGTGCAGTATTTCCCTTGTTTCTATACCTTTGCAGTATTTCCCTTGTTTCTATATCTGTGCAGTATTTCCCTTGTTTCTATATCTGTGCAGTATTTCCCTTGTTTCCATATCTGTGCAGTATTTCCCTTGTTTCTATACCTGTGCAGTATTTCCCTTGTTTCTATATCTGTGCAGTATTTCCCTTGTTTCTATATCTGTGCAGTTTTTCCCTTGTTTCCATACCTGTGCAGTATTTCCCTTGTTTCTATATCTGTTCAGTATTTCCCTTGTTTCCATATCTGTGCAATATTTCCCTTGTTTCTATACCTCTGCAGCATTTTTATTGTTTCTATATCTGTGCAGTATTTCCCTTGTTTCTATACCTGTGCAGTATTTCTCTTGTTTCTATATCTGTGCAGTATTTCCATTGTTTCTATATCTGTGCAGTATTTCCCTTGTTTCTATATCTGTGCAGTATTTCCCTTGTTTCTATATCTGTGCAGTATTTCCCTTGTTTCTATATCTATGCAGTATTTCCCTTGTTTCTATACCTGTGCAGTATTTCCCTTGTTTCTATATCTGTGCAGTATTTCCCTTGTTTCTATACCTGTGCAGTATTTCTCTTGTTTCTATATCTGTGCAGTATTTCCCTTGTTTCTATATCTGTGCAGTATTTCCCTTGTTTCTATATCTGTGCTGTATTTCCCTTGTTTCTATATCTGTGCAGTATTTCCCTTGTTTCTATATCTGTGCAGTATTTGCCTTGTTCCTATACCTTTGCAGTATTTCCCTTGTTTCTATACCTGTGCAGTACTTCCTTTTCTATACCTGTGCAGTATTTCCCTTGTTTCTATATCTGTGCAGTATTTCCCTTGTTTCCATACCTGTGCAGTATTTCCCTTGTTTCTGTATCTGTGCAGTAAATCCCTTGTTTCTATACCTGTGCAGTATTTCCCTTGTTTCTATATCTATGCAGTATTTCCCTTGTTTCTATATCTGACAGTATTTCCCTTGTTTCTATATCTGTGCAGTATTTTCCTTGTTTCTATATCTGTGCAGTATTTCCCTTGTTTCCATACCTGTGCAGTATTTCCCTTGTTCTATACCTGTGCACTATTTCCCTTGGTTCAATAATTGTGCAGTATTTCCCTTGTTACTATCCCTGTGCAGTATTTCCCTTGTTTCTATATCTGTGCAGTATTTCCCTTATTTCTAGATCTGTGCAGTATTTCCCTTGTTTCTATATCTGTGCAGTATTTCTCTTGTTTCTATATCTCTGCAGTATTTCCCTTGTTACTATATCTGTGCAGTATTTCCCTTGTTTCAATATCTGTGCAGTATTTCCCTTGTTTCTGGATCTGTGCAGTATTTCCCTTGTTTCTATATCTGTGCAGTATTTCCCTTGTTTCTATATCTGTGCAGTATTTCCCTTGTTTCTAGATCTGTGCAGTATTTCCCTTGTTTCTAGGTCTGTGCAGTATTTCCCTTGTTTCTCGATCTGTGCAGTATTTCCCCTGTTCATATATCTATGCAGTATTTCGCTTGTTTCTATACCTGTGCAGTATTTCCCTTGTTTCTATACTTTTGCAGTATTTCCCTTGTTTCTATATCTGTGCAGTATTTCCCTTGTTTCTATATCTGTGCAGTATTTCCCTTGTTTCTATACCTGTGCATTATTTCCCTTGTTTCTATGCCTGAGCAGTATTTCCTTTTATATACCTGTGCAGTATTTCCCTTGTTTCTATATCTGTGCAGTATTTCCCTTGTTTCTAGATCTGTGCCGTATTTCCCTTGTTTCTAGGTCTGTGCAGTATTTCCCTTGTTTCTCGATCTGTGCAGTATTTCCCTTGTTTATATATCTATGCAGTATTTCGCTTGTTTCTATACCTGTGCAGTATTTCCCTTGTTTCTATACTTTTGCAGTATTTCCCTTGTTTCTATATCTGTGCAGTATTTCCCTTGTTTCTATATCTGGCAGTATTTCACTTGTTTCTATACCTGTGCAGTATTTCCCTTGTTTCTATGCCTGAGCAGTATTTCCTTTTCTATACCTGTGCAGTATTTCCCTTGTTTCTATATCTGTGCAGTATTTCCCTTGTTTCTATACCTGTGCAGTATTTCCCTTGTTTCTATATCTGTGCAGTATTTCTCTTGTTTCTATATCTGTGCAGTATTTCCCTTGTTTCTATATCTGTGCAGTATTTCCCTTGTTTCTATATCTGTGCAGTATTTCCCTTGTTTCTAGACCTGTGCAGTATTTCCCTTGTTTCTATATCTGTGCAGTGTTTCCCTTGTTTCTATATCTGTGCAGTATTTCCCTTGTTTCTATATCTGTGCAGTTTTTCCCTTGTTTCTAGATCTGTGCAGTATTTCCCTTGTTTCTAGATCTGTGCAGCATTTCCCTTGTTTCTATATCTGTGCAGTATTTCCCTTGTTTTTATATCTGCGCAGTATTTCCCTTGTTTCGATACCTGTGCAGTATTTCCCTTGTTTCTATATCTGTGCAGTATTTCCCTTGTTTCGATTTCTGTGCAGTATTTCCCTTGTTTCGATATCTCTGCAGTATTTCCCTTGTTACTATATCTGTGCAGTATTTCCCTTGTTTCAATATCTGTGCAGTATTTCCCTTGTTTCTAGATCTGTGCAGTATTTCCCTTGTTTCTATATCTGTGCAGTATTTCCCTTGTTTCTATATCTGTGCAGTATTTCCCTTGTTTCTATATCTGTGCTGTATTTCCCTTGTTTCTATATCTGTGCAGTATTTCCCTTGTTTCTATATCTGTGCAGTATTTGCCTTGTTCCTATACCTTTGCAGTATTTCCCTTGTTTCTATATCTGTGCAGTATTTCCCTTGTTTCCATACCTGTGCAGTATTTCCCTTGTTTCTATATCTGTGCAGTAAATCCCTTGTTTCTATACCTGTGCAGTATTTCCCTTGTTTCTATATCTATGCAGTATTTCCCTTGTTTCTATATCTGACAGTATTTCCCTTGTTTCTATATCTGTGCAGTATTTTCCTTGTTTCTATATCTGTGCAGTATTTCCCTTGTTTCCATACCTGTGCAGTATTTCCCTTGTTCTATACCTGTGCACTATTTCCCTTGGTTCTATAATTGTGCAGTATTTCCCTTGTTTCTATCCCTGTGCAGTATTTCCCTTGTTTCTATATCTGTGCAGTATTTCCCTTGTTTCTAGATCTGTGCAGTATTTCCCTTGTTTCTATATCTGTGCAGTATTTCTCTTGTTTCTATATCTCTGCAGTATTTCCCTTGTTTCTATCCCTGTGCAGTATTTCCCTTGTTTCAATATCTGTGCAGTATTTCCCTTGTCTCTGGATCTGTGCAGTATTTCCCTTGTTTCTATATCTGTGCAGTATTTCCCTTGTTTCTATATCTGTGCAGTATTTCCCTTGTTTCTAGATCTGTGCAGTATTTCCCTTGTTTCTAGGTCTGTGCAGTATTTCCCTTGTTTCTCGATCTGTGCAGTATTTCCCCTGTTCATATATCTATGCAGTATTTCGCTTGTTTCTATACCTGTGCAGTATTTCCCTTGTTTCTATACTTTTGCAGTATTTCCCTTGTTTCTATATCTGTGCAGTATTTCCCTTGTTTCTATATCTGTGCAGTATTTCCCTTGTTTCTATACCTGTGCATTATTTCCCTTGTTTCTATGCCTGAGCAGTATTTCCTTTTCTATACCTGTGCAGTATTTCCCTTGTTTCTATATCTGTGCAGTATTTCCCTTGTTTCTAGATCTGTGCCGTATTTCCCTTGTTTCTAGGTCTGTGCAGTATTTCCCTTGTTTCTCGATCTGTGCAGTATTTCCCTTGTTTATATATCTATGCAGTATTTCGCTTGTTTCTATACCTGTGCAGTATTTCCCTTGTTTCTATACTTTTGCAGTATTTCCCTTGTTTCTATATCTGTGCAGTATTTCCCTTGTTTCTATATCTGTGCAGTATTTCCCTTGTTTCTATACCTGTGCAGTTTTTCCCTTGTTTCTATGCCTGAGCAGTATTTCCTTTTCTATACCTGTGCAGTATTTCCCTTGTTTCTATATCTGTGCAGTATTTCCCTTGTTTCTATACCTGTGCAGTATTTCCCTTGTTTCTATATCTGTGCAGTATTTCTCTTGTTTCTATATCTGTGCAGTATTTCCCTTGTTTCTATATCTGTGCAGTATTTCCCTTGTTTCTATATCTGTGCAGTATTTCCCTTGTTTCTAGACCTGTGCAGTATTTCCCTTGTTTCTATACCTGTGCAGTATTTCCCTTGTTTCTATATCTGTGCAGTATTTCCCTTGTTTCTATATCTGTGCAGTTTTTCCCTTGTTTCAAGATCCGTGCAGTATTTCCCTTGTTTCTAGATCTGTGCAGCATTTCCCTTGTTTCTATATCTGTGCAGTATTTCCCTTGTTTCTATATCTGCGCAGTATTTCCCTTGTTTCCATACCTGTGCAGTATTTCCCTTGCTTCTATATCTGTGCAGTATTTCCCTTGTTTCGATTTCTGTGCAGTATTTCCCTTGTTTCTATATCTCTGAAGTATTTCCCTTGTTACTATATCTGTGCAGTATTTCCCTTGTTTCAATATCTGTGCAGTATTTCCCTTGTTTCTATATCTGTGCAGTATTTCCCTTGTTTCAATATCTGTGCAGTATTTCCCTTGTTTCTAGATCTGTGCAGTATTTCCCTTGTTTCTATATCTGTGCAGTATTTCCCTTGTTTCTATATCTGTGCAGTATTTCCCTTGTTTCTAGATCTGTGCAGTATTTCCCTTGTTTCTAGGTCTGTGCAGTATTTCCCTTGTTTCTCGATCTGTGCAGTATTTCCCTTGTTTATATATCTATGCAGTATTTCGCTTGTTTCTATACCTGTGCAGTATTTCCCTTGTTTCTATACCTTTGCAGTATTTCCCTTGTTTCTATGCCTGAGCAGTATTTCCCTTGTTTCTATATCTGTGCAGTATTTCCCTTGTTTCTACGTCTGTGCAGTATTTCCCTTGTTTCTCGATCTGTGCAGTATTTCCCTTGTTTATATATCTATGCAGTATTTCGCTTGTTTCTATACCTGTGCAGTATTTCCCTTGTTTCTATACCTTTGCAGAATTTCCCTTGTTTCTATATCTGTGCAGTATTTCCCTTGTTTCTACACCTGTGCAGTATTTCCCTTGTTTCTATATCTGTGCAGTATTTCTCTTGTTTCTATATCTGTGCAGTATTTCCCTTGTTTCTATATCTGTGCAGTATTTCCCTTGTTTCTATATCTGTGCAGTATTTCCCTTGTTTCTAGACCTGTGCAGTATTTCCCTTGTTTCTATATCTGTGCAGTATTTCCCTTGTTTCTATATCTGTGCAGTATTTAACTTGTTTCTATATCTGTGCAGTTTTTCCCTTGTTTCAAGATCTGTGCAGTATTTCCCTTGTTTCTAGATCTGTGCAGCATTTCCCTTGTTTCTATATCTGTGCAGTATTTCCCTTGTTTCTATATCTGCGCAGTATTTCCCTTGTTTCTATACCTGTGCAGTATTTCCCGTGTTTCTATATCTGTGCAGTATTTCCCTTGTTTCGATTTCTGTGCAGTATTTCCCTTGTTTCTATATCTCTGCAGTATTTCCCTTGTTACTATATCTGTGCAGTATTTCCCTTGTTTCAATATCTGTGCAGTATTTCCCTTGTTTCTAGATCTGTGCAGTATTTCCCTTGTTTCTATATCTGTGCAGTATTTCCCTTGTTTCTATATCTGTGCAGTATTTCCCTTGTTTCTAGATCTGTGCAGTATTTCCCTTGTTTCTAGGTCTGTGCAGTATTTCCCTTGTTTCTCGATCTGTGCAGTATTTCCCTTGTTTATATATCTATGCAGTATTTCGCTTGTTTCTATACCTGTGCAGTATTTCCCTTGTTTCTATACCTTTGCAGTATTTCCCTTGTTTCTATGCCTGAGCAGTATTTCCCTTGTTTCTATATCTGTGCAGTATTTCCCTTGTTTCTAGGTCTGTGCAGTATTTCCCTTGTTTCTCGATCTGTGCAGTATTTCCCTTGTTTATATATCTATGCAGTATTTCGCTTGTTTCTATACCTGTGCAGTATTTCCCTTGTTTCTATCCCTTTGCAGTATTTCCCTTGTTTCTATATCTGTGCAGTATTTCCCTTGTTTCTATATCTGTGCAGTATTTCCCTTGTTTCTATATCTGTGCAGTATTTCCCTTGTTTCTATACCTGTGCAGTATTTCCCTTGTTTCTATATCTGTGCAGTATTTCCCTTGTTTCTATATCTGTGCCGTTTTTCCCTTGTTTCCATACCTGTGCAGTATTTCCCTTGTTTCTATATCTGTTCAGTATTTCCCTTGTTTCTATATCTGTGCAGTATTTCCCTTGTTTCTATACCTGTGCAGTATTTCCCTTGTATCTATACCTGTGCAGTATTTCCCTTGTTTCTATATCTGTGCAGTATTTCCCTTGTTTCTATACCTGTGCAGTATTTCCCTTGTTTCATTATCTGTGCAGTTTTTCCCTTGTTTCTAGATCTGTGCAGTATTTTCCTTGTTTCTATATCTGTGCAGTATTTCTCTTGTTTCTACATCTGTGCCGTATTTCCCTTGTTTCTATATCTGTGCAGTATTTCCCTTGTTTCTATATCTGTGCAGTATTTCCCTTGTTTCTAGATCTGTGCAGTATTTCACTTGTTTCTAGATCTGTGCAGCATTTCCCTTGTTTCTATATCTGTGCAGTATTTCCCTTGTTTCTATATCTGCGCAGTATTTCCCTTGTTTCTATCTTTTTTTTCTTTTGGGCCTCCTTATCTCGAGTGACAATGGATACGCGCCTGGAGGTGGTCAGTGGTTTGTGAAGCAGCGCCTGGAGTGGCTATAAAGGCCAATTCTGGAGTGACATGCTCTTCCACAGGTGCTTGTTTCTATACCTGTGCAGTATTTCCCTTGTTTCTATATCTGTGCAGTATTTCCCTTGTTTCTATATCTGTGCAGTATTTCCCTTGTTTCTATATCTGTGCAGTATTTCCCTTGTTTCTATACCTGTGCATTATTTCCCTTGTTTCTATATCTGTGCAGTATTTCCCTTGTTTCTATATCTGTGCAGTATTTCCCTTGTTTCTAGATCTGTGCAGTATTTCCCTTGTTTCTAGATCTGTGCAGCATTTCCCTTGTTTCTATATCTGTGCAGTATTTCCCTTGTTTCTATATCTGCGCAGTATTTCCCTTGTTTCTAGATCTGTGCAGTATTTCCCTTGTTTCTATACCTGTGCAGTATTTCCCTTGTTTCTATACCTATGCAGTATTTCCCTTGTTTCTATATCTGGCAGTATTTCTCTTGTTTCTATACCTGTGCAGTATTTCCCTTGTTTCTATATCTGTGCAGTATTTCCCTTGTTTCTATACCTGTGCAGTATTTCTCTTGTTTCTATATCTGTGCAGTATTTCCCTTGTTTCTATATCTGTGCAGTCTTTCCCTTGTTTCTATATCTGTGCAGTATTTCCCTTGTTTCTATATCTGTGCAGTATTTCCCTTGTTTCTATATCTGTGCAGTATTTCCCTAGTTTCGACATCTGTGCAGTATTTACTGTTTCTATATCTGTGCAGTGTATCCTCCCTTTCTATATCTTTGCAGTATTTAGTTCTTGTTTATCTGTGCTTAATTTTTGTTTCTATCTCTCTGCAGTATTTTCCTTGTTTCTATATCTGTGCAGTATTTCCATTGTTTCTGTATCTGTGCAGTATTTCCCTAGTTTCTACATCTGTAAAGTATTACCCTTGTTTCCATATCTGTGCAGTATTTCCCTAGTTTCTACATCTGTGCAGTATTTCCCTTGTTTCTATGCCTGAGCAGCATTTCCCTTGTTTCTATATCTGTGCAGTATTTCCCTTGTTTCTAGGTCTGTGCAGTATTTCCCTTGTTTCTCGATCTGTGCAGTATTTCCCTTGTTTATATATCTATGCAGTATTTCGCTTGTTTCTATACCTGTGCAGTATTTCCCTTGTTTCTATACCTTTGCAGTATTTCCCTTGTTTCTATGCCTGAGCAGTATTTCCCTTGTTTCTATATCTGTGCAGTGTTTCCCTTGTTTCTAGGTCTGTGCAGTATTTCCCTTGTTTCTCGATCTGTGCAGTATTTCCCTTGTTTATATATCTACGCAGTATTTCGCTTGTTTCTATACCTGTGCAGTATTTCCCTTGTTTCTATACCTTTGCAGTATTTCCCTTGTTTCTATATCTGTGCAGTATTTCCCTTGTTTCTATATCTGTGCAGTATTTCCCTTGTTTCTATATCTGTGCAGTATTTCCCTTGTTTCTATACCTGTGCAGTATTTCCCTTGTTTCTATATCTGTGCAGTATTTCCCTTGTTTCTATATCTGTGCAGTTTTTCCCTTGTTTCCATACCTGTGCAGTATTTCCCTTGTTTCTATATCTGTTCAGTATTTCCCTTGTTTCTATATCTGTGCAGTATTTCCCTTGTTTCTATACCTGTGCAGTATTTCCCTTGTATCTATACCTGTGCAGTATTTCCCTTGTTTCTATATCTGTGCAGTATTTCCCTTGTTTCTATACCTGTGCAGTATTTCCCTTGTTTCATTATCTGTGCAGTTTTTCCCTTGTTTCTAGATCTGTGCAGTATTTTCCTTGTTTCTATATCTGTGCAGTATTTCTCTTGTTTCTATATCTGTGCAGTATTTCCCTTGTTTCTATATCTGTGCAGTATTTCCCTTGTTTCTATATCTGTGCAGTATTTCCCTTGTTTCTAGATCTGTGCAGCATTTCCCTTGTTTCTATATCTGTGCAGTATTTCCCTTGTTTCTATATCTGCGCAGTATTTCCCTTGTTTCTATCTTTTTTTTCTTTTGGGCCTCCTTATCTCGAGAGACAATGGATACGCGCCTGGAGGTGGTCAGTGGTTTGTGAAGCAGCGCCTGGAGTGGCTATAAAGGCCAATTCTGGAGTGACAGGCTCTTCCACAGGTGCTTGTTTCTATACCTGTGCAGTATTTCCCTTGTTTCTATATCTGTGCAGTATTTCCCTTTTTTCTATATCTGTGCAGTATTTCCCTTGTTTCTATATCTGTGCAGTATTTCCCTTGTTTCTATACCTGTGCAGTATTTCCCTTGTTTCTATATCTGTGCAGTATTTCCCTTGTTTCTATATCTGTGCAGTATTTCCCTTGTTTCTAGATCTGTGCAGTATTTCCCTTGTTTCTAGATCTGTGCAGCATTTCCCTTGTTTCTATATCTGTGCAGTATTTCCCTTGTTTCTATATCTGCGCAGTATTTCCCTTGTTTCTAGATCTGTGCAGTATTTCCCTTGTTTCTATATCTGTGCAGTATTTCCCTTGTTTCTATACCTATGCAGTATTTCCCTTGTTTCTATATCTGTGCAGTATTTCTCTTGTTTCTATACCTGTGCAGTATTTCCCTTGTTTCTATATCTGTGCAGTATTTCCCTTGTTTCTATACCTGTGCAGTATTTCTCTTGTTTCTATATCTGTGCAGTATTTCCCTTGTTTCTATATCTGTGCAGTCTTTCCCTTGTTTCTATATCTGTGCAGTATTTCCCTTGTTTCTATATCTGTGCAGTATTTCCCTTGTTTCTATATCTGTGCAGTATTTCCCTAGTTTCTACATCTGTGCAGTATTTACTGTTTCTATATCTGTGCAGTGTATCCTCCCTTTCTATATCTTTGCAGTATTTAGTTCTTGTTTATCTGTGCATTAATTTTTGTTTCTATCTCTCTGCAGTATTTTCCTTGTTTCTATATCTGTGCAGTATTTCCATTGTTTCTGTATCTGTGCAGTATTTCCCTAGTTTCTACATCTGTAAAGTATTACCCTTGTTTCCATATCTGTGCAGTATTTCCCTAGTTTCTACATCTGTGCAGTATTTCCTGTTTCTGTATCTGTGCAGTGTATCCTCCCTTTCTATATCTTTGCAGTATTTTGTTCTTGTTTATCTGTGCATTCATTTTTGTTTCTATCTCTCTGCAGTATTTCCCTTGTTTCCATATCTGTGCAGTATTTACTGTTTCTATATCTGTGCAGTATTTCCCTTGTTTCTATACCTGTGCAGTATTTCCCTTGTTTCTATATCTGTGCAGTATTTCCCTTGTTTCTATATCTGTGCAGTATTTCCCTTGTTTCTAGATCTGTGCAGTATTTCCCTTGTTTCTAGGTCTGTGCAGTATTTCCCTTGTTTCTCGATCTGTGCAGTATTTCCCTATTTATATATCTATGCAGTATTTCGCTTGTTTCTATACCTGTGCAGTATTTCCCTTGTTTCTATAACTTTGCAGTATTTCCCTTGTTTCTATATCTGTGCAGTATTTCCCTTGTTTCTATATCTGTGCAGTGTTTCCCTTGTTTCCATATCTGTGCAGTATTTCCCTAGTTTCCACATCTGTGCAGTATTTACTCTTTCTAAATCTGTGCAGTATATCCTCTCTTTCTATATCTTTGCAGTATTTATTTCTTCTTTATCTGTATATTAATTTTTGTTTCTATCTCGCTGCAGTATTTCCCTTGTTTCCATATCTGTGCAGTATTTACTGTTTCAATATCTGTGCAGTATTTACTGTTTCAATATCTGTGCAGTATTTCCCTTGTTTATATATCTGTGCAGTATTTCCCTTGTTTCTATATCTGTGCAGTATTTCCCTTGTTTCTAGACCTGTGCAGTATTTCCCTTGTTTCTATATCTGTGCAGTATTTCCCTTGTTTCTACATCTGTGCAGTATTTCCCTTGTTTCTATATCTGTGCAGTATTTCCCTTGTTTCTAGATCTGTGCAGTATTTCCCTTGTTTCTAGATCTGTGCAGCATTTCCCTTGTTTCTATATCTGTGCAGTATTTCCCTTGTTTCTATATATGCGCAGTATTTCCCTTGTTTCTATACCTGTGCAGTATTTCCCTTGTTTCTATATCTGTGCAGTATTTCCCTTGTTTCGATATCTGTGCAGTATTTCCCTTGTTTCTATATCTGTGCAGTATTTCCCTTGTTTCTATACCTGTGCAGTATTTCCCTTGTTTCTATATCTGTGCAGTATTTCCCTTGTTTCTATACCTGTGCAGTATTTCCCTTGTTTCTATATCTGTGCAGTATTTCCCTTGTTTCTATACCTGTGCAGTTTTTCCCTTGTTTCTATATCTGTGCAGTATTTCCCTTGTTTCTAGATCTGTGCAGTATTTCCCTTGTTTCTATACCTGTGCAGTATTTCCCTTGTTTCTATACCTATGCAGTACTTCCCTTGTTTCTATATCTGTGCAGTATTTCTCTTGTTTCTATACCTGTGCAGTATTTCCCTTGTTTCTCTATCTGTGCAGTATTTCCCTTGTTTCTATACCTGTGCAGTATTTCTCTTGTTTCTATATCTGTGCAGTATTTCCCTTGTTTCTATATCTGTGCAGTCTTTCCCTTGTTTCTATATCTGTGCAGTATTTCCCTTGTTTCTATATCTGTGCAGTATTTCCCTTGTTTCTATATCTGTGCAGTATTTCCCTAGTTTCTACATCTGTGCAGTATTTACTGTTTCTATATCTGTGCAGTGTATCCTCCCTTTCTATATCTTTGCAGTATTTTGTTCTTGTTTATCTGTGCATTAATTTTTGTTTCTATCTCTCTGCAGTATTTTCCTTGTTTCTCTAGCTGTGCAGTATTTCCATTGTTTCTGTATCTGTGCAGTATTTCCCTAGTTTCTACATCTGTAAAGTATTACCCTTGTTTCCATATCTGTGCAGTATTTCCCTAGTTTCTACATCTGTGCAGTATTTACTGCTTTCTGTATCTGTGCAGTGTATGCTCCCTTTCTATATCTTTGCAGTGTTTTGTTCTTGTTTATCTGTGCATTAATTTTTGTTTCTATCTCTCTGCAGTATTTCCCTTGTTTCTGTATCTGTGCAGTATTTCCCTAGTTTCTACATCTGTACAGTATTTCCCTTGTTTCCATAACTGTGCAGTATTTACTGTTTCAATATCTTTGCAGTATATCCTCTCTTTCTATATCTTTGCAGTATTTAGTTCTTCTTTATCTGTGTATTGATTTTTGTTTCTATCTCTCTGCAGTATTTCCCTTGTTTCTGTATCTGTGCAGTATTTCCCTCGTTTCTACATCTGTACAGTATTACCCTTGTTTCTATATCTGTGCAGTATTTCCCTAGTTTCTACATCTGTGCAGTATTTACTGTTTCTATATCTGTGCAGTATATCCTCTCTTTCTATATCTTTGCAGTGTATTGTTCTTGTTTATCTGTGCATTAATTTTTGTTTCTATCTCTCTGCAGTATTTCCCTTGTTTCCATATCTGTGCAGTATTTACTGTTTCAATGTCTGTGCAGTATTTACTGTTTCAATATCTGTGCAGTATATCCTCCCTTTCTATATCTTTGCAGTATTTAGTTCTTCTTTATCTGGGTATTAATTTTTGTTTCTATCTTGCTGCAGTATTTCCCTTGTTTCCATATCTGTGCAGTATTTACTGTTTCAATATCTGTGCAGTATATCCTCTCTTTCTATATCTGTGCAGTATTTACTGTTTCTATATCTGTGCAGTATATCCTCCCTTTCTATATCTTTGCAGTATTTAGTTCTTCTTTATCTGTGTATTAATTTTTGTTTCTATATCTCTGCAGTATTTCCCTTGTTTCTGTATCTGTGCAGTATTTCCCTAGTTTCTACAACTGTACAGTATTTCCCTTGTTTCCATAACTGTGCAGTATTTACTGTTTCAATATCTGTGCAGTATATCCTCTCTTTCTATATCTGTGCAGTATTTACTGTTTCTATATCTGTGCAGTATATCCTCCCTTTCTATATCTTTGCAGTATTTAGTTCTTCTTTATCTGTGTATTAATTTTTGTTTCTATCTCTCTGCAGTATTTCCCTTGTTTCTGTATCTGTGCAGTATTTCCCTCGTTTCTACATCTGTACAGTATTTCCCTTGTTTCCATAACTGTGCAGTATTTACTGTTTCAATATCTGTGCAGTATATCCTCTCTTTCTATATCTGTGCAGTATTTACTGTTTCTATATCTGTGCAGTATATCCTCCCTTTCTATATCTTTGCAGTATTTAGTTCTTCTTTATCTGTGTATTAATTTTTGTTTCTATCTCTCTGCAGTATTTCCCTTGTTTCTATATCTGTGCAGTATTTACTGTTTCTATATCTGTGCAGTATATCCTCTCTTTCTATATCTTTGCAGTATATTGTTCTTGTTTATCTGTGCATTAATTTTTGTTTCCATCTCTCTGCAGTATTTCCCTTGTTTCTATATCTGTGTAGTATTTACTGTTTCAATATCTGTGCAATATTTCCCTTGTTTCTATATCTGTGCAGTATTTCCCTTGTTTCTATATCTGTGCAGTATTTACTGTTTCAATATCTGTGCAGTATTTCCCTTGTTTCTATATCTGTGCAGTATTTACTGTTTCTATATCTGTGCAGTATTTCCCTTGTTTCTATATCTGTACAGTATTTCCCTTGTTTCCATATCTGTGCTGTATTTACTGTTTCAATATCTGTGCAATATTTCCCTTGTTTCTATATCTGTGCAGTATTTCCCTTGTTTCTATATCTGTGCAGTATTTACTGTTTCAATATCTGTGCAGTATTTCCCTTGTTTCTATATCTGTACAGTATTTCCCTTGTTTCCATATCTGTGCAGTATTTACTGTTTCAATATCTGTGCAGTATTTACTGTTTCTATATCTGTGCAGTATTTCCCTCGTTTCTACATCTGTACAGTATTACCCTTGTTTCTATATCTGTGCAGTATTTCCCTTGTTTCTATATCTGTGCAGTATTTACTGTTTCTATATCTGAGCAGTATATCCTCTCTTTCTATATCTTTGCAGTATATTGTTCTTGTTTATCTGTGCATTAATTTTTGTTTCTATCTCTCTGCAGTATTTCCCTTGTTTCTATATCTGTGCAGTATTTCCCTAGTTTCTACATCTGTGCAGTATTTACTGCTTTCTGTATCTGTGCAGTGTATGCTCCCTTTCTATATCTTTGCAGTGTTTTGTTCTTGTTTATCTGTGCATTAATTTTTGTTTCTATCTCTCTGCAGTATTTCCCTTGTTTCTGTATCTGTGCAGTATTTCCCTAGTTTCTACATCTGTACAGTATTTCCCTTGTTTCCATAACTGTGCAGTATTTACTGTTTCAATATCTTTCCAGTATATCCTCTCTTTCTATATCTTTGCAGTATTTAGTTCTTCTTTATCTGTGTATTGATTTTTGTTTCTATCTCTCTGCAGTATTTCCCTTGTTTCTGTATCTGTGCAGTATTTCCCTCGTTTCTACATCTGTACAGTATTACCCTTGTTTCTATATCTGTGCAGTATTTCCCTAGTTTCTACATCTGTGCAGTATTTACTGTTTCTATATCTGTGCAGTATATCCTCTCTTTCTATATCTTTGCAGTGTATTGTTCTTGTTTATCTGTGCATTAATTTTTGTTTCTATCTCTCTGCAGTATTTCCCTTGTTTCCATATCTGTGCAGTATTTACTGTTTCAATGTCTGTGCAGTATTTACTGTTTCAATATCTGTGCAGTATATCCTCCCTTTCTATATCTTTGCAGTATTTAGTTCTTCTTTATCTGGGTATTAATTTTTGTTTCTATCTTGCTGCAGTATTTCCCTTGTTTCCATATCTGTGCAGTATTTACTGTTTCAATATCTGTGCAGTATATCCTCTCTTTCTATATCTGTGCAGTATTTACTGTTTCTATATCTGTGCAGTATATCCTCCCTTTCTATATCTTTGCAGTATTTAGTTCTTCTTTATCTGTGTATTAATTTTTGTTTCTATATCTCTGCAGTATTTCCCTTGTTTCTGTATCTGTGCAGTATTTCCCTAGTTTCTACAACTGTACAGTATTTCCCTTGTTTCCATAACTGTGCAGTATTTACTGTTTCAATATCTGTGCAGTATATCCTCTCTTTCTATATCTGTGCAGTATTTACTGTTTCTATATCTGTGCAGTATATCCTCCCTTTCTATATCTTTGCAGTATTTAGTTCTTCTTTATCTGTGTATTAATTTTTGTTTCTATCTCTCTGCAGTATTTCCCTTGTTTCTGTATCTGTGCAGTATTTCCCTCGTTTCTACATCTGTACAGTATTTCCCTTGTTTCCATAACTGTGCAGTATTTACTGTTTCAATATCTGTGCAGTATATCCTCTCTTTCTATATCTGTGCAGTATTTACTGTTTCTATATCTGTGCAGTATATCCTCCCTTTCTATATCTTTGCAGTATTTAGTTCTTCTTTATCTGTGTATTAATTTTTGTTTCTATCTCTCTGCAGTATTTCCCTTGTTTCTATATCTGTGCAGTATTTACTGTTTCTATATCTGTGCAGTATATCCTCTCTTTCTATATCTTTGCAGTATATTGTTCTTGTTTATCTGTGCATTAATTTTTGTTTCCATCTCTCTGCAGTATTTCCCTTGTTTCTATATCTGTGTAGTATTTACTGTTTCAATATCTGTGCAATATTTCCCTTGTTTCTATATCTGTGCAGTATTTCCCTTGTTTCTATATCTGTGCAGTATTTACTGTTTCAATATCTGTGCAGTATTTCCCTTGTTTCTATATCTGTGCAGTATTTACTGTTTCTATATCTGTGCAGTATTTCCCTTGTTTCTATATCTGTACAGTATTTCCCTTGTTTCCATATCTGTGCTGTATTTACTGTTTCAATATCTGTGCAATATTTCCCTTGTTTCTATATCTGTGCAGTATTTCCCTTGTTTCTATATCTGTGCAGTATTTACTGTTTCAATATCTGTGCAGTATTTCCCTTGTTTCTATATCTGTACAGTATTTCCCTTGTTTCCATATCTGTGCAGTATTTACTGTTTCAATATCTGTGCAGTATTTACTGTTTCTATATCTGTGCAGTATTTCCCTCGTTTCTACATCTGTACAGTATTACCCTTGTTTCTATATCTGTGCAGTATTTCCCTTGTTTCTATATCTGTGCAGTATTTACTGTTTCTATATCTGTGCAGTATATCCTCTCTTTCTATATCTTTGCAGTATATTGTTCTTGTTTATCTGTGCATTAATTTTTGTTTCTATCTCTCTGCAGTATTTCCCTTGTTTCCATATCTGTGCAGTATTTCCCTTGTTTCTATATCTGTGCAGTATTTACTGTTTCAATATCTGTGCAATATTTCCCTTGTTTCTATATCTGTGCAGTATTTCCCTTGTTTCTATATCTGTGCAGTATTTCCCTTGTTTCTATATCTGTGCAGTATTTACCTTGTTTCAATATCTGTGCAATATTTCCCTTGTTTCTATATCTGTGCAGTATTTCTCTTGTTTCTATATCTGTGCAGAATTTACTATTTCAATATCTGTGCAATATTTCCCTTGTTTCTATATCTGTGCAGTATTTCCCTTGTTTCTATATCTGTGCAGTATTTACTGTTTCAATATCTGTGCAATATTTCCCTTGTTTCTATATCTGTGCAGTATTTCCCTTGTTTCTATATCTGTGCAGTATTTCCCTTGTTTCTATATCTGTGCAGTATTTACTGTTTCAATATCTGTGCAGTATTTCCCTTGTTTCTATATCTGTGCAGTATTTCCCTTGTTTCTATATCTGTGCAGTATTTCCCTTGTTTCTATACCTGTGCAGTATTTCCCTTGTTTCTATATCTGTGCAGTATTTACTGTTTCAATATCTGTGCAATATTTCCCTTGTTTCTATATCTGTGCAGTATTTCCCTTGTTTCTATATCTGTGCAGTATTTACTGTTTCAATATCTGTGCAATATTTCCCTTGTTTCTATATCTGTGCAGTATTTCCCTTGTTTCTATATCTGTGCAGTATTTACTGTTTCAATATCTGTGCAATATTTCCCTTGTTTCTATATCTGTGCAGTATTTCCCTTGTTTCTATACCTGTGCAGTATTTCCCTTGTTTCTATATCTGTGCAGTATTTACTGTTTCAATATCTGTGCAATATTTCCCTTGTTTCTATATCTGTGCAGTATTTACTGTTTCAATATCTGTGCAGTATTTACTGTTTCTATATCTGTGCAGTATTTCCCTAGTTTCTACATCTGTGCAGTATTTACTGTTTCTATATCTGTGCAGTATATCCTCTCTTTCTATATCTTTGCAGTATTTTGTTCTTGTTTATCTGTGCATTAATTTTTGTTTCTATCTCTCTGCAGTATTTCCCTTGTTTCCATATCTGTGCAGTATTTACTGTTTCAATGTCTGTGCAATATTTCCCTAGTTTCTACATCTGTGCAGTATTTACTGTTTCTATATCTGTGCAGTATATCCTCTCTTTCTATATCTTTGCAGTATTTATTTCTTCTTTATCTGTGTATTAATTTTTGTTTCTATCTCGCTGCAGTATTTCCCTTGTTTCCATAACTGTGCAGTATTTACTGTTTCAATATCTGTGCAGTATATCCTCTCTTTCTATATCTTTGCAGTATTTATTTCTTCTTTATCTGTGTATTAATTTTTGTTTCTATCTCGCTGCAGTATTTCCCTTGTTTCCATATCTGTGCAGTATTTACTGTTTCAATATCTGTGCAGTATTTACTGTTTCTATATCTGTGCAGTATATCCTCTCTTTCTATATCTTTGCAGTATTTATTTCTTCTTTATCTGTGTATTAATTTTTGTTTCTATCTCGCTGCAGTATTTCCCTTGTTTCTATATCTGTGCAGTATTTACTGTTTCAATATCTGTGCAGTATTTCCCTTGTTTCTATATCTGTGCAGTATTTCCTGTTTCAATATCTGTGCAGTATTTACTGTTTCTATATCTGTGCAGTATTTCCCTAGTTTCTACATCTGTGCAGTATTTACTGTTTCTATATCTGTGCAGTATATCCTCTCTTTCTATATCTTTGCAGTATATTGTTCTTGTTTATCTGTGCATTAATTTTTGTTTCCATCTCTCTGCAGTATTTCCCTTGTTTCCATATCTGTGCAGTATTTACTGTTTCAATATCTGTGCAGTATTTACTGTTTCTATATCTGTGCAGTATTTCCCTAGTTTCTACATCTGTGCAGTATTTACTGTTTCTATATCTGTGCAGTATATCCTCTCTTTCTATATCTTTGCAGTATTTATTTCTTCTTTATCTGTGTATTAATTTTTGTTTCTATCTCGCTGCAGTATTTCCCTTGTTTCCATATCTGTGCAGTATATACTGTTTCAATATCTGTGCAGTATTTACTGTTTCTATATCTGTGCAGTATATCCTCTCTTTCTATATCTTTGCAGTATTTATTTCTTCTTTATCTGTGTATTAATTTTTGTTTCTATCTCTCTGCAGTATTTCCCTTGTTTCAATATCTGTGCAGTATTTACTGTTTCAATATCTGTGCAGTATTTACTGTTTCTATATCTGTGCAGAATATCCTCTCTTTCTATATCTTTGCAGTATTTATTTCTTCTTTATCTGTGTATTAATTTTTGTTTCTATCTCTCTGCAGTATTTCCCTTGTTTCAATATCTGTGCAGTATTTACTGTTTCAATATCTGTACAGTATTTCCCTAGTTTCTATATCTGTACAGTATTTACTGTTTCTATATCTGTGCAGTATTTACTGTTTCTATATCTGTGCAGAATATCCTCTCTTTCTATATCTTTGCAGTATTTATTTCTTCTTTATCTGTGTATTAATTTTTGTTTCTATCTCTCTGCAGTATTTCCCTTGTTTCAATATCTGTGCAGTATTTACTGTTTCAATATCTGTGCAGTATTTACTGTTTCTATATCTGTGCAGAATATCCTCTCTTTCTATATCTTTGCAGTATTTAGTTCTTCTTTATCTGTGTATTAATTTTTGTTTCTATCTCGCTGCAGTATTTCCCTTGTTTCCATAACTGTGCAGTATTTACTGTTTCAATATCTGTGCAGTATATCCTCCCTTTCTATATCTTTGCAGTATTTATTTCTTCTTTATCTGTGTATTAATTTTTGTTTCTATCTCGCTGCAGTATTTCCCTTGTTTCCATATCTGTGCAGTATTTACTGTTTCAATATCTGTGCAGTATTTACTGTTTCTATATCTGTGCAGTATATCCTCTCTTTCTATATCTTTGCAGTATTTATTTCTTCTTTATCTGTGCATTAATTTTTGTTTCTATCTCGCTGCAGTATTTCCCTTGTTTCTATATCTGTGCAGTATTTACTGTTTCAATATCTGTGCAGTATTTCCCTTGTTTCTATATCTGTGCAGTATTTAATGTTTCAATATCTGTGCAGTATTTACTGTTTCTATATCTGTGCAGTATTTCCCTAGTTTCTACATCTGTGCAGTATTTACTGTTTCTATATCTGTGCAGTATATCCTCTCTTTCTATATCTTTGCAGTATTTAGTTCTTCTTTATCTGTGTATTGATTTTTGTTTCTATCTCTCTGCAGTATTTCCCTTGTTTCTGTATCTGTGCAGTATTTCCCTCGTTTCTACATCTGTACAGTATTACCCTTGTTTCTATATCTGTGCAGTATTTCCCTAGTTTCTACATCTGTGCAGTATTTACTGTTTCTATATCTGTGCAGTATATCCTCTCTTTCTATATCTTTGCAGTGTATTGTTCTTGTTTATCTGTGCATTAATTTTTGTTTCTATCTCTCTGCAGTATTTCCCTTGTTTCCATATCTGTGCAGTATTTACTGTTTCAATGTCTGTGCAGTATTTACTGTTTCAATATCTGTGCAGTATATCCTCCCTTTCTATATCTTTGCAGTATTTAGTTCTTCTTTATCTGGGTATTAATTTTTGTTTCTATCTTGCTGCAGTATTTCCCTTGTTTCCATATCTGTGCAGTATTTACTGTTTCAATATCTGTGCAGTATATCCTCTCTTTCTATATCTGTGCAGTATTTACTGTTTCTATATCTGTGCAGTATATCCTCCCTTTCTATATCTTTGCAGTATTTAGTTCTTCTTTATCTGTGTATTAATTTTTGTTTCTATATCTCTGCAGTATTTCCCTTGTTTCTGTATCTGTGCAGTATTTCCCTAGTTTCTACAACTGTACAGTATTTCCCTTGTTTCCATAACTGTGCAGTATTTACTGTTTCAATATCTGTGCAGTATATCCTCTCTTTCTATATCTGTGCAGTATTTACTGTTTCTATATCTGTGCAGTATATCCTCCCTTTCTATATCTTTGCAGTATTTAGTTCTTCTTTATCTGTGTATTAATTTTTGTTTCTATCTCTCTGCAGTATTTCCCTTGTTTCTATATCTGTGCAGTATTTACTGTTTCTATATCTGTGCAGTATATCCTCTCTTTCTATATCTTTGCAGTATATTGTTCTTGTTTATCTGTGCATTAATTTTTGTTTCCATCTCTCTGCAGTATTTCCCTTGTTTCTATATCTGTGTAGTATTTACTGTTTCAATATCTGTGCAATATTTCCCTTGTTTCTATATCTGTGCAGTATTTCCCTTGTTTCTATATCTGTGCAGTATTTACTTTTTCAATATCTGTGCAGTATTTCCCTTGTTTCTATATCTGTGCAGTATTTACTGTTTCTATATCTGTGCAGTATTTCCCTTGTTTCTATATCTGTACAGTATTTCCCTTGTTTCCATATCTGTGCTGTATTTACTGTTTCAATATCTGTGCAATATTTCCCTTGTTTCTATATCTGTGCAGTATTTCCCTTGTTTCTATATCTGTGCAGTATTTACTGTTTCAATATCTGTGCAGTATTTCCCTTGTTTCTATATCTGTACAGTATTTCCCTTGTTTCCATATCTGTGCAGTATTTACTGTTTCAATATCTGTGCAGTATTTACTGTTTCTATATCTGTGCAGTATTTCCCTCGTTTCTACATCTGTACAGTATTACCCTTGTTTCTATATCTGTGCAGTATTTCCCTTGTTTCTATATCTGTGCAGTATTTACTGTTTCTATATCTGTGCAGTATATCCTCTCTTTCTATATCTTTGCAGTATATTGTTCTTGTTTATCTGTGCATTAATTTTTGTTTCTATCTCTCTGCAGTATTTCCCTTGTTTCCATATCTGTGCAGTATTTCCCTTGTTTCTATATCTGTGCAGTATTTACTGTTTCAATATCTGTGCAATATTTCCCTTGTTTCTATATCTGTG
Organism: Heterodontus francisci; assembly: GCF_036365525.1. Taxonomy (NCBI): domain Eukaryota; kingdom Metazoa; phylum Chordata; class Chondrichthyes; order Heterodontiformes; family Heterodontidae; genus Heterodontus; species Heterodontus francisci. The sequence goes on from NC_090395.1 coordinate 14,552,396, forward strand.
CAGTATTTCCCTTGTTTCTATATCTGTGCAGTATTTCCCTTGTTTCTATATCTGTGCAGTATTTACCTTGTTTCAATATCTGTGCAATATTTCCCTTGTTTCTATATCTGTGCAGTATTTCTCTTGTTTCTATATCTGTGCAGAATTTACTATTTCAATATCTGTGCAATATTTCCCTTGTTTCTATATCTGTGCAGTATTTCCCTTGTTTCTATATCTGTGCAGTATTTACTGTTTCAATATCTGTGCAATATTTCCCTTGTTTCTATATCTGTGCAGTATTTCCCTTGTTTCTATATCTGTGCAGTATTTCCCTTGTTTCTATATCTGTGCAGTATTTACTGTTTCAATATCTGTGCAGTATTTCCCTTGTTTCTATATCTGTGCAGTATTTCCCTTGTTTCTATATCTGTGCAGTATTTCCCTTGTTTCTATACCTGTGCAGTATTTCCCTTGTTTCTATATCTGTGCAGTATTTACTGTTTCAATATCTGTGCAATATTTCCCTTGTTTCTATATCTGTGCAGTATTTCCCTTGTTTCTATATCTGTGCAGTATTTACTGTTTCAATATCTGTGCAATATTTCCCTTGTTTCTATATCTGTGCAGTATTTCCCTTGTTTCTATATCTGTGCAGTATTTACTGTTTCAATATCTGTGCAATATTTCCCTTGTTTCTATATCTGTGCAGTATTTCCCTTGTTTCTATACCTGTGCAGTATTTCCCTTGTTTCTATATCTGTGCAGTATTTACTGTTTCAATATCTGTGCAATATTTCCCTTGTTTCTATATCTGTGCAGTATTTACTGTTTCAATATCTGTGCAGTATTTACTGTTTCTATATCTGTGCAGTATTTCCCTAGTTTCTACATCTGTGCAGTATTTACTGTTTCTATATCTGTGCAGTATTTCCTCTCTTTCTATATCTTTGCAGTATTTTGTTCTTGTTTATCTGTGCATTAATTTTTGTTTCTATCTCTCTGCAGTATTTCCCTTGTTTCCATATCTGTGCAGTATTTACTGTTTCAATGTCTGTGCAATATTTCCCTAGTTTCTACATCTGTGCAGTATTTACTGTTTCTATATCTGTGCAGTATATCCTCTCTTTCTATATCTTTGCAGTATTTATTTCTTCTTTATCTGTGTATTAATTTTTGTTTCTATCTCGCTGCAGTATTTCCCTTGTTTCCATAACTGTGCAGTATTTACTGTTTCAATATCTGTGCAGTATATCCTCTCTTTCTATATCTTTGCAGTATTTATTTCTTCTTTATCTGTGTATTAATTTTTGTTTCTATCTCGCTGCAGTATTTCCCTTGTTTCCATATCTGTGCAGTATTTACTGTTTCAATATCTGTGCAGTATTTACTGTTTCTATATCTGTGCAGTATATCCTCTCTTTCTATATCTTTGCAGTATTTATTTCTTCTTTATCTGTGTATTAATTTTTGTTTCTATCTCGCTGCAGTATTTCCCTTGTTTCTATATCTGTGCAGTATTTACTGTTTCAATATCTGTGCAGTATTTCCCTTGTTTCTATATCTGTGCAGTATTTACTGTTTCAATATCTGTGCATTATTTACTGTTTCTATATCTGTGCAGTATTTCCCTAGTTTCTACATCTGTGCAGTATTTACTGTTTCTATATCTGTGCAGTATATCCTCTCTTTCTATATCTTTGCAGTATATTGTTCTTGTTTATCTGTGCATTAATTTTTGTTTCCATCTCTCTGCAGTATTTCCCTTGTTTCCATATCTGTGCAGTATTTACTGTTTCAATATCTGTGCAGTATTTACTGTTTCTATATCTGTGCAGTATTTCCCTAGTTTCTACATCTGTGCAGTATTTACTGTTTCTATATCTGTGCAGTATATCCTCTCTTTCTATATCTTTGCAGTATTTATTTCTTCTTTATCTGTGTATTAATTTTTGTTTCTATCTCGCTGCAGTATTTCCCTTGTTTCCATATCTGTGCAGTATTTACTGTTTCAATATCTGTGCAGTATTTACTGTTTCTATATCTGTGCAGTATATCCTCTCTTTCTATATCTTTGCAGTATTTATTTCTTCTTTATCTGTGTATTAATTTTTGTTTCTATCTCTCTGCAGTATTTCCCTTGTTTCAATATCTGTGCAGTATTTACTGTTTCAATATCTGTGCAGTATTTACTGTTTCTATATCTGTGCAGAATATCCTCTCTTTCTATATCTTTGCAGTATTTATTTCTTCTTTATCTGTGTATTAATTTTTGTTTCTATCTCTCTGCAGTATTTCCCTTGTTTCAATATCTGTGCAGTATTTACTGTTTCAATATCTGTACAGTATTTCCCTAGTTTCTATATCTGTACAGTATTTACTGTTTCTATATCTGTGCAGTATTTACTGTTTCTATATCTGTGCAGAATATCCTCTCTTTCTATATCTTTGCAGTATTTATTTCTTCTTTATCTGTGTATTAATTTTTGTTTCTATCTCTCTGCAGTATTTCCCTTGTTTCAATATCTGTGCAGTATTTACTGTTTCAATATCTGTGCAGTATTTACTGTTTCTATATCTGTGCAGAATATCCTCTCTTTCTATATCTTTGCAGTATTTAGTTCTTCTTTATCTGTGTATTAATTTTTGTTTCTATCTCGCTGCAGTATTTCCCTTGTTTCCATAACTGTGCAGTATTTACTGTTTCAATATCTGTGCAGTATATCCTCTCTTTCTATATCTTTGCAGTATTTATTTCTTCTTTATCTGTGTATTAATTTTTGTTTCTATCTCGCTGCAGTATTTCCCTTGTTTCCATATCTGTGCAGTATTTACTGTTTCAATATCTGTGCAGTATTTACTGTTTCTATATCTGTGCAGTATATCCTCTCTTTCTATATCTTTGCAGTATTTATTTCTTCTTTATCTGTGTATTAATTTTTGTTTCTATCTCGCTGCAGTATTTCCCTTGTTTCTATATCTGTGCAGTATTTACTGTTTCAATATCTGTGCAGTATTTCCCTTGTTTCTATATCTGTGCAGTATTTACTGTTTCAATATCTGTGCAGTATTTACTGTTTCTATATCTGTGCAGTATTTCCCTAGTTTCTACATCTGTGCAGTATTTACTGTTTCTATATCTGTGCAGTATATCCTCTCTTTCTATATCTTTGCAGTATATTGTTCTTGTTTATCTGTGCATTAATTTTTGTTTCCATCTCTCTGCAGTATTTCCCTTGTTTCCATATCTGTGCAGTATTTACTGTTTCAATATCTGTGCAGCATTTACTGTTTCTATATCTGTGCAGTATTTCCCTAGTTTCTACATCTGTGCAGTATTTACTGTTTCTATATCTGTGCAGTATATCCTCTCTTTCTATATCTTTGCAGTATTTATTTCTTCTTTATCTGTGTATTAATTTTTGTTTCTATCTCTCTGCAGTATTTCCCTTGTTTCAATATCTGTGCAGTATTTACTGTTTCAATATCTGTACAGTATTTCCCTAGTTTCTATATCTGTACAGTATTTACTGTTTCTATATCTGTGCAGTATTTACTGTTTCTATATCTGTGCAGAATATCCTCTCTTTCTATATCTTTGCAGTATTTATTTCTTCTTTATCTGTGTATTAATTTTTGTTTCTATCTCTCTGCAGTATTTCCCTTGTTTCAATATCTGTGCAGTATTTACTGTTTCAATATCTGTGCAGTATTTACTGTTTCTATATCTGTGCAGAATATCCTCTCTTTCTATATCTTTGCAGTATTTAGTTCTTCTTTATCTGTGTATTAATTTTTGTTTCTATCTCTCTGCAGTATTTCCCTTGTTTCTGTATCTGTGCAGTATTTCCCTCGTTTCTACATCTGTACAGTATTACCCTTGTTTCTATATCTGTGCAGTATTTCCCTAGTTTCTACATCTGTGCAGTATTTACTGTTTCTATATCTGTGCAGTATATCCTCTCTTTCTATATCTTTGCAGTATATTGTTCTTGTTTATCTGTGCATTAATTTTTGTTTCTATCTCTCTGCAGTATTTCCCTTGTTTCCATATCTGTGCAGTATTTACTGTTTCTATATCTGTGCAATATTTCCCTTGTTTCTATATCTGTGCAGTATTTCCCTTGTTTCTATATCTGTGCAGTATTTACTGTTTCAATATCTGTGCAGTATTTACTGTTTCAATATCTGTGCAGTATATCCTCCCTTTCTATATCTTTGCAGTATTTAGTTCTTCTTTATCTGGGTATTAATTTTTGTTTCTATCTTGCTGCAGTATTTCCCTTGTTTCCATATCTGTGCAGTATTTACTGTTTCAATGTCTGTGCAGTATTTACTGTTTCAATATCTGTGCAGTATATCCTCCCTTTCTATATCTTTGCAGTATTTAGTTCTTCTTTATCTGGGTATTAATTTTTGTTTCTATCTCTCTGCAGTATTTCCCTTGTTTCCATATCTGTGCAGTATTTACTGTTTCAATATCTGTGCAGTATTTCCCTAGTTTCTACATCTGTGCAGTATTTACTGTTTCTACATCTGTGCAGTATATCCTCCCTTTCTATATCTTTGCAGTATTTAGTTCTTCTTTATCTGGGTATTAATTTTTGTTTCTAACTTGCTGCAGTATTTCCCTTGTTTCCATATCTGTGCAGTATTTACTGTTTCAATATCTGTACAGTATTACCCTTGTTTCTATATCTGTGCAGTATTTACTGTTTCTATATCTGTGCAGTATATCCTCCCTTTCTATATCTTTGCAGTATTTAGTTCTTCTTTATCTGTGTATTAATTTTTGTTTCTATATCTCTGCAGTATTTCCCTTGTTTCTGTATCTGTGCAGTATTTCCCTAGTTTCTACATCTGTACAGTATTTCCCTTGTTTCCATAACTGTGCAGTATTTACTGTTTCAATATCTGTGCAGTATATCCTCTCTTTCTATATCTTTGCAGTATTTAGTTCTTCTTTATCTGTGTATTAATTTTTGTTTCTATCTCTCTGCAGTATTTCCCTTGTTTCTATATCTGTGCAGTATTTACTGTTTCTATATCTGTGCAGTATATCCTCTCTTTCTATATCTTTGCAGTATATTGTTCTTGTTTATCTGTGCATTAATTTTTGTTTCTATCTCTCTGCAGTATTTCCCTTGTTTCCATATCTGTGCAGTATTTACTGTTTCTATATCCGTGCAATATTTCCCTTGTTTCTATATCTGTGCAGTATTTCCCTTGTTTCTATATCTGTGCAGTATTTCCCTTGTTTCTATATCTGTACAGTATTTCCCTTGTTTCCATATCTGTGCAGTATTTACTGTTTCAATATCTGTGCAGTATTTACTGTTTCAATATCTGTGCAGTATATCCTCTCTTTCTATATCTTTGCAGTATTTAGTTCTTCTTTATCTGTGTATTAATTTTTGTTTCTATCTCTCTGCAGTATTTCCCTTGTTTCCATATCTGTGCAGTATTTCCCTGGTTTCTACATCTGTACAGTATTACCCTTGTTTCCATATCTGTGCAGTATTTACTGTTTCAATATCTGTGCAGTATTTACTGTTTCTATATCTGTGCAGTATTTCCCTAGTTTCTACATCTGTGCAGTATTTACTGTTTCTATATCTGTGCAGTATATCCTCTCTTTATATATCTTTGCAGTATTTATTTCTTCTTTATCTGTGTATTAATTTTTGTTTCTATCTCGCTGCAGTATTTCCCTTGTTTCCATATCTGTGCAGTATTTACTGTTTCAATATCTGTGCAGTATTTACTGTTTCTATATCTGTGCAGTATATCCTCTCTTTCTATATCTTTGCAGTATTTATTTCTTCTTTATCTGTGTATTAATTTTTGTTTCTATCTCTCTGCAGTATTTCCCTTGTTTCAATATCTGTGCAGTATTTACTGTTTCAATATCTGTGCAGTATTTACTGTTTCTATATCTGTGCAGAATATCCTCTCTTTCTATATCTTTGCAGTATTTATTTCTTCTTTATCTGTGTATTAATTTTTGTTTCTATCTCTCTGCAGTATTTCCCTTGTTTCAATATCTGTGCAGTATTTACTGTTTCAATATCTGTACAGTATTTCCCTAGTTTCTATATCTGTACAGTATTTACTGTTTCTATATCTGTGCAGTATTTACTGTTTCTATATCTGTGCAGAATATCCTCTCTTTCTATATCTTTGCAGTATTTATTTCTTCTTTATCTGTGTATTAATTTTTGTTTCTATCTCTCTGCAGTATTTCCCTTGTTTCAATATCTGTGCAGTATTTACTGTTTCAATATCTGTGCAGTATTTACTATTTCTATATCTGTGCAGAATATCCTCTCTTTCTATATCTTTGCAGTATTTAGTTCTTCTTTATCTGTGTATTAATTTTTGTTTCTATCTCTCTGCAGTATTTCCCTTGTTTCTGTATCTGTGCAGTATTTCCCTCGTTTCTACATCTGTACAGTATTACCCTTGTTTCTATATCTGTGCAGTATTTCCCTAGTTTCTACATCTGTGCAGTATTTACTGTTTCTATATCTGTGCAGTATATCCTCTCTTTCTATATCTTTGCAGTATATTGTTCTTGTTTATCTGTGCATTAATTTTTGTTTCTATCTCTCTGCAGTATTTCCCTTGTTTCCATATCTGTGCAGTATTTACTGTTTCTATATCTGTGCAATATTTCCCTTGTTTCTATATCTGTGCAGTATTTCCCTTGTTTCTATATCTGTGCAGTATTTACTGTTTCAATATCTGTGCAGTATTTACTGTTTCAATATCTGTGCAGTATATCCTCCCTTTCTATATCTTTGCAGTATTTAGTTCTTCTTTATCTGGGTATTAATTTTTGTTTCTATCTTGCTGCAGTATTTCCCTTGTTTCCATATCTGTGCAGTATTTACTGTTTCAATGTCTGTGCAGTATTTACTGTTTCAATATCTGTGCAGTATATCCTCCCTTTCTATATCTTTGCAGTATTTAGTTCTTCTTTATCTGGGTATTAATTTTTGTTTCTATCTCTCTGCAGTATTTCCCTTGTTTCCATATCTGTGCAGTATTTACTGTTTCAATATCTGTGCAGTATTTCCCTAGTTTCTACATCTGTGCAGTATTTACTGTTTCTACATCTGTGCAGTATATCCTCCCTTTCTATATCTTTGCAGTATTTAGTTCTTCTTTATCTGGGTATTAATTTTTGTTTCTAACTTGCTGCAGTATTTCCCTTGTTTCCATATCTGTGCAGTATTTACTGTTTCAATATCTGTGCAGTATTTCCCTAGTTTCTACATCTGTGCAGTATTTACTGTTTCTACATCTGTGCAGTATATCCTCCCTTTCTATATCTTTGCAGTATTTAGTTCTTCTTTATCTGGGTATTAATTTTTGTTTCTATCTTGCTGCAGTATTTCCCTTGTTTCCATATCTGTGCAGTATTTCCCTTGTTTCTATACCTGTGCAGTATTTCCCTTGTTTCTATACCTGTGCAGTATTTCCCTTGTTTCTATATCTGTGCAGTATTTCCCTTGTTTCTATACCTGTGCAGTATTTCCCTTGTTTCTATATCTGTGCAGTATTTCCCTTGTTTCTATATCTGACAGTATTTCCCTTGTTTCTAGACCTGTGCAGTATTTCCCTTGTTTCTATACATGTGCAGTATTTCCCTTGTTTCCATACCTGTGCAGTATTTCCCTTGTTCTATACCTGTGCAGTATTTCCCTTGTTTCTATATCTGTGCAGTATTTCCCTTGTTTCTATACCTCTGCAGCATTTTTATTGTTTCTATATCTGTGCAGTATTTCCCTTGTTTCTATACCTGTGCAGTATTTCTCTTGTTTCTATATCTGTGCAGTATTTCCCTTGTTTCTATATCTGTGCAGTATTTCCCTTGTTTCTATATCTGTGCAGTATTTCCCTTGTTTCTATATCTGTGCAGTATTTCCCTTGTTTCTATATCTGTGCAGTATTTCCCTTGTTTCTATACCTGTGCAGTATTTCTCTTGTTTCTATATCTGTGCAGTATTTCCCTTGTTTCTATATCTGTGCAGTATTTCCCTTGTTTCTATATCTGTGCTGTATATCCCTTGTTTCTATATCTGTGCAGTATTTCCCTTGTTTCTATATCTGTGCAGTATTTCCCTTGTTCCTATACATTTGCAGTATTTCCCTTGTTTCTATACCTGTGCAGTATTTCCCTTGTTTCTATATCTATGCAGTATTTCCCTTGTTTCTAGATCTGTGCAGTATTTCCCTTGTTTCTCTTCCTGTGCAGTATTTCTCTTGTTTCTATATCTCTGCAGTATTTCCCTTGTTTCCATACCTGTGCAGTATTTCCCTTGTTCTATACCTGTGCAGTATTTCCCTTGTTTCTATATCAGTGCAGTATTTCCCTTGTTTCTATATCTGTGCAGTATTTCCCTTGTTTCTATATCTGTGCAGTATTTCCCTTGTTTCTATATCTATGCAGTATTTCCCTTGCTTCTAGATCTGTGCAGTATTTCCCTTGTTTCTATACCTGTGCAGTATTTCTCTTGTTTCTATATCTCTGCAGTATTTCCCTTGTTTCTATATCTGTGCAGTATTTCCCTTGTTTCAATATCTGTGCAGTTTTTCCCTTGTTTCTAGATCTGTGCAGTATTTCCCTTGTTTCTATATCTGTGCAGTATTTCCCTTGTTTCTATATCTGTGCAGTATTTCCCTTGTTTCTAGATCTGTGCAGTATTTCCCTTGTTTCTAGGTCTGTGCAGTACTTCCCTTGTTTCTCGATCTATGCAGTATTTCCCTTGTTTCTATATCTATGCAGTATTTCGCTAGTTTCTATACCTGTGCAGTATTTCCCTTGTTTCTATACCTTTGCAGTACTTCCCTTGTTTCTATATCTGTGCTGCATTTCCCTTGTTTCTCTACCTGTGCAGTATTTCCCTTGTTTCGATACCTGTGCAGTATTTCCCTTGTTTCTATACCTGTGCAGTATTTCCCTTGTTTCTATGCCTGAGCAGTATTTCCTTTTCTATACCTCTGCAGTATTTCCCTTGTTTCTATATCTGTGCAGTATTTCCCTTGTTTCTATATCTGTGCAGTATTTCCCTTGTTTCCATATCTGTGCAGTATTTCCCTTGTTTCTATATCTATGCAGTATTTCCCTTGTTTCTGTACCTGTGCAGTATTTCCCTTGTTTCTATATCTGTGCAGTATTTCCCTTGTTTCTATAACTGTGCAGTATTTCCCTTGTTTGTACACCTGTGCAGTATTTCCCTTGTTTCTATATGTGTGCAGTATTACCCTTGTTTCTATATCTGTGCTGTATTTCCCTTGTTTCTATATCTGTGCAGTATTTCCCTTGTTTCTATATCTGTGCAGTATTTCCCTTGTTCCTATACCTTTGCAGTATTTCCCTTGTTTCGATACCTGTGCAGTATTTCCTTTTCTATACCTGTGCAGTATTTCCCTTGTTTCTATATCTGTGCAGTATTTCCCTTGTTTCTATACCTGTGCAGTATTTCCCTTGTTTCTATATCTGTGCAGTATTTCCCTTGTTTCTATACCTGTGCAGTATTTCCCTTGTTTCTATATCTGTGCAGTATTTCCCTTGTTTCTATATCTGACAGTATTTCCCTTGTTTCTATATCTGTGCAGTATTTCCCTTGTTTCTATACATGTGCAGTATTTCCCTTGTTTCCATACCTGTGCAGTATTTCCCTTGTTCTATACCTGTGCAGTATTTCCCTTGTTTCTATAATTGTGCAGTATTTCCCTTGTTTCTATACCTGTGCAGTATTTCCCTTGTTTCTATATCTGTGCAGTATTTCCCTTGTTTCTATATCTGTGCAGTATTTCCCTTGTTTCTATATCTGTGCATTATTTCTCTTGTTTCTATATCTGTGCAGTATTACCCTTGTTTCTATATCTGTGCAGTATTTCCCTTGTTTCAATATCTGTGCAGTATTTCCCTTGTTTCTAGATCTGTGCAGTATTTCCCTTGTTTCTATATCTGTGCAGTATTTCCCTTGTTTCTATATCTGTGCAGTATTTCCCTTGTTTCTAGATCTGTGCAGTATTTCCATTGTTTCTAGGTCTGTGCAGTATTTCCCTTGTTTCTAGATCTGTGCAGTATTTCCCTTGTTTCTATATCTGTGTAGTATTTCGCTTGTTTCTATACCTGTGCAGTATTTCCCTTGTTTCTATACCTGTGCAGTATTTCCCTTGTTTCTATATCTGTGCATTATTTCCCTTGTTTCTATACCTGTGCAGTATTTCCCTTGTTTCTATATCTGTGCAGTATTTCCCTTGTTTCTATATCTGTGCAGTATTTCCCTTGTTTCTGTGCCTGAGCAGTATTTCCTTTTCTGTACCTGTGCAGTATTTGCCTTGTTTCTATATCTGTGCAGTATTTCCCTTGTTTCTATACCTGTGCAGTATTTCCCTTGTTTCTATATCTGTGCAGTATTTCCCTTGTTTCTATATCTGTGCAGTATTTCCCTTGTTTCTATACCTGTGCAGTATTTCCCTTGTTTCTATATCTGTGCAGTATTTCCCTTGTTTCTGTACCTGTGCAGTATTTCCCTTGTTTCTATACCTGTGCAGTATTTCCCTTGTTTCTATATCTGTGCAGTATTTCCCTTGTTTCTATACCTCTGCAGCATTTTTATTGTTTCTATATCTGTACAGTATTTCCCTTGTTTCTATACCTGTGCAGTATTTCTCTTGTTTCTATATCTGTGCATTATTTCCCTTGTTTCTATATCTGTGTAGTATTTCCCTTGTTTCTATATCTGTGCAGTATTTCCCTTGTTTCTATATCTGTGCAGTATTTCCCTTGTTTCTATATCTGTGCAGTATTTCCCTTGTTTCTATACCTGTGCAGTATTTCTCTTGTTCCTATATCTGTGCAGTATTTCCCTTGTTTCTATATCTGTGCAGTATTTCCCTTGTTTCTATATCTGTGCTGTATTTCCCTTGTTTCTATATCTGTGCAGTATTTCCCTTGTTTCTATATCTGTGCAGTATTTCCCTTGTTCCTGTACATTTGCTGTATTTCCCTTGTTTCTATACCTGTGCAGTATTTCCTTTTCTATACCTGTGCAGTATTTCCCTTGTTTCTATATCTGTGCAGTATTTCCCTTGTTTCCATACCTGTGCAGTATTTCCCTTGTTTCTATATCTGTGCAGTAGATCCCTTGTTTCTATACCTGTGCAGTATTTCCCTTGTTCCTATATCTGTGCAGTATTTCCCTTGTTTCTATATCTGACAGTATTTCCCTTGTTTCTATATCTGTGCAGTATTTCCCTTGTTTCTATACCTGTGCAGTATTTCCCTTGTTTCCATACCTGTGCAGTATTTCCCTTGTTCTATACCTGTGCAGTATTTCCCTTGTTTCTACAATTGTGCAGTATTTCCCTTGTTTCTATCCCTGTGCAGTATTTCCCTTGTTTCTATATCTGTGCAGTATTTCCCTTGTTTCTAGATCTGTGCAGTATTTCCCTTGTTTCTATATCTGTGCAGTATTTCTCTTGTTTCTATATCTCTGCAGTATTTCCCTTGTTTCTATATCTGTGCAGTATTTCCCTTGTTTCAATATCTGTGCAGTATTTCCCTTGTTTCCAGATCTGTGCAGTATTTCCCTTGTTTCTATACCTGTGCAGTATTTCCCTTGTTTCTATATCTGTGCATTATTTCCCTTGTTTCTATACCTCTGCAGCATTTTTATTGTTTCTATATCTGTGCAGTATTTCCCTTGTTTCTATACCTGTGCAGTATTTCTCTTGTTTCTATATCTGTGCAGTATTTCCCTTGTTTCTATATCTGTGCAGTATTTCCCTTGTTTCTATATCTGTGCAGTATTTCCCTTGTTTCTATATCTGTGCAGTATTTCCCTTGTTTCTATATCTGTGCAGTATTTCCCTTGTTTCTATACCTGTGCAGTATTTCTCTTGTTTCTATATCTGTGCAGTATTTCCCTTGTTTCTATATCTGTGCAGTATTTCCCTTGTTTCTATATCTGTGCTGTATTTCCCTTGTTTCTATATCTGTGCAGTATTTCCCTTGTTTCTATATCTGTGCAGTATTTCCCTTGTTCCTATACATTTGCAGTATTTCCCTTGTTTCTATACCTGTGCAGTATTTCCCTTGTTTCTATATCTATGCAGTATTTCCCTTGTTTCTAGATCTGTGCAGTATTTCCCTTGTTTCTATACCTGTGCAGTATTTCTCTTGTTTCTATATCTCTGCAGTATTTCCCTTGTTTCCATACCTGTGCAGTATTTCCCTTGTTCTATACCTGTGCAGTATTTCCCTTCTTTCTATATCAGTGCAGTATTTCCCTTGTTTCTATATCTGTGCAGTATTTCCCTTGTTTCTATATCTGTGCCGTATTTCTCTTGTTTCTATATCTCTGCAGTATTTCCCTTGTTTCTATATCTGTGCAGTATTTCCCTTGTTTCAATATCTGTGCAGTATTTCCCTTGTTTCTAGATCTGTGCAGTATTTCCCTTGTTTCTATATCTGTGCAGTATTTGCCTTGTTTCTAAAACTGTGCAGTATTTCCCTTGTTTCTATATCTGTGCAGTATTTCCCTTGTTTCTATATCTGTGCAGTATTTCCCTTGTTTCTATATCTGTGCAGTATTTCCCTTGTTTCTATACCTGTGCAGTATTTCTCTTGTTTCTATATCTGTGCAGTATTTCCCTTGTTTCTATATCTGTGCAGTATTTCCCTTGTTTCTATATCTGTGCTGTATTTCCCTTGTTTCTATATCTGTGCAGTATTTCCCTTGTTTCTATATCTGTGCAGTATTTCCCTTGTTCCTATACATTTGCAGTATTTCCCTTGTTTCTATACCTGTGCAGTATTTCCCTTGTTTCTATATCTATGCAGTATTTCCCTTGTTTCTAGATCTGTGCAGTATTTCCCTTGTTTCTATACCTGTGCAGTATTTCTCTTGTTTCTATATCTCTGCAGTATTTCCCTTGTTTCCATACCTGTGCAGTATTTCCCTTGTTCTATACCTGTGCAGTATTTCCCTTGTTTCTATATCAGTGCAGTATTTCCCTTGTTTCTATATCTGTGCAGTATTTCCCTTGTTTCTATATCTGTGCAGTATTTCCCTTGTTTCTATATCTATGCAGTATTTCCCTTGTTTCTAGATCTGTGCAGTATTTCCCTTGTTTCTATACCTGTGCAGTATTTCTCTTGTTTCTATATCTCTGCAGTATTTCCCTTGTTTCTATATCTGTGCAGTATTTCCCTTGTTTCAATATCTGTGCAGTATTTCCCTTGTTTCTAGATCTGTGCAGTATTTCCCTTGTTTCTATATCTGTGCAGTATTTCCCTTGTTTCTATATCTGTGCAGTATTTCCCTTGTTTCTAGATCTGTGCAGTATTTCCCTTGTTTCTAGGTCTGTGCAGTATTTCCCTTGTTTCTCGATCTATGCAGTATTTCCCTTGTTTCTATATCTATGCAGTATTTCGCTAGTTTCTATACCTGTGCAGTATTTCCCTTGTTTCTATACCTTTGCAGTACTTCCCTTGTTTCTATATCTGTGCAGTATTTCCCTTGTTTCTCTACCTGTGCAGTATTTCCCTTGTTTCTATACCTGTGCAGTATTTCCCTTGTTTCTATACCTGTGCAGTATTTCCCTTGTTTCTATGCCTGAGCAGTATTTCTTTTTCTATACCTGTGCAGTATTTCCCTTGTTTCTATATCTGTGCAGTTTTTCCCTTGTTTCTATATCTGTGCAGTATTTCCCTTGTTTCTATATCTGTGCAGTATTTCCCTTGTTTCTATATCTATGCAGTATTTCCCTTGTTTCTGTACCTGTGCAGTATTTCCCTTGTTTCTATATCTGTGCAGTATTTCCCTTGTTTCTATAACTGTGCAGTATTTCCCTTGTTTGTACACCTGTGCAGTATTTCCCATGTTTCTATATGTGTGCAGTATTACCCTTGTTTCTATATCTGTGCTGTATTTCCCTTGTTTCTATATCTGTGCAGTATTTCCCTTGTTTCTATATCTGTGCAGTATTTCCCTTGTTCCTATACCTTTGCAGTATTTCCCTTGTTTCGATACCTGTGCAGTATTTCCTTTTCTATACCTGTGCAGTATTTCCCTTGTTTCTATATCTGTGCAGTATTTCCCTTGTTTCTATACCTGTGCAGTATTTCCCTTGTTTCTATATCTGTGCAGTATTTCCCTTGTTTCTATACCTGTGCAGTATTTCCCTTGTTTCTATATCTGTGCAGTATTTCCCTTGTTTCTATATCTGACAGTATTTCCCTTGTTTCTATATCTGTGCAGTATTTCCCTTGTTTCTATACATGTGCAGTATTTCCCTTGTTTCCATACCTGTGCAGTATTTCCCTTGTTCTATACCTGTGCAGTGTTTCCCTTGTTTCTATTATTGTGCAGTATTTCCCTTGTTTCTATACCTGTGCAGTATTTCCCTTGTTTCTATATCTGTGCAGTATTTCCCTTGTTTCTATATCTGTGCAGTATTTCCCTTGTTTCTATATCTGTGCAGTATTTCCCTTGTTTCTATATCTGTGCATTATTTCTCTTGTTTCTATATTTGTGCAGTATTACCCTTGTTTCTATATCTGTGCAGTATTTCCCTTGTTTCAATATCTGTGCAGTATTTCCCTTGTTTCTAGATCTGTGCAGTATTTCCCTTGTTTCTATATCTGTGCAGTATTTCCCTTGTTTCTATATCTGTGCAGTATTTCCCTTGTTTCTAGATCTGTGCAGTATTTCCCTTGTTTCTAGGTCTGTGCAGTAGTTCCCTTGTTTCTAGATCTGTGCAGTATTTCCCTTGTTTCTATATCTGTGTAGTATTTCGCTTGTTTCTATACCTGTGCAGTATTTCCCTTGTTTCTATACCTGTGCAGTATTTCCCTTGTTTCTATATCTGTGCATTATTTCCCTTGTTTCTATACCTGTGCAGTATTTCCCTTGTTTCTATATTTGTGCAGTATTTCCCTTGTTTCTATACCTGTGCAGTATTTCCCTTGTTTCTATGCCTGAGCAGTATTTCCTTTTCTGTACCTGTGCAGTATTTGCCTTGTTTCTATATCTGTGCAGTATTTCCCTTGTTTCTATACCTGTGCAGTATTTCCCTTGTTTCTATATCTGTG
Source organism: Heterodontus francisci (assembly GCF_036365525.1). NCBI lineage: Eukaryota > Metazoa > Chordata > Chondrichthyes > Heterodontiformes > Heterodontidae > Heterodontus > Heterodontus francisci. The sequence goes on from NC_090395.1 coordinate 14,567,490, forward strand.
CAGTATTTCCCTTGTTTCTATATCTGTGCAGTATTTCCCTTGTTTCTATACCTGTGCAGTATTTCCCTTGTTTCTATATCTGTGCAGTATTTCCCTTGTTTCTATACCTGTGCAGTATTTCCCTTGTTTCTATACCTGTGCAGTATTTCCCTTGTTTCTATGCCTGAGCAGTATTTCTTTTTCTATACCTGTGCAGTATTTCCCTTGTTTCTATATCTGTGCAGTATTTCCCTTGTTTCTATAACTGTGCAGTATTTCCCTTGTTTGTACACCTGTGCAGTATTTCCCTTGTTTCTATACCTGTGCAGTATTTCCCTTGTTTCTATATCTGTGCAGTATTTCCCTTGTTTCTATATCTGTGCAGTATTTCCCTTGTTTCTATACCTGTGCAGTATTTCCCTTGTTTCTATATCTGTGCAATTTTTCCCTTGTTTCTATATCTGTGCAGTATTTCCCTTGTTTCTATATCTGTGCAGTATTTCCCTTGTTTCTATATCTATGCAGTATTTCCCTTGTTTCTGTACCTGTGCAGTATTTCCCTTGTTTCTATATCTGTGCAGTATTTCCCTTGTTTCTATAACTGTGCAGTATTTCCCTTGTTTGTACACCTGTGCAGTATTTCCCTTGTTTCTATATGTGTGCAGTATTACCCTTGTTTCTATATCTGTGCTGTATTTCCCTTGTTTCTATATCTGTGCAGTATTTCCCTTGTTTCTATATCTGTGCAGTATTTCCCTTGTTCCTATACCTTTGCAGTATTTCCCTTGTTTCGATACCTGTGCAGTATTTCCTTTTCTATACCTGTGCAGTATTTCCCTTGTTTCTATATCTGTGCAGTATTTCCCTTGTTTCTATACCTGTGCAGTATTTCCCTTGTTTCTATATCTGTGCAGTATTTCCTTTGTTTCTATACCTGTGCAGTATTTCCCTTGTTTCTATATCTGTGCAGTATTTCCCTTGTTTCTATATCTGACAGTATTTCCCTTGTTTCTATATCTGTGCAGTATTTCCCTTGTTTCTATACATGTGCAGTATTTCCCTTGTTTCCATACCTGTGCAGTATTTCCCTTGTTCTATACCTGTGCAGTGTTTCCCTTGTTTCTATTATTGTGCAGTATTTCCCTTGTTTCTATACCTGTGCAGTATTTCCCTTGTTTCTATATCTGTGCAGTATTTCCCTTGTTTCTATATCTGTGCAGTATTTCCCTTGTTTCTATATCTGTGCAGTATTTCCCTTGTTTCTATATCTGTGCATTATTTCTCTTGTTTCTATATTTGTGCAGTATTACCCTTGTTTCTATATCTGTGCAGTATTTCCCTTGTTTCAATATCTGTGCAGTATTTCCCTTGTTTCTAGATCTGTGCAGTATTTCCCTTGTTTCTATATCTGTGCAGTATTTCCCTTGTTTCTATATCTGTGCAGTATTTCCCTTGTTTCTAGATCTGTGCAGTATTTCCCTTGTTTCTAGGTCTGTGCAGTATTTCCCTTGTTTCTAGATCTGTGCAGTATTTCCCTTGTTTCTATATCTGTGTAGTATTTCGCTTGTTTCTATACATGTGCAGTATTTCCCTTGTTTCTATACCTGTGCAGTATTTCCCTTGTTTCTATATCTGTGCATTATTTCCCTTGTTTCTATACCTGTGCAGTATTTCCCTTGTTTCTATATTTGTGCAGTATTTCCCTTGTTTCTATACCTGTGCAGTATTTCCCTTGTTTCTATGCCTGAGCAGTATTTCCTTTTCTGTACCTGTGCAGTATTTGCCTTGTTTCTATATCTGTGCAGTATTTCCCTTGTTTCTATACCTGTGCAGTATTTCCCTTGTTTCTATATCTGTGCAGTATTTCCCTTGTTTCTATATCTGTGCAGTATTTCCCTTGTTTCTATACCTGTGCAGTATTTCCCTTGTTTCTATATCTGTGCAGTATTTCCCTTGTTTCTATACCTGTGCAGTATTTCCCTTGTTTCTATACCTGTGCAGTATTTCCCTTGTTTCTATATCTGTGCAGTATTTCCCTTGTTTCTATACCTCTGCAGCATTTTTATTGTTTCTATATCTGTGCAGTATTTCCCTTGTTTCTATATCTGTGCAGTATTTCTCTTGTTTCTATATCTGTGCAGTATTTCCCTTGTTTCTATATCTGTGCAGTATTTCCCTTGTTTCTATATCTGTGCAGTATTTCCCTTGTTTCTATATCTGTGCAGTATTTCCCTTGTTTCTATATCTGTGCAGTATTTCCCTTGTTTCTATACCTGTGCAGTATTTCTCTTGTTTCTATATCTCTGCAGTATTTCCCTTGTTTCCATACCTGTGCAGTATTTCCCTTGTTCTATACCTGTGCAGTATTTCCCTTGTTTCTATATCAGTGCAGTATTTCCCTTGTTTCTATATCTGTGCAGTATTTCCCTTGTTTCTATATCTGTGCAGTATTTCCCTTGTTTCTATATCTATGCAGTATTTCCCTTGTTTCTAGATCTGTGCAGTATTTCCCTTGTTTCTATACCTGTGCAGTATTTCTCTTGTTTCTATATCTCTGCAGTATTTCCCTTGTTTCTATATCTGTGCAGTATTTCCCTTGTTTCAATATCTGTGCAGTATTTCCCTTGTTTCTAGATCTGTGCAGTATTTCCCTTGTTTCTATATCTGTGCAGTATTTCCCTTGTTTCTATATCTGTGCAGTATTTCCCTTGTTTCTAGATCTGTGCAGTATTTCCCTTGTTTCTAGGTCTGTGCAGTATTTCCCTTGTTTCTCGATCTATGCAGTATTTCCCTTGTTTCTATATCTATGCAGTATTTCGCTAGTTTCTATACCTGTGCAGTATTTCCCTTGTTTCTATACCTTTGCAGTACTTCCCTTGTTTCTATATCTGTGCAGTATTTCCCTTGTTTCTCTACCTGTGCAGTATTTCCCTTGTTTCTATACCTGTGCAGTATTTCCCTTGTTTCTATACCTGTGCAGTATTTCCCTTGTTTCTATGCCTGAGCAGTATTTCTTTTTCTATACCTGTGCAGTATTTCCCTTGTTTCTATATCTGTGCAGTTTTTCCCTTGTTTCTATATCTGTGCAGTATTTCCCTTGTTTCTATATCTGTGCAGTATTTCCCTTGTTTCTATATCTATGCAGTATTTCCCTTGTTTCTGTACCTGTGCAGTATTTCCCTTGTTTCTATATCTGTGCAGTATTTCCCTTGTTTCTATAACTGTGCAGTATTTCCCTTGTTTGTACACCTGTGCAGTATTTCCCATGTTTCTATATGTGTGCAGTATTACCCTTGTTTCTATATCTGTGCTGTATTTCCCTTGTTTCTATATCTGTGCAGTATTTCCCTTGTTTCTATATCTGTGCAGTATTTCCCTTGTTCCTATACCTTTGCAGTATTTCCCTTGTTTCGATACCTGTGCAGTATTTCCTTTTCTATACCTGTGCAGTATTTCCCTTGTTTCTATATCTGTGCAGTATTTCCCTTGTTTCTATACCTGTGCAGTATTTCCCTTGTTTCTATATCTGTGCAGTATTTCCCTTGTTTCTATACCTGTGCAGTATTTCCCTTGTTTCTATATCTGTGCAGTATTTCCCTTGTTTCTATATCTGACAGTATTTCCCTTGTTTCTATATCTGTGCAGTATTTCCCTTGTTTCTATACATGTGCAGTATTTCCCTTGTTTCCATACCTGTGCAGTATTTCCCTTGTTCTATACCTGTGCAGTGTTTCCCTTGTTTCTATTATTGTGCAGTATTTCCCTTGTTTCTATACCTGTGCAGTATTTCCCTTGTTTCTATATCTGTGCAGTATTTCCCTTGTTTCTATATCTGTGCAGTATTTCCCTTGTTTCTATATCTGTGCAGTATTTCCCTTGTTTCTATATCTGTGCATTATTTCTCTTGTTTCTATATTTGTGCAGTATTACCCTTGTTTCTATATCTGTGCAGTATTTCCCTTGTTTCAATATCTGTGCAGTATTTCCCTTGTTTCTAGATCTGTGCAGTATTTCCCTTGTTTCTATATCTGTGCAGTATTTCCCTTGTTTCTATATCTGTGCAGTATTTCCCTTGTTTCTAGATCTGTGCAGTATTTCCCTTGTTTCTAGGTCTGTGCAGTAGTTCCCTTGTTTCTAGATCTGTGCAGTATTTCCCTTGTTTCTATATCTGTGTAGTATTTCGCTTGTTTCTATACCTGTGCAGTATTTCCCTTGTTTCTATACCTGTGCAGTATTTCCCTTGTTTCTATATCTGTGCATTATTTCCCTTGTTTCTATACCTGTGCAGTATTTCCCTTGTTTCTATATTTGTGCAGTATTTCCCTTGTTTCTATACCTGTGCAGTATTTCCCTTGTTTCTATGCCTGAGCAGTATTTCCTTTTCTGTACCTGTGCAGTATTTGCCTTGTTTCTATATCTGTGCAGTATTTCCCTTGTTTCTATACCTGTGCAGTATTTCCCTTGTTTCTATATCTGTGCAGTATTTCCCTTGTTTCTATATCTGTGCAGTATTTCCCTTGTTTCTATACCTGTGCAGTATTTCCCTTGTTTCTATATCTGTGCAGTATTTCCCTTGTTTCTATACCTGTGCAGTATTTCCCTTGTTTCTATACCTGTGCAGTATTTCCCTTGTTTCTATGCCTGAGCAGTATTTCTTTTTCTATACCTGTGCAGTATTTCCCTTGTTTCTATATCTGTGCAGTATTTCCCTTGTTTCTATAACTGTGCAGTATTTCCCTTGTTTGTACACCTGTGCAGTATTTCCCTTGTTTCTATACCTGTGCAGTATTTCCCTTGTTTCTATATCTGTGCAGTATTTCCCTTGTTTCTATATCTGTGCAGTATTTCCCTTGTTTCTATACCTGTGCAGTATTTCCCTTGTTTCTATATCTGTGCAATTTTTCCCTTGTTTCTATATCTGTGCAGTATTTCCCTTGTTTCTATATCTGTGCAGTATTTCCCTTGTTTCTATATCTATGCAGTATTTCCCTTGTTTCTGTACCTGTGCAGTATTTCCCTTGTTTCTATATCTGTGCAGTATTTCCCTTGTTTCTATAACTGTGCAGTATTTCCCTTGTTTGTACACCTGTGCAGTATTTCCCTTGTTTCTATATGTGTGCAGTATTACCCTTGTTTCTATATCTGTGCTGTATTTCCCTTGTTTCTATATCTGTGCAGTATTTCCCTTGTTTCTATATCTGTGCAGTATTTCCCTTGTTCCTATACCTTTGCAGTATTTCCCTTGTTTCGATACCTGTGCAGTATTTCCTTTTCTATACCTGTGCAGTATTTCCCTTGTTTCTATATCTGTGCAGTATTTCCCTTGTTTCTATACCTGTGCAGTATTTCCCTTGTTTCTATATCTGTGCAGTATTTCCTTTGTTTCTATACCTGTGCAGTATTTCCCTTGTTTCTATATCTGTGCAGTATTTCCCTTGTTTCTATATCTGACAGTATTTCCCTTGTTTCTATATCTGTGCAGTATTTCCCTTGTTTCTATACATGTGCAGTATTTCCCTTGTTTCCATACCTGTGCAGTATTTCCCTTGTTCTATACCTGTGCAGTGTTTCCCTTGTTTCTATTATTGTGCAGTATTTCCCTTGTTTCTATACCTGTGCAGTATTTCCCTTGTTTCTATATCTGTGCAGTATTTCCCTTGTTTCTATATCTGTGCAGTATTTCCCTTGTTTCTATATCTGTGCAGTATTTCCCTTGTTTCTATATCTGTGCATTATTTCTCTTGTTTCTATATTTGTGCAGTATTACCCTTGTTTCTATATCTGTGCAGTATTTCCCTTGTTTCAATATCTGTGCAGTATTTCCCTTGTTTCTAGATCTGTGCAGTATTTCCCTTGTTTCTATATCTGTGCAGTATTTCCCTTGTTTCTATATCTGTGCAGTATTTCCCTTGTTTCTAGATCTGTGCAGTATTTCCCTTGTTTCTAGGTCTGTGCAGTATTTCCCTTGTTTCTAGATCTGTGCAGTATTTCCCTTGTTTCTATATCTGTGTAGTATTTCGCTTGTTTCTATACATGTGCAGTATTTCCCTTGTTTCTATACCTGTGCAGTATTTCCCTTGTTTCTATATCTGTGCATTATTTCCCTTGTTTCTATACCTGTGCAGTATTTCCCTTGTTTCTATATTTGTGCAGTATTTCCCTTGTTTCTATACCTGTGCAGTATTTCCCTTGTTTCTATGCCTGAGCAGTATTTCCTTTTCTGTACCTGTGCAGTATTTGCCTTGTTTCTATATCTGTGCAGTATTTCCCTTGTTTCTATACCTGTGCAGTATTTCCCTTGTTTCTATATCTGTGCAGTATTTCCCTTGTTTCTATATCTGTGCAGTATTTCCCTTGTTTCTATACCTGTGCAGTATTTCCCTTGTTTCTATATCTGTGCAGTATTTCCCTTGTTTCTATACCTGTGCAGTATTTCCCTTGTTTCTATACCTGTGCAGTATTTCCCTTGTTTCTATATCTGTGCAGTATTTCCCTTGTTTCTATACCTCTGCAGCATTTTTATTGTTTCTATATCTGTGCAGTATTTCCCTTGTTTCTATATCTGTGCAGTATTTCTCTTGTTTCTATATCTGTGCAGTATTTCCCTTGTTTCTATATCTGTGCAGTATTTCCCTTGTTTCTATATCTGTGCAGTATTTCCCTTGTTTCTATATCTGTGCAGTATTTCCCTTGTTTCTATATCTGTGCAGTATTTCCCTTGTTTCTATACCTGTGCAGTATTTCTCTTGTTTCTATATCTGTGCAGTATTTCCCTTGTTTCTATATCTGTGCAGTATTTCCCTTGTTTCTATATCTTTGCTGTATTTCCCTTGTTTCTATATCTGTGCAGTATTACCCTTGTTTCTATATCTGTGCAGTATTTCCCTTGTTCCTATACATTTGCAGTATTTCCCTTGTTTCTATACCTGTGCAGTATTTCCTTTTCTATACCTGTGCAGTATTTCCCTTGTTTCTGTATCTGTGCAGTATTTCCCTTGTTTCCATACCCGTGCAGTATTTCCCTTGTTTCTATATCTGTGCAGTAAATCCCTTGTTTCTATACCTGTGCAGTATTTCCCTTGTTTCTATATCTGTGCAGTATTTCCCTTGTTTCTATATCTGACAGTATTTCCCTTGTTTCTATATCTGTGCAGTATTTCCCTTGTTCTATACCTGTGCAGTATTTCCCTTGTTTCTATAATTGTGCAGTATTTCCCTTGTTTCTATCCCTGTGCAGTATTTCCCTTGTTTCTATATCTGTGCAGTATTTCCCTTGTTTCTAGATCTGTGCAGTATTTCCCTTGTTTCTATATCTGTGCAGTATTTCTCTTGTTTCTATATCTCTGCAGTATTTCCCTTGTTTCTATATCTGTGCAGTATTTCCCTTGTTTCAATATCTGTGCAGTATTTCCCTTGTTTCTAGATCTGTGCATTATTTCCCTTGTTTCTATACCTGTGCAGTATTTCCCTTGTTTCTATATCTGTGCAGTATTTCCCTTGTTTCTATACCTCTGCAGCATTTTTATTGTTTCTATATCTGTGCAGTATTTCCCTTGTTTCTATACCTGTGCAGTATTTCTCTTGTTTCTATATCTGTGCAGTATTTCCCTTGTTTCTATATCTGTGCAGTATTTCCCTTGTTTCTATATCTGTGCAGTATTTCCCTTGTTTCTATATCTGTGCAGTATTTCCCTTGTTTCTATATCTGTGCAGTATTTCCCTTGTTTCTATACCTGTGCAGTATTTCTCTTGTTTCTATATCTGTGCAGTATTTCCCTTGTTTCTATATCTGTGCAGTATTTCCCTTGTTTCTATATCTGTGCTGTATTTCCCTTGTTTCTATATCTGTGCAGTATTTCCCTTGTTTCTATATATGTGCAGTATTTCCCTTGTTCCTATACATTTGCAGTATTTCCCTTGTTTCTATACCTGTGCAGTATTTCCCTTGTTTCTATATCTATGCAGTATTTCCCTTGTTTCTAGATCTGTGCAGTATTTCCCTTGTTTCTAGATCTGTGTAGTATTTCCCTTGTTTCTATATCTGTGCAGTATTTCCCTTGTTTCTATATCTGTGCAGTATTTCCCTTGTTTCTAGATCTGTGCAGTATTTCCCTTGTTTCTAGGTCTGTGCAGTATTTCCCTTGTTTCTAGATCTGTGCAGTATTTCCCTTGTTTCTATATCTGTGTAGTATTTCGCTTGTTTCTATACCTGTGCAGTATTTCCCTTGTTTCTATACCTGTGCAGTATTTCCCTTGTTTCTATATCTGTGCATTATTTCCCTTGTTTCTATACCTGTGCAGTATTTCCCTTGTTTCTATATTTGTGCAGTATTTCCCTTGTTTCTATACCTGTGCAGTATTTCCCTTGTTTCTATGCCTGAGCAGTATTTCCTTTTCTGTACCTGTGCAGTATTTGCCTTGTTTCTATATCTGTGCAGTATTTCCCTTGTTTCTATACCTGTGCAGTATTTCCCTTGTTTCTATATCTGTGCAGTATTTCCCTTGTTTCTATATCTGTGCAGTATTTCCCTTGTTTCTATACCTGTGCAGTATTTCCCTTGTTTCTATATCTGTGCAGTATTTCCCTTGTTTCTATACCTGTGCAGTATTTCCCTTGTTTCTATACCTGTGCAGTATTTCCCTTGTTTCTATATCTGTGCAGTATTTCCCTTGTTTCTATACCTCTGCAGCATTTTTATTGTTTCTATATCTGTGCAGTATTTCCCTTGTTTCTATACCTGTGCAGTATTTCTCTTGTTTCTATATCTGTGCAGTATTTCCCTTGTTTCTATATCTGTGCAGTATTTCCCTTGTTTCTATATCTGTGCAGTATTTCCCTTGTTTCTATATCTGTGCAGTATTTCCCTTGTTTCTATATCTGTGCAGTATTTCCCTTGTTTCTATACCTGTGCAGTATTTCTCTTGTTTCTATATCTGTGCAGTATTTCCCTTGTTTCTATATCTGTGCAGTATTTCCCTTGTTTCTATATCTTTGCTGTATTTCCCTTGTTTCTATATCTGTGCAGTATTACCCTTGTTTCTATATCTGTGCAGTATTTCCCTTGTTCCTATACATTTGCAGTATTTCCCTTGTTTCTATACCTGTGCAGTATTTCCTTTTCTATACCTGTGCAGTATTTCCCTTGTTTCTATATCTGTGCAGTATTTCCCTTGTTTCCATACCTGTGCAGTATTTCCCTTGTTTCTATATCTGTGCAGTAAATCCCTTGTTTCTATACCTGTGCAGTATTTCCCTTGTTTCTATATCTGTGCAGTATTTCCCTTGTTTCTATATCTGACAGTATTTCCCTTGTTTCTATATCTGTGCAGTATTTCCCTTGTTTCTATACCTGTGCAGTATTTCCCTTGTTTCCATACCTGTGCAGTATTTCCCTTGTTCTATACCTGTGCAGTATTTCCCTTGTTTCTATAATTGTGCAGTATTTCCCTTGTTTCTATCCCTGTGCAGTATTTCCCTTGTTTCTATATCTGTGCAGTATTTCCCTTGTTTCTAGATCTGTGCAGTATTTCCCTTGTTTCTATATCTGTGCAGTATTTCTCTTGTTTCTATATCTCTGCAGTATTTCCCTTGTTTCTATATCTGTGCAGTATTTCCCTTGTTTCAATATCTGTGCAGTATTTCCCTTGTTTCTAGATCTGTGCATTATTTCCCTTGTTTCTATACCTGTGCAGTATTTCCCTTGTTTCTATATCTGTGCAGTATTTCCCTTGTTTCTATACCTCTGCAGCATTTTTATTGTTTCTATATCTGTGCAGTATTTCCCTTGTTTCTATACCTGTGCAGTATTTCTCTTGTTTCTATATCTGTGCAGTATTTCCCTTGTTTCTATATCTGTGCAGTATTTCCCTTGTTTCTATATCTGTGCAGTATTTCCCTTGTTTCTATATCTGTGCAGTATTTCCCTTGTTTCTATATCTGTGCAGTATTTCCCTTGTTTCTATACCTGTGCAGTATTTCTCTTGTTTCTATATCTGTGCAGTATTTCCCTTGTTTCTATATCTGTGCAGTATTTCCCTTGTTTCTATATCTGTGCTGTATTTCCCTTGTTTCTATATCTGTGCAGTATTTCCCTTGTTTCTATATATGTGCAGTATTTCCCTTGTTCCTATACATTTGCAGTATTTCCCTTGTTTCTATACCTGTGCAGTATTTCCCTTGTTTCTATATCTATGCAGTATTTCCCTTGTTTCTAGATCTGTGCAGTATTTCCCTTGTTTCTATATCTGTGCAGTATTTCTCTTGTTTCTATATCTCTGCAGTATTTCCCTTGTTTCCATACCTGTGCAGTATTTCCCTTGTTCTATACCTGTGCAGTATTTCCCTTGTTTCTATATCAGTGCAGTATTTCCCTTGTTTCTATATCTGTGCAGTATTTCCCTTGTTTCTATATCTGTGCAGTAATTCCCTTGTTTCTATATCTATGCAGTATTTCCCTTGCTTCTAGATCTGTGCAGTATTTCCCTTGTTTCTATACCTTTGCAGTATTTCTCTTGTTTCTATATCTCTGCAGTATTTCCCTTGTTTCTATATCTGTGCAGTATTTCCCTTGTTTCAATATCTGTGCAGTTTTTCCCTTGTTTCTAGATCTGTGCAGTATTTCCCTTGTTTCTATATCTGTGCAGTATTTCCCTTGTTTCTATATCTGTGCAGTATTTCCCTTGTTTCTAGATCTGTGCAGTATTTCCCTTGTTTCTAGGTCTGTGCAGTATTTCCCTTGTTTCTTGATCTATGCAGTATTTCCCTTGTTTCTATATCTATGCAGTATTTCGCTAGTTTCTATACCTGTGCAGTATTTCCCTTGTTTCTATACCTTTGCAGTACTTCCCTTGTTTCTATATCTGTGCTGTATTTCCCTTGTTTCTCTACCTGTGCAGTATTTCCCTTGTTTCTATACCTGTGCAGTATTTCCCTTGTTTCTATGCCTGTGCAGTATTTCCCTTGTTTCTATGCCTGAGCAGTATTTCCTTTTCTATACCTCTGCAGTATTTCCCTTGTTTCTATATCTGTGCAGTATTTCCCTTGTTTCTATATCTGTGCAGTATTTCCCTTGTTTCTATATCTGTGCAGTATTTCCCTTGTTTCTATATCTATGCAGTATTTCCCTTGTTTCTGCACCTGTGCAGTATTTCCCTTGTTTCTATATCTGTGCAGTATTTCCCTTGTTTCTATAACTGTGCAGTATTTCCCTTGTTTGTACACCTGTGCAGTATTTCCCTTGTTTCTATATGTGTGCAGTATTACCCTTGTTTCTATATCTGTGCTGTATTTCCCTTGTTTCTATATCTGTGCAGTATTTCCCTTGTTTCTATATCTGTGCAGTATTTCCCTTGTTCCTATACCTTTGCAGTATTTCCCTTGTTTCGATACCTGTGCAGTATTTCCTTTTCTATACCTGTGCAGTATTTCCCTTGTTTCTATATCTGTGCAGTATTTCCCTTGTTTCTATACCTGTGCAGTATTTCCCTTGTTTCTATATCTGTGCAGTATTTCCCTTGTTTCTATACCTGTGCAGTATTTCCCTTGTTTCTATATCTGTGCAGTATTTCCCTTGTTTCTATATCTGACAGTATTTCCCTTGTTTCTATATCTGTGCAGTATTTCCCTTGTTTCTATACATGTGCAGTATTTCCCTTGTTTCCATACCTGTGCAGTATTTCCCTTGTTCTATACCTGTGCAGTATTTTCCTTGTTTCTATAATTGTGCAGTATTTCCCTTGTTTCTATACCTGTGCAGTATTTCCCTTGTTTCTATATCTGTGCAGTATTTCCCTTGTTTCTATATCTGTGCAGTATTTCCCTTGTTTCTATATCTGTGCATTATTTCTCTTGTTTCTATATCTGTGCAGTATTACCCTTGTTTCTATATCTGTGCAGTATTTCCCTTGTTTCAATATCTGTGCAGTATTTCCCTTGTTTCTAGATCTGTGCAGTATTTCCCTTGTTTCTATATCTGTGCAGTATTTCCCTTGTTTCTATATCTGTGCAGTATTTCCCTTGTTTCTAGATCTGTGCAGTATTTCCATTGTTTCTAGGTCTGTGCAGTATTTCCCTTGTTTCTAGATCTGTGCAGTATTTCCCTTGTTTCTATATCTGTGTAGTATTTCGCTTGTTTCTATACCTGTGCAGTATTTCCCTTGTTTCTATACCTGTGCAGTATTTCCCTTGTTTCTATATCTGTGCATTATTTCCCTTGTTTCTATACCTGTGCAGTATTTCCCTTGTTTCTATATCTGTGCAGTATTTCCCTTGTTTCTATACCTGTGCAGTATTTCCCTTGTTTCTATGCCTGAGCAGTATTTCCTTTTCTGTACCTGTGCAGTATTTGCCTTGTTTCTATATCTGTGCAGTATTTCCCTTGTTTCTATACCTGTGCAGTATTTCCCTTGTTTCTATATCTGTGCAGTATTTCCCTTGTTTCTATATCTGTGCAGTATTTCCCTTGTTTCTATACCTGTGCAGTATTTCCCTTGTTTCTATATCTGTTCAGTATTACCCTTGTTTCTATACCTGTGCAGTATTTCCCTTGTTTCTATACCTGTGCAGTATTTCCCTTGTTTCTATATCTGTGCAGTATTTCACTTGTTTCTATACCTCTGCAGCATTTTTATTGTTTCTATATCTGTGCAGTATTTCCCTTGTTTCTATACCTGTGCAGTATTTCTCTTGTTTCTATATCTGTGCAGTATTTCCCTTGTTTCTATATCTGAGTAGTATTTCCCTTGTTTCTATATCTGTGCAGTATTTCCCTTGTTTCTATATCTGTGCAGTATTTCCCTTGTTTCTATATCTGTGCAGTATTTCCCTTGTTTCTATACCTGTGCAGTATTTCTCTTGTTTCTATATCTGTGCAGTATTTCCCTTGTTTCTATATCTGTGCAGTATTTCCCTTGTTTCTATATCTGTGCTGTATTTCCCTTGTTTCTATACCTGTGCAGTATTTCCCTTGTTTCTATATCTGTGCAGTATTTCCCTTGTTCCTATACATTTGCAGTATTTCCCTTGTTTCTATACCTGTGCAGTATTTCCTTTTCTATACCGGTGCAGTATTTCCCTTGTTTCTATATCTGTGCAGTATTTCACTTGTTTCCATACCTGTGCAGTATTTCCCTTGTTTCTATATCTGTGAAGTAAATCCCTTGTTTCTATACCTGTGCAGTATTTCCCTTGTTTCTATATCTGTGCAGTATTTCCCTTGTTTCTATATCTGACAGTATTTCCCTTGTTTCTATATCTGTGCAGTATTTCCCTTGTTTCTATACCTGTGCAGTATTTCCCTTGTTTCCATACCTGTGCAGTATTTCCCTTGTTCTATACCTGTGCAGTATTTCCCTTGTTTCTATAATTGTGCAGTATTTCCCTTGTTTCTATCCCTGTGCAGTATTTCCCTTGTTTCTATATCTGTGCAGTATTTCCCTTGTTTCTAGATCTGTGCAGTATTTCCCTTGTTTCTATATCTCTGCAGTATTTCTCTTGTTTCTATATCTCTGCAGTATTTCCCTTGTTTCTATATCTGTGCAGTATTTCCCTTGTTTCAATATCTGTGCAGTATTTCCCTTGTTTCTAGATCTGTGCAGTATTTCCCTTGTTTCTATATCTGTGCAGTATTTCCCTTGTTTCTATATCTGTGCAGTGTTTCCCTTGTTTCTAGATCTGTGCAGTATTTTCCTTGTTTCTAGGTCTGTGCAGTATTTCCCTTGTTTCTCGATCTGTGCAGTATTTCCCTTGTTTATATATCTATGCAGTATTTCGCATGTTTCTATAACTGTGCAGTATTTCCCTTGTTTCTGTACCTTTGCAGTATTTCCCTTGTTTCTATATCAGTGCAGTATTTCCCTTGTTTCTATACCTGTGCAGTATTTCCCTTGTTTCTATGCCTGAGCAGTATTTCCTTTTCTATACCTGTGCAGTATTTCCCTTGTTTCTATATCTGTGCAGTATTTCCCTTGTTTCTATACCTGTGCAGTATTTCCCTTGGTACTATATCTGTGCAGTATTTCCCTTGTTTCCATATCTGTGCAGTTTTTCCCTTGTTTCCATACCTGTGCAGTATTTCCCTTGTTTCTATATCTGTTCAGTATTTCCCTTGTTTCCATACCTGTGCAGTATTTCCCTTGTTTCTATATCTGTGAAGTAAATCCCTTGTTTCTATACCTGTGCTGTATTTCCCTTGTTTCTATATCTGTGCAGTATTTCCCTTGTTTCTATATCTGACAGTATTTCCCTTGTTTCTATATCTGTGCAGTATTTCCCTAGTTTCTATACCTGTGCAGTATTTCCCTTGTTTCCATACCTGTGCAGTATTTCCCTTGTTCTATACCTGTGCAGTATTTCCCTTGTTTCTATAATTGTGCAGTATTTCCCTTGTTTCTATCCCTGTGCAGTATTTCCCTTGTTTCTATATCTGTGCAGTATTTCCCTTGTTTCTAGATCTGTGCAGTATTTCCCTTGTTTCTATATCTGTGCAGTATTTCCCTTGTTTCCATATCTGTGCAGTTTTTCCCTTGTTTCCATACCTGTGCAGTATTTCCCTTGTTTCTATATCTGTTCAGTATTTCCCTTGTTTCTATACCTGTGCAGTATTTTCCTTGTTTCTATATCTGTGCAGTATTTCCCTTGTTTCTATATCTGTTCAGTATTTCCCTTGTTTCTATATCTGTGCAGTATTTCCCTTGTTTCTATACCTGTGCAGTATTTCCCTTGTTTCTATACCTGTGCAGTATTTCCCTTGTTTCTATATCTGTGCAGTATTTCCCTTGTTTCTAGACCTGTGCAGTATTTTCCTTGTTTCTATATCTGTGCAGTATTTCCCTTGTTTCTATACCGCTGCAGCATTTTTATTGTTTCTATGTCTGTGGCAGTATTTCCCTTGTTTCTATACCTGTGCAGTATTTCTCTTGTTTCTATATCTGTGCAGTATTTCCCTTGTTTCTATACCTCTGCAGTATTTCCCTTGTTTCTATTTCTGTGCAGTATTTCCCTTGTTTCTATACCTGTGCAGTATTTCCCTTGTTTCTATACCTGTGCAGTATTTCCCTTGTTTCTATATCTGTGTAGTATTTCGCTTGTTTCTATACCTGTGCAGTATTTCCCTTGTTTCTATACCTGTGCAGTATTTCCCTTGTTTCTATATCTGTGCATTATTTCCCTTGTTTCTATACCTGTGCAGTATTTCCCTTGTTTCTATATCTGTGCAGTATTTCCCTTGTTTCTATACCTTTGCAGTATTTCCCTTGTTTCTATGCCTGAGCAGTATTTCCTTTTCTGTACCTGTGCAGTATTTGCCTTGTTTCTATATCTGTGCAGTATTTCCCTTGTTTCTATACCTGTGCAGTATTTCCCTTGTTTCTATATCTGTGCAGTATTTCCCTTGTTTCTATATCTGTGCAGTATTTCCCTTGTTTCTATACCTGTGCAGTATTTCCCTTGTTTCTATATCTGTGCAGTATTACCCTTGTTTCTATACCTGTGCAGTATTTCCCTTGTTTCTATACCTGTGCAGTATTTCCCTTGTTTCTATATCTGTGCAGTATTTCACTTGTTTCTATACCTCTGCAGCATTTTTATTGTTTCTATATCTGTGCAGTATTTCCCTTGTTTCTATACCTGTGCAGTATTTCTCTTGTTTCTATATCTGTGCAGTATTTCCCTTGTTTCTATATCTGAGTAGTATTTCCCTTGTTTCTATATCTGTGCAGTATTTCCCTTGTTTCTATATCTGTGCAGTATTTCCCTTGTTTCTATATCTGTGCAGTATTTCCCTTGTTTCTATACCTGTGCAGTATTTCTCTTGTTTCTATATCTGTGCAGTATTTCCCTTGTTTCTATATCTGTGCAGTATTTCCCTTGTTTCTATATCTGTGCTGTATTTCCCTTGTTTCTATATCTGTGCAGTATTTCCCTTGTTTCTATATCTGTGCAGTATTTCCCTTGTTCCTATACATTTGCAGTATTTCCCTTGTTTCTATACCTGTGCAGTATTTCCTTTTCTATACCTGTGCAGTATTTCCCTTGTTTCTATATCTGTGCAGTATTTCACTTGTTTCCATACCTGTGCAGTATTTCCCTTGTTTCTATATCTGTGAAGTAAATCCCTTGTTTCTATACCTGTGCAGTATTTCCCTTGTTTCTATATCTGTGCAGTATTTCCCTTGTTTCTATATCTGACAGTATTTCCCTTGTTTCTATATCTGTGCAGTATTTCCCTTGTTTCTATACCTGTGCAGTATTTCCCTTGTTTCCATACCTGTGCAGTATTTCCCTTGTTCTATACCTGTGCAGTATTTCCCTTGTTTCTATAATTGTGCAGTATTTCCCTTGTTTCTATCCCTGTGCAGTATTTCCCTTGTTTCTATATCTGTGCAGTATTTCCCTTGTTTCTAGATCTGTGCAGTATTTCCCTTGTTTCTATATCTCTGCAGTATTTCCCTTGTTTCTATATCTGTGCAGTGTTTCCCTTGTTTCTAGATCTGTGCAGTATTTTCCTTGTTTCTAGGTCTGTGCAGTATTTCCCTTGTTTCTCGATCTGTGCAGTATTTCCCTTGTTTATATATCTATGCAGTATTTCGCATGTTTCTATACCTGTGCAGTATTTCCCTTGTTTCTGTACCTTTGCAGTATTTTCCTTGTTTCTATATCAGTGCAGTATTTCCCTTGTTTCTATACCTGTGCAGTATTTCCCTTGTTTCTATGCCTGAGCAGTATTTCCTTTTCTATACCTGTGCAGTATTTCCCTTGTTTCTATACCTGTGCAGTATTTCCCTTGGTACTATATCTGTGCAGTATTTCCCTTGTTTCCATATCTGTGCAGTTTTTCCCTTGTTTCCATACCTGTGCAGTATTTCCCTTGTTTCTATATCTGTGAAGTAAATCCCTTGTTTCTATACCTGTGCAGTATTTCCCTTGTTTCTATATCTGTGCAGTATTTCCCTTGTTTCTATATCTGACAGTATTTCCCTTGTTTCTATATCTGTGCAGTATTTCCCTTGTTTCTATACCTGTGCAGTATTTCCCTTGTTTCCATACCTGTGCAGTATTTCCCTTGTTCTATACCTGTGCAGTATTTCCCTTGTTTCTATAATTGTGCAGTATTTCCCTTGTTTCTATCCCTGTGCAGTATTTCCCTTGTTTCTATATCTGTGCAGTATTTCCCTTGTTTCTAGATCTGTGCAGTATTTCCCTTGTTTCTATATCTCTGCAGTATTTCTCTTGTTTCTATATCTCTGCAGTATTTCCCTTGTTTCTATATCTGTGCAGTATTTCCCTTGTTTCAATATCTGTGCAGTATTTCCCTTGTTTCTAGATCTGTGCAGTATTTCCCTTGTTTCTATATCTGTGCAGTATTTCCCTTGTTTCTATATCTGTGCAGTGTTTCCCTTGTTTCTAGATCTGTGCAGTATTTCCCTTGTTTCTAGGTCTGTGCAGTATTTCCCTTGTTTCTCGATCTGTGCAGTATTTCCCTTGTTTATATATCTATGCAGTATTTCGCATGTTTCTATACCTGTGCAGTATTTCCCTTGTTTCTGTACCTTTGCAGTATTTCCCTTGTTTCTATATCAGTGCAGTATTTCCCTTGTTTCTATACCTGTGCAGTATTTCCCTTGTTTCTATGCCTGAGCAGTATTTCCTTTTCTATACCTGTGCAGTATTTCCCTTGTTTCTATATCTGTGCAGTATTTCCCTTGTTTCTATACCTGTGCAGTATTTCCCTTGGTACTATATCTGTGCAGTATTTCCCTTGTTTCCATATCTGTGCAGTCTTTCCCTTGTTTCCATACCTGTGCAGTATTTCCCTTGTTTCTATATCTGTTCAGTATTTCCCTTGTTTCTATACCTGTGCAGTATTTTCCTTGTTTCTATATCTGTGCAGTATTTCCCTTGTTTCTATATCTGTTCAGTATTTCCCTTGTTTCTATATCTGTGCAGTATTTCCCTTGTTTCTATACCTGTGCAGTATTTCCCTTGTTTCTATACCTGTGCAGTATTTCCCTTGTTTCTATATCTGTGCAGTATTTCCCTTGTTTCTAGACCTGTGCAGTATTTTCCTTGTTTCTATATCTGTGCAGTATTTCCCTTGTTTCTATACCTCTGCAGCATTTTTATTGTTTCTATGTCTGTGGCAGTATTTCCCTTGTTTCTATACCTGTGCAGTATTTCTCTTGTTTCTATATCTGTGCAGTATTTCCCTTGTTTCTATACCTCTGCAGTATTTCCCTTGTTTCTATTTCTGTGCAGTATTTCCCTTGTTTCTATACCTGTGCAGTATTTCCCTTGTTTCTATACCTGTGCAGTATTTCCCTTGTTTCTATATCTATGCAGCATTTCCCTTGTTTCTATACCTGTGCAGTATTTCCCTTGTTTCTATATCTGTGCAGTATTTCCCTTGTTTCTATACCTGTGCAGTATTTCTCTTGTTTCTTTATCTGTGCAGTATTTCCCTTGTTTCTATATCTGTGCAGTATTTCCCTTGTTTCTATATCTGTGCTGTATTTCACTTGTTTCTATATCTGTGCAGTATTTCCCTTGTTTCTATGTCTGTGCAGTATTTCCCTTGTTCCTATAGCTTTGCAGTATTTCCCTTGTTTCTATACCTGTGCAGTATTTCCTTTTCTATACCTGTGCAGTATTTCCCTTGTTTCTATATCTGTGCAGTATTTCCCTTGTTTCCATACCTGTGCAGTATTTCCCTTGTTTCTATATCTATGCAGTATTTCCCTTGTTTCTATATCTGACAGTATTTCCCTTGTTTCTATATCTGTGCAGTATTTTCCTTGTTTCTATACCTGTGCAGTATTTCCCTTGTTTCCATACCTGTGCAGTATTTCCCTTGTTTCTATAATTGTGCAGTATTTCCCTTGTTTCTATCCCTGTGCAGTATTTCCCTTGTTTCTATATCTGTGCAGTATTTCCCTTGTTTCTAGATCTGTGCAGTATTTCCCTTGTTTCTATATCTGTGCAGTATTTCTCTTGTTTCTATATCTCTGCAGTATTTCCCTTGTTACTATATCTGTGCAGTATTTCCCTTGTTTCAATATCTGTGCAGTATTTCCCTTGTTTCTGGATCTGTGCAGTATTTCCCTTGTTTCTATATCTGTGCAGTATTTCCCTTGTTTCTATATCTGTGCAGTATTTCCCTTGTTTCTATATCTGTGCAGTATTTCCCTTGTTTCTCGATCTGTGCAGTATTTCCCTTGTATATATATATCTATGCAGTATTTCGCTTGTTTCTATACCTGTACAGTATTTCCCTTGTTTCTATACTTTTGCAGTATTTCCCTTGTTTCTATATCTGTGCAGTATTTCCCTTGTTTCTATACCTGTGCAATATTTCCCTTGTTTCTATGCCTGAGCAGTATTTCCTTTTCTATACCTGTGCAGTATTTCCCTTGTTTCTATATCTGTGCAGTATTTCCCTTGTTTCTAGATCTGTGCAGTATTTCCCTTGTTTCTAGGTCTGTGCAGTATTTCCCTTGTTTCTCGATCTGTGCAGTATTTCCCTTGTTTATATATCTATGCAGTATTTCGCTTGTTTCTATACCTGTGCAGTATTTCCCTTGTTTCTATACTTTTGCATTATTTCCCTTGTTTCTATATCTGTGCAGTATTTCCCTTGTTTCTATGCCTGAGCAGTATTTCCTTTTCTATACCTGTGCAGTATTTCCCTTGTTTCTATATCTGTGCAGTATTTCCCTTGTTTCTATACCTGTTCAGTATTTCCCTTGTTTCTATATCTGTGCAGTATTTCCCTTGTTTCCATACCTGTGCAGTATTTCCCTTGTTTCATATCTGTTCAGTATTTCCCTTGTTTCTATATCTGTGCAGTATTTCCCTTGTTTCTATACCTGTGCAGTATTTCCCTTGTATCCATACCTGTGCAGTATTTCCCTTGTTTCTATATCTGTGCAGTATTTCTCTTGTTTCTATATCTGTGCAGAATTTCCCTTGTTTCTATATCTGTGCAGTATTTCCCTTGTTTCTATATCTGTGCCGTATTTCCCTTGTTTCTGGACCTGTGCAGTATTTCCCTTGTTTCTATATCTGTGCAGTATTTCCCTTGTTTCTATATCTGTGCAGTATTTCCCTTGTTTCTATATCTGTGCAGTTTTTCCCTTGTTTCTAGATCTGTGCAGTATTTCCCTTGTTTCTAGATCTGTGCAGCATTTCCCTTGTTTCTATATCTGTGCAGTATTTCCCTTGTTTCTATACCTGTGCAGTATTTCCCTTGTTTCTATATCTGTGCAGTATTTCCCTTGTTTCGATTTCTGTGCAGTATTTCCCTTGTTTGTATATCTCTGCAGTATTTCCCTTGTTCCTATATCTGTGCAGTATTTCCCTTGTTTCAATATCTGTGCAGTATTTCCCTTGTTTCTAGATCTGTGCAGTATTTCCCTTGTTTCTATATCTGTGCAGTATGTCCCTTGTTTCTATATCTGTGCAGTATTTGCCTTGTTTCTAGATCTGTGCCGTATTTCCCTTGTTTCTAGGTCTGTGCAGTATTTCCCTTGTTTCTCGATCTGTGCAGTATTTCCCTTGTTTATATATCTATGCAGTATTTCGCTTGTTTCTGTACCTGTGCAGTATTTCCCTTGTTTCTATACCTTTGCAGTATTTCCCTTGTTTCTATATCTGTGCAGTATTTCCCTTGTTTCTATATCTGTGCAGTATTTCCCTTGTTTCTAGGTCTGTGCAGTATTTCCCTTGTTTCTCGATCTGTGCAGTATTTCCCTTGTTTATATATCTATGCAGTATTTCGCTTGTTTCTATACCTGTGCAGTATTTCCCTTGTTTCTATACTTTTGCAGTATTTCCCTTGTTTCTATATCTGTGCAGTATTTCCCTTGTTTCTATATCTGTGCAGTATTTCCCTTGTTTCTATACCTGTGCAATATTTCCCTTGTTTCTATGCCTGTGCAGTATTTCCTTTTCTATACCTGTGCAGTATTTCTCTTCTTTCTATATCTGTGCAGTATTTCCCTTGTTTCTAGATCTGTGCAGTATTTCCCTTGTTTCTAGGTCTGTGCAGTATTTCCCTTGTTTCTCGATCTCTGCAGTATTTCCCTTGTTTATATATCTATGCAGTATTTCGCTTGTTTCTATACCTGTGCAGTATTTCCCTTGTTTCTATACTTTTGCAGTATTTCCCTTGTTTCTATATCTGTGCAGTATTTCCCTTGTTTCTATGCCTGAGCAGTATTTCCTTTTCTATACCTGTGCAGTATTTCCCTTGTTTCTATATCTGTGCAGTATTTCCCTTGTTTCTATACCTGTGCAGTATTTCCCTTGTTTCTATATCTGTGCAGTATTTCCCTTGTTTCCATACCTGTGCAGTATTTCCCTTGTTTCTATATCTGTTCAGTATTTCCCTTGTTTCTATATCTGTGCAGTATTTCCCTTGTTTCTATACCTGTGCAGTATTTGCCTTGTATCTATACCTGTGCAGTATTTCCCTTGTTTCTATATCTGTGCAGTATTTCTCTTGTTTCTATATCTGTGCAGTATTTCCCTTGTTTCTATATCTGTGCAGTATTTCCCTTGTTTCTATATCTATGCAGTATTTCTCTTGTTTCTAGACCTGTGCAGTATTTCCCTTGTTTCTATATCTGTGCAGTATTTCCCTTGTTTCTATATCTGTGCAGTATTTCCCTTGTTTCTATATCTGTGCAGTTTTTCCCTTGTTTCTAGATCTGTGCAGTATTTCCCTTGTTTCTAGATCTGTGCAGCATTTCCCTTGTTTCCATATCTGTGCAGTATTTCCCTTGTTTCTATACCTGTGCAGTATTTCCCTTGTTTCTATATCTGTGCAGTATTTCCCTTGTTTCGATTTCTGTGCAGTATTTCCCTTGTTTCTATATCTCTGCAGTATTTCCCTTGTTCCTATATCTGTGCAGTATTTCCCTTGTTTCAATATCTGTGCAGTATTTCCCTTGTTTCTAGATCTGTGCAGTATTTCCCTTGTTTCTATATCTGTGCAGTATTTCCCTTGTTTCTATATCTGTGCAGTATTTCCCTTGTTTCTAGATCTGTGCCGTATTTCCCTTGTTTCTAGGTCTGTGCAGTATTTCCCTTGTTTCTCGATCTGTGCAGTATTTCACTTGTTTATATATCTATGCAGTATTTCGCTTGTTTCGATACCTGTGCAGTATTTCCCTTGTTTCTATACCTTTGCAGTATTTCCCTTGTTTCTATATCTGTGCAGTATTTCCCTTGTTTCTATATCTGTGCAGTATTTCCCTTGTTTCTAGGTCTGTGCAGTATTTCCCTTGTTTCTCGATCTGTGCAGTATTTCCCTTGTTTATATATCTATGCAGTATTTCGCTTGTTTCTATACCTGTGCAGTATTTCCCTTGTTTCTATACTTTTGCATTATTTCCCTTGTTTCTATATCTGTGCAGTATTTCCCTTGTTTCTATGCCTGAGCAGTATTTCCTTTTCTATACCTGTGCAGTATTTCCCTTGTTTCTATATCTGTGCAGTATTTCCCTTGTTTCTATACCTGTTCAGTATTTCCCTTGTTTCTATATCTGTGCAGTATTTCCCTTGTTTCCATACCTGTGCAGTATTTCCCTTGTTTCATATCTGTTCAGTATTTCCCTTGTTTCTATATCTGTGCAGTATTTCCCTTGTTTCTATACCTGTGCAGTATTTCCCTTGTATCCATACCTGTGCAGTATTTCCCTTGTTTCTATATCTGTGCAGTATTTCTCTTGTTTCTATATCTGTGCAGAATTTCCCTTGTTTCTATATCTGTGCAGTATTTCCCTTGTTTCTATATCTGTGCCGTATTTCCCTTGTTTCTGGACCTGTGCAGTATTTCCCTTGTTTCTATATCTGTGCAGTATTTCCCTTGTTTCTATATCTGTGCAGTATTTCCCTTGTTTCTATATCTGTGCAGTTTTTCCCTTGTTTCTAGATCTGTGCAGTATTTCCCTTGTTTCTAGATCTGTGCAGCATTTCCCTTGTTTCTATATCTGTGCAGTATTTCCCTTGTTTCTATACCTGTGCAGTATTTCCCTTGTTTCTATATCTGTGCAGTATTTCCCTTGTTTCGATTTCTGTGCAGTATTTCCCTTGTTTCTATATCTCTGCAGTATTTCCCTTGTTCCTATATCTGTGCAGTATTTCCCTTGTTTCAATATCTGTGCAGTATTTCCCTTGTTTCTAGATCTGTGCAGTATTTCCCTTGTTTCTATATCTGTGCAGTATGTCCCTTGTTTCTATATCTGTGCAGTATTTGCCTTGTTTCTAGATCTGTGCCGTATTTCCCTTGTTTCTAGGTCTGTGCAGTATTTCCCTTGTTTCTCGATCTGTGCAGTATTTCCCTTGTTTATATATCTATGCAGTATTTCGCTTGTTTCTGTACCTGTGCAGTATTTCCCTTGTTTCTATACCTTTGCAGTATTTCCCTTGTTTCTATATCTGTGCAGTATTTCCCTTGTTTCTATATCTGTGCAGTATTTCCCTTGTTTCTAGGTCTGTGCAGTATTTCCCTTGTTTCTCGATCTGTGCAGTATTTCCCTTGTTTATATATCTATGCAGTATTTCG
This sequence comes from Heterodontus francisci, assembly GCF_036365525.1. NCBI lineage: Eukaryota > Metazoa > Chordata > Chondrichthyes > Heterodontiformes > Heterodontidae > Heterodontus > Heterodontus francisci. The sequence continues at coordinate 14,591,030 of NC_090395.1, forward strand.
CTTGTTTCTATACCTGTGCAGTATTTCCCTTGTTTCTATACTTTTGCAGTATTTCCCTTGTTTCTATATCTGTGCAGTATTTCCCTTGTTTCTATATCTGTGCAGTATTTCCCTTGTTTCTATACCTGTGCAATATTTCCCTTGTTTCTATGCCTGTGCAGTATTTCCTTTTCTATACCTGTGCAGTATTTCTCTTCTTTCTATATCTGTGCAGTATTTCCCTTGTTTCTAGATCTGTGCAGTATTTCCCTTGTTTCTAGGTCTGTGCAGTATTTCCCTTGTTTCTCGATCTCTGCAGTATTTCCCTTGTTTATATATCTATGCAGTATTTCGCTTGTTTCTATACCTGTGCAGTATTTCCCTTGTTTCTATACGTTTGCAGTATTTCCCTTGTTTCTATATCTGTGCAGTATTTCCCTTGTTTCTATGCCTGAGCAGTATTTCCTTTTCTATACCTGTGCAGTATTTCCCTTGTTTCTATATCTGTGCAGTATTTCCCTTGTTTCTATACCTGTGCAGTATTTCCCTTGTTTCTATATCTGTGCAGTATTTCCCTTGTTTCCATACCTGTGCAGTATTTCCCTTGTTTCTATATCTGTTCAGTATTTCCCTTGTTTCTATATCTGTGCAGTATTTCCCTTGTTTCTATACCTGTGCAGTATTTGCCTTGTATCTATACCTGTGCAGTATTTCCCTTGTTTCTATATCTGTGCAGTATTTCTCTTGTTTCTATATCTGTGCAGTATTTCCCTTGTTTCTATATCTGTGCAGTATTTCCCTTGTTTCTATATCTATGCAGTATTTCTCTTGTTTCTAGACCTGTGCAGTATTTCCCTTGTTTCTATATCTGTGCAGTATTTCCATTGTTTCTATATCTGTGCAGTATTTCCCTTGTTTCTATATCTGTGCAGTTTTTCCCTTGTTTCTAGATCTGTGCAGTATTTCCCTTGTTTCTAGATCTGTGCAGCATTTCCCTTGTTTCCATATCTGTGCAGTATTTCCCTTGTTTCTATACCTGTGCAGTATTTCCCTTGTTTCTATATCTGTGCAGTATTTCCCTTGTTTCGATTTCTGTGCAGTATTTCCCTTGTTTCTATATCTCTGCAGTATTTCCCTTGTTCCTATATCTGTGCAGTATTTCCCTTGTTTCAATATCTGTGCAGTATTTCCCTTGTTTCTAGATCTGTGCAGTATTTCCCTTGTTTCTATATCTGTGCAGTATTTCCCTTGTTTCTATATCTGTGCAGTATTTCCCTTGTTTCTAGATCTGTGCCGTATTTCCCTTGTTTCTAGGTCTGTGCAGTATTTCCCTTGTTTCTCGATCTGTGCAGTATTTCACTTGTTTATATATCTATGCAGTATTTCGCTTGTTTCGATACCTGTGCAGTATTTCCCTTGTTTCTATACCTTTGCAGTATTTCCCTTGTTTCTATATCTGTGCAGTATTTCCCTTGTTTCTATATCTGTGCAGTATTTCCCTTGTTTCTAGGTCTGTGCAGTATTTCCCTTGTTTCTCGATCTGTGCAGTATTTCCCTTGTTTATATATCTATGCAGTATTTCGCTTGTTTCTATACCTGTGCAGTATTTCCCTTGTTTCTATACCTTTGCAGTATTTCCCTTGTTTCTATATCTGTGCAGTATTTCCCTTGTTTCTATATCTGTGCAGTATTTGCCTTGTTTCTATATCTGTGCAGTATTTCCCTTGTTTCTATACCTGTGCAGTATTTCCCTTGTTTCTATATCTGTGCAGTATTTCCCTTGTTTCTATATCTGTGCAGTTTTTCCCTTGTTTCCATACCTGTGCAGTATTTCCCTTGTTTCTATATCTGTACAGTATTTCCCTTGTTTCTATATCTGTGCAGTATTTCCCTTGTTTCTATACCTCTGCAGCATTTTTATTCTTTCTATATCTGTGCAGTATTTCCCTTGTTTCTATACCTGTGCAGTATTTCTCTTGTTTCTATATCTGTGCAGTATTTCCCTTGTTTCTATATCTGTGCAGTATTTCCCTTGTTTCTATATCTGTGCAGTATTTCCCTTGCTTCTATATCTGTGCAGTATTTCCCTTGTTTCTATATCTATGCAGTATTTCCCTTGTTTCTATACCTGTGCAGTATTTCCCTTGTTTCTATATCTGTGCAGTATTTCCCTTGTTTCTATACCTGTGCAGTATTTCTCTTGTTTCTATATCTGTGCAGTATTTCCCTTGTTTCTATATCTGTGCAGTATTTCCCTTGTTTCTATATCTGTGCTGTATTTCCCTTGTTTCTATATCTGTGCAGTATTTGCCTTGTTTCTATATCTGTGCAGTATTTCCCTTGTTCCTATACCTTTGCAGTATTTCCCTTGTTTCTGTACCTGTGCAGTATTTCCTTTTCTATACCTGTGCAGTATTTCCCTTGTTTCTATACCTGTGCAGTATTTCCCTTGTTTCTATATCTGTGCAGTATTTCCCTTGTTTCCATACCTGTGCAGTATTTCCCTTGTTTCTATATCTGTGCAGTATTTCCCTTGCTTCTATATCTGTGCAGTATTTCCCTTGTTTTTATATCTGTGCAGTATTTCCCTTGTTTCCATACCTGTGCAGTATTTCCCTTGTTTCTATATCTGTGCAGTAAATCCCTTGTTTCTTTACCTGTGCAGTATTTCCCTTGCTTCTATATCTATGCAGTATTTCCCTTGTTTCTATATCTGACAGTATTTCCCTTGTTTCTATATCTGTGCAGTATTTCCCTTGTTTCTATGCCTGAGCAGTATTTCCTTTTCTATACCTGTGCAGTATTTCCCTTGTTTCTATATCTGTGCAGTATTTCCCTTGTTTCTATACCTGTGCAGTATTTCCCTTGTTTCTATATCTGTGCAGTATTTCCCTTGTTTCCATACCTGTGCAGTATTTCCCTTGTTTCTATATCTGTTCAGTATTTCCCTTGTTTCTATATCTGTGCAGTATTTCCCTTGTTTCTATACCTGTGCAGTATTTGCCTTGTATCTATACCTGTGCAGTATTTCCCTTGTTTCTATATCTGTGCAGTATTTCTCTTGTTTCTATATCTGTGCAGTATTTCCCTTGTTTCTATATCTGTGCAGTATTTCCCTTGTTTCTATATCTATGCAGTATTTCTCTTGTTTCTAGACCTGTGCAGTATTTCCCTTGTTTCTATATCTGTGCAGTATTTCCCTTGTTTCTATATCTGTGCAGTATTTCCCTTGTTTCTATATCTGTGCAGTTTTTCCCTTGTTTCTAGATCTGTGCAGTATTTCCCTTGTTTCTAGATCTGTGCAGCATTTCCCTTGTTTCCATATCTGTGCAGTATTTCCCTTGTTTCTATACCTGTGCAGTATTTCCCTTGTTTCTATATCTGTGCAGTATTTCCCTTGTTTCGATTTCTGTGCAGTATTTCCCTTGTTTCTATATCTCTGCAGTATTTCCCTTGTTCCTATATCTGTGCAGTATTTCCCTTGTTTCAATATCTGTGCAGTATTTCCCTTGTTTCTAGATCTGTGCAGTATTTCCCTTGTTTCTATATCTGTGCAGTATTTCCCTTGTTTCTATATCTGTGCAGTATTTCCCTTGTTTCTAGATCTGTGCCGTATTTCCCTTGTTTCTAGGTCTGTGCAGTATTTCCCTTGTTTCTCGATCTGTGCAGTATTTCACTTGTTTATATATCTATGCAGTATTTCGCTTGTTTCGATACCTGTGCAGTATTTCCCTTGTTTCTATGCCTTTGCAGTATTTCCCTTGTTTCTATATCTGTGCAGTATTTCCCTTGTTTCTATATCTGTGCAGTATTTCCCTTGTTTCTAGGTCTGTGCAGTATTTCCCTTGTTTCTCGATCTGTGCAGTATTTCCCTTGTTTATATATCTATGCAGTATTTCGCTTGTTTCTATACCTGTGCAGTATTTCCCTTGTTTCTATACCTTTGCAGTATTTCCCTTGTTTCTATATCTGTGCAGTATTTCCCTTGTTTCTATATCTGTGCAGTATTTGCCTTGTTTCTATATCTGTGCAGTATTTCCCTTGTTTCTATACCTGTGCAGTATTTCCCTTGTTTCTATATCTGTGCAGTATTTCCCTTGTTTCTATATCTGTGCAGTTTTTCCCTTGTTTCCATACCTGTGCAGTATTTCCCTTGTTTCTATATCTATACAGTATTTCCCTTGTTTCTATATCTGTGCAGTATTTCCCTTGTTTCTATACCTCTGCAGCCTTTTTATTCTTTCTATATCTGTGCAGTATTTCCCTTGTTTCTATACCTGTGCAGTATTTCTCTTGTTTCTATATCTGTGCAGTATTTCCCTTGTTTCTATATCTGTGCAGTATTTCCCTTGTTTCTATATCTGTGCAGTATTTCCCTTGCTTCTATATCTGTGCAGTATTTCCCTTGTTTCTATATCTATGCAGTATTTCCCTTGTTTCTATACCTGTGCAGTATTTCCCTTGTTTCTATATCTGTGCAGTATTTCCCTTGTTTCTATACCTGTGCAGTATTTCTCTTGTTTCTATATCTGTGCAGTATTTCCCTTGTTTCTATATCTGTGCAGTATTTCCCTTGTTTCTATATCTGTGCTGTATTTCCCTTGTTTCTATATCTGTGCAGTATTTGCCTTGTTTCTATATCTGTGCAGTATTTCCCTTGTTCCTATACCTTTGCAGTATTTCCCTTGTTTCTGTACCTGTGCAGTATTTCCTTTTCTATACCTGTGCAGTATTTCCCTTGTTTCTATATCTGTGCAGTATTTCCCTTGTTTCTATATCTGTGCAGTATTTCCCTTGTTTCCATACCTGTGCAGTATTTCCCTTGTTTCTATATCTGTGCAGTATTTCCCTTGTTTCTATATCTGTGCAGTATTTCCCTTGTTTTTATATCTGTGCAGTATTTCCCTTGTTTCCATACCTGTGCAGTATTTCCCTTGTTTCTATATCTGTGCAGTAAATCCCTTGTTTCTATACCTGTGCAGTATTTCCCTTGCTTCTATATCTATGCAGTATTTCCCTTGTTTCTATATCTGACAGTATTTCCCTTGTTTCTATATCTGTGCAGTATTTTCCTTGTTTCTATACCTGTGCAGTATTTCCCTTGTTTCCATACCTGTGCAGTATTTCCCTTGTTCTATACCTGTGCAGTATTTCCCTTGGTTCTATAATTGTGCAGTATTTCCCTTGTTTCTATCCCTGTGCAGTATTTCCCTTGTTTCTATATCTGTGCAGTATTTCACTTGTTACTATATCTGTGCAGTATTTCCCTTGTTTCAATATCTGTGCAGTATTTCCCTTGTTTCTGGATCTGTGCAGTATTCCCTTGTTTCTATATCTGTGCAGTATTTCCCTTGTTTCTATATCTGTGCAGTATTTCCCTTGTTTCTAGATCTGTGCAGTATTTCCCTTGTTTCTTGGTCTGTGCAGTATTTCCCTTGTTTCTCGATCTGTGCAGTATTTCCCCTGTTTATATGTCTATGCAGTATTTCGCTTGTTTCTATAACTGTGCAGTATTTCCCTTGTTTCTATACTTTTGCAGTATTTCCCTTGTTTCTATATCTGTGCAGTATTTCCCTTGTTTCTATATCTGTGCAGTATTTCCCTTGTTTCTATACCTGTGCATTATTTCCCTTGTTTCTATGCCTGAGCAGTATTTCCTTTTCTATACCTGTGCAGTATTTCCCTTGTTTATATATCTGTGCAGTATTTCCCTTGTTTCTAGATCTGTGCCGTATTTCCCTTGTTTATATATCTATGCAGTATTTCGCTTGTTTCTATACCTGTGCAGTATTTCCCTTGTTTCTATACTTTTGCAGTATTTCCCTTGTTTCTATATCTGTGCAGTATTTCCCTTGTTTCTATATCTGTGCAGTATTTCCCTTGTTTCTATACCTGTGCAGTATTTCCCTTGTTTCTATGCCTGAGCAGTATTTCCTTTTCTATACCTGTGCAGTATTTCCCTTGTTTCTATATCTGTGCAGTATTTCCCTTGTTTCTATACCTGTGCAGTATTTCCCTTGTTTCTATATCTGTGCAGTATTTCTCTTGTTTCTATATCTGTGCAGTATTTCCCTTGTTTCTATATCTGTGCAGTATTTCCCTTGTTTCTAGACCTGTGCAGTATTTCCCTTGTTTCTATATCTGTGCAGTATTTCCCTTGTTTCTATATCTGTGCAGTATTTCCCTTGTTTCTATATCTGTGCAGTTTTTCCCTTGTTTCTAGATCTGTGCAGTATTTCCCTTTTTTCTAGATCTGTGCAGCATTTCCCTTGTTTCTATATCTGTGCAGTATTTCCCTTGTTTCTATATCTGCGCAGTATTTCCCTTGTTTCTATACCTGTGCAGTATTTCCCTTGTTTCTATATCTGTGCAGTATTTCCCTTGTTTCGATTTCTGTGCATTATTTCCCTTGTTTCTATATCTCTGCAGTATTTCCCTTGTTACTATATCTGTGCAGTATTTCCCTTGTTTCTAGATCTGTGCAGTATTTCCCTTGTTTCTATATCAGTGCAGTATTTCCCTTGTTTCGATTTCTGTGCAGTATTTCCCTTGTTTCTAAATCTCTGCAGTATTTCCCTTGTTTCTATATCTGTGCAGTATTTCCCTTGTTTCTATATCTGTGCAGTATTTCCCTTGTTTCTAGACCTGTGCAGTATTTCCCTTGTTTCTATATCTGTGCAGTGTTTCCCTTGTTTCTATACCTGTGCAGTATTTCCCTTGTTTCTATATCTGTGCAGTATTTCCCTTGTTTCTATATCTGTGCAGTTTTTCCCTTGTTTCCATACCTGTGCAGTATTTCCCTTGTTTCTACATCTGTTCAGTATTTCCCTTGTTTCTATATCTGTGCAGTATTTCCCTTGTTTCTATACCTGTGCAGTATTTCCCTTGTTTCGATACCTGTGCAGTATTTCCCTTGTTTCTATATCTGTGCAGTATTTCCCTTGTTTCTATACCTGTGCAGTATTTCCCTTGTTTCAATACCTGTGCAGTATTTCCCTTGTTTCTATATCTGTGCAGTATTTCCCTTGTTTCTATATCTGTGCAGTATTTCCCTTGTTTCTATATCTGTGCAGTATTTCCCTTGTTTCTAGGTCTGTGCAGTATTTCCCTTGTTTCTCGATCTGTGCAGTATTTCCCTTGTTTATATATCTATGCAGTATTTCGCTTGTTTCTATACCTGTGCAGTATTTCCCTTGTTTCTATACCTTTGCAGTATTTCCCTTGTTTCTATATCTGTGCAGTATTTCCCTTGTTTCTATATCTGTGCAGTATTTCCCTTGTTTCCATATCTGTGCAGTATTTCCCTTGTTTCTATACCTGTGCAGTATTTCCCTTGTTTCTATATCTGTGCAGTATTTCCCTTGTTTCTATATCTGTGCAGTTTTTCCCTTGTTTCCATACCTGTGCAGTATTTCCCTTGTTTCTATATCTGTTCAGTATTTCCCTTGTTTCTATATCTGTGCAATATTTCCCTTGTTTCTATACCTCTGCAGCATTTTTATTGTTTCTATATCTGTGCAGTATTTCCCTTGTTTCTATACCTGTGCAGTATTTCTCTTGTTTCTATATCTGTGCAGTATTTCCATTGTTTCTATATCTGTGCAGTATTTCCCTTGTTTCTATATCTGTGCAGTATTTCCCTTGTTTCTATATCTGTGCAGTATTTCCCTTGTTTCTATATCTATGCAGTATTTCCCTTGTTTCTATACCTGTGCAGTATTTCCCTTGTTTCTATATCTGTGCAGTATTTCCCTTGTTTCTATACCTGTGCAGTATTTCTCTTGTTTCTATATCTGTGCAGTATTTCCCTTGTTTCTATATCTGTGCAGTATTTCCCTTGTTTCTATATCTGTGCTGTATTTCCCTTGTTTCTATATCTGTGCAGTATTTCCCTTGTTTCTATATCTGTGCAGTATTTGCCTTGTTCCTATACCTTTGCAGTATTTCCCTTGTTTCTATACCTGTGCAGTATTTCCTTTTCTATACCTGTGCAGTATTTCCCTTGTTTCTATATCTGTGCAAGTATTTCCCTTGTTTCCATACCTGTGCAGTATTTCCCTTGTTTCTGTATCTGTGCAGTAAATCCCTTGTTTCTATACCTGTGCAGTATTTCCCTTGTTTCTATATCTATGCAGTATTTCCCTTGTTTCTATATCTGACAGTATTTCCCTTGTTTCTATATCTGTGCAGTATTTTCCTTGTTTCTATATCTGTGCAGTATTTCCCTTGTTTCCATACCTGTGCAGTATTTCCCTTGTTCTATACCTGTGCACTATTTCCCTTGGTTCAATAATTGTGCAGTATTTCCCTTGTTACTATCCCTGTGCAGTATTTCCCTTGTTTCTATATCTGTGCAGTATTTCCCTTGTTTCTAGATCTGTGCAGTATTTCCCTTGTTTCTATATCTGTGCAGTATTTCTCTTGTTTCTATATCTCTGCAGTATTTCCCTTGTTACTATATCTGTGCAGTATTTCCCTTGTTTCAATATCTGTGCAGTATTTCCCTTGTTTCTGGATCTGTGCAGTATTTCCCTTGTTTCTATATCTGTGCAGTATTTCCCTTGTTTCTATATCTGTGCAGTATTTCCCTTGTTTCTAGATCTGTGCAGTATTTCCCTTGTTTCTAGGTCTGTGCAGTATTTCCCTTGTTTCTCGATCTGTGCAGTATTTCCCCTGTTCATATATCTATGCAGTATTTCGCTTGTTTCTATACCTGTGCAGTATTTCCCTTGTTTCTATACTTTTGCAGTATTTCCCTTGTTTCTATATCTGTGCAGTATTTCCCTTGTTTCTATATCTGTGCAGTATTTCCCTTGTTTCTATACCTGTGCATTATTTCCCTTGTTTCTATGCCTGAGCAGTATTTCCTTTTATATACCTGTGCAGTATTTCCCTTGTTTCTATATCTGTGCAGTATTTCCCTTGTTTCTAGATCTGTGCCGTATTTCCCTTGTTTCTAGGTCTGTGCAGTATTTCCCTTGTTTCTCGATCTGTGCAGTATTTCCCTTGTTTATATATCTATGCAGTATTTCGCTTGTTTCTATACCTGTGCAGTATTTCCCTTGTTTCTATACTTTTGCAGTATTTCCCTTGTTTCTATATCTGTGCAGTATTTCCCTTGTTTCTATATCTGTGCAGTATTTCCCTTGTTTCTATACCTGTGCAGTATTTCCCTTGTTTCTATGCCTGAGCAGTATTTCCTTTTCTATACCTGTGCAGTATTTCCCTTGTTTCTATATCTGTGCAGTATTTCCCTTGTTTCTATACCTGTGCAGTATTTCCCTTGTTTCTATATCTGTGCAGTATTTCTCTTGTTTCTATATCTGTGCAGTATTTCCCTTGTTTCTATATCTGTGCAGTATTTCCCTTGTTTCTATATCTGTGCAGTATTTCCCTTGTTTATAGACCTGTGCAGTATTTCCCTTGTTTCTATATCTGTGCAGTGTTTCCCTTGTTTCTATATCTGTGCAGTATTTCCCTTGTTTCTATATCTGTGCAGTTTTTCCCTTGTTTCTAGATCTGTGCAGTATTTCCCTTGTTTCTAGATCTGTGCAGCATTTCCCTTGTTTCTATATCTGTGCAGTATTTCCCTTGTTTTTATATCTGCGCAGTATTTCCCTTGTTTCGATACCTGTGCAGTATTTCCCTTGTTTCTATATCTGTGCAGTATTTCCCTTGTTTCGATTTCTGTGCAGTATTTCCCTTGTTTCGATATCTCTGCAGTATTTCCCTTGTTACTATATCTGTGCAGTATTTCCCTTGTTTCAATATCTGTGCAGTATTTCCCTTGTTTCTAGATCTGTGCAGTATTTCCCTTGTTTCTATATCTGTGCAGTATTTCCCTTGTTTCTATATCTGTGCAGTATTTCCCTTGTTTCTATATCTGTGCTGTATTTCCCTTGTTTCTATATCTGTGCAGTATTTCCCTTGTTTCTATATCTGTGCAGTATTTGCCTTGTTCCTATACCTTTGCAGTATTTCCCTTGTTTCTATATCTGTGCAGTATTTCCCTTGTTTCCATACCTGTGCAGTATTTCCCTTGTTTCTATATCTGTGCAGTAAATCCCTTGTTTCTATACCTGTGCAGTATTTCCCTTGTTTCTATATCTATGCAGTATTTCCCTTGTTTCTATATCTGACAGTATTTCCCTTGTTTCTATATCTGTGCAGTATTTTCCTTGTTTCTATATCTGTGCAGTATTTCCCTTGTTTCCATACCTGTGCAGTATTTCCCTTGTTCTATACCTGTGCACTATTTCCCTTGGTTCTATAATTGTGCAGTATTTCCCTTGTTTCTATCCCTGTGCAGTATTTCCCTTGCTTCTATATCTGTGCAGTATTTCCCTTGTTTCTAGATCTGTGCAGTATTTCCCTTGTTTCTATATCTGTGCAGTATTTCTCTTGTTTCTATATCTCTGCAGTATTTCCCTTGTTTCTATCCCTGTGCAGTATTTCCCTTGTTTCAATATCTGTGCAGTATTTCCCTTGTCTCTGGATCTGTGCAGTATTTCCCTTGTTTCTATATCTGTGCAGTATTTCCCTTGTTTCTATATCTGTGCAGTATTTCCCTTGTTTCTAGATCTGTGCAGTATTTCCCTTGTTTCTAGGTCTGTGCAGTATTTCCCTTGTTTCTCGATCTGTGCAGTATTTCCCCTGTTCATATATCTATGCAGTATTTCGCTTGTTTCTATCCCTGTGCAGTATTTCCCTTGTTTCTATACTTTTGCAGTATTTCCCTTGTTTCTATATCTGTGCAGTATTTCCCTTGTTTCTATATCTGTGCAGTATTTCCCTTGTTTCTATACCTGTGCATTATTTCCCTTGTTTCTATGCCTGAGCAGTATTTCCTTTTCTATACCTGTGCAGTATTTCCCTTGTTTCTATATCTGTGCAGTATTTCCCTTGTTTCTAGATCTGTGCCGTATTTCCCTTGTTTCTAGGTCTGTGCAGTATTTCCCTTGTTTCTCGATCTGTGCAGTATTTCCCTTGTTTATATATCTATGCAGTATTTCGCTTGTTTCTATACCTGTGCAGTATTTCCCTTGTTTCTATACTTTTGCAGTATTTCCCTTGTTTCTATATCTGTGCAGTATTTCCCTTGTTTCTATATCTGTGCAGTATTTCCCTTGTTTCTATACCTGTGCAGTATTTCCCTTGTTTCTATGCCTGAGCAGTATTTCCTTTTCTATACCTGTGCAGTATTTCCCTTGTTTCTATATCTGTGCAGTATTTCCCTTGTTTCTATACCTGTGCAGTATTTCCCTTGTTTCTATATCTGTGCAGTATTTCTCTTGTTTCTATATCTGTGCAGTATTTCCCTTGTTTCTATATCTGTGCAGTATTTCCCTTGTTTCTAGACCTGTGCAGTATTTCCCTTGTTTCTATACCTGTGCAGTATTTCCCTTGTTTCTATATCTGTGCAGTATTTCCCTTGTTTCTATATCTGTGCAGTTTTTCCCTTGTTTCAAGATCCGTGCAGTATTTCCCTTGTTTCTAGATCTGTGCAGCATTTCCCTTGTTTCTATATCTGTGCAGTATTTCCCTTGTTTCTATATCTGCGCAGTATTTCCCTTGTTTCCATACCTGTGCAGTATTTCCCTTGCTTCTATATCTGTGCAGTATTTCCCTTGTTTCGATTTCTGTGCAGTATTTCCCTTGTTTCTATATCTCTGCAGTATTTCCCTTGTTACTATATCTGTGCAGTATTTCCCTTGTTTCAATATCTGTGCAGTATTTCCCTTGTTTCTATATCTGTGCAGTATTTCCCTTGTTTCAATATCTGTGCAGTATTTCCCTTGTTTCTAGATCTGTGCAGTATTTCCCTTGTTTCTATATCTGTGCAGTATTTCCCTTGTTTCTATATCTGTGCAGTATTTCCCTTGTTTCTAGATCTGTGCAGTATTTCCCTTGTTTCTAGGTCTGTGCAGTATTTCCCTTGTTTCTCGATCTGTGCAGTATTTCCCTTGTTTATATATCTATGCAGTATTTCGCTTGTTTCTATACCTGTGCAGTATTTCCCTTGTTTCTATACCTCTGCAGTATTTCCCTTGTTTCTATGCCTGAGCAGTATTTCCCTTGTTTCTATATCTGTGCAGTATTTCCCTTGTTTCTACGTCTGTGCAGTATTTCCCTTGTTTCTCGATCTGTGCAGTATTACCCTTGTTTATATATCTATGCAGTATTTCGCTTGTTTCTATACCTGTGCAGTATTTCCCTTGTTTCTATACCTTTGCAGAATTTCCCTTGTTTCTATATCTGTGCAGTATTTCCCTTGTTTCTATACCTGTGCAGTATTTCCCTTGTTTCTATATCTGTGCAGTATTTCTCTTGTTTCTGTATCTGTGCAGTATTTCCCTTGTTTCTATATCTGTGCAGTATTTCCCTTGTTTCTATATCTGTGCAGTATTTCCCTTGTTTCTAGACCTGTGCAGTATTTCCCTTGTTTCTATATCTGTGCAGTATTTCCCTTGTTTCTATATCTGTGCAGTATTTAACTTGTTTCTATATCTGTGCAGTTTTTCCCTTGTTTCAAGATCTGTGCAGTATTTCCCTTGTTTCTAGATCTGTGCAGCATTTCCCTTGTTTCTATATCTGTGCAGTATTTCCCTTGTTTCTATATCTGCGCAGTATTTCCCTTGTTTCTATACCTGTGCTGTATTTCCCGTGTTTCTATATCTGTGCAGTATTTCCCTTGTTTCGATTTCTGTGCAGTATTTCCCTTGTTTCTATATCTCTGCAGTATTTCCCTTGTTACTATATCTGTGCAGTATTTCCCTTGTTTCAATATCTGTGCAGTATTTCCCTTGTTTCTAGATCTGTGCAGTATTTCCCTTGTTTCTATATCTGTGCAGTATTTCCCTTGTTTCTATATCTGTGCAGTATTTCCCTTGTTTCTAGATCTGTGCAGTATTTCCCTTGTTTCTAGGTCTGTGCAGTATTTCCCTTGTTTCTCGATCTGTGCAGTATTTCCCTTGTTTATATATCTATGCAGTATTTCGCTTGTTTCTATACCTGTTCAGTATTTCCCTTGTTTCTATACCTTTGCAGTATTTCCCTTGTTTCTATGCCTGAGCAGTATTTCCCTTGTTTCTATATCTGTGCAGTATTTCCCTTGTTTCTAGGTCTGTGCAGTATTTCCCTTGTTTCTCGATCTGTGCAGTATTTCCCTTGTTTATATATCTATGCAGTATTTCGCTTGTTTCTATACCTGTGCAGTATTTCCCTTGTTTCTATCCCTTTGCAGTATTTCCCTTGTTTCTATATCTGTGCAGTATTTCCCTTGTTTCTATATCTGTGCAGTATTTCCCTTGTTTCTATATCTGTGCAGTATTTCCCTTGTTTCTATACCTGTGCAGTATTTCCCTTGTTTCTATATCTGTGCAGTATTTCCCTTGTTTCTATATCTGTGCAGTTTTTCCCTTGTTTCCATACCTGTGCAGTATTTCCCTTGTTTCTATATCTGTTCAGTATTTCCCTTGTTTCTATATCTGTGCAGTATTTCCCTTGTTTCTATACCTGTGCAGTATTTCCCTTGTATCTATACCTGTGCAGTATTTCCCTTGTTTCTATATCTGTGCAGTATTTCCCTTGTTTCTATACCTGTGCAGTATTTCCCTTGTTTCATTATCTGTGCAGTTTTTCCCTTGTTTCTAGATCTGTGCAGTATTTTCCTTGTTTCTATATCTGTGCAGTATTTCTCTTGTTTCTACATCTGTGCAGTATTTCCCTTGTTTCTATATCTGTGCAGTATTTCCCTTGTTTCTATATCTGTGCAGTATTTCCCTTGTTTCTAGATCTGTGCAGTATTTCACTTGTTTCTAGATCTGTGCAGCATTTCCCTTGTTTCTATATCTGTGCAGTATTTCCCTTGTTTCTATATCTGCGCAGTATTTCCCTTGTTTCTATCTTTTTTTTCTTTTGGGCCTCCTTATCTCGAGTGACAATGGATACGCGCCTGGAGGTGGTCAGTGGTTTGTGAAGCAGCGCCTGGAGTGGCTATAAAGGCCAATTCTGGAGTGACATGCTCTTCCACAGGTGCTTGTTTCTATACCTGTGCAGTATTTCCCTTGTTTCTATATCTGTGCAGTATTTCCCTTGTTTCTATATCTGTGCAGTATTTCCCTTGTTTCTATATCTGTGCAGTATTTCCCTTGTTTCTATACCTGTGCAGTATTTCCCTTGTTTCTATATCTGTGCAGTATTTCCCTTGTTTCTATATCTGTGCAGTATTTCCCTTGTTTCTAGATCTGTGCAGTATTTCCCTTGTTTCTAGATCTGTGCAGCATTTCCCTTGTTTCTATATCTGTGCAGTATTTCCCTTGTTTCTATATCTGCGCAGTATTTCCCTTGTTTCTAGATCTGTGCAGTATTTCCCTTGTTTCTATACCTGTGCAGTATTTCCCTTGTTTCTATACCTATGCAGTATTTCCCTTGTTTCTATATCTGGCAGTATTTCTCTTGTTTCTATACCTGTGCAGTATTTCCCTTGTTTCTATATCTGTGCAGTATTTCCCTTGTTTCTATACCTGTGCAGTATTTCTCTTGTTTCTATATCTGTGCAGTATTTCCCTTGTTTCTATATCTGTGCAGTCTTTCCCTTGTTTCTATATCTGTGCAGTATTTCCCTTGTTTCTATATCTGTGCAGTATTTCCCTTGTTTCTATATCTGTGCAGTATTTCCCTAGTTTCGACATCTGTGCAGTATTTACTGTTTCTATATCTGTGCAGTGTATCCTCCCTTTCTATATCTTTGCAGTATTTAGTTCTTGTTTATCTGTGCATTAATTTTTGTTTCTATCTCTCTGCAGTATTTTCCTTGTTTCTATATCTGTGCAGTATTTCCATTGTTTCTGTATCTGTGCAGTATTTCCCTAGTTTCTACATCTGTAAAGTATTACCCTTGTTTCCATATCTGTGCAGTATTTCCCTAGTTTCTACATCTGTGCAGTATTTCCCTTGTTTCTATGCCTGAGCAGTATTTCCCTTGTTTCTATATCTGTGCAGTATTTCCCTTGTTTCTAGGTCTGTGCAGTATTTCCCTTGTTTCTCGATCTGTGCAGTATTTCCCTTGTTTATATATCTATGCAGTATTTCGCTTGTTTCTATACCTGTGCAGTATTTCCCTTGTTTCTATACCTTTGCAGTATTTCCCTTGTTTCTATGCCTGAGCAGTATTTCCCTTGTTTCTATATCTGTGCAGTATTTCCCTTGTTTCTAGGTCTGTGCAGTATTTCCCTTGTTTCTCGATCTGTGCAGTATTTCCCTTGTTTATATATCTATGCAGTATTTCGCTTGTTTCTATACCTGTGCAGTATTTCCCTTGTTTCTATACCTTTGCAGTATTTCCCTTGTTTCTATATCTGTGCAGTATTTCCCTTGTTTCTATATCTGTGCAGTTTTTCCCTTGTTTCCATACCTGTGCAGTATTTCCCTTGTTTCTATATCTGTTCAGTATTTCCCTTGTTTCTATATCTGTGCAGTATTTCCCTTGTTTCTATACCTGTGCAGTATTTCCCTTGTATCTATACCTGTGCAGTATTTCCCTTGTTTCTATATCTGTGCAGTATTTCCCTTGTTTCTATACCTGTGCAGTATTTCCCTTGTTTCATTATCTGTGCAGTTTTTCCCTTGTTTCTAGATCTGTGCAGTATTTTCCTTGTTTCTATATCTGTGCAGTATTTCTCTTGTTTCTATATCTGTGCAGTATTTCCCTTGTTTCTATATCTGTGCAGTATTTCCCTTGTTTCTATATCTGTGCAGTATTTCCCTTGTTTCTAGATCTGTGCAGTATTTCACTTGTTTCTAGATCTGTGCAGCATTTCCCTTGTTTCTATATCTGTGCAGTATTTCCCTTGTTTCTATATCTGCGCAGTATTTCCCTTGTTTCTATCTTTTTTTTCTTTTGGGCCTCCTTATCTCGAGAGACAATGGATACGCGCCTGGAGGTGGTCAGTGGTTTGTGAAGCAGCGCCTGGAGTGGCTATAAAGGCCAATTCTGGAGTGACAGGCTCTTCCACAGGTGCTTGTTTCTATACCTGTGCAGTATTTCCCTTGTTTCTATATCTGTGCAGTATTTCCCTTTTTTCTATATCTGTGCAGTATTTCCCTTGTTTCTATATCTGTGCAGTATTTCCCTTGTTTCTATACCTGTGCAGTATTTCCCTTGTTTCTATATCTGTGCAGTATTTCCCTTGTTTCTATATCTGTGCAGTATTTCCCTTGTTTCTAGATCTGTGCAGTATTTCCCTTGTTTCTAGATCTGTGCAGCATTTCCCTTGTTTCTATATCTGTGCAGTATTTCCCTTGTTTCTATATCTGCGCAGTATTTCCCTTGTTTCTAGATCTGTGCAGTATTTCCCTTGTTTCTATATCTGTGCAGTATTTCCCTTGTTTCTATACCTATGCAGTATTTCCCTTGTTTCTATATCTGTGCAGTATTTCTCTTGTTTCTATACCTGTGCAGTATTTCCCTTGTTTCTATATCTGTGCAGTATTTCCCTTGTTTCTATACCTGTGCAGTATTTCTCTTGTTTCTATATCTGTGCAGTATTTCCCTTGTTTCTATATCTGTGCAGTCTTTCCCTTGTTTCTATATCTGTGCAGTATTTCCCTTGTTTCTATATCTGTGCAGTTTTTCCCTTGTTTCTATATCTGTGCAGTATTTCCCTAGTTTCTACATCTGTGCAGTATTTACTGTTTCTATATCTGTGCAGTGTATCCTCCCTTTCTATATCTTTGCAGTATTTAGTTCTTGTTTATCTGTGCATTAATTTTTGTTTCTATCTCTCTGCAGTATTTTCCTTGTTTCTATATCTGTGCAGTATTTCCATTGTTTCTGTATCTGTGCAGTATTTCCCTAGTTTCTACATCTGTAAAGTATTACCCTTGTTTCCATATCTGTGCAGTATTTCCCTAGTTTCTACATCTGTGCAGTATTTCCTGTTTCTGTATCTGTGCAGTGTATCCTCCCTTTCTATATCTTTGCAGTATTTTGTTCTTGTTTATCTGTGCATTAATTTTTGTTTCTATCTCTCTGCAGTATTTCCCTTGTTTCCATATCTGTGCAGTATTTACTGTTTCTATATCTGTGCAGTATTTCCCTTGTTTCTATACCTGTGCAGTATTTCCCTTGTTTCTATATCTGTGCAGTATTTCCCTTGTTTCTAATTCTGTGCAGTATTTCCCTTGTTTCTATATCTGTGCAGTATTTCCCTTGTTTCTAGATCTGTGCAGTATTTCCCTTGTTTCTAGGTCTGTGCATTATTTCCCTTGTTTCTCGATCTGTGCAGTATTTCCCTATTTATATATCTATGCAGTATTTCGCTTGTTTCTATACCTGTGCAGTATTTCCCTTGTTTCTATAACTTTGCAGTATTTCCCTTGTTTCTATATCTGTGCAGTATTTCCCTTGTTTCTATATCTGTGCAGTGTTTCCCTTGTTTCCATATCTGTGCAGTATTTCCCTAGTTTCCACATCTGTGCAGTATTTACTCTTTCTAAATCTGTGCAGTATATCCTCTCTTTCTATATCTTTGCAGTATTTATTTCTTCTTTATCTGTATATTAATTTTTGTTTCTATCTCGCTGCAGTATTTCCCTTGTTTCCATATCTGTGCAGTATTTACTGTTTCAATATCTGTGCAGTATTTACTGATTCAATATCTGTGCAGTATTTCCCTTGTTTATATATCTGTGCAGTATTTCCCTTGTTTCTATATCTGTGCAGTATTTCCCTTGTTTCTAGACCTGTGCAGTATTTCCCTTGTTTCTATATCTGTGCAGTATTTCCCTTGTTTCTACATCTGTGCAGTATTTCCCTTGTTTCTATATCTGTGCAGTATTTCCCTTGTTTCTAGATCTGTGCAGTATTTCCCTTGTTTCTAGATCTGTGCAGCATTTCCCTTGTTTCTATATCTGTGCAGTATTTCCCTTGTTTCTATATCTGCGCAGTATTTCCCTTGTTTCTATACCTGTGCAGTATTTCCCTTGTTTCTATATCTGTGCAGTATTTCCCTTGTTTCGATATCTGTGCAGTATTTCCCTTGTTTCTATATCTGTGCAGTATTTCCCTTGTTTCTATACCTGTGCAGTATTTCCCTTGTTTCTATATCTGTGCAGTATTTCCCTTGTTTCTATACCTGTGCAGTATTTCCCTTGTTTCTATATCTGTGCAGTATTTCCCTTGTTTCTATACCTGTGCAGTTTTTCCCTTGTTTCTATATCTGTGCAGTATTTCCCTTGTTTCTAGATCTGTGCAGTATTTCCCTTGTTTCTATACCTTTGCAGTATTTCCCTTGTTTCTATACCTATGCAGTATTTCCCTTGTTTCTATATCTGTGCAGTATTTCTCTTGTTTCTGTACCTGTGCAGTATTTCCCTTGTTTCTATATCTGTGCAGTATTTCCCTTGTTTCTATACCTGTGCAGTATTTCTCTTGTTTCTATATCTGTGCAGTATTTCCCTTGTTTCTATATCTGTGCAGTCTTTCCCTTGTTTCTATATCTGTGCAGTATTTCCCTTGTTTCTATATCTGTGCAGTATTTCCCTTGTTTCTATATCTGTGCAGTATTTCCCTAGTTTCTACATCTGTGCAGTATTTACTGTTTCTATATCTGTGCAGTGTATCCTCCCTTTCTATATCTTTGCAGTATTTTGTTCTTGTTTATCTGTGCATTAATTTTTGTTTCTATCTCTCTGCAGTATTTTCCTTGTTTCTCTAGCTGTGCAGTATTTCCATTGTTTCTGTATCTGTGCAGTATTTCCCTAGTTTCTACATCTGTAAAGTATTACCCTTGTTTCCATATCTGTGCAGTATTTCCCTAGTTTCTACATCTGTGCAGTATTTACTGCTTTCTGTATCTGTGCAGTGTATGCTCCCTTTCTATATCTTTGCAGTGTTTTGTTCTTGTTTATCTGTGCATTAATTTTTGTTTCTATCTCTCTGCAGTATTTCCCTTGTTTCTGTATCTGTGCAGTATTTCCCTAGTTTCTACATCTGTACAGTATTTCCCTTGTTTCCATAACTGTGCAGTATTTACTGTTTCAATATCTTTGCAGTATATCCTCTCTTTCTATATCTTTGCAGTATGTAGTTCTTCTTTATCTGTGTATTGATTTTTGTTTCTATCTCTCTGCAGTATTTCCCTTGTTTCTGTATCTGTGCAGTATTTCCCTCGTTTCTACATCTGTACAGTATTACCCTTGTTTCTATATCTGTGCAGTATTTCCCTAGTTTCTACATCTGTGCAGTATTTACTGTTTCCATATCTGTGCAGTATATCCTCTCTTTCTATATCTTTGCAGTGTATTGTTCTTGTTTATCTGTGCATTAATTTTTGTTTCTATCTCTCTGCAGTATTTCCCTTGTTTCCATATCTGTGCAGTATTTACTGTTTCAATGTCTGTGCAGTATTTACTGTTTCAATATCTGTGCAGTATATCCTCCCTTTCTATATCTTTGCAGTATTTAGTTCTTCTTTATCTGTGTATTAATTTTTGTTTCTATATCTCTGCAGTATTTCCCTTGTTTCTGTATCTGTGCAGTATTTCCCTAGTTTCTACAACTGTACAGTATTTCCCTTGTTTCCATAACTGTGCAGTATTTACTGTTTCAATATCTGTGCAGTATATCCTCTCTTTCTATATCTGTGCAGTATTTACTGTTTCTATATCTGTGCAGTATATCCTCCCTTTCTATATCTTTGCAGTATTTAGTTCTTCTTTATCTGTGTATTAATTTTTGTTTCTATCTCTCTGCAGTATTTCCCTTGTTTCTGTATCTGTGCAGTATTTCCCTCGTTTCTACATCTGTACAGTATTTCCCTTGTTTCCATAACTGTGCAGTATTTACTGTTTCAATATCTGTGCAGTATATCCTCTCTTTCTATATCTGTGCAGTATTTACTGTTTCTATATCTGTGCAGTATATCCTCCCTTTCTATA
This sequence comes from Heterodontus francisci, assembly GCF_036365525.1. Taxonomy (NCBI): domain Eukaryota; kingdom Metazoa; phylum Chordata; class Chondrichthyes; order Heterodontiformes; family Heterodontidae; genus Heterodontus; species Heterodontus francisci. The sequence continues at coordinate 14,610,950 of NC_090395.1, forward strand.
TCTTTGCAGTATTTAGTTCTTCTTTATCTGTGTATTAATTTTTATTTCTATCTCTCTGCAGTATTTCCCTTGTTTCTATATCTGTGCAGTATTTACTGTTTCTATATCTGTGCAGTATATCCTCTCTTTCTATATCTTTGCAGTATATTGTTCTTGTTTATCTGTGCATTAATTTTTGTTTCCATCTCTCTGCAGTATTTCCCTTGTTTCTATATCTGTGTAGTATTTACTGTTTCAATATCTGTGCAATATTTCCCTTGTTTCTATATCTGTGCAGTATTTCCCTTGTTTCTATATCTGTGCAGTATTTACTGTTTCAATATCTGTGCAGTATTTCCCTTGTTTCTATATCTGTGCAGTATTTACTGTTTCTATATCTGTGCAGTATTTCCCTTGTTTCTATATCTGTACAGTATTTCCCTTGTTTCCATATCTGTGCTGTATTTACTGTTTCAATATCTGTGCAATATTTCCCTTGTTTCTATATCAGTGCAGTATTTCCCTTGTTTCTATATCTGTGCAGTATTTACTGTTTCAATATCTGTGCAGTATTTCCCTTGTTTCTATATCTGTACAGTATTTCCCTTGTTTCCATATCTGTGCAGTATTTACTGTTTCAATATCTGTGCAGTATTTACTGTTTCTATATCTGTGCAGTATTTCCCTCGTTTCTACATCTGTACAGTATTACCCTTGTTTCTATATCTGTGCAGTATTTCCCTTGTTTCTATATCTGTGCAGTATTTACTGTTTCTATATCTGTGCAGTATATCCTCTCCTTCTATATCTTTGCAGTATATTGTTCTTGTTTATCTGTGCATTAATTTTTGTTTCTATCTCTCTGCAGTATTTCCCTTGTTTCCATATCTGTGCAGTATTTCCCTTGTTTCTATATCTGTGCAGTATTTACTGTTTCAATATCTGTGCAATATTTCCCTTGTTTCTATATCTGTGCAGTATTTCCCTTGTTTCTATATCTGTGCAGTATTTCCCTTGTTTCTATATCTGTGCAGTATTTACCTTGTTTCAATATCTGTGCAATATTTCCCTTGTTTCTATATCTGTGCAGTATTTCTCTTGTTTCTATATCTGTGCAGAATTTACTATTTCAATATCTGTGCAATATTTCCCTTGTTTCTATATCTGTGCAGTATTTCCCTTGTTTCTATATCTGTGCAGTATTTACTGTTTCAATATCTGTGCAATATTTCCCTTGTTTCTATATCTGTGCAGTATTTCCCTTGTTTCTATATCTGTGCAGTATTTCCCTTGTTTCTATATCTGTGCAGTATTTACTGTTTCAATATCTGTGCAGTATTTCCCTTGTTTCTATATCTGTGCAGTATTTCCCTTGTTTCTATATCTGTGCAGTATTTCCCTTGTTTCTATACCTGTGCAGTATTTCCCTTGTTTCTATATCTGTGCAGTATTTACTGTTTCAATATCTGTGCAATATTTCCCTTGTTTCTATATCTGTGCAGTATTTCCCTTGTTTCTATATCTGTGCAGTATTTACTGTTTCAATATCTGTGCAATATTTCCCTTGTTTCTATATCTGTGCAGTATTTCCCTTGTTTCTATATCTGTGCAGTATTTACTGTTTCAATATCTGTGCAATATTTCCCTTGTTTCTATATCTGTGCAGTATTTCCCTTGTTTCTATACCTGTGCAGTATTTCCCTTGTTTCTATATCTGTGCAGTATTTACTGTTTCAATATCTGTGCAATATTTCCCTTGTTTCTATATCTGTGCAGTATTTACTGTTTCAATATCTGTGCAGTATTTACTGTTTCTATATCTGTGCAGTATTTCCCTAGTTTCTACATCTGTGCAGTATTTACTGTTTCTATATCTGTGCAGTATATCCTCTCTTTCTATATCTTTGCAGTATTTTGTTCTTGTTTATCTGTGCATTAATTTTTGTTTCTATCTCTCTGCAGTATTTCCCTTGTTTCCATATCTGTGCAGTATTTACTGTTTCAATGTCTGTGCAATATTTCCCTAGTTTCTACATCTGTGCAGTATTTACTGTTTCTATATCTGTGCAGTATATCCTCTCTTTCTATATCTTTGCAGTATTTATTTCTTCTTTATCTGTGTATTAATTTTTGTTTCTATCTCGCTGCAGTATTTCCCTTGTTTCCATAACTGTGCAGTATTTACTGTTTCAATATCTGTGCAGTATATCCTCTCTTTCTATATCTTTGCAGTATTTATTTCTTCTTTATCTGTGTATTAATTTTTGTTTCTATCTCGCTGCAGTATTTCCCTTGTTTCCATATCTGTGCAGTATTTACTGTTTCAATATCTGTGCAGTATTTACTGTTTCTATATCTGTGCAGTATATCCTCTCTTTCTATATCTTTGCAGTATTTATTTCTTCTTTATCTGTGTATTAATTTTTGTTTCTATCTCGCTGCAGTATTTCCCTTGTTTCTATATCTGTGCAGTATTTACTGTTTCAATATCTGTGCAGTATTTCCCTTGTTTCTATATCTGTGCAGTATTTACTGTTTCAATATCTGTGCAGTATTTACTGTTTCTATATCTGTGCAGTATTTCCCTAGTTTCTACATCTGTGCAGTATTTACTGTTTCTATATCTGTGCAGTATATCCTCTCTTTCTATATCTTTGCAGTATATTGTTCTTGTTTATCTGTGCATTAATTTTTGTTTCCATCTCTCTGCAGTATTTCCCTTGTTTCCATATCTGTGCAGTATTTACTGTTTCAATATCTGTGCAGTATTTACTGTTTCTATATCTGTGCAGTATTTCCCTAGTTTCTACATCTGTGCAGTATTTACTGTTTCTATATCTGTGCAGTATATCCTCTCTTTCTATATCTTTGCAGTATTTATTTCTTCTTTATCTGTGTATTAATTTTTGTTTCTATCTCGCTGCAGTATTTCCCTTGTTTCCATATCTGTGCAGTATTTACTGTTTCAATATCTGTGCAGTATTTACTGTTTCTATATCTGTGCAGTATATCCTCTCTTTCTATATCTTTGCAGTATTTATTTCTTCTTTATCTGTGTATTAATTTTTGTTTCTATCTCTCTGCAGTATTTCCCTTGTTTCAATATCTGTGCAGTATTTACTGTTTCAATATCTGTGCAGTATTTACTGTTTCTATATCTGTGCAGAATATCCTCTCTTTCTATATCTTTGCAGTATTTATTTCTTCTTTATCTGTGTATTAATTTTTGTTTCTATCTCTCTGCAGTATTTCCCTTGTTTCAATATCTGTGCAGTATTTACTGTTTCAATATCTGTACAGTATTTCCCTAGTTTCTATATCTGTACAGTATTTACTGTTTCTATATCTGTGCAGTATTTACTGTTTCTATATCTGTGCAGAATATCCTCTCTTTCTATATCTTTGCAGTATTTATTTCTTCTTTATCTGTGTATTAATTTTTGTTTCTATCTCTCTGCAGTATTTCCCTTGTTTCAATATCTGTGCAGTATTTACTGTTTCAATATCTGTGCAGTATTTACTGTTTCTATATCTGTGCAGAATATCCTCTCTTTCTATATCTTTGCAGTATTTAGTTCTTCTTTATCTGTGTATTAATTTTTGTTTCTATCTCGCTGCAGTATTTCCCTTGTTTCCATAACTGTGCAGTATTTACTGTTTCAATATCTGTGCAGTATATCCTCTCTTTCTATATCTTTGCAGTATTTATTTCTTCTTTATCTGTGTATTAATTTTTGTTTCTATCTCGCTGCAGTATTTCCCTTGTTTCCATATCTGTGCAGTATTTACTGTTTCAATATCTGTGCAGTATTTACTGTTTCTATATCTGTGCAGTATATCCTCTCTTTCTATATCTTTGCAGTATTTATTTCTTCTTTATCTGTGTATTAATTTTTGTTTCTATCTCGCTGCAGTATTTCCCTTGTTTCTATATCTGTGCAGTATTTACTGTTTCAATATCTGTGCAGTATTTCCCTTGTTTCTATATCTGTGCAGTATTTACTGTTTCAATATCTGTGCAGTATTTACTGTTTCTATATCTGTGCAGTATTTCCCTAGTTTCTACATCTGTGCAGTATTTACTGTTTCTATATCTGTGCAGTATATCCTCTCTTTCTATATCTTTGCAGTATATTGTTCTTGTTTATCTGTGCATTAATTTTTGTTTCCATCTCTCTGCAGTATTTCCCTTGTTTCCATATCTGTGCAGTATTTACTGTTTCAATATCTGTGCAGTATTTACTGTTTCTATATCTGTGCAGTATTTCCCTAGTTTCTACATCTGTGCAGTATTTACTGTTTCTATATCTGTGCAGTATATCCTCTCTTTCTATATCTTTGCAGTATTTATTTCTTCTTTATCTGTGTATTAATTTTTGTTTCTATCTCGCTGCAGTATTTCCCTTGTTTCCATATCTGTGCAGTATTTACTGTTTCAATATCTGTGCAGTATTTACTGTTTCTATATCTGTGCAGTATATCCTCTCTTTCTATATCTTTGCAGTATTTATTTCTTCTTTATCTGTGTATTAATTTTTGTTTCTATCTCTCTGCAGTATTTCCCTTGTTTCAATATCTGTGCAGTATTTACTGTTTCAATATCTGTGCAGTATTTACTGTTTCTATATCTGTGCAGAATATCCTCTCTTTCTATATCTTTGCAGTATTTATTTCTTCTTTATCTGTGTATTAATTTTTGTTTCTATCTCTCTGCAGTATTTCCCTTGTTTCAATATCTGTGCAGTATTTACTGTTTCAATATCTGTACAGTATTTCCCTAGTTTCTATATCTGTACAGTATTTACTGTTTCTATATCTGTGCAGTATTTACTGTTTCTATATCTGTGCAGAATATCCTCTCTTTCTATATCTTTGCAGTATTTATTTCTTCTTTATCTGTGTATTAATTTTTGTTTCTATCTCTCTGCAGTATTTCCCTTGTTTCAATATCTGTGCAGTATTTACTGTTTCAATATCTGTGCAGTATTTACTGTTTCTATATCTGTGCAGAATATCCTCTCTTTCTATATCTTTGCAGTATTTAGTTCTTCTTTATCTGTGTATTAATTTTTGTTTCTATCTCTCTGCAGTATTTCCCTTGTTTCTGTATCTGTGCAGTATTTCCCTCGTTTCTACATCTGTACAGTATTACCCTTGTTTCTATATCTGTGCAGTATTTCCCTAGTTTCTACATCTGTGCAGTATTTACTGTTTCTATATCTGTGCAGTATATCCTCTCTTTCTATATCTTTGCAGTATATTCTTCTTGTTTATCTGTGCATTAATTTTTGTTTCTATCTCTCTGCAGTATTTCCCTTGTTTCCATATCTGTGCAGTATTTACTGTTTCTATATCTGTGCAATATTTCCCTTGTTTCTATATCTGTGCAGTATTTCCCTTGTTTCTATATCTGTGCAGTATTTACTGTTTCAATATCTGTGCAGTATTTACTGTTTCAATATCTGTGCAGTATATCCTCCCTTTCTATATCTTTGCAGTATTTAGTTCTTCTTTATCTGGGTATTAATTTTTGTTTCTATCTTGCTGCAGTATTTCCCTTGTTTCCATATCTGTGCAGTATTTACTGTTTCAATGTCTGTGCAGTATTTACTGTTTCAATATCTGTGCAGTATATCCTCCCTTTCTATATCTTTGCAGTATTTAGTTCTTCTTTATCTGGGTATTAATTTTTGTTTCTATCTCTCTGCAGTATTTCCCTTGTTTCCATATCTGTGCAGTATTTACTGTTTCAATATCTGTGCAGTATTTCCCTAGTTTCTACATCTGTGCAGTATTTACTGTTTCTACATCTGTGCAGTATATCCTCCCTTTCTATATCTTTGCAGTATTTAGTTCTTCTTTATCTGGGTATTAATTTTTGTTTCTATCTTGCTGCAGTATTTCCCTTGTTTCCATATCTGTGCAGTATTTACTGTTTCAATATCTGTACAGTATTACCCTTGTTTCTATATCTGTGCAGTATTTACTGTTTCTATATCTGTGCAGTATATCCTCCCTTTCTATATCTTTGCAGTATTTAGTTCTTCTTTATCTGTGTATTAATTTTTGTTTCTATATCTCTGCAGTATTTCCCTTGTTTCTGTATCTGTGCAGTATTTCCCTAGTTTCTACATCTGTACAGTATTTCCCTTGTTTCCATAACTGTGCAGTATTTACTGTTTCAATATCTGTGCAGTATATCCTCTCTTTCTATATCTTTGCAGTATTTAGTTCTTCTTTATCTGTGTATTAATTTTTGTTTCTATCTCTCTGCAGTATTTCCCTTGTTTCTATATCTGTGCAGTATTTACTGTTTCTATATCTGTGCAGTATATCCTCTCTTTCTATATCTTTGCAGTATATTGTTCTTGTTTATCTGTGCATTAATTTTTGTTTCTATCTCTCTGCAGTATTTCCCTTGTTTCCATATCTGTGCAGTATTTACTGTTTCTATATCTGTGCAATATTTCCCTTGTTTCTATATCTGTGCAGTATTTCCCTTGTTTCTATATCTGTGCAGTATTTCCCTTGTTTCTATATCTGTACAGTATTTCCCTTGTTTCCATATCTGTGCAGTATTTACTGTTTCAATATCTGTGCAGTATTTACTGTTTCAATATCTGTGCAGTATATCCTCTCTTTCTATATCTTTGCAGTATTTAGTTCTTCTTTATCTGTGTATTAATTTTTGTTTCTATCTCTCTGCAGTATTTCCCTTGTTTCCATATCTGTGCAGTATTTCCCTGGTTTCTACATCTGTACAGTATTACCCTTGTTTCCATATCTGTGCAGTATTTACTGTTTCAATATCTGTGCAGTATTTACTGTTTCTATATCTGTGCAGTATTTCCCTAGTTTCTACATCTGTGCAGTATTTACTGTTTCTATATCTGTGCAGTATATCCTCTCTTTCTATATCTTTGCAGTATTTATTTCTTCTTTATCTGTGTATTAATTTTTGTTTCTATCTCGCTGCAGTATTTCCCTTGTTTCCATATCTGTGCAGTATTTACTGTTTCAATATCTGTGCAGTATTTACTGTTTCTATATCTGTGCAGTATATCCTCTCTTTCTATATCTTTGCAGTATTTATTTCTTCTTTATCTGTGTATTAATTTTTGTTTCTATCTCTCTGCAGTATTTCCCTTGTTTCAATATCTGTGCAGTATTTACTGTTTCAATATCTGTGCAGTATTTACTGTTTCTATATCTGTGCAGAATATCCTCTCTTTCTATATCTTTGCAGTATTTATTTCTTCTTTATCTGTGTATTAATTTTTGTTTCTATCTCTCTGCAGTATTTCCCTTGTTTCAATATCTGTGCAGTATTTACTGTTTCAATATCTGTACAGTATTTCCCTAGTTTCTATATCTGTACAGTATTTACTGTTTCTATATCTGTGCAGTATTTACTGTTTCTATATCTGTGCAGAATATCCTCTCTTTCTATATCTTTGCAGTATTTATTTCTTCTTTATCTGTGTATTAATTTTTGTTTCTATCTCTCTGCAGTATTTCCCTTGTTTCAATATCTGTGCAGTATTTACTGTTTCAATATCTGTGCAGTATTTACTGTTTCTATATCTGTGCAGAATATCCTCTCTTTCTATATCTTTGCAGTATTTAGTTCTTCTTTATCTGTGTATTAATTTTTGTTTCTATCTCTCTGCAGTATTTCCCTTGTTTCTGTATCTGTGCAGTATTTCCCTCGTTTCTACATCTGTACAGTATTACCCTTGTTTCTATATCTGTGCAGTATTTCCCTAGTTTCTACATCTGTGCAGTATTTACTGTTTCTATATCTGTGCAGTATATCCTCTCTTTCTATATCTTTGCAGTATATTCTTCTTGTTTATCTGTGCATTAATTTTTGTTTCTATCTCTCTGCAGTATTTCCCTTGTTTCCATATCTGTGCAGTATTTACTGTTTCTATATCTGTGCAATATTTCCCTTGTTTCTATATCTGTGCAGTATTTCCCTTGTTTCTATATCTGTGCAGTATTTACTGTTTCAATATCTGTGCAGTATTTACTGTTTCAATATCTGTGCAGTATATCCTCCCTTTCTATATCTTTGCAGTATTTAGTTCTTCTTTATCTGGGTATTAATTTTTGTTTCTATCTTGCTGCAGTATTTCCCTTGTTTCCATATCTGTGCAGTATTTACTGTTTCAATGTCTGTGCAGTATTTACTGTTTCAATATCTGTGCAGTATATCCTCCCTTTCTATATCTTTGCAGTATTTAGTTCTTCTTTATCTGGGTATTAATTTTTGTTTCTATCTCTCTGCAGTATTTCCCTTGTTTCCATATCTGTGCAGTATTTACTGTTTCAATATCTGTGCAGTATTTCCCTAGTTTCTACATCTGTGCAGTATTTACTGTTTCTACATCTGTGCAGTATATCCTCCCTTTCTATATCTTTGCAGTATTTAGTTCTTCTTTATCTGGGTATTAATTTTTGTTTCTATCTTGCTGCAGTATTTCCCTTGTTTCCATATCTGTGCAGTATTTACTGTTTCAATATCTGTACAGTATTACCCTTGTTTCTATATCTGTGCAGTATTTACTGTTTCTATATCTGTGCAGTATATCCTCCCTTTCTATATCTTTGCAGTATTTAGTTCTTCTTTATCTGTGTATTAATTTTTGTTTCTATATCTCTGCAGTATTTCCCTTGTTTCTGTATCTGTGCAGTATTTCCCTAGTTTCTACATCTGTACAGTATTTCCCTTGTTTCCATAACTGTGCAGTATTTACTGTTTCAATATCTGTGCAGTATATCCTCTCTTTCTATATCTTTGCAGTATTTAGTTCTTCTTTATCTGTGTATTAATTTTTGTTTCTATCTCTCTGCAGTATTTCCCTTGTTTCTATATCTGTGCAGTATTTACTGTTTCTATATCTGTGCAGTATATCCTCTCTTTCTATATCTTTGCAGTATATTGTTCTTGTTTATCTGTGCATTAATTTTTGTTTCTATCTCTCTGCAGTATTTCCCTTGTTTCCATATCTGTGCAGTATTTACTGTTTCTATATCTGTGCAATATTTCCCTTGTTTCTATATCTGTGCAGTATTTCCCTTGTTTCTATATCTGTGCAGTATTTCCCTTGTTTCTATATCTGTACAGTATTTCCCTTGTTTCCATATCTGTGCAGTATTTACTGTTTCAATATCTGTGCAGTATTTACTGTTTCAATATCTGTGCAGTATATCCTCTCTTTCTATATCTTTGCAGTATTTAGTTCTTTTTTATCTGTGTATTAATTTTTGTTTCTATCTCTCTGCAGTATTTCCCTTGTTTCCATATCTGTGCAGTATTTCCCTGGTTTCTACATCTGTACAGTATTACCCTTGTTTCTATATCTGTGCAGTATTTACTGTTTCTATATCTGTGCAGTATATCCTCTCTTTCTATATCTTTGCAGTATTTAGTTCTTGTTTATCTGCATTAATTTTTGTTTCTATCTCGCTGCAGTATTTCCCTTGTTTCCATATCTGTGCAGTATTTCCCTTGTTTCTATATCTGTGCAGTATTTCCCTTGTTTCTATATCTGTGCAGTATTTACTGTTTCAATATCTGTGCAGTATTTCCCTTGTTTCTATATCTGTGCAGTATTTCCCTTGTTTCTATATCTGTGCAGTATTTACTGTTTCAATATCTGTGCAGTATTTCCCTTGTTTCTATATCTGTACAGTATTTCCCTTGTTTCCATATCTGTGCAGTATTTACTGTTTCAATATCTGTGCAGTATTTACTGTTTCAATATCTGTGCAGTATATCCTCTCTTTCTATATCTTTGCAGTATTTAGTTCTTCTTTATCTGTGTATTAATTTTTGTTTCTATCTCGCTGCAGTATTTTCCTTGTTTCTGTATCTGTGTAGTATTCCCTTGTTTATATATCTGTGCAGTATATACCCTGTTTCTATGTCTGTGCTGTATTTACTGTTTCTATATCTGCGCTATATTTACCCTGTTTCTATATCTGTGCAGCATTGCCCCTGTTTCTATGTCTGTGCTGTATTTACTGTTTCTATTTCTGTGCAGTATTTCTCCTGTTTCTGTATCTGTGTAGTATTTCCCTTGTGTCTATATCAGGTTTAGGGAGAAGGAGGAACTGTATGAAATCAGTATTAGTAGGGAAATGTTGTTGGGGAAATTGATGGGATTGAAGGCTGATAAATCCCCAGGGCCTGATAATCTACATCCCAGAGTACTTAAGGAAGTGGCCCCAGAAATAGTAGATGCATTGCTGTCATTTTTCAAAATTCTATAGACTCTGGAACAGTTCCAACGGATTGGAGGGTAGCTAATGTAACCCCACTATTTAAAAAAGGAGGTAGAGAGTAAACAGGGAATTATAGACCGGTTAGCCTGATGTCAGTAGTGGGGAAACTGCGAGAGTCCATTATAAAAGATGTAATAGCAGAGCACTTCGAAAACAATGACCACATCGGACAAAGTCAACATGGATTTACGAAAGGGAAATCATGCTTGACAAATCTACTGGAATATTTTGAAGCTGTAACCAGTAGAATAGATAAGGGAGAACCAGTGGATGTGGTGTATTTGGACTTTCAGAAGGTTTTCGATAAGGTCCCACATAAGAGATTAGTGTGTAAAATTAAAGCACATGGGATTGGGGGTCAGTTACTGACATGGATAGAGAACTGGTTGGCAGACAGGAAACAAAGAGTAGGAATAAACGGGACTTTTTCCGAGTGTTAGGCAGTGACTAGTGGGGTACCGCAGGGATCAGTGCTAGGAGCCCAGCTATTCACAATATATATTAATGATATAGATGAGGGAATTAAATGTAATATATCCAGGTTTGCAGACGACACAAAGCTGGTTGGGAGTCTGAGCTGTGAGGAGGATGCAGAGAAGCTTCAGTGTGATTTGGACAGGTTGAGTGAGTGGGCAAATCCATGGCAGATGCAGTATAATGTGGATAAATGTGAGGTTATCCACTTTGGTAGCAAAAACAGAAGGCAGATTATCTGAACGGTGATAGATTGGGAAAGGGGGAGGTGCAGTGAGACCTGTGTGTCCTTGTACACCAGTCACTGAAAGTAAGCATGCAGGTCCAGCAGGCAGTTAAGAAGGCAAATGGTATGCTGGCCTTCATAGTGAGAGGATTCGACTACAGGAGCAAGGATGTCTTGCTACAATTATACAAGGCCTTGGTGAGACCACATCTGGAGTATTGTGTGCAGTTTTGGTCCCTGTATCTGAGGAAGGATGTTCTTGCTATGGAGGGAGTGCAGCGAAGATTCACCAGACTGATTCCTGGGATGGCAGGACTGACGTATGAAGAGAGATTGGGTCGATTAGGCTTGTATTCGCTAGAGCTTGGAAGAATGAGAGGGGATCTCATAGAAACCTACAAAATTCTGACAGGACTGGACTGACTAGATGCAGGAAGGATGTTCCCGATGGTGGGAGAGTCCAGGACCAGGGGTCACAGTCTAAGGATAAGAGGTAAGCCAGTTAGGACTGAGATGAGGGATTTCTTCACCCAGAGAGTGGTGAACCTATGAAATTCTCTACCACAGAAAGCAGTTGAAGCCAAATCATTAAATATATTCAAGAAAGCGTTAGATATCGTTCTTAGAGCTAAAGGGATCAAGGAATACGGGGAGAAAACGGTACTGAGTTTGGATAATCTGCATGATCGTACTGAATGGCGGAGCAGGTTTGAAGGGCCGAATGGCCTACTCCTTTTCCTATTTTTCTATGTTTCCAATGGAAGCAGAGGTGAAGGGAGTTCCGGAAGGCTACTATATTAAAAATAGGATTCTGATGAGGAAGTGGAGACCTCCTCACAGATCTACAGATGAAGAATGGATAGTTGTTCATCAGATAGTGGTACCGCCCAAGTATCACCGGGAAATATTAGGGATAGCACATGAAATTCCTATAGCAAGACATTTGGGGATCCGGAAGACACAATCACGTATAAGGTGACATTTTTACTGGCCAGGTCTTTACAAGGACGTGGTCCAGTTTTGTAAAATGTGCCATTCGTGCCAGATTGTGGGAAATCCGCAACCTGCCATAAAACCGGCACCTCGAATTCCCATACCAGTTATTGGGGAACCCTTGAGTAGGGTGTTGGCCAACTGTGTAGGATCTTTACCAAAACAAAAGCGGGACACAAATACATACTCACTAACATAGATATGGCTACTCGGTTCCCAGAGGCCATTCCTTTGAGAACAATTTCTGCTAAGGTTGTGGCAGAAAAGTTAACCCAGTTCTTCACTAGATATGGATTACCAATTGAGATTCGGTTGGATCAAGGCTCCAATTTCATGCGTAAAATTTCTCAGGAAGTTATGAATAATTTGGTTATAACACAGTTAAAGTCTTCAGCATATCACTCACAGACACAAGGGGCTTTAGAATGGTACCATCAGACCCTCAAAATGATGATCAGGGTATAGTGTCATAAATATCTCCATGATTGGGATAAAGGGTTGGAATTTCTTTTGTTTGCCACTAGGGATTCACCTAATAAGTCTACCAGTTTTAGTCCTTTTGAATTAGTTTACGGACATGAGATAAGAGGTCCTCTAAATCTAATCAAAGAGAAGTTTTTGGAACAGAGGGACAAATCTTCCATGTTAAATTATGTATCCGTGTTCCAGGAGCAGCTCACAAGAGCCTGCAAAGTGGCTCAGGAACACCTGAAAGCTTTCCAAACAACCATGAAGAATTGGGCAGACAAGAATGTCAAGAGCCAAACATTTCAAGCTGGATGAGATATTAATATTGTTGCCTTTACAGGGTGAACCACTGAAAGCACGGTTCAGTGGTCCATATAAAGTGGTCAAAAGAATTGATAAAGTAAATTATTTGATTGACATCCCAGATTGCTGGAAAAATAATTGGCTGTGTCATATCAATATGATGAAACAATATCATTGCCGGTGGAAGATAAGCAATAACAGGTTGTCAGGTAGTAGGGACAGTTAAGGATGAAAGGGATAGTGAGGATGAGGCAGTGGAAGCCTAGATAATTGTCAAATTGAATCTCCTACTATCCAGTTAGCTAATACTGAACTGTTAGGGAGATTGGAAATTACGCTTTCATATTTAGATGCAGAACCATGAGAAGACCTAACAGGGCTATTCACAGCATTTAAAGGAGTCTATAGGGACAAACTTGGATGTACAACTTTAGCCACACATGATGTGGATGTAGGGGAATCTGTTCCTATAAAACAGCATCCTTATCGCTTAAGTCCAAGGAAACAGGCCCAGGTGAAAGCAGAAATCCATTACATGTTGTAAAACCACCTAATTGAACCCAGTCAAAACAGCTGGAGTTTCAGAGTGATGTTAGTGCCTAAACCTGATGGTTCAATTAGATTCTGCATATACTACAGAAAAGCTTAAGCAGTAACAAAGGCCAACTCCTATCCAATACATTGCTTGGAAGACTGTATTGACAGAGTGGGCAATGCCACGTTTCTTACAAAAATAGATTTGTTAAAGGGATACTAGCAGTATCCATCAACACCCCGAGCTAAAGAAATATTGGCCTTTGTCACACCACACAGTCTTTTCCAATGCTGAGTGATCATTCAGGCTAGGGATGCCCCAATCACTTTTCAGAGACTAAGGAACCATGTGGTAGCCAGTGTTCCCAACTCTGTGGTTTACCTTGATGTGCTGGTATACAGTGACACTTGGAAGGACCACTTGAAACAACTTGAAGCTCTGTTTTGAAAATTACAATCAGCTGATTTAGTGATAAACCTTGCCAAAAGTGAATTTGCAAAAGCCAGAGTATCCTACTTCAGGCATATAGTAGGGCAAGGACAGGTGTCGCCAATAGCAGCAAAAATACAAACATTGGTGGAGTTCCTTGCCCCAAGAGAGAAATCATGAAGTTTTTGGGAATGTGTGGTTGCTACTGCAGGTTTGTACCAAATTTTAGTACTGTAGCTGCTCCACTGACAGATTTGCTACAGTAAAAGAAAAGCAAGGTAGTGTGGCCAGGAGAGTGCCAAGCATCTTTTGAGAGGTTGAAAGCCATTTTGACTAATGAACCAGTGTTGGCTGCTTCAAATTTCTCTCAGCCCTCCTGTTACAAGATGATGAGTCAGGCAGAGAAAGGCCAGTGGAATACTTTTCCAAAAAGCTAAATCGACACCAAAAAATATATTCAACGGTGAAAAAAGAAACCCTAGACTTATTCCTAGCTCCTAAACATTTTTGAAGTCTATGTCCACCAGGACTACAGAGAGACACTGGTATATACTGAACATTACCGCCTAGCCTTTGTGGAAAAATTCAAAAACTGGAAAGCCAGACTATTTTGATGGAATTTACTGTTACAGTCTTATCACTTAAAGATTATTCACCTTGTGGGAAAAGAATAATGTAATTGCAGATACTTTGTCTAGAATATAACTTTGCTTTGAGTTATCTGAATGTAAAGAAGATACAAAGCTGAACTGTATTAGTTACAGGTAAAGAGTGAATGGGAATGAGTGCGTAAATGTGTTTTTCTTCTTTGGCCTCCTTATCTCGAGAGACAATGGATAAGCGCCTGGAGGTGGTCAATGTGTTTTAATAACATCTAATCTTCTGTTTTTTCACTCTTTGTAATGAAAAGCATTTAAAAATGGCATTTTATTCCTCCAAGGATGAAGGTGTGACAAAAATGCTTCCATTTTTAAAGATTATTTTTCAAGACTTGTGTAAAAACTGAAAAAAATCCATGGATGTGTTTTTTTTTACCAAGTTCACTGACAGGACAAGATGTTGGATTGGATTTACAAACTCCTGCCCCACCTCCCCAACATCAGGGGATCGTGGTGGGGGGGCGGGGAGGGTGGAAAATGCCTCCAGCAGAAGCCTGCCACGGTCCTCGATGCCAGGAAGGCCCGGCCTGATATTGCCTTCGGCGGCGAGGCCTCGTGGCAGCCACCCCGCCGCTGGGTGATGGAAGCAAAATTTAAATATGTTAATTTATTAAAATAAATGAATTATTTACCCACTCCCGCCATCCGTTCAGGGGCAATATTGGTGCTGGTGGCCAGCACTCCCATGACTTCGGATACGTGTCTAGCTGTCCGAGGCAGAACACTGGTGGGGAGGGGGAGCAGGTAGGTTTTTCAGTGCGGGGTGTGGGGGAGCGGGGTCAAAATAATTTCATTGGTCTAGGGGATGGTGGGAAAGGGCAAAGATTAAAGTTGATGAACTTTGGGGAGGGGATAGGTTGGGAGCACAAGGTAAGTATTTTGTTGGGGAGGACAGGGCAGGTTTTTTTATTTGTTTTGTGGAATGTGGGCGTTGCTGGCTATGCCAGCATTTGTTGCCCATCCCTAATTGCCCTTGGACTGAATGGCTTGCTAGGCCATTTCAGAGAGCATTTTATGAGTCAACACATTGCAGTGGGTCTGGAGTCACAAGTAGGCCAGACCAGGTAAGGACAGCAGATTTCCTTCCCTAAAGGACATTAGTAAATTAGTAAACCAATAATTACTTCTATGCTTAATGGGGATGCGGGAGGGGGGGTGGGCGGGGGTGTTGGGAGAGGGTCAGGATCATTTTATTTCATTTTGCAGAATTGTTACTCCTTTAAAATTTTAAATTGTAATGTAGGGCTCGAAGTCCTTTAAAAATGGCATCGGCACTTGCGCAGTGGGGCCTGACACATTGCTGGGGACAGACCACCCGCCCCCTTACACATCATCAGTGCGGGCCATTGAAATGAGCTGGAGCAATTAATATCACTGTGGCTCTGCGACTTGTGGTCTGCACGGGCGGACCACCATTTTTGAAGCTCACCACTGAGATTGGCGGTGAGCTTACAAAATCCAGCCCGTTGTTTGAAAGTCACCTGTGCGGGAGGCCACCTGTGATTTGGGCTCTGAAAATAGCAGAACCATTGGTGACTTGGAGAAAAATGGTTACAGTGAAACCACATGTCAAGGTTGATGGAGGTCAGGAGGTTGACTCACTTTTTGGGGTTTGAACATTGTTTTCAGTCATTAGTTGAGGTGGTAACTGTTTGAAAACAGTTGGTGTTTTCCTGCCAAGAAAAGAAACCACCCACCTCACCTCTTTCTCTACCTTTTTTGAAGAAATCCTGCCAACATTCAGTGTGGAACAGCAAAAAAAATCCCTGGTGCTGCATAGCTCCTGAGGAGCTGAAAAAATTCCTGCGATTCAAGTGTGTGCTGCTGAAAGCTTTGATGCCACATTTCTCCTAGAAAGGCTACTAGAATAATTCTTGACATCTCCAGAATGGACTGCTTCTGAAATGATCTGGATGACCCATCTCCATATACCCGGATGCCAGACCAAAAAAAAAGGGACAACTGACTTCCTTCCATATCTTCTTTCCTTTTCATCAAAAATTGGCAAGCATTTGGCCAATGTAGTTTTTTGTCTTTTGTTTTGTAACAGACCTCTGCAGAGTGAGTGTGAGTGTGTGTGTGTGTGTATAGTTGGTGAATTTTAAAGAGGGAACTTTCATATTTCAATCTGTGTGTTAATGCTTTGCTTCATGACTGGTTAAGTTTTGTTTTATAATAAACCGATAATTTTGTTGTTTACTCAAGAAACCTGGTTGGTGTATTTTATTCTGGGATAAAGAGTAGAGTGTATGATTGACCATATACGTAACTGGGTAAACATTTTTAAATAGATGTTGTGACCTGTGGAGAAGTGAAACGCGAAGACAGTGCACTCCTCCCACCTCGGTCATAACAATATCTGTGCAGTATTTCCCCTGTTTCGACCGACTACTCCTGTCAAAGCCCCCAATCAAAATATACGATTCTGATTGTGGTGGGACCAATGCACTGTTAATTCAATCCCGTCGTTCCATAGATCGGCTAACATACCATTTAAAACTTTCCAAATTAAAGACCCAGCCAAATTGTACCATCTACTAACCCCCAAATGAGGCTAACCAAACCAGGTGTCTTCCAATCAATAAATTAACTGTTTAATTAGAAGGACTACATTTTTTAACACTATGAAGATATAAACAACATTTAAATAGAAAAAAATTAGAGTCCTTGCAAATTTACAGTCCAAGGTTGCTCGAAGTCCTCACAGGGCGTTGTTCAAAGTCCTCACAGAATGTTACTTTCCTTCTCCAGCGAATTTCAACAATTAACGACTTGCAAACACTTTCAATCTGACTTTAGAGTTTTTGAGGAATAAAAGATTGTTACAGTCTAACTTCCTTTTCTTCAATTTAAATTACCAGAGATCTCTGTTTTGGCTTGACCTTTTTTTTTAGAATTTTGAGAGATAATAAGCAGACTAAAATCCTCTTTTTTCAGTTTAAATGGTTGAGAGCTATTTTTCAGGTGTGTTTGTCACAGCTGTCTGTGTCTGCTATGTCAGTCTGTGTTTGTTAGAACAAACTGTCTCACTAAAAGCCAGTCCAAGCTGAATTGAAACAAATGTATCGCATCAGGCTCACTCCCAGTGGCTATATCTATGGTTAAGAGAATGCACCCTTTGAATTGCAGTCTCCAAATGGCTGTTTCTAAGGCAATGAAAATGCACCTTCCTATAACTCCTAAGGCTTGCCGGCTCTTAAAGCAATACTGATATCTCGCAAGCCTTAAAGGCAAACCGCATATTCAAAAAAAAACACTACAGGACCATGACAATATATATATTTTTGCAGTATTTCCTGTTTGTGTATTTGGGCAATATTGCCCCTGCTTCTGCATCGTCGTCGTCATCGTCCTCCTCTTCCTCTTCCTCCTCCTCTTCCTCCTCCTCTTCCTCTTCCTCCTCATGGGTAAGCACCTGGAGATGGTCAGTGCTTTGTGAAGCAGCGACTGGAGTGGCTATAAAGGCCAATTCTAGAGTGAAACTTCTTCACAGGCGCTGCAGATAAAATTGGTTGTCGGGGCTGTTACACAGTTGGCTCTCCCCTTGCGCTTCTGTCTTTTTTCCTGCCAACTGCTAAGTCTGTTCAACTCACCACACTTTTGCCCCGCCTTTATGGCTGCCCGCCAGCTCTGGAGATCACTGGCAACTGACTCCCACGACTTGTGATCAATGTCACAGGACTTCATGTCGTGTTGGCAGACGTCTTTAAAGCGGAGACGTGGATGGCTGGTACCAGTCTGATACCAGTGACGAGCTTGCTGTACAATGTGTCCTTGGGGATCCTGCCATCTTCCATGCGGCTCACATGGCCAAGCCATCTCAAGCGCCGCTGGCTCAGTAGGATGTATAAGCTGGGGATGTTGGCCGCCTCAAGGATTTCTGCGTTGGAGATACGGTCCTGCCACCTGACGCCAAATATTCTCCGGAGGCAGAGAAGATGGAATGAATTGAGACGTCGCTCTTGCTGACATACGTTGTCCAGGCCTCGCTGCCATAGAGCAAGGTATTGAGGACACAGGCTTGATACACTCAGACTTTTGTGTTCCGTGTCAGTGCGCCATTTTCCCACACTCTCTTGGCCAGTCTGGACATAGCAGTGGAAGCCTTTCCCATGAGCTTGTTGATTTCTGCATCGAGAGCCAGGTTACTGGTGATAGTTGAGCCTAGGTAGGTGAACTCTTGAACCACTTCCAGAGCGTGGGCGCCGATATTGATGGATGGAGCATTTCTTACGTCCTGTCCCATGATGTTCGTTTTTTATATTTGTGCAGTATTTCCCATTTCTATATCTGTGCACTTTTTCCAGTTTTTATATCTGTACAGTATTTCCAGTTTCTATAACTGCAGTATTTCCTGTTTCTGTATCTGTGCATTACTTTCCCAGTATAATAATCCAGAGGACGTGAGTGCAAATATTACCACGTAAAAGTAAAAAAGCTGCCATTTATAAAGCTGTTGGATTGTTGTAAAAATCCAGCTAGTTCAATCCTTTGCGAAAACTGCTGTCTCTGTATTCCGGATCATCCTGGATAGCAAAAGTTACCTTGGCTTCTTTTCTGTTTCCTGTACTGCAAGCCTTCTTCTAAATCCACTCTCCTGTCTGCTCCACTCTCTTGTACAAGGGGTTTTATGGCTTCTGGACTTCTCT
Organism: Heterodontus francisci; assembly: GCF_036365525.1. Taxonomy (NCBI): domain Eukaryota; kingdom Metazoa; phylum Chordata; class Chondrichthyes; order Heterodontiformes; family Heterodontidae; genus Heterodontus; species Heterodontus francisci. The sequence goes on from NC_090395.1 coordinate 14,629,955, forward strand.
GCCACTAAGATTGGCCAATAGGTTGCCTCTGCCATTTCCTTCCCTTCCACTAGCCCATCGGGTTAAACTTCCTCCAAAGCTCTCTTGCCCTTAATTAGCATCTTTCTCTGGTTTCTGTCCCATTTCCCCTCATGCCTTCTTGCGGTCAGTTTACCCATGAGACTCACCTCCTGCTCCCTCAACCGTATTCCCATCAAACTGCTGACCATCCAAAATCCATTCCTGGCGCCCAGGTTAACTGATATTTTTAATGCTTCTCGCTCTTCAGTTGCTACCTCTCTCCTTCAAATCTCCATCAGTACCCCTCAAAAGAAAACTTTTGACCAATGTTCCCTCCAACATTTGTTTGTTGTGTGTAGCCAGCTTGTGGCGCTGCACAGTACCTTTAAGACTGGCACACAGCCGTGCATGCGAGCATCTTAAAAGGAACGTTGCTTGTGCACAGCCTGTTTGTTCCCTGCTTAGCACAATCCCAACTGCTGGGTGGTGCTTCAAGGACACAATGTGCTTGACCCCTCCATCTCTGCAATCACGCAATCTCCCTTTCCATTCCAGTTTTTGAAGATGCTGTCAACTCCCAAACCCATGCCCATGTTTCCCGGAACTCCATGTTTGAATCCCTCATGTTTGAATTCAGTACAGGTTTCTGTACTGAAATAGCTCTTATCAAAGCAAAAACTTACATCCTATGTGATTGTGACAAAAGTAAACTATCCTTCCCCGTTCTCCTTGACCTGTATGCAGCCTTTGACATTGTTGACCACACTACTCACCTCAATACCTCTCCACCACCATCCATTTGGGTGGGATTGCATTTGCTTGGTTCTCTTCCTATCTATCTAATCGTAGCGAGAATCAACTGCAATGTCTTCTCTTCCTGTTCCCGCACTGTTAAACCTCTGGTTCCCCCCAAGGATCGATCCTTGGACCCCCTCCTATTTTTCATTTACATGCTGCCCCTTGGGAACATCAAATGAAAACACATTGGTTTCCATATGTACACTGATGACACCCAGCTCTACCTCACCACAACCTATCACTCCCTCCACTCTGTATTGTTATGAAAGTGCTTCTATTTTTAAAAATATTTTTTGAGGACTCATGGTGGAAGATTGTGGAGATGGACTCATTTGGGACTGAAGTGATTCCATAGATGCTGGACTTGGTTGTTTTCTAAAAAAAAAGGTCATTGGAAGGACTTGAGCTTTCTGTTAAAAAAAAAACTGGATGTCACTTGTCTTCAGCTAAGTAAACAGCAGGTGCCTTCTGACTATGGGAGTTGTTTACAGAGAAGTGACATGCCAAGATTTATGGTGGTCAAGAGTGGGTTTCATTTTTGAATACTGTTTTGAGTCAGTTGGAGGTCAGCCTGCTAAAAGAGAAGACCAGTTCATCTTTTCTCCACCTCTTTGAGAAACCCTGAAAGTCAAGTGTAAGAAATAGAGAAACTGAAGCAGCATTGCTCCTGAGAAACTTTTGGAAGACTTCCTCTTGACATCTCCTGCACGAACTGCTTCTGAAAAGATCCCAGTGACCCATCTATGTGTCCTCAGATGCCAGATTTTATGTCGTCTAGAACATAACATATCTTATCCTTCTTCATTTTTTTTTATTCATTCATGGGACGTGGACGTCGCAGGCCAGGCCAGGCCAGCATTTATTGCCCATCCTTAATTGCCCTTGAACTGAGTGGCTTGCTAGGCTATTTCGAGGGCATGTAAGAGTCAACCACATTGCTGTGGATCTGGAGTCAGCAAGAATTAATAAGTACTTTGGCCAAAGCATCATTATTTTTCCTTTAACCGGTGTGTGTGTGTGTTGGGTATTTAGAAGGGTATATATATATTTCCTGTCATATTTCAAACTGAGTCAATAAAGATGCAAAGCTTTTACAAAGTCTTAATTTATTATAAAACAATACTTTTGTTGTGAATTAAAGAAACCTGGTTGGTGCATTTTATTCTGAAATAAAAAATAGCATTTACAATTGGCCATATTGCTAACTGGGTACACATATATTTACATTTTTTTTTTGAGATACAGCACTGAAACAGGCCCTTTAGCCCACTGAGCCTGTGCCGAACAACCACCCATTTATACTAATCCTACATTAATCCTGAGACATGCTGTTCTCCCTTTGTCAGATACAGGAGAAATGCCGCGGACAACAGATGCCCCTCTACGTTGCTTTCATTGATCTCACCAAAGCCTTTGACCTCGTCAGCAGGCGTGGTCTCTTCAGACTACGAGAAAAGATTGGATGTCCACCAAAGCTACTAAGTATCATCACCTCATTCCATGACAATATGAAAGGCACAATTCAACATGGTGGCTCCTCATCAGACCCCTTTCCTATCCTGAGTGGCGTGAAACAGGGCTGTGTTCTCGCACCCACACTTTTTGGGATTTTCTTCTCCCTGCTGCTTTCACATGCGTTCAAGTCCTCTGAAGAAGGAACTTTCCTCCATACAAGATCAGGGGGCAGGTTGGTCAACCTTGCCATTCTAAGAGCGAAGTTCAAAGTACGGAAAGCCCTCATTAGGGAACTCCTCTTTGCTGACGATGCTGCTTTAACATCTCACACTGAAGAGTGCCTGCAGAGTCTCATCGACAGGTTTGCGGCTGCCTGCAATGAATTTGGCCTAACCATCAGCCTCAAGAAAACGAACATCATGGGGCAGGACGTCAGAAATGCTCCATCCATCAATATTGGCGACCACGCTCTGGAAGTGGTTCAAGAGTTCACCTACCTAGGCTCAACTATCACCAGTAACCTGTCTCTCGATGCAGAAATCAACAAGCGCATGGGAAAGGCTTCCACTGCTATGTCCAGACTGGCCAAGAGAGTGTGGGAAAATGGTGCACTGACACGGAACACAAAAGTCCGAGTGTATCAAGCCTGTGTCCTCAGTACCTTGCTCTCCGGCAGCGAGGCCTGGACAACGTATGTCAGCCAAGAGCGACGTCTCAATTCATTCCATCTTCGCTGCCTCCGGAGAATACTTGGCGTCAGGTGGCAGGACCGTATCTCCAACGCAGAAATCCTTGAGGCGGCCAACATCCCCAGCATATACATCCTACTGAGCCAGCGGCGCTTGAGATGGCTTGGCCATGTGAGCCGCATGGAAGATGGCAGGATCCACAAAGACACATTGTACAGCGAGCTCGCCACTGGTATCAGACCCACCGGCCGTCCATGTCTCCGCTATAAAGACGTCTGCAAACGCGACATGACGTCCTGTGACATTGATCACAAGTCGTGGGAGTCAGTTGCCAGCATTCGCCAGAGCTGGCGGGCAGCCATAAAGGCGGGGCTAAAGTGTGGCGAGTCGAAGAGACTTAGCAGTTGGCAGGAAAAAAGACAGAGGCGCAAGGGGAGAGCCAACTGTGTAACAGCACCGACAAACACATTTTTCTACAGCACCTGTGGAAGAGCCTGTCACTCTAGAATTGGCCTTTATAGCCACTCCAGGCGCTGCTCCAAACACCACTGACCACCTCCAGGCGCTTACCCATTGTCTCTCGAGATAAGGAGGCCAAAGAAACATTAATCCCATATTCCCTCCCACATCCCCACCATTCTCCTACCACCTACCTACACTAGGGGTACTTTACAATGGCCAATTTACCTATCGACCTGCAAGTCTTTTGCTGTGGGAGGAAACCGGAGCACCCGGCAGAAAGCCACGCGGTCACAGGGAGAACTTGCAAACTCCGCATAGGCAGTACCCAGAACTGCATCTGGGTCACTGGAGCTGTGAGGCTGCGGTGTTAACCACTGTGCCGCCCCAAAATGTTGTGACCTGTGGGGAAGTGGAACTAGAGAGAGATAGTGCACTCCTCCCATCTCGGTTGTAATACTATATATTGTCATAAACTTGACTGGTATCCAGTACTGGATGAGTAGAAATTTCCTCCAACACATATTGGAAAGACTGTAGTCATTGTCTCTGGTCCCTGCCACAAACTCTGTTCCTAGACACTGACTCTATCCCTCTCCCTGTCTGATGCAGACCGGATTAATCAAAGCCTTCGTGTTTATTTGACCCAGAGCTGAGCTTCCGACCACATATCCACAAATTTCTAGGACTGCCTATTTCTACCTCAGTAGCATCGCCCAACTCCACCCCTGTCTCAGCTCATCTGCTGCTGAAACCATCATCCATGCCTTTGTGCCTCTAGACTTAACTATTCCAATGCACTCCTGGCTGGCCTCCCACATTCTACCCTCCACAAACTTGAGTTCATCCAAAACTCTGCTGCCTATGCCCTTACTTGCACCAAGTCCTGTTCACCCACCACTCAGTTAGGCCACACTTAGAATATTGCGTGCAATTCTGGTCGCCACACTACCAGAAGGATGTGGAGGCTTTGGAGAGGCTACAGAGGAGGTTTACCAGGATGTTGCCTGGTCTGGAGGGCATTAGCTATGAGGAGAGGTTGGAAAAACTCGATTGTTTTCACTGGAACGACGGAGGTGGAGGGGCGACATGATAGAGATTTACAAAGTTATGAGCGGCATGGACAGAGTGGATAGTCAGAAGCTTTTTCCCAGGGTGGAAGAGTCAGTTATTAGGGGACATAGGTTTAAGGTGCGAGGGGCAAAGTTTAGAGGGGATGTGCGAGGCAAGTTTTTTACACAGAGGGTGGTGAGTGCCTGGAACTTGCTGCCAGGGGAGGTGGTGGAAGCAGGTGCGATAGCGACGTTTAAGAGACATCTTGACAAATATAATAGGAAGGGAATAGAGGGATATGGGCCCCGGAAGTGCAGAAGGTGTTAGTTTCGGCAGGCATCAAGATCGGCGCAGGCTTGGAGGGCCGAATGGCCTGTTCCTGTGCTGTACTGTTCTTTGTTCACTCCTGTTCTCGCTGACCTACATTGGCTCCCGTGTGAGCAATGCCTCAGTTTTAAAATTCTCGTCCTTTTTTCAAATCCCTCCATGGCCGTATCCTCCCTATTTCTGTAATATCCTCCAGCAGCAAAGCCCTCCGAGTTATCTGTGCTCCTCTAATTCTATTCTCGAGCATCCCCGATTTTAATGATGGCAGACTGAAAGTGAATTAAAAGAAGTGACATTTGAGAGGCTGGAGTTTTGGTATTCTCAAAGTAGCAACTATAGATCATATCCTGTCTCAGTTACTTACTGTGTTTAGAAGCCTGCTGAAAAGAAGACAAAAACAATTCTTGTGAATCAAAAAGAAATTACATTGATTTTTTTATTGCAAATCTTCAACCAAGTGTTAGGGATTTACTCAATATTTCTTCTGAAGCTCATGAAAAATGTACAAAACATCACAAAACATCAGCACAGACCAGGTTACAAGTATGTTACTGAAAGTTAATTTTAAAAAAAGCCATCTGCAAAATTCCTATAACATTCCTGCTCTTTGTTAAGGTACAATAGTTTCACTTGTGTTGGCTGTAGATATTATCAGCCCAACCAAATCACAAAGGCAATCAGAGAGCAGTTCCTTCACTCAGCTCTTAGCTCTCTTTCTCCAGGGCTGCCCACACAATGGACACAATCCATTCTGGAGATTCATTTTATTACTAACACTATCTCCATTAACAATAGGTTGCACCAGTAATCCTGTGAAAGGAGTTAATCTCAGGCCCAGGTCACACAGATAGACACACATCCCCACTGCTCACACACACACACAACCCTCAGTCACACAAATCTGGCCTCCGCCACCTGGTCTCTCTCTCAAATATACACACATCCCCCCTCCGTCACAAAAACACACCGTCATCCCCCCCCCCCGATCTCTCTCTCACACATACTCCCATCCCCCGCGCTGGTCTGACACACACATCCCCCCCGGTCTCTCACACATACACAAACCCCTAGTATCCCCCCAGTCTTTCACTCTCTCTCTCTCTCACACCACACTCACACCTGCCCCCCCACCCCCAACTCCACCCTGGTGTCTCACACGCACTCACTTTCAGGCCAGTCTCTCTCTCACTCACATATACACATCAGCCCTGGTCTCACTCTCCAATCATTCAGTCACATTACACTTCTGATGAATCTTGTTGCACCATTTTTCACATCAATTACAGCTTTCCATCAAATATCCTGAACACTTTGTTAATAAAATTGTACTGCCATTACACCCGAAATTGACATTATACAACAGACTGCGTGAAACTGCAGAACTAATTACAACACTTTCAATATTTCCACATATTATACTTCAACCAGAACAGTGCAATGGCACAGGGTGAAACGGCAATAAATAAAGCATTTATACAAAGATGCGTAAGTAATCTTTGAGCTTATTAAGGGTGAGGAATAATGATGGGTATAATCTGAATTTCTAAATTAAACTTCCACAAACAAGGAATCTAAGGCAGTCAAATGTGAAATCTAAGGCAGTCATGCAAAGTGGCATATACCAGCTAACAGGCCTGTCAGACAAGACTGTGTGTGTCAGCTTACTACATAGCCCAGAGACTGGTGATGGGGGTTATATAGACAGTGTGTGGCAGCTCCTCTTCATACCAGCTACGATGAGGTGTATGGGGGAGCAGCTGTAAAAGCAAACAAATCAGACACCTTAGATTAGACTTGAACTTAGTATTGTTGACAAACACCATCTATAGATCAGAAATCACCTAACATTGTAATGATGCAGGCTGTGTGAGTTAGGCATTCCAGATACAAGCTTGATTCATGTTTAATTTTGAGCGCCAGCCTTGGCGCAGTTGGTAGCACTCTCACCTCTGAGTGAGATGGTTGTGGGGATTCAGAGTCCCACTCCAGAACTTGAGCATGTAATCCAGGCACATCCACACTCACAAGTCGAGATTGACTCCCAGACAGGTCTACACTGACTTCCCGACACATCTACATTGGCAAGTCTAGACTATCTCTGACTCTGTGACACTGAAGACATTGGCTTCCGACATTATCTGGAATTGACTGTGAGAAGCCCGACCCCCAGTTACAGGTCCCATTAATAAATTGCATTGTCTGCTAAATCATTAATGCTGCTCCAGACATCCCAAATCCCTTCTTGCCCATCGCCACGCCAATTAAAAGGGCCCTTACCCTACGTTACTTATCCAATATGTGTTTCATCTTACGGTCCTGAAAACAGCTCATTGCTTGCATTAATTAGAACTTACTTGCAGCACTGTAGGCTGGAGCTGATGGGTAAGGAGCATATACTCCAGGAGGCATGTTGGGTGGAGAGCTTGGCTGCATTGGGTAGCTGTAAATCTCCTGTCTCGCACCTAAAACAAAACACACAATATAAGCCTTAAAAAAAACTTGCATTTCTATAGCGCCTTTCACAACCTCAGGATGTCCCAAAGCACTTTACAGCCAATGTGTACTTTTGAAGTGTAGTCACTGTTGTAATGTAGGAAACACAGCAGCCAATTTGTACACAGCAAGCTCCCACAAACAGAAATGTGATAATGAGCAGATCATCTGTTTTTGTGATGTTGATTGAGGAATAAACATTGGCCAGGACACCAGGAGAACTCCACTACTCTTCTTCAGAACAGTTCCATGGGATCGAGTCTGTGCCGACCAGCAACCACCCATTTATACGAATCCTACATTAACCCCATATTCTCTACCACATCCCCACCATTCTCCTACCACCTACCTACACTAGGGGTACATTACAATGGCCAATTTACCTATCAACCTGCAAGTCTTTGGCTGTGGGAGGAAACCAGAGCACCTGGAGAAAACCCACACAGACACAGGGAGAACTTGCAAACTCCGCACAGGCAGTACCCAGAACTGAACCTGGGTCATTGGAGCTGTGAGGCTGCGGTGCTAACCACTGCGCCGCCCAGCGAGATAGCTGACAGGGCCTCGGTTTAACATCTCATCCAAAAGACAGCACCTCTGACAGTGCAGCTTTCCCTCAGTACTGAAGCGTCAGCCTGGATTACATGCTCAAGTTCTGGAGTGGGACTCTGAATCCACAACCTTCTCACTCAGAGGTGAGAATGCTACCAACTGCGCCAATGTTACATTTTACAGTGTTAGGTGATTTCTGATGAACTCGATATTAGGTTTGAGAGGGCGAAGGGCGAGTCACAAACAGAGGGTTTAAATTTACATAAAGCTAACTTTGAAGGGATGAGAAAGGATAGCCACAATAGGCTGGGTAGAACTATTAATGAATAGTTCCCCACGGTAAGCTATTGCAGAAAATATGGAAGTATGGGGTTGAAGGTGATTTAGAGCTTTGGATCAGAAATTGGCTAGCTGAAAGAAGACAGAGGGTGGTGGTTGATGGCAAATGTTCATCCTGGAGTTTAGTTTCTAGTGGTGTACCGCAAGGTTCTGTTTTGGGGCCACTGCTGTTTGCCATTTTTATAAATGACCTGGAAGAGGGTGTAGAAGGGTGGGTTAGTAAATTTGCAGATGACACTAAGGTCGGTGGAGTTGTGGATAGTGCCGAAGGATGTTGTAGGTTACAGAGGGACATAGATAGGCTGCAGAGCTGGGCTGAGAGATGGCAAATGGAGTTTAATGCGGAAAAGTGTGAGGTGATTCACTTTGGAAGGAGTAACAGGAATGCAGAATACTGGGCTAATGGGAAGATTCTTGGTAGTGTAGATGAACAGAGAGATCTTGGTGTCCAGGTACATAAATCCCTGAAAGTTGCTACCCAGGTTAATAGGGCTGTTAAGAAGGCATATGGTGTGTTAGCTTTTATTAGTAGGGGGATCGAGTTTCGGAGCCACGAGGTCATGCTGCAGCTGTACAGAACTCTGGTGAGACCGCACCTGGAGTATTGCGTGCAGTTCTGGTCACCGCATTATAGGAAGGATGTGGAAGCTTTGGAAAGGGTGCAGAGGAGATTTACTAGGATGTTGCCTGGTATGGAGGGAAGGTCTTACGAGGAAAGGCTGAGGGACTTGAGGTTGTTTTCGTTGGAGAGGAGGAGGAGGAGAGGTGACTTAATAGAGACATATAAGATAATCAGAGGGTTAGATAGGGTGGATAGTGAGAGTCATTTTCCTCGGATGGTGATGGCAAACACGAGGGGACATAGCTTTAAGTTGAGGGGTGATAGATATAGGACAGATGTCAGAGGTAGTTTCTTTACTCAGAGAGTAGTAAGGGCGTGGAACGCCCTGCCTGCAGCAGTAGTAGATTCGCCAACTTTAAGGGCATTTAAGTGGTCATTGGATAAACATATGGATGAAAACGGAATAGTGTAGGTCAGATGGTTTCACAGGTCGGCGCAAGATCGAGGGCCGAACGGCCTGTACTGCGCTGTAATGTTCTAATTCTAATTCTAATAAAACTACTGATGAACTGGTGTTGAAATAAGTATTTGTGCTCAATGGACCGTTCCCAGGGATACACATCAAGACAAACACCAAATGCTGTTGGAAGGCCATCAGCTCGGTGAAAGACACTCTTTGGTCTGCCTGAAACTTGTTGGCCTACCAGTGCCAGGACTGGTCCATGATCACAGAATCTTAGTTAGGCCACACTTGGAATGTTGGGTACAATTCTGGTCGCCACACTACCAGAAGGACGTGGAGGCTTTGGAGAGGGTACAGAAGAGGTTTACTAGGATGTTGCCTGGTCTGGAAGGTATTAGTTATGAAGGGAGGTTGGATAAACTTGGATTGTTTTCACTGGAACGACGGAGGTGGAGGGGCGACATGATAGAGATTTACAAAGTTATGACAGAGTGGATAGTCAGAAGCTTTTTCCCAGGGTGGAAAAGTCGGTTACTAGGGGACATAGGTTTAAGGTGCGAGGGGCAAAGTTTAGAGGGGATGTGCGAGGCAAGTTCTTTACACAGAGGGTGGTGAGTGCCTGGAACTTGCTGCCGGGGGAGGTGGTGGAAGCAGGTAGGATAGCTACGTTTCAGAGGCATCTTGACAAATACCTGAATAGAATTAGAATTAGAATTAGAATTAGAATTAGAATATTACAGCGCAGTACAGGCCCTTCGGCCCTCGATGTTGCGCCGATCATCAATAGGATGGGAATCGAGGGATACGGACCCCAGAAGTGCAGAAGATTTTAGTTTAGACAGGCATCAAGATCGGCGCAGGCTTGGAGGGCCGAACGGCCTGTTTCTGTGCTGTATTGTTCTTTGTTCTTTTGAGTATTGCAGACTGGCACCTTCCAAGATCCAGGACTACATGCTGAGGGATACACTGAAGCTTGGGGCAGCCACTGCAAAGGCTCAATGGAGAATGGAGACACACCTGCTCTCATCCCTATCTTCCCTCCCAGGGTAACGTTCCCCTTGTCCTCACCTTCCAGCTCACCAGCCTCTGTATTCAGATAAATAATCCTCTGCCACCTCCAGTGTGATGCCACCACCAAACACATCTTCCCCTCCCCTTTCACCTTTTGCAAAGGGACCGTTCCCTCCACGACACCCTGATCCACTTCTCAATCACCCTCAACACCCACTCCCCTTCCCATGGCCTTTCCATGCAAGTACATTTGCCATTTTACCTCCTCCCTTCTCACCATCCAGCATCCCAAACACCCCTTCCAGGTGAAACTGCTTCTTTCAATTTAGTATACTGTATTTGCTACTCATGTGACCACTTTGGGGAACACCACAAGCATGACCCTGAGCTTCCAGTTGCCTGTCATTTTAATTCTCCACCTTGCTCTCGCGCTGACCTTTCTGTCCCCGGCCTCCTGCAGTGTTCCAATGAAGCTCAATGCAAGCTCGAGGAACAGCACCTCATCATTTGATTAGGCACTTTACAGCCTTTTGGACTCAACATTGAGTTCAACAATTTAAGACCGTAATCTCTGCTCCCATTTTGTTTCCCCTTTCTCTACTGGTTTTAGTTTTTCTGTCTTGTTTTTCTTTTTTTTCACTTTTGGACAGCAATTGTTCATCATTCTGGCATCCACACCTCCTCTAGACACATCTTTTTGTTTCTTTACTTGTCCCATTACCACTCCTTTTGACCTTGAACCAAGTTGAATTTTAACATTGCAGAAATATTAAATAAAAATCAGCTCAGGAAATCCAGGCAAAATGAAAATTATCACAGCACTTTTCACACAACTCAACATGTCAAATGTTCCACCCCTGCATTCACACCTATATTTTGCTTGTCAGGGTTGTAAGTGCAGTGAAGGTTCAATATTGTACCATTGCAGGGAGACAGCCACAGCGTAACTCTGTCCATTTCTGAGACTATAAAACTGTCAGCTCCCGTCTCATTCCCGGTCCTACCAAGAACTCATTGTCTATATTAATTAGAACTAACCTGCAACACCATAGGCAGGAGCTGTTGGATATGGAGGGTATGCTCCAGGAGGCATGTTGGGTGGATAGGCTGGCTGCATTGGGTAGCTGTGAATCACCTCCCTTGCACCTAGAACAAACGATCACACATTAACACACATGTACATTAAGAACCACACATTAATATTAACACACATGCGCATTAATACACACTTCCATTAACAACCAGACATTAACAGGTATATTAATACACTAGTGCATTAACACGTGTACATTAACACACACAATAACACATGTTCATTAACTCACACATAAGTTAACATAAACAGGTACATTAACACTTCATTGCCCACAGTCAGATTGGCTCACTGGCTTGTGAATGGTATGTTCTCATTGGCTCATTGACCTGTGCGAGTTACTTTGGATCTACCGCAAAGAAACAGGCCAACTGGTCCAGGCTGGTGTTTATTCAACATACAAGCCTCCTCCCACCCCTCTTCATTGTACCGTATCAGCATATCCTTCTATTCCTTTCTCCCTCATGTATGACTAAAGGAAATGAAGTTTATTATCAAGAAGGGTACATGTACACATGAGTTTTAATAGGTTGTTCCTGAAGAAATGGCTTTTCTATGGGATATGCTCTCATTGGTAACTGTCTGAGCCTGAACCACTATTCACAGCTTTGGTGTCATATTTGATCCCGAGATGAGCTTCTCACCACAATTTCAAGCCACCACTTAAACCACCTATTTCCACTGCTGTAACATTGCCCAACTGTGTCCCACCTCAGCTCATCTGCTGCTGAAACTCTCATCCATGCCTTTCATACCTCTAGACTTGACTATCCCAGCACACACCTGGCCGGCCACCCATGGTCTACCTTCCGTAAACTTGAGATTATCCAAAACTCTCCTGCTTCACTGGCATCAAGTCCCGTTCACCCAACATCCACTGTGCTCACTGACCTACACTGGGTTCTGGTAAGCAATGCCACAATTTTAAAATTCTCATCTTTGTGTTCCAATCTCTCCATGGCATCACCCCTCCCTAACTCTGAAATGTCCTACAGCCTTACAACCCTCCAAGATATCTGCATTCATCTAATTCTGGTCTCTTCAGCATCCCCGATTTTAATCACTCCACCACTGGTGGTCATGCCTTCAATTGCCTGGGCCCTAAGCTCTAGCATTTCCCCCTAAACCTCTCCGCCTCTTTATCTCAATTTCCTCCTTTATGACATTCCTTAAAACCTACCTCTTAGAATTAACTTTTAGTCACCTGCTCTAATGTCTTCTTATGTGGTTCAGTGTTGTATTTTGTTTTATAATGCTCCTGCGAAGCACCTTGGGACATTTTATTACATTAAGGATGCTATATAAATTCAAGTTGTTGTTGGCTCACTAGTCTGTGAAGGGCTGGTTATGATTGGTCGTGTGGTTGATCTTCTTCTTCTTCTCTGGCCTCCTTGTCTCAAGAGACAATGGGTAAGCGCCTGGAGGTGATCAGTGGTTTGTGGAGCAGCGCCTGGAGTGACTATAAAGGCCAATTCTAGAGTGACAGACTCTTCCACAGGTGCTGCAGATAAAATTGGTTGTCAGGGCTGTTACACAGTTGGCTCTCCCCTTGCGCTTCAGTCTTTTTTCCTGCCAACTGCTAAGTCTCTTCGACTCGCCACTCTTTGATAGTGAGGAAGAAAGCTGTCGACTGCAGGAAGATATCAGTGGACTGGTCAGGTGGGCGCAACAATGGCAGATAGAATTCAATCGGAGAAGTTGAGGTAATGGATTTAGGGAGGATGAAAAATGCAATACATGGTAGGCTAATAATTGGTAATTCTGAGCAGTGCAAAGGCCTTGGGGTGAATATCCACAGATCTCTGAAGGTAGCAGGACAGGTAGATAAGGTGGTTAAGAAGGCTTATGGGATACTACTTACCTTTATTAGCCAAGGTATAGAATAGAAAAGCAGGTAGGTTATGCTAGAAACTGTTTAAAACACTAGTTAGGCCACAGCAGAAGACTGCATACAGTTCTGGTCACTGCATTACAGGAAGGATGTGATCACACTAGAGAGCAGATTTATGAGGATGTTGCCAAGAATGTAGAATTTTAGCTACAAGGAAAGATTGGATAGGCCGGGGTTGTCTAGAAACATGGAAGATTTAAGGCACAGAAAGAGTCCATTTCGCTCCAGCATGTCTCTGCCAGCCAAATAAAAGCTATCCATCTAATCCCACTTTCCAGCTAATACAGGAGCAAAATACTGTGGATGCTGGAAATCTGAAAGAAAAACAGAAAATGCTGGAAATACTCGCAGGTCTGGCAGCATCTGTGGAGAGAGAAACAGAGTTAACATTTCAGGTCAGAAAGATGAAAGGTCATCAATCTGAAATGTTAACTCTGTTTCTCTCTCCACAGATGCTGCCTGACTTGCTGTGTATTTTCAGCCTTGTCTGTTTTTATTTCACTTTCCAGGTTTTGGTCCGTAGCCCTGTAGGTTAAGGCAATTCAAGTACATATCCAAAAAAAATTTGAATGCAGTGAGAATTTCTGCCTCTACCACCCTTTCAGGCAGTGAGTTCCTGACCCCATCACTCTCTGGATGAAAAAAAATTCAACTCCCCTCTAATCCTTCCATCAATTATTTTAAATCTCTGCCCCCTGCTTATGGACCTCTCTGCAAAGAGAAATATGTCCTTCCTATCCACTTGATCTAGGTCCCTCATAATTTTATTAATTAAATCTACCTTCATCTTCCTCTGTTCCAAGGCAAACAACCCCGGCCTATCCAATCTTTCCTTGTAGCTAAAACTCTACATTCTTGGCAACATCCTCATAAATCTCCTCTCTTCTAGTGTGATCACATCCTTCCTGTAATGCAGTGACCAGAACTGTATGCAGTCTTCTTGTGGCCTAACTAGTGTTTTAAACAGTTTCTAGCATAACCTACCTGCTCTTCTATTCTATACCTTGGCTAATAAAGGTAAGTATCCCATAAGCCTTCTTAACCACCTCATCTACCTGTCCTGCTACTTTCAGAGATCTGTGGACATTAACCCCATCTGTTCCTCTACACTTCTCAGAATTCTACCAATTATTATCCTACCATGTATTGCATTGTTTATCCTCCCTAAATCCATTACCTCACACTTCTCCAGATTGAATTCCATTTGCCACTGTTCCGCCCACCTGACCAGTCCACTGATATCTTCCTGCAGTCTTCAGCTTTCTTCCTCAATAGCAGCCACATGACCAATTTTTCTATCATCAACAAAATTCTTAATCATGCTCCCTACATTTAAGTCTAAATCATTGATATATACCATTAACAGCATGTGACCCAGCCGTTAGCCTTGTGGAACATTCATCGTCCATTACCCTTTGCTTACTGCCTCTGAGTCAATTTTGGATCCAACTTGCACTTTTCCCTTGGATCCCATGGGCTTTTACTTTTCTGATCAGTTCACCATGAGGGACCTTGAAAAACGCCTTGCTTTGAAAAAATCCATGTAGATTACATCAAATGCGTTACCCTTACTGACCCTCCTTGTTACCTCCTCAAAAAAATTCAATCAAGTTAATCTAATATGGCTTTCCCTTAAAAAATGCATGCTGACTATCCTTGATTAATCCATGCCTTTCTAAATGACAATTTATATTGTTCCTCACAAATTTTTCCAATAATTTGCCCACTACTGAGGTTAGACTGACTAGCCTGTAATTACTCAGTCTATCCCATCCTCCCTTTATAAACAATAGTACAACATTAGCAGTGCTCTGGCACCACACCTGTAGCCAGACAGGATTGGAAAATGATGGTCACAATCTCCGCTAATTCTTCCCTTGCTTTTCTTAGCAGCCTGGAATGCCTTTCATCCAGGCCTGGCAGTTATCCACTTTCAAAGATGCTAAACCCCTTAATATTTCATAGAATCACAGAACGTTTACAGCACAGAAAGAGGCCCCTTGGACCATCACAGCACAGTGGCGCAGTGGTTAGCACCGCAGCCTCACAGCTCCAGTGACCCGGGTTTGATTCTGGGTTCTGCCTGTGCAGAGTTTGCAAGTTCTCCCTGTGACCGCGTGGGTTTTTGCCGGGTGCTCCGGTTTCCTCCCACAGCCAAAGACTTGCAGGTTGATAGGTAAATTGGCCATTATAAATTACCCCTAGTATGCGTAGGTGGAAGGGGAATTGTGGGGATGTGGTAGGAATATGGGATTAATGTGGGATTAGTATAAATGGGTGGTTGATGGTCGGCACAGACTCGGTGGGCCGAAGGGCCTGTTTCAGTGCTGTATCTCTAAATAAATAATAAACGTCTGTGCCTGCCAAGAAGAAAAAAAGCCACATAGCCTATGCCCAGTTTCCAGCATTTCATCCATAGCCCTGCAGGTTATGGCACTTCAGGCACACATCCAGGCACCTTTTAAATTAGATGAGTTTTTCTGCCTCTACCACCCTTTCAGGCAGTGAGTTCCCGACCCCCACAACCCAGGTGAAAATATTTTCCTCATCTCCTCTCTAATCCTTCTACCAATCACTTTAAATCTATGCCCCCTAGTCACTGACTCTCCGCTAAGGTAAATAGGCCCTTCCCATACACTCTATCCAGGCTCCTCATAATTTTGTACACCTCAATCAAATATCCCCTCAGCCTCTTCTGTTCCAAGGCGAACAGCCTATCAAATCTTTCCTCATAGCTGCAACATCCTCATAAATCCCCTCTGTACCCTCTCTAATGTAATTGCATCCTTTCTGTAATGAGGCGACCAGAACTGCAAACAGTACTCAAGTTGTGGCCTAACCAATGTTTTATACAGTTCCAGCACAACCTCCCTACATTTATATTCTATACCTTGGCTAATAAAGGAAAGAATTCCATATGCCTTCTTAACCACCTTATTGACCTGTCTTGCTACCTTCTGGAATCTGTGGACATACACTCCAAGGTCCCTCACTTCCTCTACATCTCTCAGTATTATTTATTATGTATTCCCTTGCATTGTCTGACCTCCCCACATGCATCACCTCACACTTCTCTGGGTTAAATTCCATTTGCCACTTTTCTGCCCAACTGACCAGTCCATTGATATCTTCCTGCAGTCTACAGCTATCTTCCTCACTATCAACCACACAACTAATTTCGGTGTTGTCTGCAAACTTCTTGATCATGCCCCCTACATTTATGTCCAAATCATTAATATATACCTCAAAAAGCAGAGGACCCAGTACTGAGCCCTGTGGAACCCCAATGGAAACAGCCCTCCAGTCGCAAAAACATCCATCAACAATTACCCTTTGTTTCCTGCCACGGAGCCAATTTTGTAACCACCTTGCTGCATTTCCCTGGATCCCATGGGCTTTTTTTTTAACCAGTCTGCCATGCGGGACCTTGTCAAAAACCTTGCTAAAATCCATGCAGATCACATCAACTGCACTACCCTCATCAATCCTCCTCGTTACCTCCTCAAAAAATTCAATCAAATTAGTCAGACATGACCTTCCCTGAACAAATCTATGCTGACTATACTTGATTAATCCGTGCCCTTCTAAGTGACAGTTTATCCTGTCTCAGAATTGATTCCAATAATTTGTCCACTACTGAGGTTAGACTGACTGGCCTGTATTTATTCGGTCTATCCCTCACTCCCTTTTTAAACAAAGGTACAATGTTAGCAATTCTCCAATCCTCCGGCACCGCACCTGTATCCAGTGAGGACTGGAAAATAATGTTCAGACCTTCTTTTTTTTCACAGCCTGGGGTACATTTCGTCTGGCCCTGGTGATTTATCCACTTTCAAGGATGCTAATCCCCATAATACTTCCTTTCTCCCTACGTTTATCACATTCAATATTTCACACTCCTCCTCCTTAACTACAATGCCTGCTTTGCCCCCCCTTTTGTCAAGACAGACGTGAAGTATTCATTATGAACCATACCCGCATCTTCCGCCTGCACACAAAGGTTACCTTTTTGGTCTTTTATGGGCCTGACTCTTTCCTTAGTTATCCTCTTACTCTTAATGTATTGATTTCCCCTCTCACAATGTTTATTACATCCAATATTTCACACTCCTCCTCCACCTTTGTGAAAACAGATGCAAAGTATTCAGTAAGAACCACGCCCTATACCTTCTGCCTCTACACACAAGTTAGCATTTTGGTTTCTAATCAGTCAGATTCTTTCCTTAGTTATCATCTTGCTCTTTATGGATTTATAAAATATATTTGGATTTTCCTTGACTTTACTTGCCAGTTTTTAAAAATTCTCTCTTCTTGCCTTCCTAATTTCCTTTTTAATTTCACCCCTGTCTACACTCCTCTAGGCTATCTGCAGTATTGAGGTCTTGGAATCTGACATAAATGTTCTTTTTCTGCCTTACCCTACTCTGTTTGCTCTTTCAAATCCAGGGGCTCTAGGTTTGGGATTTCCATTTCACTCTTTATAGGAACTTATTTATTCTGAACCCTCTTTACCTGCTCCTTGAACGTCTCCCATTGCTCTGACACTTATTTACCTTCAAGCAGCTGTTTCCAGTCCACTTTTGTCAAATCGCATCTCAGCTTCGTAAAATTGGCCTTTCCCCAGTTTAAAACTTTTACTCTTGATCTATCTTAATCCTTTTCCCTATCCACTATAAATCTAACTGAATTATGATCACTACCACTAAAATGCTCTCCCACTGATACCCCTTCCACCTGCCCAGCTTCATTCCATAAAACTAAGTCCAGTACCGTCCCCTTTCTTGTTGGGCTTGCTACGTACTGGTTAAAAAAAGTCTCCTGAATACATTGTTAAGGCCACGTGGTGTTACATGCATGATTCCCACTGTTCAACTCCCCACCTGACTGCAGCAAGTGTATTTGCATTAGAGTTTAGCCCCTTGGTGTTTTATTTCTCAAATAAACAGACAGTGGTAGGTTTTAAAAACAGCAAGTCAATTGTTTATTGGTCAATACGCCTTATCCGGAAATTGGCACAACTGTATCTACTCACGCATTTGCTCGTACACAAACACAAAAGAAGAGACAGATAGAGAAGGGAAAAAGGAAGGTGGTTTTCAGTGGGGAGAAAGGTTATGATAAACCTTTTGAATTCTCTTGAGAATCAAGCTCTAGATGGATGCAGGCCTGAGATGGTTGTAGATTTCTATCTTGATTGAAGGTTCTGTTGAAGATGGTGGGTAACTTCTAGCTCTCACAGTTGTATACTGTAGATGTAGTTTTTTTTTAAGCAGAGCACTGTGCTTCCTGGCTTGGCTGGAACTCAAGTTGTTACATATAGCTTCACCTTCTGGGTCGGTCTCTCTCTCTCTCTCTGGCTGTCTTTTTTTAAGGTAAAGCTGCGCCACCTCTCACCTCCTGGTAGGAGACGTTCTCCTCTCTTCCCCATGGTGATCGCACAATGGTCCAGGATGTGGCTAATTCACTCCTCCTTTGTTTCAGAAGACATTCAATTCTGGAATGTTTTTAGGATGGGTGTAAGATGGGTTCCATTAACATCTTTTGACTTTGAAGATGTTGTTTGTCTTCACCAGACAGTTTGAATATGCAAAAGACCAATCCCTTCCTCTTCGGTGGCAATTTTGGACCTTGTTCACTTTTTAAAATAAAGGTTCATTTTTTTTAAAGACAAAGTCCATTTTTCATAATTCTTCAGAGTTACTCTGTGAATGTTGTATCATCGCACTTCCGGTGTGTGTGACACCTCCCCCAAAAGGGAAAAAATTAAATTCCTTGGATTTCATTTTTATGTTTTTTATTTTTTGGGTTTAGCAAGATGGAAAAAAGAAACAGTAAGACAGTTTAGGGTCACACCACTGTACACATTCATTTCATTCACTCCTCCATTTTACAACTGTTACGGCTGGCATTGTTTGTTTTGAGGTTCAAGTTTACATTTTTTTTTATCATCCTTCCTTTGGTTGAAGTACCATCAAAAAATTGCATTTCTTTTGGTTACATGTTGTCAAATGGAGTCGTAGCTTCCCTCACATCAGTTTGTATTACTTTAGGAATGTTAATCTCCAGGACCATGTGATTGTTGGTGAAGCTTTTAGTATGCAAATTTCTGTTACTGCCTGTGGCAAGGTTCCCTGTTTGTACAAGCTTTAATCCTTTGGCTACTGTTTCCACAATACATGGTGTTAAACATTCAGGTTCTGGCACATTGATGTTCTTATTTCTGAAGTGATAGTGGGTGATACATTGTTTTGTTCGCACCTGTGAGGCATCTGGGATTTCTTTCTGCTCCTTATTCTTGCTGAGTTCTGGCTCTAAAGAGTTGGGTTTGACTAGTTTTGGATTTGGAACCTGATCATGTGATTCTTCAGTGGGATCCATGCTGACCTCACTTTTAGTTTTCACAAGTGTGGTTCACTTTTGAGTATGTTACCTTCCCTTTTTCTTCTACTTCAGAGATAGGTGTTTCCCTAATCTGTCCCGTGTCCTCTGGGACACTACTGCTCGCAGGTGGTTGTTCAGCTTCCACTGCACACCCCTGTGGCACTTCGACTAGGTGAAGCATCACCCTCACTCTTGGCATTTCTGTTTGGGAACTTTCGTCGTCCCTATTTAAATCTTGAAAGAAGGTTTCAGCTAACAATATCTCGGTTGCTTTGCTTTCAGCTTTTCTGGCTTTTATCTTAGCTTCTTTAAAAGTTTTTAGCTCGACTTGGGCCCTTTTAAATTCTTCTGGCTCTATTGCCCCCTGTGGGATTTTTGGGACTTCCACAGCCCTTTGCAGCTGTACAGAGTTTTGTTTTCTCCCCTCAGTTTCCACAGTCTCCGTGGACTGTTCTGGACCCTCTGGGTACAATACTCTGCTTGCTGCCAAGTCATTGCCCAGCAATAGGTCTACTCCCTGCATGGGTAAGTTCAGAATGATTCCCACTGTCACTATCCCAGTGACTAACTTACTCTGTAGGTAAATTTTAACTCAGGGAACCATCAAGCATTTGTCAGTTTGCCCTTTTACCAATACTGTGGTATTTGTTCTGTTTTCCAGTGACATTTCTGTCAGTTTGGCTGCAAGTAGGGTCTGAAAACTCTGGTATCCCTGGGGATGGTTATCTCCTTGTCTGGTCCCTGGGACATAAAAGGAGTCAATCTCCTTTGTGCAAAAAGTTCTGATATGTGCTATCCTCTTGCATTATATTAGAGCACAGACTTATCACTTTCAAAGCCACAGTCACAGGCTTGACTGCAGCGCCTCCTGCTAGTTTTTTGGCAAACCATAAATTGGCCTGGACATGCCCAGATTTGCCACACTGGAACCATGTTGGCGGACCCATACTGGTTTATCCCTTGGGTTCCTTCTTTTAAAGTTTAGACTGGTCGGGATTTCCTTCCCTGCTCTCCTTTTCTCTCAAGCCCATTTCTGCTTCCTCTACATCCCCGCTATCTCTCCCTAGCTGGTATGTGTTACTAGACCCAAAATTATTTAGAGTTAGGGATTTAATGTATTAATTCATGGTCGTCTGCCATTTTAGCTGCTTCCCTGACTCCTTGTTCTTCGATGTGGGTTTTTATACTACTTGGGATGCTATTTTTGAACTCTTCCAGCAACATCACTTCTCTTAAATTTTCACGTGAGGGTTCTAGCTTGAGAGATTGTATCCATCGATCAAAAACCATGTTTGATTCTTTCGAATTTGATGCAAGTCTGTGTGGGTCTTTTCCTGGTGTGATGGAATCTCTGTCTATGTGCTTCCCGTACCAGCTCATAAGCATTTACAATTGCAGTTTTAGTTTGTTCATAATCAGAGCAACTTTCTTCTGATATCAGGGAAAAGGCTTCACGAGCCCGACTCATGAACTTACCTGGTAAGAGGAGAATCCAGAAGTCTTTCAGCCATCTTAGCCTGGTTGCTATTTTCTCAAATTAGATAAAAATGACTCAACCTCCTCCTCATTAAATGTTGGTACTAGTCTTGAGTGTCTCAGCACATCAAAGGTTTGCTTTGAATTGGGGATAAGGGGCTGAAATTTATACTTTCGCCGCCGTAATCAGCAACGGAGGTAAACAATGGCGGCTCGCACTTTGTGGAGCCGCCGCAATATTATACTCGGTTGATCAGTTAAATAGCTGGGGCGGACTGCCCACCCCGGTCAGTCCCCAGTAATGGTGTTAGAAGCCTCTGCGCAGCGCTGACGCCATTTTTAAAGGGCTTTGAGCCCTAACATTCAATTTAATTATTTAACGATACTGTGTTAAAAAATAAAATAAATTGATCCTGACCCTCTTCCACACCCCCCCCAATAACCATAGAATTGATTACCTGCCCTCTCCCTCCCCAAAAACACTTAGCTTGTGCACCTGACCTTCCCCCCACATAGTTCATAAACTTTAAACTTTACCCCTAGACCAATGAAATGAGTCCCCCTCCCGCACTGAAAAACCTACCTGCTCCCCACTCCCCACTAGTGTACTGCCTCGGATCCCCAGATGGGGATCCGAAGGCCGGGGAGTGCCAGACACCAGCACCAATATCGCTCCCGGACAGACAGCGAGAATGGAAAGGTAACTTATTTATGTAAATAAATTTAAATATTTAAATAGGGCTCCCGTCGCTGAGTGGCAGTGGGGGGCCGCCAAGGGGCTGCACCACCACCAGCAATATCAGGCTGGGCATTTTCCGGCCCACCTCCCCCCACCACGACCCCCAATGTTGGGGGGTCTGTAAAATTCAGCCCAAGGTTTGAGTGACTAGCAACATTTACAATTTGGGTTTGCAATCTCTGTAACTGAACCTTCTTGCTGCTTCCTCTCTTTGCATCTTCCTTTCCTCTTTTTTCTTTTGAAACTCCATTTCTTTCTTTTTCATCTGTAACTGGATTCTAGCTGGAATTATTATTTTCACTGGACTCCTAGTTTTTGTTTCATCTGTTTCCACACTCACTTACTAATTTCCTGCCTTCTATTTCCAGCTTTGCTTCTCTTCCTTCTGAATCTACACTCAGGCTTCCATCCCCCTGCCAAGTTAGTTTAAACCCTCCCTAACTGCACTAACAAACCTCCATCTGGCAAACCCCCGCCACCTGCCACATGAACATTAAAACTTAAAATTGTAAGCCCCTGGTTGGAAGGAAATTTGCATAGTACCAAATGGTGTTGAAACAAAGGAACCAGTCCCCGCCCCAATACATTGAAGAGACCTGGTCAAACCAGTCGGTCACGTGATCACCAGCTGGCCAACTAGGGGAGTTTTAAACTGGAAAAGCAGAATTTGAACTCAGAACGTCGTGTGCTCCTGGAACTGAAGCAAGAATTACCTCCACTCCTGTCTGCTCTCATCTCGCTCTCACCAGCTTGAGAAACCACTGAAGGCACATAAACTCAAAGAGAGAAATGTTTCGTACATGAACAAAGTTTAAGAAGAATACTGGGCCCAACGAAACACAAGACCATATCTTCAATCAAGGACTACAGCAAGCTCGAAGCACAGTAACAAGATATTGCCTCAAACTGTTCCATTTTATCTTTTCTTTTCTTTTTTTGTCCCTATCTGCATGTGCATATCACGTGTGCATGTTAGCATGGGCACATTGTATATCCTAGGCGTCAACCGTATTAGAGTTTAAGTAAGTTTAATAAATTTCACTTTTCTTCTTTAAACCAAAGAAAGCCTGTTTGTGCTCATTTATTTGCCTTATAGTTGGAAAGTTGTGAACAAGAATTCACAAAGGGGGAGCTCAAAACACAGTGTGTTTAAAATTAAACCCTGTTAAAATAAGATCAGGTAAAGACAGCAAAAGACCCCTCGACACATTTCTCACCTGGTTGTAACAGTCCCCACCACAATATTGATCTTGACCCTGTTGAGGTGCAACCCATCCGGCTTGTACAGATCCCACCTCCCCTAAAACCGGTTCCAATACCTCAGGAATCTAAAGCCCTCCCTCCTGCATCATCTCTCCAGCCATGCATTCATCTGCCCTATCTGCCTATTCTGCACTCACTAGACTGGCAAATGATATATTCTGATTGGCTCGCTGACCTGTAAAGGGTACATTCTGATTGGTTCATTGACCTGTGAAGGGTATATTCTGATTGGTTCACTGACTTGTGAAGGCTACGTTGTGATTGGTTCACTGACCTGTAAAGGGTACATTCTCATTGGCTCACTGACCTGTGAAGGGTACGTTCTGATTGGCTCACTGACTCATGAAGGGTACGTTCTGATTGGCTCACTGACCTGTGAAGGGTAGCCTCATCTGATGTCGTCGTCGGTACAGGTAGCAGCAGGAACACAAGAAACAACAAACGAGAATCCCAACGATAACAATAAATAGAAGGATAGCAGAGGCGATTCCAGCAACAGTGGTAGGACTAATTAAAAAGAAATTAAAGAATTAAAAAGAAAAGCAGGAATTCTGACGTTAAGCACTGATAGCAGATAAACACATATAACCAGTTACATTACCCTTGTTCCTAAGTTTTGCTAATTATTTTCTTAGCACATTCTTCGCCAAGCAATGAGGTGGGAGGGTCATCTATCACAAAACCAATGCCAGTTGCACCGGAAAACATAAGAAATAGGAGCAGGAGTAGGCCATTCAGCCCCTCAAGCCTGCTCCGCCATTCAATAAGATCATGGCTGATCTTCTACCTCAACACCATTTTCCCACCCACTTCCCTTAAGAGTCCAAACATCTATCAATCTGAACCTTGACTATACTCAATGACTGAGCATCTACAGCCCTCTGGGGTAGAGAAGTCCAAAGATTCACAACTCTCTGAGTGAAGAAATTTCTCATATCAGTCCTAAATGACTCATTATCCTGACACTATTCCCCCTAGTTCTAAACTCTCCAGCCAAGGGCAACAGTCCCTCAGCTTTTACACTGTCAAGCCCTCTCAGAACCTTATATGTTTCACCTCTCATTCTTCTAAACTCCAAAGAGTATAGGCCCATTCTGCTCAATCACTCCTCATACGACAGCCCTCTCATCCCAGACAGCAATCTAGCAAACCTTCAATGCATCCCCCTCTAAGGCAAGTAGATCCTTCCTTAGGTTAGAATACTAAAACTGTACACAGTATTCCAGGTGTGGTCTCTCAATTACAGCAAGCAATCCTTACTCTTGTAATCCAATCCCCTTACAATGAAGTTCAACATACCATTTACCTTCCTAATTGTTTACCATACCTGCATGTTAACTTTTTGTATTTCATGAACACAGGACACCCAAATTCCTCTGAACACAAACATTTAATAATTTTTCACAATGTAAAAAATATTATGTTTTTCTATTCTTCCTACCAAATTGAATAACCTCACACTTCCCCACATTAATCCCCATCTACCACCTTATTGCCTACTCACTCAACCTGTCTACAGCCCTTTGCAGACTCTTTGTGTCCACCTCAGCTTACTCTCTCACCTATCTTTGTATCATCAGCAAACTTGGATACATTACACTAAGTCCGTTCATCTAAGTCACTGATATAGTTTATAAATAGCTGAGGCCCCAGCACTGATCCTTGTGATACCCCAACTGGTTACAGCCTGCCAACCTGAAAATGACCTGCTTATCCCCACTCTCTATTTTCTGTCCTTTAATCAATCCTCTATCCATGCTAATATATTACTCCCAACCCCAGAGGCCTCACCTTGTGCAACAACCTTTCATGTTTCACCTTATCGAATGCCTTTTTAAAATCCCAATATGTTACATCCACTGGTTCCCCTTTATCTATCCTGCTAGTTACATCCTCAAAAACTCTTAATAGACTTGTCAAACATGATTTCCCTTTCATAAAACCATTTTGACTCTGCCTAATTATATTATGTTTTTTTAAGTACCCTGTCACCACTTTCTTAATTAAAAGCAAAATACTGCGGATGCTGGAAATCTGAAATAAAAACAAGAAATGCTGGAACCACTCAGCAGGTCTGGCAGCATCTGTGAAAAGAGAAGCAGAGTTAAAGGGTCACTGACCCGAAACGTTAACTCTGCTTCTCTTTTCACAGATGCTGCCAGACATGCTGAGTGGTTCCAGCATTTCTTGTTTTTATACCACTTTCTTAATAATGGATTCTCGCATTTTCCCAATGACTGATGTCAGGCTAACTGACCTATTTTTCTCTCTCCCTCCTTTCTTAGAAAGCAGTGTTACATTTGATACCTTCCAATCCACTGGAACCATTCCAGAATCTAGGGAATTTTGGAAGATCAAACCAATGCATCCACTATCTGTGCAGCCACCAATTTAGAACCCGAGTAAGTAAGCTATCCGGTCCAGAGGGTTTGTCAGCTGGGTAAGTCGGAGTCTCACCAATGCTCAGGGCTTCTTGCTCTGTAGTTGTTAACTGGACAATCTGTGGTGGTCCAGTTCTGCTCCTCTCCCTTTGTTTATATTTTCTGTTCTTTACTCCTGCCAGGGGCATTATAGATCTATAGGTTTCTGTAAGGTATATGTGTATCTGATGAATGCATGTCTTGGATGAGGGTGACAATCAGGCAATGTAACTGGCATGCATTTGAGGAACATGTTAAGAATTGAGGGAGCTGTCTGAGGTGTTATACCAGATTACATAAGGATTGGGGTGAGTAGCAGTGGTGAATGAAGAGGTGAGGATTTGCATTGAAACAGAATGAAGGGTACTGCTGAAACTTAAGTGGCTGTGAGGAGTGATGTGATGGAATACACTTGATAAGGCAGAGCGAGCGGATGGGTTGTGCACTACAGGATGTAGGTGTATCCGCAATTGTGTTCACCTTTCCTGACCTGGTTAGGTCATTAATTTGCTTCCTGCACTTAATCCAGGTATGGAACACTATACTCCTCTTCAATCACCTCCAGCTAGGTCTTTTTTGTTATAACATTAGATTTTATTTGTTTCATTAGCAGGGATAGGGCCACCTTCCTTTCCCTCACTGCACCCAGCAGTACATCATTAAAGCAGGGAGCAGCCTTTAGCCTCCCTGATTCTATTTCTACTTCTAATTCACAAGTACATTTCACCCAACTCCCCCAAATTTCATTTCTGCATTGGGCCTTTAAATAGCTGAGGTGAAATCATATTGTGCGAGTGTGCATTGCGCCCACTCATGCACATAGCAGACTTGAAATTCA
Source organism: Heterodontus francisci (assembly GCF_036365525.1). Classification (NCBI taxonomy): domain Eukaryota; kingdom Metazoa; phylum Chordata; class Chondrichthyes; order Heterodontiformes; family Heterodontidae; genus Heterodontus; species Heterodontus francisci. Next base: position 14,656,257 of record NC_090395.1, read on the forward strand.
AAATTAAAATGATAATTAGGTATCCTTGCTGAAATCAGACATTCCTATGCATCTCACAATCTCATGTTACATCCCCTCCATTCAGTTCCTGCCTCTACAGTAATGTCGGGCCCAAGTGTCTGCCCACCAACACAAACAGTCTGGACCATAATCTTAAAGAAATCATGGACTTTTTACCACAGGTTCAATGCTTGGGGACTTGAAGACATGGGAAACTTGGCTCATGACACAATTAAACAACCACTATAGTGCTAAGTATAAAGTGTAAACATCATCAGGCAGATATCTGAGCTGTAAAACAGCTGTTCATAAAAGCAAAATACTGCAGATGCTGAAACATTAACTCTGCTTCTCTCTCCACAGATGCTGCCAAACCTGCTGAGTATTTCCAGCACTTTCTGTTTTTATTTCAGATTTCCAGCAGCTGTTCATGTTTGCTGTCCACCTGCCCAGGAAGAGCTGGTACATTGATACTGCTGAGCTGTATGGCACTCACTACAGCTATGGAAAGAGGGGCATGTTTGTCTGTGAATGGGGAACTGCCACAAACCTAACCAGGAGGAAACAAAGGTGATGAAACTACTGGAAACAGTAAAGGAAGGGCAAAATGTATGGCTTTATCTGGCTGTCAATGATCAGGTCTGATATTGAAGCCTGCCAAGCAACTAGCAGGCAAAAAAATCCACAAAGCCTTAAGCCTTTCCATTTAATTTCCTGTGCTCACTTTTTCTAACTATTTTTATATTTATAGATGGTCAAAAATAAACCAATGCTTTCAAGGTTTCAGTTCCATGCTTTTATTTGTTAGCGGTGTTTACCCTGGAAATATCACAGTCTGGGTTGGGGGGTAAGAGTAATGGGGTCCGTAGTCCATGACAGGGGATTGGGGTCTTCCGGCTTGGGGAAGAATTTCCTGTCGCTTACCCATAGGCCTATAATTCCAAGGAACTGGTGGCAACTTGAGAAACACCAACTGTTGCTGTGCTTCTGCACATATCCCACTGCTGGATGTCCATTCTCTAGAAACAGAATCAGCTTCAATTCCACAAAATCTCTTAGCCAACCTCTGATGGCTCTCCTGTTTTCAACAGAGTCAAAGTTTTTCTTGGATCTCACTGCTGAGAACATATTCTTGATAGACACTCCAACTGTGCTACCTGTGGCCCTGAAGATGTGACAGATTTGTGTGACATCGTGTTTAACTAACTTGCTGGAGTTTTTTGAGGAGCTAACGTTGATTCCGGCAATGCAGTTGATGTGGTGTAGATGGACTTCCAAAAGGCATTTGGTACAGTGCCACACAACAGACCTGTAAGCAAAGTTATAGCTCATGGAATAAAAGGGATGGTAACAACATGGCGATGGAATTGGCTGAGTGACAGAACAGAGAGCAGTAGTTAGTGGATGTTTTTTACGCTGAAAGAAGGTTTGTAGTGGAGTTCCCCAGGGGTCAGTGTTGGGACCTTTGCTCTTCCTAATATATATTAATGACCTTAGACCTTGGTGTACAGGACATAATTCCAAAATTTGTAGATGATACAAAACTTGGAAACATTGCGAACTGTGAGGAGGATAGTGCAGAACTTCAAAAGGACATAGTGGAATGAGCGGACAGGTAGCAGATGAAGTTCAATGTGGAGAAACATGAAGTGATTCATTTTGGTAGGAAGAATGTGGACAGTATAAAAGGTACAATTCTAAGGGGGTTGCAGGAACAGGGGGACCTGAGGGTCTATGTGCATAAGTCATTGAAGGTGGCAGGACAAGTTGAGAAAGAAGTTAATAAAGCATACAGTATCCTGGGCTTTATTAATAGGGGCATAGAGTACAAGAGCAAGGAGGTTATGTTGCACATGTATAAGACACTAGTTCAGCCTCAGCTGGAGTTGTGTGTCCATTTATGGGTGCCACACCTTAAGAAAGATGTGAAGGCATTAGAGACAGAATGCAGAAAAGATTCACAAGAATGGTTCCAGGGATAAGGAACTTAAGTTATGAAGACAAGGTGCAGAAGTTGGGATGGTCTTCCTTGGAGAAGAGAAGGCCGAGAGCAGATTTGATAGAGGCATTCAAACTCATGAGGGGTCTGGATAGAGTTGATATGGAGAAACTGTTCCCACTCGTGAAAAGATCGGGAATGAGAGATTTAAATTAATTGGCAAAAGAAACAAAAGCGACATGAGAAGAAATTTTTCACACAGCGAGTGGTTAAGGTCTGGAAAGCACTGCCTGAGAGTGTGGTGGAGGCAGGTTCAATCGAGGCATTTAAAAGGGAATTGGATTGTTATCTGAAAAGGAAGAATGTGCAGGGTTACAGGGATAGGCGGGGAATGGCACTGAGTGAATTGCTCAGAGTGTCGGTGCAGACACGATGAGCCAAATGGCCTCCTTTTGTGCTGTGAAATTCAGTGATTACGTAATATTTGCTGCTAACCAGAGCACTGCAAAATACACAGCTCTATCTACGACGGTTTGGATCATGGTCTGCAAGGTGACAGGCACCCATTCATGCTCAGAAAGCTGCTTTGTGTTCATTCCAGTGCCTGTGGAGCTGAAATCACGAAGCAAAGCTCGCGCAAGGATTTTGCTCAGGGGAATGGGACCTTCTTCAGCCTCATGCTCTGTCCCTTACACACCTGTGAGAACTCACACACCCCATGTTCCCTCCTCCACGTGACTCACACCATCCTGATAGAGTAGACAGAGAAAAACTATTTCCTCTGGCGAGTAGGTCAATAACCATAGGTCACAGATTTAAAATCATTGGCAAAAGATGTAGAGGGGCGATGAAGATAAATTGTTTCGCTCAGATAGTTGTCAGGATCTGGAACGCTCGACCTGAAAAGGTGGTGGAAGCTGATGCGATAAATACATTGAAAAGGGAGTTGGACAGGTACTTGAGGATGAGGAACCTACAGGGTTATTGACAAAAAGCAGAGATGTAGCAGATGTCTAAGGGACAGAGTGTGTGGCTTTTCACGTGTGTAAGCAACTAATGTTCCTTCTAATTTCCCTATGCTGTAAGCAGTCCTCTTCCTGCACTGTGCCATCCCTTTAAGATTGTCGTGCTGCCGCACATCTTAAAGGGAGCAAGCGCTGCTTGTCCACGATCCATTTCTCCTGTGTGCCACATTCCTGAGTGCTGCTCGCCCGCACATCCACACAACCTAGAGCGAATGTTTACTATGACTGCTCTTTCAAAGAGCCTGCCCAAGCACAATGGGCCGAATGGCTTCCTTCTATGCTGCAGTTGTTATGATTCTATGTATCAGGGAGGCAGTGGCATAGGGGTATTGCCACTGGACTAATAACCCAGCGACCCAGGTATTGCTCTGGAGACATGGGTTCGAATCCCACCATGGCAGAAGATGGAATGTGAATTCAATTAATAAATTTGGAATTTAAAACTAGTCTAATGATGGCCATGAAACCATTGTTGATTGTTGTAAAAACCCATCTGGTTCACTAATGCCTTTTAGGGAAGGAAATCTGCTGTTCTTACCTGGTCTGGCCTACATGTGACTCCAGACCCACAGCAATGTGGTTAACTCTTACATGCCCTCTGAAATGGCCCAGCAAGCCACTCAGTTGTACCTAACTGCTACGAAGTCAATAAAAAAGAATGAAACTGGACAGACCACCCGGCATCAACCTAGGCATCAGAAACGACAACGGCAAACCCAGCCCTGTCGACCCTGCAAAGTCCTCCTTACTAACGTCTGAAGGCTTGTGCCAAAGTTGGGAGAGCTGTCCCACAGATTAGTCAAGCAACAGTCTGACATAGTCATACTCACGGAATCATATCTTACAGACAATGTCCCAGACACTGCCATCACCATCCCTGGGTATGTCCTGTCCCACTGGCAGGACAGACCCACCAGAGGTGGTGGCACAGTGGTCGACAGTAGGGAGGGAGTTGCCCTGGGAGTCCTCAACATCGATTCTGGACGCCACGAAGTCTCATGGCATCAGGTCAAACATGGACAAGGAAACCTCCTGCCGATTACCACCTACCACCCTCCCTCAGCTGATGACTCAGTACTCCTCCATGTTGAACAACACTTGGACAAAGCACTGAGGGTGGCAAGGGCACAGAATGTACTCTGGGTGGGGGACTTCAATGTTCATCACCAAGAGTGGCTCAGTAGCACCACCACTGACCGAGCTGGCTGAGTCCGAAAGGACATAGCTGCTAGACTGGGTATGCGGCAGGTGGTGAGGGAACCAACACGAGGGTAAGTTTGTAAATTAGTAAAATTAAATTAAAATTAAATTAGTAAGTTTGCGGATGACACAAAGGTTGGTGGATTTGCGGACAATGATGAGGATTGTCAGAGGATACAGCAGGATATAGATCGGTTGGAGACTTGGGCGGAGAAATGGCAGATGGAGTTTAATCCGGAAAAATGTGAGGTAAAGCATTTTGGAAGGTCTAATTCAGGTGGGAGGTATACAGTAAATGGCAGAACCCTTAGGAGTATTGACAGGCAGAGAGATCTGGGCGTACAGGTCCACAGGTCACTGAAAGTGGCAACGCAGGTGGATAAGGTAGTCAAGAAGGCATACGGCATGCTTGCCTTCATCGGTCGGGGCATAGAGTATAAAAATTGGCAAGTCATGTTGCAGCTGTACAGAACCTTAGTTGGGCCACACTTAGAATATTGCATGCAATTCTGGTCGCCACAATACAAAGGACGTGGAGGTTTTGGAGAGGGTACAGAGGAGGTTTACCAGGATGTTGCCTGGTCTGGAGGGCATTAGCTATGAGGAGAGGTTGGAAAAACTCGGATTGTTTTCACTGGAACGATGGAGGGGGAGGGGCGACATGATAGAAGTTTACAAGGTTATGAGTGGCATGGACAGAGTGGATAGTCAGAAGCTTTTTCCCAGGGTGGAAGAGTCAGTTACTAGGGGACATAGGTTTAAGGTGCGAGGGACAAAGTTTAGAGGGGATGTGCGAGGCAAGTTTTTTACACAGAGGGTGGTGAGTGCCTGGAACTTGCTGCCAGGGGAGGTGGTGGAAGCAGATACGATAGCGACGTTTAAGAGACATCTTGACAAATACATGAATAGTAAGGGAATAGAGGGATATGGACCCCGGAAGTGCAGAAGGTGTTAGTTTAGGCAGACATCAAGATCGGCGCAGGCTTGGAGGGCCGAATGGCCTGTTCCTGTGCTGTACTGTTCTTTGTTCTTTGAGGGAAAAACATACTTGACCTCGTCCTCACCAATCTGCCTGCCACAGATGCATCTGTCCATGACAGTATTGGTAGGAGTGACCACCGCACAGTCCTTGTTGAGACGAATCCCGCCTTCACATTGAGGATACCCTCCATCGTGTTGTGTGGCACTACCACCATGCTAAATGGGATAGATTTCGAACAGATCTAGCAATGCAAAACTGGGCATCCATGAGGTGCTGTGGGCCATCAGCAGCAGCAGAATTGTACTCAACCACAATCTGTAAACTCATGGCCTGGCATATCCCCCACTCTACCACTGCCAGGAGAGCAGCCCTGGTTTAATGAAGAGTGCAGGAGGGCATGCCAGAAGCAGCACCAGGCATACCTCAAAATGAGGTGTCATCCTGGTGAAGCTACAACACAGGACTATCTGTGTGCCAAACTGCATAAGCAGCATGTGATAGACAGAGATAAGTGATCCCACAACCAATGGATCAGATCTAAGCTCTGCAGTCCTACCACTTCCAGCTGTGAATGGTGGTGGACAATTAAACAACTAACTGTTTGAGGTGGCTCCATAAATATCCCCATCTTCAATGATGGGGGAGCCCAGCACATCAGTGCAAAAGATAAGGCTGAAGCATTTGCAACAATCTTCAGCCAGAAGTGCCGAGTTGATGATCCATCTCGGCCTCCTCCTGAAGTCCCCAGCATTACAGATGCCAGAATTCAGCCAATTCGATTCACTCCACGTGATATCACGAAACGACTGAAGGCACTGGATACTGCAAAGGCTATGGGCTCTGACAATCTTCCGGCAACAGTACTGAAGACCTGTGCTCCAGAACTTGCTGCGCCCTTAGTCAAGCTGTTCCAGTACAGCTACAACACTGGCATCTACCCTGCAATGTAGAAAATGTATGTCCTGTACAAAAAAAGCAGAACAAGTCCAACCCAGCCAATTACCGCCCCATCAGCCTGCTCTCAATCATTAGCAATAACCTGCTCACTGACGCTCAGTTTGTGTTCCGCCAGGGCCACTCAGCTCCTGACCTCATTACAGCCTTGGTTCAAACATGCACAAAAGAGCTGAACTCAAGAGGTGAGGTGAGAGTGACTGCCCTTGACATCAAGACAGCATTTGACCGAGTATGGCATCAAGGAGCCCGATCAAAGCTGGAGTCAACGGGAATCGGGGGAAAACTCTCCGCTGGTTGGAGTCATACCTAGCACAAAGAAAGATGGTTGTGGTTGTTGAAGGTCAATCATCTGAGCTCCAGGACATCACTGCAGGAGTTCCTCAGGGTAGTGTCCTGGGCCCAACCATCTTCAGTTGCTTCATCAATGACCTTCCTTCAATCTTAAGCTCAGAAGTGGGGATGTTTGCTGATGATTGCACAATGTTCAGCACCATTCGCAACTCCTCAGATACTGAAGCAGTCAGTGTAGAAATGCAGCAAGACTTGTATAATATCCAGGCTTGCACTGACAAGTGACAAGTAACATTCGTGCCACACAAGTGCCAGGCAATGACCACCTCCAATAAGAGAGAATCTAACCATCTCCCCTTGATATTCAATCGCAGTACCATCGCAGAATCCCCCACTATCAACATCCTAAGTGCTACAATTGACCAGAAACTGAACTGGAGTAGCCATATAAAGACCGTGGCTATAAGAGCAGGTCAGAGACTAGGAATTCTGCGATGAGTAACTCACCTCCTGACTCTCCAAAGCCTATCCATCATCTACAAAGCACAAGTCAGGAGTGTGATGGAATACTCTCCACTTGCCTGGATGGGTGCAGCTCCAACAACACTCAAGAAGCTCAACACCATCGTGGGCGGCACAGTGGCGCACTGGTTAGCACTGCAGCCTCACAGCTCCAGCGACCTGGGTTCGGTTCTGGTTACTGCCTGTGCAGAGTTTGCAAGTTCTCCCTGTGACTGCGTGGGTTTCTGCCGGGAGCTCCGGTTTCCTCCCACAGCCAAAGACTTGCAAGTTGATAGGTAAATTGGCCATTGTAAATTGTCCCGAGTGTAGGTAGGAGAACGGTAGTAAATATGGGATTAATGTAGGATTAGTATAAATGGGTGGTTGTTGGTTGGCACAGACTTGGTGGTGTTTCAGTGCTGTATCTCTCTATGACCATCCAGGACAAAGCAGCCTGCTTGATTGGCACCCCATCCACAAATATTCACTCCCTCCACCATCGATGCACAGTGGCAGCACTGTGTACCAGCTATAAGATGCACTGCAGCAACACACCAAGGTTCCTTTGACAGCACCTTCCAAACCCTTGACCTCTACCAAATAGAGGGACAAGGGCAGCAGATGCATGGGAACAGCACCATCTGCAAGTTCCCCTCCAAACCACACACCATCCTGACTTGCAACTATATCGCCGTCCCTTCACTGTCGCTGGGTCAAACTCCTGGAACTCTCTTCCTAACAGCACTGTGGGTGTACTTACCTCACATGGACTGCAGCGGTTCAAGAAGGCAGCTCACCACCACCTTCTCAAGGGCAATTAGGGGTGGGCAATAAATGCTGGCCTGGCCAACAATGCCCTCATCCCATGAATGCATTAAAAAATATGGAAGTACTGGGTAGAACTTCAGGGAGTGCAGGCAGAATGTAGTGCTGGGGTTCAGGTGTAGCTGTGTAAAGAGACTGCATGATTGGCACAGTCACTGTTTTATACCCAGCACAGCTCATATGCATTGGACAATTAAGCTACGGTTTGCAATTGTACAAAACAAGAGCAGCGAGTACACTGCCCCCAGTTTAAGCATCACCCAGACCCTCTTGAGTTCGACAGATTTTGATCTACAAGAGAGTTCAGACTTATGGAGGGCAGGCAGGAAAGTGGAGCAGAGTCACAATCATATCGGTCATGACCTTATTGAATGGTGGAACAGGCTCAAGGAGCCGAATGGCCTACTCCTGCTCCTATTTCTTATGCTCTTATACAGTCTTGGCCTGTGACTGCCATTGCTGTCTCCTTCAAATAGTAGTGGTGCTTCTGTTGTGTGCCACCATTTCATTTGAGATGTTGGCCTGCATTTTCCTCTCATAGAGCCCCCATGATCAGGCTGTTCAGAAAATGGGATGGAGACCTCCCACTAAATTCCTGCAAATCTTGCTCTGCCCACTCTGTATGTAAACGAGAAGGTGAAGGTGGGGCTTCATCAGCAACTCCTTTGCCTTAACCACTACCCTAGCTCCACCACCCGGGAACACCAGCTGCATTGAAGCTACGTTCTGAGTTTATTGACAGTCAGGGTCAAGTGGTGGGAGTTTGTGCTGCTTCCTGTCTCTCCCATTAACTATTATTTTCAGCAGGGCAATGCTTAGTTGGAGTCAGTTTTCCCTATTATTTGGCCTGCATCTTTAAGCCAGTACAATAGGTGAAAGGATGAAACTGCAACCCCACCGCCTCCCCCCCCAGACCTACACACACAGAGTCAGGCTCCCATTGGAAGACCCACACAGAGTCAGGCTCCCAGTGGAAGACCCACACAGAGTCAGGCTCCCAGTGGAAGATCCACACAGAGTCAGGCTCCCATTGGAAGACCCACACAGAGTCAGGCTCCCAGTGGAAGACCCACACAGAGTCAGGCTCCCAGTGGAAGAACCACACAGAGTCAGGCTCCCAGTGGAAGATCCACACACGGTCAGGTTCCCATTGGAAGGTCTATACACAGAGTCATTGAAACATATAAGATTCTGAGAGGGCTTGACAGAATCGGTGCTGAGAGGATGTGTCCCTTGGCTGGAAAGTCTAGAACTTGGGGTGCATTGTGTCAGGGGTCAATCATTTAAGACTGAGATGAAAGAATTCCTTCACTCAGAATGTTGTGAATCTTTGGAATTCTCTACCCCAGGGAGCTGTGGATGCTCAGTCATTGAGAATATTCAAGGCTGAGATCGATAAACTTTTGAACTCTAAGGCAATCAAAGGGATATGGGGATCCGGTAGCAAAGTGGAGTTTTTTTTAATTCATTCATGGGATGTGGGCGTCACTGGCCAGGCCAGCATTTATTGCCCATCCCTAATTGCCCTTGAGAAGGTGGTGGTGAGCTGCCTTCTTGAATCGCTGCAACCATTTGGGGTAGGTATACCCACAGTGCTGTTAGGAAGGGAGTTCCAGGATTTTGACCTAGCGACAGTGAAGGAACGGCGATATAGTTCCAAGTCAGGATGGTGTGTGACTTGGAGGGGAACTTGCAGGTGGTGCTGTTCCCATGTATTTGCTGCCCTTGTCCTTCTAGTTGGTAGACATCGCGGGTTTGGAAGGTGCTGTCTAAGGAGGTCAGCCATGATCTTATTGAATGCCACAGCAGGCTCGCGGGGACTGTATAGTCAGATCCTGCTCCTATTTCTTACATTTTTATGTACATGCAGACCGAACGTGATGCTGTACATGCAGACTGAACGAGATGCTGTACATGCAGACCGAATGAAATGCTGTACATGCAGACCGAACGAGATGCTGTACGTGCAGACCGAACGTGATGCTGTGTATGCAGACCGAACGTGATGCTGTACATGCAGACTGAACGAGATGCTGTACATGCAGACCGAATGAAATGCTGTACATGCAGACCGAACGAGATGCTGTACGTGCAGACCGAACGTGATGCTGTGTATGCAGACCGAACGTGATGCTGTACATGCAGACTGAACGTGATGCTGTACATGCAGACTGAACGTGATGCTGTGTACGCAGACCGAACGTGATGCTGTGTACGCAGACCGAACGTGATGCTGTACATGCAGACCGAACGTGATGCTGTACATGCAGACCGAACGAGATGCTGTACATGCAGACCAAACGTGATGCTGTGTATGCAGACCGAACGTGATGCTGTACATGCAGACCGAACGTGATGCTGTACATGCAGACTGAACGTGATGCTGTGTACGCAGACCGAACGTGATGCTGTGTACGCAGACTGAACGTGATGCTGTGTACGCAGACTGAACATGATGCTGTCCATGCAGACTTCTGCTGTCCATCTTTGATTCCCAATGGGAAGAGCCCCCTCTAAATTCTGAGGCTTGAGACAACAAAGAGAGAGGGAGGGAAGTAGGAATCCTCCCTCGAGCTCACGGCTCATCCATTCTTTGTTCTTATTCTTCATTTTCCTACCCATTCCCATATAGGCATACAGTGAGATGCTGCAGCATGATATAATTTTACATTATGTTTGAAAGTGAGGTAGTTCAATCTGAAGCCAGGGTGTTAAATTTGAATAAAGGAAACTATGACGGTATGAGGGGCAAATTGGCTGAGGTGGACAGGGAAAATACCTAAAAAGGTAGACAGTACATAGGCAATGGATAGTCTTGAAGAAATATTACATAGTTTACAGCAACTATACATTACTTCAAGGTAAAAAACCCCAAAAGTAAAGGCAGACAACTGTGGATAACAAAGGAAGCTAAGGATTGTATAAGATTTTTAAAAAAGCCTCTAAAGTTGCCAGAAATAGTAGTAAACCTGAAAACTGGGAGGATTTTAGAATACAGCAAAAGAGGACGAAGAAACTGATAAAGAAAGGGAGAATAAATATGAATGTAAACTAGCAAAAAATATAAAAACAGACTGTAAAAGCTTCTACAGGTACGTAAAAAGGAAACATTTGGCTAAGACAAATGTGGGTCCATTACAGGCACTCAGGAGAATTTATAATGGGGATTAGAGAAATGGCAGAGAAGCTAAATGATTACTTTGTGTCTGTCTTCACTGAAGAAGATACAAGAAATCTCCCAGAATTAGAGATCCAAGGGATTCGGGGGAATGAGGAATTGAAGGAAATTATTATTAGTAAGAAGGTTGTATTGGAGAAATTAATGGGGCTGTAGGTTGATAAGTTCCCAGGACCTGATATTATACATCCCAGAGTGTTGAAAGAGGTAGCTATGGATATAGTGGATGCATTGGTGACCATATTCCAAAATTCTACAGATTCTGGAGCGATTTCTGCAGATTGGAAGGTAGCAAATGTCACCCCACTATTTAAGAAGGGAGAGAGAGAAAACAGAGAATTACAGACCTGTTAGACTTACATCAATCATTGAGAAAATGCTGGAATCAATTCTAAAGGATGTGATAAATGGACACTTGGATAATAATGATCTGATTGGGCATAGTCAACATGGAAAATCATGTTAGACGAACCTGTTGGAGTTTTTTGAGGATGTTACTAACAGAATTGATAAAGGGGAATCGGTGGACATAGCATACTTGGATTTTCAGCAGGCTTTTGATAAAGTCCCCCACAGAAGGTTGGTTAGCAAAATTGAAGCACATGGGATAGGAGGTAATATACTGCATGGATTAAGGACTAGTTAACAGGCAGAAAGCAGACAGTAGGAATAAATGGGTCATTCTCGTCTTGGCAGGCTGTGACTAGTGGGGTACTGCAGGGATCAGTGCTAGGACCCCAGCTATTCACAATATATATCAATGATTTGGATGTGGGGACCAAATGTAGTATTTCCAAGTTCGCACATGACACAAAACTAGGTGAGAACGTGTGTTGTGAGGAAGATGTAACGCGGCTTCAAGGGGATTTGGACAGACTTAGTGAGTGGGCAAGAACGTGGCAGATGGAATATAATGTGGAAAAATGTGAATTTATCCACTTTGGTAGGAGGAACAGATGTGCAGAGTATTTCTTAAATGGTAAGAGATTATAAAGTGTAGATGTACAAAGGGATCTGGGTATCCTTGTCAATAAGTCACTGAAAGCTAACATGCAGATGCAGCAAGCAATTAGGAAGGCTAATTGTATGTTAGACTTTATTGCAAGAGGATTTGAGTACAGGAATAGTGAAGTCTTGTTTCAATTGTATACAACCCTGGTTAAGACCACACTTGGAGTACTGTGTGCAGTTTTGGTCCCCTTACCTTAGGAAGGTTATACTTGCCATAGAGGGAGTGCAACAAAGACTTGTTCCCGGGATGGCGGGACTGTCCTATGAAGAGAGATTGGGGAAACTCAGCCTGTATTCTCTAGAGTTTCGAAGAATGAGAGGTGATCTCATTGAAACCTACAAAATACTTTAAGGGATAGACAGGGTAGATTCAGCTAAGATGTTTCCCCTGCTTGGAGAGTCTAAAACCAGGGAACACAATTTCAAAATAAGGGGGAAGCCACTTAGGACAGAGATGAGGAGAAATTTCTTTACTCAGAGGGTTGTGAATCTTTGGAATTCTCTACCCCAGAGGGCTGTGTAAGTTCAGTCATTGAGTATGTTTAAAGCAGAGATAGACAGATTTTAAATACAAATGACATAAGGGGATATGAGGATAGTGTGGGGAAAAGGCATTGAAGTGGATGATCAGCCATGATCGTATTGAATGGCAGGCAGGTTCGATGGGCTGAATGGCCTACTCCTGCTCCTATGTTCCTATGTTACAATAATTTACCATATAAACTGTTTCAAGGCATCTCTTCACCACCTGCACTCACAGATATGTCCTTCTTTCACTCTCTTGGTATCTGAGTGCAGCAGATAGCACAGATAGGCTAATGTCCAGCATCAATCAAACAGCTTCCAGCAGCATCCAGCACTCACTGCAAGGACCAGCACTGACACATGCCAGAGTGTTGGCGAGTTGAAGAATCACTGAGCGTGAGGAGGGAGGAGTGAGAGCTGTGGCATTGGAGGAGTTTATGGGCCAACTCAAGGGCTCCTTCAATTCCAGAGCCCAGGAGTTCAGACCTCACAGGGCCTGTCGAGAAATAGAATTTAATGGCTGAATATCAGCAGCTCATGTAGCACGCCAAAATACCTGCAGCTTGGACCATCTCAGTAAAGAAAGAGCTTCCATTTATAGGGCATCTCATCTCATCCTCAGCTCATGCCATTGCCCTTCATAGCCAATGAATCATATTATGGTTTAAATATTGTTACAGTTGTTATGTAGGCAAACACTGCAGCTAATGTTCACTAAGCAAGATCCCACAAACAGCAAATGAGATGAATGGTCAGTTAATCAGTGCGACAGCGTCCCCTCTATTATAGGAGCTGCACAGATAAGAGTCATATAGTCATTAGGGCATAGAAAGAAGCCATTCAGCCCATAATGTCCAAGCTGGCTCTCTGTAGAGCAATCCTATCAGTCCCATGCCCTGATCTATCCCCATAGCCCTACAAGTTTATTTTCCTCAAGTGCCCATCCAACTGGCTTTTGAAATCATTGATCATCTCTGCTTCTACCACCCTCGTAGGCAGCAAGTTCCAGGTCATTACCACTCTGCATAAAAAAAAGTTCTTTCTCATATTCACCCTGCATCTCTTGTCCAAATCTTTAAATCTGTATCCCCTAGTCTTGTACCTTCAGCTAATGGGAATAGGCTTTCTTTATCTAAGCCTGCCACAATCTTGTACACCTCTATCAAATCTCCCCTCAACCTCCTTTGTTCCAAGGAGAACAATAACAGCTTCTCCAATCTAAGTTTGTAGCTAAAATCCCTCATCCCTGGAACCATTATGGCAATTGTCCTCTGCATCCTCTCACATCCTTCCTAAAGTGTGATGACCAGAACTGGGCACAATACTCTAGTTGTGGCCTGACCAGAGCTTTATAAAGGTTCTGCACAACATCCCTGCTTTGTATTCAATACTTCTATTTATGAAGTCCAAGATCCCATATGCTTTGCTAACCACTCTCTCAATATGACCTGCCACCTTGAAAGATCTATGCACATAAACACACAGGTCCCTCTGTCATGTACACACTTTAGAACTGTGACAGTTAGCCTATATTGCCTCTGCCTATCCCTCCTCCCAAAATACAACACCTCACACTTGTCTGTGTAAAGTCCAACCTGCCACTTGTCTGCCCAATCTGCTAACCTATCAATGTCCTAGAACCGGAGAAAAACTACAGCACAGAAGGAAGCCATTCAGCCCATCGTGTCCGTGCCGGCCGAAAAAACTAGCCGCCCAATCTAATCCCACCTTCCAGCACCTGGTCTATAGCTTTGCCGGTTACAGCATTTCAGGTACATGTCCAGGTACCTTTTAAAAGAATTGAGGGTTTCTGCCTCCACCACCATTCCTGGCAGTGAATTCCAGAAACCCACCACCCCCTGGGTGAAAAAGTTTTTCTTCATGTCCCCTCTATTCCTTCTACCAATCACTTTAAATCTGTGCCCCCAGGTAATTGATCTCTCCCCCACTAGGGGAAACAGGTCCTTCCTGTCTACTCTATCTAGGCCTCTCATAATTTTGTACACCTCAATTAAGTCACCCCTCAGCCTCCTCTGTTCTAAGGAAAACCCTAGCCTATCCAATCTTTCCTCATAGCTGCAACTTTCGAACCCTGGCAATATTCTTGTAAATCTCCTCTGTACTCTCTCCAGAGCAATTTTGTGCTTTCTGTAATGTGGTGACCAGAATTGTATGCAATACTCCAATTATGGCCAGCCAGCATTTTATACAGTTCCAGCATTACATCCCTGCTTTTGAATTCTATACCTCAGCCAATAAAGGAAAGCATTCCATATGCCTTCTTCACCACTCTATCTACCTGTCCTGCCACCTTCAGGACATGCACTCCAAGGAACTCACTTGTTCGACCCCTCTCAATATCTTCCCGTTTATTGTTTATTGCCTTGCTTTATTTGCCCTTCCCAAATGCACTACCTCACACTTATCTGGATTGAATTCCATTTGCCACTTTTCCACCCACTCAACCAAACCATTGATATCATTCTGGAGTCTATGGCTATCCTCTTCACTATTAACTACACGGCCAATTTTTGTGTCATCAGCAAATTTCCCAATCATGCCTCCCACGTTTAAGTCCAAATCATTAATATATACCACAAACAGCAAGGGACCCAATACTGAGCCCTGTGGAACACCACTGGAAACAGCTTTCCAACGCAAAAACATCCGTCGATTACTACCCTTTGTTTCCTGGCCCTGAGCCAATTCTGCATCCAACCTGCCACATTGCCCTGTATCCCATGGGCTTTCATTTTACTGACCAGTCTGCCATGTGGGACATTGTCAAATGCCTTACTAAAATCCATGTTGACCACATCCACTGCATTACCCTCATCAATCCTTCTTGTTACTTCCTGAAAAAACTCAATTAAGTTAGTAAGACATAACCTTCCCTTAACAAATCCATACTGACTATCCCTGATTAATCCGTGCCTTTCTATGTGGCAGTTTATCCTGTCCCTCAGAATGTCCTGTTACAGTTGATTAGTATCATCCTTACAGATTGTCACACCTCCAATTTGGCATCACTGGCAAATTTTGAAATTTAATCTGTATTCCAATATTTAAAACATTTATATATGTCACAAAAGCAGTGGTCCTAGCACTGAACCTTGGGGAACACCTTTGTTTACCATCCTCCAGTCTGAAAAACAACCATTTACCAGGACTCACTGTTTTCTGACCTTAAGCCAATTTTTTTATTCAAATTCACCCTCCTATTCCATGAGCCTCAATTTTGTTAACCAGCCTTTTATGTGGTACTTTGTCACAGGCTTACTTAAATCCATAGAGACAACATCCATTGCTTTCCCTTCATCAACCTTCTCCATTACTTCATCAAATAATTCAATTGGATTCAAGCACAATCTGCCTTTTACAAATCTATGTTGGCGCTTCTTAATTAATTCAAACCTTTCAAGTGCCTGCTGATTTTTCCCTGATTATTGTTTTTAAAACCTAACCCAGCACTTCTGATAAACTGACCAGATTGTAATTACTAGGAATATCCTTACACCCTTTCTTGAATAAAGGTGTCACATTTGTCACTTTCCAATCCTCTGGTACCTCCCCCCATATTTAGGGAAGATTGGAAGATTATGACAAGCCATTCTGCTATCTCTATTCCCACTTCCCTTAGCATCCTGGGATGCAAGCCATCCGGACAATCCATTCTAAGCATAGCCAGCCTTTCCATTACATCCTTATCAATTTTCACCCCATCCATTACCTCTACTATCTCCACACCTACCGATATTTTTGCATCTTCTTCCTTAGTAAATAACAACACAAAATACTCATTAAGTATTCTAGCCTTGCCCTGTGCCTCTAGGCATGCATCACTCTCTTTGCCCCAGTAGAACCCATCCCGCCTCTTACTATTTACATGCTGGTAGTAGATTTTTGAGTTTCCTTTTATTTTGACTGCCATTCTATTCTCATATTCTCCTCTTTTTAAATTTTTTTTTTATTGAGATACAGCACTGTAACAGGCCCTTCGGCCCACCGAGTCTGTGTCGCCCTTCAACCACCCATTTATACTAATCCTACATTAATCCCATTACCCTCTCATATCCCCACCTTCCCTCAATTCCCCTACCACCTCCCTATACTAGGGGCAATTTATAATGGCCAATTTACCTATCAACCTGCAAGTCTTTGGCTGTGGGAGGAAACCAAACTTTGCCAGTCTTATTTTCCTCTTCATCTCTCAACTTATTGTATTTGGCCTGGTTCTCACTTGAAGTTATCACCTGACTTGCATCATATATCCTCATTTTTCTTTCATCATATTCTCTATCTCCCTCTATCATCCAAGGAGCCCTGGCTTTGATTCCCTTATCTTTCACCCTTATTGGAATGTGCCAAGCCTGTAACTGAAACATCTTCTTAACGATCACCCATTGTTCTGTTACAGATTTTCCCATCATTCTTTGGTTTCATTTTGCTCCAGCTCAATCCCCTTTCACCCCATTGAAGTTAGCCCTTTTCCAATTTAGAAGTTCTATTTTAGATTGTTTCTTGCTCTTCTCCAGTACTATTCTAGCCTTATGATATGCTGATCCATCTTACCTAAGTGCTCCCCCATAGACACTTGGTCCACCTCATTCCTCAGCACCAGGTACAGCAATGTCTCCTTCCTAGTTGGACCAAGAACATACTGGCCAGGGAAATTCTCCTGAATACATTTCAGAAATTCCACGCTCTCCTTATCCACTTAAACATTATCCCAATCGATATTTGGATAAGTAAAGTCCCCCAATATCACCACGTTATAATTCTTACACATCTCTGTGATTTCACTGCAGATTTGCTCCTCTCTCTCTCTCACTATTTGGAGGTCTATAGAATACCCTCAGTAGCATGATCATCGCCTTTTTGCTTCTCAACTCTAACCAAATGGATTTTGTCTTTGCCCCCTGTAGGGCATTCTATCTTTCCAACACAACAATGTCTTCCCTTCCCACGTCTACTCTACCCCACGTCCCTATCTATTCTGAACACTTTGTACCCTTGAATATTAAGTGCCCAGTGCTCACCATTTTCAAGTCACCTTTTCATTATTGCCACTACATCATATTCCTCAGATTCATACCATCTAGCTCTCCCACTCAATGAATTAAAAGTGGCATACAGCATAAAATTCCAGATCAACCTTGATCAAACTGAATGGTAGGACAGGCTTGAAGGGCTGGATGGCCCACTCCTGTTCCTATGGACCAGGAGCAATGCAAAACAGTCATCTGCACATGCACCCAATACCCTACTGAAAAACAAGACCCCAGGCCCCCTGGCGTTGGCCCAAGCCTTACAGCAAGACCCATGATTGCTACAGCATCTCTCTGCAGCTACCTTATTCTTCCCCATCACCAATGCATTGGGGCTTTTGTTACAACCCTTTGCGTGCGGAGCAACTATACACTGCCCTGATGTGCCCCATTATACTTTCCAAACTGTGTGCTCCTTTTAGTGTTTTGCAGTGGAGGAGGAGGGGAGATGTATGGATAGTGGTTGTTCCTCTCTGTTTGTAATAACAGATGGACGGAGTTTGTAAAATTTTTTAAAATTAATTTGCAGCATATATTGTGTCAGCATATATTGTGTGTCCCCATTTGTCCTGAGAAGGTGGTGGTGAGCCTTCTTTTTGAACTTTTTGTGTGGTGAAGGTGCTGATATATGCCCAAGTTGGGACATTGGGTGGGTTGGAGGGGAAGTGGTTTTGGAGTTGGGATCTATGTGTGCCTTCAAAAACGTCCTGCACTTTTGAGGAGTGCAGACAGAGAGTTAAAGTGCTTTAGCTTTTTTAGGTTTTTTTATAATGGAATACTTAGCTTGGGAAAACACTGCATCTGTCACCTCCTTGATGCAACTAAGCACTGATTGGCACATGCGACACACATCACCCTCAGCAGCTTGGAAAGAAACTGATGGCAGCATTCACCTTGACAGTCACCACTGTCCTCAAAATCTTTTGAAGTTCTAGCTCCAGGACCCAGCACAGGCTTTGTCAAGGCCTCCATTTCTGTGACCAAATACTACAGTTGGACTGGCCCACAGTGCCAAACTGGTCAAGTGCCTCGCTCCAGAGACTTGAGCCCATAATCCAGGCTGACACTCTCAGTACAGTACTGAGGCAGTGCTGCACTGTTGGAGGGATCATCTTTCAGACAAGATGTTAAACTGTGGCTCCATCTGCCCTCTCAGCGGGACGTAAAAGTTTCCACCGCACTGTTTTGAAGAAGAGCAGGGAGTTCTCCCAGTGTCCTGGTCAATATTTATCCCTCAATCAACATCACTAAAATAGATCATCTGATCATTATTCCATGCTGGAGCTTGCTGTGCACAAACTGGCTTCTACATTTCCTTCATTACAACAGTGGTGACATTTCAAAAATACTTCATTAGCTGTAAAATGTTTTGGAACAGCCTAAGGTGTTGAAAGGCGCTATGGAAATGTAAGTGTTTTTTTGTCTACTGCAGATAAGTCTGACTGGCTCATCATTTGAATGTTAGCTGTAACGTACCACATCCGGTTTCACCCAGAGCACACAGAATAGACAGTGCACAGAGTGATTCACCCCACTTCTCTCGGCACCACCCCTTGACGTAGGGGGAAGGCTTGTGAGCTCCTGTGAGTTAACTACTGGGAGTATAATTCCTGGTAGGGCAACCCAAGCCAGACAGGTAGACAGGCAGGCCCAGACTAAAGGCGGTGCATCGCCCTCCTGGCAGGGGCAGTGAGTCCGGCTAATGACCTGTCGATGCAAAATTGCATTTTGTTATGGAAACAACCCAGAGACAAGACCAGTCTGTTACAGATCAGGAAATATAAACATCAACTGTGGGGAACAGTGACCTGCTGGATGTGAGGGGAGATGACATCAGTGGCGCAGTGGTTAGCACCGCAGCCTCACAGCTCCAGCGATCCGGGTTCGGTTCTGGGTACTGCCTGTGCGGAGTTTGCAAGTTCTCCCTGTGACCGCGTGGGTTTCTGCCGGGTGCTCCGGTTTCCTCCCACAGCTAAAGACTTGCAGGTTGATAGGTAAATTGGCCATTGTAAATTGCCCCTAGTGTAGGTAGGTGGTAGGAGAATGGTGGGGATGTGGTAGGGAATATGGGATTAATGTAGGATTAGTATAAAAATGGGTGGTTGTTGGTTGGCACAGACTCGGTGGGCCGAAGGGCCTGTTTCAGTGCTGTATCTCTCTATGACACCCTGATCAGAGTCTGATATCCTGCTCTATACAGACAAGAAATGGGATGCCTCATGTGCTGCTCTGCACAGGACACTCTAATTAATTAAGCTCTGAACACTAGAAATAACACATATTGGAGATTGAGTCTAGCTGCTACCAGCCTGCAGTATGACTCCGAAAGTCACATCGGCCTCTCCAAACTGTATTCCATCTGAACAAGGCATCAATATGTGTAAAGGATTATGTAAAAACAAAAACTAGAATATTCTATAGCTTTCTCCCAGCTATCTTCTCTTGCCTACATCTGAACTTTACGGTTATACACCCCTTCTGTATAACTGGGAGCGCTGATACCATAGACTGACCTGAGGTTCACGGACCTACAATACTTCTGTTGTTTTTCACTGATTAGCTGCAACGGATCCAGACAGCAATAGCGATATGTACAGTTTCCACAGCAGACCTGAAAGAATGTGCAGTCAAAGCCATGGTGCCAGTTTCCCTGTTTATCTGTGTACCACAAACAGTCATTGTCTGCAGACACTGCATGAGAAAGCAGAAGACAACATAACAGGGAACTAGAAAGAGAAAAGGATCAAAAATTTCAGCATTCTTCATAACAGACAAAATTCAGCAACAGGCATGAAGGTAACATAATCTAAAAAAAACCCACAGCTTTCTTTACTTAGAGTTGATTCTTGTCTATTAAGTGAAAGTAAAGGAGGGACAATAAATACCTCTTAATTTCCAGAAAATATTTAATAAGGTCCCTCACAGACAAATTGTGATTAAATTAAAAACTTGTGAGATCCAAAATGAACAGATTAGATAACAAGATACAGGATAGTAGTCATAATGCTGTGGTTCTAATTGGGCAGCGATGACCACATAGGTGCAGCAATTCCTGATGTTTAGGATACATTAACAATCTCGGTAAAGTTATTGCAACTGGAATGTTCCAGCCAGTGAATGAAAAAAGTCTGCAAAGGAAAGATGAATAATACAAAAAGTCTGCTATCATTCAAAAACGTTTCACAAAAACACACGGGAGTTACATGTGCTGTGGATAAAAGGGAACTGGTGGATGTACTGTACTTAGATTTCCAGAAGGCATTTGATAAGGTGCCACATCAAAGGTCATTGCAGAAAATAAAAGTTCATGGTGTAAAGGGTAACATTTTGGCATGGATAGAGGATTGGCTGGCTAAGAGGAAACAGAGAGTAGGCATAAATGGGTCATTTTCTGGTTAGCAAGATGCAACGAGTAGTGTAACTGCCACAAGGATCAGTGCTGGGGCCTCAACATTTTACAATATAATAAATACTTAGATGAAGGGACCGAAGGTATAGTTGCTAAATTTGCTGTAGGTAGTAAAGTAACTTGTGAAGAGGACATAAGGAGGCTACAAAGGGATATAGATAGGTTAAGTGAGTGGGAAAAGACGTGGCAAATGCAGTATAATGTGGGAAAGTGGGAAATTGTCCACTTTGGCAGGAAGAATAAAAAAGGAGCATATTATCTAAATGGTGAGAGATTGGAGAGCTTTGAGATGCAGAGGGATCGGGTGTCCGAGTGCATGAATCGCAAAAGGTTAATATGCAGGTACAGCATGTAATTAGGAAAGCTAATAGAATTATTGATTATCGTGAGCGGAATTGAATACAAAAGTAGGGAGGTTATGCTTCAACTATACAGGGCATTGGTCAGACCACATCTGGAATACAGTGTACAGTTTTTGTCTCCTTATTTAAGGAAGAATGTAAATACGTTGGAAGCAGTACAGAGAAGGTTTACGAGACTAATACCTGGAATGGGCAGGCTGGCTTACGAGGAAAGATTGGACAGGCTAGGCTTATATCCGTTGGAATTTAGAAGAATAAGAAGCGACTTAATTGAAATATATAAGATTCTGAGGGGTCTTGACAGGGTGGATGTGGAAAGAATGTTTCCCCTTGAGGGAGAATCTAGAACTAGCGGTCACTGTTTAAAAATAAGGGGTCGCCCAAGACAGAGATGAGGAGAAATGTTTTTCTCTCAGAGGGTCGTGAGTCTTTGGAATTCTCTTCCTCAAAAGGTGGTGGAAGCAGAGTCTTTGAATATTTTTAAGGCAGAGGTAGATAGATTCTTGATAAACAAGGGGGTGGAAGGTTATTGGGGGTAGGTGGAAATGTGGAGTAATCAGTTAAGCCATGATCTTATTGAATGGCGGAGCAGGCTCGAAGGGCCGAGTGGCCTACTCCTGCTCCTAGTTCATATGTAACTGCCATTCATTAAGAAATAGCAATGCACATTGATCTAAACTAGTAGTGATTCTAAGGAGGAACAAGGTGTTGAGCTAATAACATCTATCTATCTATGTATTTATCATTCGAAATCTTGTCGATGGTGTGACCATCATATCCACAATTTACTTCTTGTAACACTTTTAAGTCAAAATTTATAATTGAAAAACTATATGTAAACATTTCATAATGAATTTAAAAAATGTAAACAGTTGCCAGTCATAGTTTGTTGAACAGGTATGGTAGCATCAAAGGCCTTGACAAATGATTTGGAGACATAAGGAAATCTGCCTGTCCTTACCTGGTCTGGCCGATATATGACTCCAGACTCACAACAATATGGGTGACTCTTAACTGCCCTCTGAAATAGCCTAGCAAGTCATTCAGTTGTACGAAACTGCTACAAAAGTCTAATAAGAATAAAACCAACAGATGACCAGACGTCAATCTAGACACATGACACAACAAAGGCACAATCAGCTCAGTCAACCCTGCAAAGTCCTTTTCACTAACATCTGGGGACTTGTACCAAAGTTGGGAGAGCTGTCCCACAGACTAGTCAAGCAACAGCCTGACAAAGTCATACTCACCAAATCATACCTTACAACCAATAAAGAACAAAGAACAGTACAGCACAGGAACAGGCCATTCGGCCCCCCAAGCCTGCGCCAATCTTGATGCCTGCCTAAACTAAAACCTTCTGCACTTCCGGGGTCCATATCCCTCTATTCCCATCTTATTCATGTATTTGTCAAGATGCCTCTTAAACGTTGCTATCGTACCTGCTTCCACCACCTCCCCCAGCAGCAAGTTCCAGGCACTCACCACCCTCTGTGTAAAAAAACCTGCCTCGCACATCCCCTCTAAACTTTGCCCCTCGCATCTTAAACCCATGTCCCCTAGTAACTAACTCTTCCACCCTGGGAAAAAGCTTCTGACTATCCACTCTTTCCATGCCACTCATAACTTTGTAAACCTCTATCAGGTTGCCCCTCCACCTCCGTCGTTCCAGTGAATACAGTCCGAGTTTATCCAACTTCTCCTCATAGCTAATACACTCCAGACCAGGCAACATCCCAGTTTTTGTTTTTGTTTTTGTTTTTGTCCCAGTAAACTTCTTCTGTACCCTCTCCAAAGCCTCCACATCCTTCTGGTAGTGTGGCGACAAGAATTGTACCCAATATTCCAAGTGTGGCCTAACTAAGGTTCTGTACAGTTGCAGCATGACTTGCCAATTATTATACTCTATGCCCCGACCGATGAAGGCAAGCATGCCGTATGCCTTCTTGACTACCTTATCCACCTGCATTGTCACTTTCAGTGATCTGTGGACCTGTACGCCCAGATCTCTCTGCCTGTCAATACTCATAAGGGTTCTGCCATTTACTGTATAATTCCCATCTGTATTAGACCTTCCAAAATACATTACCTCACATTTGTCCGGATTAAACTCCATCTGCCATTTCTCCGCCCAAGTCGCCAACCGATCTATATCCTGCTGTATCCTCTGACAATCCTCATCACTATCCGCAACTCCACCAACCCTTTGTATCGTCCGCAAACTTACCAATCAGACCAGCTACATTTTCCTCCAAATCATTTATATATACTACAAACAGCAAAGGTCCCAGCACTGATCCCTGCAGAACACCACTAGTCACTTCCCTCCATTCAGAAAAGCACCCTTCCACTGCTACCCTCTGTCTTCTAATAACGAGCCAGTTCTGTATCCATCTTGCCAGCTCACCTCTGATCCCGTGTGCCTTCACCTTTTGTACCAGTCTGCCATGAGGGACCTTGTCAAAGGCTTTACTGTAGTCCATGTAGACAACATCCACTGCCCTTCCTTCACCAATCATCTTCGTTACTTACTCAAAAAACCCGATCAAGTTAGTGAGACACAATGTCCCAAACTGTTCCATCGCCATCCCTGGGTATGCTCTGTCCCACCGACAGAACAGACCCATCAAAGGTGGCAGCACAGCGGTATACAGGAGGGAAGGAGTGGGCCTGGGAGGCCTGAACATTGACTCAGGTCCCATGAAGTCTCATGGCATCAGGTCAAACATGGGCATGGAAACCTCCCGCTGATTATCACCTACTGCCCTCCTTCAGCTGGTGAATCATGTTAAACAGCACTTGGAAGAAGCACTGAGGGTAGCAAGGGCACAGAATGTACTCTGGGTGGGGTACTTCAATGTCCATCACCAAGTGTGGCTCGGTAGCACCACTACTGACCGAGCTGGCTGAGTCCTGAAGGACATATCTGCCAGACTGGGCCTGTGGCAGGTGACCTCACCCTCACCAATCTACCTGGCGCAGGTGCATTTGTCCGTGACTGTATTCGTTTCCAAAGTTCTGCAAGCTTCCCTATATGCAGATTTTGGAGTCTTGGACTAGTCTGGAGGTACACAGCATGTTGTAAGTTTAAGGTGATGTCTTGCTGCCTGGTCACGTTGGACCGGAGCGGTGGCGGCAGTCGACAGGTAGACCTGGGAGGAGGTGGATCCAGAGTGGGATCTGTATAAGCAAGAGCGGGGCTCGAGGCCTACACTTACCTTGGACTGGAGCAGCGGTGGCAGTTGGCAGGCGGACCTGGGAGGAGGCAGATCCGGAGCGGGACCTGTATAAGCAAGAGCGGGGCTCGAGGCCTACACCTACCTAAAGACCAGAACGGCGGCAAGGTCTCCCTCTGTTCCGGCGCACGCTGAGTTTCGAAGGAGGGGAAAAAAAACTTACTAACATCGCGGGAAATCTGTAAGCTGATTGATTGGGTAAGTAACAGCTGTTAGAGTCTGTAAATAGCTTAGAAAATCAGGTTAGTACTACTAAAGTGTGCTTTTTGTTTTTAATTAGTGTAATTTATTAATAATTACTAGTAATTATTACTAATTTTTTTTATATAGTAAGTAGCGGTTTTCAGGGAATCAAAGTGTCTAGTGTAAATGATCTCAAATTTTTTGAGTAAATTAAGGGTAAGTCATGGCAGGGTAGCTTGGCAGTGCGGAGTGCTCCTCCTGTACAATGTGGGAAGTCAGGGACACTTCCAGCGTCCAGGGCGAACACGTGTGCAGGAAGTGTCTCCAGCTACAGCTACTCAAAATCCGCATTTCAGATCTGGAGCGGCGGCTGGAGACACTGTGGAGCATCCGCGAGGTTGAGGTCATCGTGCAATGCACATACAAGGAGGTGGTCACGCCTCAGGTAAAGACTGTTCAGGCAGAAAGGGAATGTGTGACCGCCAGGCAGAGTAGAAGAACTAGGCAGGTAGTGCAGGAGTCCCCTGGGTCCATCTCCCTATCTAACAGATATTCCGCTTTGCATACTGTGGGGGGATAGCTTCTCAGGAATGCAGCAAGAGCCAAGTCTATGGCACCACGAGTGGCTCAGCTGCACAGACAGGGAGGAAAAGGAGTGGGAGAGCTATAGTGATAGGGGATTCTATCGTAAGGGGTACAGATAGGCGTCTCTGTGGCCACAAACGTGACTCCAGGATGGTATGTTGCCTCGCTGGGGGGGCTCGGGTCAAGGATGTCACGGAGCAGCTGCAGGACATTCTGAAGGGGGAGGTTGAACAGTCAGAGGTTGTGGTTCACGTTGGTACCAACGACATAGGTAGAAAGAGGGATGAGATCCTGCAACAAGAATTTAGGGAGCTAGGTAGCAGATTAAAAAGCAAGGCCTCAAAGGTTGTAATCTCTGGATTACTCCCGGTGCCATGTGGTGGCCAGTATAGGAATAGGAGGATAGAGCAGATGAATGCGTGGCTGAAGAGATGGTGCAGGAGGGAGGGCTTTAATTTCCTGGATCACTGGGTCTGTTTCTGGCGAAAGTGGGACCTGTACAAGTTGAACGGGTTGCACCTGAAATGCAACGGGACCAACATCCTTGCTGGGAGGTTTGCTAGTGCTGTTGTGGGTGGTGGTTTAAAATAATTTGGCAGGGGGATGGGATACAGAGTGGAGGTACTGTAGAAGGTGATGCACAGCCAAATATGGAAGAGAAATTAAGTCAGTCTGGAAGGCTGTTAAGGCACAAGCAAATAATGCAAGACTGGACTGCATTTATTTTAATGCAAGGAGTCTGACAAGTAAGGCAGATGAATTGAGGGTGTTGATTAACACAAGGAAATATGATATTATTGCTATCACAGAGACATGGTTGAGGAAGGGGCAGGACTGGCAGCTCAATATTCCAGAATATAGAATCTTCAGGTGTGACAGGGAAGGGTGTAAAAGAGCAAGTGGCATTGCACTATTGATTACGGAGTCAATTCCTGCAGTAAGGAGGGATGAAATCTTAAAAGGGTCATCAAATGAGGCCATATGGGTAGAATTTAAAAACAAAAAGGAGGTAATCACTTGGCTGGGAGTGTACTACAGGCCTCCAAACAGTCAGGGAGAAATAGAGGAGCAGATATGTAGACAAATCTCAGAGAGGTGTAAAAATAATAGCGTAATAACAGTAGGGGATTTCAACTTCCCCAATATTAACTGGGATAGTCTTAGTGCAAAAGGCTTAAAGGGGGTGGAATTCTTAAAGTGCATCCAGGAGAGCTTTTTGAGCCAGTACGTAGAAAGTCCGACAAGAGAAGGGGCGGTACTGGACCTAATCCTAGGAAATGAAGCCGGACAAGTGGTAGAAGTGTCAGTGGGGGAGCATTTCAGGGATAGTGACCATAACTCTAAAGATTTAACGTGGTTATGGAAAAGGACATAGATGGACCGGAAATAAAGGTACTGAATTGAGGGAAGGCCGATTTCAATATGATAAAGCAGGATCTGGCCAAAGTGGACTAGGAGCAGCTACTTGTAGGAAAGTCTACATCAGACCAGTGGGAGTCATTCAAAGAGGAAATAGTGAGGGTTCAGAGCAAACATGTTTCTGTAAAGGTGAAGGGTAGGACCAACAGGTCCAGGGAACCCTGGATGTCAAGGGATATAGAGGATTGGAGAAGGGGAAAAAAAGGTTTATGGCAGATTCAGAGCGCTGAAAACAGCGGAGGCCCTAGAGGAGTATAGAAAATGTACGGGGTACTTTAAAAAGTAATTAGGAGAGTGAAGAGGGGACATGAAATAGCACTGGCGGGCAAGATTAAGGAAAATCCCAAGGCATTTTATAAGTTTATTAAGGGCAAGAGGATAACCAAGGAAAGAGTAGGCCCATTAGGGA
The DNA here is from genome assembly GCF_036365525.1 of Heterodontus francisci. Lineage (NCBI taxonomy): Eukaryota > Metazoa > Chordata > Chondrichthyes > Heterodontiformes > Heterodontidae > Heterodontus > Heterodontus francisci. Next base: position 14,683,342 of record NC_090395.1, read on the forward strand.
CCAAAGTGGCAATGTGTGTGTGGAGCCAGAGGATGTAGGTGAGGTCTTAAATGATTACTTATCTGTATTCACTATGGAGAAGGACGATGTAGGTGTAGAGATCAGGGAGAGGGATTGTGATATACTCGAACAAATTAGCATTGAAAGGGAGGAAGTATTAGCAGTTTTAGCGGGCTTAAAAGTGGATAAGTCCCTCGGCCGAGATGAGATGTATCCCAGGCTGTTATGTGAGGCAAGGGAGGAGATAGCAGGGGCTCTGACACAAGTTTTCAAATCCTCTCTGGCCATAGGAGAGGTGCCAGAGGATTGGAGGACAGCAAGTGTGGTACCATTATTCAAGAAGGGTAGCAGGGATAAACCAGGTAATTACAGGCCGGTGAGTCTAACATCAGTGGTTGGGAAACTATTGGAAAACATTCTGAGGGACAGGATTAATCTCCACTTGGAGAGGCAGGGATTAATCAAGGATAGTCAGCATGGCTTTGTCAGGGGGAGAGCATGTCTAACAAACTTGATTGAATTTTTCGAGGAGGTGACTAGATGTGTAGATGAGGGTAAAGCAGTTGATGTAGTCTACATGGACTTCAGTAAGGCTTTTGACAAGGTCTCGCATGGGAGATCGGTTAAGAAGGTAAGAGCCCATGGGATCCAGAGCAATTTGGCTCCAAAATTGACTTAGTGGCAGGAGGCAGAGGGTGATGGTCGAGGGTTGTTTTTGCGATTGGAAGCCTGTGGCCAGTGGTGTACCAAAGGGATCGGTGCTGGGACCCTTGCTGTTTGTCGTGCACATTAATGATTTAGATGTGAATATAGGAGGTATGATCAGTAAGTTCACAGATGACACGGAAATTGGTGGTGTCGTAAATAGTGAGGAGGAAAGCCTTAGATTATGGGATGATAATTTAGGGCGGCACAGTGGCGCAGTGGTTAGCACCGCAGCCTCACAGCTCCAGGGACCCGGGTTCGATTCCGGGTACTGCCTGTGTGGAGTTTGCAAGTTCTCCCTGTGTCTGCGTGGGTTTTCTCTGGGTGCTCCGGTTTCCTCCCACAAGCCAAAAGACTTGTAGGTTGATAGGTAAATTGGCCATTATAAATTGTCACTAGTATAGGTAGGTGGTAGGGAAATATAAAAACAGGTGGGGATGTTTGGTAGGAATATGGGATTAGTGTAGGATTAGTATAAATGGGTAGTTGATGTTCGGCACAGACTCGGTGGGCCGAAGGGCCTGTTTCAGTGCTGTATCTCTAATCTAATCTAATCTAATCATACAGATGGGCTGGTAAGATGGGCAGAGCAGTGGCAAATGGAATTTAATCCTGAGAAGTGTAAGGTGATGCATTTTGGGAGTACGAACAAGACAAGGGAATATACAATGGGTGGTAGGAACCTAGAAAGTACAGAAGGTCAGAGGGACCTTGGTGTACTTGTCCATCGATCACTGAAGGCAGCAGCACAGGTAGATAAGGTGGTTATGAAGGCATATGGGATACTTGCCTTTATTAGCCGAGGCATAGAATATAAGAGTAGGGAGGTTATGATGGAGCTGTATAAAACGCTAGTTCGGCCATCGCTGGAGTATTGTGTACAGTTCTGGTCACCACATTATAGGAAGGATGTGATTGTACTGGAGAGGGTGCAGAGGAGATTCACCAGGATGTTGCCTGGGCTGGAGCATTTCAGCTATGAAGAGAGACTGGATAGGCTAGCATTCTTTTCCTGAGAGCAGAGAAGGCTGAGGGGGGACCTGATTGAGGTATACAAAATTGAGGGGCATAGAGAGTGTAGATAGGAAGAAACATTTTCCCTTCCTGGAGGTGTCAATAACCAGGGGGCATAGATTGAAGGTAAGGGGTAGGAGGTTTAGAGGGGATGTGAGGAAAAAAATGTGTGGTTGGAATCTGGAACACACTTGCTGAAGGGGTAGTAGAGGCAGGAACCCTCACAACATTTAAGAAGTATCTGGATAAGCACTTGAAACGCCATAGCTTACAAGGCTATGGGCCCAGTGCTGGAAAACTGGATTAGGATAGGTGCTTGATGGCCGACACAGACACGATGGGCCGAAGGGACTGTTTCTCTGCTGTATAACTCTATGACTCTAGGACTCAATAGCTTCATGAGTTATCATAGTATAGGTCCCACGTGCAAGTGGGGAATGATTTATGGGTGTCATTGTCAAACATCACACTAAGGGTAGCCAGACATTGCAGTGAGAAGGCAGCACACCTATCTCACTGATCATGTCAAAAATACCTACTTTCTCAAAAGTATTCTTAAAACACTCTTTGCAATATGTTTTATATTACCGTCTGGGTATTTTATAGTACTACAATTTAGAGGGGGGAATCTGTGATTACTAATCCATTTGAAAAGGGGTCCTTCAACCAAAAAACTTTGAGAACCACTGCTTTAATCCCTTTGTACAAACATACGAATTAGGAGCAGAAGTAGGCCATTCGGCCCCTCGAGCCTGCTCCGCCATTGAATAAGATCAAGGCTGAGCTGTTTGTGTCTCGAATTCTATACTCCCATCTACCCCTGATAATCTTTCATTCCCTTGCCTAACAAGAATCTATCAACCTCTGCCTTAAACAATATTCAATAACCCCGCCTCCACCGCCTTCTGAGGCAGAGAGTTCCAAAGTCGCACAACCCTCTGAGAAATAAATTCTCTTCATCTTTGTCCTAAAAGGGTGACCCATAATTTTAAAATAGTTCTGAACTCATCCACAAGAGGAAATATCCTTTCCACATCCACCTTGTCAAGACCATTCAGAATCTATAAACTTCAATCAAGTCTCCCCTCACCCTTCTAAACTCCAGTGAAAGTAAGCCCAGTCTGTCCAACCTTTCCTCATAAGACACCCAGCTCATTCTAGGTCTCAATCTAGTAAACTTCCTCTGAACCACCTCCAACACATTCACATCCTTCCTTAAATAAGGAGACCAAAACTGCTCACAGTATTCGAGATGTGGTCTGACCAATGCCCTGTATAACTGAAGCATAACATCCTTACTTTTATTTTCAGTTCCTCTCTTAATAAAGGATAGCATTCCATTAACCTTCTTTATTACTTGCTGTACTTGCATACTTATTTTTTGTGGCTCATGCACTAGAACACTTCGATCCCTCTGCACCCCGGAATCCTGCAGTCGTTTTCCGTTTAAGTAATACTCTGCTTTTTTATTCTTCCTGCCAAAGTGAACAACTTCACATTTTCCCACATTATACTCCATCTGCCAGATTTTTGCCCACTCACTCAACCTATCTATATCAGTCTGCAACCTCCTTAAGTCCTCTTCACAACATACTTTCCTACCCATTTTTGTGTCATCTGCAAATTTAGCTACCATGCCATCGCTCCCTTCATCTAAGTCATTGATATAAATTGTAAAAAGTTGAGGCCCCGGCACAGACCCCTGCAGGACTCCACTCGTCACATCCTGCCAATCAGAAAAGGACCCAATTATGCATACTCTCTGTTTTCTGCCAGCCAGACAATTTTCTATCCATGCTAATATGTTACCCCCTACACCATGAGCTCCAACTTTGCACAATAACCTTTTATGTGGCACCTTGTCAAATGCCTTCTGGAAATCCAATTACAGTACATCAACTGTCTCCCCCTTTATCCACAGCGCATGTTACTCCTTCAAAAAACTCCAATAAATTGATTAAACATGATTCCCCTTTCACAAAACCAGGCTGACTATTCCTGATTACATAAGAACATAAGAAATAGGAGCTGGAGTAGGCCTTTCGGCCCCTCAAGCCTGCCCTGCCATTCAATAAGATCATAGCTGATCTGTCCCAGATCTCAACTCCTCTTTCGTGCCAGCTCCTCATAGCGCTCAACTCCCCGATATTTCAAAAATCTATCTACCTCCTCTTTAAATCCTTTCAGTGATCTAGCCTCCACAACTCTCTGGGGCAGAGAATTCCAGACACTCACTATCCTCTGAGAGAAGAAATTCCTTCGCATCTCAGTTTTAAATGAGTGCCCCTTATTCTGTAACTATGTCCCCTAGTTCAAGATTCCCCCACGAGTGGAAACATCCTCTCAACATCTAACCTGTCAAGCCCACTTAGAATCAGGTCCTGGTGACTTGTCTGCCTTTAGTCCCATTAGACATGTCAAATACTTTGTCCCCCGTGAGAGACTATTACAAGATCTTTCCTCCCAGTACCTCCTTGCTTATCTGATATCTGTGGTAGAGGCCTGCTACCCAACCCGAACCCGACGGTCGGGTCAGGCCAAGTCCGGGTCGAGCCGGGCCGGACACACACACAGTAGGTGCTCTGCTGGTAAGTATTAAAATTAAAAAACTTACTTGAGCTGGGAGTCTGGGACAAAACTGAGTCTGCGCAGTGAGCGAGTGATGTCACTATGACATCATCAGGCATGCGCTGCAGCTTCCTGGAGGTTCCGAGTCGGTAGGATGGCCGGGTTGGGCTCGGGTCGGGTCGAGTTGGGGCGGGTTCGGGTCGGGCTTGGGCAAAATAGGAGGGACTCGGGCCGGCTCAGGTCCGCTGTGATTCGGTCGGGTTCCTTTCTCCTGACCAGAGCAGGCCTCTAATCTGTGGGATGTTTATAGTGTCCTCCATCGTGAAGACCGATGCAAAATATTGGTTTAAGTTATCTGCCATTTCCCTGTTCACCGTTATCAATTCTCCAGTCGCATACTCCAAGGGTCCCATGCACACTTTAGCTACTCTCTTTTTATATATCCGTAGAAGCTCTTGCTGTTTGTTTTTATATTTCTTGCCAATTTACTTTCATAATCAATTTTCTCCCTCTTTATTAGCTTTTTAGTCATCCGCTGCTAGTTCCTAAAACATTCCCAATCCTCTGGCCTACCACTATTTTTAGCCACTTTGCATGCCTTAGTTTTTGATTGGATACTCTCCTTGACTGCCCTTGTCAACCACAGGTGGTTCATCCTTCTCATCGAATCCTTCTTTTTGAGCAGGATAAATTTTTGCTGAGCATTATGAAATATCTGCTTAAATGTCTGGCATTGCTCATCCCCTTGGTCTATTTCCCCGCCCGCTTTAGACAACTCTTTCTTCATACCTCTGTAATTAGAAACATAGGGCTGAGTTTTACACCGCCCCAGCGGGTCGGATGGTGGAGTGGGGGCGGCGTAAAATTGAGTGGGAGGCTCCAGGAGGTCTACCTGCCCCGCTTCCGCCTCCGGCCACGTTTACGGCATCGGGCCACTTAAAGGCCCTTGCCTGTCTCCACGGGTATTTGACCCATGGCAAGCGGGCGTTCTGGGGATGTGAAAGGCCACTCAGTGATAGCAGCCGGCCTTTCTGCGCCCCTTGGGGGGGGGGGGGGTGGGGGCATGGCAGTCAGGCACAGGGTGCCCGATTGAAGGCCACCCCCACCTCTCAACCCACCCCCAGGACCCAAGATGCCTCCCCTCCCCCCAAATGACCACTCCAGCCTCACCAAGGAAGGACCGATCCTCCTGGTGAGGCTACCCCTACTTACCTTCACTCATGGATCCATGGCGTCGGCTGGGCTGCAGTCCCAGCAGTGGCCACCGCTCCCGGTGGCACAGCTGGGACTAAGAGCTGCTGGCCCACTGATTGGCCGGCAGCTCACTGAGGCGAGACCTCCTCCCTCAAGCGGATGGAAGACCCTCCTCGGGACATTTAAAGCCCGGGGGCCTGTAAAATGCGTGACGGGAACCCGTAAAATGCGGCACGGATCCCCGGGCTAGGCGGAAGCGGGTTCGCCACTGACTTTCACGTCGGTGGCGAATTCCCACCCGACTAAGGTAAAATCCAACACATGGAAACATAGAAAAATAGGAGTGAGAGGCGCCATTCGGCCCTTCGAGCCTGTTCCACCATTCAATAAGATCATGGCTGATCACCCAAACTCAGTACCCAGTTCCCGCGTTCTCCCTGTATCCCTTGGTCCCATTAGCCCTAAGAACGATATCTAACTCTTTCTTGAATATATTTCATGATTTGGCCTCAACTGCTTTCTGTGGTAGAGAATTCCACAGGTTCACCACTCTCTGGGTGAAGAAATTTCTCCTCATCTCAGTCCTAAATGACTTACCTCTTATCCTTAGACTGTGACCCCTGGTCCTGGACTCCCCTGCCGTCGTGAACATCCTTCCTGCATCTAGTCTGTCCACTCCTGTTAGAATTTTGTAGGTTTCTATGAGATCCCCTCTCATTCTTCTAAATTCCAGCAAATACAAGCCTAATCGACACAATCTCTCTTCATACGTCAGTCCTGCCATCCCAGGAATCAATTTGGTGAACCTTTGTTGCACTCCCTCCATAGCAAGAACATCCTTCCTCAGATACGGAGACCAAAACTGCACACAATACTCCAGATGTGGTCTCACCAAGGCCTTGTATAATTGTAGCAAGACATCCTTGCTCCTGTACTCGAATCCTCTCGCTGTGAAGGCCAACATACCATTTGCCTTCTTAACTGCCTGCTGCACCTGCATGCTTACCTTCAGTGACTGGTGTACGAGAACACCCAGGTCTCGCTGCACCTCCCCCTTTCCCAATCTAACGCCATTCAGATAATAATCTGCCTTTCTGTTTTTGCTACTAAAGTGGATAACCTCACATTTATCCAAATTATACTGCATCTGCCATGTATTTGCCCACTCACTCAACCTGTCCAAATCACACTGAAGCTTCTCTGCATCCTCCTCACAGCTCAGACTCCCAACCAGCTTTGTGTCGTCTGCAAATCTGGATATATTACATTTAATTCCCTCATCTATATCATTAATATATATTGTGAATAGCTGGGCTCCTAGCACTGATCCCTGCGGTACCCCACTAGTCACTGCCTAACACTCGGAAAAAGACCCGTCTATTCCTACTCTTTGTTTCCTGTCTGCCAACCAGTTCTCGATCCATGTCAGTACCTTACCCACAATCCCATGTGCTTTAATTTTACACGCTAATCTCTTATGTGGGACCTTATCAAAATACACCACATCCACTGGTTCTCCCTTTTTTTTTTACATCCTCAAAAATTCCAGTAGATTTGTCAAGCATGATTTCCCTTTTGTAAATCCATGTTGACTTTGTCTGATCCTGTCACTGTTTTCCAAGTGCTCTGCTATTCCATCTTTTATCATGGACTCTAGCATTTTCCCCACTACTGATATCAGGCTAACCGGTCTACAATTCCCTGTTTTTTCTCTACCTCCTTTTTTAAATAGTAGGGTTACATTAGCTACCCTCCAATCCTTTGGAACTGTTCCAGAGACTATAGAATCTGTGTCCTCTGGTTGCCAACTCTCCTGCCAATGGAAACAGTTTCTCCCCATCTACTCTATCAAAACCCGTCATAATTTTAACACTTCTATCAAATATCCCCTCAACCTTCTCTGCTCTAAGGACAATAAGCCCTGTATCAAACACTGACATAGACCAGTTGTGCTCAATGAACTGTTTCTGAGCTGTGCATTCTATCTAATTCTATGTATGTAATTAGCTCCTTTAAAGAGCCTGCACATATAAAATGGGCCAAATGGTATGATTCTATACATACGATAAACAGCACAGAAACAGACCATTCAGCCCAACAAGTCCATGCCGGCATTTACGTTCCACTGGAGTCTAAAAATAGACCTCTGGCACAGATAAGGACTGAGCCATGATCTTTGGTTTACGAGACCGACGCCTTGCATCTTGACCACTGTATACAGGCAAATAAATAAATTGGACTTGAAAGCTTGTGGATCAGACTATCATTGCATGCAGTGTGGACTGGGTTTGAATATTCCAGACTGCTGACTCATCAGGGGTACAAAGATAAGGTCCTGAGACTGAGGTTGAAGGACAAAGGATATCATAGCTATTACTGAAATGTGGTTTAAAGAAGGGCAAGAATGGCAGCTCAATATTCCAGGTTACAGGGTTTTCAGACAAGACAGAGAGGGATTAAACAGGAAGGGGGTTTGCAATATTGGTTAAAGAAACAATCACAGCTGTGAGGACGGATGATATGCTAGAAGGAGCATCAAATGAGGCCAGATGGGTTGAACAAGAGAACAAAAAGGGGCAATCATGCTGCTGGGAGTATACTATAAACCCCCAAACAGTCAGAGGGAGATAGAAGAACAAATGTGTAGGCAAGTTACTGAGAAGTGCAGAAACAATAGGGCAGTAATATTGGGGGATTTCAACTACCCTAATATTAACTGTGATAATTTCAGTGTAAAAGGTAGAGGGCGAAAAATTCTTAAAATGCATTCAGGAGAACTTTTTTACCAGTACGTAGCAAGCCCAGCAAGTGAAGAGCCTGTTCTGGATTTAGTGTCAGGGAAAAAGCTGGGCAGGTGGAAGCGGTAGCAGTGGAAGAGCATTTTTGTGGTAATGATCAAAATTCAGTTAAATTTAGAGTAGTGTTACGACCAGCTGAGGAACGGGTCTCAGGCTCCCTTTTCGTCCCTTCTCTAGTTTGACCGCAATAGGGTTTATCCTTTTAAACACAGTGATTTAACTTACCATCTCAGTGAGCACTTGCTCCTGTTCCTCTAATATAACTGCAAATGAATCAATTAGACAGCTTTTCTTGAGTTTAAACAAGAAAGATGCAGGTTTATTATCCTTATCACTCTAAACTGGTTAAAATTACTAAAATACGCTATACATCCACACCCACGTTCACACAAGAGCCACACACACACATACATACACAAGTAGATTACAGAGGGAAAAACAGAGTTGGGAGGTTGAAGTAGAGTCTGTAATAAATGGAATTTAAATACTGAAGCTTAGTCCCAGAGTCCTTTGTTGAAGTTGTAGTCCTGAAGTCCTCACTGGACCATGTGCACGGGTCAGTCTTGCTTCTCAGGTTCTGGAAGACAGAAGAGGAGTTTTATCTTCGTCCCCTAGTTGCTGACTGTAAGGATCTGTAGATTTGGCTTCCACCAGCTGCAGCTTGAGGCTTCTCTGGATCGCTACTGGAGATAGGAGGGAGGGAGAGAGAGATGGTCCCTTGCTGGATCTCAGTTACCATCTGCCTTCTGAATCACTACTCACAAATCTCCAGAGTGGCCCAAGCGGTCATGTGATATCACCACATCTTTGTGTTTGAATCAGAATCTTCTGGAAGGGTCTTTGAAATTCAATTCAGACATACTTGGTGGGGGGCAGTTGGCTCTTTTAAAGTCAATGGGCTTCGATGGCTTTTGACAACCACATTGATAAGGCTATCCCAGATAAGTGAATCAGAGAGCACCCCATTGTTCAGGCTACGATGAGTTAATCACATCTGTCTCCAGCCTGATCCTTTGGGTTTTTCATATGCAAACCGTATGTAGCCATTTTGGCTGCTAGCTGTTTTAAAAGTTATGTGTAACAATTTCCAGCAGGTCTCAGGCAAAGTTCCACGCAACGAAAATAATATTTCCATTTGGCATGTGGGGATTTTGTCACAGTAGATATGGAAAAGGATAAAGACAGATCAAGAGTAAACATTTTAAATTGGAGGAAGGCCAATTTTACTAAGCTGAGATTGATTTGGCAAAAGTGGACTGGAAACAATTACTTGAAGGTGTCACGCACATCGGAAGTGCGATGATACAACATTCACGGAGTAACTCTAAAGAGTTATGAAAAATGGACTTTGTCTTTAAAAAATGAACCCTTTCTTTAAAAAAGTGAACAATTGTTCAAAATGGCCACTGAAGATCAGGGGATTAACCTTTTGTATATTCAAATGGTCTGACAAAGGTGATAATGAAATCAATCTCACACCTATCATAGAAACATTCCAGAATTTAACGTCTTCTTCTAAAACAAAGGAGGTCTGAAGTAACCAGATCCTGGGCCATTGTGTGATCACCATGGGGGCGAAACCAGAGTGTCTCCTAACAGGAGGTGAGAAGTGACAGTTTTACCTTAGAAAGAAACAGCCAAAGAGAAACTGACCCAGAAGGTGAAGCAACTTGTAACTGCTGGCATTCCAGAAAGCACATGCCCTGCTGGAAAAACTAAGGCAGCAACACCATGTAACAAAGAGAGAGAGAGCTAGAAGTGACCCACCATCTTCCATAGAACCTTCAATCAACAGAGAAATATACAATAACCACAGGCCTGCAATTATCTGGACTTTGAGTCTCAAGAGAATTCAACAGGTTTATCGCAACCCTTCTCCCCCACAAAAACCCACCTATTCTTCATGTGCAAGCGAATGTGTGAGTGAATGAGGTTGCACAATTTTGAGATAAGACGTATTGATCAATAAACAATTGACTTTCTGTTTTTAAAAACCTGCAAGAAAACCTGTCGCTGTCCGTTTATTTGAAAAATAAACCACCAAGGGGCTAAATTCTTAATACAAATACACTTACTGCAGTCAGGTGGGGAGTTGAACAGTGGGAAGCACCCATGTCACACCATGTGGCCACAACAAACTAGGGACTAGAAGCCAGGATCTGAACTGCCAGACAAACGAGAGATTTGGAAAACGGGAGGAAAATCGACCTCTAAAACTGTGGCAAAATAAACAAACAGGCTTTCTTGCATTCTTCTGTTTTTTTCCTCTACGGTGCTAGAAACAAAAGAGATGGCCACATTTAATGCTGAGGAGTTTGTGGAGCAGGGAGAGATATCCCATGAGTTAAACAAATTAAGTGCAGAAGATTTAAAAAAGCTTAGCTACAGAGGTAGGAATCATTTTCAGACAAAAAGCAAAGAAATGTGAACTGGAGAAAAGTCTAGCCAACCATTTTGAACTTACCCCTGAATTGGAAGGAGAAAGACTAGAATCCGAGTCTGAAAAAATAACTTTAGCCAGAATACAGTTGTAGATGAAGAGGGAAGAAATACAGTTTCAGCTTCAAAAGGAAAAAGAGGAAAGAGAATTTCAGAAGGAAAAAGAGGAAAGAGAGATGCAGTTTCAGAAGGAGAGAGAGGCAAGAGAGATGCAAAGAGAGGAAGCAGCAAGAAGGTTTGAGTTACAGAGACTGCAAACCCAAAACAAGCAAGCTGCTAGTCACTCAAACATTATCCCCAATTCAGAGCAAAACTTTGAGGTGCTGAGACACTCAAGACTAGTGCCAAAATTTAACGACGAGGAGGTTGAGTCATATTTTATCTCATTTGAGAAGATAGCTATGAGGCTAAAATGGCCAAAAAAAATCTGGGTTCTCCTCTGACAAGGCAAATTTGTGGGTGGAGCTTGTGAAGCAGAAAGTTCCTCTGATTATGAACAAATTAAAACTGTAATTATAAATGCATATGAGCTGGTACCGGAAGCGTACAGACAAAGATTCCATCACACCCGGACTTACATCGAATTAAAAAGAATCAAACATATGGCTTTTGATCACTGGATACAATCTTTCAAGCGAGAACTCTCATATGAAAATTTGAGAGAAGTGATGTTGCTGGAAGAGTTTAAAAATAGCATTCCAAGTAGGATAAGAACTCACATCGAAGAAAAACAATTTTATAAGGAGAGAGAAGATGCCACCATGGCAGATAACTTTGAAGTCATACATAAACCCTTTACTCAGGGCCTTCCGTGATCATTCCCAGAGGTTCAGAAAGGGCAGAAAGTGGGAGAGTGATAAAAGATGGAGTGTTAGCGACAGGGAAACAAAAGGTGAGCAAACAAGAAGCCCTCCATCATTAAGGAAAGAAAATGCAGAGGGTAAGAATGTAAATCACAGCCCTGTGTGTTCCCATTGCAGAAAAACAGGGCATATCAAAGATGATTGATGGTAGTTAAAGGGAAAGCCCATTAATCTTGTAGGGTGCACAAGATTAACAAAGGAGATGTAGAGAAAATTCCTGAAGGCTACTAGATTTTGTTTTAAAGGAACAGTGTCTCCACACCCCTCTAGTGAGGCAAGACACCAGGACCATTCAATCCCTTATTCTGGGTAAAGGAATCACCTTCCCACCAGACAGCTCGCTAAAAGTGAAGGTTTGGTAAAAGGAATTGAGGAAGGATACATGTCTGTACCCCTGTAATGGGTCCACTTGCAGTGCGACCTTGTTTCTATGCCAGTTACTGTAGGAACTGTCTCCAGTCTACCTGTGGCCAACATAGACTTGATACTCGGCAATGATTCGGCTTGAGGTAAGGTGGTCGCATTCCCAGTGATATTAGACCAGCAAATGAGGCCAAGGAGACAGAGCAAATACAGGAGGAAGTCCCTGGAATTTTTCAAAGGGCCATGTCCAAGCAAGCTCCCCCAAAGAGAGCTGAACCAGAAAATCAGCCCATTGACTCAGAGAGCTGGCTGAAACTTTTTTTTTTAAGAAGATTTAGGGGAAGGATATGACAGACAGACCCTCCATAACTGAATCCCAAAAAGCAGACCCTAATTTTAAAAAGATAGCACAGACAGCCTATTCTGAGGCAGGTGCAGAGAAAATGCCTGAGTGTTACTACTGAAAAAATGAAATTTTAATGAGGAAATGGAGACCCCCCACAGCGACCCGCAGAGGAGGAGTGGACAGTAGTTCACCAAATTGTGATTTCCCCCCTAAATATCACAGATTCTGCGAATCACCCATGAAGTTCCTATGGCTGGGCATGTGGGTATCCAAAAGACGCAAGCCCGAATTTGCAGACACTTTTACTGGCCACAACTGCACAAGGATGTGGTTAAATTCTGCCAGACCTGCCATACTGCCAGATAATTGGGAAAATCCAACCTACCATTAAACCTTGCCACGGATCCCCATTCCTGCCTTCGAAGAACGTTTCATTAGAGTTCTAATCGAATGTTTGGGACCCCTACCCAAAACCAAGACAGGTCATCAGTACCTGTTAACTATCATGGATATGGCACCAGATTCGCAGAAGCCATACCCTTGAGGAAAATTACTACCAAAGCCATTGTACAGGGGTTAACCCAGTTCTTCACCTGGATGGTGTTGAGCTTCTTGAGTGTTGTTGGAGCTGCACCCATCCAGGCAAGTGGAGAGTATTCAATCACACTCCTGATTTGTGCCTTGTAGATGGCGGACAGGCATTGGGGAGTCAGGAGGCGAGTTACTCGTGACAGAATTCCCAGCCTCTGACCTGCTCTTGCAACCACAATATTCATGTGCCTGGTCCAGTTCAGTTTCTGGTCAATGGTAACCCCCTCATGTTGATTTTCGGGGATTCAGTGATGGTAATACCATTGAACATCAAGGGGAGATGGTTAGATTCTCTCTTGTTTGAGATGATCATTACCTGGCACTTGCGTAGCATGAATGTTACTTGCCACTTATTAGCCCAAGCCTAGATGTTGTCCAGGTCTTGCAGCATCTCGACACGGGCTGCTTCAGTTTCTGAGGAGTCATGAATGTTACTGAACATTGTGCAATCATCAGTGAACATCCCCACTTCTGACCTTATGATGGAAGGAAGGTCATTGATGAAGCAGCTGAAGATGATTGGGCCTAGGACACTACCCTGAGGAACTCCTGCAGCCATGTCCTGGGACTGACATGATTGACCTCCAACAACTACAACCATCTTCCTTTGTGCTAGGTATGACTCTAATCAGCAGAGAGCTTTCCCTCTGATTCCCATTGACTCCAGTTTTGCTAGGGTTTCTTGATGCCATATTTGGTCAAATGGTGCCTTGATGTCAACGGCAGTCATTCTCACCTCATCTCTGGAGTTCAGCTCTTTTGTCCATGTTTGGAACAAAGCTATAATGATGTCAGGAGCTGAGTGGCCCTGGCAGAACCCAAACTGAGCGTCAGTGAGCAGGTTATTGCTGAGCAAGTGCCATTTAATAGCATTGCCGACAACCCCTTCCATCACTTTGCTGTTGATCGAGAATAGACTGATAGGGTTGTAATTGGCTGGATTGGATTTGTCCAGCTTTTTGTGTACAGGACATACTTGGGCAATTTTCCACATTGCTCGGTAGATGCCAGTGTTGTAGCTGTACTGGAACAGCTTGGCTAGGGGTGCGGCAAGTTCTGTAGTACAAGTCTTCAGTACTATTGCCGGAATGTTGTCAGGGCCAATAGCCTTTGCAGTATCCAATGCCTTCAGCCGTTTCTTGATATCACGTGCAGTGAATCAGATTAGCTGAAGACTGGCAACTGTGATGCTCAGGACCTCAGGAGGAGGCCGAGATGGATCATCCACTTGGCACTTCTGGCTGAACATGGATGCAAATGCTTCAACCTTGTCTTTTGCACTAATGTGCTGAGCTCTCCCATCGTTGGGGATGGGAATATTTGTGGAGCCTCCTCCTCCTGTTAGTTGTTTAATTGTCCACCACCATTCACGACTGGATGTGGCACTGTTTAGATCTGATCCATTGGTAAGTAGTCCTGTGTTGTAGCTTCACCAGGCTGGCATCTCATTTTTAGCTATGCCTGGTGCTGATCCTGGCATTCCCTCCTACTCTTTTCATTGAACCAGGGCTGGTCCCCCAGCTTGATGGTATTGGTAGAGTGGGGGATATGCCAGGCCATGAGGTTACAGTGTCAGAGCAATGGAAGGCATTCAAGGAGTAGATAGAGAGGGTTCAGAACAAATATGTTCCCACAAAGAAAGAGTGGGCCTACCAAATCTAGAGCCTCCCCCACCCGCCCCCGCAGATGTCTAAGTGCATACTGGATAGGATAAGTGAAAAAGAAAAGCTTATGTCAGATAGTGAGAGCTCAATACTGCAGAAAGCCTAGAGGAGCGTAGAAAGTGCAGGGGTGAAGTTATCAAGGGAATTAGGAAAGCAAAAGGAGAGCATAAAAAATCTGTCAAGTAAAACCAAGGTAAACCCAAAGATGTTTTATAAATACATAAAGAACAAGATAACTAAGGAAAACCTCAGGCCGATTAGAGACCAAAATGGTAACTGTGTGGAGACGGGAGACGTGGACATGATTCTTCATGAAAACTTTGTATCTGTTTTACAAAAGAGAGGGAAGAAACAAACGTGGTAGTTAAGGAGCGGGAGTGTGAAATATTGGAAGGGAGAAACAAAGTGAAGGAGGAAATATTAAGGGGTTTAGCATCTTTGAAAGAGGATTAATTATCAGGCTGAGATGAAATGTATCCCAGGCTGCTAAGAGAAGCAAGGGAGGAAATAGCAGAGGCTTCTGACAACTCAATGAAAAATTTCTTCTCATCTCCCTTGTAAATCTTTTACCAATAATTTTGAAATTCTGACCAACTCACCAGAGGGAATATTTTTTTCCAATTTACTCTGTCAGAATCTCTCATCATCTTGAAAACTTCTATTCGGCCACCTCTCAACCTTCTCTGTTCCAAGGAGAACAGTCCTAATGTTTCCAACCTCTCCTCATAACTGAAGCTCTCATCCTGGTAACATCCAGATAAACCTCTTTGTACCCTACAGCCTTTATATCTTTCCTGAAGTGTGGTGCTCAGCTGAGGCTGAGCCAGTAACTTATAAAGTTGTAGCATGATCTTTTTATTTTATATTTTATACATCTATTTATAAACCCAAGGAACACGCATGCTTTTTGAACCACTTTTAAATTTGTACTTCCACCCTTAAGGATTTGTGTTCATGGACATCATGCGTTCATGCAGATGGGCAGGAAAGTGAAAAATGGAATTCAATCCAAAGAAGTGTGATGTAATGCATTTGGAGAAGGCAAACAAGGCAAGGGGATACACAATAAATGGTTGAAATCTGAGAAATGTAGAGGAACAGAGGGATCTTAGAGTGCATGTCCACAGATTCCAAAAGGTTGGAGGTCAGGTTGATAAGGTAGTCAAGAAGGCATACAGGATACTTTCCTTTACTGGCCAAGGCATCGATAAGAATAGGGAGGTTAAGCTAGAACTGTATAAAACACTAGTTAGACCGCAGCTAGCGTACTGTGTAGTGTTCCGGTTACTGCATTACAGGAAGGATACAATTGCAAGAGAAATGGTACAGAGGAGATTAATGAGGATGTTGCCAGAAATGGTGAAATGTAGCTACAAGGAAAGATTGGACAGGCTGGGGTTGTTTTCTTTGGAACAGAGGAGGCTGAGGGCAGATTTAATTGAGGTATATAAAATTATGAGGAGCCTAGATAGAGTGCATAGGAAGGACATATTTCCATTAGCAGAGAGGTCAATAACCCGGGGGCAGATTAGAGGGGAGTTGAGGAGTAAATGTTTGCACCCAGAGGGTGGTGGAGATCTGGAACTCACTGCCTGAAAGGGTGGTAGAGACAGAAACCCTCATCACATTTAAAACATACTTGGATATGCACTTAAAGTGCTGTAACCAACAGGGCTATGCACCAAGAGCTGGAAGGTGGGATTAGGTTGGATAGCTCTTTTTCGGCTGCCATGGGCACAACTGGCCTCCTTTTGTGCTGTAAATTTTTCTATGTCATATTTCTAAGAAAATGGTATCAGTGGGATGGCCCAAAAATCTAAATAACTGGTGAATCACATAATTTGACTGGCTCCTTCTTGTTGGTATCTATTAGTCCATCAGCATTTTATAAAAGATCTGTTGAAATAATTACCAAGGGCTGAAGAGCTTTGTCTGAGTGCATTCATTGAACTATCTGATATGCAGTATTCCTACAGGATTCACTCTAACAATGCAAAATGAATGAGCTAATAGTACAAAGTATTAGCAGGATAACTGACATGAAAAGCAGGCAATTAAATGGGTGTTCAGGCTGTAATGTACCCAATGGTCATGGAAAGGATACAATAATATAAAAGGAAGTATGTTTTCACCATATTCAACCATATCCTTCATTTTGTTTGCACGCTGGCACTTAAGACGTCTTGTGCCAATAGATGGAAATGAAGGAACAGAGAGCAGCCATTCAGACACAGTGTCGTTTATGTTTCCAATATTTGTCCTCTTTACCTAATCTCATCATTTTACACTTGTCAACTTTGAATTTTGTTTGCCATTTCTCAGTCCAAGTTCCCAGCCTATCTCAATCCCTCTGCACCAGATCAGCCTGGTCCTGGTGCAACCTGATATTGCTGGAAAAACTGCAGAAGCTAAATGTGTCAAAATGGGAGAGAAGAGTGGGCAGATCAGATAGAACTACTGCACGGAAGATGGGGAACATTTGGAATGGACTGCCCAAGAAGGCAATCAAGACTGACAACATCAATCATTATACGAACAAGCATTTGATGAGAAAATCAAGGAGGGATGGTGATGGTGAGCTGTTATTAGCTACTTGGCTTCAAATTCCTGGACTTCTCCCGATAGCAAGATATTTCTGCACTGGACTAAATTGGAAAAAACATAAGATGCTGCTTCTGTCTATAATCTGCTGCTCTTCTTTGATCTGTGAGCTATGGAAAAGATCTAAGAAAATCCAGATCGAGATCTCTCAAACTTGGCTTCAAATTCCTGGACTTCTCTCATCATCAAAAAGATGCTTCTGCTGTGGTCTACACCAGCTATACCATAAGATCCAACTGCTGTCACTGATCTTCTGCTCTTTTGTTATATTTAAAATAACATTGATCAGTTTACTGCCCTTTCCCCACCACTGCTGTGAATGAGAGGATTGAGAGACTTCAATCAGCTGCTGAGCCTGAGACTAGCCACTGGTTAGACAGGTCTTTCAGCCTCAGTCTGTTCCAGGCCAGAAACTCAGTCGCCTGGGCTTAAGAACAAACCTCTGCTGCTTCTGGATTTTATGGTGACATCCAACGTCGCCAACATCTTTCTATCCTGCAACTGATTCCATATACCTCCAACAAAAATACCTCTGTCAGTCCGTCCTCCGATACTATACCCTCAAACAGCTTTTGGACTTCACTCGCTTCATTTGTCTCTTCCAAACTCGATGCTGCATTCTGACCTGCACCCTATCTACATTTGTTTATTCGTCCTCGGGATGTCAGCATTGCTAGTGAGCATTTATTGCCCAATCCTAATTAACCTTGAGAAGGGGGTGGTGGCCCGCCTTCTTGAATCACTGCAGTTCATCTGGTGTACGTACATCCACTGTGCTGTGAGGCAGGATTTTGACCCAGCGACAGTGAAGGGATGGTGATATATTTCCAAGTCAGGATGATGTGTGGCTTCAAGGGGAACTTGCAGGTGGTAGTGTTCCCATGTGTCCACTGCCCTTGACCTTCTAGATGCTAGAGGTTACTGGTTTGGAAGGTGCTGTCATAGGAGGCTTGGCAAGTTGCTACAGTGCATCTTTTGTTGATGGTACACATTGCTGCCACTGTGCGTCAGTGGTGGAGGAAGTGAATGTTTAAGACAGTCGACAGGATGCTGATCAAGCAGGTTGCTTTGTCTTGGATGCGGTCCAGCTTCTTGAGTGTTGTTGAAGCTGCACTCATCGAAGCAAATAGAGAGTATTCCATCAAATTCCTGATTTGCGCCTTGTAGATTCTGGACACACTTTGGGGAGACAGGAGGTGAGTTACTCACCACAGAATTCCCACCCTCTGACCTGCTTTTGTAGCCACAGTATTTATGTGGCTGGTCCGGTTCAGTTTCTGGTCAATGGCAACCCCCAGGATGTTGATTTTCGGGGATTTATTGATGGTAATGCCATTGAATGTCAAGGGGAGACAGTTAGATTCTCTCTTGTTCGTCATTGCCTGGCTCTTGTGTGGCCCGAATGTTAGTTGCCACTTAATCAGCCCACGCCTGAATGTTGTCCAGGTCATGCTGCATGTGGGCACAGACTTCTTCAGTATCTGAGGATTTGTGAATGGTGCTGAACATTGTGCCATCATCAGCAAACATCCCCACTTCTGCCCTTATGTTGGAGGGAAGGTCATTGATGAAGCAGCTGAAGATGGTCGAGCCTAGGGCACTAGGTTGAGGAACTCCCACAGCAATGTCCTGGGGCTTAGATGATTGGCCTCCAACAACGACAAACATCTTCCTTTGTGCCAGGTATATCTCTAACCATAGAGTCATAGAATCATTTATGGCATAGGAGGAGGCAATTCGGCTCATCAAGTCCATGCTGGCCCTCCGCAGAGCAATCCAGTCAGTCCACGCCCCCGCTCTATCCCTGCAGCCCTGCAAGTTTATTTCCTTCAAAATAATTGATTGTCTCCACTTCCACAGCCCCTGTCGGCAGCGAGTTCCAGGTCAATACCACTTGCTGCGTAAAAAGGTTCCTACACATTCCCCCACATCCCTTGCCCAAAACCTTCAATCTGTGTCCCTTAGTCCTTGTACCATGTTAATAGGAACAGTTTTTCCTTGTCTAACTTATCTAAGCCTGTCATAATGTTGTACAGCTCTATTAAATCTCCCCTCAATCTTCTTTACCCCAAGGATAACAACCCTAGCCTCTCCAACCTAACCTTGCAACTAAAATCAAACATCCCTGGGACCATTCTGGTAAATTTCCTCTGCACCTTCTCAAGGACCCTCACATCCTTCTTGAAGCGTGGTGACCAGAACTGGATGTTGGGGCCTAACCAGAGCTCTATAAAGATTCAGCATAACTTCCCTGCTTTTGTACTGTATACCCCTATTTATGAAAGCCAAGATCTCATATGCTTTACTAACCACGCCCTCAATATGTCCTGCCATCTTCAAATATCAATGCACATGCACACCCAGGTCCCTCTGTTCCTGCACACTCTTTAGAACTGTGCCATTAAATCTATATTGCCTCACCTTTTCTCTTCTGCCAAAATGCATCACTTCACATTTCTCTGTATTGAATTCCATTTGCAACTTGCCCGCCCACTCTGCTAGCCTATCTATGTCTTGTTGCAGGCGGTTCATATCATCCTCACTGTTTGCCGCACTTCCAAGTTGGGTATCATCAGCAAATTTTGAGATTCTACTCTGTATTCCAAGATCCAAGTCATTTATACATAGCAAAAAAAAGGATGTGGTTAAAGCACTGACCCTTGGGGAACACCACTGTCTACCATCCTCCAGTCTGAAAAATAACCATTTACCACGACTCACTGCTTTCTGTCCTTCAGCCAATTTTCTTTTATCCAATTGGACACTGACCCTCCTATTCCATGAGTCTCAATTTTGTTAACCAGCCTTTTATGTGGTACTTTACCAAACGCTTTCTTAAAATCCATATAGACAACAACCAGTGTATTCCCTTTATCAACCTTCTCCTTTACTTGATCAAAAAATTTAATTAGATTAGTCAAGCATGATCTGCCCTTTTCGGATCTGTGCTGGCTATTCTTAATTAACTCAAACGACTCCAAGTGCCTGCAGATTTTTTTCCTGGTTATTGTTTCTAAAACTTTACCCACCATTGATGTTAAACTAACCAGCCTGTAGTTACGAGGAATGACCTTACACCCTTTCTTGAATAAGGGTGTCACATTTGCCACTCTCCAATCCTCTGGCACCTCCCCCATATCCAGGGAAGATTGGAAGATTATGGCAAGCCCTTCTGCTATCTCCACCCCCCACTTCCTTTAGCAGCCTGGGATGCAAGCCATCTGGTTTTTTGGCATCCTTCCATCTACGAAAGATGATGGACGTGCAGCAAACAATCCATTTAGGTGGGGTGTCTTCTCTTTGTGCACCTTTGCTGATGGCTGTGAAGGCCAATCCTCGAGAGACAGGTTCTGCCATAAGTGCTGCACCTAAAGCTTCCAAGTGATGCTGTGAGTTGTTTTTGATATTGGCGCCTGTTGCCAAGCTGCTGTAGCAACTGGTCATCATGGTAGTGCACACCAGTCCACAGGTTGTGTCGCCATTTCCCTCTTTCAACGGCTAGTGACTCCCAAGTGCAACAGTCGACATTTAGGGCCTTCATGTCACACTTGCAAGCATCCTTGAAGCGGAGCTTTGAGCGCCCTACTGGTCATCTGGCCCCGGCTACCTCACCATAAGTGGCGCAGTGGTTAGCACTGCAGCCTCACAGCTCCAGGGACCCAGGTTCGATTCTGGGTACTGCCTGTGCGGAGTTTGCAAGTTCTCCCTGTGTCTGCGTGGGTTTTCGCCGGGTGCTCCGGTTTCCTCCCACATCCAAAGACTTGCAGGTGATAGGTAAATTGGCTGTTGTAAATTGCCCCTAGTGTAGGGAGGGTTAATGGGATTACTGTAGGGTTGTTGGTCGGCACAGACTCGGTGGGCCGAAGGGCCTGTTTCAGTGCTGTACCTCTAAATACAGAAGGTCCTTGGGTATATGACCGTCTTCCATCCTGTGGACCTGTCCGATCCAGCGAAGCCGCCTCTGTTTGATTAGTGCCATCACACTTGGGAGCTCTGCCTTTGAAAGGACTGCCACATTTGAGATTTTGTCCTGCAAGGAAATACCCATAATGTGCTGCAGACAGTGAAGATGGAAATTATTGAGCTGCTTCTCCTGGTAGCTGTAGGTTGTCCAGGTTTCACAGCCATTCAGCAAGGTGCTGAAAACATAGGCCTTATAAACCATTAACTTGGTCCTAAGAGTCAGCTTGGTGTTATTCCACATGCAATTCGCAAGTGGGACAAAGGTGGTAACTGCTTTACCTATGTGTGTATCAAGCTCTGCATCAAGGGGCAGATTGTCTGTCACTGTGGACCCAAGGTAGCAGAATAACTTCCAGTGGGGTGTTATTTAGTGTGATCAGGGCGGAGATGCAACACCTTGTCCCATGACCACGGTTTTCTTGATGCTTATAGTCAAGGTGAACAAGTCACAGGCACGGGAGAGACAGTCCATGAGTCTTTGTAGTTGAGTTTCCGTGTGAGTGACTAGCGCAGCATCATCAGCATAGAGGAGTTCTCTGATCAGGATGGGATTTGTTTTTGTCTTCGCTTTCGGCCTTGATAGATTGTAGAGCTTACCATCTGACCTAGTGTGCAAGTAGACTTCTTCCATATCTGCAAGGAAGGTGAAGGTCAGGAGCATGGAGAAGAAGATGCCAAACAGAGTGGGAGCTAGGACATAACCCTGTTTCACTCCATTCTTCACTCCGAAACTGTCAGAAGTGGAGCCATCAAACTGTACAGTGCCGTGCATGTTGTCATGTAGGAGTGGATGAGACTGAGGAGCTTCAGTGGGCAGCCAATTTTTCCCAAAATCTGTAGAGCCCTGCTCTGCTGACGGTGTCGAATGCCTTAGTGAGACCTACAAAAGTAAGGTAAAGGGGTATACTCTGTTCCCTACATTTCTCTTGTAGCTGGCATATGGAGAAGATCGTGTCTACATTAGATCTACCAGCATGGAAACCACACTGTGCTTAAGGGTACACTCGGTCTGCAAGTAGGAACATAGGAAGATAGGAACAGGAGTAGGCCATTCAGGCCCTCGAGCCTGTCCCGCCATTCAATGAGATCATGGCTGATCCGTGGCCTAACTCCATATACCTGTCTTTGGCCCATATCCCTTAATATCTTTGCTTAACAAAAATCTATCTCTCTCAGATTTAAAATTAACAACTGTTCTAGCTTCAACTGCTGTTTGTGGGAGGGAGTTCCAAACCTCTACCACCCTTTGTGTGAAGAAGTGCTTCCTAACATCTCTCCTGAACGGTCTGGTCCTAATTTTTAGACTATGCCCCCTAGTTTTAGAATCTCCAACCAGTGGAAATAGTTTATCTTTATCTAGCCTGTCTTTTCCTGTTAATATCTTGAAGACTTTGATCAGATCACCCCTTAACCTTCTAAATTCTAGCGAAAACAGGCCTAATTTGTGTAATCTCTCCAGTAACATAACCCCTGTAGTCCAGGTATCATTCTTGTAAACCTACGTTGCACTCCCTCCAAGGCCAATATATCCTTCCTAAGGTGTGGTGCCCAGAACTGCTCACAGTACTCCAGGTGGGGTCTAACCAGGGTTTTGTACAGCTGCAGTATAACCTCTGTGTCTTTATACTCCAGTCCTCTAGATATAAAGTCTAGCATTCCTTTAGCCTTTATGATTATCTTCTGCATTTGCTCTTGGCATTTTAAAGATCTATGCACCTGAACTCCACAAGTCTCTTTGCATATCTACTGTACTTAACCTCTTCCCATTTAGAAAGTACCCTGCTCTATCCTTTTTTGGTCCAAAATGGATAATCTCACACTTGCCCGCATTGAAATCTATCTGCCACAGTTTTGCCCACTCACCTAGTCTATCACTATCTCTTTGCAATTTTATGCTATCATCTAGACTGTCTACAATGCCGCCTAACTTTGTATCATCAGCAAATTTGGATATATGACTTACTAAGCCATCATCCAAGTCGTTCATGAATAATGTGAATAATTGAGGCCCCAACACAGATCCCTGCGGGACACCACTAGTTACATCCTGCCAATCAGAGTAGATTAGATTAGATTAGAGATACAGCACTGAAACAGGCCCTTCGGCCCACCGAGTCTGTGCCGAACATCAACCACCCATTTATACTAATCCTACACTAATCCCATATTCCTACCAAACATCCCCACCTGTCCCTATATTTCCCTACCACCTACCTATACTAGTGACAATTTATAATGGCCAATTTACCTATCAACCTGCAAGTCTTTTGGCTTGTGGGAGGAAACCGGAGCACCCGGAGAAAACCCACGCAGACACAGGGAGAACTTGCAAACTCCACACAGGCAGTACCCGGAATCGAACCCGGGTCCCTGGAGCTGTGAGGCTGCGGTGCTAACCACTGCGCCACTGTGCTGCCCAGACTTACCTATTAACTCCACTCTCTGTCGTCTACCACTCAACCAACTTTCTAACCATGTCAATAACTTGCCCTCAACTCCATGGGCTTCTACCTTAGTTAACAGTATCTTAGGTGGGACTTTATCAAATGCCTTCTGGAAGTCCATATAAATAACATCCATGGACATTCCCCTGTCCACTACCTTAGTCACCTCTTCAAAATATTCAATGAGATTTGACAGGCATGACCTTCCCGTCATGAATCCATGCTGGCTGTCCCTGATTAGCTGAAATTTTTCTAGGTCTTCAGTCACCCTATCCTTGATTATAGACTCCAGCAACTTGCCCACCACAGATGTCAGGCTAACTGGTCTGTAATTTACTTGGTTCCCCCTTTCACCCTTCTTAAAAAGTGGAGTGACATGTGCAACTTTCCAATCCAGAGGGACCACTACTAAATCTAAGGAACTCTGAAAGACTATAGTTAGGGCATCTACAATGTGCTCCCCTACTTCCTTTAACACCCTCAAAACGTCAGGTCCTGGGGATTTCTCACTCTTTAGTTCCATTAATTTCCTTGTTACTGATGTTTTACTTACGTTAATTGTATTAAGTCCCAGTCCCCTATCGGCTATTAATTTTTTCGGGACTTCCGGCAAGTTATCCTCCTTTTCAACTGTTAATACTGAGGCAAAGTAATTGTTCAACATGTCTGCCATTTCCCCATTATCAATGACAATATCTCCAGTTTCAGCTTTTAGTGGGCCTATATTGCTCTTGACCACCCGCTTTCCCTTTACGTAAGTATAAAATTTCTTCTTATTTAAGTAAATGGAGTCTTTTAAGTATGAAGTATTAAGCAAAGGCCTTCCCAGTGACGCTAAGGAGTGAGCTGCCCCCGTAGTTGTTGCAGTCTCCTCGGTCACCTTTGTTTTTGTATAGTGTGATGGTTTTGGCATCACACATCTCCTGGAGAACACAGCCTACTTTCCAGCAGATAAGGAGAAGGTTATAAAGGCATGGCAATAGATGGGACTACCTAGGAAAGATTAGAAGATTATGACAAGCCTTTCCACTAACTCCACCCCCAATTCATTTAGCAACTTGGGATGCAAGCCATATGGACCAGGTGACTAATCTGCCCAAAGCATAGCCAGCCTTTCCAGTACTTCTCCCTCTCAATTTTTATCCTATCCATTGTCTTGACTCTCTCCGCTTCTACAGATATTTTATCAGATTCCTCTTCCTTATGGAAGTTCTTATTAAGTATTCTAACAAGTGGGGAATTTTCCCCCTAATTCCCATTGACTTCAGTTTTGCTAGGGCTCCTTGATACTACACCTCGGTCAAATGCTGCCTTGATGTCAAGGGCAGTCACTCTCACCTCACCTCTGGAATTCAGCTTTTTTGCCCACGTTTGGGCCAAGGCTGTAATGAGGTCTGGAGCCGAGTGGCCCTGGCAGAACCCAAACTGAGCATCGGCGAGCAGGTTATTGCTGAGTAAGTGCCACTTTATAGCACTGTCGACAACACATCTCATCACTTTGCTGATGATCAAGAGTAGACTGATAGGGCAGTAATTCACCGGGTTGGATTTATCCTGCTTTTTGTGGACAGGACATGCCTGGGCAATTTATCACAGTGTTGGGTAGATGCCACTGTTGTAGCCGTACTGGAACAGCTTGGCTAGGAACGCGGCTAGTTCTGGAGCACAAATCTTCAGTACTACAGCTGGGATGTTGTCAGATCCCATAGCCTTTGCTGTATCCAGTGCCTTCAGCCGTTTCTTAATATCACGTGGAGTGAATCAAATTGGCTGAAGATGGCATCTGTGATGCTGAGGTCCTCGGGAGGAGGCCGCAATGGATCATCCACTTGGCACTTTTGCCTGAAGATGGTTAAAAATGCTTCAGCCTTATCATTTGCACTGATGTGCTGGGCTCCCCATCATTAAGGATGGGGATATTTTTGGAGCCTCCTCCTCCTGTTAGTTGTTTAATTGTCCACCACTATTCACGAGTGGTGAGCTTAGATCTGATCCGTTGGTTGTGGGATGCTCAGCCCTATCTATCGCACGCTGCTTCTGCTGTTTAGCATGCATGTAGCTCTGTGTTGTCGCTTCACCAGTTTGACATCTCTTTTTAAATATGCCTGGTGCTGCTCCTGGCATTCCCTCCTACACACCTCATTGAACCAAGGTTGGTCATCTGGCTTGATGGTAATGGTAGAGTGAGGGATGTAACAGTCCATGAGGTTACAGATTGTGGCTGAATACAATTCTGCTGCTGCTGATGGCCCACAGTGCCTCATGGGTGCCCAGTTTTGAGCTGCTAGATCTGTTCTGAATCTATCCCATTTAGCATTGTGGTAATGCCACAAAAGATGGAGGATGTTTTCAATATGAAGAAGGGACTTTGTCTCCACAAGGGGACTTTGCGGTGATAACTCCTACCAATACTGTCATGGGAAGGTGCATTTGCGACAGGTAAATTGGTGGGGTCGAGGTTAAGTAAGTTTTCCCGCTTGTTGGTTCTCTCACCACCTGCCGTAGACCCAGTCTGGCTGATATGTCCTTCAGGACTGGACCAGCTCTGTCAATAGTAGTGCTACCAAGCCACTGGCAGAGGCTAGAAATGCAATAGGTCATTTTACATTTCTAGCCTATTACATCTCTAGCCTCTGCCAGTTCTGATGAAGGGTCACTGACCTGAAACGTCAACTCTGCTTCTCTCTCCACAGATGCTGCCAGACCTGCTATTTCCAGCATTTCTTGTTTTTATTTCAGATTTCCAGCATCTCCAGTATTTTGCTTTTATTATTATGGTTATGAAGGAGTCTAGGTCATTGGATGTAAGGCATGATTCAGTGAGTCTGACTATGTCAGGCTGTTGCTTGATGAGGCTGTGGGACAGCTCTCAATTTTGGCACAAGTCCCACCGACGCACAGTGGCAGCAGTGTGTACCTTCTACAAGATGCAATGCAGCAACGCACCAAAGCTCCTTAGACAGCACCTTCCAAACCCGCAACCTCTATCAACTAGAAGGACCAGGGTAGCAAATGCATGGGAACACCACCACCTGCAAGTTCCCCTCCAAGTCACACACCATCCTGACTTGGAACCATATCGCCGTTCCTTCACTGTCACGGTGTCAAAATCCTGGAACTCCCTTCCTAACAGCACTGTGGGTATACCTATCTCACGTGGACTGCAGCAGTTCAAGAAGGCAGCTCACCACCACCTTCTCAAGGGCCAGCTCTCTCCTCTTACCTAAGTAATTGGCTTTGTTTAAGTTTAAGTTGCAGGTTTGGGACTGAAGTATGTAACTTTCAAACTTAATGTAGAATTCTATTGTATAATGAGCACTTTATCTCAGCAGATCTTTCACTGTGAGATTACTAATTAACTCTGCCTTATCGCACAATACTAGATCTAAAAAAGCTTTATCCCTAATTGGTTCCACAACTTATTATTCCAGGAAACTGTTATTCTACAATCTCATCTTCCAGAACACCTTTGCCAATTAGATTGGTCCTGGGGAGATGGTGGTGTAGTGGTAACATCACTAGACTAGTAATGCAGAAGCCCAGGCTAATGCTCTGGGGACACTGGTTGAAATCTACCATGGCAGATGGTGGAACTTAAACTCAATTAATTTTTAAAAATCTGGAATTGAAAGTTAGTTTCAGTAAAGGTGCCATGAGACTAACATTGATTGTCATAAAACCCATTTTGTTCACTTATGTCCTCTGGGAAGGAAATCTGCCATCCTTACCTGGTCTGGCCTAAATGTGACTCCAGACCCACAGCAATGTGGTTGACTCATAACTGTCCTCTGAAATGGCCCAGCAAGCCATTCAGTTCAAGGGCAATTAGGGATGGGAATCAAAGGCTGCCCTGCCAGCGACGCCCACATCCCATGAAAGAATTTAATAAAAGTCTCTGTGAAGATTAAAGTACCCACAATTATTACAATGCCTTTGATACAAGCTGCAATAATTTCTTGCTTAATGCTCTAACAGTGTAACTACTGTTAGACGCCTATAAACTACTTCCACCAGCGTTTTCTGACACAAGGTATTCTTAATATCCACCCATACCGATTCTACTTACTGATTTTCTAAGCCAAATTCCTTTCTCACTACTGCCCTTGACATTCTTTACTCTCAGGGCTACTCCTCCTTCTCCATTCTGCCTGTCTTTTCAAAATGTATATGCTGGAATACTTATTAGTTCAGTAACATTACCATCATCATAGGACCTCTGACTTTAACTCCATCTATTTCCTATTAACTGTCAGGTTTTTGAGCATTCTAATTTTTATCTAATCGGCCTATGTTATTTGAGCTTTCCCTGAATCCATTCCGTGTGCACATTTTGGCTGTCCGTCCGGACCCGAGCCCATCAATCTATTTCCACTTTTGTTCTTTTTATTAAACTTCTTTTCTCTTTACCCCTTCCTAGACCCATCTCTTCTATCGTCATGCCTCCTTTCACTTCTCCGCGCTCAGTTACTCTGCTCTCCCAATTCCCTACCACAACCCTTCCGTACTCCTTCACCTTCCTGATCTGTTGCCACCGTCCCAGGCTTGACTCATATTATTATTAGATATTAGAACATTACAGCGCAGTACAGGCCCTTCGGCCCTCGATGTTGCGCCGACCTGTGAAACCATCTGACCTACACTATTCCATTTTCATCCATATGTTTATCCAATGACCACTTAAATGCCCTTAAAGTTGGCGAGTCTACTACTGCTGCAGGCAGGGCGTTCCACGCCCCTTCTACTCTCTGAGTAAAGAAACTACCTCTGACATCTGTCCTATATCTATCACCCCTCAACTTAAAGCTATGTCCCCTCATGTTTGCCATCACCATCCGAGGAGAAAGACTCTCACTATCCACCCTATCTAACCCTCTGATTATCTTATATGTCTCTATTAAGTCACCTCTCCTCCTCCTTCTCTCCAACGAAAACAACCTCAAGTCCCTCAGCCTTTCCTCGTAAGACCTTCCCTCCATACCAGGCAACATCCTAGTAAATCTCCTCTGCACCCTTTCCAAAGCTTCCACATCCTTCCTATAATGCGGTGACCAGAACTGCACGCAATACTCCAGGTGCGGCCTCACCAGAGTTTTGTACAGCTGCAGCATGACCTCGTGGCTCCGAAACTCGATCCCCCAACTAATAAAAGTTAACACACCATATGCCTTCTTAACAGCTCTATTAACCTGGGTGGCAACTTTCAGGGATTTATGTACCTGGACACCAAGATCTCTCTGTTCACCTACACTACCAAGAATCTTCCCATTAGCCCAGTACCCTGCATTCCTGTTACTCCTTCCAAAGTGAATCACCTCACACTTTTCCGCATTAAACTCCATTTGTCATCTCTCAGCCCAGCTCTGCAGCCTATCTATGTCCCTCTGTACCCTACAACATCCTTCGGCACTATCCACAACTCCACCGACCTTCGTGTCATCCGCAAATTTACTAACCCACCCTTCTACACCCTCTTCCAGGTCATTTATAAAAATGACAAACAGCAGTGGCCCCAAAACAGATCCTTGCGGTACACCACTAGTAACTAAACTCCAGGATGAACATTTGCCATCAACCACCACCTTCTGTCTTCTTTCAGCTAGCCAATTTCTGATCCAAAGCTCTAAATCACCTTCAACCCCATACTTCCGTATTTTCTGCAATAGCCTACCGTGGGGAACCTTATCAAACGCCTTACTGAAATCCATATACACCACATCCACTGCTTTACCCTCATCCACCTGTTTGGTCACCTTCTCGAAAAACTCAATAAGGTTTGTGAGGCACGACCTACCCTTCACAAAACCGTGCTGACTATCGCTAATGAACTTATTCTTTTCATTTTGATTATAAATCCTGTCTCTTATAACCTTTTCCAACATTTTACCCACAACCGAAGTAAGGCTCACAGGTCTATAATTACCAGGGCTGTCTCTACTCCCCTTCTTGAACAAGGGGACAACATTTGCTATCCTCCAGTCTTCCGGCACTATTCCTGTCGACAATGACGACATAAAGATCAAGGACAAAGGCTCTGCAATCTCCTCCCTGGTTTCCCAGAGAATCCTAGGATAAATCCCATCTGGCCCAGGGGACTTATCTATTTTCACACTTTCCAAAATTGCTGACACCTCCTCCTTGTGAACCTCAATCCCATCTAGCCTAGTAGTCTGAATCTCAGTATTCTCCTCGACAACATTTTCTTTCTCTACTGTAAATACTGACGAAAAATATTCATTTAACGCTTCCCCTATCTCCTCTGATTCCACACACAACTTCCCACTACTATCCTTGATTGGCCCTAATCTAACTCTAGTCATTCTTTTATTCCTGATATACCTATAGAAAGCCTGAGGCTTTTCCTTGATCCTATCCGCCAATGACTTCTCGTGTCCTCTCCTTGCTCTTCTTAGCTCTCCCTTTAGATCCTTCCTGGCTAGCTTGTAACTCTCAACCGCCCTAACTGAGCCTTCACGTCTCATCCTAACATAAGCCTTCTTCTTCCTCTTGACAAGCGCTTCAACTTCTTTAGTAAACCACGGCTCCCTCGCTCGACAACTTCCTCCCTGCCTGACAGGTACATACTTATCAAGGACACACAGTAGCTGCTCCTTGAATAAGCTCCACATTTCGATTGTGCCCATCCCCTGCAGTTTCCTTCCCCATCCTACGCATCCTAAATCTTGCCTAATCGCATCATAATTTCCTTTCCCCCAGCTATAATTCTTGCCCTGCGGTATATACCTGTCCCTGCCCATCGCTAAGGTAAACCTAACCGAATTGTGATCACTATCACCAAAGTGCTCAACTACATCTAAATCTGACACCTGGCCGGGTTCATTACCCAGTACCAAATCCAATGTGGCATCGCCCCTGGTTGGCCTGTCTACATACTGTGTCAGAAAACCCTCCTGCACACACTGGACAAAAACTGACCCATCTAAAGTACTCGAACTATAGTATTTCCAGTCAATATTTGGAAAGTTAAAGTCCCCCATAACAACTACCCTGTTACTCTCGCTCCTGTCGAGAATCATCTTCGCTATCCTTTCCTCTACATCTCTGGAACTATTCGGAGGTCTATAGAAGACTCCCAAACAGGGTGACCTCTCCTCTCCTGTTTCTAACCTCGGCCCATACTACCTCAGTAGACGAGTCCTCAAACGTCCTTTCTGCCGCTGTAATACTCTCCTTGATTAACAATGCCACACCCCCCCCTCTTTTACCATCTTCTCTGTTCTTACTGAAACATCTAAATCCTGGAACCTGCAACATCCATTCCTGCCCCTGCTCTACCCATGTCTCCGAAATGGCCACAACATCGAGATCCCAGGTACCAACCCATGCTGCAAGCTCACCCACCTTATTCCGGATGCTCCTGGCGTTGAAGTAGACACACTTTAAACCAAGTTCTTGCTTGCCAGTGCCCTCTTGCGTCCTTGTAACCTTATCCTTGACCTCACTACTCTCAACATCCTGTACACTGGAACTACAATTTAGGTTCCCATTCCCCTGCTGAATTAGTTTAAACCCCCCCCCGAAGAGCACTAGCAAATCTCCCCCCCAGGATATTGGTACCCCTCTGGTTCAGGTGAAGACCATCCTGTTTGTAGAGGTCCCACCTACCCCAGAAAGAGCCCCAATTATCCAGGAAACCAAAACCCTCCCTCCTCCACCATCCCTGCAGCCACGTGTTCAACTCCTCTCTCTCCCTATTCCTCGTTTCGCTATCACGTGGCACGGGCAACAACCCAGAGATAACAACTCTGTTTGTTCTCGCTCTAAGCTTCCACCCTAGCTCCCTGAATTTCTGCCTTAAATCCCCATCTCTCTTCCTACCTATGTCGTTGGTGCCTATGTGGACCACGACTTGGGGCTGCTCCCCCTCCCCCTTAAGGATCCCAAAAACACGATCCGAGACATCACGAACCCTGGCGCCTGGGAGGCAACACACCAACCGTGAGTCTCTCTCGTTCCCACAGAACCTCCTATCTGTTCCCCTAACTATGGAGTCCCCAATGACTAATGCTCTGCTCCTCTTCCCCCTTCCCTTCTGAGCAACAGGGACAGACTCTGTGCCAGAGACCTGTACCCCATTGCTTACCCCTGGTAAGTCGTCCCCCGCAACAGTATCCAAAACGGTATACCTGTTGTTGAGGGAAATGGCCACAGGGGATCCCTGCACTGCCTGCTGGTTCCCTCTCCTTCCCCTGACGGTAACCCATCTACCTACTTCTTTTACCTGAGGTGTGACTACCTCCCCATAACTCCTCTCAATAACCCCCTCCGCCTCCCGAATGATCCGAAGTTCATCCAGCTCCAGTTCCCTAACGCGGTTCTCCTTATTATCCTTAATCATTACTGCCACCCCTCCTCCAATCTTCACATTCCTATCTTTCCTGAACACCTTGAATCCAGGAATATTTAGCAGCCAGTCATAGAGTACTACAGCATTACGGGACAAAAGGAGGCTATTCGGCCCATCAAGTCATACCAGCTCTCTGCAGAGAAATCCAGTCATTCCCATTCACAGAATAATACAGTGCAGAAGATGCCCTTCAGCCCGTCGAGTCTGCACCGATGCATTAAAGACACCTGCCAGCACTTGGCCCATAGCCTTGAATGTTATGACGTGCCAAGTGCTCATCCAGGTACTTTTTAAAGGATGTGAGGCAACCCGCCTCTACCACCCTCCCAGGCAGGGCATTCCAGACCGTCAGCACCCTCTGGGTAAAAAAGTTCTTCCTCAAATCCCCCTTAAACCTCCCGCCCCTCACCTTAAACTTGTGACACCTCGTAACTGACCCTTCAACTAAGGGGAACAGCTGCTTCCTATCCACCCTGTCCATGCCCCTCATAATCTTGTACACCTCGATCAGGTCACCCCTCAATCTTCTCTGCTCCAGCAAAAACAACCCAAGCCTATCCAACCTCACTTCATAGCTTGAATATTCCATCCCAGGCAACATCCTGGTGAATCGCCTCTGCACCCCCTCCAGTGCAATCATATCCTTCCTAAACTGTGGCGACCAGAATTGCACACAGTATTCCAGCTGTGGCCTTACCAAAGTTCTGTACAACTCCAACATGACCTCCCTGCTTTTGTAATCTATGCCTTGGTTGATAAAGGCAAGTGTCCCATATGCCTTTTTCACCACCCTATTAACCTGCCCTTCTGCCTTCAAAGAACAAAGAACAGTACAGCACAGGAACAGGCCATTCGGCC
The DNA here is from genome assembly GCF_036365525.1 of Heterodontus francisci. Classification (NCBI taxonomy): domain Eukaryota; kingdom Metazoa; phylum Chordata; class Chondrichthyes; order Heterodontiformes; family Heterodontidae; genus Heterodontus; species Heterodontus francisci. Next base: position 14,716,118 of record NC_090395.1, read on the forward strand.
ATCCAAGCCTGCGCCGATCTTGATGCCTGCCTAAACTAACACCTTCTGCACTTCCAGGGCCCATATCCCTCTATTCCCTTCCTATTCATATATCTGTCAAGATGTCTCTTAAACGTCGCTATCGTATCTGCTTCCACCACCTCCCCTGGCAGCAAGTTCCAGGCACTCACCACCCTCTGTGTAAAAATCTTGCCTCGCACATCCCCTCTAAACTTTGCCCCTCGCACCTTAAACCTATGTCCCCTAGTAACTGACTCTTCCACCCTGGGAAAAAGCTTCTGACTATCCACTCTGTCCATGCCGCTCATAACTTTGTAAACCTCTATCATGTCGCCCCTCCACCTCCGTCGTTCCAGTGAAAACAATCCGAGTTTTTCCAACCTCTCCTCATAGCTAATGCCCTCCAGACCAGGCAACATCCTGGTAAACCTCTTCTGTGCCCTCTCCAAAGCCTCCACGTCCTTCTGGTAGTGAGGCGACCAGAATTGCATGCAATATTCTAAGTGTGGCCTAACTAAGGTTCTGTACAGCTGCAACATGACTTGCCTATTTTTATACTCTGTGCCCCGACCGATGAAGGCAAGCATGCCGTATGCCTTCTTGATTACCTTATCCACCTGCGTTGCCACTTTCAGTGACCTGTGGACCTGTACGCCCAGATCTCTCTGCCTGTCAATACTCCTAAGGGTTCTGCCATTTACTGTATACCTCCCACCTGCATTAGACCTTCCAAAATTCATTACCTCACATTTGTCCGGATTAAACTCCATCTACCATTTCTCCGCCCAAGTCTCGAACCGATCTATATCCTGCTGTATCCTCTGACAATCCTCATCACTATCCGCAACTCAATCAACCTTTGTGTCGTCTGCAAACTTACTAATCAGACCAGCTACATTTTCCTCCAAATCATTTATATATACTGCAAACAGCAAAGGTCCCAGCACTGATCCCTGCGGAACATCACTAGTCACATCCCTCCATTCAGAAAAACACCCATCCACTGTTACCCTCTGTCTTCTATGACCGAGCCAGTTCTGTATCCATCTTGCCAGCTCACCTCTGATCCCGTGTGACTTCACCTTTTGCACCAGTCTGCCATGCGGGACCTTGTCAAAGGCTTTACTAAAGTCCATATAGACAACATCCACCGCCCTTCCCTCATCAATCATCTTCGTCACTTCCTCAAAAAACTCAATCAAATTAGTAAGACACGACCTCCCCTTCACAAAACCATGCTGTCTCTCAGAGATCTATGGACAAACACGCCAAGGTCCCTATGTTCCTCAGAACTTCCCAGTGTCAGGCCATTCATTGAATACTTCCGTGTCACATTACTCCTTCCAAAGTGTATCATCTCACACTTTTCAGCGTTAAATTCCATCTGCCACTTTTCTGCCCATTTGACCATCCCATCTATATCTTCCTGGAACACAAGACACTCAGCCTCACTGTTAACCACTCGGCCAATCTTTGTGTCATCCGCAAACTTACTGATCCTACCCCCCACATAGTCATCTATGTCGTTTATATAAATGACAAACAATAGGGGACCCAGCACAGATCCCTGTGGTACACCACTGAACACTGGCTTCCAGTCACTAAAACAGCCGTCTGTCATCACTCTCTGTCGCCGACAGCTAAGTCAATTTTGAATCCACCTTATCAAGTTGTCCTGTATCCCATGTGCATTTGCTTTCTTGATAAGTCTCCCATGTGGGACCTTGTCAAAGGCTTTGCTATAATCCATGTAAACGGGCGGCGCAGTGGTTAGCACCGCAGCCTCACAGCTCCAGGGACCCAGGTTCGATTCTGGGTACTGCCTGTGCGGAGTTTGCAAGTTCTCCCTGTGACCGTGTGGGTTTTCGCTGGGTGCTCCGGTTTCCTCCCACAGCCAAAGACTTGCAGGTGATAGGTAAATTGGCCATTGTAAATTGCCCCTAGTGTAGGTAGGTGGTACGGAATATGGGATTACTGTAGGGTTAGTATAAATGGGTGGTTGTTGGTCGGCACAGACTCGGTGGGCCGAAGGGCCTGTTTCAGTGCTGTATCTCTAAATAAAAAATACAAAACTACATCAACTGCACTCCCCTCATCAACACACCTGGTCACATGCTCAAAAAATTCAATCAAATTTGTTAGGCATGACCTGACAAAGATATGCTGACTATTCCTAATCAAATTTTGATTCCCCTGCTCCATCCCCATAGCCTTGAAAGTTTATGTCCCTCAAGTGCCCATGCAACTTCCCTTTGAATCATTAATCGTTTACGCTTCTACCACCCTCAGAGACAATGAGTCATTACCACTCACTGTGTAAAAAAATTCTTCCTCACATCCCCCCTTGAATCTCTTGCCCAAAACCTTAAATCTGTGCCCCCTAGTCCTTGTTATCTCAGAAAATGGGAACAGTTTTTCTTTGTCAACCTTATCTATAATCAATTCTGGTCGCCACACTACCAGAAGGACGTGGAGGCTTTGGAGAGGGTACAGAAGAGGTTTACCAGGATGTTGCCTGGTCTGGAGGGCATTAGCTATGAGGAGAGGTTGGAAAAACTCAGATTGTTTTCACTGGAACGACGGAGGTGGAGGGGCGACATGATAGAGGTTTACAAAGTTATGAGCGGCATGGACAGAGTGGATAGTCAGAAGCTTTTTCCCAGGGTGGAAGAGTCAGTTACTAGGGGACATAGGTTTAAGGTGTGAGGGGCAAAGTTTAGAGGGGATGTGCGAGGCAAGTTCTTTACACAGAGGGTGGTGAGTGCCTGGAACTTGCTGCCAGGGGAGGTGGTGGAAGCAGGTACGATAGCGACGTTTAAGAGACATCTTGACAAATACATGAATAGGAAGGGAATAGAGGGATATGGACCCCGGAAGTGCAGAAGGTGTTAGTTTAGGCAGGCATCAAGATCGACGCAGGCTTGGATGGCCGAATGGCCTGTTCCTGTGCTGTACTGTTCTTTGTTTGTTCTATACCTGCCATAATTTTGTACACCTCTATCAAATCTCCTTTGCTCCAAGGAGAACAACCCCAGCTTCTCCAACCTAACCTTGTAAATAAAATCCCTCATCCCTGGAACCATTCTGGTTAATTTCCTCCGCACCCTCTCAAGGACCCTCACATCCTTCCTAAAGTGAGATGACCTAACCAGAGCTTAAAAAGGTTCAGCATAACTTCCCTGCTTTTGTACTCAATACCTCTATTTATGATGCCCAAGATTCCATATGCTTTACTAACCGCTCTCTCAATATGTCCTGCCACCTTCAAAGATCGTGCACATGAACCCCAGTTTAGAACTGTGCCACTTAGTCTGTACTGCCTCACCCTATCCCTTCTGCCAAATGCATCACCTCACACATCTCTGTATCAAATTCCATCTGCCCAATCTGCTAGCCTATATCCTGTTGGAGTCGATTGGTATAATTCTTACTGTCTGCCACAGTTCCAGGTTTGGTATCATGGACAAATTTTGAAATTTTATTCTAATATCCAAGTATATGTATATGTCAAAAAAAAGCAGTAATCCTAGCACTGAACCTTGGGCAACACCACTATCTACCATCCTCCAGTCTGAAAAACAACCATTTACCACAACTCGCTGTTTTGTGCCCTTAAGCCAATTTTGTTTATCCAATTGGACACTTACCCTGCGATTTTATGAGCCTCAATTTTGCTAACCAGCCTTCAATTAGATTAGTCAAGCCTTTCACAAATCCATACTGGCTCTCCTTAATCAACCCAAACCTCTCCTTTTAATTATTATCCTGACTAAAACCTTACCCACCACTGACGTTAAACTAACTGGCCAGTTGTTGCTAGGACTGTCCTTACACCCTTGCTTGAATAAGGGCGTCACATTTGCCACTCTCCAATCCTCTGGCACCTGCTCCATATATAGGAAGACTGGAAGATTATGGCAAGCCCTTCCGCTAACTCCACCCTACCTTCCCTTAGTAACCCGGGCTGCAAGCCATCCGGACCAGGCAACTTATCCATTCTAAGCATAGCCAGCCTTTCCAGTACATCCTGCCTATCAATTTTCACCCCATTACCTCTACCATCTCCGCTTCTCCTGATATTTTGGCAGCATCCTCTTCCTTAGTAAACACCAATACACAATAGTCATTAAATATTCTAGCCTTGCCCTGTGCCTCTAAGCATATATCACCCTCTTTATTCCGACTGGACTGACCCCACCTCTTACTACCCACTTACTATTTACATGCCGGGAAAAGATTTTTGGGTTCCCTTTTATGTTCACTGCCATTCTATTCTCATACTCTCTCTTTGCCAGTCTTACTTTCCTCTTCACTTCCCCTCTTAACTTATTATATTTGGCCTGTTTTTTGCTTGAAGAATTCACCTGACATGCATCATACACTCTCTTTATTTTTGTTTCATCACATTTTCTATCTCCCTCATCATCCAAGGCTTTGGTTCTCTTCCCTTTCACCCTTGTAGGAATGTACCTCACCTGCACCTGAAACATCTCTTCCCTAAAGTTTACCGATTGTTCGATTACAGTTTTTCCTGTCTTTGGTGCCACTTTGCTCTGGCTAGATCCCCTCTCATCCCATTGAAGTTAGCCCTCTTCCAATTTAGAAGTTCTACTTCAGATTGTTCCTTGCTCTTCTCCATTGCTAACCTAAACCTTATCATACGATGATCACTCTTCCCAAGTGCACCCCATAAACACTTGGTCCACCTCATTCCCCAGCACCAGATCCAGCAATGTCTCCTCTCTAAAATAAAAACAAGAAATGCTGGAACCACTCAGCAGGTCTGGCAGCATCTGTGGAAAGAGAAGCAGAGATAACGTTTCGGGTCAGTGACCCTTCATCGGAACTCGATCATCAGTTCCAATGAAGGGTCACTGACCCGAAACGTTAACTCTGCTTCTCTTTCCACAGATGCTGCCAGACCTGCTGAGTGGTTCCAGCATTTCTTGTTTTCACTTGTATCCCTCTTTTTCTGCTCAGTCTGCTCCCATCTAATATGGTACTACTTCCTTCTCTAGTACTATTCAATATGCTCAGTTTATGCACCTTATTCCTCTTTCTACTTCCATATGTTGGTGCTCACTCCCTGCCAGATTAGTTTAAATCTTCCCAACGACACCAATGACTCTGTTCACAGGGACCAGAGTTGGGAACAGGATCAGATTGCAGGGAGAGGGGTTGGGTTAGGTTAATTTGGCGAGAGGGGTTTAGGAGTGGGGGAGCGGGTTTGGATTTGATTTGGCGTGTGGGTTTAGAGTGTTTGGGTTTTGGGGCAGTGGGAAGGGAATGGGGGTTTTGTGGAGGGGGTTGGGTTGTCTGGGGAGGTGGGGATTTTTGGAGAATTTTGGGATGTTGGAGGTATATTTGGGGGGATTTTTTGGGTGTTGGAATTGGGGAATTTTTAGGATTTCGTTTAGTTTAGTTTAGTTTAGAGACACAGCACTGAAACAGGCCCTTCGGCCCACCGAGTCTGTGCCGACCATCAACCACCCATTTATACTAATCCCACACTAATTCCATATTCCTCCCACATCCCCACCTGTCCCTATATTTCCCTAGGGGCAATTTATAATGGCCAATTAACCTATCACCCTGCAAGTCTTTTGGCATGTGGGAGGAAACCGGAGCGCCCGGAGGAAACCCACGCAGACACAGGGAGAACTTGCAAACTCCACACAGGCAGTACCCAGAATTGAACCCGGGTCGCTGGAGCTGTGAGGCTGCGGTGCTAACCACTGCGCCACTGTTGGTGGAGTGGGGGATTATTGGGGTGTTGGGGAGCTTTGGGGGATTATTAAGGTGTTGGGGAATTTTTGGGAACTTTTGGCATATTGGGGAATATTTGGGGTATTGGGGGATTTTTCAGGGCTTATTAGGGTTTGGGGGGTTATTCAGTTGTTGGGGGATTTTGATGGTAATGAAGATATTTTGGGGAATTATTAAGGTGTTGGGGGATTTTTTGGAATTGGGGGTATTATTAGGGTTGGGGGACCTTTGGTATATTGGGGATTTTTAAAGATTATTATGGTTTGGCATTTTGGGGGATTATTTAGGTTTGGGGTTCTGGGGGATTATTAGGGTGTTGGGGGGATACTTGGGGGATTATTAGGGTGTTGGGGGACTTTTGGGATTTTGAGGGTATTGGGGGATTTTTGGAGATTATTAGGGTTTGGGGGGTTTGCAGGATTATTAGGGTTTGGTTTTTATGGGATTTTGGGGATTATTTTTCGGATTTTCTAGCGAGTGTCTTTCAGAGAGAAGCCGAACTCGGTGCTTACCTGTTCCGAGGATGAAGAGAGCGGCGAGCAGCGGCCCCGCTCCCCGAGCCGAGCCCATGGTGTCCGGAGAAGCGGCAGCGGAGCCGGGGAGGCCGCAAAGCCCGGAAGCGCGGTCACGGAGACCGCGAGAACCCGCGCTGAGGATCAGAGCGCGGGCACGGCGTCCGCGAGAACCCGCGCTGAGGATCAGAGCGCGGGCACGGCGACCACGAGAACCCGCACTGAGAATCAGAGCGCGGGCACGGCGACTGCGAGAACCCGCACCAGGGACCTGAGCGCGGGCACGGCGACCACGAGAACCCGCGCTGAGAAGCAGAGCGCGGGCACGGCGACTGCGAGAACCCGCACCAGGGACCTGAGCGCGGGCACGGCGACCACGAGAACCCGCACTGAGAATCAGAGCGCGGGCACTGCGACCACGAGAACCCGCACTGAGAATCAGAGCGCGGGCACGGCGACCGCGAGAACCCGCACTGAGAATCAGAGCGCGGGCACGGCGACCACGAGAACCCGCACCTGAGGGCGGGCGCGCAGCGCTTCACTGGGAGTCAGCGACTTGTCTGTTGGTCAGAATAACCCCGAGGGCCAGACCGTGGGTCACACTGTGTGGGTCAGAATGTCCGTGTGTGGATCATGACCCCATAAACGATCAAGCTCCTGTCCACAGGACTGTCACTGACCTCATCTCCTCTGGAGATCTTCCCCCTACAACTTCCAACCTCATAGTCCCACAACCCCGGACAGCCCACTTCTACCTCCTTCGCAAAATCCACAAACAGGACTGTCCCGGCAGACCCATTGTGTCAGCCTGATCCTGCCCCACTGAACTTATTTCTTCCTATCTTGACTCTATCTTTTCTCCGCTGGTCCAGTCTCTTCCCACCTACATCCGTGACTCTTCTGACGCCCTACGTCATTTTGACAATTTCCAGTTTCCTGGTCCCAACCGCCTCCTCCTCACTATGGACGTCCAATCGCTCTGCACCTCCATCCCCCACCAGGACGATTTGAGGGCTTTGCGCTTCTTCCTTGAACAGAGGCCCAACCAGTCCCCATCCACCACCACCCTCCTCCGCCTGGCTGAACTTGTTCTCACATTGAACAACTTCTCCTTCAACTACTCACTTCCTTCAAGTAAAAGGTGTCGCTATGGGTAGCCGCATGGGTCCTAGTTATGCCTGTCTTTTTGTGGGATATGTCAAACATTCCTTGTTCCAGTCCTACTCAAGCCCCCTCCCCCAACTCTTTTTCTGGTACATTGATGACTGTATCGGTACCATTTCCTGCTCCTGCCCCGAACTGGAAAACTTTATCAACTTTGCTTCCAATTTCCACCCTTCTCTCACCTTTACATGGTCCATCTCTGACATTTCCCTTCCCTTCCTCGACTTCTCTGTCTCCATCTCTGGGGATAGGCTGTCTACTAATTTCCATTATAAACCCACCGACTCCCACAGCTACCTCGACTACACTTCATCACACCCTGCCTCCTGTATGGACTCCATTCCATTCTCCCAGTTGCTCCGTCTCCGACCCATCTGCTCTTCCACGACAGTGCTTCTAATATGTCTTCCTTTTTCCTCAACCGAGGATTCCCCTCCCCCACACTGTGGTTGACAGGGCCCTCAATTGTGTCCGACCCATTTCCCTTCCCCTCCCTTCCAGAACTGCGACAGGGTTCCCCTTGTCCTCACTTCCACTACATCAGTCTCCAGATCCAAAGGATCATCCTCCGCCATTTCCACCACCTCCAGTGTGATGCCACGACCAAATGCATCTTCCTCTCCCTTCCCCTGTCAGCCTTCCGAAGGGATCGTTCCCTCCATGACACCCTGGTCCACTCCTCCATTACCCCACCACCTCGTCTCCTTCCCACGGCACTTCCCCTGCAATCGCAGGAGGTGTAATACCTGCCCATTTACCTCCTCTCTCCTCACTATCCAAGGCCCCAAACACTCCTTTCAGGTGAAGCAGCGATTTACTTGTACTTCTTTCAATGTAGTATACTGTATTCGCTGCTCACCTCTACATTGGGGAGACCAAACGCAGACTGGGTGACTGCTTTGCTCCGCTCAGTCCGAAAGCATGACCCCGAGCTTCCGGTTGTTTGCCATTTCAACACCCCCCCCCCCCCCCCCCCTCTGCTCTCATGCTCACATCTCTGTCCTAGGAATTGCTGCAGTGTTCCAGTGAACATCAACACAAGCTCAAGGAACAGCACCTCATTTACTCAAAAAATTTCTGTAGATTTGTACTGCTTTTTGGGCAATTTTCTATGTTCCGAGGAAGGGTCACTGACCCGAAACGTTAACTCTGCTTCTCTTTCCACAGATGCTGCCAGACCTGCTGAGTGGTTCCAGCATTTCTTGTTTTTATTTCAGATTTCCAGCATCCGCAGTATTTTGCTTTCAATTTTCTATGTTGTTGGGTATGTGCCAATGTTGTAGCTGTACTGGAACAGCTTGGCTAGGGGCGCAGCTAGTTCTCGAGCACAGATCTTCAGTACAACTGGGCAGTTGTCAAGGCCCATAGCCTTTGCTGTATTCAGTGTGCTCAGCCATTTCCTGACACCACATGGAGTGAATCGAATTGGCTGAAAATTGGCTTCTGTGATGGTGGGGAAGTTAAGAGGAGGTCAAGATGGATCATCCACTTGTAATTTCTGGCAGATGGTTGTGAAAGTGTCAGCCTTGTCTTTTTCACTCACGTGCTGGACCCCATCATTCTTGAGGATGAGGATGAGGATGTTCATGGAGCCACCTCCTCCTCCTCTGGTTAGGCGCTTAATTGTTCATCACTGTTCACAGCTGGATGTAGCAGGACTGCAGAGCTTTGATCTGATCCCACCAACAGTGGGATTGCTTAGCTTCATTTATTGCATGCTGTTTCCACTGTAGCGCTCTGTTGTAGCTTAAGAACATAGGAACAGCGGTCAGCTATTTAACCTCTTTTAAGAAATGGTGGTCCAATGTCCTTATAAAATACCAAATTTAGCATTATAAAAAATATTGTTCTCTGTCTCTGGTTAAAAGTCACCCCCAGAATCTGCTTCAGCTGACACACGGCCATGTTAGTCATGATCAATAGAGTTTTTGCAATAAGGGCCGTTATCTGGTCAAGGACATAACATAGAAACAGATCTTTGAGTAAGTCTGATAAGAGGGTGAGAGAAGGACTCAATCCACAAATCTAAACAAGCTGTCTGGATGAAGGTTACAGGATGTCCTTACAAGAGATAAGCAAAGATGATTTCCCCACCCTTTACAAATCCATGCTGGCTGTCTTAGATCATCTGAAGATTTTTAAGGTATTCAGTCACCCTATCCTTAATTATAGACTCTAGTAATTTCCTGACAACTGATGTTAGGCTAACTGGTCTATAATGCCCTGGTTTCCCCCTCACCTTTTTTAAATAGTGGAGTGATGTGTGCAATTTTCCAATCGAAAGGAATGGTTCCTGAATCAAGAGAACTTTGGAAGATGTTAAGGCATCTGCAATGTTCTCACTTACTTCCTTTAAACCATCTGGTCCTGGGGATTTGTCACTCTTTAGTGCCATTATTTTCTTCATTCATGTTATTTTGCTTACTTTAATTTTGGTGACTTCCTGTCCCTGATTCAATATTAGCTTTGTTGAGATTACTGCCATACTGACCTCGTCCTCGACTGCAAATATTGCTGTAAGATAATTAGTCAACATGTCCACCATTTCCATATTTTCATTGATATCATTATCAGTTTTCAAGGGGGCCACATTGCTTCTGACCAACCTCTTTTTTTCCCAATTGTAAAAGTTGTTAATTTTGATATCCCTTGCAAGTTTCTTTTCATATTCCATTTTTGTAACTCTATTTGGTCACCTTTGCTGTTCTTTGTATTTTACCATTCTCCAGGATCTCTGCTATTTTTTGCATTTTTGTATGTCTTTTCTTCAACTTTTATTTTGTCTCTTACCTCTTCAGTTTACCATGACTATCTTTTTTTGGCAAATTGAGTTCTTGCCCCTTTGGGGTATAAACTGGCTCTGTATCACATTAAATTTTTTTATATATTCTTAGAAGATATCTTAAAAGATTCCTCAAATGAGGCCATATGGGTAGAACCTAAAAATAAAAAGGGGGCAATCACTACATCAAACTTGATCACATGATTGCTATTAGATGAACGTTCACACACCATTAGACAGTTAACTAAATCTAATATGGCATGGCCTCTTGTTAGTTTGTGGACAGTTTGCTACAGAAAACTATAAGAACATAAGAATTAGGAGCAGGAGTAGGCCATTCAGCCCCTCAACACTGCTCCGCCATTTAATAAGATCATGGCTGATCTTCAGCTTCAACTCCGCTTTCCCATCTAATCCTCATAGCCCTTGAGGTCCAAAAATCTATTGATCATAGCCTCGATATACTCAATGACTGAGCATCCACAGCCCTCTGGGCTGTCCAAAGAAGTCCAAAGATTCACAACTCTGGAGTGAAGGAATTTCTCATTTGAGTCCTAAATAACCCATTATCCTGACACCATTCCCCCTAATTTTAGACTCTCCAGCCAGGGACAACAGCCCCTCAGTTTTTACACTGTCAAGCCCTCTCAGAATTGTGTGTTTTACCTCTCATTCATCTAAACTCCAAAGAGTATCGGCTCATAATTCCCAGTGTCCCCACAATGCAGTCAAGTGATAGGATGAGTATAACTAATATATATAATATCCAAATTTTCTGACAATATTGTCATGATCCTGTCCTTCCTTTCGGGAAGACTGCAGTGTGCCTTTAAGGCTGAGAAAAGGAGCCATACTGCTTTAAGGCAGCAGGCTCCAGAAGCTGAGTCAAAGAATGTATTTTCATTGGCCCGGGATACAGCCATTCAGAGACTGTGATTCAAACGGTGCATTCTCGTTGCCTTGGATACAGCCACTTGGACTGAGCATCGAGAGATACATTTGTTACAATTTAATTTTGAACTGGCTTATAGTGGAAAAAGCAGCCTGTTCTAACAGAGGAAACAGACAGACAGCTGTGTGTTAGCACCTGAAAAGGAACGCTCTCAGACTATTTAAACTGAAGGAAGAGGCTTTCGTCTGTTTATTTATTATTCTCTCTCAAAGTTCTAAACCGTCAAGCCAAAACAGAGATCGCTGATAATTTAAACTGAAGGAAGGGAAGTAAGACTGTGACAATCTTTTATCCCTCAAAAATTCTAAAGCCAAATCGATTCATTAAAAAGTGTTTGCAAGTTGTTAATTGTAGAAATTAATCGCTGGAGAAGGAAAGCAACAATTTCGACTTCTGGATCAGACTACGGACTGTTCTACTGTTGAAGAACCTTGTTTCCCCATTGGACAGCTGTGAGGACTTCAAGCAACCTTGGACTGTTTCACATCCGGCAGGAACGTAAATTTGCAAGGACCCTAATTTTTTCTATTTTAAATGTTGTTTATATCTTCACAGTGTTTAAGAATTTAGTTTTCCTAATGAGTTAATTTGTTGATTTAAAGACACCTGGTTTGGTTAGCCTCATTCGGGGGTTAATAGATAGTACAATTTGGCTGCGTCTTTCTTTAATTTGGAAAGTTTAAAATGATATGTTATGCGATCTGTGAAGGGACGGGATTGAATTAACAGTGTGTTTCTCCCACCACAATCAGAATCGTACATTTTGACTGGGAGCTTTGACTGGAGCGGTTGGTCGTAACAATATAAAGCTAGGTAGGCAAGAAAGCTGTGAGAAGTCTGCAATAGGGATAAGCAACATAGGTAAGTTGAGTGATTGGCTGAGAAGATGGGATGGAGCATAATGTGGGTCAGTGTGAAATTAGCCACTTTGATAGGAAGGAAGGAAAAGCAAGCAAAATAATTTTTTTTAAAGTGAGATACTAGTACATGTTGGTATTCAGAGTAATACGGGGGTCCTTGTACACAAATCACAAAGTTAACATGTACGTACTGCAAGCAATTAGGAAGCCTTTAATGCAAGGTGATTTGAGTGCAAGAGTAAGGAATGGTGAGAATATCTGTAGTAGTGTACAGTTTCAGTCCCCATACACAAGAATATACTTGCCCTAGGTGCAAGGATTTCACTAGTTTTATTCCTGAGATGAGTGCTGTCCTGAGTAGTAGAGTAAAATAGGTCTATACTCTGTTGAGTTTAGAAGAATGAGAGGTGATCTCATTGAAACATCTAAGATACCGAAAGGGCTTGACAGGGTAGATATCGACTGGCTGTTTCCCCTGGCTTGAGAGTCCAGAATTAGGGGTTATGCTCTCAGGATAAAGGATTGGACATTTACGACTGAAATGAGGAGAAATTTCTACACTCAGAGGTAATCTGGGCATGCTCAGTTTCTGAGTATATTTAATACTGAGATTGACAGGTCTTTGAACACTAAAAGCAATGAAGGGATGTGGGGATAGGGCAGGAAAGTGGAGTTGATGTTAAAGTTCAATCATGTATTTATTGGATGGCAGAGCAGGTTGGAGGGGCCACATGACCGACTCCTGCTCCTATTTTGTATCTTCTTAAAATATTAATGAGTCAAGTGATAATTTTCTACAGACTGCAAGTAAGAACTAATTTGTTAAGTCTGTCAACCTATTAAAGTCTTATGTTCTTATGCATTTGGTTATCTCTAGTTCCTTTTGGTCATAACAATAAGATTATAAAAAACAGACCGAGCCTCAGGCAGTCATTTGGGTTTTTAATGTAGCCAGTCCCAACAAAGGCTGCAACATAATTAAAATGCAGGGGAGCAGTTAGAAGTCAAGTAAGACATCCCACTAATGTGGGCTAGAGTAACGTGTTCATTATTTTGTACTAATACATAACAAATTATACTGACTGAACCTGTTACACTGTACAATCATGTACAGTGAAGATATAGCATTTTTAACAACTTGTATCTGGCCTCACCTCATCAAGTGTTTGCTCACTTCATCTTTAGAGGAAATGAAGCAACATACATGCAAATGACAACAGTAAGGGAATGTTATTGGTACATACTGTATAGTTAGATATTGGGCAGTACTGGCAAAGCCCTAAATACTCAAAGCACTTAAGGGACTGGCTAGGTGGCAGTCTCTCAGATACTGAGCTACTGGTTGTGAGTGATCAGATGTTTAAAAATTAAACTGAACAGAAGCTTGAAATTTTAAAATTACCCAAATCAAAATAAAGTGGTACTTGAGTTGCCAAGATTAGCAATCGAAGCAAAAGTGAAAGGGTTTTAACTCGAGCTGGAGCAACAAGAACAGGAAGAGCAGTGCAAATGAAGAAGAATGACAGATCACAGAGAGAGAGGGAACAAAGCTCAAACTCATTACAGGAGTGAGCAGCAACGATATCAAACTTCAAAGACACTGCCCGCTGCACTGGCAATGGCACTCCTGCCATTTTTTATTTTCCACAGCAGGCATTCTTGTGACTTTTAGTAACCGAGACTGCTCCAGCACTCAGATGGGAATATTTGTCTTCAGACTTACATAAGGCTGGAAAAAAAACTCAGAGCAAACTTGCAACCAAATGAAATCCCAGTCTTTTGCAAGTTACTTCCACCTCCTAAAAGGATGCTGGAGCAAAAACAAAGCACATTTAAAAGGTTAGCTTTTTAAAAATGTAAAGAATTAAATAAATATTTAGTTATAACTAGAGGAAACAGAAAATAACTGAATAGAAGATAAAAGGGCAGTAATTCCAAAGAAGGGTCACTGACCCAAAAGGTTAACTCTGCTTCTCTTTCCACAGATGCTGCCAGACCTGCTGAGTGGTTCCAGCATTTCTTGTTTTTATTTCAGAATTAATGTTTGAATTGTTTTAATTAAAATTATTTATTTAGAGATCCAGCACTGAAACAGGCCCTTCGGCCCACCGAGTCTGTGCCGACCAACAACCACCCATTTATACTAATCCTACAGTAATCCCATATTCCCTACCACCTACCTACATTAGGGGCAATTTACAACGGCCAATTTACCTATCACCTGCAAGTCTTTGGCTGTGGGAGGAAACCGGAGCACCCGGCGAAAACCCACACAGTCACAGGGAGAACTTGCAAACTCCGCACAGGCCGTATCCAGAATCAAACCCGTGTCCCTGGAGCTGTGAGGCTGCGGTGCTAACCACTGCGCCACTGTGCAATGTTCAATATCACAGTAATAAAAGCAACTCCTGATTTCTAAAGAACTTCATTTGTGTAACATTAGTGGCTGGAATCTTAAAAATCACTTGTGTCAGGGAGACTCTGTCTCCTGAACTGCTGATAGCCTTGCACTTGCAGTGTCTAATCACATCCCTCCAAAATGTCTCCAACACGCTGCATACAGTGACGTGTACAATTGCATGGAGGTAAAGTTCAACATTACTTGTAGAGGGGTGGGAAGAAAATAGTCTACAGGGATCACCGAGGAGAACACTTCTTCCAAGACTACCTCAACAGCTGAAACACTGCTTTCCAATTGAACCTCATGTGATGCAACTTCAGGTATTGGATAAGTTTATGAAATGTACTGAAATCACCAGTCGCAATACAGCCCCCATTACTCAGGAGCTGGGAGCCAGATACTCATGTCATACCTGTCAGTGGGCGGCACGGTTACATAATAGAGAATTCTAACACATCCACTGACCCCCCACCCCTCACACCACATAAGAATTGTGAAATCTCGCAGATCGCTCATACAAAAAGTTGATATACAAAAGTTACACGGTATGCAGAAAAGGCCAGACACAAAAATTCAAGCCCTCCCCTTCTTCCTACTGTCCTCACTCATCCTCCCCCTTCCATACTCCTTTCCCATTCCTCACTCCCTCCGCCCTGTCCCCACTCCTCCTCACTCCCTCCCTCATCCTCACTCCTTTCTCTTCCCTGTCCCTCCCCTCCTGAAACTTGGACACTGATGAGCTTCAGGCTTAACTCTAAATCTCCCAAGTCAGGTTGGTGATAAAGATTGTTCCGCACTTGATTGAATTCAATCAGCAAGCAGCCCTTTCTACTGCTCCAAGCAGGGGCTTAAAGGACAGAAACCACTGAATCGGTCTTCACTTCTCATATTATGAACAGAAAGTCAATTTCAACTATAGCTCCCAAAGAAACAAACAGTTATCTGTGCTTAATACGAGAAGCTTGGCCCAGCTCGCTCATCAGATAGTTTATTCTGAAGTCTAAAGTTCCACATTCCTCTTACAAAATGGATTGATTGTCAGTTCTGTTCCTAACGCAGGAGAAATACCACCTTGCGTGGAAAGAATGTTTCCAACCCCAGACAATATGGTGCCAAGAATTCTTCAACCTCAAAACCCACTCTGCAGCGTCCTGGAACAACGAGATCACAAAGCAAAAGTCCTTTTACTGTATTTTATTTTGTTTCTCCTTCCCTGAATGGAAACAGAACAGACAAGTGTCCTGGAACACCAGCACATCTCACCCCAAAGAACAAACCCAGCTTCTACCAGCTCAGGACTTGCTCAGAATTACCTCTGGCACAGCTCATTTTACTCCCTCTTTCATCACCTCAGTGATGGACCAACTCTCAGTCAGAACAGTTCAGACCAAATACAAGGGCAACTGCAAAACAAAATGTTTCACAAAGTTTCAATCTTCATTCCACTTCTTTAAGTGCATCATGTAACTTAATGTTTGTGTTCTGTAGCAAAAAGAGAGCTTCACCAGGGCTGCTCCTATGCATCCTGCAGGCTCCAAAATGATAGTACTGTCTTGTGGCAGAACCTACTTCACTGCACAGACTTCCTCCAGGCCCCAACAGCACAGCTGCAGAAACTCTGATGAGCGTGTGTGCTTCCTTGAATTAAACCATTCATCCTCAGTCAGGCCTCTGCAGTTATTGTTTGGAGTCATGATGAAAAAAAGACTACAATGAAATCTGATTTCTCTCCCCAGAAAATGAGCAGCTGGCACAGAAGGAGGCCGTATTATACAGTGACTGACCTCAGTGTCAGTCAATGACCCAGTAAAGGTGGGGGAACCATGTCTCTTCCAGGTTATCTTAAATGCCTATCGAGCGTAAAACTCTCTTCTCTTTTTCATTGAGGTGATCAAAAAATGGCGTGTAGCAGGGCTGCTGAGCAAACTGACGGAGATAATCTGTTAGATATGCCTGTAATTAAAACACAGGATCAGTATACACGCACAAGAAATATTAACTGCAACCCTTTCACATTGGCACTTATACTTTCTACTTTACAATGTGCTCCCACAACGAGCTGTGTAGTCCAGCTGTCAGTCTCAGACATTTAGGGGGAGTTTATTTTATAAGCATAGTGGGGTTCTGTGCAAGAGATCACTTTTCCAAGTGGGCTGAAGTACTCGGATTCAGCAAAGGGGGTGTCACAATCTGCTGGAGTTTGTCGCCCGAGAGCAATCTCATCCTGCCAGCTGCCCCACATCTAGATTTTTAAAAAATATGAGTGCAGGGCTTTGGCCTAATTCCTGACAATCCATTCCAGCTGTGTATAAAGAAATATTTTCTGATGACTGCCCTAAACATGTCCTTCACCCCCAACATCCTCACCCTGCTGCTCCAACATATCCAGAAATACAGTGGAGAGTTTAGACTCTCTGATGTCACTCTGAAATCACTTCCAGGCTGAGGAACATCAAGTCATCACATCTCACCCACTAACACTGGGCATCAACATCTTTTCTGCACCATCTCCAGGACTTGGAATATCCTCTTAACTGTACCCAATACAGTAAGGTGCAGGAGCAGAACTACTGCCAGGGAGGTGAGCCAGCAGCCTGTTCACCTTTATCACCATCACACAATGGATATGCTAAGATGAATAAACCAACCCCCACCCCATTGCCACCCCAACTCCTTTTCAATCTCCCACATCACAACTTCCATACCATGAATGTGCCCTCAATTTATAATCCAGTGTTTTCAACACCGTGGATCTAGAAGCATTGAATTGCATTTTACACACATCAATACAGAGTGGACACTGTTGAGCTCGCCAAAATCTTAGATGGCTCAGTCTCCCCCACCCACCTCAGGCTGCCATCTCTACCCCCAACTCCCCCAGCCTGCAGACTCTCTCTTCCTCCTCCCCAGCCTGCACTCTCTCTCCCCACCTCCCCAGCCTGAAGTCTCCCATTCCCCCCTCCCCCAGCCTGCAGTCTCTCTCTCCGCCCCCTCCCCCAGCCTGCTGTCTCTCTCCCCCCCCTCCCCCAGCCTGCAGTCTCTCTCTCCCCCCCTCCCCCAGCCTGCAGTCTCTCTCTCCCCCCCCTCCCCCAGCCTGCAGTCTCTCTCTCTGCCCCCTCCCCCAGCCTGCAGTCTCTCTCTCTGCCCCCTCCCCCAGCCTGCAGTCTCTGTCTCCCCCCCCCCCCCTCCCCACCCGCAATCTCTCTTTCCCTCACCCCCAGCCTGCAGTCGCGCTCCCCCTTCCATTTGCCTGTTGCCTTCCCCAGTCAGCAATTGCCCACTTCCACAGCCTCTCAGCACCTGCAACCCAGAGCCTCTTGCACCCCTCCCAGCCACTGACATCAGCCCACTGGCTGTGTCATTGGATGATCTGGCTGTGCTCCATATATTTGCCCGATCCTAGTCCACTGGAAGCTCCCCGGTGTTCACCGACTCCCTCAAGATGAGCACATATGCATCACAAATTCCTTCCCTTGTCTCCCTAAGTCCCATGCAGTATAATTTATCTAAAATCTCTGCTGCACTGATGGCAAAATTAAACTCCTATCTCACCCCATTTAATGATGACTCCTAATTACCTGTAAATCAACTTGATACAAGGGATCCTTCAGAGTGTCTGGGTCATCTTCATCATCCTCATCGTAATAATCATCATCTATTACAAACAGCACACCATTATTAATATGTTACGACCTCAAGACAAAGCCCCCAATCAAAATATACGATTCTGATTGCGGTGGGCGAAACGCACTGTTGATTCAGTCCCGTCCCTCCACAGATCGCATAACATACCACCTTAAACTATCCAAATTTAAAAAAAACATCTATTAACCCCCGAATGAGGCAAACCAAACCAGGAGTCTTTAGATAAACAAAGTAACTGTTTAATTAGAAAATTAGTTAGACATTCTAAAAGGGGAGGCTGAGCAGCCAGAGGTCGTGGTCCATATTGGTACTAACGACATAGGCAGCAACAGAGATGAGGTCCTGCGAAGTGAATATAGGGAGTTAGGCAGAAGGTTAAAAAGCAGGACCTCTAGGGTTGTAATCTCAGGATGTGCTAGTGAGGGTAGGAATAGGAGGAGAACACAAATGAATGCTTGGCTGAAGAGCTGGTGTAGGCGGGAGGGCTTCAGCTACTTGGATCATTGGGATCTCTTCTGGCTCAGAGGTGACCTGTACAAGAGAGATGGGTTGCATCTAAACTGGAGGGGGACCAGTACCCTTGCAGGGAGGTTTGCTAGTACTACTCTGGAGGGTTTAAACTAGTCTTGCAGGGGGGTGGGACCCAAAGTAGTAGTCTCTCAGATGAGATAGTTGAGGCAAACGTAGAGGTTAAAGCAAGCAAGTCCAGGAGGTAGGCCGGGCAGGGGCAGGACAGGGAGCATGGAAGGTCTGGTAGGCTAAACTGCATTTACTTTAATGCAAGAAGCCTTGCAGGTAAGGCAGATGAGCTCAAGAGCATGGAACTGTACATGATACTGTAATATTATAGCTATTATGGAAACGTGGTTGAGGGATGGGCAGGACTGGCAGCTCAATGTTCCGGGTACCGATGCTTCCGGCGTGACAGAGGTGGTGGTAAGAGAGGAGGGGGAATTGCACTATTGATTAGGGAGGACATCACGGCAGTACTTAGAGAGGATATCCCGGGGGGAATGTCCAGTGAGGCCATATGGGTAGAACTTAGAAATAAGAAATGGGTGATCACTTTGATGGGATTATACTATTGGCCCCCCAATAGTCAGAGGGAAGTGGAGGAGCATATATGTAGGGAAATCACAGATAGGTGTAGGAATTACAGGATTGTAATAGTAGATGATTTTAACTTCCCTAATATTGACTGGGACTGCCTTAGTGCTAAGGGATCAGATGGGGAAGAATTTGTTAAGTGTGTCCAGGATAGTTTTCTGAAGCAGTATGTGGATGGCCCTACTAGAGAAGGGGCTACACTCAACCTCCTCTTAGGAAATGTGGCTGGGCAGGTGGTTGATGTGTCAGCGGGGGAGCACTTTGTGACCAGTGACCATAATTAGCTTCAAAATAGTTATGGAAAAGGATAGGACTGGTCCTCAGGTTGAAGCCCTAATTTCGATGGCATCAGACAGGAACTCTCAAAAGTTGAATGGGAGAGGCTGTTTACAGGTAAAGGGATATCTGGCAACTGGGAGGCTTTTAAAAGTGAGATAGGAAGAGTTCAGGGCCGGCATGTTCCTGTTAGATGGAAGGGTAAGGCTGGCAAGTTTAGGGAACCTTGGTTAACGAGGGATATTGAGGGTCTGGTCAGGACAAAGGAGGCGGCATATGTCAGGTATAGGCAGCTGAGATCAAGCGAGTCCCTCGAGGAGTATAGGGGATGTAGGAGTACACTTAAGAAAGAAATTAGGAGGGCGAAAAGGGGCCAGGAGATTTCCCTGGCAGATAAGATAAAGGAGAATCCTAAAAGATTCTGCAAGTATATTAAGAGTAAAAGGGTAGCTAGGGAGAGAGTAGGTCCCCTTAAGGATCAGTGTGGTAATCTAAGTGTGGATCCATGGGAAATGGGCAAGGTCTTAAATGAATACTTCTCGTCTGTATTTACCGTGGAGGTGGTCAGGGAAGCTAGTGAGTTCAAGGGAGGGAACAGCAATATCCTGGAGCATATCAACATTACAAAGGAGGAGGTGTTGGATGTTTTGAAGCGCATTAAGGTGGATAAATCCCTAGGGCCTGACCAGGTGTATCCGAGGATGCTATGGGAAGCAAAGGAGGAGATTGCTGGGGCCCTGGCAGAGATTTTTGTATCGTTAGCCATGGGTGAGGTACCAAAAGACTGGAGGATAGCTAATGTTGTGCCTTTATTTAAGAAGGGCAGCAGGGATAAGCCAGGGAACTACAGGCCGGTGAGCCTTACATCAGTGGTGGGAAAGTTATTGGAAGGGATTCTGAGACAGGATTTATATGCGTTTCGTGGTATAGTGGATAGTGAAGAAGGTTGTCTAAGGTTACAACAGGATACAGATAAACTGGGAAAGCGGGCAAGGGATTGGCAAATAGAAATTAACGCAGACAAGTGCGAAGTGATGCATTTTGGGAAGTTCAACCAGGGTAGGACAGATACAGTGAATGACAGGGCCCTGGGTAGCGTTCTTGAGCAGAGAGACCTTGGGGTGCAAGTACATAGTTCCCTGAAAGTGGCAACACAGGTAGACAGGGTGGTGAAGAAGGCATATGGCATGCTTGCCTTCATCGGCCGAGGCATCGAGTACAAGAGTTGGGACGTCATGTTCCAGTTGTACATAATGTTGGTTAGGCCGCATTTGCAGTACTGTGTGCAGTTCTGGTCGCCGCACTACAGGAAAGATGTGATCAAGCTAGAGAGGGTGCAGAAAAGATTCACAAGGATGTTGCCTGGTTTGGAGGGCTTGAGTTATAAAGAGAGATTGGATAGGCTGGGTCTGTTTTCCCTGGAGCGAAGGAGGCTGAAAGGGGACATGATAGAGGTATATAAAATTATGAGAGGCATAGATATGGTAGATAGCCAGAGTCTGTTTCCCATGGTAGGGGTGACTAAAACTAGAGGGCATAGATTTAAGGTGAGGGGGAGGAGGTTTAAAGGGGATCAAAGGGGTAAATGTTTCACAAAGGAATAGTGGGTATCTGGAATGAGCTGCCAGAGGAGGTGGTGGAGACAGGAACAGCAGCAACATTTAAGAGGCATCTGTACAGGTACTTGAATGAGAAAGGCATAGAGGGATATGGAATTAATGCAGGCAGGTGGGATCAGTATAGATAGGCATTATGGTCGGCATGGACGCGGTGGGCCAAAGGGTCCGTTTCTCTGCTGTACGACTCTATGACTTTGAAAGCTAATTTTTTAAACACTACGAAGATATAAACAACATTTAAAATAGAAAAATTAGTGTCCTTGCAGATTTACGCTCCTGCCGAAGTGGAATCTTCCAATGTGGAACATTCCAAGCTTGCTTCAAGTCCTCGCAGCCATCCGATGGGGATAAGAAAAATGTCCAGCATACAAAACTTAAACTTCTCTTTCATCCAGCAATGACCTCAGCTGATCAACAACTCGCAAACATTTCAATGAATCAATTTGGCTTTAGAATTTTGAGGGGTGAAAAAGTGATCAGTCTAAAATTCACCTTCCTTCAGTTTAAATTATCAGAGATCTCTGTTCCGTTCATGCTGGTCCAGCTGTCGGTCTCTGTCTGTTAACTGTGTCTCAAAAGCCAGTTTTTCAGTGAGTTTCAAACATCAATCAGCAACAATGCATCTCTCGATCCTCAGTCTGAGTGGCTGTATCCCGGGGCAACTAGAATGCACTCTTTGAATCAAAGTCCCTGGAGCTTGCTGCCTTAAAGCAGTACTGATCCTTTTCCAACCTCAAAGGCACACCACATACTTCCCAGAACAAAAAAAAACTACAGGATCATAACACTAACCCCTAACCAGAATGAGCTTCAAACAGGTGCAGTACATCACATCAAAAACCTTAGAAATCACCACTCATTATTTAACCATTCAATAAAGTCCAAAGGCGATGTAGACACTGAAATGTTAGTGCCCTGCCCCTCTGCGTAACTGATCCTTTTAATCCAATAGGCAGGTTGAAGATTTCATCCACTGCCTTGCAAATCAGGCCTTTAATTTTACAACTCAAAGCTTCTGGAGAATAGATCAGAAAAAAGTGAAGGTGACGAGCATCATGCCTCCTACCTACTGATACTTTGGATTTTGTGGAGGAGGTGGGGGGAACCCCATCTCAGTTTTTTTGTGCCCCCTGGAGCGAATCTCCAGTGTTTTGAAGCCTGAGTGCCTGCCACCGGGATCTCTGTTCCTTTAAAGACGGGGATTCTGCCTCCAAGAACTGCCGGCCAATCACAGGGCCAACAGCTCAGCAGCGCCAATGGGAGTGGTGGCCACTGCCATGCTGCAGAGGTCTCAGACCCAGGTCCAGCACTAGACCCCAGACCTCAGGTAAGTAAGATGAGGTTTCCGGGGCCTGTCCAGAAGGCTCCAGTGAGGGGGCTGGGAGGGTAGTCGTGAAATCCAGGGGAGGGGGAGCCATGGAGTTGTAGGTTTTGCTGGTGGGGGTCCTCCATGGGCCACAGATTGCCTACAAAGGAGCGATACTCCACACCCCCAACTCAAGCCCGCAGGGAGTGCACCTCGTTTTACAAGGCACCCTCTGCACATGGCGGAGGCCCCCCTCCCCCGGCCACAGGTTAGATCCCAGCAGCGGCAGGAAGAAGCCCTTAAGCGACCATTAACAGGCCACTTAAGGGCCTCAATGGGCCTCTGGGTGAGAAGGCTGATGTCAGCCTATCCAACCCCCAGCAAAATTGTTGGGGACGGACCGTCTACCCCCGTCACAATTCTATGGGTTCCCCTGCCTCCAACCCCACCTCGGGGTGGTGGGGGAGGTGGAGACATAAAATCCAGCACGGAGTTCCATTTGTACACATCATTCATCTGCAGAGCCTGGCCTGGGTGTGATGAACTCACTGCAGCGCTGTAGATACTCGGAACCCAGAAAGAGAGAGATTAAAGGTCTGTACGGATTGTTCCATTTTTAAATTCTCAGCCCTGCTTACAATTGAACTTTTTCTCTTCACTCTGTTTTGTCTGCTGTGCCTCGACCATCTGTTTCAGATCCAGAATGAAGTGATCTTGTGCCTTACTTGTGTTTGATGTTTTTCGAAACCTACATTTTTGTGCATATTTTAAGTAATCATCACCTAATTAACTCCAGACACAGCCTTCCTCAAATCACTCTACATTTACCAATCAATAGATAAAAGGTAGCAAGTTCCAGAACAATCCTTCATCTTTTCCAGGCACAAGCTGGATGCTATTTCTTACTTGTAGAGCTTGACAGTTTAGATGATGCAACATGACCTTTGCTCCTAGCTTGGTCTATGCAACCACAGGTTGGAAATTGAGACTATTTTGAGCCTGTGACAAGTATAAAATATAAAGCTGACTGCTGTGGGTAGAAACTGCAGGGATCTCCACAGGATATATGGGTACGAAAGCCACTGCCGATAGCCAGTCAGCTTCAAACAGTCGTCTTCTTCTTTGGCCTCCTTGTCTCCAGATACAATGGGTAAGCACCTGGAGGTGGTCAGTGGTTTGTGTAGCAGCGCCTGGAGTGGCTATAAAGGCCAATTCTAGAGTGACAGATTGTTCCACAGGTGCTGCAGATAAAATTGGTTGTCGGGGCTGTTACACAGTTGGCTCTCTCCTTGCGCTTCTGCCTTTTTTCCTGCCAACTGCTAAGTCTCTTCGACTCGCCACGCTTTAACCCCGCCTTGATGGTTGCACGCCAGCTCTGGCGATCGCTGGCAACTGACTCCCACGACTTGTGATCAATGTCACAGGACTTCATGTTGCATTTGCAGATGTCTTTAAAGCGGAGACACGGACGGCCGGTGGGTCTGATACCGGTGGCGAGCTCGCTGTACAATGTGTCCTTGGGGATCCTGGCATCGCGCATGTCCTGTGGTACTGCTCCCTCATCCCAGCACAGGCAAAGCAGTTCGTGCAGAGCTGAAAGTATAGCAGGCTTGGCACTCTTGATGATTTCAGGGGTAATGCCGTCCTTCCCAGGGGCTTTTCCGCTGGCTGGAGAATCAATGGCATCACCAAGTTCCGATTTTGTTGGCTGTACGCCCAGCTCATCCATGACTGGTAGAGACAGGGTTGCCTTGAGGGCGGTATCAGTGACAACATTCTCCCTGGAGTACAGTCCTAGGTAGCGCTCAACCCAGCGGTCCATTTGCTTGCGTTGGTCAGTGATTGTGTCCCCCGATTTAGATTTGAGGGGGGCATCTTCTTGATGGTTGGCCCAAAAGCTCTCTTAATGCCATCATACATTCCTCTGATGTTTCCTGTGTCAGAGGCCAACTGAATATGACTGCATAGGTGTTGCCAGTAGTCATTTGCGCAGCGCCTGGCTGTTCTTTGTGGAGCGCTTCTGGCAGCTTTAAGTGCTACGGATGTTAACTCGCTGGGGGCTTTCTTGTAGTTCAACAGTGCAATGCGCTTAGCAGCTATGACAGGTTCCAGCTCTTCAATGTGAGATTGAAACCAGTCTGCATTCTGCTTCACACAATTGCCATAGGTGGTCGTTACTGAGTCATAGATGGCGTCTCTGATGTGGGCCCACTTGGTCCCTGCATCCCCTGTGGGAGTGTTTTGGAGGGCTTTTTCAAGTGAATTTAGAAACTTGCGTAACAGCTGTGGATGAGAAATTCTGCTAGTGTTGTTGCGCGGGCAGCCCTTCTGCTTGGAGTGATGCAGCCTCTTTGGTTTGAGGCTAACCTTGCTGCACACTAGGGAGTGGTCGGTGTCGCAGTCCGCACTGTGGAAGCTGCGTGTGATTTGAACACTGTTTAAAGAGGCTCGCCTTGTGACAATGAGGTCCAGCTGGTGCCAACGACGTGATCTTGGATGCCTCCAGAAAACCTGGTGACAGGGTTTAGTGTGAAAGAATGAGTTGGTGATGCAGAGGTTATGATAGGTACACAACTCAAGCAGTCTCTGTCCATTCTCTTTCATCCTTCCAACGCCATAGCGCCCAAGGCAGGAAGGCCATGAGTCATGGTCGGCCCCAACCCTGGCATTAAAGTCCCCCAGCAGGAATAGGTGTTCGGTGTTGGGGATGCTACTAATGATATTATGGAGTTCCTCATAGAACTGGTCTTCAGCTTCAGGTGGGGAGCAGAGTGTTGGAGCATAGATGCTGAGTAGGTGTATTAGACCAGAGGCGGTGAACAGTTGGATGGACTGTATGCGTTCCGAGCCATTTGAGGGTGGCTCTATCATGCTGAGCAAAGAGTTTCTGATGGCGAAGCCCACTCCATGCTGTCTTGGTTCTTCAGGATCCCTACCCTGCCAGAAGGTGTAGTCTTGCTCTCTTAGAGATCCGCTTGCAGGGAGCGTGTCTCCTGAATTGCTACAATGTCCACATTGAGTCTACTGAGCTCGTTGTTGATGATGGCGGTCTTCCGAGAATCGTTGATTTGTGTAAAGTCTTCCAACAGGCCAGGACACATAGTTCTGACGTTCCAGCTTGCAAAACGAAGGGCTTCTTTCCTTTTTTGGTCGTGCTGTTTGGTGCGGTGTTACAGTCCACTAGGGCAATGACCCTGAGCTCCAAGCACCCATTGAAGCAGGTGGACTGTGGCGGGACAGAACCTTACTGACCGGGGGCTGCCCGGTTTGAGGCGGGCGGTAGCTGTCCAGTGACATGCGATGACGTCTCCCACCGACAAAGGCAACCCGTAGCGCCCAATCTCTACGCCAATTGAACTGGACTTATAACCCGTAACTGCCGCCTTCCGTGTTGATTTGGTCGCTGGGAGGCGACTATGGAGTGGCCTCTCCATGGCGCATGCCTGGGTAGATGTATGGTGGTTGTGAGTTGCTCAAGCGTCAAAACCCCCCTCTCGGCCTTCCTGGTGGGGTCCAAAGGAGTGCAGAGCACGACGTTTGGCACAAGTATGGCTGCAGGAACTGCCAGAAACATGCCAAAGGTGACACATGACCGTCTTCGGGGTTCTGCTCCGGATTTTCTGATAGGGTTTACTCCCTTAGCCTTGGTCTCTCCCGAGACGCCCACAAGGCAGTGGGGTTGTTGGGGCCCCTACACAGGGGTAGGTGGATGTCGGCGGAAGGAGGTGGAGGGAAGGGGGTGCAGGGGGTGCGAGAAGGAGGAGTGTGGTGGGAAGGGGTGGAGGGAAGGGGGTGGAGGGGGAGCTGAGAGGGGTGCAGGGGAAGGGGGTGTGAGGGGAAGATGGTGCAAGGGGGGAGCTGGGAAGGGGGTGCGAGGGGTTTGGGGGGGAAGGGGGTGCGAGGGGTTTGGGGGTGCGAGCTGGGAGCGGGGGGGGCAGAGGGGGTGCAGGTAATAAAACATTGCATCAGCTCCCACCATTGTCCCTTTTACAATGGTGTACTACTACTGGGATCGGGATCAGAGTCGGAGTTGTGGGGAAAGTTTGTGTGTAAAGAGCGCGGAATCGCCAGGTGAGCAGGAGCCGCTGCCGGGACCATGTGGCCGCTCTTCCTCCTGATCGTCGCCGTGGACGGGCTCCCCGAACACAGCCAAGTGGCCTTTCAAGCTTGGCCACAACTGGCAGGGTCTTCATCAGCAGTCCTTGCCCGGATTGCCAGCTGTTCACCCTCTCTCTGCGGTGAATATGGTTGACTCTTACATGCCCTCTGAAATGGCCTAGCAAGCCACTCAGTTGGCAGCTCACTGCTACCTTCTCAAGGGCAATTAGGGATGGGCAATAAATGCTGGCCTGGCCAGCGACGCTCACATCCCATGAGTGAACAAAAAAAAAATTCCTCTCCCAGCCTTATTCTGAAGTCCCAAAGGACAGTTAAGCTCTTTGAGCTGGCTCCAAACAGTAATTGAAGCTAAACAATATGGTCATAGTAAAGGAACAAAGTGGTTCCTGCCCTGGTCCTCTCACTCCACTGAAACTGAGATTAGACAGGCTCGTGGACATACGTTGAGCATGTGTCAGAATACAGAACCATTAAACCACAATGCAGTAAACAGCTACAGTAATGCACGTTTCCAAGCTGCACTGTATGCATGTTTAACATGGGACACGGAGGGGACCCCCAGTCAGAAGATGGTGCTGTGAGGGTGGTTTGCCAGTTGTTGATGCATCCCTGTCACCTTCGTTCTTCTCACATGCACTGTGTCTCACTTTTTTTTTTATTTCTTTGATATCTGTCATTCTCCATTCTTTTCTGTCCTGCACATATCACTTCTGTCATCCGGTTCTCCACTAGGCACTTCATAGGTCATCAATTTCTTCCCCTGTGTTTGTGTTTTGTTTTTCTCTTTCTCTTGTTGGGTTCTATTTGAAATGCTGTTGATCTGAATATCTCCTTGTTGAGGAAGGATCCTGGATCACAGGGATGTCGTCTTTTCTCTCAACAGATGCTGAGTGCCCACAGCGTTTTGTTTTGTTTCCCATTCATAACTAGTTACTCATTTAAAATTCAACAGCAGTCTTTTAATACACAAATAATGGTTCCAATTACTACTCATATCAAAGAGAAAAGTCCAACAGACTTTTGATGAATTATAAAACATGGCAGTCTCCAGCTGCAACAAAGAACCGCAGTGATCCTGACAGTAAAGCAGCACATGATGCACATACAAAAACCAGGATCATTAAAAATATTGACAATAGTTAATGGAGCTTCTTACCATATCTAACTCCTGCCCCTGGATTGAGCAGATCTGATAACAGCTGTCCCGCTAGACCCTCGTCATCATCCTCCTCATCATCATCAACCTGGTCCTCCCACATGTCATTAACTTCATCTGAATACATGAGAAACAGAAACATCAGCTCCACAAAGCTGTGCACTTAACAGTAAAGAGGTACATATTGCACACCATGGGAAAGGGGTGACGGTACAAACACTGCACACCACGAGAATGGGGCGAGGGTACACACACTGCGCACCAGTGGAATGGGGCGAGGGTACACGCACTGCGCACCAGTGGAATGGGGCGAGGGTACACGCA
Source organism: Heterodontus francisci (assembly GCF_036365525.1). Taxonomy (NCBI): domain Eukaryota; kingdom Metazoa; phylum Chordata; class Chondrichthyes; order Heterodontiformes; family Heterodontidae; genus Heterodontus; species Heterodontus francisci. The sequence goes on from NC_090395.1 coordinate 14,744,107, forward strand.
CTGCGCACCAGTGGAATGGGGTGAGGGTACACGCACTGCACACCACGGGAATGGGGCGAGGGTACACACACTGCGCACCAGGGGAATGGGGCGAGGGTACGTGCACTGCACACCACGGGAATGGGGCCAGGGTACACGCACTGCACACCACGGGAATGGGGCGAGGGTACACGCACTGCGCACCAGGGGAATGGGGCGAGGGTACACGCACTGCGCACCAGGGGAAAGGGGCGAGGGTACACGCACTGCGCACCAGGGGAATGGGGCGAGGGTACAAACACTGCACACCACGGGAAAGGGGCGAGGGTACTAACACTGCACACCATGGGAATGGGGCGAGGGTACACGCACTGCACACCACGGGAATGGGGCGAGGGTACACACACTGCACACCACGGGAATGGGGCGAGGGTACACACACTGCGTACCATGGGAATGGGGAGAGGGTACACACGCTGCACACCAAGGAAATGGGGCAAGGGTACACACACTGCACACCATGGGAATGGGGCGAGGGTACAAACACTGCACACCAAGGAAAAGAGGCGAAGAGTACACACACTGCACAACAAGGGAATGGGGCAAGGGTACACATATTGCACACCAAAGAAAAGGGGCAAAGAGTACACACACTGCACACCAAGGGAAAGGGGCGAGGGTAGACACACTGCACACCAAGGGAAAGGGGCGAGGGTACACACACTGCATACCAAGGGAATGGGGCAAGGGTACACAGACTGCACACCATGGGAATGGGGTGAGGATACAAACACTGCGCACCATGGGAAAGGGGCGAGGGTATGTGCGCTGCACACCAAGGGAAAGGGGCGAGGGTACACACACTGCACATAAGGGAAAGGGGCGCGGGTACACGCACTGCACACCAAGGGAAAGGGGCTAGGGTATGTGCACTGCACACCAAGGGAAAGGGGCCAGGGTACACACACTGCACACCAAGGGAAAGGGGCGAGGGTACACAGACTGCACACCAAGGGAATGGGGCGAGGGTACACACACTGCACACCAAGGGAAAGGGGCGAGGATACCCAGACTGCACACCAAGGGAAAGGGGTGAGGGTACCCAGACTGCACACCAAGGGAAAGGGGTGAGGGTACCCAGACTGCACACCAAGGGAAAGGGGTGAGGGTACACAGACTGCACACCAAGGGAAAGGGGCAAGGGTATGTGCACTGCACACCAAGGGAAAGGGGCGAGGGTACACAGACTGCACACCAAGGGAAAGGGGCGAGGGTACACAGACTGCACATCAAGGGAAAGGAGCGAGGGTATGTGCACTGCACACCAAGAAAAAGGGGCGAGGGTACACAGACTGCACACCAAGGGAAAGGGGCGAGGGTACACAGACTGCACACCAAGGGAAAGGGGCGAGTGTACACAGACTGCACACCAAGGGAAAGGGGCGAGTGTACACAGACTGCACACCAAGGGAAAGGGGCGAGTGTACACAGACTGCACACCAAGGGAAAGGGGCGAGGGTATATGCATTTAAGCCTGGCTACCCGACCCAAACCTGACTACATGGGTCGGGATCGGGTCGGGCCGGGTCTATGTTCTGTGTCCAGCATTCAGGATTGGGTTGGGTTCGGGTTGGCTGTGGTTGGCTTTTGCTTCATATTGTTTTCTTTTTAATCTACATTTTGACACTTTGTTTTCCTTTACTAATAACGTTTGATATTTTCGGGTCGCGTCGGGCATGAAAAAAAAATTCAAGGACTCGGGCCTGGGTTTTAATTTTATAACTGAGGCAGTTTTTAACGTACATTGCACATCACGGGAATGGGATGAGGGTACACACACTGCACAACACAGGAATGGGATGAGGGTACACACATTACACATCACGGGAATGGGATGAGGGTACACACACTGCACAACACGGGAATGGGATGAGGGTACACACACTACACATCACGGGAATGGGATGAGGGTACACACACTGCACAACACGGGAATGGGATGAGGGTACACACACTGCACATCACGGGAATGGGATGAGGGTACACACACTGCACAACACGGGAATGGGATGAGGGTACACACATTACACATCACGGGAATGGGATGGGGGTACACTCACGGCACATCACGGGAATGGGATGAGGGTACACACATTACACATCACGGGAATGGGATGAGGGTACACACACTGCACAACACGGGAATGGGATGAGGGTACACTCACTGCACATCACGGGAATGGGATGAAGGTACGCGCATTACACAACACGGGAATGGGATGAGGGTACACTCACTGCACATCACGGGAATGGGATGAGGGTACGCGCATTACACAACACGGGAATGGGATGAGGGTACACTCACTGCACATCACGGAAATGGGATGAGGGTACGCGCATTACACAACACGGGAATGGGATGAGGGTACACTCACTGCACATCACGGAAATGGGATGAGGGTACGTGCATTACACAACACGGGAATGGGATGAGGGTACACTCACTGCACAACACGGGAATGGGATGAGGGTACGCGCACTGCACATCACGGGAATGGGATGAGGGTACACTCACTGCACATCACGGGAATGGGATGAGGGTACACTCACTGCACATCACGGGAATGGGATGAGGGTACGCGCACTGCACATCACGGGAATGGGATGAGGGTACGCGCACTGCACATCACGGGAATGGGATGAGGGTACGCGCACTACACAACACGGGAATGGGATGAGGGTACGCGCACTACACAACACGGGAATGGGATGAGGGTACACACTCTGTACACCATGGGAATGGGGCGAGGGTACACTCACTGCACATCACGGGAATGGGATGAGGGTACGCGCACTGCACATCACGGGAATGGGATGAGGGTATGCGCATTACACAACACGGGAATGGGGCGAGGGTACACACTCTGTACACCATGGGAATGGGGCGAGGGTACACACTCTGTACACCATGGGAATGGGGCGAGGGTACACACTCTGTACACCATGGGAATGGGGCGAGGGTACACACTCTGTACACCATGGGAATGGGGCGAGGGTACACACTCTGTACACCATGGGAATGGGGCGAGGGTACACACTCTGTACACCATGGGAATGGGGCGAGGGTACACACTCTGTACACCATGGGAATGGGAGTGTGTACTGCTTCATTGGAATTTTGTCTTTATTACTATCACAATTTAATTTCCCAGCAACTCCCCCACCACTCATCTGGACTGTGGCTGGGGCAGGGTGGGTTGTATTGTGTGCAGGATGCATATCACTGGATGAACAAAGGCACCCCTACAGGGAAGGCCATCTTATGTGTTCTCTGCTCACATTTTCATTAGGATGGGCTGAGCCTATACAAGAGTCATAAAGGCTCTGCTAAAAGAACTGCTGTGTGCTATAGCTCAGCCTGGCCAGAATCTTGCAAATGGCAGCCTTTATATGCAATCGATTGGAAGCTGACAGATGTGTTCCCTTGTGGAATGTGCCCTCCTGGGTCTCTTCCTTCAAACTATTCAAAGAGCCAGTCAACTCGCTGGTGCGACTTGTTCAGAATATATCACTTTGAGACTCAGCCACAAGCTACTGCAAACAGGGTTTCAGTCCTGTTCTGTAGGCCAGCAAATAAAATGACAAGACAACAATGTTGGCCCAAAAGAGACTGGAAACCAACCTCAGCTACAAACTTCAGTAGATCGTCAACAAGGGCTTAATGTTCACCAATTTCTACGCCAACACTAATAACAGTGCAGCTTCCTATCAATCATACATGTGGTTTGAATAGTGGACACATGAAGCAAAACAGTAAAGGTCTAACTGGGTATAATTTCCAAACAGACTGCAGAAAACTTAATGCTTCAAACATATAACAGCTGCAACATGAACTTAAAAGGAATTCAATTTAAAACAGTGTTGCAGATACTTGGTGGGAGGTGGGTGGGATATCCCCTCCCGGTTCACTGACAAAGTGCCCAATGTCTACAATGTGTTGTCCCGTGAAGGAGTGTGACTCCCACTCTCAATATGCTCAAATCTTTTGATTTACTCTGGGTTCAGAGTAACGGAAAAAATAATCGGAAAACCGTCCAAGAAAAGGATATCTTTCAGTATGCAAATGGCCATAACCTCTGACCTCGAGTAGGAACATGAGCTGATGGCTGTCTCGAGTTACAAACAGATGTCTCCCGCTGGGTGACTCAAACACATGAAAATATGTGGAGACACCTCTTGTTTTTAAATATATTCACGGTCTGTGGGCATCACTGACAATGCCAGCATTTATTGGCCATCCCTAATTGCCCTCAAGAAGGTGGTGGTGAGCCAGCTTCTGAAATACAATTGCTAGGCCATTTCAGAAGGTGGTTAAGAATCAACCACATTGCTGTGGGTCTGGAGTCACATACAGGCCAGACTAGGTAAGGACAGCAGATTTTCTTCCCTGAACCAGTTGGGTTTTTATGACAATCCAGTAGTTTTGTGGGCACCATTACCGAGACAAGCTTTTTATTCCAAATTTACATTCCCCCAGCGGCCGTGGCGCGATTTGAACTCATCTCTGGATCATCAATTCAGTAGCAGATACACTTTGCTGGTGGATCCTCTGCATGAAGGTGAACTGTGCAGCACATGCAGAGTACTTGCCACTTCATATCTGGAGTGCCCATGCTGATCACTGTGAACCTTTCCTCCCACCTTCATGTTAATACTTTTTCTCATCTTAGCCTATAATATTGCCACAAGGAAGTGAGTGAGGCACTTAAATTTACACTGAGCCTGATTACAATATCTCCTACTGCTTCACATGCAATGAATTACTTTAAAGTGCAGTTAGTGTTATGGTGGACTGCACTGGTTTCAGAAAGGTAGCTCACCATAACCTTCTAAAGGGCAATTAGGGATGGTCAACAGCAACGCCCACATCCCATGAAAGAATAAAGAAAAAATGTAGGTAAGTGTGGCAAGCATTTTTCACGTACTAAAATGCCCTAAACAGTAGCAAGATGGACGACCAGTTAATTTGTTTTTTGAGGGAGGAAGATGAGGTACAAACATCCACCTGAACAAGCAGCAGGAGTTTAAAATCTCTGTGAAGGACAGCACTTTGCCCTACATGGCAGTGAGGCTCAAACCCACAACCTCCCAGGCCCTGGAACACAACTCCAACTTATTTCAGTAGCACCTGCTCTTTCTGCTGTTGACAGATTATCTTCAAAATGGTTTTGTGCTTGCAAGGATAACCTAAAAGAGTTGTTTGACCTGTTCAGTCTAAACTTAAATGTTAACTCTCCAGACTAGCTGGAAAACCTGCCTTTGGAGCCAAGCTTACAAGATGTTGGTGCCAAGTGCAGAATGGGGCACAGATAAAAAGGTAACATTTAGATTAAGACAGATAGCATGACACGGAGCCTCAGTGCTCATGTATAATTTTTTTCCAACACCACAGAATTGAAATTTAAACCACAAAAGAAGTAGCCTGATAGAGTTCCTGTCAGCTGCTTTCAGCTGCTATTAAGACTGTGAATGAATGAATGCATTGTCTAAGTGAGGTGAAATGACTATTCAGAAATCTGTAGTGTGACTCCAGACACCTGTTACAACTGTGTAGAGAGATTATCCTGTAAAACAATGGCTGATATCCCACAGGGTGCAGGAGCTGCACAGCGTAACACCACCATCTAGTGGTTTAGTGTCAGTACTACAAAATATTACCTCAAATGATAAAAGGTGCCAGTAACTCTCCCTCTATAAAAACAAAGGTGACCGCGGTGACTGCAACAACTACCGTGGAATCTCCCTGCTCAGCATAGTGGGGAAAGTCTTTGCTCGAGTCGCTCTGAACAGGCTCCAGAAGCTGGCCGAGCGCGTCTACCCTGAGGCACAGTGTGGCTTTCGTGCAGAGAGATCGACTATTGACATGCTGTTCTCCCTTCGTCAGATACAGGAGAAATGCCGTGAACAACAGATGCCCCTCTACATTGCTTTCATTGATCTCACCAAAGCCTTTGACCTCGTCAGCAGACGTGGTCTCTTCAGACTACTAGAAAAGATCGGATGTCCACCAAAGCTTCTAAGTATCATCACCTCATTCCATGACAATATGAAAGGCACAATTCAACATGGTGGCTCCTCATCAGAGCCCTTTCCTATCCTGAGTGGTGTGAAACAGGGCTGTGTTCTCGCACCCACACTTTTTGGGATTTTCTTCTCCCTGCTGCTTTCACATGCGTTCAAATCCTCTGAAGAAGGAATTTTCCTCCACACAAGATCAGGGGGCAGGTTGTTCAACCTTGCCCGTCTAAGAGCGAAGTCCAAAGTACGGAAAGTCCTCATCAGAGAACTCCTCTTTGCTGACGATGCTGCTTTAACATCTCACACTGAAGAATGCCTGCAGAGTCTCATCGACAGGTTTGCGTCTGCCTGCAATGAATTTGGCCTAACCATCAGCCTCAAGAAAACGAACATCATGGGGCAGGATGTCAGAAATGCTCCATCCATCAATATTGGCGACCACGCTCTGGAAGTGGTTCAAGAGTTCACCTACCTAGGCTCAACTATCACCAGTAACCTGTCTCTAGATGCAGAAATCAACAAGCGCATGGGTAAGGCTTCCACTGCTATGTCCAGACTGGCCAAGAGAGTGTGGGAAAATGGCGCACTGACACGGAACACAAAAGTCCGAGTGTATCAGGCCTGTGTCCTCAGTACCTTGCTCTACGGCAGCGAGGCCTGGACAATGTATGCCAGCCAAGAGCGACGTCTCAATTCATTCCATCTTCGCTGCCTTCGGAGAATACTTGGCATTAGGTGGCAGGACTATATCTCCAACACAGAAGTCCTTGAAGCGGCCAACACCCCCAGCTTATACACACTACTGAGTCAGCGGCGCTTGAGATGGCTTGGCCATGTGAGCCGCATGGAAGATGGCAGGATCCTCAAAGACACATTGTACAGCGAGCTCGCCACTGGTATCAGACCCACCGGCCGTCCATGTCTCCGTTATAAAGACGTCTGCAAACGCGACATGAAATCGTGTGACATTGATCACAAGTCGTGGGAGTCAGTTGCCAGCATTCGCCAGAGCTGGCGGGCAGCCATAAAGACAGGGCTAAATTGTGGCGAGTCGAAGAGACTTAGTAGTTGGCAGGAAAAAAGACAGAGGCGCAAGGGGAGAGCCAACTGTGCAACAGCCCCAACAAACAAATTTCTCTGCAGCACCTGTGGAAGAGCCTGTCACTCCAGAATTGGCCTTTATAGCCACTCCAGGCGCTGCTTCACAAACCACTGACCACCTCCAGGCGCGTATCCATTGTCTCTCGAGATAAGGAGGCCCAAAAGAAGAACTTAGAATCATACAAAGTTTAAGGCACAGAAAGAGGCCACTTGACCCATCGGGTCTGTGCCAACTGAAAAACGATCCACCTAGTCTAATCCCACCTTCCAGCATTTGGTCCATAGCCCTGCAGATTACGGCACTTAAGGTGCATATCCAGACTCCTTTTGAATGAGTTGAGGGTTTCTGCCTCAACTACCCTTTCAGGCAGTGAGTTCCAGACCCCACCACCCTCTGGGTGAAAAGGTTTTTCCTCATCTTCCCTTTAATCTTTCTATCATTCACTTTAAATCTATGCCCCCTCATCACTGACCTCTCTGTTAAGGTGAATAGGCTCTTCATCTCCACTCTATCTAGGCCCCTCACAATTTTGTACATTTCAATCAGATCTCCCCTCAGCCTTCTCTGTTCCAAGGAGAACAACCCCAGCCTAGCCAAACTTTTCTCATAGCTGCATTTTTCCAGTCCTGGCAACATCCTCCTAAATCTCCTCTGTACCTTCTTTAGTGCAATTACATCCTTTCTGTAATGAGATGACCAGAACTGCACACAGTACTCAAATTGTGGCCTAACCAATGTGTTATACAGTTCCAGCATAACCTCCCTGCTCTTATATTCTCTACCTTGGATAATAAAGGAAAGGATACCATGTGCCGTCTTAACCACCTTATCGACCTGTCCTGCTACCTTCGAGATCTGTGGACATTCACTCCAAGGTCCCTCACTTCCTCTACACTTCTCAGTATTTGCCCATTAATCGTGTATTCCTTTGCCTTGTTTGACCTCCCTAAATGCATCACCTCACATTGCTCCAGGTTGAATTCCATTTGCCACTTTTCTGCCCATCTGACCAGACCATCAATATCTTCCTGCAGCCTACAGTTATCCTCCTCACTATCTACCTCGCTATCTATTGAGGTAAGAGATCATCTTTCTCTAGTTACAAACCGAAAGGAGCTAATGGAGTTAGATTTTGAAGAGCCAGCTTTATATTGAGTGCTGTAAATACAGAATCTGAAAACGAGTCGGCAGTTTCAAAGAAAAATGCTTCAACTTCAGTTATTTTAAGAATCAAACAATAAACAAAAATATGTCTTAGATAATTGGGATCACCTCGGATACATGAAGCTTTGTGAGGTGGAGAGAGGGAGTGGGAGTGGGCGAGAGGGAGAAAGCATTGACACTAGCTAGGACTGTACCTTGGTTCCACTCTGCTGCTGTGGATTGCCGGGAGATGTTTGCTTCCATGACACTGGAGAGTTCACCAATGAGCAGCTTGAAGAGTTTTACCAGCAGAGGAATGTTGGTCCAACGTTCTGGATCTGCTCAAACAAACCAGGTAACATCAAGACCAGAACATTAACCCCAGACCAAGGAGGATTGGGATCACAAATCAGACACAGCACAGTGCAGGGGTAACAGTTCACATATATTAGGGCTACCAAGTTAGTTGCACTTTTTGTAGTGCTGAGTGGAGTTTAAAACTTCCACCTTATGGGTCTTACCATAGGATATGAAAAAGCCCAGACACAACCAGAATATTTACCAAATAGTAAGTTGCCCCAATAACCCCATTGCTTAACCACAGAACCATACAGCAGAGGAGCCTGCCATTCAGCTCATTGTGTCTGCTGGCTCTTTGAAAGAGCTACCAATTAGTCCCACTGCCTTGCTCTTTCCCCAAAGCCCAGCAAATTTCTCCCCTTGAAGTATTTATCCAATTCCATTTCAAAAGTTACTACTGAATCTGCTTAGAAACATAGAAAATCGGAGCAGGAGTAGGCCATTCGGCCCTTCGGGCCTGCTCCGCCATTCAAAAAAGATCATGGCTGATTGTCTAATTCAGTACCCTGTTCCTGCTTTTTCCCCCATATCCCTTGATCCCTTTGGCATTAAGAAATATATCTATCTCCTTCTTGAATATATTTAATGACTTGGCCTCCACCGTCTTCTGCGGTAGAGAATTTCACAGGTTCACCACCCTCTGAGTGAAGAAATTTCTCCTCATCTTGGTTCTAAGTGGCATACCCCGTATCCTGAGACTGTGACCCCTGGTCCTGAGACTGTGACCCCAGCCATCGGGAACATCCTCCCTGCATCTAGTCTGTCCAGTCCTGTTAGAATTTTATAGGTTTCTATGAGATCCCCTCTCATTCTTCTGAACTCTAGTGAATATAGGCCTAGTCGACCCAATCTCTCCTCATACGTCAATCCTGCCATCCCAGGAAATCAGCCTAGTAAATCTTCTTTGCACTCCCTCCATTGCAAGAAGATCCTTCCTCAGATAAGGAGACCAAAACTGCACACAATACTCTAGATGTGGGCTCACCAAGGCCCTGTATAACAGCAGTAAGACATCCTTGCTCCTGTACTCAAATCCTATTGCAATGAAGGCCAACAGACCATTCGCTTTCCTAACTGCTTACTGCACCTGAATGCTTGCTTTCAGCGACTGGTGTACAAGGACACCCAGGTCTCGTTGCACCTCCCCCTTTCCCAATCTATCACCCAATAATAATCTGCCTTTCTGTTTTTACTACCAAAGTGGATAACCTCACATTTATCCACATTATACTGCATCTGCCTTGCATTTGCCCACTCACCCAACTTGTCCAAATCACATTGCAGCCTCTTTGCATCCTCCTCACAGCTCACATCCCCCCCTAGCTTTGTGTTGTCTGCATACTTGGAAATGTTACATTTAGTTCCCTCACCCAAGTCATTAATATATACTGTGAATAGCTGGGGCCCAAGCACTGATCCCTGCAGTACCCCACTAGTCACTGCCTGCCACCTGGAAAAGACCCATTTATTCTTACTCTCTGTTTCCTGTTGGTCAACCAATTCTCAATCCATGCCAGTATATGATCCCCAATCCCATGTGCTTTAATTTTGCACACTAACCTCTTATGTGGGACCTTATCAAAAGCCTTCTGAAAATCCAAATACTCCACATCCACTGGTTCTCCCTTATCTAATCTACTAGTTACATCCTCAAAAAACTCCAGTATTGTTAAGCATGATTTCCCTTTCGTAAACCCATGCTGACTTTGTCCAATCCAGTTTATGCTTTCCAGCTGTTATCACATCCTTTATAATAGACTCTAGCATTTTCCCCACTACTGATGTAAGGCTCACTGGTCTGTAATTCCCTGTTTTTTGTCTCCCTCATTTTTGAAATAGTGGGGTTACATTTGCCACCCTCCAATCTGTAGGAACTGCTCCAGAGTCTAAAGAATTTTGGAAATTGGCCATCATTGCATCTACTTCCTTTAGTACTCTGGGATGTAGATTATCAGGCCCTGGGGATTTTTCAGCCTTTAACCCCATTAATTTCCCTAGCACTATTTTTTTCTTTTACTAATACTGATTTCCTTCAGTTCCTCTCTCTCATTAGACCCTTGGTTCCCTAACATTTCTGGGAGGTTAGTTGCGTCCTCCTTTGTGAAAACATAACCAAGTATGTGATTAATTGTTCTGCCATTTCTTTGTTCCCCATTATAATTTCCCCCGTTTGACTGTAGATTGTCTTCACTAATCTTTTTCTCTTCACATTTTTTTGAAGCTTTTACAGTCAGGTTTTATGTTCCCCGCAAGTTTACTCTCGTACTCTATTTTCCCCCGCTTAATCAACCTCTTTGCCCTCCTTTGCTGAATTCTAAATGCTCCTAATCCTCAGACTTGCTGCTTTTTCTGGCAATTTTAGATGCCTCCTCTTTGGATCTAATACTATCCCTAATTTCTTTTGTAAGCCACGGTTGAGCCACCTTTCCAGTTTTATTTTTGTGCAAGACAGGAATTAATAATTGTTGTAATTCATGCACACGTTCGTTAAATATTATCCATTTCCTATCCACCGTCAACCTTTTTAGTAAAGTTCCCCAATCTACCATAGCCAACTCGCGCCTCGTACCTTCGTAGTTTCCTTTATTTAGATTCAGGACCCTAATTTCAGATTCAACTACTTCACTCTCCACCTTAATGAAGAATTCTATCATGCTCCTCCCCAAGGGACCCCACACAAGATTGTTAATTAATCCTTTCTCATTGCACAATGCCCAGTCTAGGATAGCCTGTTCTCTAATTGGTTCAACGTATTGGTCTAAAAAACCGTCACGTACACATTCCAAGAAATAATCCTCCACAGTATTATTGCTAATTTGATTTGACCAATCTATATGTAGATTAAAGTCTCTAATTTCCTGTTTACTGCCATCCCTTACATCCCTACTACTGTTTGGGGGCCTACAGACAACCCCTACCGATGTTTTCTGCCCCTTGGTGTTTCTTAGCTCCACCCATACAGATTCCACATGATTTTCTGAGCCAATATCCTTCCTCACTATTGCATTGATTTCCTCTTTTACTAACACTGCTAGCCCTCCTACTTTCCCTTTTTGCCTGTCCTTCCTAAATATTGAATACCCCTGGATGTTCAGTTCCCATCCATGGTCACCCTGCAACCATGTAATGTTTCCGTAATCGCAACTACATCATAATTGTTTATATCTATTTGCGCTGATAATTCATCTACCTTATTGCGAATGCTCCACGCATTAAGACACAATGTCTTTAGACTTGTCTTTTTAACATTGTCAGTCATCTTAGCTTAATTTTGCACTATGGGCCCCATTTGTTTCTCGCCCTTGTTTTCTCTGTCTTCCACTTTTGCTTCTGACCTTTGTCTTTCTTTTCTATCCTTGTTTCCCCCTCCTCTGTCGCCCTGCACAGATTCCCATCCCCCTTCCATTCTAGTTTAAACCCTCCCCGATCCTGAGATTACCACCTTTGAGGTCCTACTTTTTAATTTACATCCTAACTTCCTGCATTCAGCTTGTCGGACCTCATCCTTTTTTTTTTAAACCTATGTCGTTGGTACCGATATGTACCACGACAACTGGCTGCTCGCCCGCCCTCCCTCCCTCAGAATGCTTCTACCATCCCATCAGACAGCACATTACAGATCACAGCAACTCAGTAATCTTCTTTCCTCATGTCACCTCTTTTGCGAATTACCTTAAATCTGTTCCCTGGTTACACAGTAGTATTCACATCATAAAAACAAACCATTCGGCCCAACATGTCCATGCCAGTGTATATGGTTACCAAACCATCTTGCTACTGAAAACAAATTCTCCTTATTTACTCTGTTGTAACCCAAGATTTTGAACACCTCTTACCAAATCTGCTCTTAATCTTCTCTGCTCCTAGCAGAACAATCCCATTTTCTCTGTCCTCCTCGTGGTTTACTACATTTGAGTTTCATGTCATCTACAAACTTTGAAATTATGTCCTATATACCCAGGTCCAGGTTATTAGTTATATATCGAAAAGAGCAGTGGTCCCAATACCGACCTCTGGGGAACACTACTGTACACTTCCCTCCGGTCTGAAAGACAATCGTCACCTCTACTCTTGGCTTTCGGTCCCTTAGCCAATTTTAGAACCACACTGCCACTGTTCCTTTAATTCCATGGGCTTCAATTTTGATAACAAGTCTTATATATATTAATTTTTATATAAATAGTCATAAAATTTATGATATTTTATCATATGCCTTTTAAAAGTGCATATGCACAACATCAATCACCCTGTCCTCATCAACCCTCACCCTTAATTCAATAAAGAACTCAGTCAAGTTATTGCTGAAAACAAGAGACACGTTGCCTAAGCTTTTTGTCTTGCACTCATCAGGACAAGAATGCCAAATTTCAAACGGATCAACAATTTATACTACATGAGAAAAGGGTGCTGATTGGTTGGCTAGTTGACTCTGATTGGTCGAGGTGTTGCGATGGAGAATGCACCAGGGAACTATTGTCCTTCATGCTTTTGTTTACTGCAGAAAAAGTGCAAAGCCTGGACATGTTCCTTTTGCCCACAGTGGACAGATCCCTGTGCATGAATATATGTAGCTTTTAGCAAAAGCAAATGAGCAACATTGCGAGTCCAATTAATAATCTTAAATTGGTTGTTAATGTAATTCTTAGCACACATGGAATTGTTCCACAAGTGCTGTCCAATCGCCGCATCACATCTAACATCGGACATTATGTTCTGAAGGCTATATGTGATCTGCGTATAGATGGCAATGCCATGTCCATGTCCATGTTCGGCATTGCGAGCCTATTCACTCATGTACCACCAAGGAAACCATAGACATTTGTGCCATGTCACTATATCATGGCAATCTACAGACACAGCCATTTTCTAAATCTGTATTCATTGAACTTATGAACTGAGCAACTTGTGCAGCTAGGTGCAGCTATAATAACACCAATGGATCAGATCAAAGTTCTGCAGTCCTGCCACATCCAGCCGTGAATGGTGGTGGACAATTAAACAACTAACTGGAGGAGGTGGCTCCACAAATATCCCCATCCTCAACGATGGGGGAGCCCAGCACATCAGTGCAAAAGATAAGACTGAAGCATTTCCAACAATCTTCAGCCAGAAGTGCCGGGTGGATGATCCAAATCGGCCTCTTCCTGAGGTCCCCAGCATCACAGACGCCAGTCTTCAGCCAATTTGATTCACTCCGCATGATATCAAGAAACAACTGAAGGCACTGGATACTGCAAAGGCTATGGGCCCTGACAATATTCCGGCAATAGTACTGAAGACCTGTGCTCCAGAACTTGCCGCGCCCCTAGCCAAGCTGTTCCAGTACAGCTATAACACTGGCATCTACCTGGCAATGTGGAAAATTGCCCAGGTATGTCCTGTACACAAAAAGCAGGCCAAGTCCAACCCGGCCAATTACCATCCCATCAGCTCTCAATCATCAGTAAAGTGATAGGTGTCGTCGACAGTGCTTTCAAGCAGCACTTGCTGAGCAATAACCTGCTCAGTGACGCTCAGTTTGGGTTCCGCCAGGGCCACTCAGCTCCTGACCCCATTACAACCTTGGTTCAAACATGGACAAAAGAGCTGAACTCCAGAGGTGAGGTGAGAGTGACTGCCCTTGACATCAAGGGAGCATTTGACAGAGTATGGCATCAAGGAGCCCTAGCAAAACTGAAGTCAATGGGAATCAGGGGGAAAACTCTCCATTCGTTGCAGTCATACCTAACGCAAAGGAAGATGGTTGTGGTTGTTGGAAGTTAATCATCTCAGCTCCAGGACATCACTGCAGGAGTTCCTCAGGGTAGTGCCCTAGGCCCAGCCATCTTCAGCTGTTTCATCAATGACCTTCCTTTCATCATAAGGTCAGTAGTGGGGATGTTCACTGATGATTACACAATGTTCAGCACCATTTGCAACTCCTCAGATACTGAAGCAGGCTGTGTAGAAATGCAGCAAGACCTGGACAACATCCAGGCTTGGGCTGATAAGTGGCAAGTAACATTCGTGCCACACAAGTGCCAGGCAATGACCATCTCCAACAAGAGAAAATCTAACCATCTCCCCTTGACATTCAAAGGCATTACGATCACCGAATCCCCCACTATCAACATCCTGGGGGTTACCACTGACCAGAAACTGAACTGGAGTAGCCATATAAATACCGTGCATAAGAGCAGGTCAGAGGCTAGGAATCCTGAGTAACTCACCTCCCGACTCCCCAAAGCCTGTCCACCATCTACAAGGCACAAGTCAGGAGTGTGATGGAATCCTGACACACAATCCTGACTTGGAACTATATCACCGTTCCTTCACTGTCATAGGGTCAAAATCCTGGAACTCCCTTCCTAACAGCACTGCGGGTGTACCTACCTCACATTAACATCAGCAGTTCAAGAAGGCAGCTCACCACCACCTTCTCAAGGGTAATTAGGGATGAGCAATAAATGCTGGCCTTGCCAGCGATGCCCACATCCCCATAAACGAATAAAAACAAACACCATGTATGCCCAAATAGATGGTGTTGCCATGGGATCCTCTCTAGGCCCAGCTCTCACTGTCATTTTCGTTGATTACAAGAATCGTGTTTTCGATAGAATGACCCCTAACCTCCTACCCCTTGCATATTTCTGATACGTAGATGATACATTTGCTATACTTGAATCTGCTACTGTATGTAAAAATCTCCTTACATATCTTAATATGTTCCATCTCCCACTCAAATTCACCTTTGAAATGGAGCTCCCTTTCCTCGAAGTGCTTGTTGGGAAATCCGCTAACAGGTTCTCTACGACTGTCTAACTTCACTGGTCAATATATGCACTGGGATTCCTACAGCTCCACATGCGATAAAATTGGCCTTATCGGCAATCTTGCAAATAGAGCCCGAGCCATTTGCTCACTGTGCAAACTCGATTCTGAAATCGGGTGTATCAAAGCTATCCTGCAGGATAATGACTACCCGATCAGTTCATTGCTCACAGTCTATCACACACACTCACGAATGGACCTAAAACTGCCACTTTCCGGCCTGAAAAGTGCCCAGTCAACCTCAAATTACCCTGGAAGGGTAAGGTATCGCAAGAGTTTGAGCAACAGGTGAAGCTAGCCGTTTCAAGCAACACAATTTATATTTTCCACTAACAGGATGCTGCCGTCAAGACAAAAAGACGTTCGGCCTACCACACAAATGAGTAATGTGGTATATGAATTCCAACACCGGTGTGATGCCAGGTATGTAGGCTGTATGTCCCAACAGCACGTACCTTCAGCTGTTCACAATAGGCTGAATACTGACCGTTCTCAACCAGCCCATGCTTACAAAACTCAGAACACAATGTCTAACGTTGGATGTGATTCTGCGATAGGACAACACTTACTGAACAATCCTCAGTGAGCGAAGAATTACACTAACAACCAATTAAGATCACATAAGCTTGCTAGAAGCTACATATATTTATAGGAACATAGGAAATAGGAGCCGGAGTAGGCCATTCGGCCCCTCGAGCCTGCTCCACCATTCAACTAGACCATGGCTGATCTTCTACCTCAATGCCATTTTCCTGCACTATCCCCATATCCCTTGATATCTTTCATATCTCGAAATCTATCAATCTCTGTCTTGGATATATTCAATGACTGAGCCTCCACAGCCCTCTGGCATAGAGAATTCCAAAGATTCACCATCCTAATGGCCTACCTCTTCTGAGGCTGTGTCCCTGGTTCTGGATTCCCCCCCAGTCAGGTCTCATATGCAGAGACCTGTCCTTTGCAGGCAAAATAAACATGCCCAGGCTTTGCACTTTTTTGAAGTAAACAAAAGTGAGAGAGACAATAGTTCCCTAGTGCATTCTCCATAACGTGCTTTGACCAAAGTCAACTTGCCAACCAATCAGCACCCTTTTCTCATACAATATAAGGTGTTGCTCCCTTTGAAATTTGGAATTTTGGAATCTGGCCTGATGAGTATAAGATGAAAAGCTTCGACAACATGTCGCTTTTTTCAGCAATACTCAAGTTCTGTACTGCCAAGTGACGTCAAGTTAGTCAAACACGATTTGCCTTGAATAAATAAGTGCTGGTTTTCACTTATTCACCCCTATTTTTTCAATACACTCATTCAGCACTGCAAACCAGTTTGAATGCACCACACTCCCCAAGGATTCCTGCACTGTTTGCCTCTTCCTACCCTGCCAGATAGCCACCCCTTTACCCTCCTCCTGAACTCACTGTAGCTAGGGGCTGACCACCTCCTGGAACATGCACTCCAGGAAATTCTCACCCTCCTGTGTTCCCTGTAGTAACTCCAGCTGCTCCCCAAACTCAAACTCGAAGTTCGAGCAACTGAAGTACATCCTGCACACATGGTTATCTGCATGAAGTGCTCTGGAGTTCCCACATGTAGAGGAACTGCAGGCAACTACTCTCAGCTCCCTCATCATTTTGTTTAAAAATATATTTATGGATATTATACATTTCTATATAAAAGGGTTTTAGTTTAATATCTCTTACTCCTATGTAATTATTTATGCATACCAGATTTTTCTTTAATACAATTCAAATTACTCTAATGTTGGTACCTTCTACTTAGCTCATTTTGATTTTATCCCCTTAGATCTATTAAATTACTGATTACTTATACATTTATTTGCTGTTACCCCTTGATTTAGATTTTCTATCACTCCTTTCACCCTCTGCACCCAATTCCTGCCGTCACTCTTTCGCATGCCACTTGACTCACACAACTCTTACCCAGCTCAGCATTCACAGGTCAAGCCCTTGAACTCATCTTCTCCCCTACCCTTAATGCCACCTTCTCCTCTCTCCATTGACCCCATTTTACACTGTCCAATTCAATGGACTTTACAGCCCAGTCACTGCAGTGCATGTATTGTGTGATTCTCCTCCTCACAAACCAAGTTACTACAGAAGTGTCAACTCACAGGTCAAATGTTCTGCTCCCTTTGTGTCACTGGAGAACATTGAACTGCATTCTCTTCACACACTCCTTCCTGCACATATACTCAAAGACTTCACACTCAGTTTATATAGTTTCTAGTCTGATTTTGCTAAAATCAAATCACCTTGTAATTCCGATACAGGTGTTCAGAGATTGTTTAAAAATAGGGAATTTGGGGCTTTTAAAGAGGTCGGTAAGTTTAAACTACAGTGATGATTTCTGGCCTTCAAGGCCTGGTGTTGAAGTCGGAAATTCTTACTTTTTGCTGCCTTGGAGCGAGTGCGTATTCCCTCATCAGCACTGAATATTTCCTCCCCTTTCACCATGATATCCCGCAGCCTCTTGTCGTCTGTGTTAATGCCATGTTGTAAGAGTTTACACATTGCTACAGTGCTGTGGAGTTAACACAATTTGGTTAATGACCGGTCCTGAAAAACTCAACTACAACCTCTTTATAACGTTACAGATTCAAAGATGTCAAGGGGGCTTTTTAAAACTTACTTCTGACTTTTGGACTGACCAAGGTGAGGGATGTACTGGGAAGTGGAACACTTTTTATTTTAGATTCAGAGTATTATCATCAAACTCTCCGAAGCAAGCACACCAAGGGTTAGATGCAGAGTAAAGCTCCCTCTACACAATCTGATCAAAATCTCTGAGGTCAAATACAACACCGGTTCAACACAGAGTCGAGATCCCCCAAGGTTGTCCCATCAAATCACCTTTTAAACAGCACTTCTGTTTTTATCCTACCCAATGTCTCTACTACTTACTCTACTACCTGCTCCTTTACTATGACAATGGCAGCATCCTCTTCTCCAGTGAAGACAGATTCAAACGACTCTGGCCCCACAAGAAGATCTCATTGTTTGTCCCCAATTGGTCCCATTAACAACCCTTTTACTAACTGTTTATTTATAAAGTAACTGTTGGGTTCCCTTTATATTACCGACTAGTCTATTCTCATTAACTCTCTGCCCCGACATTATCCTTTTTCAGATTTCCCTAATACCTTTTGTATTTTGCTTGGTTCTCTACTGAACCTGACAAGTATCATGAGGCTCCTTTTCTTGTTTCATTTTAATCTCTATATCATTATTCATCGAGAAAGCTTTAGTTTTGGATATCCTTCCTTTCCCCCTTGTGGGAACATGTCTACTCCGTGCTAGAAATATCTCCACTTTGAACACCCTTCCATTGCTCATTTCTTCTTTTACCGGCCAATCTTTGATTCCAATCCACCTGGGCCAGATCCCTTTTCAACTCACTGAAATTAACCCAAATCCAGTCGATCTTTTCACATTTGATTGAACCTTGTCCTTTTCTATAACGACTCTAAATCAAATGAATTGTGATGACTATTTCCAAATGATCTCCCAATGAAATGTGCTCCACTTGCCCCACTTCATTCCCCAGAACTAGTCCTAGTATTGCCCCCTTCCTCATTGGGTTGGAAACACAATGAAGTAAGTTCTCCTGTAACGTTACAGGAGTTTCTCCCCCTCTTTACTCTGGTCTATATTAGGAGAACTGAAGTCTCCCACTTCTCTATAGTTCTTGTATCTTTTTATAAATTGCCTGTCAGTTTACTCCTTGAGCTTTTTTCCACTATTTGATAGACAGCCATTAATGTAACCACCTCTATTCTTCCTCAATTCGAACCAAATAGATTCTGTTTTTGAACCCTCAACTACATCATCCCTCACCAAGACTGTAATGGGATATTCAGTCAATACTGTCACCCCATCCCTTTTTTCTTCCCTATTTTTCCTGAATACATTGCAGCCAGGAATATTAAGTTCCCATTCCCCCTCTTGTTTGAGCCAAATCTCCAATATTGCCACCACATTATAGTCCCATGTGTCTGCTGCTCACCAACCTTACTCCCCATGTTCTGGGCATTTATGCACATGTACTCCAAACCCATCATAGTCAGCCTTGCATTATTCCTCCGTCTGGCCCCTTCTTTTTCTGAATTTCTACATTAATGCTGTTTGTCTCAGCCCGTTCTCTGTGAGCCTGGTGTCTCCCCCAAATCACCAGGATCCCTTCTCCCAAACGGTAGCATACCTGACTTTGCCCTCGTATTGTCCATAGAAGAGAGGCTGTCGACTTGTCCACTCAGACATGACAAACTCCAGAGCAGGTTTCCCGGTGGGTCCAGGCAAACTGCACAGAAATTCCAGCAGAGGCTCAAGCTGATTGTGAACAAGGTGTGCAAACACCATTATCAGAGACTGTAGAGAGAAATGGAACAGTGAACTCCTTTATCAGAGACTGTCGCGAAAAGATGAACGTAAAGATATAAGGAATAGGATCAGGAATATGTTATACCATCCTTTGAGCCTGCTCTCCCATTCATTAAGATTGTGACTGATCTTTGATCTCAATTCCACTTACCTGCCTAATCCCCATATCCCTTGATTTCCTCAAGAGTCCAAAAATCTGTCTATCCCAGCCTTGAATATACTTAATGATGGAGCATCCACAGTCCTCTGGGGTACAGAATTCCAAAGGTTCACAGCCTTCCGAGTGAAGACATTCTTCCACATCTTAGTCCGAATTCACCATCCCTTATTCTGAGACAATGCCCCTGTGCTCTAGACCAGGATTGTCCAACATATGGCCCGCGGGCCAGAATCTGGCCTGCCAAGGATTTCCACTGGAAATCCGCCATTAGCTTCTTTCAGCCACCAAAACCATCTGTGACTGACAACAGCTGCAGCTGCTTTACTGACATGGCAGAGAAACCCCACTGTGGATGTCCTCCTTAGCAAAATGGCAGCCACGCTTTGGTACCTGATGTTTATTTATTTATTTTGATATACAGCACTGAAACAGGCCCTTTGGCCCACGGAGTCTGTGCCGACCAACAACCACCCATTTATACTAATCCTACATTAATCCCATATTCTCCACCACATCCCCACCATTCTCGTACCACCTAACTACACTAGGGGCAATTTACAATGGCCAATTTACCTATCAACCTGCAAGTCTTTGGCTGTAGGAGGAAACCGGAGCACCTGGATAAACCCACGTGGTCACAGGGAGAACTTGCAAACTCCACACAGTTATGTTCTGGCTCCTTCAGTGAGACGGTAGTGCCCGGGCTGAGCTACATGTCTGCCGGCGCTTCCCACCCAAACTCCATTCCCAGTGTAGCCATCCCAGCATGGAGCTCGGGCCCCAGAACCAGCACTGTCTCTGTCAGTGTACGGATCCAGCCTGGCCTTGGCCCCCAGGCTCCTCATCTCCACCACCATCACCGAGGAAGAGACACCCGAGGCGGCGGCGGCAGGGCCCAGGCCTGGGATTTGAGGGCAGCGTGCTAAGTTAACCAGGCCCCGGGAGCTTGGGGAGGGGGGAGGTGACACAGAGAGGAGGAGTGTCAAACAAGGAGCGGGGGGGGGGGGAAGAGAGGGCGGGGGGGGAAAGAGAGGGCGGGGGGGGAAAGAGAGGGCGGGGGGGGAAAGAGAGGGCGGGGGGGGAAAGAGAGGGCGGGGGGGGAAAGAGAGGGCGGGGGGGGAAAGAGAGGGCGGGGGGGGAAAGAGAGGGCGGGGGGGGAAAGAGAGGGCGGGGGGGGAAAGAGAGGGCGGGGGGGGAAAGAGAGGGCGGGGGGGGAAAGAGAGGGCGGGGGGGGGAGACACGGAGAGAGGGGGGGGGACACGGAGAGAGGGGGGGGGACACGGAGAGAGGGGGGGGGGACACGGAGAGAGGGGGGGGGGACACGGAGAGAGGGGGGGGGGGACACAGAGAGAGGGGGGGGGGACACAGAGAGAGGGGGGGGGGACACAGAGAGAGGGGGGGGGGACACAGAGAGAGGGGGGGGGACACAGAGAGAGGGGGGGGGGACACAGAGAGAGGGGGGGGGACACAGAGAGAGGGGGTGGGACACAGAGAGAGGGGGGGGGACACAGAGAGAGGGGGGGGGGACACAGAGAGAGGGGGGGGGGACACAGAGAGAGGGGGGGGGGACACAGAGAGAGGGGGGGGGGACACAGAGAGAGGGGGGGGGGACACAGAGAGAGGGGGGGGGACACAGAGAGAGGGGGGGGGACACAGAGAGAGGGGGGGGGGACACAGAGAGAGGGGGGGGGACACAGAGAGAGGGGGGGGGACACAGAGAGAGGGGGGGGACACAGAGAGAGGGGGGGGACACAGAGAGAGGGGGGGGACACAGAGAGAGGGGGGGGACACAGAGAGAGGGGGGGGACACAGAGAGAGGGGGGGGACACAGAGAGAGGGGGGGGACACAGAGAGAGGGGGGGGACACAGAGAGAGGGGGGGGGGGACACAGAGAGAGGGGGGGGGGGACACAGAGAGAGGGGGGGGGGGACACAGAGAGAGGGGGGGGGACACAGAGAGAGGGGGGGGGACACAGAGAGAGGGGGGGGGACACAGAGAGGGGGGGGACACAGAGAGAGGGGGGGGGACACAGAGAGAGGGGGGGGGACACAGAGAGAGGGGGGGGGACACAGAGAGAGGGGGGGGGACACAGAGAGAGGGGGGGGGACACAGAGAGAGGGGGGGGGACACAGAGAGAGGGGGGGGGACACAGAGAGAGGGGGGGGGACACAGAGAGAGGGGGGGGGACACAGAGAGAGGGGGGGGGACACAGAGAGAGGGGGGGGGACACAGAGAGAGGGGGGGGGACACAGAGAGAGGGACAGAGAGTGATCAAGATCATTCCTGACAGTTGGACATCTATCTGGAACATTCCGCATCGCTGCATTAAGCATGCGGGCCGTTATTTTCTACTTCTGCAAGCAAAAACAATGCCAATTATCTCACTAAATCAGTGTTCAACATAGTGCGAGATCGTGGGTTAATAAATTCGTCTTCTCATTTAAAGCTTGTTCACAAAAATACACACTATTTGTGGTTTCGATTAATAGTAAAATAAATTTCTAAAGCCTTTGTTTTTCTGAAATTTGCTCACCAGCCTCCTCTGTAGGACAAAAATGATATTGCGGCCCCTCACCTGAAAAGGTTTTGCACCCCTGTTCTTTACCTTGACCCACAGCTGCAGCCCACACACAATTAACTATAAACACAGCTCCTACTTAAGTTTTCACCAAAAGGGAAAGGAGACAGAAGGTTCAAATTGGAAAATTCTCATTCTACAAAATGACAGTTTTAACAAACTTTTAATTTCAACACAAAATCCACCTGCAGCTCAGTCCCTTTCCCAGCTTCAAGTCATCAAAACCCTGCCTTCACTCGAGGTTACCCCTCAGCCCAATGCCTCAATTACAAATTCTAACCCTTTTGCCCTTTCCCATAGACCTGTACCTTTTGAACAGTTGGTGCCAACAGCAGGCCACGAACAGCAGGCTGAGATTAAAGCTCGAATTGCATCAAAGCATCCAGGGGATGATTTTATAGAGTCAGAGAGAGATACAGCACTGAAACTGGCCCTTCGGCCCAACATGTCCGCGCCGACCATCAACCACCCATTTATACTAATCCTACATTAATCCCATTTTTTCCCTCTCACATCCCCACCTTCCCTCAATTCCCCTACCACCTACCTACACTAGGAGCAATTTTTTTTTTTTTACAATGGCCAATTTACCGATCAACCCGCAAAGCTTTTTTGGCATATGGGAGGAAACTGGAGGAAACCCACAAGGTCACAGGGAGAACTCCGCACAGGCAGTACCCAGAACTGAGCCCGGGTCGCTGGAGCTGTGAGGCTGCGGTGCTAACTACTGTGCCGCCCTTAGCAAACATCGCGCCCCCGACCCCTCAGCGAACATCGCGCCCCCGACCCCTCAGCGAACATCGCGCCCCCGACCCCTCAGCGAACATCGCGCCCCCGACCCCTCAGCGAACATCGCGCCCCCGACCCCTCAGCGAACATCGCGCCCCCGACCCCTCAGCGAACATCGCGCCCCCGACCCCTCAGCGAACATCGCGCCCCCGACCCCTCAGCGAACATCGCGCCCCCGACCCCTCAGAGAACATCACGTCCCCCGACCCCTCAGCGTACATCACGTCCCCCGACCCCTCAGAGAACATCGTGGCCCCCGACCCCTCAGAGAACATCGTGGCCCCCGACCCCTCAGAGAACATCGTGGCCCCCGACCCCTCAGAGAACATCGTGGCCCCCGACCCCTCAGAGAACATCGTGGCCCCCGACCCCTCAGAGAACATCGTGGCCCCCGACCCCTCAGAGAACATCTCGCCCCCGACCCCTCAGAGAACATCTCGCCCCCGACCCCTCAGAGAACATCTCGCCCCCGACCCCTCAGAGAACATCTCGCCCCCGACCCCTCAGAGAACATCTCGCCCCCGACCCCTCAGAGAACATCTCGCCCCCGACCCCTCAGAGAACATCTCGCCCCCGACCCCTCAGAGAACATCCCGCCCCCGACCCCTCAGAGAACATCCCGCCCCCGACCCCTCAGAGAACATCTCGCCCCCGACCCCTCAGCAAACATCTCGCCCCCTGACCCCTCAGCAAACATCGTGACCCCGACCCCTCAGCAAACATCTCGCCCCCTGACCTCTCAGCGAACCCCCTGCCCCGACCCCTCAGCGTACATCACGTCCCCCGACCTCTCAGCGTACATCACGTCCCCCGACCCCTCAGCGAACATCGTGGCCCCCGACCCCTCAGAGAACATCGTGGCCCCCGACCCCTCAGAGAACATCGTGGCCCCCGACCCCTCAGAGAACATCGTGGCCCCCGACCCCTCAGAGAACATCGTGGCCCCCGACCCCTCAGAGAACATCGTGGCCCCCGACCCCTCAGAGAACATCGTGGCCCCCGACCCCTCAGAGAACATCGTGGCCCCCGACCCCTCAGAGAACATCGTGGCCCCCGACCCCTCAGAGAACATCGTGGCCCCCGACCCCTCAGAGAACATCGTGGCCCCCGACCCCTCAGAGAACATCGTGGCCCCCGACCCCTCAGAGAACATCGTGGCCCCCGACCCCTCAGAGAACATCTCGCCCCCGACCCCTCAGAGAACATCTCGCCCCGACCCCTCAGCGAACATCTCGCCCCCTGACCTCTCAGCGAACCCCTTGCCCCGACCCCTCAGCGAACATCACGTCCCCCGACCCCTCAGCGAACATCTCGCCCCCTGACCTCTCAGCGAACATCATGCCACCGACCCCCTCATCCACTCACCCCTTTAAGAGTCTTTGCACACTTCACTCACACCATTTGAGGCTCCGCACCCACCTGCATTACACTGAGTGTCTCTGCTTGCTGCATCTTGCTGAGGATTGCTCGCAGTATCTGGTCAAGATTGTCTCCTAACTGTGTTCCAGCCTTTGAGATGAGAGTGGAGACTAGCCGCCCTACAAATGCTGCTGTGTACTCGGAGGTACGGGGGTCCAGAAGCTGGCTTACCACCTGCATGACGTACCACAGCCCGTTGTGACCCTGCTCATCATGCCATTGTGCTATCTGCTCCAGTGCCACAGCCACATAAGCTCGCAGACACTCACCACCATTCTGTAAAAGAAGATTTCAGGTGAAGAGGGGCAAGATTCATCACTTCCGATACATCGGGTAGCCGACATCACACTCATTAACAAACCAATAATCTTTTCAACCATCACATATTATACCATCATATAGCACAGGATGCTTTAGCCCAGAAAGCCAGTTAGTGAAGGATATAAATGAAGCCCAGCTTTACACTTTTATAAGCATTTATTTACACACTTACAGATTACAAACATGCACCACCTAACCCAACACCCACACTTTGTCAGTGTCTATTTCTTTGGGCACAAATGAATCCCCAGTTAATACCCACAATCTGCACACAATTAAATACAATCAATATATAATAAAAAAATTGAGTTTATACATACAAACAAAAACTAAAGCAAAACCTCCATATTCTGTATAAAGTATGACATTGCGAGAAGCCCCTCCTCTAGGACCCCTAACAATTTCTACATACATGTATTTTTCTGTAAAACAATCAGACAGTTGATGACTTGCATCCACTCATTCAATTTTTAAAATTTTCCTTTCCAGCATTTGTTTCAAACCAGCAATGTCAATCCATAACCTTTTCTCACTCACTCTTCACAGTGTACATTATCCCACAAGGAATGATTATCTACATGACATTCAATGGGTATACTATATTCAGTTTGTGCATTGTATAGAATCTCATTTAAAATATTTGAATAGAATTCCATATCCAATGCCTCCACAACAGCCAGAGTTTCAGCAGCCAAAGCACTTTTAACAACGCTTCTTATTTTCTTAGCTTCCCAAGTTAAAGGACAACATTTCTCATTTTCACCCAAAGGAAATATTATGAAAGCAGCTACACTGAAATATCAATCAGGAAGATTAACATGTGAAGCATCGCTAAAAATAATGAGTTGCATATTCTTTGGGACACCTAAGGATGGAAACTTAAGAGCGTATTTCTACAGATTTACTGTTTTCAATGTTTTATTTGTTCTTTAAACATTCTCAACTTTAGGATATTTCATCATAATACTTAACTCCAACTAGCACCTGGTCTAGTCTGAGTGTCCAACCAGTTCAACTGGCCAACCAAACATTGCAATTGCTCTGTCTCTTCCTCAGATGTAACAACATCTTTCTGTGATGATTAACTGCCAATCTCTAAATAGGATTGTTGATTTAAAGTTATTCCAGATCTACTCTGCTTATTCTCTAAACCAATATGCTTAAAGGCTCCACAAGGCTGTCACCCAATTTTAAATTTCACTCTAATCTTTTATTAATAACATATTTCTCAAATTCCACAGTAACACCCCATAAGAAATCAACATGCATCATGAAGATGCCTGAAAGTTTTCCTTGATTATACAAATAAAACATTGCCAATCTGCTTTTAGTTTAACACAACCTATTTTCAGCAAAACAATCTCAAATACCACAGCCTGGAAGCATCATTAAGGCCATAGACACATCTGTTTAATTTCCATAGTTTTCCTTCTGCATCTGCTGCCTCTTTGGGCAGTTTCAGAAACACTTCTCTCTGAAAAGTATCGCCCTGCGGAAATGCAACGTTTATGTCGATTTGTCTACATGAATATGTGGGAAGCAGAGCTAAAATGAATTACAAGATTACATTTCCAGCTGTGGGAGAGTCCACTCTAACATCTGTATCACCCAGCCACTCTTCAAAATCCCGAGCAACGAGCCTCACTTTAGCCTCGTAAATCCCATTTGCAAGGAATTCTGAAGCACAAATTCGCCTACGTGACAAAGCTGGTTGCCTCTTATCTGGTACCTCAGAATAAACTCCAAACTCTCTCCAACTATCCAACACCCTTTGCTTTGCCTTTCTTATTAGTTTATCCTCAAGTTTATGGGTGGCTGCCAAAACTTCACAATCAAGAGGGCTTCTGCTTCTAGTTTTGTTCCAAGACTGTTCTGTAGCCTTTATTTAATTAACTAATCTATTCAAGCTGGGGCCTCTACTTGGACTACCACTACGAGATCATCCCCTTGCATGATTGGAGGGTCTTTCTCCAGTACATGATCGTTTTCTGATGCAAAAGTCACTTCCAGATCCACTATCAGTACTTGCACTGCACTATCTTACTCTCCACTCTTTCACCCCATTCTGCAGTCCATGGACTTCGCTTCTTAACCACCATCCTGAACATTGAAACAATATTTAAACTTGCCAGTAGCTTTTCCTGCACTTATCCCAATTGTCACTTATCCCAATTGTCACATCCTTCCATTCACTAAACCCCTCTGGAATATATGTCACCCGAGTACCAACTCTGGGTAATTGGCATTTAGATGCGACAGCTCTGTCTTGCACATCAAGATTGCTCACATTACCACTGTCTGGCCCTTGAGCTACTGTATTCTGTTCCTCAGGGCCTTCATCACAAAACACATGAGCATTTGAGGTACATGATGCCTCATTTACTTCCATCAGCTGTTCAGAGTCAGAGATTTTGGAATGAATTCCAATTAATCCTGAGGAATGAACCTTAACAGTTTGATTGCCATGTTTGATAAGTGCTATCTTACTATCATTACCTATTACCTTACCAAGGCCTTTCCATTTCCTATGACCCTCTTTTTTTATAATTCACCAAAGCTCCTGAATTGTATCCTGTCTCAGATGGTCTTATACAATGCCTCAGCGCTCTCCAAATTTTCTGAGACCTCAGCCTTGATGAAAGCCTGTCTCCCTGCATGTAAAGCATTCAAATATGCAGGAAAAAAATGGAATGAATTGTAGTACCTTCTAGAGCAGGAGGACTATCACACAGCACAGAAAGCAATTTGACTAATTGGTAGGAATTATATTCTCCAACCATCTGGAGCGAATCCTCTGCGTGAACCACCCATGTCAGGGCAGTTGTCAACTTGCAGTCTGGTTGGTCAGATAAAATTTTATGCAGCATTTCATCGATCATTGCATGATTCCTTTCACAGAGTCCACTTCTGAAAAGACTTTCAGTTGTGGTATGCACGAGCAAGATGTTAGTGTTTTCACATGTCTCTGAACTCATCAGGGGTAAATTTCCCTCCATTATCAATCAGAAACTTTGCTGGTGCCCCCAGTCTGGTCCCAATCCATTTCTCCATGATTTTGTTTCGAATAATCCTTTTGTCCATGCTAAGTATTATTGTAGAAAGACTAAATCTGGTCACCAGGTTTACAAAATGTAGAATGAATATATTTCTTCTTTGTCACAGACCTTTAGGTCCATGGTGACTACCTTGTAAATGTTACATGCTAATGGAAGGCTTACAACAGATGTGACAGCGTCCTCATACTTTTTATGGATTTCACACTTCTCACTAATCTCTTAGCCTCGTATACTCATCAACCACACCTGCAGCTTTTAGGGGGCACAAGTGAATACCCAGTTAATGCCCATCACTTGCCTATAATAAACACAATTAATATATAATTAATACAGGTGGTCATTAGGCCCATTATTACTTTGCTATCTATTTACTACAGCAATCCCAAACAAATCCCACTGCTCTGCTCTCCAAAGCCCTGTTAGCAATCTCAAATGAATCCAACTGCTCCGCGCTCTCCCGTAGTCCTGTATCAATCCCAAACTAATCCACTGCCCGTGCTCTCCTCATAGCCCTGATTTAACCCCGAACTAATCCTGCACCTCCTTGTTGCTCTGTATCAATATCAAACTAATCCCACTCTCTCCTATAGCTCTGTATCAATCCCAAAGGTAAAGCTAAAGGCGCGTTATGGAGTTCCAGACTTAACACGGAGATCAATAAATTCAGATCATAATCTCAGCCGTTTTTTTGTTTTTGGATGGCAGCTGTTTGCAAGGATTCGGTTTTTCCCATTTACACCTCCTGTAGACACATCTTTTTTATTTACTTGTCCCATTACCATCTCCTTGTGCATTGCACCATCATCCCTTTTGTCATTTAAGCTCTCCTTCCTTCCACCCTATCACAGACCTTCCCTTTTGTTCTCCACCCTCCCCCTTTCCTTGCCTCTGTATTTGCTTAAAGCCTGTAACACCTCTAACTTTTTCCAGTTCTGACGAAAAGTTATTGACTTTAAACATGCAATAAGAGTACAACTGTAATCATGGGTGAATTTAATCTACATATAGATTGGTCAAACCAAATTAGCAATAATACTGTGGAGGAGCATTTCCTGGAGTGCGTACGTGACGGTTTTTTAGACCAATATGTTGAGGAACCAACTAGAGAACAAGCTATCCTTGACTGGGTATTGTGCAAAGAAAAAGACTTAATTAACAATCTTGTTGTGCAGGGTCCCTTGGGGAAGAGTGACCATAACATGATAGAATTCTTCTTTAAGATGGAGAGTGAAGTAGTTGAATCCAAAACTAGGGTCCTGAATCTAAATAAAGGAAACTGCAAAGGTACGAGGCGCGAGTTGGCTATGGTAGATTGGGGAACTTTACTCAAAGGGTTGAAGGTGGATAGGCAATGGATAATATTTAAAGAACGTGTACATGAATTACAACAATTATTCATTCCTGTCTGGCGCAAAAATAAAACCGGAAAGGTGGCTCAACTGTGGCTTACAGAAGAAATTAGGGATAGTATTAGATCCAAAGAGGAGGCATATAAAATTGCCAGAAAAAGTCTGAGGATTGGGAGCAGTTTAGAATTCAGCAAAGGAGGACAAAGAGCTTGATTAAGCAGGGGAAAATAGACTATGAGAGTAAACTTGTGGCGAACATAAAAACTGACTGTAAAAGCTTCTATAAATATGTGAAGAGAAAAAGATTAGTGAAGACAAATGTAGGTCCCTTACAGTCAGAAACAGGGGAAATTATAATGGGGAGCAAAGAAATGGCAGAACAATTAAACACATACTTCGGTTCTGTCTTCTCAAAGGAGGACGCAAATAACATCCCAGAAATATTAGGGAACCAAGGGTCTAATGAGAGAGAGGAACTGAAGGAAATCAGTATTAGTAAAAAAAAACAGTGCTAGGGAAATTAATAGGGTTAAAGGCTGACAGATACCCAGGGCCTGATGATCTACATCCCAGAGTACTAAAAGAAGTGGCCCTGGAAATAGAGGTGGTCATCTTCCAAAATTCTAGACTCTGGAGCAGTTTCTACAGATTGGAGGGTGGCAAATGTAACCCCACTCCCACTATTTAAAAAAGGAGGGAGAGAAAACACAGGGAACTACAGACCTGACATCAGTAGTGGGGAGAATAGTAGAGTCTATTATAAAGGATGTGATAGCAGAACACCTGGAAAGCATAAACGGGATTGGACAAAGTCAGCATGGTTTACGAAAGGGAAATCATGCTCAACAAATCTACTGGCGTTTTTTTCAGGATGTAACTAGTAGAATAGATAAGGGAGAATCAGTGGATGTGGTGTATTTGGATTTTCAGAAGGCTTTTGACAAGAGGTTAGTGTGCAAAATTAAAGCACATGGGATTGGGGATAATATACTGGCATGGATTGAGAATTGGCTGACAGACAGGAAACAGAGAGTAGGAATAAATGGGTCTTTTCCAGGTGGCAGGCAGTGACTAGTGGGGTACTGCAGGGATCAGTGCTTGGGCCCCAGCTATTCACAATATATGTTAATGACTTGGGTGAGGGAACTAAATGTAACATTTCCAAGTTTGCAGACGACACAAAGCTGGGGTGGGGGGGGAAGTGAGCTGTGCGGAGGATGCAAAGAGGCTCCAATGTGATTTGGACAAGTTGGGTGAGTGGGCAAATGCATGGCAGATGCAGATTAACATGGATAAATGTGAGGTTATCCACTTTGGTTATGAAAACAGAAAGGCAGATTATCTGAATGGTGATAGTTTGGGAAAGGGGGAGTTGCAACAAGACCTGGGTGTCCTTGTACACCAGTCGCTGAAAGCAAGCATTCATGTGCAACAAGCAATTAGGAAAGCGAATGGTATGTTGGCCTTCAATGCAAGAGGATTTGAGTACAGGAGCAAGGATGTCTTACTGCAATTATACTGGGCGTTGGTGAGCCAATATCTGGAGTATTGTGTGCAGTTTTGGTCTCCTTATCTGAGGAAGGATCTTCTTGCCATGGAGGGAGTGCAAAGATGATTTACTAGGCTGATTCCTGGGATGGCAGGATTGACATATGAGGAGAGATTGGGTCGAATAGGCCTATATTCACTAGCATTTAGAAGAATGAGTGGAGATCTCATAGAAACCTATAAAATTCTAACAGGACTAGACAGGCTAGATGCAGGGAGGATGTTCCCGATGGCTGGGGAGTCCAGAACCAGGGGTCACAGTCTCAGGATACCGGGCATGCCATTTAGAACCGAGATGAGGAGAAATTTCTTCACTCAGAGGGTGGTGAACCTGTGGAATTCTCTACCGCAGAAGGCAGTGGAGGTCAAGTCATTAAATATATTCAAGGAGATAGATAGATATATTTCTTAATGCCAAAGGGATCAAGGGATATGGGGAAAAAGCAGGAACAGGTACTGAATTAGACAATCAGCCATGATCTTTTTCGAATGGTAGAGCAGGCCCGAATGGCCTACTCCTGCTCTGATTTTCTATGTTTCTATCTTAAACACTGACCCAGTTTCTCTCTCCACAGATGCTGCTAGACCTGAATATTTCTAGCATTTTGTTTTTATTTGATTCCCAGCATCCGCAGTATTTTGCTTTTGTAATCCCACTGCCCGTATGTTCCCATAGTCCTGTATCAATCCCACATTAACTCCACTACTCCACTCTCTTGCCGCCTCACACAATGGGACTCAGATGCCTGAACCCTCACTGATCAGAAACGGTGTTTGGATTGGGAAGCAGCTCTTCACCATGTTGCTAGAATCTCACCTACCTGCATGGTTGCATTGTCATCTGTGTGCAGCGTACACTGAGCCACAACGGGGAATGCCTGACAGATCAGTACCTCAGACAGTGGGAGCTTGGTGTTTCTCACTACAGTCGTCAGTATGTCGATAGCAGTCTGCAGGCAGATAAAGGCATCGGTGTCAGCATAGGTCCATTGCCCAAGAGCACGGTGCCAGCACAATGATACACGTGTGGGAATTACTCACCGCACAGAGGCCAGAGGGGATTTTATCAGAAGGAGCGTGCATTATGCTAACAAGAGTTGGAATTAACCTCATCTGCATAGGGCCCTGACAGGCCTCGATCTGTGCAAGCTCCTTGAAGATATCCTGTGCCAGCGACGCCACCACCGGATCTGAGGGTTCAAAGTCAGCAAACAATGAGAAAAATCAATGCTTTGTATACACTATGCACAAGAACTCTGGTGAAGCCCATCATCAACTCTATTGATAGAGGAGCAGAGGAATGACACAACCAGCATTGGCTGTGCAGACTTCACATGTAAAATATGCACTCTCAGACTAGACACAACCCAAATTCTCATGACATTTCAAGATCTGCCAAACCATGGCAGCAAATACAGGCCCCTCGCCTAAGACTGGTCCCCACCCACCCCCTCTCCATAGCCCAGATGCTAATGCTCCCTTGCAACAGGCAACCTCTCCCATTCCCAGCTCTGCTCACCTCCATTAGCACAGCTCATTCCTGGCCTGTAACAACTGGTGGGAACTGAGTGAAATCAGCTCTGGCCAACTCACAGGCTCAGCTGGTTCAACACTTTGAAATTAGATCAAACCGCCCCCACCCTGCATTGCAGCTTGAAGGAACCAGTTCATGTCTGTCTTCACAGGGCTGTCTGACTGAATCCTATTCATGAGAAGCTTCAGCTTCATTATGGGCAGCACAGTGGCGCAGTGTTTAGCACCGCAGCCTCACAGCTCCAGCGACCCGGGTTCAGTCCTGGGTACTGCCTGTGCAGAGTTTGCAAGTCCTCCCTGTGATCGCGTGGGTTTCCGCCGGGCGCTCCGGTTTCCTCCCACAGCCAAACACTTGCAGGTTGATAGGTAGTCTGGCCATTGTAAATTGCCCCTTGTGTAGGTAGGTGGTAGGAGAATGGTGGGGATGTGGTAAGGAATATGGAATTAATGTAGGATTAGTATAAATGGGTGGTTGTTGGTCGGCACAGACTCAGTGGGCCGAAGGGCCTGTTTCAGTGCTGTATCTCTAAATAAATAAAAAATAATAAAAATTATTAAGCTTATTTTCTAATGCTCCAAGCTTTAAGACCCTCAGTGTGAGGTAGGATGTACCCCCCCTGCTGCCAATGGGTTGGAGGAGAGCACTGAATTTCCAGTTCAGGACAGTATCACCACATGGGTTAATGTGAAGCCTGCCATATGTACTCTCTCAGGCCCAGCTCTGCTGCGTATTCCCATCCACGGAGCTTGGGAGTTTCTGATCCAGGAATAATGTGGATTGGATAGTGCAATCCTCCTCCACTGCGGACTGATACACAATTCATTGAGATGTGGACCAATTGTTCTGTTGTTGTGAACAGAAGAGTAACATTTGAAATAAATCTCACCATAAAATAACTCGTGCCTGCATTGCTCCTCATAAGCAACACACAAAACCACACTGACTTTTAAAAGGCTGAAACCATCAACTTGTCTTAGTCTGGTTTGGGGATGGTGAAGTCCAAGACTTGCTCTCGCCCTGGTTGGCTCCCTTAAGAAAGACTGGCCTGGGCTATACCTGCACTTCTCAATAAAACTTACCACCTGAACTTTCATACATTACTCACTTTTCTTAGACTGCCTACACCACATGGATTGTAACAGTTCAAGGAGGCAGCTCACCATCTTTTCAAGGGCAATAAATGCTGGTTTTGCCAGCGACACTCACATCCTGTGAAAGACTTATTAAAAATATTCAACCCCTATTTTGTTCCCCCTCTGGGGGTTGGGCAGTGAAACTGTTTATTAATTGTGCTCCCCTCCCCGGGCAAGTGGTGCTTCTTTTGGAATGAAGATCCTCCTAACACAGGTACCTGTACACTTCACAGAAGAATTTACCACCCTCCACCCAATTCTAAAATATGGCAACCTCCAATCTGTTCGACAACAAATTTCCTCTGCAATTAACACCACTACCCACTGTTTTCAAGCTGGACTTTATCCTCTTGGTGACTTTGTTAACGTGAACTCACATCCAAATACCGGTGAAATGGTCTAAATACCCAAGGTCTAAACCCAAATAAAAGAATACTGGCAAATAATGGACAGGTATATTTACACAAGGCTGCAGCCAGCAAGTGCTCCAACTCACATACCGTTGCTGTACTTGAGGAAGATGGCAATGGTAAGGGGACAGACTTTATTTTCTACACTAATGGTGAAGGCAGAGTCCACAGTGCAGACAACACACAATGTCTCCATGACCAGGGTCAGCACCTCAGAACTGAATTGTGTGGCAAGATGAATCAAACCATCCAGGATGCTGGGAAGGAACGGCTGTAAGATATGCGTACACTCAGAGATTTTCAACTGGTCACAGTACCTGTGGAGAAGTGAAGAGGAAGATCATACATTAAACCAGCTAATGATCACAATGCCACATTGTACTAAACAATAAATCAATTATACATATATTAAAAATCAATTCAAATCATATTGCAACTGATTGGTTCAAATATATCTACAAAAAAGTTACAAAACATAATGAACAATTCAAACCAAAGAGAAAATCAGTAATTTTCTGCTTCCTTGACGACCAGGCTCTTGAACAGATAAGCCAATCAGAGTCAGCATATCTTGTGAAGGGTAAATCATGTCTGATCTTCCCAGTTGAACTTTTTGAAGAGGTCACTAACCTGGTGGGCAGGGAAGTGGTGACTGATGTTGCCTTCTGGAAGTCTATATAAACAATCAATAATGTTCCACACACGAGTATTAGCAAAAATGAGCGTGCATGGAATTAAAAGTAACCTGTTAACTTTTAGGTTGGAAATTGATTGTGAGAAAGAAAGAGAGAGATGGGATAAAGGGAACATTCTCTGGGACGAGACAACGGTGTTCCCCTGGGATCTCAACTTTTTGCTACATTTATTAAGGGCTTGGATGAAGGAAAAGAGAGTTGTATACCCAGGTTTCCAGATGATATTTTAAGCAGTGCAGATGGGAGGAAGAAGTTGCAAAAGGATAGATAGATTTTTAAAAATTCATTCATGGGATGTGGGCGTCGCTGGCTAGGACAGCACTTATTGCCCATCCTAATTGCCCTCGAGAAGGTGAGATCAAGTGAGTGAATTAAACTTTGGTAGATGGAGTGTGAGGTCATACACTTTGGGCCTAAGAAAGATAAATAGTGAGAAACTACGAACTGCAGAGGAACAAATAGATTTGTGAGCCCAATTCATAAACCACTAAAAGCTCATACAAAACTACAAAAAGTAATTTAAAAAGCTACTGAGATATCAAGAAGGTTAAGTTACAACGGGGTGGGAATTATGTTAGTTATATAATTCTGGAACTCGTTATGCCAAAAGACAGTGGGATGCTGTGAGTCAGCTGGATCTTTTAAGACTAAGATGGGTAGATTTTTGTTGGGTAAAGGGTAACAAGGGATATGAAGCAAAGATGGTAAATGAGGGTCAGGTACAGATAAGCCATTATCTAACTGAACAGTGGAACAGATTCAAGGGGCCACCATCTCCACCCTCCCTAGGCCCCTCCTAACCATAAAACTTCCCTCACATTTGCAGCTTACCCCCAGATGGCTCGTACAGCAGAGATTCGCACTGATGGTGGCTGGGTCTCATGCAAACCACTAACCGTTGCTTGTAGAAATTGCTGGATCAGCTCAGGAGTCATAACAGTTGCAAAGCGGCTGGCAGCCCAGAGCGCACGGCCCAGCAGGAATGGAGAGACTAACAGAAGGGGAGAGAACATGTTACAGGCTCCTTATGACAATCTGCAACAAGTAACTATGTGACAAGAGATGTGTAATTCATGCACTTGACCAGATGCCAGATGTCTCTAACCCCTTTTACTTAAAGCTTGCTGTTTAGTATCACATCACAATTTAATCCTTAATTTCTTCACAAAACCATTTCACATCTTGTTCAATAACCTGTTAATCTTTGTTCTCAAGCTCGACAGCTTAGTACTAAGGAGTACTCAGTATCAACATCAGAATGGGTCCAGCACAGGTCAGGCACAGAGTAAAGCGCCCTCTACACTGTCCCATCAAACACTCCTAGGGCAGTTGTGACACTGAATAAAACACTTAAATTGCAATAAATAAAGCAAACTATGTAGGTATGAGCAGCAAGTAGACTAAAACAGATTAGGAAACTAGATTAAAAGATATGACAGAAAATGCTGGAAATACTCAGGTCAGGCAGCATCTGTGGTGAGAGAAACAGTTACCGTTTCAGATCGATGAATTATTTCCAGAATTTTCTGTTTTTATTCCAGATTTCCAGCATTGGCAGTATTTTGCTTTTCTTTACAAAAAGATAGGATGGTAGATTAACAATGGCAAACATTTAAAGAATTAATTCATAATTTTCAATATACATTCCCTTAAAGGATAAAAACCTCCATGGAAAAGTCATGCAACTTGACTAACAAGAGAAGTGAAAGACTCTAAGATTAAAAGTAAAGGCTTATAATGTTGCCAAAAAAGTAGTAAGGTGGAGGATTGTGAGGATTTCAGAATTCAAAAAAAGGATGAACAAAAAAGAAAACAGAAGAGTAAACTAGCAAAAGACACAAGAACAGATTGTAAAAATTTCTACAGGTATGTAAAAAGGAAGAGGTTAGCAAAAGTAAACGTGGGTCCCTTAGATTCAGAGCCAGGAGAAATTAGAATGGAGATAAGGAAATGGCAGAGGCATTAAAATAATACTTTCCATCTGTCTTCAAGGTACAAAATATAGAAAACATTGCAGAAAAACTGCAGAACCAAGGGTCCAGTTGAAATGAGGAACTTAGGGATAATATTATTTAGTAAAGAAATAGTACTGGAGAAATTAATGTTTTAGTTTTTAGTTTTAGAGATACAGCACTGAAACAGGCCCTTCGGCCCACCGAGTCTGTGCCGACCATCAACCACCCATTTATACTAATCCTACACTAATTCCACATTCCTACCACATCCCCACCTGTCCCTATATATTTCCCTACCACCTACCTATACTAGGGGCAATTTATAATGTCCAATTAACCTATCAACCAGCAAGTCTTTGGCATGTGGGAGGAAATCGGAGCACCCGGAGGAAACCCACGCAGACACAGGGAGAACTTGCAAACTCCACACAGGCAGTACCCAGAATTGAACCCGGGTCGCTGGAGCTGTGAGGCTGCGGTGCTAACCACTGCGCCACCCCTTAAAGTTAAAGTTGACAAATCTCCTGGACATGATAGCCTGCATCCTAGGGTTTTAATCTTCCAGAATTCCCTAGGTTCCAGAGCAGTCTCCATGGATTTGAAGGTAGTAAACATAACCCCACTATTCAAGAAAGGAGAGAGAAAACAGGGAACTAAAGGCCAATTAGCCTGATGTCAATAGAAGGGAAAATGCTGGAATCTATTATTCGAATCCTGGAATGACTACAGCACAGAGGCTGCCATTCAGCGTGCCTTGTCCATGCCAGCTCTCTGCAACAGCAACTCAGCTAGTCCCACTCCCCACCTTTTCCCCTTAGCTGTGCAAATTTTCTCCAGATTAGTAATAGGGAGATGTGCACTTTGAGAATCATAATATGATTAGGCAGTCAATGTGGATTTATGAAAGGGAAATCTTTTCTCTACTGCAAGACACCTTAACATACCTCCCATGTATCCACCACCAGAATCTCCAACAATAAGCGCGAGGAGCTCACCAACTTCTTTGTCATGAAGATCAAGACCACTTGATCAGCTGCCTCTGCCATGCCCCTCACCTCCACGAGCATACCAGCCCAAATTTCCTCCAACATTCCACACAACCTAGTTCTGAACTCCGTTCTCTAATTTCTCTGTTTTCCCCTCATGCCCGTTCCAAATCCATGAGACCCACCTCCTGCTCCCTTGACCCTATTCCCATTGAACTGCTGACCGCCCAACTTCCCTTAACCTGGTCCCCATGTTATCCAATATTGTTAACGTTTCACTCCCTTCAGGTGTTGTCCTTTGCTCCTTGAAATCTGCTGACATCACCCCTCTGTTCAAAAAACTAATCTTGAGTCCACCATCTTTGCAAACTACTGTCCCATCTCCAACCTCCCTTTCCTCTCCAAAGCCAAAACATGTCATTGCCTCCTAAATCCATGCCCATCTTTCCCAGAACTCCGTGTTTGAATTCTTACAATCAGGTTTCTGCCCTGACACGGTAATGAAAAAGCTCTTATCAAGTCACAAATGACATCCAATGTGACTGTGACAAAGATAAACTATCCCTCCTCATCTTCCTCGACCTGTCTGCAGCCTTTGACAGAGCTTTCCAGGCTATCCTCCTCCAACACCCCTCCATTGTCGTCCTGCTGGGTGGGACTGCACTTGCCTAGTTTTATTCTTAACTGTCTAATCTTAGCCAATGGCTTCTCTTCCTGCTTCCACACTATTACCTCTGGTGTCCTCCAAGGATCTCTCCTTGGTCCCCTCCTATTTATTATCTACATGCAGCCCCTTGGCAACATCATCTGACGGCGTTAGTTTTCACATGTATGATGAAACCTAGCACACCTCTCTTGTCTCCTCCACTGTCGCTAGATTATCATACAGTTTGTCCAACAACCATTACTGGATAAGCAGAAATTTCCCCCAACGAAACATTGGGAAAACAAAGCCATCATCTTTGGTCCCTGCCACAAGCTCACTGACTCCATCCCCCTCCCTGGAAACTGTGAGCTTGAAAAGACTGTTTGTAACCTTGGTGTCATATTTAACCCCAAGATGAGCTTCTGACTACAGATCGATGTCGTCATGAAGAACGCCTATTTTCACCACTGTAACATCACCTGACTCTACCCCGCCTCAGCTTATCTGCTGCTGAAACCCTCATCCTTGCCTTTGTTACCTCTAGACTTGACTCTTCCGACACACTCCTGGCTGGGATAACCTGGATATTTGAGTTGGTAGGCTGTAGCCAGTGAGGCACCACAAAGATCAGAGTGTGCTTAGGCCTCAGCTATTTACAATTTATATCACTTACTTAGATGAGGGGACTGGGTGTAATGCATCCAAGTTTGCTGACAATACAAAGTTAGTTGGGAAAGTAAACTGTGAGAAGGACGTAAAGAGGCTGCCAAGAGATATAGGCAGGTTAAGTGAGAGAAAAAGAAGATAGCAGATGGAATTTAATGCGGAGAAGTGTAAAGTTATTGAGTATTATTAAGGAAAAATAGAAGAGCAGAATATTTTTTAAATGGAGACACTGGAAAACGTTGGCACTCAGAAGGACCTGGGTGTCATTGCACCTGAATCACAGAAAGTTAACATGCAGGTACAGCATGCAATTAGGAAAACAAATAGTATGTTAGTCTTTGTTACAATGGGTTTAGAGTTTAACAGTGAGGAAGTACTTAAATTGTATAGGCCCTTGGTGAGACCTGGAGTACTATGTAGTTTTGATCCAAGGAAGCATATACTAGCCTTGGAAGCAAAATAAAAAAGGTTTCCTAGACTGGGAAGTGGGACTGACAACATAACTTCATGAAGAGCTGGCATGGACTTGATGGGCCAAATGGCCTCCTTCTGGACCATAAATATGACTCTTATGACTATTATTCTTAGGATAAGGACTCTTTTTATTCATTCGTGGGATGTCAGTGGGATTACTGTGTAAACATATTGGGCAAGCTGCAGACTATCAGCGAATGCAGCTTGTACAGGGGGCTGCAACTCAGGAGACTTCCTTTGCTTTCTGAGTCCTGCTTGTGCCCTATCTCCTGTCCCAATATTGTGCATGATGCTGGGCGTTTGTGGTTAATGAGACGGTCCTGGATTACCACATTTGTAGGAAATGTTTCTGCATTGAGGCACTCCAACTCAGAATCTTTGAACTGGAGTGTGAGATTGTTTCACTGCAACACATACAAAGAGGTAGGAATTTCTAAACACAATACAGTCACACCAGAGAAAAGAATCGGTACAGGAAGGGAAGTATGACTAGTTAGTCAGCAGTGTAAGAGGAGATGGTCCTGCAGGCACTGCTCCTCTCCAACAGGTACAATATACTAGCTAACTGTGGGAATAAGGATGAAGGCTGCAGGAAGGATGAGCAGAATGTGAACCAAGGCACCAGGGAAGCAGGAGACAGTCCAAGGGGGGGGGAAGGAGCAGAAGCAAAAGGTTGTAATCACAGGGGATTTGATAATTAGAGGGATGGATAGAGTCCTCTGCAGTCATGACCAAGAATCCAGAAGGGTGTATTACTGACCTGGTGCGAAGGTAAAAGATATCTCGGAGCAACTGGAGAGGAACTTGGAAAGGGAGGGGGAAAATCGAGCTGTCGTGGTCCATGCTGGGACCAATGACATAGGGAAGAAAAGGTCTTCAGAAGTCAGGAACTACATTTTTTTTTTAAAGTACCTTGTGGGTGGTAATCTCAGGATTACTACCCAAGCCATGTGATTAGGTAGATCACCAAGAAGCTCTACTGCTGGGGTTGGCCCCACCTGAACCAGAATGGGACCAGCGTCCTAGCAGAAAGGAAAGACAGGGCTGTGGTAGCACTTTAAAACTAGTAAAATTTGGGGGGGGGTGGGGGGGAGGGTCACTTGGTGAAAGTAATGTAAATCTGAAGATAAAAGAAATGGGAGATTTTTTAAAAATTGGTCATGGGATGTGAGCGTCGTTGGCATTTACTGCCCATCTCTAATTGCCCTGGAGAAGGTGGCGGTGAACCGCTGCAGTCCATGTGGTGTAGGTACACCCACAGTGATATTCGGCAGGGAGTTCCAGGACCTTGACCTAGCGACAGTGAAGGAAT
Organism: Heterodontus francisci; assembly: GCF_036365525.1. Classification (NCBI taxonomy): domain Eukaryota; kingdom Metazoa; phylum Chordata; class Chondrichthyes; order Heterodontiformes; family Heterodontidae; genus Heterodontus; species Heterodontus francisci. The sequence goes on from NC_090395.1 coordinate 14,785,008, forward strand.
GGTGATATAGTTCCAAGTCAGGATGCTGTGCAACTTGGAGGGGAACTTGCAGATGATGTTCCCATGCTTCTGCTGCCCTTGTTCTTCTAGGTGGTATCACTAAGACCGCCTACTTCCATTTCCGTAATGTTACCCAACTTCACCCCTGTCTCAGCTCATCTGCTGCTGAAACCCTCATGTATGCCTTCATTACCTCTGGACTTGACTATTCCAATGCACTGGCACATTCTACCCTCCATAAACTTGAGGTCATCCAAAACTCCGCTGTCCGTTTTTTTTTTACCTTGCACCAAGTCCCGTTGTCCCATCACCCCTGTGCTCGCTGACCTACATTGGCTCCCAGTCAAGCAACATCTAGATGCTAAAATGCTCATCCTCGTTTTCAAATCGCTCCATGTCTTCACACCCTTCCCTATGTCTGTAATCTCCTCGAGCCCGACAACCCTCCAAGATATCTACGCTCCTTTAATTCTGGCCTCTTGTGCATCCCGGATTTTGATCACTCCACCATTGGTGGCTGCAGCTTCAGTAGTCCAGTCCCCAAGCTCTGGAAAAACCTCCCTACACCTCTCCACCTCGCTTTCCTCCTTTTAGACAGTGCTTAAAACGTAGCTCTTTGACCAAGCATTTGGTCATTAGACCTAATATCTCCTTTTGTGGCTCAGGTGTTATACGTTGTTTATAACACTCCTGTGAGGCACCTTGGAATGTTTTATGTTAAAAGCGCTGCATAATTTGTTGTTGCTGTTGGTAGAAGCCATAGGTTTGGAAGGTGCTGTCAAAGGAGCTTTGGCAAGTTGTGGCAGTGAATCTTGTAGATGGTACACACTGCTGCCACTGTGTGTCAGTGGTGGAGGCAGTGAATGTTTAAGCTGGTGGTTGGGATATCGATCAAGCAGGCTGTTTTGTCCCGGATGATGTCGAGCTTCTTGAGTGCTGATCGAGCAACTGAAGAATCGTAAATCACCAGAGGATTCACAGCCTCTGACCTGTTTCTGTAGTTGCAGTATATACACGGATGGTGCAGTTATGTTTCTGGTCAATGGTAATCCCCAGCAAGTTGATGATGGGGGATTCAGCGATGCTAATGTTGTTGAACGTCAAGGGGAGATGGTTAAATCCTCTCTTGAAGATGGTCATTGCTTGACACTTGCCGCTTACGAGTCCAAGCCTGAATGTTGTCCAGGTCTTTCCGTATAAGGACACGGACTGCTTCAGTATCTGAGTCGTCGTGAATGGTACTGAACACTGTGCAATCATCAGCGAACATCCCACTTCTGACCTCACGATGGAGCGAAGGTAATTGATGAAGCTGAAGATGGTTGGGTCTCAAGACATTACTCTGAGGAACTTTTGCAGTAATGTCTTAGGGCGCAGATCACTGGCCTCCAACAACCACAACCACCTTCCTTTGAGCTAATTATGACTCCAACCAGGAGAGGTTTCCCCCGATTCCCACTGACTTCAATTTTACCAAGGTTCCTTGATGCCACACTTCGTCAAATGTTGCCTTGATGCTGAAGGCAGTCATTCTCACCTCACCTCTGGAATTCAGCTATTTTGTCCATGTTTGGACCAAGGCTGTAACAAGGCCTGGAGCCAGGTTCCCTGGCGGAACCCAAACTGAGCATCAGTGAGAGCAGGTTGAGTCAATATTACTGATCAAATGCCGCTTGATAGCACTGTCGACGACACCTCCCATCACTTTGCTGATGATTGAGAGTCGACTGATGGGGCAGATTAGATTTGTCCTGCTTCTTATGGACAGGACATAAACAGGTAATTTTCCATATTGTTGGTTAGATGTAGCTGTACTGGAACAGCTTGGCTAGGGGCACGGCTAGTCCTGGATCACAAGTCTTCAGTAGTACTGCTGGGGTATTGCCAGGCCCACAGCCTTTGCTGTATCCAGTGCCTTTGGCTGTTTCTTGATATCACGCGGAGTGAATCGAATTGGCTGTAGTCTTGCATCTGTGATGCTGGGACCTCAGGAGGAGGCTGAAATGGATCATCCACTCGGTACTTCTGGCTAAAGATAGTTGCAAGTGCCGCAGTCTTGTCTTTTGTACTGATGTTCTGGGCTCTGAGGATGGGGATACTTGTGGAGCTTCCTCCTCTGATTATTTGTTAAATTGTCCATTACTACTGACAACTAGATGTGGCGAGACTGCAAAGCTTTGGTCTGACTTGTTGGCTGTAGGATCGCTTAGTTCTGTCTACAGCATGCTGCTTCTGTTTAGCATGAATGTAGTCCTGCGTTGTAGCTTCACCAGGTTGGAACCTCATTTTTAGATATGCCTGGTGCTGCTCCTGTCATGCTCTCCCACATGCCTCGTTGAACCAGAATTGGTCCTCTGGCTTGCTGGAGTCAGGGATATGCCAGGTCAGAGGTTACAGATTGTGGCTGAATACAATTCTGCTGCTGCTGATGGCCCACAGCACCTCATGGATGCCCAGTTTTAAGTTGCTTGATCTGTTCTGAATCTCTCCCATTTAGCACAGTGGTCGTGCCACCCAACACGATGGAGCAGTGTAAAGACGGGTGGCACAGTGGCGCAGTGGTTAGCACCGCAGCCTCACAGCTCCAGCAACCCGGGTTCTGTTCTGGGCCCTGCCTGTGCAGACTTTGCAAGTTCTCCCTGTGACTGCTTGGGTTTCCGCCGGGTGCTCCGGTTTCCTCCCACAGTCAAAGACTTGCAGGATGAAAGGTAAATTGGCCATTGTAAATTGCCCCTAGTATAGGTAGGTGTTAGGAGAATTGATGGAAGATGGGGATTTGGTAGGGAAAATGGAATTAATGTAGGATTAGTGTAAATGGGTGGTTGATGGTCAGCACAGACTCGGTGGGCCAAAGGGCCTGTTTCAATGCTGTATCTCTCTATGACTCTATGGTCCACAAGGACTGTGCAGTGGTCACTCCTACCAATACGGTCATGGACAAATGCATCTGCAACAGGTAGATTGGTGAAGACAAGGTCTAGTAAGTTTTTCCCTCTTGTTGGTTCTTTTATCACTCACCGCAGACCCAGTCTGGCAAATATGTCCTTCAGGACACTGCCAGGTTGGTCAGTAGTGGTGCAGCAGGATGAGCCCCTTAATTGGGCATTAATTGCCCACTTAAGGGGCTCAACTGGCAGCAGGGCAGGAAGGTCTCCAGACTTAATTTAGGCAGAGGCAGTAAGGTGGCAGGGTCTCCCCCCGCCACCAGCCCAACCGATTATATGCTCTTCCTGCCTCCAAACCCGACGCGGGGGAGAACATGAAATTCCCCCCTTGGAAGTATATCATAGCCATTACTGAAACATGGCTTAAAGGGCAGAAATGGCAGCTCAACATTCCTGGTTACAGGGTTTGCAGGTAGGATAGAGAGAGGGATAAATAAGAGAGGGAAGGAAATCTGCTGTCCTTACCTGGTCTGGCCGACATGTGACTCCAGACCCACAGCAATGTGGTTGACTCTTAAATGCCCTCTGAAATGGCCTAGCAAGCCACTCAGTTGTATTAAACCACTAGAGAAAAGTCTAAAAGAAGTGAAACCGGATGGATCACCGAGGCAGCGGAAACGACAACGGCAAACCCAGTCCCGTCGACCCTGCCAAGTCCTCCTTACTAACATCTGGGGGCTTGTGCCAAAAGTGGGAGAGCTGTCCCACAGACTAGTCAAGCAACAGCCTGACATAGTCATGCCCACCAAATCATACCTTACAGCCAGTGTCCCAGACTCCTCCATCACCATCCCTGCCCACCAGAGGTGGAGGCACAGTGGTATACAGTATACAGTCGGGAGGGAGTTGCCATGGGAGTCCCCAACATTGACTCTGGACCACATGATGTCTCACGGTATCAGGTCAAACGTGACCAAGAAAACCTCCAGCTGATTACTACCTATCACCACCCCTCAGCTGATACATACGCGCTCTCTCCCCCCTTCTCTCTCACGCGCGCCCTCCCCCCTTCTCTCTCACGCGCGCCCTCCCCCCTTCTCTCTCTCTCTCGTTCTCTGTCCCCCCCCTTCTCCCTCGCACGCTGCCCCTCTCCCCCTTCTCGCCCTCTCCACCACCTCGCCCTCGCCCTCTCCACCACCTCGCCCTCGCCCTCTCCACCACCTCGCCCTCTCCCCACGCCTTCCCCCCGCCTTGCTCCCTTCCCCTGCCTCGCTCCCTTCCCCCGCCTCGCTCTCTTCCCCCTCTCCCCGCTCTCCAGCTGCCCCCTCTGCCCCTCTCTCTCCCTCCCCTGCACCCCTCGTTCTCTCCCTCCCCGCCCCTCTCAGTAGCACTCCCCCTGCCCCCCCTCTCTCCTTCTGCAGCCTCTCTCCCTCTGCCACCCCTCTCCCCCTCTCTTCTCCCCCCCCTCTCTTCTCCTCCCCCAACGCTCCTCTCCCTCTCCACCACCTCTCCCTCTCCCTCTCCACCACCACTCCCTCTCCCTCTCCACCACCACTCCCTCTCCCTCTCCACCACCACTCCCTCTCCCTCTCCACCACCACTCCCACTCCCTCTCCCTCTCCACCACCACTCCCACTCCCTCTCCCTCTCCACCACCACTCCCACTCCCTCTCCCTCTCCACCACCACTCCCACTCCCTCTCCCTCTCCACCACCACTCCCACTCCCTCTCCCTCTCCACCACCACTCCCACTCCCTCTCCCTCTCCACCACCACTCCCTCTCCCTCTCCACCACCACTCCCTCTCCCTCTCCACCACCACTCCCTCTCCCTCTCCACCACCACTCCCTCTCCCTCTCCACCACCACTCCCTCTCCCTCTCCACCACCACTCCCTCTCCCTCTCCACCACCACTCCCTCTCCCTCTCCACCACCACTCCCTCTCCCTCTCCACCACCACTCCCTCTCCCTCTCCACCACCACTCCCTCTCCCTCTCCACCACCACTCCCTCTCCCTCTCCACCACCACTCCCTCTCCCTCTCCACCACCACTCCCTCTCCCTCTCCACCACCACTCCCTCTCCCTCTCCACCACCACTCCCTCTCCCTCTCCACCACCACTCCCTCTCCCTCTCCACCACCACTCCCTCTCCCTCTCCACCACCACTCCCTCTCCCTCTCCACCACCACTCCCTCTCCCTCTCCACCACCACTCCCTCTCCCTCTCCACCACCACTCCCTCTCCCTCTCCACCACCACTCCCTCTCCCTCTCCACCACCACTCCCTCTCCCTCTCCACCACCACTCCCTCTCCCTCTCCACCACCACTCCCTCTCCCTCTCCACCACCACTCCCTCTCCCTCTCCACCACCACTCCCTCTCCCTCTCCACCACCACTCCCTCTCCCTCTCCACCACCACTCCCTCTCCCTCTCCACCACCACTCCCTCTCCCTCTCCACCACCACTCCCTCTCCCACCACCACTCCCTCTCCCTCCCACCACCACTCCCTCTCCTCCCCACCACCTCTCCCTCTCCCTCCCCACCACCTCTCCCTCTCCCTCCCCACCACCTCTCCCTCTCCCTCCCCACCACCTCTCCCTCTCCCTCCCCACCACCTCTCCCTCTCCCTCCCACCACCTCTCCCTCTCCCTCCCCACCACCTCTCCCTCTCCCTCCCACCACCTCTCCCTCTCCCTCCCCACCACCTCTCCCTCTCCCTCCCCACCACCTCTCCCTCTCCCTCCCCACCACCTCTCCCTCTCCCTCCCCACCACCTCTCCCTCTCCCTCCCCACCACCTCTCCCTCTCCCTCCCCACCACCTCTCCCTCTCCCTCCCCACCACCTCTCCCTCTCCCTCCCCACCACCTCTCCCTCTCCCTCCCCACCACCTCTCCTCTCCCTCCCCACCACCTCTCCCTCTCCCTCCCCACCACCTCTCCCTCTCCCTCCCCACCACCTCTCCTCTCCCTCCCCACCACCTCTCCCTCTCCCTCTCCCACCACCTCTCCCTCTCCCTCTCCACCACCTCTCCCTCTCCCTCTCCACCACCTCTCCCTCTCCCTCTCCACCACCTCTCCCTCTCCCTCTCCACCACCTCTCCCTCTCCCTCTCCACCACCTCTCCCTCTCCCTCTCCACCACCTCTCCCTCTCCCTCTCCACCACCTCTCCCTCTCCCTCTCCACCACCTCTCCCTCTCCCTCTCCACCACCTCTCCCCGCGCCCTCCCCCCGCCTCGCTCCCTTCCCCCTCTCCACCTCACCCTCTCCTCGCGCTCTCTCCCCCCTTTTTCTCTCTCCAGCTGCCCCCTCTGCCCCTTTCTCTCCCTCCCCTGCACCCCTCGCTCTCTCCCTCCCCGCCCCTCTCAGTCGCACTCCCCCTGCCCCCACTCTCCTTCTGCAGCCTCTCTCCATCTGCCCCACCCCACCCCCTCTCGCCCTCTGCCCCACCCCACCCCTCTCCTCTCCCACCACCTCTCGCCCTCTCCCACCACCTCTCGCCCTCTCCCACCACCTCTCGCCCTCTCCCACCACCTCTCGCCCTCTTCCCACCACCTCTCGCCCTCTCACACCACCTCCTCTCCCTCTCACACCACCTCCTCTCCCTCTCACACCACCTCCTCTCCTCTCAAACCACCTCCTCTCCCTCTCACACCACCTCCTCTCCCTCTCACACCACCTCCTCTCCCTCTCACAACCACCTCCTCTCCCTCTCACACCACCTCCTCTCCCTCTCACACCACCTCCTCTCCCTCTCACATCATCACCTCCTCTCCCTCTCACACCACCTCCTCTCCCTCTCACACCACCTCCTCTCCCTCTCACAGCCACCTCCTCTCCCTCTCACAACCACCTCCTCTCCCTCTCACACCACCTCCTCTCCCTCTCACGACCACCTCCTCTCCCTCTCACACCACCTCCTCTCCCTCTCACACCACCTCCTCTCCCTCTCACACCACCTCCTCTCCCTCTCACACCACCTCCTCACCCTCTCACACCACCTCCTCTCCCTCTCACACCACCTCCTCTCCTCTCACACCACCTCCTCTCCCTCTCACGACCACCTCCCTCCCTCTCACACCACCTCCTCTCCCTCTCACTACCACCTCCTCTCCCTCTCACACCACCTCCTCTCCCTCTCACACCACCTCCTCTCCTCTCACACCACTCCTCTCCCTCTCACACCACCTCCTCTCCCTCTCACACCACCTCCTCTCCCTCTCACAACCACCTCCTCTCCCTCTCACACCACCTCCTCTCCCTCTCACAACCACCTCCTCTCCCTCTCACACCACCTCCTCTCCTCTCACACCACCTCCTCTCCTCTCACACTCACCTCCTCTCCTCTCAATCGACCAACCTCTCTCCCTCTCACGAACCACCTCCTCTCCCTCTCACACCACCTCCTCTCCCTCTCACACCACCTCCTCTCCCTCTCTCCCCCCCTCTCCCTCTCCTCCCCCTCCTCTCCCTCTCCCCCCCCCTCCTCTTCCTCTCCCTCTCTCTCCCCCCCACCCCCTCTCCCTCTCTCCCCCCCTCCTCCTCTCCCCCCCCTCCTCTTCCTCTCCTCTCTCTCCCCCCCCACCCCCTCTCGATCTCTCTCCCCCCCACCCCTCTCCCTCTCTCTCCCCCCCACCCCCTCTCCTCTCTCCCCCCCCCTCCTCTCCCTCTCCCTCTCTCCCCCCCCTCCTCTCCCTCTCCCTCTCTCCCCTCTCCTCTCTCCCCCCCCTCCTCTCCCTCTCTCCCCCCCCTCCTCTCCTCTCTCCCCCCCCTCCTCTGCCTCTCTCCCCCCCTCCTCTCCCTCTCTCCCCCCCCTCTCACTCTCTCCCCCCCCCTCCTCTCCTCTCTCCCCACTCCTCTCCATCTCCCTCTCTCCCTCTCTCCCCCCTCCTCTCCCTCTCTCCCCCCTCCTCCCCTCTCTCCCTCTCCCCCCTCCTCTCCCTCTCCCCCCTCCTCTCCCTCTCCCCCCTCTCTCTCTCCTCTCTTCCCCCCTCCTCTCCCTCTCTCCCCCCTCCCTCCTCTCTCACCCCCCTCCTCTCCTCTCTTCCCCCTCCTCTCCCTCTCTTCCCCCCCCTCCTCCCTCTCTTCCCCCCCCTCCTCTCCCTCTCTCCCCCCCCCCTCCTCTCCCTCTCTTCCCCCCCCCGCCTCTCCCTCTCTCCCCCCCTCCTCTCCCTCTCTTCCCCCCCCCTCCTCTCCCTCTCTTCCCCCCCCCTCCTCTCCCTCTCTTCCCCCCCCCGCCTCTCCCTCTCTTCCCCCCCCTCCTCTCCTCTCTTCCCCCCCCCCTCCTCTCCCTCTCTTCCCCCCCCCTCCTCTCCCTCTCTTCCCCCCCCCTCCTCTCCCTCTCTTCCCCCCCCCTCCTCTCCCTCTCTTCCCCCCCCCTCCTCTCCCTCTCTTCCCCCCCCCTCTCTCCCTCTCTTCCCCCCCCCCCTCCTCTCCCTCTCTTCCCCCCCCCCTCCTCTCCCTCTCTTCCCTCCCCCCCTCCTCTCCCTCTCTTCCCCCCCCTCCTCTCCCTCTCTTCCCCCCCCCTCCTCTTCCCTCTCTTCCCCCCCCCTCCTCTCCCTCTCTTCCCCCCCTCCTCTCCTCTCCCCCCCCCTCCTCTCCCTCTCCCCCCCCTCCTCTCCTCTCTCCCCCCCTCCTCTCCCTCTCTCCCCCCCTCCTCTCCCTCTCCCCTCCTCTCCTCTCCCCCCTCTCCTCTCCCTCTCCCCCCCTCCCCCTCCTCTCTCCCTCCCCCCCTCCTCTCCCTCTCCCCCCCACCTCCTCTCCCTCTCCCCCCCTCCTCTCCCTCTCCTCCCCCCCCTCCTCTCCCTCTCCCCCCCCCTCCTCTCCCTCTCCTCCCCCCCCTCCTCTCCCTCTCCCCCCCCCTCCTCTCCCTCTCCCCCCCCCTCCTCTCCCTCTCCCCCCCCCTCCTCTCCCTCTCCCTCTCCTCTCCCTCTCCCCCCTCCTCTCCCTCTCCCCCCCTCCCCTCCTCTCCTCTCCCCCCCTCCTCTCCCTCTCCCCCCCCCCTCCTCTCCCTCTCCCCCCCCTCCTCTCCCTCTCCTCCCCCCCTCCTCTCCCTCTCCCCCCCCCTCCTCTCCCTCTCCTCCCCCCCCTCCTCTCCTCTCCCCCCCCCTCCTCTCCCTCTCCCCCCCCCCTCCTCTCCCTCTCCCCCCCCTCCTCTCCCTCTCCCTCTCCTCTCCCTCTCCCCCTCCTCCTCTCCCTCTCCCCTCTCCTCTCCCCCCTCGTCATCTCCCTCTCCCCCCCCTCCTCTCCTCTCTCCCCCCCTCCTCTCCCTCTCTCCCCCCCTCCTCTCCCTCTCTCCCCCCTCCTCTCCTCTCTCCCCCCATCCTCTCCCTCTCTCCCCCTCCTCTCCTCTCTCTCCCCCCCTCCTCTCCCTCTCTCCCCCCTCCTCTCCCTCTCTCCCCCCCATCCTCTCCCTCTCTCCCCCCCTCCTCTCGCTCTCTCTCTCTCTCCCTCCCCCCCACCCCATCTCCATCTCTCCCCCCCCTCCTCTCCATCTCCCTCTCTCCCCCCTCCGCTCCATCTCCCTCTCTCCCCCTCCGCTCCATCTCCCTCTCTTCCCCCCTCCTCTCCATCTCCCTCTCTTCCCCCCTCCTCTCCATCTCCCTCTCTTCCCCCCCTCCTCTCCATCTCTTGCCCCGCCCTCCTCTCCCTCTCTTCCCCCCCCCTCTCCTCTCCCCCCCCTCCTCTTCCTCTCCCTCTCCTCTCCCCCCCCACCCCCTCTCCATCTCTCCCCCCCCCACCCCCTCCATCTCTCCCCCCCCTCCTCTCCATCTCCCTCTCTCCTCCCTCCTCTCCATCTCCCTCTCTCCTCCCTCCTCTCCATCTCTTGCCTCCTCCCTCCTCTCCATCTCTTGCCCCCTCCTCTCCATCTCCCTCTCTTCCACCCTCCTCTCCCTCTCTCCACCCTCCTCTCCCTCTCTCCACCCTCCTCTCCCTCTCTCCACCCTCCTCTCCCTCTCTCCACCCTCCTCTCCTCTCTCCACCCTCCTCTCCCTCTCTCCACCCTCCTCTCCCTCTCTCCACCCTCCTCTCCCTCTCTCCACCCTCCTCTCCCTCTCTCCACCCTCCTCTCCCTCTCTCCACCCTCCTTTCCCCTCCTCTCCCTCTCTTCCCCCCCCCTCCTCTCCCTCTCTTCCCCCCCCTCCTCTCCCTCTCTTCCCCCCCTCCTCTCCTCTCTTCCCCGCCCTCCCTCTCCTTCCCCCGCCCTCCCTCTTCCCTCTCCTCTCTTCCCCCCCTCCTCTCCCTCTCTTCCCCCGCCCTCCCTCTCCCTTCCCCCGCCCTCCCTCTCCCTCTCCCTCTCTTACCCCCTCCCACTCCCTCTCTCCCCCCCCCTCCTCTCTCTCTCTCTCCCCCCCTCCTCTCTCTCTCTCTTCCCCTGCCCTCCCTCTCTCTCTCTTCCCCTGCCCTCCCTCTCTCTCTCTTCCCCTGCCCTCCCTCTCCTCTCTTCCCCTGCCCTCCCTCTCCCCTCTCCCCCCCTCCTCTCCCTCTCTCCCCCCCCTCCTCTCCCTCTCTCCCCCCCCTCCTCTCCCTCTCTCCCCCCCCTCCTCTCCCTCTCTCCCCCCCCTCCTCTCCCTCATCCTCTCCCCCCCTCCCCCCAATCCTCTCCCACCCCCCCTCCCCCCCATCCCCTCCCCCCCTCCCCCCCCATCCCCTCCCCCCCTCCCCCCCATCCTCTCCCCCCCTCCCCCCCTCCCCTCCCCCACTCCCCCCCATCCTCTCCCCCCCTCCTCTCCCTCTCCCTCTCTCACCCCCCTCCTCTCCCTCTCTCCCCCCCCCTCCTCTCCCTCTCTCCCCCCCCTCCTCTCCCTCTCTCCCCCCCTCCTCTCCCTCTCTCCCCCCCCTCCTCTCCCTCTCTCCCCCCCTCCTCTCCCTCTCTCCCCCCCCCTCCTCTCCCTCTCTCCCCCCCCCTCCTCTCCCTCTCTCCCCCCCCCTCCTCTCCTCTCTCCCCCCCCCTCCTCTCCCTCTCTCCCCCCCCCTCCTCTCCCTCTCTCCCCCCCCCTCCTCTCCCTCTCTCCCCCCCTCCTCTCCCTCTCTCCCCCCCCTCCTCTCCCTCTCTCCCCCCCCCTCCTCTCCCTCTCTCCCCCCCCCTCCTCTCCCTCTCTCCCCCCCCTCCTCTCCTCTCTCACCCCCCCTCCTCTCCCTCTCTCCCCCCCCTCCTCTCCCTCTCTCCCCCCCCCCTCCTCTCCCTCTCTCCCCCCCCTCCTCTCCCTCTCTCCCCCCCTCCTCTCCCTCTCTACCCCCGCCCTCCCTCTCCCTCTCATCTCCCCCCTTCCTCTTCCTCTCCCTCTCTCTCCCCCCCACCCCCTCTCCCTCTCTCTCCCCCCCTCCTCTCCCTCTCTCCTCCCCCCTCCTCTCCCTCTCTCCCCCCCTCCTCTCCCTCTCTCCCCCCCTCCTCTCCCTCTCTCCCCCCCTCCTCTCCCTCTCTCCCCCCCTCCTCTCCCTCTCTCCCCCCTCCTCTCCCTCTCTCCCCCCCTCCTCTCCCTCTCCTCTCTCTCCACCCACCCCATCTCCATCTCTCCCCCCCTCCTCTCCATCTCCCTCTCTCCCCCCTCCTCTCCCTCTCCCTCTCTCTCCACCCCACCCCATCTCCATCTCTTCCCCCCTCCTCTCCCTCTCCCTCTCTTAACCCCTCCTCTCCCTCTCCCTCTCTTAACCCCTCCTCTCCCTCTCCCTCTCTTGAACCCCTCCTCTCCCTCTCCCTCTCTTAACCCCTCCTCTCCCTCTCCCTCTCTTAACCCCTCCTCTCCCTCTCCCTCTCTTAACCCCTCCTCTCCCTCTCCCTCTCTTAACCCCTCCTCTCCCTCTCCCTCTCTTAACCCCTCCTCTCCCTCTCCCTCTCTTAACCCCTCCTCTCCCTCTCCCTCTCTTAACCCCTCCTCTCCCTCTCCCTCTCTTAACCCCTCCTCTCCCTCTCCCTCTCTTAACCCCTCCTCTCCCTCTCCCTCTCTTAACCCCTCCTCTCCCTCTCCCTCTCTTAACCCCTCCTCTCCCTCTCTTAACCCCTCCTCTCCCTCTCCCTCTCTTCCCCTCCTCTCCCTCACCTCCCCTGCCCTTCCCCCGCCCTCCCTCTCCCTCTCTTGCCCCCCCCTCCCTCTCCTCCCCCTCCCACTCCCTCTCTCCCCCCCCCTCCTCTCTCTCTCTCTCCCCCCCCTCCTCTCTCTCTCTCTCCCCCCCCTCCTCTCTCTCTCTCTCCCCCCCTCCTCTCTCTCTCCCCCCCTCCTCTCTCTCTCTCTCTCCCCCCCCTCCTCTCTCTCTCTCTCTCCCCCCCCCTCCTCTCTCTCTCTCTCTCCCCCCCCCTCCTCTCTCTCTCTCTCCCCCCCCTCCTCTCTCTCCCCCCCCTCCTCTCTCTCTCTCTCCCCCCCTCCTCTCTCTCTCTCTCCCCCCCCTCCTCTCTCTCTCTCTCCCCCCCTCCTCTCTCTCTCTCTCCCCCCCCTCCTCTCTCTCTCTCTCCCCCCCTCCTCTCTCTCTCTCTCCCCCCCCTCCTCTCTCTCTCTCTCCCCCCCCTCCTCTCTCTCTCTCTCCCCCCCCTCCTCTCTCTCTCTCTCCCCCCCCTCCTCTCTCTCTCTCCCCCCCCTCCTCTCTCTCTCTCTCCCCCCCCTCCTCTCTCTCTCTCTCCCCCCCCTCCTCTCTCTCTCTCTCCCCCCCCCTCCTCTCTCTCTCTCTCCCCCCCTCCTCTCTCTCTCTCTCCCCTGCCCTCCCTCTCCCTCTCTCCCCCCCTCCTCTCCCTCTCTCCCCCCCCTCCCCCCCTCATCCTCTCCCCCCCTCCATCCTCTCCCCCCCCATCCTCTCCCCCCCCATCCTCTCCCTCTCTCCCCCCCATCCTCTCCCTCTCTCCCCCCCTCCTCTCCCTCTCCCTCTCTTCCCCCCTCCTCTCCCTCTCCCTCTCTTCCCCCCTCCTCTCCCTCTCCCTCTCTTCCCCCCTCCTCTCCCTCTCCCTCTCTTCCCCCCCTCCTCTCCCTCTCCCTCTCTTCCCCCCCTCCTCTCCCTCTCCCTCTCTTCCCCCCTCCTCTCCCTCTCCCTCTCTTCCCCCCCTCCTCTCCCTCTCCCTCTCTTCCCCCCCTCCTCTCCCTCTCCCTCTCTTCCCCCCCTCCTCTCCCTCTCCCTCTCTTCCCCCCCTCCTCTCCCTCTCCCTCTCTTCCCCCCCTCCTCTCCCTCTCCCTCTCTTCCCCCCTCCTCTCCCTCTCCCTCTCTTCCCCCCCTCCTCTCCCTCTCCCTCTCTTCCCCCCCTCCTCTCCCTCTCCCTCTCTTCCCCCCCTCCTCTCCCTCTCCCTCTCTTCCCCCCCTCCTCTCCCTCTCCCTCTCTTCCCCCCCTCCTCTCCCTCTCCCTA